>NC_090838.1:65714375-66950000 GCF_028021215.1 Eschrichtius robustus | reverse complement strand
GCCGTTGGCTACACGCATAACTCCGTGCCAAACCAACTTTATTCAGGGAAGGGACCAGTCTGTAGCTACAGTGTATATTTACTTGGTAGAAATCACAAGGAGGTAGGCTGCGTGTTCACTGGAAACGGGGAATTTATGGCATAAGACTTGCTTTTCCATACTGAATGCTCCATTCATGCTGCCTTGAAGCTACCTAAATAAGAGTGTTTTGGACGGGTCCCTTGTCACTGTAGGCAGTGTACTGGGAAGGGAAAGAGTTTTCTCTAAATCAACAGGGTGCTTTCATAGCCTGCGTGGGAGCTCCTCCAGAGAGGCTCTAGAGCTAAAAGGAAACTTGAAGTGAGTCCTTTTCTCAAGGTAAAGCCTTGAAAAGCCTGCCGAAGTGGGAGCTTGGAGGAGAGTACTGGAGGCTTAATTTTAGGTCTGCTTTCTTTTAACGTTAGTAAGATTTTCAGGTCCCGAGGACCTCGCGTGGGCACCCTATTCCCTGCAAGAACACCGAGTACTGGCAGGCTCTCCTGGCCTGCTAAGAAACATCCAGGCCCGTAAAACTTTCCCACTCACTCTGTGTATGATGCGTTTAGGGCAACACACTGCACTCTTCCTTGGGAGAGCTGGATTCCCTCAGCACTCCAACAGTTCCAGGAAATCTCTTCTCTCATGTCCTAAATGTCATGCCAATCTGCCTCATTGCCCTAGGCTGAGCGGCAGTGAGAAACCCAAACTGCTTCGCATTCCTTCTACAGAGTCATACCTTAAGACCCCATACTTACAGGAGAAAGTCGGCTTAAATGGTAACTTTATTTTCCTCATTGGGATTTAGAGAGTTGCATGCTCAATTCTCCCTGAGAAACACTGTAGCTGCACATTTTCTCCTCACGGCACAATTGCCTTTGTGATGACAAGTGAGTTTCTAGGAAGGAAACTTGGAGGTTGCCATTCTTTTCTGGTGCTCATCCTTCGGTAATCTTCAGTGATTTAGGCGAACCCGTTTGACCACTAGACTCAAGCTAAAGTTCTTTTTGTATCATTCCATAGACTGGCATGCAGCGGAATCCATGTAGGCTTATTCAGGGTGGTTATTAACTCTAGGAATCATTCCAGGTCTTTTAGTACTGGCGGATCTGCACTATGATAAGAAAAGTACAAGAAGGACGGCTTGTGTGTCTGGGGAGTTCAGAACAGTGTAGCGTTGGTAACAGCTAGATGCCGAGTCATGAGAGGTGAAGGGCTATTTTTATTAAATCTGTAGAATGTGTAACTTGAAACAACTCAAGTATCTCCCTTCTAAAGCAGCTTGTTGGTACAAAACAGAGAATTAAACAGCAGGGTCAATGCTCTGTGTGTCCTTTTGTAAATAAGGCTTGAAGGGAAACTTTATTTTCTTCATTGGTGTTTAGAGAGTTGCGGGCTGAATTTTCCCTGACATACCCTGTAGTTGCACATGTTCTCTTCATAGCACAATTGCCTTTGTGATGACAAGTGAGTTTCTAGGAAAGAAACTTGGAAGTTGCCACTCTTTGGTACGGGCTCGTCCTTCGGTACTCTTCAGTGAATTGGCGACCCCATTTGAACAGTAGCCTCAAGCTAACGTTCCTCTTGTATCATGCCACAGGGTACCATGCAGGAGAATCCATGTAGCCTTATTCAGATTGGATCCTGAGCTCTAGGAAGCATTCCAGGTCTCTCAGAAATGGCGATTCTACACTAGGATGAGAAACGTACAAGGAGGACGGCCTGTGTTTGGGGAGTTGTGAACAGTGCAGCTCTGGGAACAGCTAGATACTGAGACATGGGAGATGAAGGGCTTCTTTTGTTAAACCTCTACAATGTGGTAAGTTGAAACAACTCAAGGGTCTCCCTTCTAAAACACCTTGGATATACAACATAGAGAAAGAAACAGAAGGATCAGTGCTCTGCAGGCACTGTTGAAAATAATGCTTGAAGGGAAACTTTGTTTCCTCATTGGGATCTGCACTAGGATGAGAAACATACAAGAAGTCTGGCCTGTGTGTTTGGGGAGTTGTGAGCAGTGCAGCCTTGGGAACAGCTAGATGCTGAGTCATGGGGGTAAGGTCTGCTTTTGTTGAACCTGTAGAATGTGGTCAGTTGAAGCAACTCAGGGATCTCCCATCTGAAGCACCATGGAGGTACAAAATAAAGAAATAAACAGCAGGGTCAATGCTCTGCAGTCCCTTTTGATAATAAGGCTTGAAGGGAAACTTTATATTCTTTTTGGGATTTAGAGAGTTGCAGGCTCAATTCTCCGTGACAAACACTGAAGTTGCAAATGATCTCTTCATAGCAAAATTGCCTTTGTGATGACAAGTGAATTCCTAGGAAAGAAACTTGGAGCTTGCCATTCTTTGGTAGGTGCTCGTCCTTCAGTAATCTTCAGTGAATTTGAAAACCCGTTTGACCACTAGCCTTAAGCTAACGTTCCTCGTGTATCGTGCTACAGGTTAGCATGCAGCAGAATCCATATAGCCTTATTCAGATTGGTTCCTGAGCTCTAGGAAGCATTCCAGTTCTCTTAGTACTGGCGGGTCTGCACTAGGATGGGAATCGTACAGGAACTACGGCCTGTGAGTTTGGGGACTTGTGAACCATTCACCAATGGGAACAGTTAGATGCCGAGTCATGGGCATTGAAGGGCTTCTATTTTTAAACTCCTAGATTGTGGTAGGTTGAAACAACTCAAGTATCTCCCTTCTAAAGCACCTTGGAAATGCAAAATAGAGAAGGAAACATCAGAGTTAATGCTCTGTGGGCCCTTCTGAAAATAAGTCTTGTAGGGATACTTTATTTTCCTCATTGGGATTTCGAGAGTTGCAGGATCAATTCTGACTATGAAGCACTGTACTTCCACACGTTCCCTTCTTGGCACAATTGCCTTTGTGATGACAAGCGAATTTCTAGGAAAGAAACCTGGAGGTTGCCATTCTTTGGTAGTTGCTTATCCTTCGGTAATCTTCAGTGAATTGGCGAACCCTTTTGACCACTAGCGTCAAGATAACGTTCCTCTTGTATCATGACGCAGATTGGCATGCAGCTAAATCCCTGTAAGCTTATCAAGTGTGTTTATTGAACTCTAGTAAGCATTCCGAGTCTCTTACTAGGGGCATATCTGCACTAGGATGAGAAACGTACAAGAACACGGCCTGAGTGTTTGGGGAGTTGTGAGTAGTGCAGCGCTGGGAACAGCTAGATGCCAACTCATGGGGGTGAATGTCTTCTTTTGTTAAAGCTGAAGAATGTGATAAGTTGAAGAAACTCAAGTATCTCCCTTCTTAAGCACCTTGGAGGTACAACATAGAGAAAGAAACAGCAGGGTCAATGCTCTGCGGGCCCTTTTGAAAATAAGGCTTCAAGGGAAACTTTATTTTCTTAATTGGGATTTAGAGAGTTACGGGCTGAATTCTCCCAGAGAAACAGTGTAGTTGCACATGTTCTCTTCATAGCACAATTGCCTTTGTGATGACAAGTGAGATTTTAAGAAAGAAACTTGGGGGTTGCCAATCTTTGGTAGGTGCTCGTCCTTCGGTAATATTCAGTGAATTAGCGACCCCGTTTGACCACTAGTGTCAAGCTGACGTTTCTCTTGTATCATGACACAGATTGGCATGCAGCTGAAACCGTGTAGCCTTATCCATTGTGGTTATTGAGCTCTAGGAAGCATTCCAGCTCTCTTAGTATTGGCAGATCTGCACTACTATGAAAAACGTACAAGAGGACGGCCTGTGTGTTTTGGGATTTGTGAGCAGTGCAGCATTGGGAACACCTATATGCCGAGTCGTGGGGTGAAGGACTTCTTTTGTTAAACCTCTAGAACTTGGTAAGTTGAAACAACTCAAGTATCTCCCATCTAAAGCACATTGGAGGTACAAAATAGAGAAAGAAAGAGCAGGATCAAGGCTCTGCGGGCCCTTCTGCAAATAAGGCTTGAAGGGAAACTTTATTTTCTTAATTGGGATTTAGATAGTTACAGGCTCAATTCTCCCAGAAAAACAGTCTAGTTGCACCTGTTCTCTTCACAGCAAAATTGCCTTTGTGATGACAAGTGATTTTCAAGGAAAGACACTTGGAGGTTGCAATTCTTTGTTAGGTGCTCATCTTTTGGTAATCTTCAGTGAATTGGCGAACCCGTTTGACCACTAGCGTCAAGCTAACGTTCCTCGTGTATCATGCCACAGGTTAGCATGCAGCAGAATCCATATAGCCTTATTAATATTGGTTCCTGAGGTCTAGGAAGCATTCCAGGTCTCTTAGTACTGGCGGGTCTGCACTAGGATGGGAAACGTACAAGAACTACGGCCTGTGATTTCGGGGAGTTCTGAGCAATGAACCAATGGGAACAGTTAGATCCCGAGTCGTGGGCAGTGAAGGGCTTCTGTTTTTAAACTCCTAGATTGTGGTATGTTGAAACAACTCAACTATCTCCCGTCTAAAGCACCTTCGAGATGCAAAATAGAGAAGGAGACAGCAGGGTCAATGCTCTGCGGGCACTTTTGAAAATAAGGTTTGAAGGGATACTTTATTTTCCTCATTGGAATTTAGAGAGTTGTGGGATCAATTCTCACTATGAAGCATTGTACTTCCACACGTTCCCTTCACGGCTCAATTGCCTTTGTGATGACAAGTGAGTTTCTAGTAAAGAAACTTGGAGGTTTCCATTCTTTGGTGGTGCTCATCCTTCGGTAATCTTCAGTGAATTGGCGAAACCGTTTGACCAATGGTGTCAAGGTAACGTTCCTCTTCTATCATGACACAGATTGGCATGCAGCTGAATCTCTGTAGCCTTGTCCATTGTGGTTCTTGAGCTCTAGGAAGCATTCCAGGTCTCTTAGTAGTGGCAGATCTGCAGTAGGTTGAGAAACGTACAAGTGGACGACCTGTGTGCTTTGTGAGTTGTGAGCAGTGCAGCGTTGGGAAAAGCTGGATGCCGAGTCATGGGGGTGAAGGTCTCCTTTTGTTAAACCTCTAGAATATGGTAAGTTGAAGCAACTCAAGTATCTCCCTTCTAAAGCACCTTGGAGGTACAAAATAGAGAAAGAAACAGCAGGGTCAAGGCTCTGCGGGCCCTTTTGAAAATAAGGCTTGAAGGGAAACTTTATTTTCTTCATTGGGATTTAGAGAGTTTCGGACTCAGTTCTCCCAGAGAAACAGTGTAGTTGCACATGTTTTCTTCATAGCACAATTGCCTTTGTAATGACAAGTGAGTGTCTAGGAAAGAAACTTGGAGGTTGCCATTCTTTGGTAGGTGCTCGTCCTTCGGTAATCTTCAGGGAATTGGCGATCCCGTTTGACCACTAGCTTCAAACTAACGTTCCTCTTATATCATGAAACAGATTGGCATGCAGCTGAATCCCTCTAGACTTATCCAGTGTGGTCCTTGAGCTCTAGGAAGTATTGCAGGTCTCTTAGTAGTGGCAGATCTGCACTAGGATGAGAAACATACAAGAAGTCTGGCCTGTGTGTTTGGGGAGTTGTGAGCAGTGCAGCCTTGGGAACAGCTAGATGCCAAGCCATGGGGTTGAAGGTCTTCTTTTGTTAAAGCTGAAGAATGTGGTAAGTTGAAGCAACTCAAGTATCTCCCTTCTAAAGCACCTTGGAGGTATAACATAGAGAAAGAAACAGCAGGGTCAATGCTCTGCGGGCCCTTTTGAAAATAAGGCTTGAAGGGAAACTTAATTTCCTCATTGGAATTTAGAGAGTTGTGGGCTCAATTCTCCCTGAGAAACACTGTTGTTGCACAAGTTCCCTTCACAGGGCAATTGCCTTTGTGCTGACAAGTGCGTTTCCAGTAAAGAAACCTGGAGGTTGCCATTCTTTAGTGGTGCTCATACTTCGGTTTTCTTCAGTGAATTGGCGAACCCTTTTGACCAATAGTGTCAAGCTAACGTTCCCCTTGTATCATGACACAGATTGGCATGCAGCTGAATCCCTGTAGCCTTATCCAGTGTGGTTCTTGAGCTCTAGGAAGCATTGCAGGTGTCTTAGTAGTGGCAGATCTGCCGTAGGATGAGAAACGTACAAGAAGGATGGCCTGTGTGTTTTGGGAGTTGTGAGCAGTGCAGCCTTGGGAACAGCTAGATGCCGAGTCATGGGGGTGAAGGTCTTCTTTTGTTAAACCTCTAGAATGTGGTAAGTTGAAGCAACTGAGCTATCTCCCATCTGAAGCACCTTGGTGATACAAAATAGAGAAATAAACAACTGGGTCAATGCTCTGCGGTCCCTTTTGAAAATAAGGCTCGAAGGCAAACTTTATTTTCTTCATTGGGATTTAGAGAGCTGCAGGCTCAATTCTCCCTGACAAACACTGTAGTTGCAAATGTTCTCTTCATAGCAAAATTGCCTTTGTGATGACAAGTGAATTCCTAGGAAAGAAACTTGGAGGTTGCCATTCTTTGGTAGGTGCTCGTCCTTCAGTAATCTTCAGTGAATTTGAAAACCCGTTTGATCACTAGCCTCAAGCTAACGTTCCTCGTGTATCATGCTACAGGTTAGCATGCAGCAGAATCCATATAGCCTTATTCAGATTGGTTCCTGAGCTCTAGGAAGCATTCCAGTTCTCTTAGTACTGGCGGGTCTGCACTAGGATGGGAAACGTACAGGAACTACGGCCTGTGAGTTTGGGGACTTGTGAGCCATTCACCAATGGGAACAGTTAGATGCCGAGTCATGGGCATTGAAGGGCTTCTATTTTTAAACTCCTAGATTGTGGTAGGTTGAAACAACTCAAGTATCTCCCTTCTAAAGCACCTTGGAAATGCAAAATAGAGAAGGAAACATCAGAGTTAATGCTCTGTGGGCCCTTCTGAAAATAAGTCTTGTAGGGATACTTTATTTTCCTCATTGGGATGACGAGAGTTGCAGGATCAATTCTGACTATGAAGCACTGTACTTCCACACGTTCCCTTCTTGGCACAATTGCCTTTGTGATGACAAGCGAATTTCTAGGAAAGAAACCTGGAGGTTGCCATTCTTTGGTTGTTGCTTATCCTTCGGTAATCTTCAGTGAATTGGCGAACCCTTTTGACCACTAGCGTCAAGATAACGTTCCTCTTCTATCATGACACAGATTGGCATGCAGCTGAATCTCTGTAGCCTTGTCCATTGTGGTTCTTGAGCTCTAGGAAGCATTCCAGGTCTCTTAGTAGTGGCAGATCTGCACTAGGTTGAGAAACGTACAAGTGGACGACCTGTGTGCTTTGTGAATTGTGAGCAGTGCAGCGTTGGGAAAAGCTGGATGCCGAGTCATGGGGGTGAAGGTCTTCTTTTGTTAAACCTCTAGAACTTGGTAAGTTGAAACAACTCAAGTATCTCCCATCTAAAGCACATTGGAGGTACAAAATAGAGAAAGAAACAGCAGGATCAAGGCTCTGCGGGCCCTTCTGCAAATAAGGCTTGAAGGGAAACTTTATTTTCTTAATTGGGATTTAGATAATTACGGGCTCAATTCTGCCAGACAAACAGTCTAGTTGCACCTGTTCTCTTCATAGCAAAATTGCCTTTGTGATGACAAGTGAGTTTCAAGGAAAGACACTTGGAGGTTGCAATTCTTTGGTAGGTGCTCATCTTTCGGTAATCTTCAGTGAATTGGCGAACCCGTTTGACCACTAGCGTCAAGCTAACGTTCCTCGTGTATCATGCCACAGGTTAGCATGCAGTAGAATCCATATAGCCTTATTAATATTGGTTCCTGAGGTCTAGGAAGCATTCCAGGTCTCTTAGTACTGGCGGGTCTGCACTAGGATGGGAAACGTACAAGAACTACGGCCTGTGATTTCGGGGAGTTCTGAGCAATGAACCAATGGGAACAGTTAGATCCCGAGTCGTGGGCAGTGAAGGGCTTCTGTTTTTAAACTCCTAGATTGTGGTATGTTGAAACAACTCAACTATCTCCCGTCTAAAGCACCTTCGAGATGCAAAATAGAGAAGGAGACAGCAGGGTCAATGCTCTGCGGGCACTTTTGAAAATAAGGTTTGAAGGGATACTTTATTTTCCTCATTGGAATTTAGAGAGTTGTGGGATCAATTCTCACTATGAAGCATTGTACTTCCACACGTTCCCTTCACGGCTCAATTGCCTTTGTGATGACAAGTGAGTTTCTAGTAAAGAAACTTGGAGGTTTCCATTCTTTGGTGGTGCTCATCCTTCGGTAATCTTCAGTGAATTGGCAAAACCGTTTGACCAATGGTGTCAAGGTAACGTTCCTCTTCTATCATGACACAGATTGGCATGCAGCTGAATCTCTGTAGCCTTGTCCATTGTGGTTCTTGAGCTCTAGGAAGCATTCCAGGTCTCTTAGTAGTGGCAGATCTGCACTAGGTTGAGAAACGTACAAGTGGACGACCTGTGTGCTTTGTGAGTTGTGAGCAGTGCAGCGTTGGGAAAAGCTGGATGCCGAGTCATGGGGGTGAAGGTCTCCTTTTGTTAAACCTCTAGAATATGGTAAGTTGAAGCAACTCAAGTATCTCCCTTCTAAAGCACCTTGGAGGTACAAAATAGAGAAAGAAACAGCAGGGTCAAGGCTCTGCGGGCCCTCTTGAAAATAAGTCTTGAAGGGAAACTTTATTTTCTTCATTGGGATTTAGAGAGTTACGGACTCAGTTCTCCCAGAGAAACAGTGTAGTTGCACATGTTTTCTTCATAGCACAATTGCCTTTGTAATGACAAGTGAGTGTCTAGGAAAGAAACTTGGAGGTTACCATTCTTTGGTAGGTGCTCGTCCTTCGGTAATCTTTAGGGAATTGGCGATCCCGTTTGATCACTAGCGTCAAATTAACGTTCCTCTTATATCATGACACAGATTGGCATGCAGCTGAATCCCTGTAGACTTATCCAGTGTGGTCCTTGAGCTCTAGGAAGTATTGCAGGTCTCTTAGTAGTGGCAGATCTGCAGTAGAATGAGAAACATACAAGAAGTCTGGCCTGTGTGTTTGGGGAGTTGTGAGCAGTGCAGCCTTGGGAACAGCTAGATGCCAAGCCATGGGGTTGAAGGACTTCTTTTGTTAAAGCTGAAGAATGTGGTAAGTTGAAGCAACTCAAGTATCTCCCTTCTAAAGCACCTTGGAGGTATAACATAGAGAAAGAAACAGCAGGGTCAATGCTCTGCGGGCCCTTTTGAAAATAAGGCTTGAAGGGAAACTTAATTTCCTCATTGGAATTTAGAGAGTTGTGGGCTCAATTCTCCCTGAGAAACACTGTTGTTGCACAAGTTCCCTTCACAGGACAATTGCCTTTGTGCTGACAAGTGCGTTTCCACTAAAGAAACCTGGAGGTTGCCATTCTTTAGTGGTGCTCATACTTCGGTTATCTTCAGTGAATTGGCGAACCCTTTTGACCAATAGTGTCAAGCTAACGTTCCCCTTGTATCATGACACAGATTGGCATGCAGCTGAATCCCTGTAGCCTTATCCAGTGTGGTTCTTGAGCTCTAGGAAGCATTGCAGGTGTCTTAGTAGTGGCAGATCTGCCGTAGGATGAGAAACGTACAAGAAGGATGGCCTGTGTGTTTTGGGAGTTGTGAGCAGTGCAGCCTTGGCAACAGCTAGATGCCAAGCCATGGGGTTGAAGGTCTTCTTTTGTTAAAGCTGAAGAATGTGGTAAGTTGAAGCAACTCAAGTATCTCCCTTCTAAAGCACCTTGGAGGTATAACATAGAGAAAGAAACAGCAGGGTCAATGCTCTGCGGGCCCTTTTGAAAATAAGGCTTGAAGGGAAACTTAATTTCCTCATTGGAATTTAGAGAGTTGTGGGCTCAATTCTCCCTGAGAAACACTGTTGTTGCACAAGTTCCCTTCACAGGACAATTGCCTTTGTGCTGACAAGTGCGTTTCCACTAAAGAAACCTGGAGGTTGCCATTCTTTAGTGGTGCTCATACTTCGGTTATCTTCAGTGAATTGGCGAACCCTTTTGACCAATAGTGTCAAGCTAACGTTCCCCTTGTATCATGACACAGATTGGCATGCAGCTGAATCCCTGTAGCCTTATCCAGTGTGGTTCTTGAGCTCTAGGAAGCATTGCAGGTGTCTTAGTAGTGGCAGATCTGCCGTAGGATGAGAAACGTACAAGAAGGATGGCCTGTGTGTTTTGGGAGTTGTGAGCAGTGCAGCCTTGGCAACAGCTAGATGCCAAGCCATGGGGTTGAAGGTCTTCTTTTGTTAAAGCTGAAGAATGTGGTAAGTTGAAGCAACTCAAGTATCTCCCGTCTAAAGCACCTTGGAGGTATAACATAGAGAAAGAAACAGCAGGGTCAATGCTCTGCGGGCCCTTTTGAAAATAAGGCTTGAAGGGAAACTTAATTTCCTCATTGGAATTTAGAGAGTTGTGGGCTCAATTCTCCCTGAGAAACACTGTTGTTGCACAAGTTCCCTTCACAGGACAATTGCCTTTGTGCTGACAAGTGCGTTTCCACTAAAGAAACCTGGAGGTTGCCATTCTTTAGTGGTGCTCATACTTCGGTTATCTTCAGTGAATTGGCGAACCCTTTTGACCAATAGTGTCAAGCTAACGTTCCCCTTGTATCATGACACAGATTGGCATGCAGCTGAATCCCTGTAGCCTTATCCAGTGTGGTTCTTGAGCTCTAGGAAGCATTGCAGGTGTCTTAGTAGTGGCAGATCTGCCGTAGGATGAGAAACGTACAAGAAGGATGGCCTGTGTGTTTTGGGAGTTGTGAGCAGTGCAGCCTTGGGAACAGCTAGATGCCGAGTCATGGGGGTGAAGGTCTTCTTTTGTTAAACCTCTAGAATGTGGTAAGTTGAAGCAACTGAGCTATCTCCCATCTGAAGCACCTTGGTGATACAAAATAGAGAAATAAACAACAGGGTCAATGCTCTGCGGTCCCTTTTGAAAATAAGGCTCGACGGGAAACTTTATTTTCTTCATTGGGATTTAGAGAGCTGCAGGCTCAATTCTCCCTGACAAACACTGTAGTTGCAAATGTTCTCTTCATAGCAAAATTGCCTTTGTGATGACAAGTGAATTCCTAGGAAAGAAACTTGGAGGTTGCCATTCTTTGGTAGGTGCTCGTCCTTCAGTAATCTTCAGTGAATTTGAAAACCCGTTTGACCACTAGCCTCAAGCTAACGTTCCTCGTGTATCATGCTACAGGTTAGCATGCAGCAGAATCCATATAGCCTTATTCAGATTGGTTCCTGAGCTCTAGGAAGCATTCCAGTTCTCTTAGTACTGGCGGGTCTGCACTAGGATGGGAAACGTACAGGAACTACGGCCTGTGAGTTTGGGGACTTGTGAGCCATTCACCAATGGGAACAGTTAGATGCCGAGTCATGGGCATTGAAGGGCTTCTATTTTTAAACTCCTAGATTGTGGTAGGTTGAAACAACTCAAGTATCTCCCTTCTAAAGCACCTTGGAAATGCAAAATAGAGAAGGAAACATCAGAGTTAATGCTCTGTGGGCCCTTCTGAAAATAAGTCTTGTAGGGATACTTTATTTTCCTCATTGGGATGACGAGAGTTGCAGGATCAATTCTGACTATGAAGCACTGTACTTCCACACGTTCCCTTCTTGGCACAATTGCCTTTGTGATGACAAGCGAATTTCTAGGAAAGAAACCTGGAGGTTGCCATTCTTTGGTAGTTGCTTATCCTTCGGTAATCTTCAGTGAATTGGCGAACCCTTTTGACCACTAGCGTCAAGATAACGTTCCTCTTCTATCATGACACAGATTGGCATGCAGCTGAATCTCTGTAGCCTTGTCCATTGTTGTTCTTGAGCTCTAGGAAGCATTCCAGGTCTCTTAGTAGTGGCAGATCTGCACTAGGTTGAGAAACGTACAAGTGGACGACCTGTGTGCTTTGTGAGTTGGGAGCAGTGCAGCGTTGGGAAAAGCTGGATGCCGAGTCATGGGGGTGAAGGTCTTCTTTTGTTAAAGCTGAAGAATGTGATAAGTTGAAGAAACTCAAGTATCTCCCTTCTTAAGCACCTTGGAGGTACAACATAGAGAAAGAAACAGCAGGATCAAGGCTCTGCGGGCCCTTCTGCAAATAAGGCTTGAAGGGAAACTTTATTTTCTTAATTGGGATTTAGATAATTACGGGCTCAGTTCTCCCAGACAAACAGTCTAGTTGCACCTGTTCTCTTCATAGCAAAATTGCCTTTGTGATGACAAGTGAGTTTCAAGGAAAGACACTTGGAGGTTGCAATTCTTTGGTAGGTGCTCATCTTTCGGTAATCTTCAGTGAATTGGCGAACCCGTTTGACCACTAGCGTCAAGCTAACGTTCCTCGTGTATCATGCCACAGGTTAGCATGCAGCAGAATCCATATAGCCTTATTAATATTGGTTCCTGAGGTTTAGGAAGCATTCCAGGTCTCTTAGTACTGGCGAGTCTGCACTAGGATGGGAAACGTACAAGAACTACGGCCTGTGATTTCGGGGAGTTCTGAGCAATGAACCAATGGGAACAGTTAGATCCCGAGTCATGGGCAGTGAAGGGCTTCTGTTTTTAAACTCCTAGATTGTGGTATGTTGAAACAACTCAACTATCTCCCGTCTAAAGCACCTTCGAGATGCCAAATAGAGAAGGAGACAGCAGGGTCAATGCTCTGCGGGCACTTTTGAAAATAAGGTTTGAAGGGATACTTTATTTTCCTCATTGGAATTTAGAGAGTTGTGGGATCAATTCTCACTATGAAGCATTGTACTTCCACACGTTCCCTTCACGGCTCAATTGCCTTTGTGATGACAAGTGAGTTTCTAGTAAAGAAACTTGGAGGTTTCCATTCTTTGGTGGTGCTCATCCTTCGGTAATCTTCAGTGAATTGGCGAAACCGTTTGACCAATGGTGTCAAGGTAACGTTCCTCTTCTATCATGACACAGATTGGCATGCAGCTGAATCTCTGTAGCCTTGTCCATTGTGGTTCTTGAGCTCTAGGAAGCATTCCAGGTCTCTTAGTAGTGGCAGATCTGCAGTAGGTTGAGAAACGTACAAGTGGACGACCTGTGTGCTTTGTGAGTTGTGAGCAGTGCAGCGTTGGGAAAAGCTGGATGCCGAGTCATGGGGGTGAAGGTCTCCTTTTGTTAAACCTCTAGAATATGGTAAGTTGAAGCAACTCAAGTATCTCCCTTCTAAAGCACCTTGGAGGTACAAAATAGAGAAAGAAACGGCAGGGTCAAGGCTCTGCAGGCCCTCTTGAAAATAAGGCTTGAAGGGAAACTTTATTTTCTTCATTGTGATTTAGAGAGTTACGGACTCAGTTCTCCCAGAGAAACAGTGTAGTTGCACATGTTTTCTTCATAGCACAATTGCCTTTGTAATGACAAGTGAGTGTCTAGGAAAGAAACTTGGAGGTTGCCATTCTTTGGTAGGTGCTCGTCCTTCGGTAATCTTCAGGGAATTGGCGATCCCGTTTGACCACTAGCGTCAAACTAACGTTCCTCTTATATCATGACACAGATTGGCATGCAGCTGAATCCCTGTAGACTTATCCAGTGTGGTCCTTGAGCTCTAGGAAGCATTGCAGGTGTCTTAGTAGTGGCAGATCTGCCGTAGGATGAGAAACGTACAAGAAGGATTGCCTGTGTGTTTTGGGAGTTGTGAGCAGTGCAGCCTTGGCAACAGCTAGATGCCAAGCCATGGGGTTGAAGGTCTTCTTTTGTTAAAGCTGAAGAATGTGGTAAGTTGAAGCAACTCAAGTATCTCCCTTCTAAAGCACCTTGGAGGTATAACATAGAGAAAGAAACAGCAGGGTCAATGCTCTGCGGGCCCTTTTGAAAATAAGGCTTGAAGGGAAACTTAATTTCCTCATTGGAATTTAGAGAGTTGTGGGCTCAATTCTCCCTGAGAAACACTGTTGTTGCACAAGTTCCCTTCACAGGACAATTGCCTTTGTGCTGACAAGTGCGTTTCCACTAAAGAAACCTGGAGGTTGCCATTCTTTAGTGGTGCTCATACTTCGGTTATCTTCAGTGAATTGGCGAACCCTTTTGACCAATAGTGTCAAGCTAACGTTCCCCTTGTATCATGACACAGATTGGCATGCAGCTGAATCCCTGTAGCCTTATCCAGTGTGGTTCTTGAGCTCTAGGAAGCATTGCAGGTGTCTTAGTAGTGGCAGATCTGCCGTAGGATGAGAAACGTACAAGAAGGATGGCCTGTGTGTTTTGGGAGTTGTGAGCAGTGCAGCCTTGGGAACAGCTAGATGCCGAGTCATGGGGGTGAAGGTCTTCTTTTGTTAAACCTCTAGAATGTGGTAAGTTGAAGCAACTGAGCTATCTCCCATCTGAAGCACCTTGGTGATACAAAATAGAGAAATAAACAACAGGGTCAATGCTCTCCGGTCCCATTTGAAAATAAGGCTCGAAGGGAAACTTTATTTTCTTCATTGGGATTTAGAGAGCTGCAGGCTCAATTCTCCCTGACAAACACTGTAGTTGCAAATGTTCTCTTCATAGCAAAATTGCCTTTGTGATGACAAGTGAATTCCTAGGAAAGAAACTTGGAGGTTGCCATTCTTTGGTAGGTGCTCGTCCTTCAGTAATCTTCAGTGAATTTGAAAACCCGTTTGACCACTAGCCTCAAGCTAACGTTCCTCGTGTATCATGCTACAGGTTAGCATGCAGCAGAATCCATATAGCCTTATTCAGATTGGTTCCTGAGCTCTAGGAAGCATTCCAGTTCTCTTAGTACTGGCGGGTCTGCACTAGGATGGGAAACGTACAGGAACTACGGCCTGTGAGTTTGGGGACTTGTGAGCCATTCACCAATGGGAACAGTTAGATGCCGAGTCATGGGCATTGAAGGGCTTCTATTTTTAAACTCCTAGATTGTGGTAGGTTGAAACAACTCAAGTATCTCCCTTCTAAAGCACCTTGGAAATGCAAAATAGAGAAGGAAACATCAGAGTTAATGCTCTGTGGGCCCTTCTGAAAATAAGTCTTGTAGGGATACTTTATTTTCCTCATTGGGATTACGAGAGTTGCAGGATCAATTCTGACTATGAAGCACTGTACTTCCACACGTTCCCTTCTTGGCACAATTGCCTTTGTGATGACAAGCGAATTTCTAGGAAAGAAACCTGGAGGTTGCCATTCTTTGGTAGTTGCTTATCCTTCGGTAATCTTCAGTGAATTGGCGAACCCTTTTGACCACTAGCGTCAAGATAACGTTCCTCTTCTATCATGACACAGATTGGCATGCAGCTGAATCTCTGTAGCCTTGTCCATTGTGGTTCTTGAGCTCTAGGAAGCATTCCAGGTCTCTTAGTAGTGGCAGATCTGCACTAGGTTGAGAAACGTACAAGTGGACGACCTGTGTGCTTTGTGAGTTGTGAGCAGTGCAGCGTTGGGAAAAGCTGGATGCCGAGTCATGGGGGTGAAGGTCTTCTTTTGTTAAACCTCTAGAACTTGGTAAGTTGAAACAACTCAAGTATCTCCCATCTAAAGCACATTGGAGGTACAAAATAGAGAAAGAAACAGCAGGATCAAGGCTCTGCGGGCCCTTCTGCAAATAAGGCTTGAAGGGAAACTTTATTTTCTTAATTGGGATTTAGATAATTACGGGCTCAATTCTCCCAGACAAACAGTCTAGTTGCACCTGTTCTCTTCATAGCAAAATTGCCTTTGTGATGACAAGCGAGTTTCAAGGAAAGACACTTGGAGGTTGCAATTCTTTGGTAGGTGCTCATCTTTCGGTAATCTTCAGTGAATTGGCGAACCCGTTTGACCACTAGCGTCAAGCTAAAGTTCCTCGTGTATCATGCCACAGGTTCGCATGCAGCAGAATCCATATAGCCTTATTAATATTGGTTCCTGAGGTCTAGGAAGCATTCCAGGTCTCTTAGTACTGGCGGGTCTGCACTAGGATGGGAAACGTACAAGAACTACGGCCTGTGATTTCGGGGAGTTCTGAGCAATGAACCAATGGGAACAGTTAGATCCCGAGTCGTGGGCAGTGAAGGGCTTCTGTTTTTAAACTCCTAGATTGTGGTATGTTGAAACAACTCAACTATCTCCCGTCTAAAGCACCTTCGAGATGCAAAATAGAGAAGGAGACAGCAGGGTCAATGCTCTGCGGGCACTTTTGAAAATAAGGTTTGAAGGGATACTTTATTTTCCTCATTGGAATTTAGAGAGTTGTGGGATCAATTCTCACTATGAAGCATTGTACTTCCACAAGTTCCCTTCACGGCTCAATTGCCTTTGTGATGACAAGTGAGTTTCTAGTAAAGAAACTTGGAGGTTTCCATTCTTTGGTGGTGCTCATCCTTCGGTAATCTTCAGTGAATTGGCGAAACCGTTTGACCAATGGTGTCAAGGTAACGTTCCTCTTCTATCATGACACAGATTGGCATGCAGCTGAATCTCTGTAGCCTTGTCCATTGTGGTTCTTGAGCTCTAGGAAGCATTCCAGGTCTCTTAGTAGTGGCAGATCTGCAGTAGGTTGAGAAACGTACAAGTGGACGACCTGTGTGCTTTGTGAGTTGTGAGCAGTGCAGCGTTGGGAAAAGCTGGATGCCGAGTCATGGGGGTGAAGGGCTCCTTTTGTTAAACCTCTAGAATGTGGTAAGTTGAAGCAACTCAAGTATCTCCCTTCTAAAGCACCTTGGAGGTACAAAATAGAGAAAGAAACAGCAGGGTCAAGGCTCTGCGGGCCCTCTTGAAAATAAGGCTTGAAGGGAAACTTTATTTTCTTCATTGGGATTTAGAGAGTTACGGACTCAGTTCTCCCAGAGAAACAGTGTAGTTGCACATGTTTTCTTCATAGCACAATTGCCTTTGTAATGACAAGTGAGTGTCTAGGAAAGAAACTTGGAGGTTGCCATTCTTTGGTAGGTGCTCGTCCTTCGGTAATCTTCAGGGAATTGGCGATCCCGTTTGCCCACTAGCGTCAAACTAACGTTCCTCTTATATCATGACACAGATTGGCATGCAGCTGAATCCCTGTAGACTTATCCAGTGTGGTCCTTGAGCTCTAGGAAGCATTGCAGGTGTCTTAGTAGTGGCAGATCTGCCGTAGGATGAGAAACGTACAAGAAGGATGGCCTGTGTGTTTTGGGAGTTGTGAGCAGTGCAGCCTTGGCAACAGCTAGATGCCAAGCCACGGGGTTGAAGGTCTTCTTTTGTTAAAGCTGAAGAATGTGGTAAGTTGAAGCAACTCAAGTATCTCCCTTCTAAAGCACCTTGGAGGTATAACATAGAGAAAGAAACAGCAGGGTCAATGCTCTGCGGGCCCTTTTGAAAATAAGGCTTGAAGGGAAACTTAATTTCCTCATTGGAATTTAGAGAGTTGTGGGCTCAATTCTCCCTGAGAAACACTGTTGTTGCACAAGTTCCCTTCACAGGACAATTGCCTTTGTGCTGACAAGTGCGTTTCCACTAAAGAAACCTGGAGGTTGCCATTCTTTAGTGGTGCTCATACTTCGGTTATCTTCAGTGAATTGGCGAACCCTTTTGACAAATAGTGTCAAGCTAACGTTCCCCTTGTATCATGACACAGATTGGCATGCAGCTGAATCCCTGTAACCTTATCCAGTGTGGTTCTTGAGCTCTAGGAAGCATTGCAGGTGTCTTAGTAGTGGCAGATCTGCCGTAGGATGAGAAACGTACAAGAAGGATGGCCTGTGTGTTTTGGGAGTTGTGAGCAGTGCAGCCTTGGGAACAGCTAGATGCCGAGTCATGGGGGTGAAGGTCTTCTTTTGTTAAACCTCTAGAATGTGGTAACTTGAAGCAACTGAGCTATCTCCCATCTGAAGCACCTTGGTGATACAAAATAGAGAAATAAACAACAGGGTCAATGCTCTCCGGTCCCATTTGAAAATAAGGCTCGAAGGGAAAGTTTATTTTCTTCATTGGGATTTAGAGAGCTGCAGGCTCAATTCTCCCTGACAAACACTGTAGTTGCAAATGTTCTCTTCATAGCAAAATTGCCTTTGTGATGACAAGTGAATTCCTAGGAAAGAAACTTGGAGGTTGCCATTCTTTGGTAGGTGCTCGTCCTTCAGTAATCTTCAGTGAATTTGAAAACCCGTTTGACCACTAGCCTCAAGCTAACGTTCCTCGTGTATCATGCTACAGGTTAGCATGCAGCAGAATCCATATAGCCTTATTCAGATTGGTTCCTGAGCTCTAGGAAGCATTCCAGTTCTCTTAGTACTGGCGGGTCTGCACTAGGATGGGAAACGTACAGGAACTACGGCCTGTGAGTTTGGGGACTTGTGAGCCATTCACCAATGGGAACAGTTAGATGCCGAGTCATGGGCATTGAAGGGCTTCTATTTTTAAACTCCTAGATTGTGGTAGGTTGAAACAACTCAAGTATCTCCCTTCTAAAGCACCTTGGAAATGCAAAATAGAGAAGGAAACATCAGAGTTAATGCTCTGTGGGCCCTTCTGAAAATAAGTCTTGTAGGGATACTTTATTTTCCTCATTGGGATTACGAGAGTTGCAGGATCAATTCTGACTATGAAGCACTGTACTTCCACACGTTCCCTTCTTGGCACAATTGCCTTTGTGATGACAAGCGAATTTCTAGGAAAGAAACCTGGAGGTTGCCATTCTTTGGTAGTTGCTTATCCTTCGGTAATCTTCAGTGAATTGGCGAACCCTTTTGACCACTAGCGTCAAGATAACGTTCCTCTTCTATCATGACACAGATTGGCATGCAGCTGAATCTCTGTAGCCTTGTCCATTGTGGTTCTTGAGCTCTAGGAAGCATTCCAGGTCTCTTAGTAGTGGCAGATCTGCACTAGGTTGAGAAACGTACAAGTGGACGACCTGTGTGCTTTGTGAGTTGTGAGCAGTGCAGCGTTGGGAAAAGCTGGATGCCGAGTCATGGGGGTGATGGTCTTCTTTTGTTAAACCTCTAGAACTTGGTAAGTTGAAACAACTCAAGTATCTCCCATCTAAAGCACCTTGGAGGTACAACATAGAGAAAGAAACAGCAGGGTCAATGCTCTGCGGGCCCTTTTGAAAATAAGGCTTCAAGGGAAACTTTATTTTCTTAATTGGGATTTAGAGAGTTACGGGCTGAATTCTCCCAGAGAAACAGTGTAGTTGCACATGTTCTCTTCATAGCACAATTGCCTTTGTGATGACAAGTGAGATTTTAAGAAAGAAACTTGGGGGTTGCCATTCTTTGGTAGGTGCTCGTCCTTCGGTAATATTCAGTGAATTAGCGACCCCGTTTGACCACTAGTGTCAAGCTGACGTTTCTCTTGTATCATGGCACAGATTGGCATGCAGCTGAAACCGTGTAGCCTTATCCATTGTGGTTATTGAGCTCTAGGAAGCATTCCAGCTCTCTTAGTATTGGCAGATCTGCACTACTATGAAAAACGTAGAAGAGGACGGCCTGTGTGTTTTGGGATTTGTGAGCAGTGCAGCATTGGGAACAACTATATACCGAGTCATGGGGTGAAGGGCTTCTTTTGTTAAACCTCTAGAACTTGGTAAGTTGAAACAACTCAAGCATCTCCCATCTAAAGCACATAGGAGGTACAAAATAGAGAAAGAAAGAGCAGGATCAAGGCTCTGCGGGCCCTACTGCAAATAAGGCTGGAAGGGAAACTTTATTTTCTTAATTGGGATTTAGATAATTACAGGCTCAATTCTCCCAGACAAACAGTCTAGTTGCACCTGTTCTCTTCACAGCAAAATTTCCTTTGTGATGACAAGTGAGTATCAAGGAAAGACACTTGGAGGTTGCAATTCTTTGGTAGGTGCTCATCTTTCGGTAATCTTCAGTGAATTGGCGAACCCGTTTGACCACTAGCGTCAAGCTAACGTTCCTCGTGTATCATGCCACAGGTTCGCATGCAGCAGAATCCATATAGCCTTATTAATATTGGTTCCTGAGGTCTAGGAAGCATTCCAGGTCTCTTAGTACTGGCGGGTCTGCACTAGGATGGGAAACGTACAAGAACTACGGCCTGTGATTTCGGGGAGTTCTGAGCAATGAACCAATGGGAACAGTTAGATCCCGAGTCGTGGGCAGTGAAGGGCTTCTGTTTTTAAACTCCTAGATTGTGGTATGTTGAAACAACTCAACTATCTCCCGTCTAAAGCACCTTCGAGATGCAAAATAGAGAAGGAGACAGCAGGGTCAATGCTCTGCGGGCACTTTTGAAAATAAGGTTTGAAGGGATACTTTATTTTCCTCATTGGAATTTAGAGAGTTGTGGGATCAATTCTCACTATGAAGCATTGTACTTCCACACGTTCCCTTCACGGCTCAATTGCCTTTGTGATGACAAGTGAGTTTCTAGTAAAGAAACTTGGAGGTTTCCATTCTTTGGTGGTGCTCATCCTTCGGTAATCTTCAGTGAATTGGCGAAACCGTTTGACCAATGGTGTCAAGGTAACGTTCCTCTTCTATCATGACACAGATTGGCATGCAGCTGAATCTCTGTAGCCTTGTCCATTGTGGTTCTTGAGCTCTAGGAAGCATTCCAGGTCTCTTAGTAGTGGCAGATCTGCACTAGGTTGAGAAACGTACAAGTGGACGACCTGTGTGCTTTGTGAGTTGTGAGCAGTGCAGCGTTGGGAAAAGCTGGATGCCGAGTCATGGGGGTGAAGGTCTCCTTTTGTTAAACCTCTAGAATGTGGTAAGTTGAAGCAACTGTGCTATCTCCCATCTGAAGCACCTTGGTGATACAAAATAGAGAAATAAACAACAGGGTCAATGCTCTGCGGTCCCTTTTGAAAATAAGGCTCGAAGGGAAACTTTATTTTCTTCATTGGGATTTAGAGAGCTGCAGGCTCAATTCTCCCTGACAAACACTGTAGTTGCAAATGTTCTCTTCATAGCAAAATTGCCTTTGTGATGACAAGTGAATTCCTAGGAAAGAAACTTGGAGGTTGCCATTCTTTGGTAGGTGCTCGTCCTTCAGTAATCTTCAGTGAATTTGAAAACCCGTTTGACCACTAGCCTCAAGCTAACGTTCCTCGTGTATCATGCTACAGGTTAGCATGCAGCAGAATCCATATAGCCTTATTCAGATTGGTTCCTGAGCTCTAGGAAGCATTCCAGTTCTCTTAGTACTGGCGGGTCTGCACTAGGATGGGAAACGTACAGGAACTACGGCCTGTGAGTTTGGGGACTTGTGAGCCATTCACCAATGGGAACAGTTAGATGCCGAGTCATGGGCATTGAAGGGCTTCTATTTTTAAACTCCTAGATTGTGGTAGGTTGAAACAACTCAAGTATCTCCCTTCTAAAGCACCTTGGAAATGCAAAATAGAGAAGGAAACATCAGAGTTAATGCTCTGTGGGCCCTTCTGAAAATAAGTCTTGTAGGGATACTTTATTTTCCTCATTGGGATTACGAGAGTTGCAGGATCAATTCTGACTATGAAGCACTGTACTTCCACACGTTCCCTTCTTGGCACAATTGCCTTTGTGATGACAAGCGAATTTCTAGGAAAGAAACCTGGAGGTTGCCATTCTTTGGTAGTTGCTTATCCTTCGGTAATCTTCAGTGAATTGGCGAAACCTTTTGACCACTAGCGTCAGGATAACGTTCCTCTTGTATCATGACGCAGATTGGCATGCAGCTAAATCCCTGTAACCTTATCAAGTGTGTTTATTGAACTCTAGTAAGCATTCCGAGTCTCTTACTAGGGGCATATCTGCACTAGGATGAGAAACGTACAAGAACACGGCCTGAGTGTTTGGGGAGTTGTGAGCAGTGCAGCGCTGGGAACAGCTAGATGCCAACTCATGGGGGTGAATGTCTTCTTTTGTTAAAGCTGAAGAATGTGATAAGTTGAAGAAACTCAAGTATCTCCCTTCTTAAGCACCTTGGAGGTACAACATAGAGAAAGAAACAGCAGGGTCAATGCTCTGCGGGCCCTTTTGAAAATAAGGCTTCAAGGGAAACTTTATTTTCTTAATTGGGATTTAGAGAGTTACGGGCTGAATTCTCCTAGAGAAACAGTGTAGTTGCACATGTTCTCTTCATAGCACAATTGCCTTTGTGATGACAAGTGAGATTTTAAGAAAGAAACTTGGGGGTTGCCATTCTTTGGTAGGTGCTCGTCCTTCGGTAATATTCAGTGAATTAGCGACCCCGTTTGACCACTAGTGTCAAGCTGACGTTTCTCTTGTATCATGACACAGATTGGCATGCAGCTGAAACCGTGTAGCCTTATCCATTGTGGTTATTGAGCTCTAGGAAGCATTCCAGCTCTCTTAGTATTGGCAGATCTGCACTACTATGAAAAACGTAGAAGAGGACGGCCTGTGTGTTTTGGGATTTGTGAGCAGTGCAGCATTGGGAACAACTATATGCCGAGTCATGGGGTGAAGGGCTTCTTTTGTTAAACCTCTAGAACTTGGTAAGTTGAAACAACTCAAGCATCTCCCATCTAAAGCACATTGGAGGTACAAAATAGAGAAAGAAAGAGCAGGATCAAGGCTCTGCAGGCCCTACTGCAAATAAGGCTTGAAGGGAAACTTTATTTTCTTAATTGGGATTTAGATAATTACAGGCTCAATTCTCCCAGACAAACAGTCTAGTTGCACCTGTTCTCTTCACAGCAAAATTTCCTTTGTGATGACAAGTGAGTTTCAAGGAAAGACACTTGGAGGTTGCAATTCTTTGGTAGGTGCTCATCTTTCGGTAATCTTCAGTGAATTGGCGAACCCGTTTGACCACTAGCGTCAAGCTAACGTTCCTCGTGTATCATGCCACAGGTTCGCATGCAGCAGAATCCATATAGCCTTATTAATATTGGTTCTGAGGTCTAGGAAGCATTCCAGGTCTCTTAGTACTGGCGGGTCTGCACTAGGATGGGAAACGTACAAGAACTACGGCCTGTGATTTCGGGGAGTTCTGAGCAATGAACCAATGGGAACAGTTAGATCCCGAGTCGTGGGCAGTGAAGGGCTTCTGTTTTTAAACTCCTAGATTGTGGTATGTTGAAACAACTCAACTATCTCCCGTCTAAAGCACCTTCGAGATGCAAAATAGAGAAGGAGACAGCAGGGTCAATGCTCTGCGGGCACTTTTGAAAATAAGGTTTGAAGGGATACTTTATTTTCCTCATTGGAATTTAGAGAGTTGTGGGATCAATTCTCACTATGAAGCATTGTACTTCCACACGTTCCCTTCACGGCTCAATTGCCTTTGTGATGACAAGTGAGTTTCTAGTAAAGAAACTTGGAGGTTTCCATTCTTTGGTGGTGCTCATCCTTCGGTAATCTTCAGTGAATTGGCGAAACCGTTTGACCAATGGTGTCAAGGTAACGTTCCTCTTCTATCATGACACAGATTGGCATGCAGCTGAATCTCTGTAGCCTTGTCCATTGTGGTTCTTGAGCTCTAGGAAGCATTCCAGGTCTCTTAGTAGTGGCAGATCTGCACTAGGTTGAGAAACGTACAAGTGGACGACCTGTGTGCTTTGTGAGTTGTGAGCAGTGCAGCGTTGGGAAAAGCTGGATGCCGAGTCATGGGGGTGAAGGTCTCCTTTTGTTAAACCTCTAGAATGTGGTAAGTTGAAGCAACTGAGCTATCTCCCATCTGAAGCACCTTGGTGATACAAAATAGAGAAATAAACAACAGGGTCAATGCTCTGCGGTCCCTTTTGAAAATAAGGCTCGAAGGGAAACTTTATTTTCTTCATTGGGATTTAGAGAGCTGCAGGCTCAATTCTCCCTGACAAACACTGTAGTTGCAAATGTTCTCTTCATAGCAAAATTGCCTTTGTGATGACAAGTGAATTCCTAGGAAAGAAACTTGGAGGTTGCCATTCTTTGGTAGGTGCTCGTCCTTCAGTAATCTTCAGTGAATTTGAAAACCCGTTTGACCACTAGCCTCAAGCTAACATTCCTCGTGTATCATGCTACAGGTTAGCATGCAGCAGAATCCATATAGCCTTATTCAGATTGGTTCCTGAGCTCTAGGAAGCATTCCAGTTCTCTTAGTACTGGCGGGTCTGCACTAGGATGGGAAACGTACAGGAACTACGGCCTGTGAGTTTGGGGACTTGTGAGCCATTCACCAATGGGAACAGTTAGATGCCGAGTCATGGGCATTGAAGGGCTTCTATTTTTAAACTCCTAGATTGTGGTAGGTTGAAACAACTCAAGTATCTCCCTTCTAAAGCACCTTGGAAATGCAAAATAGAGAAGGAAACATCAGAGTTAATGCTCTGTGGGCCCTTCTGAAAATAAGTCTTGTAGGGATACTTTATTTTCCTCATTGGGATTACGAGAGTTGCAGGATCAATTCTGACTATGAAGCACTGTACTTCCACACGTTCCCTTCTTGGCACAATTGCCTTTGTGATGACAAGCGAATTTCTAGGAAAGAAACCTGGAGGTTGCCATTCTTTGGTAGTTGCTTATCCTTCGGTAATCTTCAGTGAATTGGCGAACCCTTTTGACCACTAGCGTCAAGATAACTTTCCTCTTGTATCATGACGCAGATTGGCATGCAGCTAAATCCCTGTAACCTTATCAAGTGTGTTTATTGAACTCTAGTAAGCATTCCGAGTCTCTTACTAGGGGCATATCTGCACTAGGATGAGAAACGTACAAGAACACGGCCTGAGTGTTTGGGGAGTTGTGAGCAGTGCAGCGCTGGGAACAGCTAGATGCCAACTCATGGGGGTGAATGTCTTCTTTTGTTAAAGCTGAAGAATGTGATAAGTTGAAGAAACTCAAGTATCTCCCTTCTTAAGCACCTTGGAGGTACAACATAGAGAAAGAAACAGCAGGGTCAATGCTCTGCGGGCCCTTTTGAAAATAAGGCTTCAAGGGAAACTTTATTTTCTTAATTGGGATTTAGAGAGTTACGGGCTGAATTCTCCCAGAGAAACAGTGTAGTTGCACATGTTCTCTTCATAGCACAATTGCCTTTGTGATGACAAGTGAGATTTTAAGAAAGAAACTTGGGGGTTGCCATTCTTTGGTAGGTGCTCGTCCTTCGGTAATATTCAGTGAATTAGCGACCCCGTTTGACCACTAGTGTCAAGCTGACGTTTCTCTTGTATCATGACACAGATTGGCATGCAGCTGAAACCGTGTAGCCTTATCCATTGTGGTTATTGAGCTCTAGGAAGCATTCCAGCTCTCTTAGTATTGGCAGATCTGCACTACTATGAAAAACGTAGAAGAGGACGGCCTGTGTGTTTTGGGATTTGTGAGCAGTGCAGCATTGGGAACAACTATATGCCGAGTCATGGGGTGAAGGGCTTCTTTTGTTAAACCTCTAGAACTTGGTAAGTTGAAACAACTCAAGCATCTCCCATCTAAAGCACATTGGAGGTACAAAATAGAGAAAGAAAGAGCAGGATCAAGGCTCTGCAGGCCCTACTGCAAATAAGGCTTGAAGGGAAACTTTATTTTCTTAATTGGGATTTAGATAATTACAGGCTCAATTCTCCCAGACAAACAGTCTAGTTGCACCTGTTCTCTTCACAGCAAAATTTCCTTTGTGATGACAAGTGAGTTTCAAGGAAAGACACTTGGAGGTTGCAATTCTTTGGTAGGTGCTCATCTTTCGGTAATCTTCAGTGAATTGGCGAACCCGTTTGACCACTAGCGTCAAGCTAACGTTCCTCGTGTATCATGCCACAGGTTCGCATGCAGCAGAATCCATATAGCCTTATTAATATTGGTTCTGAGGTCTAGGAAGCATTCCAGGTCTCTTAGTACTGGCGGGTCTGCACTAGGATGGGAAACGTACAAGAACTACGGCCTGTGATTTCGGGGAGTTCTGAGCAATGAACCAATGGGAACAGTTAGATCCCGAGTCGTGGGCAGTGAAGGGCTTCTGTTTTTAAACTCCTAGATTGTGGTATGTTGAAACAACTCAACTATCTCCCGTCTAAAGCACCTTCGAGATGCAAAATAGAGAAGGAGACAGCAGGGTCAATGCTCTGCGGGCACTTTTGAAAATAAGGTTTGAAGGGATACTTTATTTTCCTCATTGGAATTTAGAGAGTTGTGGGATCAATTCTCACTATGAAGCATTGTACTTCCACACGTTCCCTTCACGGCTCAATTGCCTTTGTGATGACAAGTGAGTTTCTAGTAAAGAAACTTGGAGGTTTCCATTCTTTGGTGGTGCTCATCCTTCGGTAATCTTCAGTGAATTGGCGAAACCGTTTGACCAATGGTGTCAAGGTAACGTTCCTCTTCTATCATGACACAGATTGGCATGCAGCTGAATCTCTGTAGCCTTGTCCATTGTGGTTCTTGAGCTCTAGGAAGCATTCCAGGTCTCTTAGTAGTGGCAGATCTGCACTAGGTTGAGAAACGTACAAGTGGACGACCTGTGTGCTTTGTGAGTTGTGAGCAGTGCAGCGTTGGGAAAAGCTGGATGCCGAGTCATGGGGGTGAAGGTCTCCTTTTGTTAAACCTCTAGAATGTGGTAAGTTGAAGCAACTGAGCTATCTCCCATCTGAAGCACCTTGGTGATACAAAATAGAGAAATAAACAACAGGGTCAATGCTCTGCGGTCCCTTTTGAAAATAAGGCTCGAAGGGAAACTTTATTTTCTTCATTGGGATTTAGAGAGCTGCAGGCTCAATTCTCCCTGACAAACACTGTAGTTGCAAATGTTCTCTTCATAGCAAAATTGCCTTTGTGATGACAAGTGAATTCCTAGGAAAGAAACTTGGAGGTTGCCATTCTTTGGTAGGTGCTCGTCCTTCAGTAATCTTCAGTGAATTTGAAAACCCGTTTGACCACTAGCCTCAAGCTAACGTTCCTCGTGTATCATGCTACAGGTTAGCATGCAGCAGAATCCATATAGCCTTATTCAGATTGGTTCCTGAGCTCTAGGAAGCATTCCAGTTCTCTTAGTACTGGCGGGTCTGCACTAGGATGGGAAACGTACAGGAACTACGGCCTGTGAGTTTGGGGACTTGTGAGCCATTCACCAATGGGAACAGTTAGATGCCGAGTCATGGGCATTGAAGGGCTTTTATTTTTAAACTCCTAGATTGTGGTAGGTTGAAACAACTCAAGTATCTCCCTTCTAAAGCACCTTGGAAATGCAAAATAGAGAAGGAAACATCAGAGTTAATGCTCTGTGGGCCCTTCTGAAAATAAGTCTTGTAGGGATACTTTATTTTCCTCATTGGGATTACGAGAGTTGCAGGATCAATTCTGACTATGAAGCACTGTACTTCCACACGTTCCCTTCTTGGCACAATTGCCTTTGTGATGACAAGCGAATTTCTAGGAAAGAAACCTGGAGGTTGCCATTCTTTGGTAGTTGCTTATCCTTCGGTAATCTTCAGTGAATTGGCGAAACCTTTTGACCACTAGCGTCAGGATAACGTTCCTCTTGTATCATGACGCAGATTGGCATGCAGCTAAATCCCTGTAACCTTATCAAGTGTGTTTATTGAACTCTAGTAAGCATTCCGAGTCTCTTACTAGGGGCATATCTGCACTAGGATGAGAAACGTACAAGAACACGGCCTGAGTGTTTGGGGAGTTGTGAGCAGTGCAGCGCTGGGAACAGCTAGATGCCAACTCATGGGGGTGAATGTCTTCTTTTGTTAAAGCTGAAGAATGTGATAAGTTGAAGAAACTCAAGTATCTCCCTTCTTAAGCACCTTGGAGGTACAACATAGAGAAAGAAACAGCAGGGTCAATGCTCTGCGGGCCCTTTTGAAAATAAGGCTTCAAGGGAAACTTTATTTTCTTAATTGGGATTTAGAGAGTTACGGGCTGAATTCTCCCAGAGAAACAGTGTAGTTGCACATGTTCTCTTCATAGCACAATTGCCTTTGTGATGACAAGTGAGATTTTAAGAAAGAAACTTGGGGGTTGCCATTCTTTGGTAGGTGCTCGTCCTTCGGTAATATTCAGTGAATTAGCGACCCCGTTTGACCACTAGTGTCAAGCTGACGTTTCTCTTGTATCATGACACAGATTGGCATGCAGCTGAAACCGTGTAGCCTTATCCATTGTGGTTATTGAGCTCTAGGAAGCATTCCAGCTCTCTTAGTATTGGCAGATCTGCACTACTATGAAAAACGTAGAAGAGGACGGCCTGTGTGTTTTGGGATTTGTGAGCAGTGCAGCATTGGGAACAACTATATGCCGAGTCATGGGGTGAAGGGCTTCTTTTGTTAAACCTCTAGAACTTGGTAAGTTGAAACAACTCAAGCATCTCCCATCTAAAGCACATTGGAGGTACAAAATAGAGAAAGAAAGAGCAGGATCAAGGCTCTGCAGGCCCTACTGCAAATAAGGCTTGAAGGGAAACTTTATTTTCTTAATTGGGATTTAGATAATTACAGGCTCAATTCTCCCAGACAAACAGTCTAGTTGCACCTGTTCTCTTCACAGCAAAATTTCCTTTGTGATGACAAGTGAGTTTCAAGGAAAGACACTTGGAGGTTGCAATTCTTTGGTAGGTGCTCATCTTTCGGTAATCTTCAGTGAATTGGCGAACCCGTTTGACCACTAGCGTCAAGCTAACGTTCCTCGTGTATCATGCCACAGGTTCGCATGCAGCAGAATCCATATAGCCTTATTAATATTGGTTCTGAGGTCTAGGAAGCATTCCAGGTCTCTTAGTACTGGCGGGTCTGCACTAGGATGGGAAACGTACAAGAACTACGGCCTGTGATTTCGGGGAGTTCTGAGCAATGAACCAATGGGAACAGTTAGATCCCGAGTCGTGGGCAGTGAAGGGCTTCTGTTTTTAAACTCCTAGATTGTGGTATGTTGAAACAACTCAACTATCTCCCGTCTAAAGCACCTTCGAGATGCAAAATAGAGAAGGAGACAGCAGGGTCAATGCTCTGCGGGCACTTTTGAAAATAAGGTTTGAAGGGATACTTTATTTTCCTCATTGGAATTTAGAGAGTTGTGGGATCAATTCTCACTATGAAGCATTGTACTTCCACACGTTCCCTTCACGGCTCAATTGCCTTTGTGATGACAAGTGAGTTTCTAGTAAAGAAACTTGGAGGTTTCCATTCTTTGGTGGTGCTCATCCTTCGGTAATCTTCAGTGAATTGGCGAAACCGTTTGACCAATGGTGTCAAGGTAACGTTCCTCTTCTATCATGACACAGATTGGCATGCAGCTGAATCTCTGTAGCCTTGTCCATTGTGGTTCTTGAGCTCTAGGAAGCATTCCAGGTCTCTTAGTAGTGGCAGATCTGCACTAGGTTGAGAAACGTACAAGTGGACGACCTGTGTGCTTTGTGAGTTGTGAGCAGTGCAGCGTTGGGAAAAGCTGGATGCCGAGTCATGGGGGTGAAGGTCTCCTTTTGTTAAACCTCTAGAATGTGGTAAGTTGAAGCAACTGAGCTATCTCCCATCTGAAGCACCTTGGTGATACAAAATAGAGAAATAAACAACAGGGTCAATGCTCTGCGGTCCCTTTTGAAAATAAGGCTCGAAGGGAAACTTTATTTTCTTCATTGGGATTTAGAGAGCTGCAGGCTCAATTCTCCCTGACAAACACTGTAGTTGCAAATGTTCTCTTCATAGCAAAATTGCCTTTGTGATGACAAGTGAATTCCTAGGAAAGAAACTTGGAAGTTGCCATTCTTTGGTAGGTGCTCGTCCTTCAGTAATCTTCAGTGAATTTGAAAACCCGTTTGACCACTAGCCTCAAGCTAACGTTCCTCGTGTATCATGCTACAGGTTAGCATGCAGCAGAATCCATATAGCCTTATTCAGATTGGTTCCTGAGCTCTAGGAAGCATTCCAGTTCTCTTAGTACTGGCGGGTCTGCACTAGGATGGGAAACGTACAGGAACTACGGCCTGTGAGTTTGGGGACTTGTGAGCCATTCACCAATGGGAACAGTTAGATGCCGAGTCATGGGCATTGAAGGGCTTCTATTTTTAAACTCCTAGATTGTGGTAGGTTGAAACAACTCAAGTATCTCCCTTCTAAAGCACCTTGGAAATGCAAAATAGAGAAGGAAACATCAGAGTTAATGCTCTGTGGGCCCTTCTGAAAATAAGTCTTGTAGGGATACTTTATTTTCCTCATTGGGATTACGAGAGTTGCAGGATCAATTCTGACTATGAAGCACTGTACTTCCACACGTTCCCTTCTTGGCACAATTGCCTTTGTGATGACAAGCGAATTTCTAGGAAAGAAACCTGGAGGTTGCCATTCTTTGGTAGTTGCTTATCCTTCGGTAATCTTCAGTGAATTGGCGAACCCTTTTGACCACTAGCGTCAAGATAACGTTCCTCTTGTATCATGACGCAGATTGGCATGCAGCTAAATCCCTGTAACCTTATCAAGTGTGTTTATTGAACTCTAGTAAGCATTCCGAGTCTCTTACTAGGGGCATATCTGCACTAGCATGAGCAACGTACAAGAACACGGCCTGAGTGTTTGGGGAGTTGTGAGCAGTGCAGCGCTGGGAACAGCTAGATGCCAACTCATGGGGGTGAATGTCTTCTTTTGTTAAAGCTGAAGAATGTGATAAGTTGAAGAAACTCAAGTATCTCCCTTCTTAAGCACCTTGGAGGTACAACATAGAGAAAGAAACAGCAGGGTCAATGCTCTGCGGGCCCTTTTGAAAATAAGGCTTCAAGGGAAACTTTATTTTCTTAATTGGGATTTAGAGAGTTACGGGCTGAATTCTCCCAGAGAAACAGTGTAGTTGCACATGTTCTCTTCATAGCACAATTGCCTTTGTGATGACAAGTGAGATTTTAAGAAAGAAACTTGGGGGTTGCCATTCTTTGGTAGGTGCTCGTCCTTCGGTAATATTCAGTGAATTAGCGACCCCGTTTGACCACTAGTGTCAAGCTGACGTTTCTCTTGTATCATGACACAGATTGGCATGCAGCTGAAACCGTGTAGCCTTATCCATTGTGGTTATTGAGCTCTAGGAAGCATTCCAGCTCTCTTAGTATTGGCAGATCTGCACTACTATGAAAAACGTAGAAGAGGACGGCCTGTGTGTTTTGGGATTTGTGAGCAGTGCAGCATTGGGAACAACTATATGCCGAGTCATGGGGTGAAGGGCTTCTTTTGTTAAACCTCTAGAACTTGGTAAGTTGAAACAACTCAAGCATCTCCCATCTAAAGCACATTGGAGGTACAAAATAGAGAAAGAAAGAGCAGGATCAAGGCTCTGCAGGCCCTACTGCAAATAAGGCTTGAAGGGAAACTTTATTTTCTTAATTGGGATTTAGATAATTACAGGCTCAATTCTCCCAGACAAACAGTCTAGTTGCACCTGTTCTCTTCACAGCAAAATTTCCTTTGTGATGACAAGTGAGTTTCAAGGAAAGAAACTTGGAGGTTGCAATTCCTTGGTAGGTGCTCATCTTTCGGTAATCTTCAGTGAATTGGCGAACCCGTTTGACCACTAGCGTCAAGCTAACGTTCCTCGTGTATCATGCCACAGGTTCGCATGCAGCAGAATCCATATAGCCTTATTAATATTGGTTCTGAGGTCTAGGAAGCATTCCAGGTCTCTTAGTACTGGCGGGTCTGCACTAGGATGGGAAACGTACAAGAACTACGGCCTGTGATTTCGGGGAGTTCTGAGCAATGAACCAATGGGAACAGTTAGATCCCGAGTCGTGGGCAGTGAAGGGCTTCTGTTTTTAAACTCCTAGATTGTGGTATGTTGAAACAACTCAACTATCTCCCGTCTAAAGCACCTTCGAGATGCAAAATAGAGAAGGAGACAGCAGGGTCAATGCTCTGCGGGCACTTTTGAAAATAAGGTTTGAAGGGATACTTTATTTTCCTCATTGGAATTTAGAGAGTTGTGGGATCAATTCTCACTATGAAGCATTGTACTTCCACACGTTCCCTTCACGGCTCAATTGCCTTTGTGATGACAAGTGAGTTTCTAGTAAAGAAACTTGGAGGTTTCCATTCTTTGGTGGTGCTCATCCTTCGGTAATCTTCAGTGAATTGGCGAAACCGTTTGACCAATGGTGTCAAGGTAACGTTCCTCTTCTATCATGACACAGATTGGCATGCAGCTGAATCTCTGTAGCCTTGTCCATTGTGGTTCTTGAGCTCTAGGAAGCATTCCAGGTCTCTTAGTAGTGGCAGATCTGCACTAGGTTGAGAAACGTACAAGTGGACGACCTGTGTGCTTTGTGAGTTGTGAGCAGTGCAGCGTTGGGAAAAGCTGGATGCCGAGTCATGGGGGTGAAGGTCTCCTTTTGTTAAACCTCTAGAATGTGGTAAGTTGAAGCAACTGAGCTATCTCCCATCTGAAGCACCTTGGTGATACAAAATAGAGAAATAAACAACAGGGTCAATGCTCTGCGGTCCCTTTTGAAAATAAGGCTCGAAGGGAAACTTTATTTTCTTCATTGGGATTTAGAGAGCTGCAGGCTCAATTCTCCCTGACAAACACTGTAGTTGCAAATGTTCTCTTCATAGCAAAATTGCCTTTGTGATGACAAGTGAATTCCTAGGAAAGAAACTTGGAGGTTGCCATTCTTTGGTAGGTGCTCGTCCTTCAGTAATCTTCAGTGAATTTGAAAACCCGTTTGACCACTAGCCTCAAGCTAACGTTCCTCGTGTATCATGCTACAGGTTAGCATGCAGCAGAATCCATATAGCCTTATTCAGATTGGTTCCTGAGCTCTAGGAAGCATTCCAGTTCTCTTAGTACTGGCGGGTCTGCACTAGGATGGGAAACGTACAGGAACTACGGCCTGTGAGTTTGGGGACTTGTGAGCCATTCACCAATGGGAACAGTTAGATGCCGAGTCATGGGCATTGAAGGGCTTCTATTTTTAAACTCCTAGATTGTGGTAGGTTGAAACAACTCAAGTATCTCCCTTCTAAAGCACCTTGGAAATGCAAAATAGAGAAGGAAACATCAGAGTTAATGCTCTGTGGGCCCTTCTGAAAATAAGTCTTGTAGGGATACTTTATTTTCCTCATTGGGATTACGAGAGTTGCAGGATCAATTCTGACTATGAAGCACTGTACTTCCACACGTTCCCTTCTTGGCACAATTGCCTTTGTGATGACAAGCGAATTTCTAGGAAAGAAACCTGGAGGTTGCCATTCTTTGGTAGTTGCTTATCCTTCGGTAATCTTCAGTGAATTGGCGAAACCTTTTGACCACTAGCGTCAGGATAACGTTCCTCTTGTATCATGACGCAGATTGGCATGCAGCTAAATCCCTGTAACCTTATCAAGTGTGTTTATTGAACTCTAGTAAGCATTCCGAGTCTCTTACTAGGGGCATATCTGCACTAGGATGAGAAACGTACAAGAACACGGCCTGAGTGTTTGGGGAGTTGTGAGCAGTGCAGCGCTGGGAACAGCTAGATGCCAACTCATGGGGGTGAATGTCTTCTTTTGTTAAAGCTGAAGAATGTGATAAGTTGAAGAAACTCAAGTATCTCCCTTCTTAAGCACCTTGGAGGTACAACATAGAGAAAGAAACAGCAGGGTCAATGCTCTGCGGGCCCTTTTGAAAATAAGGCTTCAAGGGAAACTTTATTTTCTTAATTGGGATTTAGAGAGTTACGGGCTGAATTCTCCCAGAGAAACAGTGTAGTTGCACATGTTCTCTTCATAGCACAATTGCCTTTGTGATGACAAGTGAGATTTTAAGAAAGAAACTTGGGGGTTGCCATTCTTTGGTAGGTGCTCGTCCTTCGGTAATATTCAGTGAATTAGCGACCCCGTTTGACCACTAGTGTCAAGCTGACGTTTCTCTTGTATCATGACACAGATTGGCATGCAGCTGAAACCGTGTAGCCTTATCCATTGTGGTTATTGAGCTCTAGGAAGCATTCCAGCTCTCTTAGTATTGGCAGATCTGCACTACTATGAAAAACGTAGAAGAGGACGGCCTGTGTGTTTTGGGATTTGTGAGCAGTGCAGCATTGGGAACAACTATATGCCGAGTCATGGGGTGAAGGGCTTCTTTTGTTAAACCTCTAGAACTTGGTAAGTTGAAACAACTCAAGCATCTCCCATCTAAAGCACATTGGAGGTACAAAATAGAGAAAGAAAGAGCAGGATCAAGGCTCTGCGGGCCCTACTGCAAATAAGGCTTGAAGGGAAACTTTATTTTCTTAATTGGGATTTAGATAATTACAGGCTCAATTCTCCCAGACAAACAGTCTAGTTGCACCTGTTCTCTTCACAGCAAAATTTCCTTTGTGATGACAAGTGAGTTTCAAGGAAAGACACTTGGAGGTTGCAATTCTTTGGTAGGTGCTCATCTTTCGGTAATCTTCAGTGAATTGGCGAACCCGTTTGACCACTAGCGTCAAGCTAACGTTCCTCGTGTATCATGCCACAGGTTCGCATGCAGCAGAATCCATATAGCCTTATTAATATTGGTTCCTGAGGTCTAGGAAGCATTCCAGGTCTCTTAGTACTGGCGGGTCTGCACTAGGATGGGAAACGTACAAGAACTACGGCCTGTGATTTCGGGGAGTTCTGAGCAATGAACCAATGGGAACAGTTAGATCACGAGTCGTGGGCAGTGAAGAGCTTCTGTTTTTAAACTCCTAGATTGTGGTATGTTGAAACAACTCAACTATCTCCCGTCTAAAGCACCTTCGAGATGCAAAATAGAGAAGGAGACAGCAGGGTCAGTGCTCTGCAGGCACTTTTGAAAATAAGGTTTGAAGGGATACTTTATTTTCCTCATTGGAATTTAGAGAGTTGTGGGATCAATTCTCACTATGAAGCATTGTACTTCCACACGTTCCCTTCACGGCTCAATTGCCTTTGTGATGACAAGTGAGTTTCTAGTAAAGAAACTTGGAGGTTTCCATTCTTTGGTGGTGCTCATCCTTCGGTAATCTTCAGTGAATTGGCGAAACCGTTTGACCAATGGTGTCAAGGTAACGTTCCTCTTCTATCATGACACAGATTGGCATGCAGCTGAATCTCTGTAGCCTTGTCCATTGTGGTTCTTGAGCTCTAGGAAGCATTCCAGGTCTCTTAGTAGTGGCAGATCTGCACTAGGTTGAGAAACGTACAAGTGGACGACCTGTGTGCTTTGTGAGTTGTGAGCAGTGCAGCGTTGGGAAAAGCTGGATGCCGAGTCATGGGGGTGAAGGTCTCCTTTTGTTAAACCTCTAGAATGTGGTAAGTTGAAGCAACTCAAGTATCTCCCTTCTAAAGCACCTTGGAGGTACAAAATAGAGAAAGAAACAGCAGGGTAAAGGCTCTGCGGGCCCTCTTGAAAATAAGGCTTGAAGGGAAACTTTATGTTCTTCATTGGGATTTAGAGAGTTTCGGACTCAGTTCTCCCAGAGAAACAGTGTAGTTGCACATGTTTTCTTCATAGCACAATTGCCTTTGTAATGACAAGTGAGTGTCTAGGAAAGAAACTTGGAGGTTGCCATTCTTTGGTAGGTGCTCGTCCTTCGGTAATCTTCAGGGAATTGGCGATCCCGTTTGACCACTAGCCTCAAACTAACGTTCCTCTTATATCATGACACAGATTGGAATGCAGCTGAATCCCTGTAGACTTATCCAGTGTGGTTCTTGAGCTCTAGGAAGTATTGCAGGTCTCTTAGTAGTGGCAGATCTGCACTAGAATGAGAAACATACAAGAAGTCTGGCCTGTGTGTTTGGGGAGTTGTGAGCAATGCAGCCTTGGGAACAGCTAGATGCCGAGTCATGGGGGTGAAGGTCTGCTTTTGTTGAACCTGTAGAATGTGGTCAGTTGAAGCAACTCAGGGATCTCCCATCTGAAGCACCATGGAGGTACAAAATAAAGAAATAAACAGCAGGGTCAATGCTCTGCAGTCCCTTTTGAAAATAAGGCTTGAAGGGAAACTTTATATTCTTCTTTGGGATTTAGAGAGTTGCAGGCTCAATTCTCCGTGACAAACACTGAAGTTGCAAATGATCTCTTCATAGGAAAATTGCCTTTGTGATGACAAGTGAATTCCTAGGAAAGAAACTTGGAGGTTGCCATTCTTTGGTAGGTGCTCGTCCTTCAGTAATCTTCAGTGAATTTGAAAACCCGTTTGACCACTAGCCTCAAGCTAACGTTCCTCCTGTATCATGCTACAGGTTAGCATGCAGCAGAATCCATATAGCCTTATTCAGATTGGTTCCTGAGCTCTAGGAAGCATTCCAGTTCTCTTAGTACTGGCGGGTCTGCACTAGGATGGGAAACGTACAGGAACTACGGCCTGTGAGTTTGGGGACTTGTGAGCCATTCACCAATGGGAACAGTTAGATGCCGAGTCATGGGCATTGAAGGGCTTCTATTTTTAAACTCCTAGATTGTGGTAGGTTGAAACAACTCAAGTATCTCCCTTCTAAAGCACCTTGGAAATGCAAAATAGAGAAGGAAACATCAGAGTTAATGCTCTGTGGGCCCTTCTGAAAATAAGTCTTGTAGGGATACTTTATTTTCCTCATTGGGATTACGAGAGTTGCAGGATCAATTCTGACTATGAAGCACTGTACTTCCACACGTTCCCTTCTTGGCACAATTGCCTTTGTGATGACAAGCGAATTTCTAGGAAAGAAACCTGGAGGTTGCCATTCTTTGGTAGTTGCTTATCCTTCGGTAATCTTCAGTGAATTGGCGAACCCTTTTGACCACTAGCGTCAAGATAACGTTCCTCTTGTATCATGACGCAGATTGGCATGCAGCTAAATCCCTGTAACCTTATCAAGTGTGTTTATTGAACTCTAGTAAGCATTCCGAGTCTCTTACTAGGGGCATATCTGCACTAGGATGAGAAACGTACAAGAACACGGCCTGAGTGTTTGGGGAGTTGTGAGCAGTGCAGCGCTGGGAACAGCTAGATGCCAACTCATGGGGGTGAATGTCTTCTTTTGTTAAAGCTGAAGAATGTGATAAGTTGAAGAAACTCAAGTATCTCCCTTCTTAAGCACCTTGGAGGTACAACATAGAGAAAGAAACAGCAGGGTCAATGCTCTGCGGGCCCTTTTGAAAATAAGGCTTCAAGGGAAACTTTATTTTCTTAATTGGGATTTAGAGAGTTACGGGCTGAATTCTCCCAGAGAAACAGTGTAGTTGCACATGTTCTCTTCATAGCACAATTGCCTTTGTGATGACAAGTGAGATTTTAAGAAAGAAACTTGGGGGTTGCCATTCTTTGGTAGGTGCTCGTCCTTCGGTAATATTCAGTGAATTAGCGACCCCGTTTGACCACTAGTGTCAAGCTGACGTTTCTCTTGTATCATGGCACAGATTGGCATGCAGCTGAAACCGTGTAGCCTTATCCATTGTGGTTATTGAGCTCTAGGAAGCATTCCAGCTCTCTTAGTATTGGCAGATCTGCACTACTATGAAAAACGTAGAAGAGGACGGCCTGTGTGTTTTGGGATTTGTGAGCAGTGCAGCATTGGGAACAACTATATGCCGAGTCATGGGGTGAAGGGCTTCTTTTGTTAAACCTCTAGAACTTGGTAAGTTGAAACAACTCAAGCATCTCCCATCTAAAGCACATTGGAGGTACAAAATAGAGAAAGAAAGAGCAGGATCAAGGCTCTGCGGGCCCTACTGCAAATAAGGCTTGAAGGGAAACTTTATTTTCTTAATTGGGATTTAGATAATTACAGGCTCAATTCTCCCAGACAAACAGTCTAGTTGCACCTGTTCTCTTCACAGCAAAATTTCCTTTGTGATGACAAGTGAGTTTCAAGGAAAGACACTTGGAGGTTGCAATTCTTTGGTAGGTGCTCATCTTTCGGTAATCTTCAGTGAATTGGCGAACCCGTTTGACCACTAGCGTCAAGCTAACGTTCCTCGTGTATCATGCCACAGGTTCGCATGCAGCAGAATCCATATAGCCTTATTAATATTGGTTCCTGAGGTCTAGGAAGCATTCCAGGTCTCTTAGTACTGGCGGGTCTGCACTAGGATGGGAAACGTACAAGAACTACGGCCTGTGATTTCGGGGAGTTCTGAGCAATGAACCAATGGGAACAGTTAGATCCCGAGTCGTGGGCAGTGAAGGGCTTCTGTTTTTAAACTCCTAGATTGTGGTATGTTGAAACAACTCAACTATCTCCCGTCTAAAGCACCTTCGAGATGCAAAATAGAGAAGGAGACAGCAGGGTCAATGCTCTGCGGGCACTTTTGAAAATAAGGTTTGAAGGGATACTTTATTTTCCTCATTGGAATTTAGAGAGTTGTGGGATCAATTCTCACTATGAAGCATTGTACTTCCACACGTTCCCTTCACGGCTCAATTGCCTTTGTGATGACAAGTGAGTTTCTAGTAAAGAAACTTGGAGGTTTCCATTCTTTGGTGGTGCTCATCCTTCGGTAATCTTCAGTGAATTGGCGAAACCGTTTGACCAATGGTGTCAAGGTAACGTTCCTCTTCTATCATGACACAGATTGGCATGCAGCTGAATCTCTGTAGCCTTGTCCATTGTGGTTCTTGAGCTCTAGGAAGCATTCCAGGTCTCTTAGTAGTGGCAGATCTGCAGTAGGTTGAGAAACGTACAAGTGGACGACCTGTGTGCTTTGTGAGTTGTGAGCAGTGCAGCGTTGGGAAAAGCTGGATGCCGAGTCATGGGGGTGAAGGTCTCCTTTTGTTAAACCTCTAGAATGTGGTAAGTTGAAGCAACTGTGCTATCTCCCATCTGAAGCACCTTGGTGATACAAAATAGAGAAATAAACAACAGGGTCAATGCTCTGCGGTCCCTTTTGAAAATAAGGCTCGAAGGGAAACTTTATTTTCTTCATTGGGATTTAGAGAGCTGCAGGCTCAATTCTCCATGACAAACACTGTAGTTGCAAATGTTCTCTTCATAGCAAAATTGCCTTTGTGATGACAAGTGAATTCCTACGAAAGAAACTTGGAGGTTGCCATTCTTTGGTAGGTGCTCGTCCTTCAGTAATCTTCAGTGAATTTGAAAACCCGTTTGACCACTAGCCTCAAGCTAACGTTCCTCGTGTATCATGCTACAGGTTAGCATGCAGCAGAATCCATATAGCCTTATTCAGATTGGTTCCTGAGCTCTAGGAAGCATTCCAGTTCTCTTAGTACTGGCGGGTCTGCACTAGGATGGGAAACGTACAGGAACTACGGCCTGTGAGTTTGGGGACTTGTGAGCCATTCACCAATGGGAACAGTTAGATGCCGAGTCATGGGCATTGAAGGGCTTCTATTTTTAAACTCCTAGATTGTGGTAGGTTGAAACAACTCAAGTATCTCCCATCTAAAGCACCTTGGAAATGCAAAATAGAGAAGGAAACATCAGAGTTAATGCTCTGTGGGCCCTTCTGAAAATAAGTCTTGTAGGGATACTTTATTTTCCTCATTGGGATTACGAGAGTTGCAGGATCAATTCTGACTATGAAGCACTGTACTTCCACACGTTCCCTTCTTGGCACAATTGCCTTTGTGATGACAAGCGAATTTCTAGGAAAGAAACCTGGAGGTTGCCATTCTTTGGTAGTTGCTTATCCTTCGGTAATCTTCAGTGAATTGGCGAACCCTTTTGACCACTAGCGTCAAGATAACGTTCCTCTTGTATCATGACGCAGATTGGCATGCAGCTAAATCCCTGTAACCTTATCAAGTGTGTTTATTGAACTCTAGTAAGCATTCCGAGTCTCTTACTAGGGGCATATCTGCACTAGGATGAGAAACGTACAAGAACACGGCCTGAGTGTTTGGGGAGTTGTGAGCAGTGCAGCGCTGGGAACAGCTAGATGCCAACTCATGGGGGTGAATGTCTTCTTTTGTTAAAGCTGAAGAATGTGATAAGTTGAAGAAACTCAAGTATCTCCCTTCTTAAGCACCTTGGAGGTACAACATAGAGAAAGAAACAGCAGGGTCAATGCTCTGCGGGCCCTTTTGAAAATAAGGCTTCAAGGGAAACTTTATTTTCTTAATTGGGCTTTAGAGAGTTACGGGCTGAATTCTCCCAGAGAAACAGTGTAGTTGCACATGTTCTCTTCATAGCACAATTGCCTTTGTGATGACAAGTGAGATTTTAAGAAAGAAACTTGGGGGTTGCCATTCTTTGGTAGGTGCTCGTCCTTCGGTAATATTCAGTGAATTAGCGACCCCGTTTGACCACTAGTGTCAAGCTGACGTTTCTCTTGTATCATGGCACAGATTGGCATGCAGCTGAAACCGTGTAGCCTTATCCATTGTGGTTATTGAGCTCTAGGAAGCATTCCAGCTCTCTTAGTATTGGCAGATCTGCACTACTATGAAAAACGTAGAAGAGGACGGCCTGTGTGTTTTGGGATTTGTGAGCAGTGCAGCATTGGGAACACCTATATGCCGAGTCATGGGGTGAAGGGCTTCTTTTGTTAAACCTCTAGAACTTGGTAAGTTGAAACAACTCAAGCATCTCCCATCTAAAGCACATTGGAGGTACAAAATAGAGAAAGAAAGAGCAGGATCAAGGCTCTGCGGGCCCTACTGCAAATAAGGCTTGAAGGGAAACTTTATTTTCTTAATTGGGATTTAGATAATTACAGGCTCAATTCTCCCAGACAAACAGTCTAGTTGCACCTGTTCTCTTCACAGCAAAATTTCCTTTGTGATGACAAGTGAGTTTCAAGGAAAGACACTTGGAGGTTGCAATTCTTTGGTAGGTGCTCATCTTTCGGTAATCTTCAGTGAATTGGCGAACCCGTTTGACCACTAGCGTCAAGCTAACGTTCCTCGTGTATCATGCCACAGGTTCGCATGCAGCAGAATCCATATAGCCTTATTAATATTGGTTCCTGAGGTCTAGGAAGCATTCCAGGTCTCTTAGTACTGGCGGGTCTGCACTAGGATGGGAAACGTACAAGAACTACGGCCTGTGATTTCGGGGAGTTCTGAGCAATGAACCAATGGGAACAGTTAGATCCCGAGTCGTGGGCAGTGAAGGGCTTCTGTTTTTAAACTCCTAGATTGTGGTATGTTGAAACAACTCAACTATCTCCCGTCTAAAGCACCTTCGAGATGCAAAATAGAGAAGGAGACAGCAGGGTCAATGCTCTGCGGGCACTTTTGAAAATAAGGTTTGAAGGGATACTTTATTTTCCTCATTGGAATTTAGAGAGTTGTGGGATCAATTCTCACTATGAAGCATTGTACTTCCACACGTTCCCTTCACGGCTCAATTGCCTTTGTGATGACAAGTGAGTTTCTAGTAAAGAAACTTGGAGGTTTCCATTCTTTGGTGGTGCTCATCCTTCGGTAATCTTCAGTGAATTGGCGAAACCGTTTGACCAATGGTGTCAAGGTAACGTTCCTCTTCTATCATGACACAGCTTGGCATGCAGCTGAATCTCTGTAGCCTTGTCCATTGTGGTTCTTGAGCTCTAGGAAGCATTCCAGGTCTCTTAGTAGTGGCAGATCTGCAGTAGGTTGAGAAACGTACAAGTGGACGACCTGTGTGCTTTGTGAGTTGTGAGCAGTGCAGCGTTGGGAAAAGCTGGATGCCGAGTCATGGGGGTGAAGGTCTCCTTTTGTTAAACCTCTAGAATGTGGTAAGTTGAAGCAACTCAAGTATCTCCCTTCTAAAGCACCTTGGAGGTACAAAATAGAGAAAGAAACAGCAGGGTCAAGGCTCTGCGGGCCCTCTTGAAAATAAGGCTTGAAGGGAAACTTTATGTTCTTCATTGGGATTTAGAGAGTTTCGGACTCAGTTCTCCCAGAGAAACAGTGTAGTTGCACATGTTTTCTTCATAGCACAATTGCCTTTGTAATGACAAGTGAGTGTCTAGGAAAGAAACTTGGAGGTTGCCATTCTTTGGTAGGTGCTCGTCCTTCGGTAATCTTCAGGGAATTGGCGATCCCGTTTGACCACTAGCGTCAAACTAACGTTCCTCTTATATCATGACACAGATTGGAATGCAGCTGAATCCCTGTAGACTTATCCAGTGTGGTTCTTGAGCTCTAGGAAGTATTGCAGGTCTCTTAGTAGTGGCAGATCTGCACTAGGATGAGAAACATACAAGAAGTCTGGCCTGTGTGTTTGGGGAGTTGTGAGCAGTGCAGCCTTGGGAACAGCTAGATGCCGAGTCATGGGGGTGAAGGTCTGCTTTTGTTGAACCTGTAGAATGTGGTCAGTTGAAGCAACTCAGGGATCTCCCATCTGAAGCACCATGGAGGTACAAAATAAAGAAATAAACAGCAGGGTCAATGCTCTGCAGTCCCTTTTGAAAATAAGGCTTGAAGGGAAACTTTATATTCTTCTTTGGGATTTAGAGAGTTGCAGGCGCAATTCTCCGTGACAAACACTGAAGTTGCAAATGATCTCTTCATAGCAAAATTGCCTTTGTGATGACAAGTGAATTCCTAGGAAAGAAACTTGGAGGTTGCCATTCTTTGGTAGGTGCTCGTCCTTCAGTAATCTTCAGTGAATTTGTAAACCCGTTTGACCACTAGCCTCAAGCTAACGTTCCTCGTGTATCATGCTACAGGTTAGCATGCAGCAGAATCCATATAGCCTTATTCAGATTGGTTCCTGAGCTCTAGGAAGCATTCCAGTTCTCTTAGTACTTGCGGGTCTGCACTAGGATGGGAAACGTACAGGAACTACGGCCTGTGAGATTGGGGACTTGTAAACCATTCACCAATGGGAACAGTTAGATGCCGAGTCATGGGCATTGAAGGGCTTCTATTTTTAAACTCCTAGATTGTGGTAGGTTGAAACAACTCAAGTATCTCCCATCTAAAGCACCTTGGAATTGCAAAATAGAGAAGGAAACATCAGAGTTAATGCTCTGTGGGCCCTTCTGAAAATAAGTCTTGTAGGGATACTTTATTTTCCTCATTGGGATTTCGAGAGTTGCAGGATCAATTCTGACTATGAAGCACTGTACTTCCACACGTTCCCTTCTTGGCACAATTGCCTTTGTGATGACAAGCGAATTTCTAGGAAAGAAACCTGGAGGTTGCCATTCTTTGGTAGTTGCTTATCCTTCGGTAATATTCAGTGAATTGGCGAACCCTTTTGACCACTAGCGTGAAGATAACGTTCCTCTTGTATCATGACGCAGATTGGCATGCAGCTAAATCCCTGTAACCTTATCAAGTGTGTTTATTGAACTCTAGTAAGCATTCCGAGTCTCTTACTAGGGGCATATCTGCACTAGGATGAGAAACGTACAAGAACACGGCCTGAGTGTTTGGGGAGTTGTGAGCAGTGCAGCGCTGGGAACAGCTAGATGCCAACTCATGGGGGTGAATGTCTTCTTTTGTTAAAGCTGAAGAATGTGATAAGTTGAAGAAACTCAAATATCTCCCTTCTTAAGAACCTTGGAGGTACAACATAGAGAAGGAAACAGCAGGGTCAATGCTCTGCGGGCCCTTTTGAAAATAAGGCTTCAAGGGAAACTTTATTTTCTTAATTGGGATTTAGAGAGTTACGGGCTGAATTCTCCCAGAGAAACAGTGTAGTTGCACATGTTCTCTTCATAGCACAATTGCCTTTGTGATGACAAGTGAGATTTTAAGAAAGAAACTTGGGGGTTGCCATTCTTTGGTAGGTGCTCGTCCTTCGGTAATATTCAGTGAATTAGCGACCCCGTTTGACCACTAGTGTCAAGCTGACGTTTCTCTTGTATCATGACACAGATTGGCATGCAGCTGAAACCGTGTAGCCTTATCCATTGTGGTTATTGAGCTCTAGGAAGCATTCCAGCTCTCTTAGTATTGGCAGATCTGCACTACTATGAAAAACGTAGAAGAGGACGGCCTGTGTGTTTTGGGATTTGTGAGCAGTGCAGCATTGGGAACACTTATATGCCGAGTCATGGGGTGAAGGGCTTCTTTTGTTAAACCTCTAGAACTTGGTAAGTTGAAACAACTCAAGTATCTCCCATCTAAAGCACATTGGAGGTACAAAATAGAGAAAGAAAGAGCAGGATCAAGGCTCTGCTGGCCCTTCTGCAAATAAGGCTTGAAGGGGAACTTTATTTTCTTAATTGGGATTTAGATAGTTACAGGCTCAATTCTCCCAGAAAAACAGTCTAGTTGCACCTGTTCTCTTCACAGCAAAATTGCCTTTGTGATGACAAGTGAGTTTCAAGGAAAGACACTTGGAGGTTGCAATTCTTTGGTAGGTGCTCATCTTTTGGTAATCTTCAGTGAATTGGCGAACCCGTTTGACCACTAGCGTCAAGCTAACGTTCCTCGTGTATCATGCCACAGGTTAGCATGCAGCAGAATCCATATAGCCTTATTAATATTGGTTCCTGAGGTCTAGGAAGCATTCCAGTTCTCTTAGTACTGGCGGGTCTGCACTAGGATGGGAAACGTACAAGAACTACGGCCTGTGATTTCGGGGAGTTCTGAGCAATGAACCAATGGGAACAGTTAGATCCCGAGTCGTGGGCATTGAAGGGCTTCTGTTTTTAAACTCCTAGATTGTGGTATGTTGAAACAACTCAACTATCTCCCGTCTAAAGCACCTTCGAGATGCAAAATAGAGAAGGAGACAGCAGGGTCAATGCTCTGCGGGCACTTTTGAAAATAAGGTTTGAAGGGATACTTTATTTTCCTCATTGGAATTTAGAGAGTTGCGGGATCAATTCTCACTATGAAGCATTGTACTTCCACATGTTCCCTTCACGGCTCAATTGCCTTTGTGATGACAAGTGAGTTTCTAGTAAGGAAACGTGGAGGTTTCCATTCTTTGGTGGTGCTCATCCTTCGGTAATCTTCAGTGAATTGGCGAAACCGTTTGACCAATGGTGTCAAGGTAACGTACCTCTTCTATCATGACACAGATTGGCATGCAGCTGAATCTCTGTAGCCTTGTCCATTGTGGTTCTTGAGCTCTAGGAAGCATTCCAGGTCTCTTAGTAGTGGCAGATCTGCAGTAGGTTGAGAAACGTACAAGTGGACGACCTGTGTGCTTTGTGAGTTGTGAGCAGTGCAGCGTTGGGAAAAGCTGGATGCCGAGTCATGGGGGTGAAGGTCTCCTTTTGTTAAACCTCTAGAATATGGTAAGTTGAAGCAACTGTGCTATCTCCCATCTGAAGCACCTTGGTGATACAAAATAGAGAAATAAAAAACAGGGTCAATGCTCTGCGGTCCCTTTTGAAAATAAGGCTCGAAGGGAAACTTTATTTTCTTAATTGGGATTTAGAGAGTTACGGGCTGAATTCTCCCAGAGAAACAGTGTAGTTGCACATGTTCTCTTCATAGCACAATTGCCTTTGTGATGACAAGTGAGATTTTAAGAAAGAAACTTGGGGGTTGCCATTCTTTGGTAGGTGCTCGTCCTTCGGTAATATTCAGTGAATTAGCGACCCCGTTTGACCACTAGTGTCAAGCTGACGTTTCTCTTGTATCATGGCACAGATTGGCATGCAGCTGAAACCGTGTAGCCTTATCAATTGTGGTTATTGAGCTCTAGGAAGCATTCCAGCTCTCTTAGTATTGGCAGATCTGCACTACTATGAAAAACGTAGAAGAGGACGGCCTGTGTGTTTTGGGATTTGTGAGCAGTGCAGCATTGGGAACAACTATATGCCGAGTCATGGGGTGAAGGGCTTCTTTTGTTAAACCTCTAGAACTTGGTAAGTTGAAACAACTCAAGCATCTCCCATCTAAAGCACATTGGAGGTACAAAATAGAGAAAGAAAGAGCAGGATCAAGGCTCTGCGGGCCCTACTGCAAATAAGGCTTGAAGGGAAACTTTATTTTCTTAATTGGGTTTTAGATAATTACAGGCTCAATTCTCCCAGACAAACAGTCTAGTTGCACCTGTTCTCTTCACAGCAAAATTTCCTTTGTGATGACAAGTGAGTTTCAAGGAAAGAAACTTGGAGGTTGCAATTCTTTGGTAGGTGCTCATCTTTCGGTAATCTTCAGTGAATTGGCGAACCCGTTTGACCACTAGCGTCAAGCTAACGTTCTTCGTGTATCATGCCACAGGTTCGCATGCAGCAGAATCCATATAGCCTTATTAATATTGGTTCTGAGGTCTAGGAAGCATTCCAGGTCTCTTAGTACTGGCGGGTCTGCACTAGGATGGGAAACGTAAAAGAACTACGGCCTGTGATTTCGGGGAGTTCTGAGCAATGAACCAATGGGAACAGTTAGATCCCGAGTCGTGGGCAGTGAAGGGCTTCTGTTTTTAAACTCCTAGATTGTGGTATGTTGAAACAACTCAACTATCTCCCGTCTAAAGCACCTTCGAGATGCAAAATAGAGAAGGAGACAGCAGGGTCAATGCTCTGCGGGCACTTTTGAAAATAAGGTTTGAAGGGATACTTTATTTTCCTCATTGGAATTTAGAGAGTTGTGGGATCAATTCTCACTATGAAGCATTGTACTTCCACACGTTCCCTTCACGGCTCAATTGCCTTTGTGATGACAAGTGAGTTTCTAGTAAAGAAACTTGGAGGTTTCCATTCTTTGGTGGTGCTCATCCTTCGGTAATCTTCAGTGAATTGGCGAAACCGTTTGACCAATGGTGTCAAGGTAACGTTCCTCTTCTATCATGACACAGATTGGCATGCAGCTGAATCTCTGTAGCCTTGTCCATTGTGGTTCTTGAGCTCTAGGAAGCATTCCAGGTCTCTTAGTAGTGGCAGATCTGCAGTAGGTTGAGAAACGTACAAGTGGACGACCTGTGTGCTTTGTGAGTTGTGAGCAGTGCAGCGTTGGGAAAAGCTGGATGCCGAGTCATGGGGGTGAAGGTCTCCTTTTGTTAAACCTCTAGAATGTGGTAAGTTGAAGCAACTGTGCTATCTCCCATCTGAAGCACCTTGGTGATACAAAATAGAGAAATAAACAACAGGGTCAATGCTCTGCGGTCCCTTTTGAAAATAAGGCTCGAAGGGAAACTTTATTTTCTTCATTGGGATTTAGAGAGCTGCAGGCTCAATTCTCCATGACAAACACTGTAGTTGCAAATGTTCTCTTCATAGCAAAATTGCCTTTGTGATGACAAGTGAATTCCTAGGAAAGAAACTTGGAGGTTGCCATTCTTTGGTAGGTGCTCGTCCTTCAGTAATCTTCAGTGAATTTGAAAACCCGTTTGACCACTAGCCTCAAGCTAACGTTCCTCGTGTATCATGCTACAGGTTAGCATGCAGCAGAATCCATATAGCCTTATTCAGATTGGTTCCTGAGCTCTAGGAAGCATTCCAGTTCTCTTAGTACTGGCGGGTCTGCACTAGGATGGGAAACGTACAGGAACTACGGCCTGTGAGTTTGGGGACTTGTGAGCCATTCACCAATGGGAACAGTTAGATGCCGAGTCATGGGCATTGAAGGGCTTCTATTTTTAAACTCCTAGATTGTGGTAGGTTGAAACAACTCAAGTATCTCCCTTCTAAAGCACCTTGGAAATGCAAAATAGAGAAGGAAACATCAGAGTTAATGCTCTGTGGGCCCTTCTGAAAATAAGTCTTGTAGGGATACTTTATTTTCCTCATTGGGATTACGAGAGTTGCAGGATCAATTCTGACTATGAAGCACTGTACTTCCACACGTTCCCTTCTTGGCACAATTGCCTTTGTGATGACAAGCGAATTTCTAGGAAAGAAACCTGGAGGTTGCCATTCTTTGGTAGTTGCTTATCCTTCGGTAATCTTCAGTGAATTGGCGAACCCTTTTGACCACTAGCGTCAAGATAACGTTCCTCTTGTATCATGACGCAGATTGGCATGCAGCTAAATCCCTGTAACCTTATCAAGTGTGTTTATTGAACTCTAGTAAGCATTCCGAGTCTCTTACTAGGGGCATATCTGCACTAGGATGAGAAACGTACAAGAACACGGCCTGAGTGTTTGGGGAGTTGTGAGCAGTGCAGCGCTGGGAACAGCTAGATGCCAACTCATGGGGGTGAATGTCTTCTTTTGTTAAAGCTGAAGAATGTGATAAGTTGAAGAAACTCAAGTATCTCCCTTCTTAAGCACCTTGGAGGTACAACATAGAGAAAGAAACAGCAGGGTCAATGCTCTGCGGGCCCTTTTGAAAATAAGGCTTCAAGGGAAACTTTATTTTCTTAATTGGGATTTAGAGAGTTACGGGCTGAATTCTCCCAGAGAAACAGTGTAGTTGCACATGTTCTCTTCATAGCACAATTGCCTTTGTGATGACAAGTGAGATTTTAAGAAAGAAACTTGGGGGTTTGTGATTTCGGGGAGTTCTGAGCAATGAACCAATGGGAACAGTTAGATCCCGAGTCGTGGGCAGTGAAGGGCTTCTGTTTTTAAACTCCTAGATTGTGGTATGTTGAAACAACTCAACTATCTCCCGTCTAAAGCACCTTCGAGATGCAAAATAGAGAAGGAGACAGCAGGGTCAATGCTCTGCGGGCACTTTTGAAAATAAGGTTTGAAGGGATACTTTATTTTCCTCATTGGAATTTAGAGAGTTGTGGGATCAATTCTCACTATGAAGCATTGTACTTCCACACGTTCCCTTCACGGCTCAATTGCCTTTGTGATGACAAGTGAGTTTCTAGTAAAGAAACTTGGAGGTTTCCATTCTTTGGTGGTGCTCATCCTTCGGTAATCTTCAGTGAATTGGCGAAACCGTTTGACCAATGGTGTCAAGGTAACGTTCCTCTTCTATCATGACACAGATTGGCATGCAGCTGAATCTCTGTAGCCTTGTCCATTGTGGTTCTTGAGCTCTAGGAAGCATTCCAGGTCTCTTAGTAGTGGCAGATCTGCAGTAGGTTGAGAAACGTACAAGTGGACGACCTGTGTGCTTTGTGAGTTGTGAGCAGTGCAGCGTTGGGAAAAGCTGGATGCCGAGTCATGGGGGTGAAGGTCTCCTTTTGTTAAACCTCTAGAATGTGGTAAGTTGAAGCAACTGTGCTATCTCCCATCTGAAGCACCTTGGTGATACAAAATAGAGAAATAAACAACAGGGTCAATGCTCTGCGGTCCCTTTTGAAAATAAGGCTCGAAGGGAAACTTTATTTTCTTCATTGGGATTTAGAGAGCTGCAGGCTCAATTCTCCATGACAAACACTGTAGTTGCAAATGTTCTCTTCATAGCAAAATTGCCTTTGTGATGACAAGTGAATTCCTAGGAAAGAAACTTGGAGGTTGCCATTCTTTGGTAGGTGCTCGTCCTTCAGTAATCTTCAGTGAATTTGAAAACCCGTTTGACCACTAGCCTCAAGCTAACGTTCCTCGTGTATCATGCTACAGGTTAGCATGCAGCAGAATCCATATAGCCTTATTCAGATTGGTTCCTGAGCTCTAGGAAGCATTCCAGTTCTCTTAGTACTGGCGGGTCTGCACTAGGATGGGAAACGTACAGGAACTACGGCCTGTGAGTTTGGGGACTTGTGAGCCATTCACCAATGGGAACAGTTAGATGCCGAGTCATGGGCATTGAAGGGCTTCTATTTTTAAACTCCTAGATTGTGGTAGGTTGAAACAACTCAAGTATCTCCCTTCTAAAGCACCTTGGAAATGCAAAATAGAGAAGGAAACATCAGAGTTAATGCTCTGTGGGCCCTTCTGAAAATAAGTCTTGTAGGGATACTTTATTTTCCTCATTGGGATTACGAGAGTTGCAGGATCAATTCTGACTATGAAGCACTGTACTTCCACACGTTCCCTTCTTGGCACAATTGCCTTTGTGATGACAAGCGAATTTCTAGGAAAGAAACCTGGAGGTTGCCATTCTTTGGTAGTTGCTTATCCTTCGGTAATCTTCAGTGAATTGGCGAACCCTTTTGACCACTAGCGTCAAGATAACGTTCCTCTTGTATCATGACGCAGATTGGCATGCAGCTAAATCCCTGTAACCTTATCAAGTGTGTTTATTGAACTCTAGTAAGCATTCCGAGTCTCTTACTAGGGGCATATCTGCACTAGGATGAGAAACGTACAAGAACACGGCCTGAGTGTTTGGGGAGTTGTGAGCAGTGCAGCGCTGGGAACAGCTAGATGCCAACTCATGGGGGTGAATGTCTTCTTTTGTTAAAGCTGAAGAATGTGATAAGTTGAAGAAACTCAAGTATCTCCCTTCTTAAGCACCTTGGAGGTACAACATAGAGAAAGAAACAGCAGGGTCAATGCTCTGCGGGCCCTTTTGAAAATAAGGCTTCAAGGGAAACTTTATTTTCTTAATTGGGATTTAGAGAGTTACGGGCTGAATTCTCCCAGAGAAACAGTGTAGTTGCACATGTTCTCTTCATAGCACAATTGCCTTTGTGATGACAAGTGAGATTTTAAGAAAGAAACTTGGGGGTTGCCATTCTTTGGTAGGTGCTCGTCCTTCGGTAATATTCAGTGAATTAGCGACCCCGTTTGACCACTAGTGTCAAGCTGACGTTTCTCTTGTATCATGGCACAGATTGGCATGCAGCTGAAACCGTGTAGCCTTATCCATTGTGGTTATTGAGCTCTAGGAAGCATTCCAGCTCTCTTAGTATTGGCAGATCTGCACTACTATGAAAAACGTAGAAGAGGACGGCCTGTGTGTTTTGGGATTTGTGAGCAGTGCAGCATTGGGAACAACTATATGCCGAGTCATGGGGTGAAGGGCTTCTTTTGTTAAACCTCTAGAACTTGGTAAGTTGAAACAACTCAAGCATCTCCCATCTAAAGCACATTGGAGGTACAAAATAGAGAAAGAAAGAGCAGGATGAAGGCTCTGCGGGCCCTACTGCAAATAAGGCTTGAAGGGAAACTTTATTTTCTTAATTGGGATTTAGATAATTACAGGCTCAATTCTCCCAGACAAACAGTCTAGTTGCACCTGTTCTCTTCACAGCAAAATTTCCTTTGTGATGACAAGTGAGTTTCAAGGAAAGACACTTGGAGGTTGCAATTCTTTGGTAGGTGCTCATCTTTCGGTAATCTTCAGTGAATTGGCGAACCCGTTTGACCACTAGCGTCAAGCTAACGTTCCTCGTGTATCATGCCACAGGTTCGCATGCAGCAGAATCCATATAGCCTTATTAATATTGGTTCCTGAGGTCTAGGAAGCATTCCAGGTCTCTTAGTACTGGCGGGTCTGCACTAGGATGGGAAACGTACAAGAACTACGGCCTGTGATTTCGGGGAGTTCTGAGCAATGAACCAATGGGAACAGTTAGATCCCGAGTCGTGGGCAGTGAAGGGCTTCTGTTTTTAAACTCCTAGATTGTGGTATGTTGAAACAACTCAACTATCTCCCGTCTAAAGCACCTTCGAGATGCAAAATAGAGAAGGAGACAGCAGGGTCAATGCTCTGCGGGCACTTTTGAAAATAAGGTTTGAAGGGATACTTTATTTTCCTCATTGGAATTTAGAGAGTTGTGGGATCAATTCTCACTATGAAGCATTGTACTTCCACACGTTCCCTTCACGGCTCAATTGCCTTTGTGATGACAAGTGAGTTTCTAGTAAAGAAACTTGGAGGTTTCCATTCTTTGGTGGTGCTCATCCTTCGGTAATCTTCAGTGAATTGGCGAAACCGTTTGACCAATGGTGTCAAGGTAACGTTCCTCTTCTATCATGACACAGATTGGCATGCAGCTGAATCTCTGTAGCCTTGTCCATTGTGGTTCTTGAGCTCTAGGAAGCATTCCAGGTCTCTTAGTAGTGGCAGATCTGCAGTAGGTTGAGAAACGTACAAGTGGACGACCTGTGTGCTTTGTGAGTTGTGAGCAGTGCAGCGTTGGGAAAAGCTGGATGCCGAGTCATGGGGGTGAAGGTCTCCTTTTGTTAAACCTCTAGAATGTGGTAAGTTGAAGCAACTCAAGTATCTCCCTTCTAAAGCACCTTGGAGGTACAAAATAGAGAAAGAAACAGCAGGGTCAAGGCTCTGCGGGCCCTCTTGAAAATAAGGCTTGAAGGGAAACTTTATGTTCTTCATTGGGATTTAGAGAGTTTCGGACTCAGTTCTCCCAGAGAAACAGTGTAGTTGCACATGTTTTCTTCATAGCACAATTGCCTTTGTAATGACAAGTGAGTGTCTAGGAAAGAAACTTGGAGGTTGCCATTCTTTGGTAGGTGCTCGTCCTTCGGTAATCTTCAGGGAATTGGCGATCCCGTTTGACCACTAGCGTCAAACTAACGTTCCTCTTATATCATGACACAGATTGGAATGCAGCTGAATCCCTGTAGACTTATCCAGTGTGGTTCTTGAGCTCTAGGAAGTATTGCAGGTCTCTTAGTAGTGGCAGATCTGCACTAGGATGAGAAACATACAAGAAGTCTGGCCTGTGTGTTTGGGGAGTTGTGAGCAGTGCAGCCTTGGGAACAGCTAGATGCCGAGTCATGGGGGTGAAGGTCTGCTTTTGTTGAACCTGTAGAATGTGGTCAGTTGAAGCAACTCAGGGATCTCCCATCTGAAGCACCATGGAGGTACAAAATAAAGAAATAAACAGCAGGGTCAATGCTCTGCAGTCCCTTTTGAAAATAAGGCTTGAAGGGAAACTTTATATTCTTCTTTGGGATTTAGAGAGTTGCAGGCGCAATTCTCCGTGACAAACACTGAAGTTGCAAATGATCTCTTCATAGCAAAATTGCCTTTGTGATGACAAGTGAATTCCTAGGAAAGAAACTTGGAGGTTGCCATTCTTTGGTAGGTGCTCGTCCTTCAGTAATCTTCAGTGAATTTGTAAACCCGTTTGACCACTAGCCTCAAGCTAACGTTCCTCGTGTATCATGCTACAGGTTAGCATGCAGCAGAATCCATATAGCCTTATTCAGATTGGTTCCTGAGCTCTAGGAAGCATTCCAGTTCTCTTAGTACTGGCGGGTCTGCACTAGGATGGGAAACGTACAGGAACTACGGCCTGTGAGATTGGGGACTTGTAAACCATTCACCAATGGGAACAGTTAGATGCCGAGTCATGGGCATTGAAGGGCTTCTATTTTTAAACTCCTAGATTGTGGTAGGTTGAAACAACTCAAGTATCTCCCATCTAAAGCACCTTGGAATTGCAAAATAGAGAAGGAAACATCAGAGTTAATGCTCTGTGGGCCCTTCTGAAAATAAGTCTTGTAGGGATACTTTATTTTCCTCATTGGGATTTCGAGAGTTGCAGGATCAATTCTGACTATGAAGCACTGTACTTCCACACGTTCCCTTCTTGGCACAATTGCCTTTGTGATGACAAGCGAATTTCTAGGAAAGAAACCTGGAGGTTGCCATTCTTTGGTAGTTGCTTATCCTTCGGTAATATTCAGTGAATTGGCGAACCCTTTTGACCACTAGCGTGAAGATAACGTTCCTCTTGTATCATGACGCAGATTGGCATGCAGCTAAATACCTGTAACCTTATCAAGTGTGTTTATTGAACTCTAGTAAGCATTCCGAGTCTCTTACTAGGGGCATATCTGCACTAGGATGAGAAACGTACAAGAACACGGCCTGAGTGTTTGGGGAGTTGTGAGCAGTGCAGCGCTGGGAACAGCTAGATGCCAACTCATGGGGGTGAATGTCTTCTTTTGTTAAAGCTGAAGAATGTGATAAGTTGAAGAAACTCAAGTATCTCCCTTCTTAAGAACCTTGGAGGTACAACATAGAGAAAGAAACAGCAGGGTCAATGCTCTGCGGGCCCTTTTGAAAATAAGGCTTCAAGGGAACCTTTATTTTCTTAATTGGGATTTAGAGAGTTACGGGCTGAATTCTCCCAGAGAAACAGTGTAGTTGCACATGTTCTCTTCATAGCACAATTGCCTTTGTGATGACAAGTGAGATTTTAAGAAAGAAACTTGGGGGTTGCCATTCTTTGGTAGGTGCTCGTCCTTCGGTAATATTCAGTGAATTAGCGACCCCGTTTGACCACTAGTGTCAAGCTGACGTTTCTCTTGTATCATGACACAGATTGGCATGCAGCTGAAACCGTGTAGCCTTATCCATTGTGGTTATTGAGCTCTAGGAAGCATTCCAGCTCTCTTAGTATTCCCAGATCTGCACTACTATGAAAAACGTAGAAGAGGACGGCCTGTGTGTTTTGGGATTTGTGAGCAGTGCAGCATTGGGAACACCTATATGCCGAGTCATGGGGTGAAGGGCTTCTTTTGTTAAACCTCTAGAACTTGGTAAGTTGAAACAACTCAAGTATCTCCCATCTAAAGCACATTGGAGTTACAAAATAGAGAAAGAAAGAGCAGGATCAAGGCTCTGCTGGCCCTTCTGCAAATAAGGCTTGAAGGGGAACTTTATTTTCTTAATTGGGATTTAGATAGTTACAGGCTCAATTCTCCCAGAAAAACAGTCTAGTTGCACCTGTTCTCTTCACAGCAAAATTGCCTTTGTGATGACAAGTGAGTTTCAAGGAAAGAAACTTGGAGGTTGCAATTCTTTGGTAGGTGCTCATCTTTTGGTAATCTTCAGTGAATTGGCGAACCCGTTTGACCACTAGCGTCAAGCTAACGTTCCTCGTGTATCATGCCACAGGTTCGCATGCAGCAGAATCCATATAGCCTTATTAATATTGGTTCTGAGGTCTAGGAAGCATTCCAGGTCTCTTAGTACTGGCGGGTCTGCACTAGGATGGGAAACGTACAAGAACTACGGCCTGTGATTTCGGGGAGTTCTGAGCAATGAACCAATGGGAACAGTTAGATCCCGAGTCGTGGGCAGTGAAGGGCTTCTGTTTTTAAACTCCTAGATTGTGGTATGTTGAAACAACTCAACTATCTCCCGTCTAAAGCACCTTCGAGATGCAAAATAGAGAAGGAGACAGCAGGGTCAATGCTCTGCGGGCACTTTTGAAAATAAGGTTTGAAGGGATACTTTATTTTCCTCATTGGAATTTAGAGAGTTGTGGGATCAATTCTCACTATGAAGCATTGTACTTCCACACGTTCCCTTCACGGCTCAATTGCCTTTGTGATGACAAGTGAGTTTCTAGTAAAGAAACTTGGAGGTTTCCATTCTTTGGTGGTGCTCATCCTTCGGTAATCTTCAGTGAATTGGCGAAACCGTTTGACCAATGGTGTCAAGGTAACGTTCCTCTTCTATCATGACACAGATTGGCATGCAGCTGAATCTCTGTAGCCTTGTCCATTGTGGTTCTTGAGCTCTAGGAAGCATTCCAGGTCTCTTAGTAGTGGCAGATCTGCAGTAGGTTGAGAAACGTACAAGTGGACGACCTGTGTGCTTTGTGAGTTGTGAGCAGTGCAGCGTTGGGAAAAGCTGGATGCCGAGTCATGGGGGTGAAGGTCTCCTTTTGTTAAACCTCTAGAATGTGGTAAGTTGAAGCAACTCAAGTATCTCCCTTCTAAAGCACCTTGGAGGTACAAAATAGAGAAAGAAACAGCAGGGTAAAGGCTCTGCGGGCCCTCTTGAAAATAAGGCTTGAAGGGAGACTTTATGTTCTTCATTGGGATTTAGAGAGTTTCGGACTCAGTTCTCCCAGAGAAACAGTGTAGTTGCACATGTTTTCTTCATAGCACAATTGCCTTTGTAATGACAAGTGAGTGTCTAGGAAAGAAACTTGGAGGTTGCCATTCTTTGGTAGGTGCTCGTCCTTCGGTAATCTTCAGGGAATTGGCGATCCCGTTTGACCACTAGCGTCAAACTAACGTTCCTCTTATATCATGACACAGATTGGAATGCAGCTGAATCCCTGTAGACTTATCCAGTGTGGTTCTTGAGCTCTAGGAAGTATTGCAGGTCTCTTAGTAGTGGCAGATCTGCACTAGGATGAGAAACATACAAGAAGTCTGGCCTGTGTGTTTGGGGAGTTGTGAGCAGTGCAGCCTTGGGAACAGCTAGATGCCGAGTCATGGGGGTGAAGGTCTGCTTTTGTTGAACCTGTAGAATGTGGTCAGTTGAAGCAACTCAGGGATCTCCCATCTGAAGCACCATGGAGGTACAAAATAAAGAAATAAACAGCAGGGTCAATGCTCTGCAGTCCCTTTTGAAAATAAGGCTTGAAGGGAAACTTTATATTCTTCTTTGGGATTTAGAGAGTTGCAGGCTCAATTCTCCGTGACAAACACTGAAGTTGCAAATGATCTCTTCATAGCAAAATTGCCTTTGTGATGACAAGTGAATTCCTAGGAAAGAAACTTGGAGGTTGCCATTCTTTGGTAGGTGCTCGTCCTTCAGTAATCTTCAGTGAATTTGTAAACCCGTTTGACCACTAGCCTCAAGCTAACGTTCCTCGTGTATCATGCTACAGGTTAGCATGCAGCAGAATCCATATAGCCTTATTCAGATTGGTTCCTGAGCTCTAGGAAGCATTCCAGTTCTCTTAGTACTTGCGGGTCTGCACTAGGATGGGAAACGTACAGGAACTACGGCCTGTGAGTTTGGGGACTTGTGAACCATTCACCAATGGGAACAGTTAGATGCCGAGTCATGGGCATTGAAGGGCTTCTATTTTTAAACTTCTAGATTGTGGTAGGTTGAAACAACTCAAGTATCTCCCATCTAAAGCACCTTGGAATTGCAAAATAGAGAAGGAAACATCAGAGTTAATGCTCTGTGGGCCCTTCTGAAAATAAGTCTTGTAGGGATACTTTATTTTCCTCATTGGGATTTCGAGAGTTGCAGGATCAATTCTGACTATGAAGCACTGTACTTCCACACGTTCCCTTCTTGGCACAATTGCCTTTGTGATGACAAGCGAATTTCTAGGACAGAAACCTGGAGGTTGCCATTCTTTGGTAGTTGCTTATCCTTCGGTAATCTTCAGTGAATTGGCGAACCCTTTTGACCACTAGCGTGAAGATAACGTTCCTCTTGTATCATGACGCAGATTGGCATGCAGCTAAATACCTGTAACCTTATCAAGTGTGTTTATTGAACTCTAGTAAGCATTCCGAGTCTCTTACTAGGGGCATATCTGCACTAGGATGAGAAACGTACAAGAACACGGCCTGAGTGTTTGGGGAGTTGTGAGCAGTGCAGCGCTGGGAACAGCTAGATGCCAACTCATGGGGGTGAATGTCTTCTTTTGTTAAAGCTGAAGAATGTGATAAGTTGAAGAAACTCAAGTATCTCCCTTCTTAAGCACCTTGGAGGTACAACATAGAGAAAGAAACAGCAGGGTCAATGCTCTGCGGGCCCTTTTGAAAATAAGGCTTCAAGGGAAACTTTATTTTCTTAATTGGGATTTAGAGAGTTACGGGCTGAATTCTCCCAGAGAAACAGTGTAGTTGCACATGTTCTCTTCATAGCACAATTGCCTTTGTGATGACAAGTGAGATTTTAAGAAAGAAACTTGGGGGTTGCCATTCTTTGGTAGGTGCTCGTCCTTCGGTAATATTCAGTGAATTAGCGACCCCGTTTGACCACTAGTGTCAAGCTGACGTTTCTCTTGTATCATGACACAGATTGGCATGCAGCTGAAACCGTGTAGCCTTATCCATTGTGGTTATTGAGCTCTAGGAAGCATTCCAGCTCTCTTAGTATTCGCAGATCTGCACTACTATGAAAAACGTAGAAGAGGACGGCCTGTGTGTTTTGGGATTTGTGAGCAGTGCAGCATTGGGAACACCTATATGCCGAGTCATGGGGTGAAGGGCTTCTTTTGTTAAACCTCTAGAACTTGGTAAGTTGAAACAACTCAAGTATCTCCCATCTAAAGCACATTGGAGGTACAAAATAGAGAAAGAATCAGCAGGATCAAGGCTCTGCTGGCCCTTCTGCAAATAAGGCTTGAAGGGGAACTTTATTTTCTTAATTGGGATTTAGATAGTTACAGGCTCAATTCTCCCAGAAAAACAGTCTAGTTGCACCTGTTCTCTTCACAGCAAAATTGCCTTTGTGATGACAAGTGAGTTTCAAGGAAAGACACTTGGAGGTTGCAATTCTTTGGTAGGTGCTCATCTTTTGGTAATCTTCAGTGAATTGGCGAACCCGTTTGACCACTAGCGTCAAGCTAACGTTCCTCGTGTATCATGCCACAGGTTAACATGCAGCAGAATCCATATAGCCTTATTAATATTGGTTCCTGAGGTCTAGGAAGCATTCCAGGTCTCTTAGTACTGGCGGGTCTGCACTAGGATGGGAAACGTACAAGAACTACGGCCTGTGATTTCGGGGAGTTCTGAGCAATGAACCAATGGGAACAGTTAGATCCCGAGTCGTGGGCAGTGAAGGGCTTCTGTTTTTAAACTCCTAGATTGTGGTATGTTGAAACAACTCAACTATCTCCCGTCTAAAGCACCTTCGAGATGCAAAATAGAGAAGGAGACAGCAGGGTCAATGCTCTGCGGGCACTTTTGAAAATAAGGTTTGAAGGGATACTTTATTTTCCTCATTGGAATTTAGAGAGTTGTGGGATCAATTCTCACTATGAAGCATTGTACTTCCACACGTTCCCTTCACGGCTCAATTGCCTTTGTGATGACAAGTGAGTTTCTAGTAAAGAAACTTGGAGGTTTCCATTCTTTGGTGGTGCTCATCCTTCGGTAATCTTCAGTGAATTGGCGAAACCGTTTGACCAATGGTGTCAAGGTAACGTTCCTCTTCTATCATGACACAGATTGGCATGCAGCTGAATCTCTGTAGCCTTGTCCATTGTGGTTCTTGAGCTCTAGGAAGCATTCCAGGTCTCTTAGTAGTGGCAGATCTGCAGTAGGTTGAGAAACGTACAAGTGGACGACCTGTGTGCTTTGTGAGTTGTGAGCAGTGCAGCGTTGGGAAAAGCTGGATGTCGAGTCATGGGGGTGAAGGTCTCCTTTTGTTAAACCTCTAGAATGTGGTAAGTTGAAGCAACTGTGCTATCTCCCATCTGAAGCACCTTGGTGATACAAAATAGAGAAATAAACAACAGGGTCAATGCTCTGCGGTCCCTTTTGAAAATAAGGCTCGAAGGGAAACTTTATTTTCTTCATTGGGATTTAGAGAGCTGCAGGCTCAATTCTCCCTGACAAACACTGTAGTTGCAAATGTTCTCTTCATAGCAAAATTGCCTTTGTGATGACAAGTGAATTCCTAGGAAAGAAACTTGGAGGTTGCCATTCTTTGGTAGGTGCTCGTCCTTCAGTAATCTTCAGTGAATTTGAAAACCCGTTTGACCACTAGCCTCAAGCTAACGTTCCTCGTGTATCATGCTACAGGTTAGCATGCAGCAGAATCCATATAGCCTTATTCAGATTGGTTCCTGAGCTCTAGGAAGCATTCCAGTTCTCTTAGTACTGGCGGGTCTGCACTAGGATGGGAAACGTACAGGAACTACGGCCTGTGAGTTTGGGGACTTGTGAGCCATTCACCAATGGGAACAGTTAGATGCCGAGTCATGGGCATTGAAGGGCTTCTATTTTTAAACTCCTAGATTGTGGTAGGTTGAAACAACTCAAGTATCTCCCTTCTAAAGCACCTTGGAAATGCAAAATAGAGAAGGAAACATCAGAGTTAATGCTCTGTGGGCCCTTCTGAAAATAAGTCTTGTAGGGATACTTTATTTTCCTCATTGGGATTACGAGAGTTGCAGGATCAATTCTGACTATGAAGCACTGTACTTCCACACGTTCCCTTCTTGGCACAATTGCCTTTGTGATGACAAGCGAATTTCTAGGAAAGAAACCTGGAGGTTGCCATTCTTTGGTAGTTGCTTATCCTTCGGTAATCTTCAGTGAATTGGCGAACCCTTTTGACCACTAGCGTCAAGATAACGTTCCTCTTGTATCATGACGCAGATTGGCATGCAGCTAAATCCCTGTAACCTTATCAAGTGTGTTTATTGAACTCTAGTAAGCATTCCGAGTCTCTTACTAGGGGCATATCTGCACTAGGATGAGAAACGTACAAGAACACGGCCTGAGTGTTTGGGGAGTTGTGAGCAGTGCAGCGCTGGGAACAGCTAGATGCCAACTCATGGGGGTGAATGTCTTCTTTTGTTAAAGCTGAAGAATGTGATAAGTTGAAGAAACTCAAGTATCTCCCTTCTTAAGCACCTTGGAAGTACAACATAGAGAAAGAAACAGCAGGGTCAATGCTCTGCGGGCCCTTTTGAAAATAAGGCTTCAAGGGAAACTTTATTTTCTTAATTGGGCTTTAGAGAGTTACGGGCTGAATTCTCCCAGAGAAACAGTGTAGTTGCACATGTTCTCTTCATAGCACAATTGCCTTTGTGATGACAAGTGAGATTTTAAGAAAGAAACTTGGGGGTTGCCATTCTTTGGTAGGTGCTCGTCCTTCGGTAATATTCAGTGAATTAGCGACCCCGTTTGACCACTAGTGTCAAGCTGACGTTTCTCTTGTATCATGGCACAGATTGGCATGCAGCTGAAACCGTGTAGCCTTATCCATTGTGGTTATTGAGCTCTAGGAAGCATTCCAGCTCTCTTAGTATTGGCAGATCTGCACTACTATGAAAAACGTAGAAGAGGACGGCCTGTGTGTTTTGGGATTTGTGAGCAGTGCAGCATTGGGAACAACTATATGCCGAGTCATGGGGTGAAGGGCTTCTTTTGTTAAACCTCTAGAACTTGGTAAGTTGAAACAACTCAAGCATCTCCCATCTAAAGCACATTGGAGGTACAAAATAGAGAAAGAAAGAGCAGGATCAAGGCTCTGCGGGCCCTACTGCAAATAAGGCTTGAAGGGAAACTTTATTTTCTTAATTGGGATTTAGATAATTACAGGCTCAATTCTCCCAGACAAACAGTCTAGTTGCACCTGTTCTCTTCACAGCAAAATTTCCTTTGTGATGACAAGTGAGTTTCAAGGAAAGACACTTGGAGGTTGCAATTCTTTGGTAGGTGCTCATCTTTCGGTAATCTTCAGTGAATTGGCGAACCCGTTTGACCACTAGCGTCAAGCTAACGTTCCTCGTGTATCATGCCACAGGTTCGCATGCAGCAGAATCCATATAGCCTTATTAATATTGGTTCCTGAGGTCTAGGAAGCATTCCAGGTCTCTTAGTACTGGCGGGTCTGCACTAGGATGGGAAACGTACAAGAACTACGGCCTGTGATTTCGGGGAGTTCTGAGCAATGAACCAATGGGAACAGTTAGATCCCGAGTCGTGGGCAGTGAAGGGCTTCTGTTTTTAAACTCCTAGATTGTGGTATGTTGAAACAACTCAACTATCTCCCGTCTAAAGCACCTTCGAGATGCAAAATAGAGAAGGAGACAGCAGGGTCAATGCTCTGCGGGCACTTTTGAAAATAAGGTTTGAAGGGATACTTTATTTTCCTCATTGGAATTTAGAGAGTTGTGGGATCAATTCTCACTATGAAGCATTGTACTTCCACACGTTCCCTTCACGGCTCAATTGCCTTTGTGATGACAAGTGAGTTTCTAGTAAAGAAACTTGGAGGTTTCCATTCTTTGGTGGTGCTCATCCTTCGGTAATCTTCAGTGAATTGGCGAAACCGTTTGACCAATGGTGTCAAGGTAACGTTCCTCTTCTATCATGACACAGATTGGCATGCAGCTGAATCTCTGTAGCCTTGTCCATTGTGGTTCTTGAGCTCTAGGAAGCATTCCAGGTCTCTTAGTAGTGGCAGATCTGCAGTAGGTTGAGAAACGTACAAGTGGACGACCTGTGTGCTTTGTGAGTTGTGAGCAGTGCAGCGTTGGGAAAAGCTGGATGCCGAGTCATGGGGGTGAAGGTCTCCTTTTGTTAAACCTCTAGAATGTGGTAAGTTGCAGCAACTCAAGTATCTCCCTTCTAAAGCACCTTGGAGGTACAAAATAGAGAAAGAAACAGCAGGGTCAAGGCTCTGCGGGGCCTCTTGAAAATAAGGCTTGAAGGGAAACTTTATTTTCTTCATTGGGATTTAGAGAGTTTCGGACTCAGTTCTCCCAGAGAAACAGTGTAGTTGCACATGTTTTCTTCATAGCACAATTGCCTTTGTAATGACAAGTGAGTGTCTAGGAAAGAAACTTGGAGGTTGCCATTCTTTGGTAGGTGCTCGTCCTTCGGTAATCTTCAGGGAATTGGCGATCCCGTTTGACCACTAGCGTCAAACTAACGTTCCTCTTATATCATGACACAGATTGGAATGCAGCTGAATCCCTGTAGACTTATCCAGTGTGGTTCTTGAGCTCTAGGAAGTATTGCAGGTCTCTTAGTAGTGGCAGATCTGCACTAGGATGAGAAACATACAAGAAGTCTGGCCTGTGTGTTTGGGGAGTTGTGAGCAGTGCAGCCTTGGGAACAGCTAGATGCCGAGTCATGGGGGTGAAGGTCTGCTTTTGTTGAACCTGTAGAATGTGGTCAGTTGAAGCAACTCAGGGATCTCCCATCTGAAGCACCATGGAGGTACAAAATAAAGAAATAAACAGCAGGGTCAATGCTCTGCAGTCCCTTTTGAAAATAAGGCTTGAAGGGAAACTTTATATTCTTCTTTGGGATTTAGAGAGTTGCAGGCTCAATTCTCCGTGACAAACACTGAAGTTGCAAATGATCTCTTCATAGCAAAATTGCCTTTGTGATGACAAGTGAATTCCTAGGAAAGAAACTTGGAGGTTGCCATTCTTTGGTAGGTGCTCGTCCTTCAGTAATCTTCAGTGAATTTGTAAACCCGTTTGACCACTAGCCTCAAGCTAACGTTCCTCGTGTATCATGCTACAGGTTAGCATGCAGCAGAATCCATATAGCCTTATTCAGATTGGTTCCTGAGCTCTAGGAAGCATTCCAGTTCTCTTAGTACTTGCGGGTCTGCACTAGGATGGGAAACGTACAGGAACTACGGCCTGTGAGTTTGGGGACTTGTGAACCATTCACCAATGGGAACAGTTAGATGCCGAGTCATGGGCATTGAAGGGCTTCTATTTTTAAACTCCTAGATTGTGGTAGGTTGAAACAACTCAAGTATCTCCCATCTAAAGCACCTTGGAATTGCAAAATAGAGAAGGAAACATCAGAGTTAATGCTCTGTGGGCCCTTCTGAAAATAAGTCTTGTAGGGATACTTTATTTTCCTCATTGGGATTTCGAGAGTTGCAGGATCAATTCTGACTATGAAGCACTGTACTTCCACACGTTCCCTTCTTGGCACAATTGCCTTTGTGATGACAAGCGAATTTCTAGGAAAGAAACCTGGAGGTTGCCATTCTTTGGTAGTTGCTTATCCTTCGGTAATCTTCAGTGAATTGGCGAACCCTTTTGACCACTAGCGTGAAGATAACGTTCCTCTTGTATCATGACGCAGATTGGCATGCAGCTAAATCCCTGTAACCTTATCAAGTGTGTTTATTGAACTCTAGTAAGCATTCCGAGTCTCTTACTAGGGGCATATCTGCACTAGGATGAGAAACGTACAAGAACACGGCCTGAGTGTTTGGAGAGTTGTGAGCAGTGCAGCGCTGGGAACAGCTAGATGCCAACTCATGGGGGTGAATGTCTTCTTTTGTTAAAGCTGAAGAATGTGATAAGTTGAAGAAACTCAAGTATCTCCCTTCTTAAGCACCTTGGAGGTACAACATAGAGAAAGAAACAGCAGGGTCAATGCTCTGCGGGCCCTTTTGAAAATAAGGCTTCAAGGGAAACTTTATTTTCTTAATTGGGATTTAGAGAGTTACGGGCTGAATTCTCCCAGAGAAACAGTGTAGTTGCACATGTTCTCTTCATAGCACAATTGCCTTTGTGATGACAAGTGAGATTTTAAGAAAGAAACTTGGGGGTTGCCATTCTTTGGTAGGTGCTCGTCCTTCGGTAATATTCAGTGAATTAGCGACCCCGTTTGACCACTAGTGTCAAGCTGACGTTTCTCTTGTATCATGGCACAGATTGGCATGCAGCTGAAACCGTGTAGCCTTATCCATTGTGGTTATTGAGCTCTAGGAAGCATTCCAGCTCTCTTAGTATTGGCAGATCTGCACTACTATGAAAAACGTAGAAGAGGACGGCCTGTGTGTTTTGGGATTTGTGAGCAGTGCAGCATTGGGAACAACTATATGCCGAGTCATGGGGTGAAGGGCTTCTTTTGTTAAACCTCTAAAACTTGGTAAGTTGAAACAACTCAAGCATCTCCCATCTAAAGCACATTGGAGGTACAAAATAGAGAAAGAAAGAGCAGGATCAAGGCTCTGCAGGCCCTACTGCAAATAAGGCTTGAAGGGAAACTTTATTTTCTTAATTGGGATTTCGATAATTACAGGCTCAATTCTCCCAGACAAGCAGTCTAGTTGCACCTGTTCTCTTCACAGCAAAATTTCCTTTGTGATGACAAGTGAGTTTCAAGGAAAGACACTTGGAGGTTGCAATTCTTTGGTAGGTGCTCATCTTTCGGTAATCTTCAGTGAATTGGCGAACCCGTTTGACCACTAGCGTCAAGCTAACGTTCCTCGTGTATCATGCCACAGGTTCGCATGCAGCAGAATCCATATAGCCTTATTAATATTGGTTCCTGAGGTCTAGGAAGCATTCCAGGTCTCTTAGTACTGGCGGGTCTGCACTAGGATGGGAAACGTACAAGAACTACGGCCTGTGATTTCGGGGAGTTCTGAGCAATGAACCAATGGGAACAGTTAGATCCCGAGTCGTGGGCAGTGAAGGGCTTCTGTTTTTAAACTCCTAGATTGTGGTATGTTGAAACAACTCAACTATCTCCCGTCTAAAGCACCTTCGAGATGCAAAATAGAGAAGGAGACAGCAGGGTCAATGCTCTGCGGGCACTTTTGAAAATAAGGTTTGAAGGGATACTTTATTTTCCTCATTGGAATTTAGAGAGTTGTGGGATCAATTCTCACTATGAAGCATTGTACTTCCACACGTTCCCTTCACGGCTCAATTGCCTTTGTGATGACAAGTGAGTTTCTAGTAAAGAAACTTGGAGGTTTCCATTCTTTGGTGGTGCTCATCCTTCGGTAATCTTCAGTGAATTGGCGAAACCGTTTGACCAATGGTGTCAAGGTAACGTTCCTCTTCTATCATGACACAGATTGGCATGCAGCTGAATCTCTGTAGCCTTGTCCATTGTGGTTCTTGAGCTCTAGGAAGCATTCCAGGTCTCTTAGTAGTGGCAGATCTGCAGTAGGTTGAGAAACGTACAAGTGGACGACCTGTGTGCTTTGTGAGTTGTGAGCAGTGCAGCGTTGGGAAAAGCTGGATGCCGAGTCATGGGGGTGAAGGTCTCCTTTTGTTAAACCTCTAGAATGTGGTAAGTTGCAGCAACTCAAGTATCTCCCTTCTAAAGCACCTTGGAGGTACAAAATAGAGAAAGAAACAGCAGGGTCAAGGCTCTGTGGGCCCTCTTGAAAATAAGGCTTGAAGGGAAACTTTATTTTCTTCATTGGGATTTAGAGAGTTTCGGACTCAGTTCTCCCAGAGAAACAGTGTAGTTGCACATGTTTTCTTCATAGCACAATTGCCTTTGTAATGACAAGTGAGTGTCTAGGAAAGAAACTTGGAGGTTGCCATTCTTTGGTAGGTGCTCGTCCTTCGGTAATCTTCAGGGAATTGGCGATCCCGTTTGACCACTAGCGTCAAACTAACGTTCCTCTTATATCATGACACAGATTGGAATGCAGCTGAATCCCTGTAGACTTATCCAGTGTGGTTCTTGAGCTCTATTAAGTGTTGCACGTCTCTTAGTAGTGGCAGATCTGCACTAGGATGAGAAACATACAAGAAGTCTGGCCTGTGTGTTTGGGGAGTTGTGAGCATTGCAGCCTTGGGAACAGCTAGATGCCGAGTCATGGGGGTGAAGGTCTGCTTTTGTTGAACCTGTAGAATGTGGTCAGTTGAAGCAACTCAGGGATCTCCCATCTGAAGCACCATGGAGGTACAAAATAAAGAAATAAACAGCAGGGTCAATGCTCTGCAGTCCCTTTTGAAAATAAGGCTTGAAGGGAAACTTTATATTCTTCTTTGGGATTTAGAGAGTTGCAGGCTCAATTCTCCGTGACAAACACTGAAGTTGCAAATGATCTCTTCATAGCAAAATTGCCTTTGTGATGACAAGTGAATTCCTAGGAAAGAAACTTGGAGGTTGCCATTCTTTGGTAGGTTCTCGTCCTTCAGTAATCTTCAGTGAATTTGTAAACCCGTTTGACCACTAGCCTCAAGCTAACGTTCCTCGTGTATCATGCTACAGGTTAGCATGCAGCAGAATCCATATAGCCTTATTCAGATTGGTTCCTGAGCTCTAGGAAGCATTCCAGTTCTCTTAGTACTTGCGGGTCTGCACTAGGATGGGAAACGTACAGGAACTACGGCCTGTGAGTTTGGGGACTTGTGAACCATTCACCGATGGGAACAGTTAGATGCCGAGTCATGGGCATTGAAGGGCTTCTATTTTTAAACTCCTAGATTGTGGTAGGTTGAAACAACTCAAGTATCTCCCATCTAAAGCACCTTGGAAATGCAAAATAGAGAAGGAAACATCAGAGTTAATGCTCTGTGGGCCCTTCTGAAAATAAGTCTTGTAGGGATACTTTATTTTCCTCATTGGGATTTCGAGAGTTGCAGGGTCAATTCTGACTATGAAGCACTGTACTTCCACACGTTCCCTTCTTGGCACAATTGCCTTTGTGATGACAAGCGAATTTCTAGGAAAGAAACCTGGAGGTTGCCATTCTTTGGTAGTTGCTTATCCTTCGGTAATCTTCAGTGAATTGGCGAACCCTTTTGACCACTAGCGTCAAGATAACGTTCCTCTTGTATCATGACGCAGATTGGCATGCAGCTAAATACCTGTAACCTTATCAAGTGTGTTTATTGAACTCTAGTAAGCATTCCGAGTCTCTTACTAGGGGCATATCTGCACTAGGATGAGAAACATACAAGAACACGGCCTGAGTGTTTGGGGAGTTGTGAGCAGTGCAGCGCTGGGAACAGCTAGATGCCAACTCATGGGGGTGAATGTCTTCTTTTGTTAAAGCTGAAGAATGTGATAAGTTGAAGAAACTCAAGTATCTCCCTTCTTAAGCACCTTGGAGGTACAACATAGAGAAAGAAACAGCAGGGTCAATGCTCTGCGGGCCCTTTTGAAAATAAGGCTTCAAGGGAAACTTTATTTTCTTAATTGGGATTTAGAGAGTTACGGGCTGAATTCTCCCAGAGAAACAGTGTAGTTGCACATGTTCTCTTCATAGCACAATTGCCTTTGTGATGACAAGTGAGATTTTAAGAAAGAAACTTGGGGGTTGCCATTCTTTGGTAGGTGCTCGTCCTTCGGTAATATTCAGTGAATTAGCGACCCCGTTTGACCACTAGTGTCAAGCTGACGTTTCTCTTGTATCATGGCACAGATTGGCATGCAGCTGAAACCGTGTAGCCTTATCCATTGTGGTTATTGAGCTCTAGGAAGCATTCCAGCTCTCTTAGTATTGGCAGATCTGCACTACTATGAAAAACGTAGAAGAGGACGGCCTGTGTGTTTTGGGATTTGTGAGCAGTGCAGCGTTGGGAACAACTATATGCCGAGTCATGGGGTGAAGGGCTTCTTTTGTTAAACCTCTAGAACTTGGTAAGTTGAAACAACTCAAGCATCTCCCATCTAAAGCACATTGGAGGTACAAAATAGAGAAAGAAAGAGCAGGATCAAGGCTCTGCGGGCCCTACTGCAAATAAGGCTTGAAGGGAAACTTTATTTTCTTAATTGGGATTTAGATAATTACAGGCTCAATTCTCCCAAACAAGCAGTCTAGTTGCACCTGTTCTCTTCACAGCAAAATTTCCTTTGTGATGACAAGTGAGTTTCAGGGAAAGACACTTGGAGGTTGCAATTCTTTGGTAGGTGCTCATCTTTCGGTAATCTTCAGTGAATTGGCGAACCCGTTTGACCACTAGCGTCAAGCTAACGTTCCTCGTGTATCATGCCACAGGTTCGCATGCAGCAGAATCCATATAGCCTTATTAATATTGGTTCCTGAGGTCTAGGAAGCATTCCAGGTCTCTTAGTACTGGCGGGTCTGCACTAGGATGGGAAACGTACAAGAACTACGGCCTGTGATTTCGGGGAGTTCTGAGCAATGAACCAATGGGAACAGTTAGATCCCGAGTCGTGGGCAGTGAAGGGCTTCTGTTTTTAAACTCCTAGATTGTGGTATGTTGAAACAACTCAACTATCTCCCGTCTAAAGCACCTTCGAGATGCAAAATAGAGAAGGAGACAGCAGGGTCAATGCTCTGCGGGCACTTTTGAAAATAAGGTTTGAAGGGATACTTTATTTTCCTCATTGGAATTTAGAGAGTTGTGGGATCAATTCTCACTATGAAGCATTGTACTTCCACACGTTCCCTTCACGGCTCAATTGCCTTTGTGATGACAAGTGAGTTTCTAGTAAAGAAACTTGGAGGTTTCCATTCTTTGGTGGTGCTCATCCTTCGGTAATCTTCAGTGAATTGGCGAAACCGTTTGACCAATGGTGTCAAGGTAACGTTCCTCTTCTATCATGACACAGATTGGCATGCAGCTGAATCTCTGTAGCCTTGTCCATTGTGGTTCTTGAGCTCTAGGAAGCATTCCAGGTCTCTTAGTAGTGGCAGATCTGCAGTAGGTTGAGAAACGTACAAGTGGACGACCTGTGTGCTTTGTGAGTTGTGAGCAGTGCAGCGTTGGGAAAAGCTGGATGCCGAGTCATGGGGGTGAAGGGCTCCTTTTGTTAAACCTCTAGAATATGGTAAGTTGAAGCAACTCAAGTATCTCCCTTCTAAAGCACCTTGGAGGTACAAAATAGAGAAAGAAACAGCAGGGTCAAGGCTCTGCGGGCCCTCTTGAAAATAAGGCTTGAAGGGAAACTTTATTTTCTTCATTGGGATTTAGAGAGTTACGGACTCAGTTCTCCCAGAGAAACAGTGTAGTTGCATATGTTTTCTTCATAGCACAATTGCCTTTGTAATGACAAGTGAGTGTCGAGGAAAGAAACTTGGAGGTTGCTATTCTTTGGTAGGTGCTCGTCCTTCGGTAATCTTCAGTGAATTGGCGAACCCGTTTGACCACTAGCGTCAAACTAACCTTCCTCTTGTATCATGACACAGATTGGCATGCAGCGTAATCCCTGTAGCCTTATCCAGTGTGGTTCTTGAGCTCTAGGAAGCATTGCAGGTGTCTTAGTAGTGGCAGATCTGCCGTAGGATGAGAAACGTACAAGAAGGATGGCCTGTGTGTTTTGGGAGTTGTGAGAAGTGCAGCCTTGGGAACAGCTAGATGCCGAGTCATGGGGGTGAAGGTCTTCTTTTGTTAAACCTCTAAAATGTGGTAAGTTGAATCAACTGAGCTATCCCCCATCTGAAGCACCTTGGTGATACAAAATAGAGAAATAAACAACAGGGTCAATGCTCTGCGGTCCCTTTTGAAAATAAGGCTTGAAGGGAAACTTTATATTCTTCTTTGGGATTTAGAGAGTTGCAGGCTCAATTCTCCGTGACAAACACTGAAGTTGCAAATGATCTCTTCATAGCAAAATTGCCTTTGTGATGACAAGTGAATTCCTAGGAAAGAAACTTGGAGGTTGCCATTCTTTGGTAGGTTCTCGTCCTTCAGTAATCTTCAGTGAATTTGTAAACCCGTTTGACCACTAGCCTCAAGCTAACGTTCCTCGTGTATCATGCTACAGGTTAGCATGCAGCAGAATCCATATAGCCTTATTCAGATTGGTTCCTGAGCTCTAGGAAGCATTCCAGTTCTCTTAGTACTTGCGGGTCTGCACTAGGATGGGAAACGTACAGGAACTACGGCCTGTGAGTTTGGGGACTTGTGAACCATTCACCGATGGGAACAGTTAGATGCCGAGTCATGGGCATTGAAGGGCTTCTATTTTTAAACTCCTAGATTGTGGTAGGTTGAAACAACTCAAGTATCTCCCATCTAAAGCACCTTGGAAATGCAAAATAGAGAAGGAAACATCAGAGTTAATGCTCTGTGGGCCCTTCTGAAAATAAGTCTTGTAGGGATACTTTATTTTCCTCATTGGGATTTCGAGAGTTGCAGGATCAATTCTGACTATGAAGCACTGTACTTCCACACGTTCCCTTCTTGGCACAATTGCCTTTGTGATGACAAGCGAATTTCTAGGAAAGAAACCTGGAGGTTGCCATTCTTTGGTAGTTGCTTATCCTTCGGTAATCTTCAGTGAATTGGCGAACCCTTTTGACCACTAGCGTCAAGATAACGTTCCTCTTGTATCATGACGCAGATTGGCATGCAGCTAAATCCCTGTAACCTTATCAAGTGTGTTTATTGAACTCTAGTAAGCATTCCGAGTCTCTTACTAGGGGCATATCTGCACTAGGATGAGAAACGTACAAGAACACGGCCTGAGTGTTTGGGGAGTTGTGAGCAGTGCAGCGCTGGGAACAGCTAGATGCCAACTCATGGGGGTGAATGTCTTCTTTTGTTAAAGCTGAAGAATGTGATAAGTTGAAGAAACTCAAGTATCTCCCTTCTTAAGCACCTTGGAGGTACAACATAGAGAAAGAAACAGCAGGGTCAATGCTCTGCGGGCCCTTTTGAAAATAAGGCTTCAAGGGAAACTTTATTTTCTTAATTGGGATTTAGAGAGTTACGGGCTGAATTCTCCCAGAGAAACAGTGTAGTTGCACATGTTCTCTTCATAGCACAATTGCCTTTGTGATGACAAGTGAGATTTTAAGAAAGAAACTTGGGGGTTGCCATTCTTTGGTAGGTGCTCGTCCTTCGGTAATATTCAGTGAATTAGCGACCCCGTTTGACCACTAGTGTCAAGCTGACGTTTCTCTTGTATCATGGCACAGATTGGCATGCAGCTGAAACCGTGTAGCCTTATCCATTGTGGTTATTGAGCTCTAGGAAGCATTCCAGCTCTCTTAGTATTGGCAGATCTGCACTACTATGAAAAACGTAGAAGAGGACGGCCTGTGTGTTTTGGGATTTGTGAGCAGTGCAGCGTTGGGAACAACTATATGCCGAGTCATGGGTGAAGGGCTTCTTTTGTTAAACCTCTAGAACTTGGTAAGTTGAAACAACTCAAGCATCTCCCATCTAAAGCACATTGGAGGTACAAAATAGAGAAAGAAAAAGCAGGATCAAGGCTCTGCGGGCCCTACTGCAAATAAGGCTTGAAGGGAAACTTTATTTTCTTAATTGGGATTTAGATAATTACAGGCTCAATTCTCCCAGACAAACAGTCTAGTTGCACCTGTTCTCTTCACAGCAAAATTTCCTTTGTGATGACAAGTGAGTTTCAGGGAAAGACACTTGGAGGTTGCAATTCTTTGGTAGGTGCTCATCTTTCGGTAATCTTCAGTGAATTGGCGAACCCGTTTGACCACTAGCGTCAAGCTAACGTTCCTCGTGTATCATGCCACAGGTTCGCATGCAGCAGAATCCATATAGCCTTATTAATATTGGTTCCTGAGGTCTAGGAAGCATTCCAGGTCTCTTAGTACTGGCGGGTCTGCACTAGGATGGGAAACGTACAAGAACTACGGCCTGTGATTTCGGGGAGTTCTGAGCAATGAACCAATGGGAACAGTTAGATCCCGAGTCGTGGGCAGTGAAGGGCTTCTGTTTTTAAACTCCTAGATTGTGGTATGTTGAAACAACTCAACTATCTCCCGTCTAAAGCACCTTCGAGATGCAAAATAGAGAAGGAGACAGCAGGGTCAATGCTCTGCGGGCACTTTTGAAAATAAGGTTTGAAGGGATACTTTATTTTCCTCATTGGAATTTAGAGAGTTGTGGGATCAATTCTCACTATGAAGCATTGTACTTCCACACGTTCCCTTCACGGCTCAATTGCCTTTGTGATGACAAGTGAGTTTCTAGTAAAGAAACTTGGAGGTTTCCATTCTTTGGTGGTGCTCATCCTTCGGTAATCTTCAGTGAATTGGCGAAACCGTTTGACCAATGGTGTCAAGGTAACGTTCCTCTTCTATCATGACACAGATTGGCATGCAGCTGAATCTCTGTAGCCTTGTCCATTGTGGTTCTTGAGCTCTAGGAAGCATTCCAGGTCTCTTAGTAGTGGCAGATCTGCAGTAGGTTGAGAAACGTACAAGTGGACGACCTGTGTGCTTTGTGAGTTGTGAGCAGTGCAGCGTTGGGAAAAGCTGGATGCCGAGTCATGGGGGTGAAGGGCTCCTTTTGTTAAACCTCTAGAATATGGTAAGTTGAAGCAACTCAAGTATCTCCCTTCTAAAGCACCTTGGAGGTACAAAATAGAGAAAGAAACAGCAGGGTCAAGGCTCTGCGGGCCCTCTTGAAAATAAGGCTTGAAGGGAAACTTTATTTTCTTCATTGGGATTTAGAGAGTTACGGACTCAGTTCTCCCAGAGAAACAGTGTAGTTGCATATGTTTTCTTCATAGCACAATTGCCTTTGTAATGACAAGTGAGTGTCGAGGAAAGAAACTTGGAGGTTGCTATTCTTTGGTAGGTGCTCGTCCTTCGGTAATCTTCAGTGAATTGGCGAACCCGTTTGACCACTAGCGTCAAACTAACCTTCCTCTTGTATCATGACACAGATTGGCATGCAGCGTAATCCCTGTAGCCTTATCCAGTGTGGTTCTTGAGCTCTAGGAAGCATTGCAGGTGTCTTAGTAGTGGCAGATCTGCCGTAGGATGAGAAACGTACAAGAAGGATGGCCTGTGTGTTTTGGGAGTTGTGAGAAGTGCAGCCTTGGGAACAGCTAGATGCCGAGTCATGGGGGTGAAGGTCTTCTTTTGTTAAACCTCTAAAATGTGGTAAGTTGAATCAACTGAGCTATCCCCCATCTGAAGCACCTTGGTGATACAAAATAGAGAAATAAACAACAGGGTCAATGCTCTGCGGTCCCTTTTGAAAATAAGGCTTGAAGGGAAACTTTATATTCTTCTTTGGGATTTAGAGAGTTGCAGGCTCAATTCTCCGTGACAAACACTGAAGTTGCAAATGATCTCTTCATAGCAAAATTGCCTTTGTGATGACAAGTGAATTCCTAGGAAAGAAACTTGGAGGTTGCCATTCTTTGGTAGGTTCTCGTCCTTCAGTAATCTTCAGTGAATTTGTAAACCCGTTTGACCACTAGCCTCAAGCTAACGTTCCTCGTGTATCATGCTACAGGTTAGCATGCAGCAGAATCCATATAGCCTTATTCAGATTGGTTCCTGAGCTCTAGGAAGCATTCCAGTTCTCTTAGTACTTGCGGGTCTGCACTAGGATGGGAAACGTACAGGAACTACGGCCTGTGAGTTTGGGGACTTGTGAACCATTCACCGATGGGAACAGTTAGATGCCGAGTCATGGGCATTGAAGGGCTTCTATTTTTAAACTCCTAGATTGTGGTAGGTTGAAACAACTCAAGTATCTCCCATCTAAAGCACCTTGGAAATGCAAAATAGAGAAGGAAACATCAGAGTTAATGCTCTGTGGGCCCTTCTGAAAATAAGTCTTGTAGGGATACTTTATTTTCCTCATTGGGATTTCGAGAGTTGCAGGATCAATTCTGACTATGAAGCACTGTACTTCCACACGTTCCCTTCTTGGCACAATTGCCTTTGTGATGACAAGCGAATTTCTAGGAAAGAAACCTGGAGGTTGCCATTCTTTGGTAGTTGCTTATCCTTCGGTAATCTTCAGTGAATTGGCGAACCCTTTTGACCACTAGCGTCAAGATAACGTTCCTCTTGTATCATGACGCAGATTGGCATGCAGCTAAATCCCTGTAACCTTATCAAGTGTGTTTATTGAACTCTAGTAAGCATTCCGAGTCTCTTACTAGGGGCATATCTGCACTAGGATGAGAAACGTACAAGAACACGGCCTGAGTGTTTGGGGAGTTGTGAGCAGTGCAGCGCTGGGAACAGCTAGATGCCAACTCATGGGGGTGAATGTCTTCTTTTGTTAAAGCTGAAGAATGTGATAAGTTGAAGAAACTCAAGTATCTCCCTTCTTAAGCACCTTGGAGGTACAACATAGAGAAAGAAACAGCAGGGTCAATGCTCTGCGGGCCCTTTTGAAAATAAGGCTTCAAGGGAAACTTTATTTTCTTAATTGGGATTTAGAGAGTTACGGGCTGAATTCTCCCAGAGAAACAGTGTAGTTGCACATGTTCTCTTCATAGCACAATTGCCTTTGTGATGACAAGTGAGATTTTAAGAAAGAAACTTGGGGGTTGCCATTCTTTGGTAGGTGCTCGTCCTTCGGTAATATTCAGTGAATTAGCGACCCCGTTTGACCACTAGTGTCAAGCTGACGTTTCTCTTGTATCATGGCACAGATTGGCATGCAGCTGAAACCGTGTAGCCTTATCCATTGTGGTTATTGAGCTCTAGGAAGCATTCCAGCTCTCTTAGGATTGGCAGATCTGCACTACTATGAAAAACGTAGAAGAGGACGGCCTGTGTGTTTTGGGATTTGTGAGCAGTGCAGCGTTGGGAACAACTATATGCCGAGTCATGGGTGAAGGGCTTCTTTTGTTAAACCTCTAGAACTTGGTAAGTTGAAACAACTCAAGCATCTCCCATCTAAAGCACATTGGAGGTACAAAATAGAGAAAGAAAAAGCAGGATCAAGGCTCTGCGGGCCCTACTGCAAATAAGGCTTGAAGGGAAACTTTATTTTCTTAATTGGGATTTAGATAATTACAGGCTCAATTCTCCCAGACAAACAGTCTAGTTGCACCTGTTCTCTTCACAGCAAAATTTCCTTTGTGATGACAAGTGAGTTTCAGGGAAAGACACTTGGAGGTTGCAATTCTTTGGTAGGTGCTCATCTTTCGGTAATCTTCAGTGAATTGGCGAACCCGTTTGACCACTAGCGTCAAGCTAACGTTCCTCGTGTATCATGCCACAGGTTCGCATGCAGCAGAATCCATATAGCCTTATTAATATTGGTTCCTGAGGTCTAGGAAGCATTCCAGGTCTCTTAGTACTGGCGGGTCTGCACTAGGATGGGAAACGTACAAGAACTACGGCCTGTGATTTCGGGGAGTTCTGAGCAATGAACCAATGGGAACAGTTAGATCCCGAGTCGTGGGCAGTGAAGGGCTTCTGTTTTTAAACTCCTAGATTGTGGTATGTTGAAACACCTCAAGTATCTCCCTTCTAAAGCACCTTCGAGATGCAAAATAGAGAAGGAGACAGCAGGGTCAATGCTCTGCGGGCACTTTTGAAAATAAGGTTTGAAGGGATACTTTATTTTCCTCATTGGAATTTAGAGAGTTGTGGGATCAATTCTCACTATGAAGCATTGTACTTCCACACGTTCCCTTCACGGCTCAATTGCCTTTGTGATGACAAGTGAGTTTCTAGTAAAGAAACTTGGAGGTTTCCATTCTTTGGTGGTGCTCATCCTTCGGTAATCTTCAGTGAATTGGCGAAACCGTTTGACCAATGGTGTCAAGGTAACGTTCCTCTTCTATCATGACACAGATTGGCATGCAGCTGAATCTCTGTAGCCTTGTCCATTGTGGTTCTTGAGCTCTAGGAAGCATTCCAGGTCTCTTAGTAGTGGCAGATCTGCAGTAGGTTGAGAAACGTACAAGTGGACGACCTGTGTGCTTTGTGAGTTGTGAGCAGTGCAGCGTTGGGAAAAGCTGGATGCCGAGTCATGGGGGTGAAGGGCTCCTTTTGTTAAACCTCTAGAATATGGTAAGTTGAAGCAACTCAAGTATCTCCCTTCTAAAGCACCTTGGAGGTACAAAATAGAGAAAGAAACAGCAGGGTCAAGGCTCTGCGGGCCCTCTTGAAAATAAGGCTTGAAGGGAAACTTTATTTTCTTCATTGGGATTTAGAGAGTTACGGACTCAGTTCTCCCAGAGAAACAGTGTAGTTGCATATGTTTTCTTCATAGCACAATTGCCTTTGTAATGACAAGTGAGTGTCGAGGAAAGAAACTTGGAGGTTGCTATTCTTTGGTAGGTGCTCGTCCTTCGGTAATCTTCAGTGAATTGGCGAACCCGTTTGACCACTAGCGTCAAACTAACCTTCCTCTTGTATCATGACACAGATTGGCATGCAGCGTAATCCCTGTAGCCTTATCCAGTGTGGTTCTTGAGCTCTAGGAAGCATTGCAGGTGTCTTAGTAGTGGCAGATCTGCCGTAGGATGAGAAACGTACAAGAAGGATGGCCTGTGTGTTTTGGGAGTTGTGAGAAGTGCAGCCTTGGGAACAGCTAGATGCCGAGTCATGGGGGTGAAGGTCTTCTTTTGTTAAACCTCTAAAATGTGGTAAGTTGAATCAACTGAGCTATCCCCCATCTGAAGCACCTTGGTGATACAAAATAGAGAAATAAACAACAGGGTCAATGCTCTGCGGTCCCTTTTGAAAATAAGGCTTGAAGGGAAACTTTATATTCTTCTTTGGGATTTAGAGAGTTGCAGGCTCAATTCTCCGTGACAAACACTGAAGTTGCAAATGATCTCTTCATAGCAAAATTGCCTTTGTGATGACAAGTGAATTCCTAGGAAAGAAACTTGGAGGTTGCCATTCTTTGGTAGGTTCTCGTCCTTCAGTAATCTTCAGTGAATTTGTAAACCCGTTTGACCACTAGCCTCAAGCTAACGTTCCTCGTGTATCATGCTACAGGTTAGCATGCAGCAGAATCCATATAGCCTTATTCAGATTGGTTCCTGAGCTCTAGGAAGCATTCCAGTTCTCTTAGTACTTGCGGGTCTGCACTAGGATGGGAAACGTACAGGAACTACGGCCTGTGAGTTTGGGGACTTGTGAACCATTCACCGATGGGAACAGTTAGATGCCGAGTCATGGGCATTGAAGGGCTTCTATTTTTAAACTCCTAGATTGTGGTAGGTTGAAACAACTCAAGTATCTCCCATCTAAAGCACCTTGGAAATGCAAAATAGAGAAGGAAACATCAGAGTTAATGCTCTGTGGGCCCTTCTGAAAATAAGTCTTGTAGGGATACTTTATTTTCCTCATTGGGATTTCGAGAGTTGCAGGATCAATTCTGACTAAGAAGCACTGTACTTCCACACGTTCCCTTCTTGGCACAATTGCCTTTGTGATGACAAGCGAATTTCTAGGAAAGAAACCTGGAGGTTGCCATTCTTTGGTAGTTGCTTATCCTTCGGTAATCTTCAGTGAATTGGCGAACCCTTTTGACCACTAGCGTCAAGATAACGTTCCTCTTGTATCATGACGCAGATTGGCATGCAGCTAAATCCCTGTAACCTTATCAAGTGTGTTTATTGAACTCTAGTAAGCATTCCGAGTCTCTTACTAGGGGCATATCTGCACTAGGATGAGAAACGTACAAGAACACGGCCTGAGTGTTTGGGGAGTTGTGAGCAGTGCAGCGCTGGGAACAGCTAGATGCCAACTCATGGGGGTGAATGTCTTCTTTTGTTAAAGCTGAAGAATGTGATAAGTTGAAGAAACTCAAGTATCTCCCTTCTTAAGCACCTTGGAGGTACAACATAGAGAAAGAAACAGCAGGGTCAATGCTCTGCGGGCCCTTTTGAAAATAAGGCTTCAAGGGAAACTTTATTTTCTTAATTGGGATTTAGAGAGTTACGGGCTGAATTCTCCCAGAGAAACAGTGTAGTTGCACATGTTCTCTTCATAGCACAATTGCCTTTGTGATGACAAGTGAGATTTTAAGAAAGAAACTTGGGGGTTGCCATTCTTTGGTAGGTGCTCGTCCTTCGGTAATATTCAGTGAATTAGCGACCCCGTTTGACCACTAGTGTCAAGCTGACGTTTCTCTTGTATCATGGCACAGATTGGCATGCAGCTGAAACCGTGTAGCCTTATCCATTGTGGTTATTGAGCTCTAGGAAGCATTCCAGCTCTCTTAGGATTGGCAGATCTGCACTACTATGAAAAACGTAGAAGAGGACGGCCTGTGTGTTTTGGGATTTGTGAGCAGTGCAGCGTTGGGAACAACTATATGCCGAGTCATGGGTGAAGGGCTTCTTTTGTTAAACCTCTAGAACTTGGTAAGTTGAAACAACTCAAGCATCTCCCATCTAAAGCACATTGGAGGTACAAAATAGAGAAAGAAAGAGCAGGATCAAGGCTCTGCGGGCCCTACTGCAAATAAGGCTTGAAGGGAAACTTTATTTTCTTAATTGGGATTTAGATAATTACAGGCTCAATTCTCCCAGACAAACAGTCTAGTTGCACCTGTTCTCTTCACAGCAAAATTTCCTTTGTGATGACAAGTGAGTTTCAGGGAAAGACACTTGGAGGTTGCAATTCTTTGGTAGGTGCTCATCTTTCGGTAATCTTCAGTGAATTGGCGAACCCGTTTGACCACTAGCGTCAAGCTAACGTTCCTCGTGTATCATGCCACAGGTTCGCATGCAGCAGAATCCATATAGCCTTATTAATATTGGTTCCTGAGGTCTAGGAAGCATTCCAGGTCTCTTAGTACTGGCGGGTCTGCACTAGGATGGGAAACGTACAAGAACTACGGCCTGTGATTTCGGGGAGTTCTGAGCAATGAACCAATGGGAACAGTTAGATCCCGAGTCGTGGGCAGTGAAGGGCTTCTGTTTTTAAACTCCTAGATTGTGGTATGTTGAAACACCTCAAGTATCTCCCTTCTAAAGCACCTTCGAGATGCAAAATAGAGAAGGAGACAGCAGGGTCAATGCTCTGCGGGCACTTTTGAAAATAAGGTTTGAAGGGATACTTTATTTTCCTCATTGGAATTTAGAGAGTTGTGGGATCAATTCTCACTATGAAGCATTGTACTTCCACACGTTCCCTTCACGGCTCAATTGCCTTTGTGATGACAAGTGAGTTTCTAGTAAAGAAACTTGGAGGTTTCCATTCTTTGGTGGTGCTCATCCTTCGGTAATCTTCAGTGAATTGGCGAAACCGTTTGACCAATGGTGTCAAGGTAACGTTCCTCTTCTATCATGACACAGATTGGCATGCAGCTGAATCTCTGTAGCCTTGTCCATTGTGGTTCTTGAGCTCTGGGAAGCATTCCAGGTCTCTTAGTAGTGGCAGATCTGCAGTAGGTTGAGAAACGTACAAGTGGACGACCTGTGTGCTTTGTGAGTTGTGAGCAGTGCAGCGTTGGGAAAAGCTGGATGCCGAGTCATGGGGGTGAAGGGCTCCTTTTGTTAAACCTCTAGAATATGGTAAGTTGAAGCAACTCAAGTATCTCCCTTCTAAAGCACCTTGGAGGTACAAAATAGAGAAAGAAACAGCAGGGTCAAGGCTCTGCGGGCCCTCTTGAAAATAAGGCTTGAAGGGAAACTTTATTTTCTTCATTGGGATTTAGAGAGTTACGGACTCAGTTCTCCCAGAGAAACAGTGTAGTTGCATATGTTTTCTTCATAGCACAATTGCCTTTGTAATGACAAGTGAGTGTCGAGGAAAGAAACTTGGAGGTTGCTATTCTTTGGTAGGTGCTCGTCCTTCGGTAATCTTCAGTGAATTGGCGAACCCGTTTGACCACTAGCGTCAAACTAACCTTCCTCTTGTATCATGACACAGATTGGCATGCAGCTGAAACCGTGTAGCCTTATCCATTGTGGTTATTGAGCTCTAGGAAGCATTCCAGCTCTCTTAGTATTGGCAGATCTGCACTACTATGAAAAACGTAGAAGAGGACGGTCTGTGTGTTTTGGGATTTGTGAGCAGTGCAGCATTGGGAACAACTATATGCCGAGTCATGGGGTGAAGGGCTTCTTTTGTTAAACCTCTAGAACTTGGTAAGTTGAAACAACTCAAGCATCTCCCATCTAAAGCACATTGGAGGTACAAAATAGAGAAAGAAAGAGCAGGATCAAGGCTCTGCGGGCCCTACTGCAAATAAGGCTTGAAGGGAAACTTTATTTTCTTAATTGGGATTTAGATAATTACAGGCTCAATTCTCCCAGACAAACAGTCTAGTTGCACCTGTTCTCTTCACAGCAAAATTTCCTTTGTGATGACAAGTGAGTTTCAAGGAAAGACACTTGGATGTTGCAATTCTTTGGTAGGTGCTCATCTTTCGGTAATCTTCAGTGAATTGGCGAACCCGTTTGACCACTAGCGTCAAGCTAACGTTCCTCGTGTATCATGCCACAGGTTCGCATGCAGCAGAATCCATATAGCCTTATTAATATTGGTTCCTGAGGTCTAGGAAGCATTCCAGGTCTCTTAGTACTGGCGGGTCTGCACTAGGATGGGAAACGTACAAGAACTACGGCCTGTGATTTCGGGGAGTTCTGAGCAATGAACCAATGGGAACAGTTAGATCCCGAGTCGTGGGCAGTGAAGGGCTTCTGTTTTTAAACTCCTAGATTGTGGTATGTTGAAACACCTCAAGTATCTCCCTTCTAAAGCACCTTCGAGATGCAAAATAGAGAAGGAGACAGCAGGGTCAATGCTCTGCGGGCACTTTTGAAAATAAGGTTTGAAGGGATACTTTATTTTCCTCATTGGAATTTAGAGAGTTGTGGGATCAATTCTCACTATGAAGCATTGTACTTCCACACGTTCCCTTCACGGCTCAATTGCCTTTGTGATGACAAGTGAGTTTCTAGTAAAGAAACTTGGAGGTTTCCATTCTTTGGTGGTGCTCATCCTTCGGTAATCTTCAGTGAATTGGCGAAACCGTTTGACCAATGGTGTCAAGGTAACGTTCCTCTTCTATCATGACACAGATTGGCATGCAGCTGAATCTCTGTAGCCTTGTCCATTGTGGTTCTTGAGCTCTAGGAAGCATTCCAGGTCTCTTAGTAGTGGCAGATCTGCAGTAGGTTGAGAAACGTACAAGTGGACGACCTGTGTGCTTTGTGAGTTGTGAGCAGTGCAGCGTTGGGCAAAGCTGGATGCCGAGTCATGGGGCTGAAGGTCTTCTTTTGTTAAACCTCTAGAATGTGGTAAGTTGAAGCAACTCAAGTATCTCCCTTCTAAAGCACCTTGGAGGTACAAAATAGAGAAAGAAACAGCAGGGTCAAGGCTCTGCGAGCCCTTTTGAAAATAAGGCTTGAAGGGAAACTTTAATTTCTTCATTGGGATTTAGAGAGTTTCGGACTCAGTTCTCCCAGAGAAACAGTGTAGTTGCACATGTTTTCTTCATAGCACAATTGCCTTTGTAATGACAAGTGAGTGTCTAGGAAAGAAACTTGGAGGTTGCCATTCTTTGGTAGGTGCTCGTCCTTCGGTAATCTTCAGGGAATTGGCGATCCCGTTTGACCACTAGCGTCAAACTAACGTTCCTCTTATATCATGACACAGATTGGAATGCAGCTGAATCCCTGTAGACTTATCCAGTGTGGTTCTTGAGCTCTAGGAAGTATTGCAGGTGTCTTAGTAGTGGCAGATCTGCCGTAGGATGAGAAACGTACAAGAAGGATGGCCTGTGTGTTTTGGGAGTTGTGAGCATTGCAGCCTTGGGAACAGCTAGATGCCGAGTCATGGGGGTGAAGGTCTTCTTTTGTTAAACCTCTAGAATGTGGTAAGTTGAATCAACTGAGCTATCCCCCATCTGAAGCACTTTGATGATACAAAATAGAGAAATAAACAACAGGGTCAATGCTCTGCGGTCCCTTTTGAAAATAAGGCTCAAAGGGAAACTTTATTTTCTTCATTGGGATTTAGAGAGCTGCAGTCTCAATTCTCCCTGACAAACACTGTAGTTGCAAATGTTCTCTTCATAGCAAAATTGCCTTTGTGATGACAAGTGAATTCCTAGGAAAGAAACTTGGAGGTTGCCATTCTTTGGTAGGTGCTCGTCCTTCAGTAATCTTCAGTGAATTTGAAAACCCGTTTGACCACTAGCCTCAAGCTAACGTTCCTCGTGTATCATGCTACAGGTTAGCATGCAGCAGAATCCATATAGCCTTATTCAGATTGGTTCCTGAGCTCTAGGAAGCATTCCAGTTCTCTTAGTACTGGCGGGTCTGCACTAGGATGGGAAACGTACAGGAACTACGGCCTGTGAGTTTGGGGACTTGTGAGCCATTCACCAATGGGAACAGTTAAATGCCGAGTCATGGGCATTGAAGGGCTTCTAATTTTAAACTTCTAGATTGTGGTAGGTTGAAACAACTCAAGTATCTCCCTTCTAAAGCACCTTGGAAATGCAAAATAGAGAAGGAAACATCAGAGTTAATGCTCTGTGGGCCCTTCTGAAAATAAGTCTTGTAGGGATACTTTATTTTCCTCATTGGGATTACGAGAGTTGCAGGATCAATTCTGACTATGAAGCACTGTACTTCCACACGTTCCCTTCTTGGCACAATTGCCTTTGTGATGACAAGCGAATTTCTAGGAAAGAAACCTGGAGGTTGCCATTCTTTGGTTGTTGCTTATCCTTCGGTAATCTTCAGTGAATTGGCGAACCCTTTTGACCACTAGCGTCAAGATAACGTTCCTCTTCTATCATGACACAGATTGGCATGCAGCTGAATCTCTGTAGCCTTGTCCATTGTGGTTCTTGAGGTCTAGGAAGCATTACAGGTCTCTTAGTAGTGGCAGATCTGCACTAGGTTGAGAAACGTACAAGTGGACGACCTGTGTGCTTTGTGAGTTGTGAGCAGTGCAGCGTTGGGAAAAGCTGGATGCCGAGTCATGGGGGTGAAGGTCTCCTTTTGTTAAACCTCTAGAATGTGGTAAGTTGAAGCAACTGTGCTATCTCCCATCTGAAGCACCTTGGTGATACAAAATAGAGAAATAAACAACAGGGTCAATGCTCTGCGGTCCCTTTTGAAAATAAGGCTCGAAGGGAAACTTTATTTTCTTCATTGGGATTTAGAGAGCTGCAGGCTCAATTCTCCCTGACAAACACTGTAGTTGCAAATGTTCTCTTCATAGCAAAATTGCCTTTGTGATGACAAGTGAATTCCTAGGAAAGAAACTTGGAGGTTGCCATTCTTTGGTAGGTGCTCGTCCTTCAGTAATCTTCAGTGAATTTGAAAACCCGTTTGACCACTAGCCTCAAGCTAACGTTCCTCGTGTATCATGCTACAGGTTAGCATGCAGCAGAATCCATATAGCCTTATTCAGATTGGTTCCTGAGCTCTAGGAAGCATTCCAGTTCTCTTAGTACTGGCGGGTCTGCACTAGGATGGGAAACGTACAGGAACTACGGCCTGTGAGTTTGGGGACTTGTGAGCCATTCACCAATGGGAACAGTTAGATGCCGAGTCATGGGCATTGAAGGGCTTCTATTTTTAAACTCCTAGATTGTGGTAGGTTGAAACAACTCAAGTATCTCCCTTCTAAAGCACCTTGGAAATGCAAAATAGAGAAGGAAACATCAGAGTTAATGCTCTGTGGGCCCTTCTGAAAATAAGTCTTGTAGGGATACTTTATTTTCCTCATTGGGATTACGAGAGTTGCAGGATCAATTCTGACTATGAAGCACTGTACTTCCACACGCTCCCTTCTTGGCACAATTGCCTTTGTGATGACAAGCGAATTTCTAGGAAAGAAACCTGGAGGTTGCCATTCTTTGGTAGTTGCTTATCCTTCGGTAATCTTCAGTGAATTGGCGAACCCTTTTGACCACTAGCGTCAAGATAACGTTCCTCTTGTATCATGACGCAGATTGGCATGCAGCTAAATCCCTGTAACCTTATCAAGTGTGTTTATTGAACTCTAGTAAGCATTCCGAGTCTCTTACTAGGGGCATATCTGCACTAGGATGAGAAACGTACAAGAACACGGCCTGAGTGTTTGGGGAGTTGTGAGCAGTGCAGCGCTGGGAACAGCTAGATGCCAACTCATGGGGGTGAATGTCTTCTTTTGTTAAAGCTGAAGAATGTGATAAGTTGAAGAAACTCAAGTATCTCCCTTCTTAAGCACCTTGGAGGTACAACATAGAGAAAGAAACAGCAGGGTCAATGCTCTGCGGGCCGTTTTGAAAATAAGGCGTCAAGGGAAACTTTATTTTCTTAATTGGGATTTAGAGAGTTACGGGCTGAATTCTCCCAGAGAAACAGTGTAGTTGCACATGTTCTCTTCATAGCACAATTGCCTTTGTGATGACAAGTGAGATTTTAAGAAAGAAACTTGGGGGTTGCCATTCTTTGGTAGGTGCTCGTCCTTCGGTAATATTCAGTGAATTAGCGACCCCGTTTGACCACTAGTGTCAAGCTGACGTTTCTCTTGTATCATGGCACAGATTGGCATGCAGCTGAAACCGTGTAGCCTTATCCATTGTGGTTATTGAGCTCTAGGAAGCATTCCAGCTCTCTTAGTATTGGCAGATCTGCACTACTATGAAAAACGTAGAAGAGGACGGCCTGTGTGTTTTGGGATTTGTGAGCAGTGCAGCATTGGGAACAACTATATGCCGAGTCATGGGGTGAAGGGCTTCTTTTGTTAAACCTCTAGAACTTGGTAAGTTGAAACAACTCAAGCATCTCCCATCTAAAGCACATTGGAGGTACAAAATAGAGAAAGAAAGAGCAGGATCAAGGCTCTGCGGGCCCTACTGCAAATAAGGCTTGAAGGGAAACTTTATTTTCTTAATTGGGATTTAGATAATTACAGGCTCAATTCTCCCAGACAAACAGTCTAGTTGCACCTGTTCTCTTCACAGCAAAATTTCCTTTGTGATGACAAGTGAGTTTCAAGGAAAGACACTTGGAGGTTGCAATTCTTTGGTAGGTGCTCATCTTTCGGTAATCTTCAGTGAATTGGCGAACCCGTTTGACCACTAGCGTCAAGCTAACGTTCCTCGTGTATCATGCCACAGGTTCGCATGCAGCAGAATCCATATAGCCTTATTAATATTGGTTCCTGAGGTCTAGGAAGCATTCCAGGTCTCTTAGTACTGGCGGGTCTGCACTAGGATGGGAAACGTACAAGAACTACGGCCTGTGATTTCGGGGAGTTCTGAGCAATGAACCAATGGGAACAGTTAGATCCCGAGTCGTGGGCAGTGAAGGGCTTCTGTTTTTAAACTCCTAGATTGTGGTATGTTGAAACAACTCAACTATCTCCCGTCTAAAGCACCTTCGAGATGCAAAATAGAGAAGGAGACAGCAGGGTCAATGCTCTGCGGGCACTTTTGAAAATAAGGTTTGAAGGGATACTTTATTTTCCTCATTGGAATTTAGAGAGTTGTGGGATCAATTCTCACTATGAAGCATTGTACTTCCACACGTTCCCTTCACGGCTCAATTGCCTTTGTGATGACAAGTGAGTTTCTAGTAAAGAAACTTGGAGGTTTCCATTCTTTGGTGGTGCTCATCCTTCGGTAATCTTCAGTGAATTGGCGAAACCGTTTGACCAATGGTGTCAAGGTAACGTTCCTCTTCTATCATGACACAGCTTGGCATGCAGCTGAATCTCTGTAGCCTTGTCCATTGTGGTTCTTGAGCTCTAGGAAGCATTCCAGGTCTCTTAGTAGTGGCAGATCTGCAGTAGGTTGAGAAACGTACAAGTGGACGACCTGTGTGCTTTGTGAGTTGTGAGCAGTGCAGCGTTGGGAAAAGCTGGATGCCGAGTCATGGGGGTGAAGGTCTCCTTTTGTTAAACCTCTAGAATGTGGTAAGTTGAAGCAACTCAAGTATCTCCCTTCTAAAGCACCTTGGAGGTACAAAATAGAGAAAGAAACAGCAGGGTCAAGGCTCTGCGGGCCCTCTTGAAAATAAGGCTTGAAGGGAAACTTTATTTTCTTCATTGGGATTTAGAGAGTTTCGGACTCAGTTCTCCCAGAGAAACAGTGTAGTTGCACATGTTTTCTTCATAGCACAATTGCCTTTGTAATGACAAGTGAGTGTCTAGGAAAGAAACTTGGAGGTTGCCATTCTTTGGTAGGTGCTCGTCCTTCGGTAATCTTCAGGGAATTGGCGATCCCGTTTGACCACTAGCGTCAAACTAACGTTCCTCTTATATCATGACACAGATTGGAATGCAGCTGAATCCCTATAGACTTATCCAGTGTGCTTCTTGAGCTCTAGGAAGTATTGCAGGTCTCTTAGTAGTGGCAGATCTGCACTAGGTTGAGAAACATACAAGAAGTCTGGCCTGTGTGTTTGGGGAGTTGTGAGCAGTGCAGCCTTGGGAACAGCTAGATGCCGAGTCATGGGGGTGAAGGTCTGCTTTTGTTGAACCTGTAGAATGTGGTCAGTTGAAGCAACTCAGGGATCTCCCATCTGAAGCACCATGGAGGTACAAAATAAAGAAATAAACAGCAGGGTCAATGCTCTGCAGTCCCTTTTGAAAATAAGGCTTGAAGGGAAACTTTATATTCTTCTTTGGGATTTAGAGAGTTGCAGGCTCAATTCTCCGTGACAAACACTGAAGTTGCAAATGATCTCTTCATAGCAAAATTGCTTTTGTGATGACAAGTGAATTCCTAGGAAAGAAACTTGGAGGTTGCCATTCTTTGGTAGGTGCTCGTCCTTCAGTAATCTTCAGTGAATTTGTAAACCCGTTTGACCACTAGCCTCAAGCTAACGTTCCTCGTGTATCATGCTACAGGTTAGCATGCAGCAGAATCCATATAGCCTTATTCAGATTGGTTCCTGAGCTCTAGGAAGCATTCCAGTTCTCTTAGTACTTGCGGGTCTGCACTAGGATGGGAAACGTACAGGAACTACGGCCTGTGAGTTTGGGGACTTGTGAACCATTCACCAATGGGAACAGTTAGATGCCGAGTCATGGGCATTGAAGGGCTTCTATTTTTAAACTCCTAGATTGTGGTAGGTTGAAACAACTCAAGTATCTCCCATCTAAAGCACCTTGGAATTGCAAAATAGAGAAGGAAACATCAGAGTTAATGCTCTGTGGGCCCTTCTGAAAATAAGTCTTGTAGGGATACTTTATTTTCCTCATTGGGATTACGAGAGTTGCAGGATCAATTCTGACTATGAAGCACTGTACTTCCACACGTTCCCTTCTTGGCACAATTGCCTTTGTGATGACAAGCGAATTTCTAGGAAAGAAACCTGGAGGTTGCCATTCTTTGGTAGTTGCTTATCCTTCGGTAATCTTCAGTGAATTGGCGAACCCTTTTGACCACTAGCGTCAAGATAACGTTCCTCTTGTATCACGACGCAGATTGGCATGCAGCTAAATCCCTGTAACCTAATCAAGTGTGTTTATTGAAATCTAGTAAGCATTCCGAGTCTCTTACTAGGGGCATATCTGCACTAGGATGAGAAACGTACAAGAACACGGCCTGAGTGTTTGGGGAGTTGTGAGCAGTGCAGCGCTGGGAACAGCTAGATGCCAACTCATGGGGGTGAATGTCTTCTTTTGTTAAAGCTGAAGAATGTGATAAGTTGAAGAAACTCAAGTATCTCCCTTCTTAAGCACCTTGGAGGTACAACATAGAGAAAGAAACAGCAGGGTCAATGCTCTGCGGGCCGTTTTGAAAATAAGGCGTCAAGGGAAACTTTATTTTCTTAATTGGGATTTAGAGAGTTACGGGCTGAATTCTCCCAGAGAAACAGTGTAGTTGCACATGTTCTCTTCATAGCACAATTGCCTTTGTGATGACAAGTGAGATTTTAAGAAAGAAACTTGGGGGTTGCCATTCTTTGGTAGGTGCTCGTCCTTCGGTAATATTCAGTGAATTAGCGACCCCGTTTGACCACTAGTGTCAAGCTGACGTTTCTCTTGTATCATGGCACAGATTGGCATGCAGCTGAAACCGTGTAGCCTTATCCATTGTGGTTATTGAGCTCTAGGAAGCATTCCAGCTCTCTTAGTATTGGCAGATCTGCACTACTATGAAAAACGTAGAAGAGGACGGCCTGTGTGTTTTGGGATTTGTGAGCAGTGCAGCATTGGGAACAACTATATGCCGAGTCATGGGGTGAAGGGCTTCTTTTGTTAAACCTCTAGAACTTGGTAAGTTGAAACAACTCAAGCATCTCCCATCTAAAGCACATTGGAGGTACAAAATAGAGAAAGAAAGAGCAGGATCAAGGCTCTGCGGGCCCTACTGCAAATAAGGCTTGAAGGGAAACTTTATTTTCTTAATTGGGATTTAGATAATTACAGGCTCAATTCTCCCAGACAAACAGTCTAGTTGCACCTGTTCTCTTCACAGCAAAATTTCCTTTGTGATGACAAGTGAGTTTCAAGGAAAGACACTTGGAGGTTGCAATTCTTTGGTAGGTGCTCATCTTTCGGTAATCTTCAGTGAATTGGCGAACCCGTTTGACCACTAGCGTCAAGCTAACGTTCCTCGTGTATCATGCCACAGGTTCGCATGCAGCAGAATCCATATAGCCTTATTAATATTGGTTCCTGAGGTCTAGGAAGCATTCCAGGTCTCTTAGTACTGGCGGGTCTGCACTAGGATGGGAAACGTACAAGAACTACGGCCTGTGATTTCGGGGAGTTCTGAGCAATGAACCAATGGGAACAGTTAGATCACGAGTCGTGGGCAGTGAAGGGCTTCTGTTTTTAAACTCCTAGATTGTGGTATGTTGAAACAACTCAACTATCTCCCGTCTAAAGCACCTTCGAGATGCAAAATAGAGAAGGAGACAGCAGGGTCAATGCTCTGCGGGCACTTTTGAAAATAAGGTTTGAAGGGATACTTTATTTTCCTCATTGGAATTTAGAGAGTTGTGGGATCAATTCTCACTATGAAGCATTGTACTTCCACACGTTCCCTTCACGGCTCAATTGCCTTTGTGATGACAAGTGAGTTTCTAGTAAAGAAACTTGGAGGTTTCCATTCTTTGGTGGTGCTCATCCTTCGGTAATCTTCAGTGAATTGGCGAAACCGTTTGACCAATGGTGTCAAGGTAACGTTCCTCTTCTATCATGACACAGCTTGGCATGCAGCTGAATCTCTGTAGCCTTGTCCATTGTGGTTCTTGAGCTCTAGGAAGCATTCCAGGTCTCTTAGTAGTGGCAGATCTGCAGTAGGTTGAGAAACGTACAAGTGGACGACCTGTGTGCTTTGTGAGTTGTGAGCAGTGCAGCGTTGGGAAAAGCTGGATGCCGAGTCATGGGGGTGAAGGTCTCCTTTTGTTAAACCTCTAGAATGTGGTAAGTTGAAGCAACTCAAGTATCTCCCTTCTAAAGCACCTTGGAGGTACAAAATAGAGAAAGAAACAGCAGGGTCAAGGCTCTGCGGGCCCTCTTGAAAATAAGGCTTGAAGGGAAACTTTATTTTCTTCATTGGGATTTAGAGAGTTTCGGACTCAGTTCTCCCAGAGAAACAGTGTAGTTGCACATGTTTTCTTCATAGCACAATTGCCTTTGTAATGACAAGTGAGTGTCTAGGAAAGAAACTTGGAGGTTGCCATTCTTTGGTAGGTGCTCGTCCTTCGGTAATCTTCAGGGAATTGGCGATCCCGTTTGACCACTAGCGTCAAACTAACGTTCCTCTTATATCATGACACAGATTGGAATGCAGCTGAATCCCTATAGACTTATCCAGTGTGCTTCTTGAGCTCTAGGAAGTATTGCAGGTCTCTTAGTAGTGGCAGATCTGCACTAGGATGAGAAACATACAAGAAGTCTGGCCTGTGTGTTTGGGGAGTTGTGAGCAGTGCAGCCTTGGGAACAGCTAGATGCCGAGTCATGGGGGTGAAGGTCTGCTTTGGTTGAACCTGTAGAATGTGGTCAGTTGAAGCAACTCAGGGATCTCCCATCTGAAGCACCATGGAGGTACAAAATAAAGAAATAAACAGCAGGGTCAATGCTCTGCAGTCCCTTTTGAAAATAAGGCTTGAAGGGAAACTTTATATTCTTCTTTGGGATTTAGAGAGTTGCAGGCTCAATTCTCCGTGACAAACACTGAAGTTGCAAATGATCTCTTCATAGCAAAATTGCCTTTGTGATGACAAGTGAATTCCTAGGAAAGAAACTTGGAGGTTGCCATTCTTTGGTAGGTGCTCGTCCTTCAGTAATCTTCAGTGAATTTGTAAACCCGTTTGACCACTAGCCTCAAGCTAACGTTCCTCGTGTATCATGCTACAGGTTAGCATGCAGCAGAATCCATATAGCCTTATTCAGATTGGTTCCTGAGCTCTAGGAAGCATTCCAGTTCTCTTAGTACTTGCGGGTCTGCACTAGGATGGGAAACGTACAGGAACTACGGCCTGTGAGTTTGGGGACTTGTGAACCATTCACCAATGGGAACAGTTAGATGCCGAGTCATGGGCATTGAAGGGCTTCTATTTTTAAACTCCTAGATTGTGGTAGGTTGAAACAACTCAAGTATCTCCCATCTAAAGCACCTTGGAATTGCAAAATAGAGAAGGAAACATCAGAGTTAATGCTCTGTGGGCCCTTCTGAAAATAAGTCTTGTAGGGATACTTTATTTTCCTCATTGGGATTTCGAGAGTTGCAGGATCAATTCTGACTATGAAGCACTGTACTTCCACACGTTCCCTTCTTGGCACAATTGCCTTTGTGATGACAAGCGAATTTCTAGGAAAGAAACCTGGAGGTTGCCATTCTTTGGTAGTTGCTTATCCTTCGGTAATCTTCAGTGAATTGGCGAACCCTTTTGACCACTAGCGTCAAGATAACGTTCCTCTTGTATCACGACGCAGATTGGCATGCAGCTAAATCCCTGTAACCTAATCAAGTGTGTTTATTGAAATCTAGTAAGCATTCCGAGTCTCTTACTAGGGGCATATCTGCACTAGGATGAGAAACGTACAAGAACACGGCCTGAGTGTTTGGGGAGTTGTGAGCAGTGCAGCGCTGGGAACAGCTAGATGCCAACTCATGGGGGTGAATGTCTTCTTTTGTTAAAGCTGAAGAATGTGATAAGTTGAAGAAACTCAAGTATCTCCCTTCTTAAGCACCTTGGAGGTACAACATAGAGAAAGAAACAGCAGGGTCAATGCTCTGCGGGCCGTTTTGAAAATAAGGCGTCAAGGGAAACTTTATTTTCTTAATTGGGATTTAGAGAGTTACGGGCTGAATTCTCCCAGAGAAACAGTGTAGTTGCACATGTTCTCTTCATAGCACAATTGCCTTTGTGATGACAAGTGAGATTTTAAGAAAGAAACTTGGGGGTTGCCATTCTTTGGTAGGTGCTCGTCCTTCGGTAATATTCAGTGAATTAGCGACCCCGTTTGACCACTAGTGTCAAGCTGACGTTTCTCTTGTATCATGGCACAGATTGGCATGCAGCTGAAACCGTGTAGCCTTATCCATTGTGGTTATTGAGCTCTAGGAAGCATTCCAGCTCTCTTAGTATTGGCAGATCTGCACTACTATGAAAAACGTAGAAGAGGACGGCCTGTGTGTTTTGGGATTTGTGAGCAGTGCAGCATTGGGAACAACTATATGCCGAGTCATGGGGTGAAGGGCTTCTTTTGTTAAACCTCTAGAACTTGGTAAGTTGAAACAACTCAAGCATCTCCCATCTAAAGCACATTGGAGGTACAAAATAGAGAAAGAAAGAGCAGGATCAAGGCTCTGCGGGCCCTACTGCAAATAAGGCTTGAAGGGAAACTTTATTTTCTTAATTGGGATTTAGATAATTACAGGCTCAATTCTCCCAGACAAACAGTCTAGTTGCACCTGTTCTCTTCACAGCAAAATTTCCTTTGTGATGACAAGTGAGTTTCAAGGAAAGACACTTGGAGGTTGCAATTCTTTGGTAGGTGCTCATCTTTCGGTAATCTTCAGTGAATTGGCGAACCCGTTTGACCACTAGCGTCAAGCTAACGTTCCTCGTGTATCATGCCACAGGTTCGCATGCAGCAGAATCCATATAGCCTTATTAATATTGGTTCCTGAGGTCTAGGAAGCATTCCAGGTCTCTTAGTACTGGCGGGTCTGCACTAGGATGGGAAACGTACAAGAACTACGGCCTGTGATTTCGGGGAGTTCTGAGCAATGAACCAATGGGAACAGTTAGATCACGAGTCGTGGGCAGTGAAGGGCTTCTGTTTTTAAACTCCTAGATTGTGGTATGTTGAAACAACTCAACTATCTCCCGTCTAAAGCACCTTCGAGATGCAAAATAGAGAAGGAGACAGCAGGGTCAATGCTCTGCGGGCACTTTTGAAAATAAGGTTTGAAGGGATACTTTATTTTCCTCATTGGAATTTAGAGAGTTGTGGGATCAATTCTCACTATGAAGCATTGTACTTCCACACGTTCCCTTCACGGCTCAATTGCCTTTGTGATGACAAGTGAGTTTCTAGTAAAGAAACTTGGAGGTTTCCATTCTTTGGTGGTGCTCATCCTTCGGTAATCTTCAGTGAATTGGCGAAACCGTTTGACCAATGGTGTCAAGGTAACGTTCCTCTTCTATCATGACACAGCTTGGCATGCAGCTGAATCTCTGTAGCCTTGTCCATTGTGGTTCTTGAGCTCTAGGAAGCATTCCAGGTCTCTTAGTAGTGGCAGATCTGCAGTAGGTTGAGAAACGTACAAGTGGACGACCTGTGTGCTTTGTGAGTTGTGAGCAGTGCAGCGTTGGGAAAAGCTGGATGCCGAGTCATGGGGGTGAAGGTCTCCTTTTGTTAAACCTCTAGAATGTGGTAAGTTGAAGCAACTCAAGTATCTCCCTTCTAAAGCACCTTGGAGGTACAAAATAGAGAAAGAAACAGCAGGGTCAAGGCTCTGCGGGCCCTCTTGAAAATAAGGCTTGAAGGGAAACTTTATTTTCTTCATTGGGATTTAGAGAGTTTCGGACTCAGTTCTCCCAGAGAAACAGTGTAGTTGCACATGTTTTCTTCATAGCACAATTGCCTTTGTAATGACAAGTGAGTGTCTAGGAAAGAAACTTGGAGGTTGCCATTCTTTGGTAGGTGCTCGTCCTTCGGTAATCTTCAGGGAATTGGCGATCCCGTTTGACCACTAGCGTCAAACTAACGTTCCTCTTATATCATGACACAGATTGGAATGCAGCTGAATCCCTATAGACTTATCCAGTGTGCTTCTTGAGCTCTAGGAAGTATTGCAGGTCTCTTAGTAGTGGCAGATCTGCACTAGGATGAGAAACATACAAGAAGTCTGGCCTGTGTGTTTGGGGAGTTGTGAGCAGTGCAGCCTTGGGAACAGCTAGATGCCGAGTCATGGGGGTGAAGGTCTGCTTTGGTTGAACCTGTAGAATGTGGTCAGTTGAAGCAACTCAGGGATCTCCCATCTGAAGCACCATGGAGGTACAAAATAAAGAAATAAACAGCAGGGTCAATGCTCTGCAGTCCCTTTTGAAAATAAGGCTTGAAGGGAAACTTTATATTCTTCTTTGGGATTTAGAGAGTTGCAGGCTCAATTCTCCGTGACAAACACTGAAGTTGCAAATGATCTCTTCATAGCAAAATTGCCTTTGTGATGACAAGTGAATTCCTAGGAAAGAAACTTGGAGGTTGCCATTCTTTGGTAGGTGCTCGTCCTTCAGTAATCTTCAGTGAATTTGTAAACCCGTTTGACCACTAGCCTCAAGCTAACGTTCCTCGTGTATCATGCTACAGGTTAGCATGCAGCAGAATCCATATAGCCTTATTCAGATTGGTTCCTGAGCTCTAGGAAGCATTCCAGTTCTCTTAGTACTTGCGGGTCTGCACTAGGATGGGAAACGTACAGGAACTACGGCCTGTGAGTTTGGGGACTTGTGAACCATTCACCAATGGGAACAGTTAGATGCCGAGTCATGGGCATTGAAGGGCTTCTATTTTTAAACTCCTAGATTGTGGTAGGTTGAAACAACTCAAGTATCTCCCATCTAAAGCACCTTGGAATTGCAAAATAGAGAAGGAAACATCAGAGTTAATGCTCTGTGGGCCCTTCTGAAAATAAGTCTTGTAGGGATACTTTATTTTCCTCATTGGGATTTCGAGAGTTGCAGGATCAATTCTGACTATGAAGCACTGTACTTCCACACGTTCCCTTCTTGGCACAATTGCCTTTGTGATGACAAGCGAATTTCTAGGAAAGAAACCTGGAGGTTGCCATTCTTTGGTAGTTGCTTATCCTTCGGTAATCTTCAGTGAATTGGCGAACCCTTTTGACCACTAGCGTGAAGATAACGTTCCTCTTGTATCATGACGCAGATTGGCATGCAGCTAAATACCTGTAACCTTATCAAGTGTGTTTATTGAACTCTAGTAAGCATTCCGAGTCTCTTACTAGGGGCATATCTGCACTAGGATGAGAAACGTACAAGAACACGGCCTGAGTGTTTGGGGAGTTGTGAGCAGTGCAGCGCTGGGAACAGCTAGATGCCAACTCATGGGGGTGAATGTCTTCTTTTGTTAAAGCTGAAGAATGTGATAAGTTGAAGAAACTCAAGTATCTCCCTTCTTAAGCACCTTGGAAGTACAACATAGAGAAAGAAACAGCAGGGTCAATGCTCTGCGGGCCCTTTTGAAAATAAGGCTTCAAGGGAAACTTTATTTTCTTAATTGGGATTTAGAGAGTTACGGGCTGAATTCTCCCAGAGAAACAGTGTAGTTGCACATGTTCTCTTCATAGCACAATTGCCTTTGTGATGACAAGTGAGATTTTAGGAGGGAAACTTGGGGGTTGCCATTCTTTGGTAGGTGCTCGTCCTTCGGTAATATTCAGTGAATTAGCGACCCCGTTTGACCACTAGTGTCAAGCTGACGTTTCTCTTGTATCATGACACAGATTGGCATGCAGCTGAAACCGTGTAGCCTTATCCATTGTGGTTATTGAGCTCTAGGAAGCATTCCAGCTCTCTTAGTATTCGCAGATCTGCACTACTATGAAAAACGTAGAAGAGGACGGCCTGTGTGTTTTGGGATTTGTGAGCAGTGCAGCATTGGGAACACCTATATGCCGAGTCATGGGGTGAAGGGTTTCTTTTGTTAAACCTCTAGAACTTGGTAAGTTGAAACAACTCAAGTATCTCCCATCTAAAGCACATTGGAGGTACAAAATAGAGAAAGAAACAGCAGGATCAAGGCTCTGCTGGCCCTTCTGCAAATAAGGCTTGAAGGGGAACTTTATTTTCTTAATTGGGATTTAGATAGTTACAGGCTCAATTCTCCCAGAAAAACAGTCTAGTTGCACCTGTTCTCTTCACAGCAAAATTGCCTTTGTGATGACAAGTGAGTTTCAAGGAAAGACACTTGGAGGTTGCAATTCTTTGGTAGGTGCTCATCTTTCGGTAATCTTCAGTGAATTGGCGAACCCGTTTGACCACTAGCGTCAAGCTAACGTTCCTCGTGTATCATGCCACAGGTTCGCATGCAGCAGAATCCATATAGCCTTATTAATATTGGTTCCTGAGTTCTAGGAAGCATTCCAGGTCTCTTAGAACTGGCGGGTCTGCACTAGGATGGGAAACGTACAAGAACTACGGCCTGTGATTTCGGGGAGTTCTGAGCAATGAACCAATGGGAACAGTTAGATCCCGAGTCGTGGGCAGTGAAGGGCTTCTGTTTTTAAACTCCTAGATTGTGGTATGTTGAAACACCTCAAGTATCTCCCTTCTAAAGCACCTTCGAGATGCAAAATAGAGAAGGAGACAGCAGGGTCAATGCTCTGCGGGCACTTTTGAAAATAAGGTTTGAAGGGATACTTTATTTTCCTCATTGGAATTTAGAGAGTTGTGGGATCAATTCTCACTATGAAGCATTGTACTTCCACACGTTTCCTTCACGGCTCAATTGCCTTTGTGATGACAAGTGAGTTTCTAGTAAAGAAACTTGGAGGTTTCCATTCTTTGGTGGTGCTCATCCTTCGGTAATCTTCAGTGAATTGGCGAAACCGTTTGACCAATGGTGTCAAGGTAACGTTCCTCTTCTATCATGACACAGATTGGCATGCAGCTGAATCTCTGTAGCCTTGTCCATTGTGGTTCTTGAGCTCTAGGAAGCATTCCAGGTCTCTTAGTAGTGGCAGATCTGCAGTAGGTTGAGAAACGTACAAGTGGACGACCTGTGTGCTTTGTGAGTTGTGAGCAGTGCAGCGTTGGGAAAAGCTGGATGCCGAGTCATGGGGGTGAAGGTCTCCTTTTGTTAAACCTCTAGAATGTGGTAAGTTGAAGCAACTGTGCTATCTCCCATCTGAAGCACCTTGGTGATACAAAATAGAGAAATAAACAACAGGGTCAATGCTCTGCGGTCCCTTTTGAAAATAAGGCTCGAAGGGAAACTTTATTTTCTTCATTGGGATTTAGAGAGTTGCAGGCTCAATTCTCCCTGACAAACACTGTAGTTGCAAATGTTCTCTTCATAGCAAAATTGCCTTTGTGATGACAAGTGAATTCCTAGGAAAGAAACTTGGAGGTTGCCATTCTTTGGTAGGTGCTCGTCCTTCAGTAATCTTCAGTGAATTTGAAAACCCGTTTGACCACTAGCCTCAAGCTAACGTTCCTCGTGTATCATGCTACAGGTTAGCATGCAGCAGAATCCATATAGCCTTATTCAGATTGGTTCCTGAGCTCTAGGAAGCATTCCAGTTCTGTTAGTACTGGCGGGTCTGCACTAGGATGGGAAACGTACAGGAACTACGGCCTGTGAGTTTGGGGACTTGTGAGCCATTCACCAATGGGAACAGTTAGATGCCGAGTCATGGGCATTGAAGGGCTTCTATTTTTAAACTCCTAGATTGTGGTAGGTTGAAACAACTCAAGTATCTCCCTTCTAAAGCACCTTGGAAATGCAAAATAGAGAAGGAAACATCAGAGTTAATGCTCTGTGGGCCCTTCTGAAAATAAGTCTTGTAGGGATACTTTATTTTCCTCATTGGGATTACGAGAGTTGCAGGATCAATTCTGACTATGAAGCACTGTACTTCCACACGTTCCCTTCTTGGCACAATTGCCTTTGTGATGACAAGCGAATTTCTAGGAAAGAAACCTGGAGGTTGCCATTCTTTGGTAGTTGCTTATCCTTCGGTAATCTTCAGTGAATTGGCGAACCCTTTTGACCACTAGCGTCAAGATAACGTTCCTCTTGTATCATGACGCAGATTGGCATGCAGCTAAATCCCTGTAACCTTATCAAGTGTGTTTATTGAACTCTAGTAAGCATTCCGAGTCTCTTACTAGGGGCATATCTGCACTAGGATGAGAAACGTACAAGAACACGGCCTGAGTGTTTGGGGAGTTGTGAGCAGTGCAGCGCTGGGAACAGCTAGATGCCAACTCATGGGGGTGAATGTCTTCTTTTGTTAAAGCTGAAGAATGTGATAAGTTGAAGAAACTCAAGTATCTCCCTTCTTAAGCACCTTGGAGGTACAACATAGAGAAAGAAACAGCAGGGTCAATGCTCTGCGGGCCCTTTTGAAAATAAGGCTTCAAGGGAAACTTTATTTTCTTAATTGGGATTTAGAGAGTTACGGGCTGAATTCTCCCAGAGAAACAGTGTAGTTGCACATGTTCTCTTCATAGCACAATTGCCTTTGTGATGACAAGTGAGATTTTAAGAAAGAAACTTGGGGGTTGCCATTCTTTGGTAGGTGCTCGTCCTTCGGTAATATTCAGTGAATTAGCGACCCCGTTTGACCACTAGTGTCAAGCTGACGTTTCTCTTGTATCATGGCACAGATTGGCATGCAGCTGAAACCGTGTAGCCTTATCCATTGTGGTTATTGAGCTCTAGGAAGCATTCCAGCTCTCTTAGTATTGGCAGATCTGCACTACTATGAAAAACGTAGAAGAGGACGGCCTGTGTGTTTTGGGATTTGTGAGCAGTGCAGCATTGGGAACAACTATATGCCGAGTCATGGGGTGAAGGGCTTCTTTTGTTAAACCTCTAGAACTTGGTAAGTTGAAACAACTCAAGCATCTCCCATCTAAAGCACATTGGAGGTACAAAATAGAGAAAGAAAGAGCAGGATCAAGGCTCTGCGGGCCCTACTGCAAATAAGGCTTGAAGGGAAACTTTATTTTCTTAATTGGGATTTAGATAATTACAGGCTCAATTCTCCCAGACAAACAGTCTAGTTGCACCTGTTCTCTTCACAGCAAAATTTCCTTTGTGATGACAAGTGAGTTTCAAGGAAAGACACTTGGAGGTTGCAATTCTTTGGTAGGTGCTCATCTTTCGGTAATCTTCAGTGAATTGGCGAACCCGTTTGACCACTAGCGTCAAGCTAACGTTCCTCGTGTATCATGCCACAGGTTCGCATGCAGCAGAATCCATATAGCCTTATTAATATTGGTTCCTGAGGTCTAGGAAGCATTCCAGGTCTCTTAGTACTGGCGGGTCTGCACTAGGATGGGAAACGTACAAGAACTACGGCCTGTGATTTCGGGGAGTTCTGAGCAATGAACCAATGGGAACAGTTAGATCCCGAGTCGTGGGCAGTGAAGGGCTTCTGTTTTTAAACTCCTAGATTGTGGTATGTTGAAACAACTCAACTATCTCCCGTCTAAAGCACCTTCGAGATGCAAAATAGAGAAGGAGACAGCAGGGTCAATGCTCTGCGGGCACTTTTGAAAATAAGGTTTGAAGGGATACTTTATTTTCCTCATTGGAATTTAGAGAGTTGTGGGATCATTTCTCACTATGAAGCATTGTACTTCCACACGTTCCCTTCACGGCTCAATTGCCTTTGTGATGACAAGTGAGTTTCTAGTAAAGAAACTTGGAGGTTTCCATTCTTTGGTGGTGCTCATCCTTCGGTAATCTTCAGTGAATTGGCGAAACCGTTTGACCAATGGTGTCAAGGTAACGTTCCTCTTCTATCATGACACAGATTGGCATGCAGCTGAATCTCTGTAGCCTTGTCCATTGTGGTTCTTGAGCTCTAGGAAGCATTCCAGGTCTCTTAGTAGTGGCAGATCTGCAGTAGGTTGAGAAACGTACAAGTGGACGACCTGTGTGCTTTGTGAGTTGTGAGCAGTGCAGCGTTGGGAAAAGCTGGATGCCGAGTCATGGGGGTGAAGGTCTCCTTTTGTTAAACCTCTAGAATGTGGTAAGTTGAAGCAACTCAAGTATCTCCCTTCTAAAGCACCTTGGAGGTACAAAATAGAGAAAGAAACAGCAGGGTAAAGGCTCTGCGGGCCCTCTTGAAAATAAGGCTTGAAGGGAAACTTTATGTTCTTCATTGAGATTTAGAGAGTTTCGGACTCAGTTCTCCCAGAGAAACAGTGTAGTTGCACATGTTTTCTTCATAGCACAATTGCCTTTGTAATGACAAGTGAGTGTCTAGGAAAGAAACTTGGAGGTTGCCATTCTTTGGTAGGTGCTCGTCCTTCGGTAATCTTCAGGGAATTGGCGATCCCGTTTGACCACTAGCGTCAAACTAACGTTCCTCTTATATCATGACACAGATTGGAATGCAGCTGAATCCCTGTAGACTTATCCAGTGTGGTTCTTGAGCTCTAGGAAGTATTGCAGGTCTCTTAGTAGTGGCAGATCTGCACTAGGATGAGAAACATACAAGAAGTCTGGCCTGTGTGTTTGGGGAGTTGTGAGCAGTGCAGCCTTGGGAACAGCTAGATGCCGAGTCATGGGGGTGAAGGTCTGCTTTTGTTGAACCTGTAGAATGTGGTCAGTTGAAGCAACTCAGGGATCTCCCATCTGAAGCACCATGGAGGTACAAAATAAAGAAATAAACAGCAGGGTCAATGCTCTGCAGTCCCTTTTGAAAATAAGGCTTGAAGGGAAACTTTATATTCTTCTTTGGGATTTAGAGAGTTGCAGGCTCAATTCTCCGTGGCAAACACTGAAGTTGCAAATGATCTCTTCATAGCAAAATTGCCTTTGTGATGACAAGTGAATTCCTAGGAAAGAAACTTGGAGGTTGCCATTCTTTGGTAGGTGCTCGTCCTTCAGTAATCTTCAGTGAATTTGTAAACCCGTTTGACCACTAGCCTCAAGCTAACGTTCCTCGTGTATCATGCTACAGGTTAGCATGCAGCAGAATCCATATAGCCTTATTCAGATTGGTTCCTGAGCTCTAGGAAGCATTCCAGTTCTCTTAGTACTTGCGGGTCTGCACTAGGATGGGAAACGTACAGGAACTACGGCCTGTGAGTTTGGGGACTTGTGAACCATTCACCAATGGGAACAGTTAGATGCCGAGTCATGGGCATTGAAGGGCTTCTATTTTTAAACTCCTAGATTGTGGTAGGTTGAAACAACTCAAGTATCTCCCATCTAAAGCACCTTGGAATTGCAAAATAGAGAAGGAAACATCAGAGTTAATGCTCTGTGGGCCCTTCTGAAAATAAGTCTTGTAGGGATACTTTATTTTCCTCATTGGGATTTCGAGAGTTGCAGGATCAATTCTGACTATGAAGCACTGTACTTCCACACGTTCCCTTCTTGGCACAATTGCCTTTGTGATGACAAGCGAATTTCTAGGAAAGAAACCTGGAGGTTGCCATTCTTTGGTAGTTGCTTATCCTTCGGTAATCTTCAGTGAATTGGCGAACCCTTTTGACCACTAGCGTCAAGATAACGTTCCTCTTGTATCATGACGCAGATTGGCATGCAGCTAAATACCTGTAACCTTATCAAGTGTGTTTATTGAACTCTAGTAAGCATTCCGAGTCTCTTACTAGGGGCATATCTGCACTAGGATGAGAAACGTACAAGAACACGGCCTGAGTGTTTGGGGAGTTGTGAGCAGTGCAGCGCTGGGAACAGCTAGATGCCAACTCATGGGGGTGAATGTCTTCTTTTGTTAAAGCTGAAGAATGTGATAAGTTGAAGAAACTCAAGTATCTCCCTTCTTAAGCACCTTGGAGGTACAACATAGAGAAAGAAACAGCAGGGTCAATGCTCTGCGGGCCCTTTTGAAAATAAGGCTTCAAGGGAAACTTTATTTTCTTAATTGGGATTTAGAGAGTTACGGGCTGAATTCTCCCAGAGAAACAGTGTAGTTGCACATGTTCTCTTCATAGCACAATTGCCTTTGTGATGACAAGTGAGATTTTAAGAAAGAAACTTGGGGGTTGCCATTCTTTGGTAGGTGCTCGTCCTTCGGTAATATTCAGTGAATTAGCGACCCCGTTTGACCACTAGTGTCAAGCTGACGTTTCTCTTGTATCATGGCACAGATTGGCATGCAGCTGAAACCGTGTAGCCTTATCCATTGTGGTTATTGAGCTCTAGGAAGCATTCCAGCTCTCTTAGTATTGGCAGATCTGCACTACTATGAAAAACGTAGAAGAGGACGGCCTGTGTGTTTTGGGATTTGTGAGCAGTGCAGCATTGGGAACAACTATATGCCGAGTCATGGGGTGAAGGGCTTCTTTTGTTAAACCTCTAGAACTTGGTAAGTTGAAACAACTCAAGCATCTCCCATCTAAAGCACATTGGAGGTACAAAATAGAGAAAGAAAGAGCAGGATCAAGGCTCTGCGGGCCCTACTGCAAATAAGGCTTGAAGGGAAACTTTATTTTCTTAATTGGGATTTAGATAATTACAGGCTCAATTCTCCCAGACAAACAGTCTAGTTGCACCTGTTCTCTTCACAGCAAAATTTCCTTTGTGATGACAAGTGAGTTTCAAGGAAAGACACTTGGAGGTTGCAATTCTTTGGTAGGTGCTCATCTTTCGGTAATCTTCAGTGAATTGGCGAACCCGTTTGACCACTAGCGTCAAGCTAACGTTCCTCGTGTATCATGCCACAGGTTCGCATGCAGCAGAATCCATATAGCCTTATTAATATTGGTTCCTGAGGTCTAGGAAGCATTCCAGGTCTCTTAGTACTGGCGGGTCTGCACTAGGATGGGAAACGTACAAGAACTACGGCCTGTGATTTCGGGGAGTTCTGAGCAATGAACCAATGGGAACAGTTAGATCCCGAGTCGTGGGCAGTGAAGGGCTTCTGTTTTTAAACTCCTAGATTGTGGTATGTTGAAACAACTCAACTATCTCCCGTCTAAAGCACCTTCGAGATGCAAAATAGAGAAGGAGACAGCAGGGTCAATGCTCTGCGGGCACTTTTGAAAATAAGGTTTGAAGGGATACTTTATTTTCCTCATTGGAATTTAGAGAGTTGTGGGATCATTTCTCACTATGAAGCATTGTACTTCCACACGTTCCCTTCACGGCTCAATTGCCTTTGTGATGACAAGTGAGTTTCTAGTAAAGAAACTTGGAGGTTTCCATTCTTTGGTGGTGCTCATCCTTCGGTAATCTTCAGTGAATTGGCGAAACCGTTTGACCAATGGTGTCAAGGTAACGTTCCTCTTCTATCATGACACAGATTGGCATGCAGCTGAATCTCTGTAGCCTTGTCCATTGTGGTTCTTGAGCTCTAGGAAGCATTCCAGGTCTCTTAGTAGTGGCAGATCTGCAGTAGGTTGAGAAACGTACAAGTGGACGACCTGTGTGCTTTGTGAGTTGTGAGCAGTGCAGCGTTGGGAAAAGCTGGATGCCGAGTCATGGGGGTGAAGGTCTCCTTTTGTTAAACCTCTAGAATGTGGTAAGTTGAAGCAACTCAAGTATCTCCCTTCTAAAGCACCTTGGAGGTACAAAATAGAGAAAGAAACAGCAGGGTAAAGGCTCTGCGGGCCCTCTTGAAAATAAGGCTTGAAGGGAAACTTTATGTTCTTCATTGAGATTTAGAGAGTTTCGGACTCAGTTCTCCCAGAGAAACAGTGTAGTTGCACATGTTTTCTTCATAGCACAATTGCCTTTGTAATGACAAGTGAGTGTCTAGGAAAGAAACTTGGAGGTTGCCATTCTTTGGTAGGTGCTCGTCCTTCGGTAATCTTCAGGGAATTGGCGATCCCGTTTGACCACTAGCGTCAAACTAACGTTCCTCTTATATCATGACACAGATTGGAATGCAGCTGAATCCCTGTAGACTTATCCAGTGTGGTTCTTGAGCTCTAGGAAGTATTGCAGGTCTCTTAGTAGTGGCAGATCTGCACTAGGATGAGAAACATACAAGAAGTCTGGCCTGTGTGTTTGGGGAGTTGTGAGCAGTGCAGCCTTGGGAACAGCTAGATGCCGAGTCATGGGGGTGAAGGTCTGCTTTTGTTGAACCTGTAGAATGTGGTCAGTTGAAGCAACTCAGGGATCTCCCATCTGAAGCACCATGGAGGTACAAAATAAAGAAATAAACAGCAGGGTCAATGCTCTGCAGTCCCTTTTGAAAATAAGGCTTGAAGGGAAACTTTATATTCTTCTTTGGGATTTAGAGAGTTGCAGGCTCAATTCTCCGTGGCAAACACTGAAGTTGCAAATGATCTCTTCATAGCAAAATTGCCTTTGTGATGACAAGTGAATTCCTAGGAAAGAAACTTGGAGGTTGCCATTCTTTGGTAGGTGCTCGTCCTTCAGTAATCTTCAGTGAATTTGTAAACCCGTTTGACCACTAGCCTCAAGCTAACGTTCCTCGTGTATCATGCTACAGGTTAGCATGCAGCAGAATCCATATAGCCTTATTCAGATTGGTTCCTGAGCTCTAGGAAGCATTCCAGTTCTCTTAGTACTTGCGGGTCTGCACTAGGATGGGAAACGTACAGGAACTACGGCCTGTGAGTTTGGGGACTTGTGAACCATTCACCAATGGGAACAGTTAGATGCCGAGTCATGGGCATTGAAGGGCTTCTATTTTTAAACTCCTAGATTGTGGTAGGTTGAAACAACTCAAGTATCTCCCATCTAAAGCACCTTGGAATTGCAAAATAGAGAAGGAAACATCAGAGTTAATGCTCTGTGGGCCCTTCTGAAAATAAGTCTTGTAGGGATACTTTATTTTCCTCATTGGGATTTCGAGAGTTGCAGGATCAATTCTGACTATGAAGCACTGTACTTCCACACGTTCCCTTCTTGGCACAATTGCCTTTGTGATGACAAGCGAATTTCTAGGAAAGAAACCTGGAGGTTGCCATTCTTTGGTAGTTGCTTATCCTTCGGTAATCTTCAGTGAATTGGCGAACCCTTTTGACCACTAGCGTGAAGATAACGTTCCTCTTGTATCATGACGCAGATTGGCATGCAGCTAAATCCCTGTAACCTTATCAAGTGTGTTTATTGAACTCTAGTAAGCATTCCGAGTCTCTTACTAGGGGCATATCTGCACTAGGATGAGAAACGTACAAGAACACGGCCTGAGTGTTTGGAGAGTTGTGAGCAGTGCAGCGCTGGGAACAGCTAGATGCCAACTCATGGGGGTGAATGTCTTCTTTTGTTAAAGCTGAAGAATGTGATAAGTTGAAGAAACTCAAGTATCTCCCTTCTTAAGCACCTTGGAGGTACAACATAGAGAAAGAAACAGCAGGGTCAATGCTCTGCGGGCCCTTTTGAAAATAAGGCTTCAAGGGAAACTTTATTTTCTTAATTGGGATTTAGAGAGTTACGGGCTGAATTCTCCCAGAGAAACAGTGTAGTTGCACATGTTCTCTTCATAGCACAATTGCCTTTGTGATGACAAGTGAGATTTTAAGAAAGAAACTTGGGGGTTGCCATTCTTTGGTAGGTGCTCATCCTTCGGTAATATTCAGTGAATTAGCGACCCCGTTTGACCACTAGTGTCAAGCTGACGTTTCTCTTGTATCATGGCACAGATTGGCATGCAGCTGAAACCGTGTAGCCTTATCCATTGTGGTTATTGAGCTCTAGGAAGCATTCCAGCTCTCTTAGTATTGGCAGATCTGCACTACTATGAAAAACGTAGAAGAGGACGGCCTGTGTGTTTTGGGATTTGTGAGCAGTGCAGCATTGGGAACAACTATATGCCGAGTCATGGGGTGAAGGGCTTCTTTTGTTAAACCTCTAAAACTTGGTAAGTTGAAACAACTCAAGCATCTCCCATCTAAAGCACATTGGAGGTACAAAATAGAGAAAGAAAGAGCAGGATCAAGGCTCTGAAGGCCCTACTGCAAATAAGGCTTGAAGGGAAACTTTATTTTCTTAATTGGGATTTCGATAATTACAGGCTCAATTCTCCCAGACAAGCAGTCTAGTTGCACCTGTTCTCTTCACAGCAAAATTTCCTTTGTGATGACAAGTGAGTTTCAAGGAAAGACACTTGGAGGTTGCAATTCTTTGGTAGGTGCTCATCTTTCGGTAATCTTCAGTGAATTGGCGAACCCGTTTGACCACTAGCGTCAAGCTAACGTTCCTCGTGTATCATGCCACAGGTTCGCATGCAGCAGAATCCATATAGCCTTATTAATATTGGTTCCTGAGGTCTAGGAAGCATTCCAGGTCTCTTAGTACTGGCGGGTCTGCACTAGGATGGGAAACGTACAAGAACTACGGCCTGTGATTTCGGGGAGTTCTGAGCAATGAACCAATGGGAACAGTTAGATCACGAGTCGTGGGCAGTGAAGGGCTTCTGTTTTTAAACTCCTAGATTGTGGTATGTTGAAACAACTCAACTATCTCCCGTCTAAAGCACCTTCGAGATGCAAAATAGAGAAGGAGACAGCAGGGTCAATGCTCTGCGGGCACTTTTGAAAATAAGGTTTGAAGGGATACTTTATTTTCCTCATTGGAATTTAGAGAGTTGTGGGATCAATTCTCACTATGAAGCATTGTACTTCCACACGTTCCCTTCACGGCTCAATTGCCTTTGTGATGACAAGTGAGTTTCTAGTAAAGAAACTTGGAGGTTTCCATTCTTTGGTGGTGCTCATCCTTCGGTAATCTTCAGTGAATTGGCGAAACCGTTTGACCAATGGTGTCAAGGTAACGTTCCTCTTCTATCATGACACAGATTGGCATGCAGCTGAATCTCTGTAGCCTTGTCCATTGTGGTTCTTGAGCTCTAGGAAGCATTCCAGGTCTCTTAGTAGTGGCAGATCTGCAGTAGGTTGAGAAACGTACAAGTGGACGACCTGTGTGCTTTGTGAGTCGTGAGCAGTGCAGCGTTGGGAAAAGCTGGATGCCGAGTCATGGGGGTGAAAGTCTCCTTTTGTTAAACCTCTAGAATGTGGTAAGTTGCAGCAACTCAAGTATCTCCCTTCTAAAGCACCTTGGAGGTACAAAATAGAGAAAGAAACAGCAGGGTCAAGGCTCTGTGGGCCCTCTTGAAAATAAGGCTTGAAGGGAAACTTTATTTTCTTCATTGGGATTTAGAGAGTTTCGGACTCAGTTCTCCCAGAGAAACAGTGTAGTTGCACATGTTTTCTTCATAGCACAATTGCCTTTGTAATGACAAGTGAGTGTCTAGGAAAGAAACTTGGAGGTTGCCATTCTTTGGTAGGTGCTCGTCCTTCGGTAATCTTCAGGGAATTGGCGATCCCGTTTGACCACTAGCGTCAAACTAACGTTCCTCTTATATCATGACACAGATTGGAATGCAGCTGAATCCCTGTAGACTTATCCAGTGTGGTTCTTGAGCTCTATTAAGTGTTGCACGTCTCTTAGTAGTGGCAGATCTGCACTAGGATGAGAAACATACAAGAAGTCTGGCCTGTGTGTTTGGGGAGTTGTGAGCAGTGCAGCCTTGGGAACAGCTAGATGCCGAGTCATGGGGGTGAAGGTCTGCTTTTGTTGAACCTGTAGAATGTGGTCAGTTGAAGCAACTCAGGGATCTCCCATCTGAAGCACCATGGAGGTACAAAATAAAGAAATAAACAGCAGGGTCAATGCTCTGCAGTCCCTTTTGAAAATAAGGCTTGAAGGGAAACTTTATATTCTTCTTTGGGATTTAGAGAGTTGCAGGCTCAATTCTCCGTGACAAACACTGAAGTTGCAAATGATCTCTTCATAGCAAAATTGCCTTTGTGATGACAAGTGAATTCCTAGGAAAGAAACTTGGAGGTTGCCATTCTTTGGTAGGTTCTCATCCTTCAGTAATCTTCAGTGAATTTGTAAACCCGTTTGACCACTAGCCTCAAGCTAACGTTCCTCGTGTATCATGCTACAGGTTAGCATGCAGCAGAATCCATATAGCCTTATTCAGATTGGTTCCTGAGCTCTAGGAAGCATTCCAGTTCTCTTAGTACTTGCGGGTCTGCACTAGGATGGGAAACGTACAGGAACTACGGCCTGTGAGTTTGGGGACTTGTGAACCATTCACCGATGGGAACAGTTAGATGCCGAGTCATGGGCATTGAAGGGCTTCTATTTTTAAACTCCTAGATTGTGGTAGGTTGAAACAACTCAAGTATCTCCCATCTAAAGCACCTTGGAAATGCAAAATAGAGAAGGAAACATCAGAGTTAATGCTCTGTGGGCCCTTCTGAAAATAAGTCTTGTAGGGATACTTTATTTTCCTCATTGGGATTTCGAGAGTTGCAGGGTCAATTCTGACTATGAAGCACTGTACTTCCACACGTTCCCTTCTTGGCACAATTGCCTTTGTGATGACAAGCGAATTTCTAGGAAAGAAACCTGGAGGTTGCCATTCTTTGGTAGTTGCTTATCCTTCGGTAATCTTCAGTGAATTGGCGAACCCTTTTGACCACTAGCGTCAAGATAACGTTCCTCTTGTATCATGACGCAGATTGGCATGCAGCTAAATCCCTGTAACCTTATCAAGTGTGTTTATTGAACTCTAGTAAGCATTCCGAGTCTCTTACTAGGGGCATATCTGCACTAGGATGAGAAACATACAAGAACACGGCCTGAGTGTTTGGGGAGTTGTGAGCAGTGCAGCGCTGGGAACAGCTAGATGCCAACTCATGGGGGTGAATGTCTTCTTTTGTTAAAGCTGAAGAATGTGATAAGTTGAAGAAACTCAAGTATCTCCCTTCTTAAGCACCTTGGAGGTACAACATAGAGAAAGAAACAGCAGGGTCAATGCTCTGCGGGCCCTTTTGAAAATAAGGCTTCAAGGGAAACTTTATTTTCTTAATTGGGATTTAGAGAGTTACGGGCTGAATTCTCCCAGAGAAACAGTGTAGTTGCACATGTTCTCTTCATAGCACAATTGCCTTTGTGATGACAAGTGAGATTTTAAGAAAGAAACTTGGGGGTTGCCATTCTTTGGTAGGTGCTCGTCCTTCGGTAATATTCAGTGAATTAGCGACCCCGTTTGACCACTAGTGTCAAGCTGACGTTTCTCTTGTATCATGGCACAGATTGGCATGCAGCTGAAACCGTGTAGCCTTATCCATTGTGGTTATTGAGCTCTAGGAAGCATTCCAGCTCTCTTAGTATTGGCAGATCTGCACTACTATGAAAAACGTAGAAGAGGACGGCCTGTGTGTTTTGGGATTTGTGAGCAGTGCAGCATTGGGAACAACTATATGCCGAGTCATGGGGTGAAGGGCTTCTTTTGTTAAACCTCTAGAACTTGGTAAGTTGAAACAACTCAAGCATCTCCCATCTAAAGCACATTGGAGGTACAAAATAGAGAAAGAAAGAGCAGGATCAAGGCTCTGCGGGCCCTACTGCAAATAAGGCTTGAAGGGAAACTTTATTTTCTTAATTGGGATTTCGATAATTACAGGCTCAATTCTCCCAGACAAGCAGTCTAGTTGCACCTGTTCTCTTCACAGCAAAATTTCCTTTGTGATGACAAGTGAGTTTCAAGGAAAGACACTTGGAGGTTGCAATTCTTTGGTAGGTGCTCATCTTTCGGTAATCTTCAGTGAATTGGCGAACCCGTTTGACCACTAGCGTCAAGCTAACGTTCCTCGTGTATCATGCCACAGGTTCGCATGCAGCAGAATCCATATAGCCTTATTAATATTGGTTCCTGAGGTCTAGGAAGCATTCCAGGTCTCTTAGTACTGGCGGGTCTGCACTAGGATGGGAAACGTACAAGAACTACGGCCTGTGATTTCGGGGAGTTCTGAGCAATGAACCAATGGGAACAGTTAGATCCCGAGTCGTGGGCAGTGAAGGGCTTCTGTTTTTAAACTCCTAGATTGTGGTATGTTGAAACAACTCAACTATCTCCCGTCTAAAGCACCTTCGAGATGCAAAATAGAGAAGGAGACAGCAGGGTCAATGCTCTGCGGGCACTTTTGAAAATAAGGTTTGAAGGGATACTTTATTTTCCTCATTGGAATTTAGAGAGTTGTGGGATCAATTCTAACTATGAAGCATTGTACTTCCACACGTTCCCTTCACGGCTCAATTGCCTTTGTGATGACAAGTGAGTTTCTAGTAAAGAAACTTGGAGGTTTCCATTCTTTGGTGGTGCTCATCCTTCGGTAATCTTCAGTGAATTGGCGAAACCGTTTGACCAATGGTGTCAAGGTAACGTTCCTCTTCTATCATGACACAGATTGGCATGCAGCTGAATCTCTGTAGCCTTGTCCATTGTGGTTCTTGAGCTCTAGGAAGCATTCCAGGTCTCTTAGTAGTGGCAGATCTGCAGTAGGTTGAGAAACGTACAAGTGGACGACCTGTGTGCTTTGTGAGTTGTGAGCAGTGCAGCGTTGGGAAAAGCTGGATGCCGAGTCATGGGGGTGAAGGTCTCCTTTTGTTAAACCTCTAGAATGTGGTAAGTTGCAGCAACTCAAGTATCTCCCTTCTAAAGCACCTTGGAGGTACAAAATAGAGAAAGAAACAGCAGGGTCAAGGCTCTGTGGGCCCTCTTGAAAATAAGGCTTGAAGGGAAACTTTATTTTCTTCATTGGGATTTAGAGAGTTTCGGACTCAGTTCTCCCAGAGAAACAGTGTAGTTGCACATGTTTTCTTCATAGCACAATTGCCTTTGTAATGACAAGTGAGTGTCTAGGAAAGAAACTTGGAGGTTTCCATTCTTTGGTAGGTGCTCGTCCTTCGGTAATCTTCAGGGAATTGGCGATCCCGTTTGACCACTAGCGTCAAACTAACGTTCCTCTTATATCATGACACAGATTGGAATGCAGCTGAATCCCTGTAGACTTATCCAGTGTGGTTCTTGAGCTCTATTAAGTGTTGCACGTCTCTTAGTAGTGGCAGATCTGCACTAGGATGAGAAACATACAAGAAGTCTGGCCTGTGTGTTTGGGGAGTTGTGAACAGTGCAGCCTTGGGAACAGCTAGATGCCGAGTCATGGGGGTGAAGGTCTGCTTTTGTTGAACCTGTAGAATGTGGTCAGTTGAAGCAACTCAGGGATCTCCCATCTGAAGCACCATGGAGGTACAAAATAAAGAAATAAACAGCAGGGTCAATGCTCTGCAGTCCCTTTTGAAAATAAGGCTTGAAGGGAAACTTTATATTCTTCTTTGGGATTTAGAGAGTTGCAGGCTCAATTCTCCGTGACAAACACTGAAGTTGCAAATGATCTCTTCATAGCAAAATTGCCTTTGTGATGACAAGTGAATTCCTAGGAAAGAAACTTGGAGGTTGCCATTCTTTGGTAGGTTCTCGTCCTTCAGTAATCTTCAGTGAATTTGTAAACCCGTTTGACCACTAGCCTCAAGCTAACGTTCCTCGTGTATCATGCTACAGGTTAGCATGCAGCAGAATCCATATAGCCTTATTCAGATTGGTTCCTGAGCTCTAGGAAGCATTCCAGTTCTCTTAGTACTTGCGGGTCTGCACTAGGATGGGAAACGTACAGGAACTACGGCCTGTGAGTTTGGGGACTTGTGAACCATTCACCGATGGGAACAGTTAGATGCCGAGTCATGGGCATTGAAGGGCTTCTATTTTTAAACTCCTAGATTGTGGTAGGTTGAAACAACTCAAGTATCTCCCATCTAAAGCACCTTGGAAATGCAAAATAAAGAAGGAAACATCAGAGTTAATGCTCTGTGGGCCCTTCTGAAAATAAGTCTTGTAGGGATACTTTATTTTCCTCATTGGGATTTCGAGAGTTGCAGGGTCAATTCTGACTATGAAGCACTGTACTTCCACACGTTCCCTTCTTGGCACAATTGCCTTTGTGATGACAAGCGAATTTCTAGGAAAGAAACCTGGAGGTTGCCATTCTTTGGTAGTTGCTTATCCTTCGGTAATCTTCAGTGAATTGGCGAACCCTTTTGACCACTAGCGTCAAGATAACGTTCCTCTTGTATCATGACGCAGATTGGCATCCAGCTAAATCCCTGTAACCTTATCAAGTGTGTTTATTGAACTCTAGTAAGCATTCCGAGTCTCTTACTAGGGGCATATCTGCACTAGGATGAGAAACATACAAGAACACGGCCTGAGTGTTTGGGGAGTTGTGAGCAGTGCAGCGCTGGGAACAGCTAGATGCCAACTCATGGGGGTGAATGTCTTCTTTTGTTAAAGCTGAAGAATGTGATAAGTTGAAGAAACTCAAGTATCTCCCTTCTTAAGCACCTTGGAGGTACAACATAGAGAAAGAAACAGCAGGGTCAATGCTCTGCGGGCCCTTTTGAAAATAAGGCTTCAAGGGAAACTTTATTTTCTTAATTGGGATTTAGAGAGTTACAGGCTGAATTCTCCCAGAGAAACAGTGTAGTTGCACATGTTCTCTTCATAGCACAATTGCCTTTGTGATGACAAGTGAGATTTTAAGAAAGAAACTTGGGGGTTGCCATTCTTTGGTAGGTGCTCGTCCTTCGGTAATATTCAGTGAATTAGCGACCCCGTTTGACCACTAGTGTCAAGCTGACGTTTCTCTTGTATCATGGTACAGATTGGCATGCAGCTGAAACCGTGTAGCCTTATCCATTGTGGTTATTGAGCTCTAGGAAGCATTCCAGCTCTCTTAGTATTGGCAGATCTGCACTACTATGAAAAACGTAGAAGAGGACGGCCTGTGTGTTTTGGGATTTGTGAGCAGTGCAGCATTGGGAACAACTATATGCCGAGTCATGGGGTGAAGGGCTTCTTTTGTTAAACCTCTAGAACTTGGTAAGTTGAAACAACTCAAGCATCTCCCATCTAAAGCACATTGGAGGTACAAAATAGAGAAAGAAAGAGCAGGATCAAGGCTCTGCGGGCCCTACTGCAAATAAGGCTTGAAGGGAAACTTTATTTTCTTAATTGGGATTTAGATAATTACAGGCTCAATTCTCCCAGACAAGCAGTCTAGTTGCACCTGTTCTCTTCACAGCAAAATTTCCTTTGTGATGACAAGTGAGTTTCAGGGAAAGACACTTGGAGGTTGCAATTCTTTGGTAGGTGCTCATCTTTCGGTAATCTTCAGTGAATTGGCGAACCCGTTTGACCACTAGCGTCAAGCTAACGTTCCTCGTGTATCATGCCACAGGTTCGCATGCAGCAGAATCCATATAGCCTTATTAATATTGGTTCCTGAGGTCTAGGAAGCATTCCAGGTCTCTTAGTACTGGCGGGTCTGCACTAGGATGGGAAACGTACAGGAACTACGGCCTGTGATTTCGGGGAGTTCTGAGCAATGAACCAATGGGAACAGTTAGATCCCGAGTCGTGGGCAGTGAAGGGCTTCTGTTTTTAAACTCCTAGATTGTGGTATGTTGAAACACCTCAAGTATCTCCCTTCTAAAGCACCTTCGAGATGCAAAATAGAGAAGGAGACAGCAGGGTCAATGCTCTGCGGGCACTTTTGAAAATAAGGTTTGAAGGGATACTTTATTTTCCTCATTGGAATTTAGAGAGTTGTGGGATCAATTCTCACTATGAAGCATTGTACTTCCACACGTTCCCTTCACGGCTCAATTGCCTTTGTGATGACAAGTGAGTTTCTAGTAAAGAAACTTGGAGGTTTCCATTCTTTGGTGGTGCTTATCCTTCGGTAATCTTCAGTGAATTGGCGAAACCGTTTGACCAATGGTGTCAAGGTAACGTTCCTCTTCTATCATGACACAGATTGGCATGCAGCTGAATCTCTGTAGCCTTGTCCATTGTGGTTCTTGAGCTCTAGGAAGCATTCCAGGTCTCTTAGTAGTGGCAGATCTGCAGTAGGTTGAGAAACGTACAAGTGGACGACCTGTGTGCTTTGTGAGTTGTGAGCAGTGCAGCGTTGGGAAAAGCTGGATGCCGAGTCATGGGGGTGAAGGGCTCCTTTTGTTAAACCTCTAGAATATGGTAAGTTGAAGCAACTCAAGTATCTCCCTTCTAAAGCACCTTGGAGGTACAAAATAGAGAAAGAAACAGCAGGGTCAAGGCTCTGCGGGCCCTCTTGAAAATAAGGCTTGAAGGGAAACTTTATTTTCTTCATTGGGATTTAGAGAGTTACGGACTCAGTTCTCCCAGAGAAACAGTGTAGTTGCATATGTTTTCTTCATAGCACAATTGCCTTTGTAATGACAAGTGAGTGTCGAGGAAAGAAACTTGGAGGTTGCTATTCTTTGGTAGGTGCTCGTCCTTCGGTAATCTTCAGTGAATTGGCGAACCCGTTTGACCACTAGCGTCAAACTAACCTTCCTCTTGTATCATGACACAGATTGGCATGCAGCGTAATCCCTGTAGCCTTATCCAGTGTGGTTCTTGAGCTCTAGGAAGCATTGCAGGTGTCTTAGTAGTGGCAGATCTGCCGTAGGATGAGAAACGTACAAGAAGGATGGCCTGTGTGTTTTGGGAGTTGTGAGCAGTGCAGCCTTGGGAACAGCTAGATGCCGAGTCATGGGGGTGAAGGTCTTCTTTTGTTAAACCTCTAAAATGTGGTAAGTTGAATCAACTGAGCTATCCCCCATCTGAAGCACCTTGGTGATACAAAATAGAGAAATAAACAACAGGGTCAATGCTCTGCGGTCCCTTTTGAAAATAAGGCTTGAAGGGAAACTTTATATTCTTCTTTGGGATTTAGAGAGTTGCAGGCTCAATTCTCCGTGACAAACACTGAAGTTGCAAATGATCTCTTCATAGCAAAATTGCCTTTGTGATGACAAGTGAATTCCTAGGAAAGAAACTTGGAGGTTGCCATTCTTTGGTAGGTTCTCGTCCTTCAGTAATCTTCAGTGAATTTGTAAACCCGTTTGACCACTAGCCTCAAGCTAACGTTCCTCGTGTATCATGCTACAGGTTAGCATGCAGCAGAATCCATATAGCCTTATTAATATTGGTTCCTGAGGTCTAGGAAGCATTCCAGGTCTCTTAGTACTGGCGGGTCTGCACTAGGATGGGAAACGTACAAGAACTACGGCCTGTGATTTCGGGGAGTTCTGAGCAATGAACCAATGGGAACAGTTAGATCCCGAGTCGTGGGCAGTGAAGGGCTTCTGTTTTTAAACTCCTAGATTGTGGTATGTTGAAACAACTCAACTATCTCCCGTCTAAAGCACCTTCGAGATGCAAAATAGAGAAGGAGACAGCAGGGTCAATGCTCTGCGGGCACTTTTGAAAATAAGGTTTGAAGGGATACTTTATTTTCCTCATTGGAATTTAGAGAGTTGTGGGATCAATTCTCACTATGAAGCATTGTACTTCCACACGTTCCCTTCACGGCTCAATTGCCTTTGTGATGACAAGTGAGTTTCTAGTAAAGAAACTTGGAGGTTTCCATTCTTTGGTGGTGCTCATCCTTCGGTAATCTTCAGTGAATTGGCGAAACCGTTTGACCAATGGTGTCAAGGTAACGTTCCTCTTCTATCATGACACAGATTGGCATGCAGCTGAATCTCTGTAGCCTTGTCCATTGTGGTTCTTGAGCTCTAGGAAGCATTCCAGGTCTCTTAGTAGTGGCAGATCTGCAGTAGGTTGAGAAACGTACAAGTGGACGACCTGTGTGCTTTGTGAGTTGTGAGCAGTGCAGCGTTGGGAAAAGCTGGATGCCGAGTCATGGGGCTGAAGGTCTCCTTTTGTTAAACCTCTAGAATGTGGTAAGTTGCAGCAACTCAAGTATCTCCCTTCTAAAGCACCTTGGAGGTACAAAATAGAGAAAGAAACAGCAGGGTCAAGGCTCTGTGGGCCCTCTTGAAAATAAGGCTTGAAGGGAAACTTTATTTTCTTCATTGGGATTTAGAGAGTTTCGGACTCAGTTCTCCCAGAGAAACAGTGTAGTTGCACATGTTTTCTTCATAGCACAATTGCCTTTGTAATGACAAGTGAGTGTCTAGGAAAGAAACTTGGAGGTTGCCATTCTTTGGTAGGTGCTCGTCCTTCGGTAATCTTCAGGGAATTGGCGATCCCGTTTGACCACTAGCGTCAAACTAACGTTCCTCTTATATCATGACACAGATTGGAATGCAGCTGAATCCCTGTAGACTTATCCAGTGTGGTTCTTGAGCTCTATTAAGTGTTGCACGTCTCTTAGTAGTGGCAGATCTGCACTAGGATGAGAAACATACAAGAAGTCTGGCCTGTGTGTTTGGGGAGTTGTGAGCAGTGCAGCCTTGGGAACAGCTAGATGCCGAGTCATGGGGGTGAAGGTCTGCTTTTGTTGAACCTGTAGAATGTGGTCAGTTGAAGCAACTCAGGGATCTCCCATCTGAAGCACCATGGAGGTACAAAATAAAGAAATAAACAGCAGGGTCAATGCTCTGCAGTCCCTTTTGAAAATAAGGCTTGAAGGGAAACTTTATATTCTTCTTTGGGATTTAGAGAGTTGCAGGCTCAATTCTCCGTGGCAAACACTGAAGTTGCAAATGATCTCTTCATAGCAAAATTGCCTTTGTGATGACAAGTGAATTCCTAGGAAAGAAACTTGGAGGTTGCCATTCTTTGGTAGGTGCTCGTCCTTCAGTAATCTTCAGTGAATTTGTAAACCCGTTTGACCACTAGCCTCAAGCTAACGTTCCTCGTGTATCATGCTACAGGTTAGCATGCAGCAGAATCCATATAGCCTTATTCAGATTGGTTCCTGAGCTCTAGGAAGCATTCCAGTTCTCTTAGTACTTGCGGGTCTGCACTAGGATGGGAAACGTACAGGAACTACGGCCTGTGAGTTTGGGGACTTGTGAACCATTCACCGATGGGAACAGTTAGATGCCGAGTCATGGGCATTGAAGGGCTTCTATTTTTAAACTCCTAGATTGTGGTAGGTTGAAACAACTCAAGTATCTCCCATCTAAAGCACCTTGGAAATGCAAAATAGAGAAGGAAACATCAGAGTTAATGCTCTGTGGGCCCTTCTGAAAATAAGTCTTGTAGGGATACTTTATTTTCCTCATTGGGATTTCGAGAGTTGCAGGGTCAATTCTGACTATGAAGCACTGTACTTCCACACGTTCCCTTCTTGGCACAATTGCCTTTGTGATGACAAGCGAATTTCTAGGAAAGAAACCTGGAGGTTGCCATTCTTTGGTAGTTGCTTATCCTTCGGTAATCTTCAGTGAATTGGCGAACCCTTTTGACCACTAGCGTCAAGATAACGTTCCTCTTGTATCATGACGCAGATTGGCATGCAGCTAAATCCCTGTAACCTTATCAAGTGTGTTTATTGAACTCTAGTAAGCATTCCGAGTCTCTTACTAGGGGCATATCTGCACTAGGATGAGAAACATACAAGAACACGGCCTGAGTGTTTGGGGAGTTGTGAGCAGTGCAGCGCTGGGAACAGCTAGATGCCAACTCATGGGGGTGAATGTCTTCTTTTGTTAAAGCTGAAGAATGTGATAAGTTGAAGAAACTCAAGTATCTCCCTTCTTAAGCACCTTGGAGGTACAACATAGAGAAAGAAACAGCAGGGTCAATGCTCTGCGGGCCCTTTTGAAAATAAGGCTTCAAGGGAAACTTTATTTTCTTAATTGGGATTTAGAGAGTTACGGGCTGAATTCTCCCAGAGAAACAGTGTAGTTGCACATGTTCTCTTCATAGCACAATTGCCTTTGTGATGACAAGTGAGATTTTAAGAAAGAAACTTGGGGGTTGCCATTCTTTGGTAGGTGCTCGTCCTTCGGTAATATTCAGTGAATTAGCGACCCCGTTTGACCACTAGTGTCAAGCTGACGTTTCTCTTGTATCATGGCACAGATTGGCATGCAGCTGAAACCGTGTAGCCTTATCCATTGTGGTTATTGAGCTCTAGGAAGCATTCCAGCTCTCTTAGTATTGGCAGATCTGCACTACTATGAAAAACGTAGAAGAGGACGGCCTGTGTGTTTTGGGATTTGTGAGCAGTGCAGCATTGGGAACAACTATATGCCGAGTCATGGGGTGAAGGGCTTCTTTTGTTAAACCTCTAGAACTTGGTAAGTTGAAACAACTCAAGCATCTCCCATCTAAAGCACATTGGAGGTACAAAATAGAGAAAGAAAGAGCAGGATCAAGGCTCTGCGGGCCCTACTGCAAATAAGGCTTGAAGGGAAACTTTATTTTCTTAATTGGGATTTCGATAATTACAGGCTCAATTCTCCCAGACAAGCAGTCTAGTTGCACCTGTTCTCTTCACAGCAAAATTTCCTTTGTGATGACAAGTGAGTTTCAAGGAAAGACACTTGGAGGTTGCAATTCTTTGGTAGGTGCTCATCTTTCGGTAATCTTCAGTGAATTGGCGAACCCGTTTGACCACTAGCGTCAAGCTAACGTTCCTCGTGTATCATGCCACAGGTTCGCATGCAGCAGAATCCATATAGCCTTATTAATATTGGTTCCTGAGGTCTAGGAAGCATTCCAGGTCTCTTAGTACTGGCGGGTCTGCACTAGGATGGGAAACGTACAAGAACTACGGCCTGTGATTTCGGGGAGTTCTGAGCAATGAACCAATGGGAACAGTTAGATCCCGAGTCGTGGGCAGTGAAGGGCTTCTGTTTTTAAACTCCTAGATTGTGGTATGTTGAAACAACTCAACTATCTCCCGTCTAAAGCACCTTCGAGATGCAAAATAGAGAAGGAGACAGCAGGGTCAATGCTCTGCGGGCACTTTTGAAAATAAGGTTTGAAGGGATACTTTATTTTCCTCATTGGAATTTAGAGAGTTGTGGGATCAATTCTAACTATGAAGCATTGTACTTCCACACGTTCCCTTCACGGCTCAATTGCCTTTGTGATGACAAGTGAGTTTCTAGTAAAGAAACTTGGAGGTTTCCATTCTTTGGTGGTGCTCATCCTTCGGTAATCTTCAGTGAATTGGCGAAACCGTTTGACCAATGGTGTCAAGGTAACGTTCCTCTTCTATCATGACACAGATTGGCATGCAGCTGAATCTCTGTAGCCTTGTCCATTGTGGTTCTTGAGCTCTAGGAAGCATTCCAGGTCTCTTAGTAGTGGCAGATCTGCAGTAGGTTGAGAAACGTACAAGTGGACGACCTGTGTGCTTTGTGAGTTGTGAGCAGTGCAGCGTTGGGAAAAGCTGGATGCCGAGTCATGGGGGTGAAGGTCTCCTTTTGTTAAACCTCTAGAATGTGGTAAGTTGCAGCAACTCAAGTATCTCCCTTCTAAAGCACCTTGGAGGTACAAAATAGAGAAAGAAACAGCAGGGTCAAGGCTCTGTGGGCCCTCTTGAAAATAAGGCTTGAAGGGAAACTTTATTTTCTTCATTGGGATTTAGAGAGTTTCGGACTCAGTTCTCCCAGAGAAACAGTGTAGTTGCACATGTTTTCTTCATAGCACAATTGCCTTTGTAATGACAAGTGAGTGTCTAGGAAAGAAACTTGGAGGTTGCCATTCTTTGGTAGGTGCTCGTCCTTCGGTAATCTTCAGGGAATTGGCGATCCCGTTTGACCACTAGCGTCAAACTAACGTTCCTCTTATATCATGACACAGATTGGAATGCAGCTGAATCCCTGTAGACTTATCCAGTGTGGTTCTTGAGCTCTATTAAGTGTTGCACGTCTCTTAGTAGTGGCAGATCTGCACTAGGATGAGAAACATACAAGAAGTCTGGCCTGTGTGTTTGGGGAGTTGTGAACAGTGCAGCCTTGGGAACAGCTAGATGCCGAGTCATGGGGGTGAAGGTCTGCTTTTGTTGAACCTGTAGAATGTGGTCAGTTGAAGCAACTCAGGGATCTCCCATCTGAAGCACCATGGAGGTACAAAATAAAGAAATAAACAGCAGGGTCAATGCTCTGCAGTCCCTTTTGAAAATAAGGCTTGAAGGGAAACTTTATATTCTTCTTTGGGATTTAGAGAGTTGCAGGCTCAATTCTCCGTGACAAACACTGAAGTTGCAAATGATCTCTTCATAGCAAAATTGCCTTTGTGATGACAAGTGAATTCCTAGGAAAGAAACTTGGAGGTTGCCATTCTTTGGTAGGTTCTCGTCCTTCAGTAATCTTCAGTGAATTTGTAAACCCGTTTGACCACTAGCCTCAAGCTAACGTTCCTCGTGTATCATGCTACAGGTTAGCATGCAGCAGAATCCATATAGCCTTATTCAGATTGGTTCCTGAGCTCTAGGAAGCATTCCAGTTCTCTTAGTACTTGCGGGTCTGCACTAGGATGGGAAACGTACAGGAACTACGGCCTGTGAGTTTGGGGACATGTGAACCATTCACCGATGGGAACAGTTAGATGCCGAGTCATGGGCATTGAAGGGCTTCTATTTTTAAACTCCTAGATTGTGGTAGGTTGAAACAACTCAAGTATCTCCCATCTAAAGCACCTTGGAAATGCAAAATAAAGAAGGAAACATCAGAGTTAATGCTCTGTGGGCCCTTCTGAAAATAAGTCTTGTAGGGATACTTTATTTTCCTCATTGGGATTTCGAGAGTTGCAGGGTCAATTCTGACTATGAAGCACTGTACTTCCACACGTTCCCTTCTTGGCACAATTGCCTTTGTGATGACAAGCGAATTTCTAGGAAAGAAACCTGGAGGTTGCCATTCTTTGGTAGTTGCTTATCCTTCGGTAATCTTCAGTGAATTGGCGAACCCTTTTGACCACTAGCGTCAAGATAACGTTCCTCTTGTATCATGACGCAGATTGGCATCCAGCTAAATCCCTGTAACCTTATCAAGTGTGTTTATTGAACTCTAGTAAGCATTCCGAGTCTCTTACTAGGGGCATATCTGCACTAGGATGAGAAACATACAAGAACACGGCCTGAGTGTTTGGGGAGTTGTGAGCAGTGCAGCGCTGGGAACAGCTAGATGCCAACTCATGGGGGTGAATGTCTTCTTTTGTTAAAGCTGAAGAATGTGATAAGTTGAAGAAACTCAAGTATCTCCCTTCTTAAGCACCTTGGAGGTACAACATAGAGAAAGAAACAGCAGGGTCAATGCTCTGCGGGCCCTTTTGAAAATAAGGCTTCAAGGGAAACTTTATTTTCTTAATTGGGATTTAGAGAGTTACAGGCTGAATTCTCCCAGAGAAACAGTGTAGTTGCACATGTTCTCTTCATAGCACAATTGCCTTTGTGATGACAAGTGAGATTTTAAGAAAGAAACTTGGGGGTTGCCATTCTTTGGTAGGTGCTCGTCCTTCGGTAATATTCAGTGAATTAGCGACCCCGTTTGACCACTAGTGTCAAGCTGACGTTTCTCTTGTATCATGGCACAGATTGGCATGCAGCTGAAACCGTGTAGCCTTATCCATTGTGGTTATTGAGCTCTAGGAAGCATTCCAGCTCTCTTAGTATTGGCAGATCTGCACTACTATGAAAAACGTAGAAGAGGACGGCCTGTGTGTTTTGGGATTTGTGAGCAGTGCAGCATTGGGAACAACTATATGCCGAGTCATGGGGTGAAGGGCTTCTTTTGTTAAACCTCTAGAACTTGGTAAGTTGAAACAACTCAAGCATCTCCCATCTAAAGCACATTGGAGGTACAAAATAGAGAAAGAAAGAGCAGGATCAAGGCTCTGCGGGCCCTACTGCAAATAAGGCTTGAAGGGAAACTTTATTTTCTTAATTGGGATTTAGATAATTACAGGCTCAATTCTCCCAGACAAGCAGTCTAGTTGCACCTGTTCTCTTCACAGCAAAATTTCCTTTGTGATGACAAGTGAGTTTCAGGGAAAGACACTTGGAGGTTGCAATTCTTTGGTAGGTGCTCATCTTTCGGTAATCTTCAGTGAATTGGCGAACCCGTTTGACCACTAGCGTCAAGCTAACGTTCCTCGTGTATCATGCCACAGGTTCGCATGCAGCAGAATCCATATAGCCTTATTAATATTGGTTCCTGAGGTCTAGGAAGCATTCCAGGTCTCTTAGTACTGGCGGGTCTGCACTAGGATGGGAAACGTACAGGAACTACGGCCTGTGATTTCGGGGAGTTCTGAGCAATGAACCAATGGGAACAGTTAGATCCCGAGTCGTGGGCAGTGAAGGGCTTCTGTTTTTAAACTCCTAGATTGTGGTATGTTGAAACACCTCAAGTATCTCCCTTCTAAAGCACCTTCGAGATGCAAAATAGAGAAGGAGACAGCAGGGTCAATGCTCTGCGGGCACTTTTGAAAATAAGGTTTGAAGGGATACTTTATTTTCCTCATTGGAATTTAGAGAGTTGTGGGATCAATTCTCACTATGAAGCATTGTACTTCCACACGTTCCCTTCACGGCTCAATTGCCTTTGTGATGACAAGTGAGTTTCTAGTAAAGAAACTTGGAGGTTTCCATTCTTTGGTGGTGCTTATCCTTCGGTAATCTTCAGTGAATTGGCGAAACCGTTTGACCAATGGTGTCAAGGTAACGTTCCTCTTCTATCATGACACAGATTGGCATGCAGCTGAATCTCTGTAGCCTTGTCCATTGTGGTTCTTGAGCTCTAGGAAGCATTCCAGGTCTCTTAGTAGTGGCAGATCTGCAGTAGGTTGAGAAACGTACAAGTGGACGACCTGTGTGCTTTGTGAGTTGTGAGCAGTGCAGCGTTGGGAAAAGCTGGATGCCGAGTCATGGGGGTGAAGGGCTCCTTTTGTTAAACCTCTAGAATATGGTAAGTTGAAGCAACTCAAGTATCTCCCTTCTAAAGCACCTTGGAGGTACAAAATAGAGAAAGAAACAGCAGGGTCAAGGCTCTGCGGGCCCTCTTGAAAATAAGGCTTGAAGGGAAACTTTATTTTCTTCATTGGGATTTAGAGAGTTACGGACTCAGTTCTCCCAGAGAAACAGTGTAGTTGCATATGTTTTCTTCATAGCACAATTGCCTTTGTAATGACAAGTGAGTGTCGAGGAAAGAAACTTGGAGGTTGCTATTCTTTGGTAGGTGCTCGTCCTTCGGTAATCTTCAGTGAATTGGCGAACCCGTTTGACCACTAGCGTCAAACTAACCTTCCTCTTGTATCATGACACAGATTGGCATGCAGCGTAATCCCTGTAGCCTTATCCAGTGTGGTTCTTGAGCTCTAGGAAGCATTGCAGGTGTCTTAGTAGTGGCAGATCTGCCGTAGGATGAGAAACGTACAAGAAGGATGGCCTGTGTGTTTTGGGAGTTGTGAGCAGTGCAGCCTTGGGAACAGCTAGATGCCGAGTCATGGGGGTGAAGGTCTTCTTTTGTTAAACCTCTAAAATGTGGTAAGTTGAATCAACTGAGCTATCCCCCATCTGAAGCACCTTGGTGATACAAAATAGAGAAATAAACAACAGGGTCAATGCTCTGCGGTCCCTTTTGAAAATAAGGCTTGAAGGGAAACTTTATATTCTTCTTTGGGATTTAGAGAGTTGCAGGCTCAATTCTCCGTGACAAACACTGAAGTTGCAAATGATCTCTTCATAGCAAAATTGCCTTTGTGATGACAAGTGAATTCCTAGGAAAGAAACTTGGAGGTTGCCATTCTTTGGTAGGTTCTCGTCCTTCAGTAATCTTCAGTGAATTTGTAAACCCGTTTGACCACTAGCCTCAAGCTAACGTTCCTCGTGTATCATGCTACAGGTTAGCATGCAGCAGAATCCATATAGCCTTATTAATATTGGTTCCTGAGGTCTAGGAAGCATTCCAGGTCTCTTAGTACTGGCGGGTCTGCACTAGGATGGGAAACGTACAAGAACTACGGCCTGTGATTTCGGGGAGTTCTGAGCAATGAACCAATGGGAACAGTTAGATCCCGAGTCGTGGGCAGTGAAGGGCTTCTGTTTTTAAACTCCTAGATTGTGGTATGTTGAAACAACTCAACTATCTCCCGTCTAAAGCACCTTCGAGATGCAAAATAGAGAAGGAGACAGCAGGGTCAATGCTCTGCGGGCACTTTTGAAAATAAGGTTTGAAGGGATACTTTATTTTCCTCATTGGAATTTAGAGAGTTGTGGGATCAATTCTCACTATGAAGCATTGTACTTCCACACGTTCCCTTCACGGCTCAATTGCCTTTGTGATGACAAGTGAGTTTCTAGTAAAGAAACTTGGAGGTTTCCATTCATTGGTGGTGCTCATCCTTCGGTAATCTTCAGTGAATTGGCGAAACCGTTTGACCAATGGTGTCAAGGTAACGTTCCTCTTCTATCATGACACAGATTGGCATGCAGCTGAATCTCTGTAGCCTTGTCCATTGTGGTTCTTGAGCTCTAGGAAGCATTCCAGGTCTCTTAGTAGTGGCAGATCTGCAGTAGGTTGAGAAACGTACAAGTGGACGACCTGTGTGCTTTGTGAGTTGTGAGCAGTGCAGCGTTGGGAAAAGCTGGATGCCGAGTCATGGGGGTGAAGGTCTCCTTTTGTTAAACCTCTAGAATGTGGTAAGTTGCAGCAACTCAAGTATCTCCCTTCTAAAGCACCTTGGAGGTACAAAATAGAGAAAGAAACAGCAGGGTCAAGGCTCTGTGGGCCCTCTTGAAAATAAGGCTTGAAGGGAAACTTTATTTTCTTCATTGGGATTTAGAGAGTTTCGGACTCAGTTCTCCCAGAGAAACAGTGTAGTTGCACATGTTTTCTTCATAGCACAATTGCCTTTGTAATGACAAGTGAGTGTCTAGGAAAGAAACTTGGAGGTTGCCATTCTTTGGTAGGTGCTCGTCCTTCGGTAATCTTCAGGGAATTGGCGATCCCGTTTGACCACTAGCGTCAAACTAACGTTCCTCTTATATCATGACACAGATTGGAATGCAGCTGAATCCCTGTAGACTTATCCAGTGTGGTTCTTGAGCTCTATTAAGTGTTGCACGTCTCTTAGTAGTGGCAGATCTGCACTAGGATGAGAAACATACAAGAAGTCTGGCCTGTGTGTTTGGGGAGTTGTGAGCAGTGCAGCCTTGGGAACAGCTAGATGCCGAGTCATGGGGGTGAAGGTCTGCTTTTGTTGAACCTGTAGAATGTGGTCAGTTGAAGCAACTCAGGGATCTCCCATCTGAAGCACCATGGAGGTACAAAATAAAGAAATAAACAGCAGGGTCAATGCTCTGCAGTCCCTTTTGAAAATAAGGCTTGAAGGGAAACTTTATATTCTTCTTTGGGATTTAGAGAGTTGCAGGCTCAATTCTCCGTGACAAACACTGAAGTTGCAAATGATCTCTTCATAGCAAAATTGCCTTTGTGAAGACAAGTGAATTCCTAGCAAAGAAACTTGGAGGTTGCCATTCTTTGGTAGGTTCTCGTCCTTCAGTAATCTTCAGTGAATTTGTAAACCCGTTTGACCACTAGCCTCAAGCTAACGTTCCTCGTGTATCATGCTACAGGTTAGCATGCAGCAGAATCCATATAGCCTTATTCAGATTGGTTCCTGAGCTCTAGGAAGCATTCCAGTTCTCTTAGTACTTGCGGGTCTGCACTAGGATGGGAAACGTACAGGAACTACGGCCTGTGAGTTTGGGGACTTGTGAACCATTCACCGATGGGAACAGTTAGATGCCGAGTCATGGGCATTGAAGGGCTTCTATTTTTAAACTCCTAGATTGTGGTAGGTTGAAACAACTCAAGTATCTCCCATCTAAAGCACCTTGGAAATGCAAAATAGAGAAGGAAACATCAGAGTTAATGCTCTGTGGGCCCTTCTGAAAATAAGTCTTGTAGGGATACTTTATTTTCCTCATTGGGATTTCGAGAGTTGCAGGGTCAATTCTGACTATGAAGCACTGTACTTCCACACGTTCCCTTCTTGGCACAATTGCCTTTGTGATGACAAGCGAATTTCTAGGAAAGAAACCTGGAGGTTGCCATTCTTTGGTAGTTGCTTATCCTTCGGTAATCTTCAGTGAATTGGCGAACCCTTTTGACCACTAGCGTCAAGATAACGTTCCTCTTGTATCATGACGCAGATTGGCATGCAGCTAAATCCCTGTAACCTTATCAAGTGTGTGTATTGAACTCTAGTAAGCATTCCGAGTCTCTTACTAGGGGCATATCTGCACTAGGATGAGAAACATACAAGAACACGGCCTGAGTGTTTGGGGAGTTGTGAGCAGTGCAGCGCTGGGAACAGCTAGATGCCAACTCATGGGGGTGAATGTCTTCTTTTGTTAAAGCTGAAGAATGTGATAAGTTGAAGAAACTCAAGTATCTCCCTTCTTAAGCACCTTGGAGGTACAACATAGAGAAAGAAACAGCAGGGTCAATGCTCTGCGGGCCCTTTTGAAAATAAGGCTTCAAGGGAAACTTTATTTTCTTAATTGGGATTTAGAGAGTTACGGGCTGAATTCTCCCAGAGAAACAGTGTAGTTGCACATGTTCTCTTCATAGCACAATTGCCTTTGTGATGACAAGTGAGATTTTAAGAAAGAAACTTGGGGGTTGCCATTCTTTGGTAAGTGCTCGTCCTTCGGTAATATTCAGTGAATTAGCGACCCCGTTTGACCACTAGTGTCAAGCTGACGTTTCTCTTGTATCATGGCACAGATTGGCATGCAGCTGAAACCGTGTAGCCTTATCCATTGTGGTTATTGAGCTCTAGGAAGCATTCCAGCTCTCTTAGTATTGGCAGATCTGCACTACTATGAAAAACGTAGAAGAGGACGGCCTGTGTGTTTTGGGATTTGTGAGCAGTGCAGCATTGGGAACAACTATATGCCGAGTCATGGGGTGAAGGGCTTCTTTTGTTAAACCTCTAGAACTTGGTAAGTTGAAACAACTCAAGCATCTCCCATCTAAAGCACATTGGAGGTACAAAATAGAGAAAGAAAGAGCAGGATCAAGGCTCTGCGGGCCCTACTGCAAATAAGGCTTGAAGGGAAACTTTATTTTCTTAATTGGGATTTCGATAATTACAGGCTCAATTCTCCCAGACAAGCAGTCTAGTTGCACCTGTTCTCTTCACAGCAAAATTTCCTTTGTGATGACAAGTGAGTTTCAAGGAAAGACACTTGGAGGTTGCAATTCTTTGGTAGGTGCTCATCTTTCGGTAATCTTCAGTGAATTGGCGAACCCGTTTGACCACTAGCGTCAAGCTAACGTTCCTCGTGTATCATGCCACAGGTTCGCATGCAGCAGAATCCATATAGCCTTATTAATATTGGTTCCTGAGGTCTAGGAAGCATTCCAGGTCTCTTAGTACTGGCGGGTCTGCACTAGGATGGGAAACGTACAAGAACTACGGCCTGTGATTTCGGGGAGTTCTGAGCAATGAACCAATGGGAACAGTTAGATCCCGAGTCGTGGGCAGTGAAGGGCTTCTGTTTTTAAACTCCTAGATTGTGGTATGTTGAAACAACTCAACTATCTCCCGTCTAAAGCACCTTCGAGATGCAAAATAGAGAAGGAGACAGCAGGGTCAATGCTCTGCGGGCACTTTTGAAAATAAGGTTTGAAGGGATACTTTATTTTCCTCATTGGAATTTAGAGAGTTGTGGGATCAATTCTAACTATGAAGCATTGTACTTCCACACGTTCCCTTCACGGCTCAATTGCCTTTGTGATGACAAGTGAGTTTCTAGTAAAGAAACTTGGAGGTTTCCATTCTTTGGTGGTGCTCATCCTTCGGTAATCTTCAGTGAATTGGCGAAACCGTTTGACCAATGGTGTCAAGGTAACGTTCCTCTTCTATCATGACACAGATTGGCATGCAGCTGAATCTCTGTAGCCTTGTCCATTGTGGTTCTTGAGCTCTAGGAAGCATTCCAGGTCTCTTAGTAGTGGCAGATCTGCAGTAGGTTGAGAAACGTACAAGTGGACGACCTGTGTGCTTTGTGAGTTGTGAGCAGTGCAGCGTTGGGAAAAGCTGGATGCCGAGTCATGGGGGTGAAGGTCTCCTTTTGTTAAACCTCTAGAATGTGGTAAGTTGCAGCAACTCAAGTATCTCCCTTCTAAAGCACCTTGGAGGTACAAAATAGAGAAAGAAACAGCAGGGTCAAGGCTCTGTGGGCCCTCTTGAAAATAAGGCTTGAAGGGAAACTTTATTTTCTTCATTGGGATTTAGAGAGTTTCGGACTCAGTTCTCCCAGAGAAACAGTGTAGTTGCACATGTTTTCTTCATAGCACAATTGCCTTTGTAATGACAAGTGAGTGTCTAGGAAAGAAACTTGGAGGTTGCCATTCTTTGGTAGGTGCTCGTCCTTCGGTAATCTTCAGGGAATTGGCGATCCCGTTTGACCACTAGCGTCAAACTAACGTTCCTCTTATATCATGACACAGATTGGAATGCAGCTGAATCCCTGTAGACTTATCCAGTGTGGTTCTTGAGCTCTATTAAGTGTTGCACGTCTCTTAGTAGTGGCAGATCTGCACTAGGATGAGAAACATACAAGAAGTCTGGCCTGTGTGTTTGGGGAGTTGTGAACAGTGCAGCCTTGGGAACAGCTAGATGCCGAGTCATGGGGGTGAAGGTCTGCTTTTGTTGAACCTGTAGAATGTGGTCAGTTGAAGCAACTCAGGGATCTCCCATCTGAAGCACCATGGAGGTACAAAATAAAGAAATAAACAGCAGGGTCAATGCTCTGCAGTCCCTTTTGAAAATAAGGCTTGAAGGGAAACTTTATATTCTTCTTTGGGATTTAGAGAGTTGCAGGCTCAATTCTCCGTGACAAACACTGAAGTTGCAAATGATCTCTTCATAGCAAAATTGTCTTTGTGATGACAAGTGAATTCCTAGGAAAGAAACTTGGAGGTTGCCATTCTTTGGTAGGTTCTCGTCCTTCAGTAATCTTCAGTGAATTTGTAAACCCGTTTGACCACTAGCCTCAAGCTAACGTTCCTCGTGTATCATGCTACAGGTTAGCATGCAGCAGAATCCATATAGCCTTATTCAGATTGGTTCCTGAGCTCTAGGAAGCATTCCAGTTCTCTTAGTACTTGCGGGTCTGCACTAGGATGGGAAACGTACAGGAACTACGGCCTGTGAGTTTGGGGACTTGTGAACCATTCACCGATGGGAACAGTTAGATGCCGAGTCATGGGCATTGAAGGGCTTCTATTTTTAAACTCCTAGATTGTGGTAGGTTGAAACAACTCAAGTATCTCCCATCTAAAGCACCTTGGAAATGCAAAATAAAGAAGGAAACATCAGAGTTAATGCTCTGTGGGCCCTTCTGAAAATAAGTCTTGTAGGGATACTTTATTTTCCTCATTGGGATTTCGAGAGTTGCAGGGTCAATTCTGACTATGAAGCACTGTACTTCCACACGTTCCCTTCTTGGCACAATTGCCTTTGTGATGACAAGCGAATTTCTAGGAAAGAAACCTGGAGGTTGCCATTCTTTGGTAGTTGCTTATCCTTCGGTAATCTTCAGTGAATTGGCGAACCCTTTTGACCACTAGCGTCAAGATAACGTTCCTCTTGTATCATGACGCAGATTGGCATCCAGCTAAATCCCTCTAACCTTATCAAGTGTGTTTATTGAACTCTAGTAAGCATTCCGAGTCTCTTACTAGGGGCATATCTGCACTAGGATGAGAAACATACAAGAACACGGCCTGAGTGTTTGGGGAGTTGTGAGCAGTGCAGCGCTGGGAACAGCTAGATGCCAACTCATGGGGGTGAATGTCTTCTTTTGTTAAAGCTGAAGAATGTGATAAGTTGAAGAAACTCAAGTATCTCCCTTCTTAAGCACCTTGGAGGTACAACATAGAGAAAGAAACAGCAGGGTCAATGCTCTGCGGGCCCTTTTGAAAATAAGGCTTCAAGGGAAACTTTATTTTCTTAATTGGGATTTAGAGAGTTACAGGCTGAATTCTCCCAGAGAAACAGTGTAGTTGCACATGTTCTCTTCATAGCACAATTGCCTTTGTGATGACAAGTGAGATTTTAAGAAAGAAACTTGGGGGTTGCCATTCTTTGGTAGGTGCTCGTCCTTCGGTAATATTCAGTGAATTAGCGACCCCGTTTGACCACTAGTGTCAAGCTGACGTTTCTCTTGTATCATGGCACAGATTGGCATGCAGCTGAAACCGTGTAGCCTTATCCATTGTGGTTATTGAGCTCTAGGAAGCATTCCAGCTCTCTTAGTATTGGCAGATCTGCACTACTATGAAAAACGTAGAAGAGGACGGCCTGTGTGTTTTGGGATTTGTGAGCAGTGCAGCATTGAGAACAACTATATGCCGAGTCATGGGGTGAAGGGCTTCTTTTGTTAAACCTCTAGAACTTGGTAAGTTGAAACAACTCAAGCATCTCCCATCTAAAGCACAATGGAGGTACAAAATAGAGAAATAAACAACAGGGTCAATGCTCTGCGGTCCCTTTTGAAAATAAGGCTTGAAGGGAAACTTTATTTTCTTAATTGGGATTTAGATAATTACAGGCTCAATTCTCCCAGACAAACAGTCTAGTTGCACCTGTTCTCTTCACAGCAAAATTTCCTTTGTGATGACAAGTGAGTTTCAGGGAAAGACACTTGGAGGTTGCAATTCTTTGGTAGGTGCTCATCTTTCGGTAATCTTCAGTGAATTGGCGAACCCGTTTGACCACTAGCGTCAAGCTAACGTTCCTCGTGTATCATGCCACAGGTTCGCATGCAGCAGAATCCATATAGCCTTATTAATATTGGTTCCTGAGGTCTAGGAAGCATTCCAGGTCTCTTAGTACTGGCGGGTCTGCACTAGGATGGGAAACGTACAAGAACTACGGCCTGTGATTTCGGGGAGTTCTGAGCAATGAACCAATGGGAACAGTTAGATCCCGAGTCGTGGGCAGTGAAGGGCTTCTGTTTTTAAACTCCTAGATTGTGGTATGTTGAAACACCTCAAGTATCTCCCTTCTAAAGCACCTTCGAGATGCAAAATAGAGAAGGAGACAGCAGGGTCAATGCTCTGCGGGCACTTTTGAAAATAAGGTTTGAAGGGATACTTTATTTTCCTCATTGGAATTTAGAGAGTTGTGGGATCAATTCTCACTATGAAGCATTGTACTTCCACACGTTCCCTTCACGGCTCAATTGCCTTTGTGATGACAAGTGAGTTTCTAGTAAAGAAACTTGGAGGTTTCCATTCTTTGGTGGTGCTCATCCTTCGGTAATCTTCAGTGAATTGGCGAAACCGTTTGACCAATGGTGTCAAGGTAACGTTCCTCTTCTATCATGACACAGATTGGCATGCAGCTGAATCTCTGTAGCCTTGTCCATTGTGGTTCTTGAGCTCTAGGAAGCATTCCAGGTCTCTTAGTAGTGGCAGATCTGCAGTAGGTTGAGAAATGTACAAGTGGACGACCTGTGTGCTTTGTGAGTTGTGAGCAGTGCAGCGTTGGGAAAAGCTGGATGCCGAGTCATGGGGGTGAAGGGCTCCTTTTGTTAAACCTCTAGAATATGGTAAGTTGAAGCAACTCAAGTATCTCCCTTCTAAAGCACCTTGGAGGTACAAAATAGAGAAAGAAACAGCAGGGTCAAGGCTCTGCGGGCCCTCTTGAAAATAAGGCTTGAAGGGAAACTTTATTTTCTTCATTGGGATTTAGAGAGTTACGGACTCAGTTCTCCCAGAGAAACAGTGTAGTTGCATATGTTTTCTTCATAGCACAATTGCCTTTGTAATGACAAGTGAGTGTCGAGGAAAGAAACTTGGAGGTTGCTATTCTTTGGTAGGTGCTCGTCCTTCGGTAATCTTCAGTGAATTGGCGAACCCGTTTGACCACTAGCGTCAAACTAACCTTCCTCTTGTATCATGACACAGATTGGCATGCAGCTGAAACCGTGTAGCCTTATCCATTGTGGTTATTGAGCTCTAGGAAGCATTCCAGCTCTCTTAGTATTGGCAGATCTGCACTACTATGAAAAACGTAGAAGAGGACGGTCTGTGTGTTTTGGGATTTGTGAGCAGTGCAGCATTGGGAACAACTATATGCCGAGTCATGGGGTGAAGGGCTTCTTTTGTTAAACCTCTAGAACTTGGTAAGTTGAAACAACTCAAGCATCTCCCATCTAAAGCACATTGGAGGTACAAAATAGAGAAAGAAAGAGCAGGATCAAGGCTCTGCGGGCCCTACTGCAAATAAGGCTTGAAGGGAAACTTTATTTTCTTAATTGGGATTTAGATAATTACAGGCTCAATTCTCCCAGACAAACAGTCTAGTTGCACCTGTTCTCTTCACAGCAAAATTTCCTTTGTGATGACAAGTGAGTTTCAAGGAAAGACACTTGGAGGTTGCAATTCTTTGGTAGGTGCTCATCTTTCGGTAATCTTCAGTGAATTGGCGAACCCGTTTGACCACTAGCGTCAAGCTAACGTTCCTCGTGTATCATGCCACAGGTTCGCATGCAGCAGAATCCATATAGCCTTATTAATATTGGTTCCTGAGGTCTAGGAAGCATTCCAGGTCTCTTAGTACTGGCGGGTCTGCACTAGGATGGGAAACGTACAAGAACTACGGCCTGTGATTTCGGGGAGTTCTGAGCAATGAACCAATGGGAACAGTTAGATCCCGAGTCGTGGGCAGTGAAGGGCTTCTGTTTTTAAACTCCTAGATTGTGGTATGTTGAAACACCTCAAGTATCTCCCTTCTAAAGCACCTTCGAGATGCAAAATAGAGAAGGAGACAGCAGGGTCAATGCTCTGCGGGCACTTTTGAAAATAAGGTTTGAAGGGATACTTTATTTTCCTCATTGGAATTTAGAGAGTTGTGGGATCAATTCTCACTATGAAGCATTGTACTTCCACACGTTCCCTTCACGGCTCAATTGCCTTTGTGATGACAAGTGAGTTTCTAGTAAAGAAACTTGGAGGTTTCCATTCTTTGGTGGTGCTCATCCTTCGGTAATCTTCAGTGAATTGGCGAAACCGTTTGACCAATGGTGTCAAGGTAACGTTCCTCTTCTATCATGACACAGATTGGCATGCAGCTGAATCTCTGTAGCCTTGTCCATTGTGGTTCTTGAGCTCTAGGAAGCATTCCAGGTCTCTTAGTAGTGGCAGATCTGCAGTAGGTTGAGAAATGTACAAGTGGACGACCTGTGTGCTTTGTGAGTTGTGAGCAGTGCAGCGTTGGGAAAAGCTGGATGCCGAGTCATGGGGCTGAAGGGCTCCTTTTGTTAAACCTCTAGAATATGGTAAGTTGAAGCAACTCAAGTATCTCCCTTCTAAAGCACCTTGGAGGTACAAAATAGAGAAAGAAACAGCAGGGTCAAGGCTCTGCGGGCCCTCTTGAAAATAAGGCTTGAAGGGAAACTTTATTTTCTTCATTGGGATTTAGAGAGTTACGGACTCAGTTCTCCCAGAGAAACAGTGTAGTTGCATATGTTTTCTTCATAGCACAATTGCCTTTGTAATGACAAGTGAGTGTCGAGGAAAGAAACTTGGAGGTTGCTATTCTTTGGTAGGTGCTCGTCCTTCGGTAATCTTCAGTGAATTGGCGAACCCGTTTGACCACTAGCGTCAAACTAACCTTCCTCTTGTATCATGACACAGATTGGCATGCAGCTGAAACCGTGTAGCCTTATCCATTGTGGTTATTGAGCTCTAGGAAGCATTCCAGCTCTCTTAGTATTGGCAGATCTGCACTACTATGAAAAACGTAGAAGAGGACGGTCTGTGTGTTTTGGGATTTGTGAGCAGTGCAGCATTGGGAACAACTATATGCCGAGTCATGGGGTGAAGGGCTTCTTTTGTTAAACCTCTAGAACTTGGTAAGTTGAAACAACTCAAGCATCTCCCATCTAAAGCACATTGGAGGTACAAAATAGAGAAAGAAAGAGCAGGATCAAGGCTCTGCGGGCCCTACTGCAAATAAGGCTTGAAGGGAAACTTTATTTTCTTAATTGGGATTTAGATAATTACAGGCTCAATTCTCCCAGACAAACAGTCTAGTTGCACCTGTTCTCTTCACAGCAAAATTTCCTTTGTGATGACAAGTGAGTTTCAAGGAAAGACACTTGGAGGTTGCAATTCTTTGGTAGGTGCTCATCTTTCGGTAATCTTCAGTGAATTGGCGAACCCGTTTGACCACTAGCGTCAAGCTAACGTTCCTCGTGTATCATGCCACAGGTTCGCATGCAGCAGAATCCATATAGCCTTATTAATATTGGTTCCTGAGGTCTAGGAAGCATTCCAGTTCTCTTAGTACTGGCGGGTCTGCACTAGGATGGGAAACGTACAAGAACTACGGCCTGTGATTTCGGGGAGTTCTGAGCAATGAACCAATGGGAACAGTTAGATCCCGAGTCGTGGGCAGTGAAGGGCTTCTGTTTTTAAACTCCTAGATTGTGGTATGTTGAAACAACTCAACCATCTCCCGTCTAAAGCACCTTCGAGATGCAAAATAGAGAAGGAGACAGCAGGGTCAATGCTCTGCGGGCACTTTTGAAAATAAGGTTTGAAGGGATACTTTATTTTCCTCATTGGAATTTAGAGAGTTGTGGGATCAATTCTCACTATGAAGCATTGTACTTCCACACGTTCCCTTCACGGCTCAATTGCCTTTGTGATGACAAGTGAGTTTCTAGTAAAGAAACTTGGAGGTTTCCATTCTTTGGTGGTGCTCATCCTTCGGTAATCTTCAGTGAATTGGCGAAACCGTTTGACCAATGGTGTCAAGGTAACGTTCCTCTTCTATCATGACACAGATTGGCATGCAGCTGAATCTCTGTAGCCTTGTCCATTGTGGTTCTTGAGCTCTAGGAAGCATTCCAGGTCTCTTAGTAGTGGCAGATCTGCAGTAGGTTGAGAAACGTACAAGTGGACGACCTGTGTGCTTTGTGAGTTGTGAGCAGTGCAGCGTTGGGAAAAGCTGGATGCCGAGTCATGGGGCTGAAGGTCTTCTTTTGTTAAACCTCTAGAATGTGGTAAGTTGAAGCAACTCAAGTATCTCCCTTCTAAAGCACCTTGGAGGTACAAAATAGAGAAAGAAACAGCAGGGTCAAGGCTCTGCGAGCCCTTTTGAAAATAAGGCTTGAAGGGAAACTTTAATTTCTTCATTGGGATTTAGAGAGTTTCGGACTCAGTTCTCCCAGAGAAACAGTGTAGTTGCACATGTTTTCTTCATAGCACAATTGCCTTTGTAATGACAAGTGAGTGTCTAGGAAAGAAACTTGGAGGTTGCCATTCTTTGGTAGGTGCTCGTCCTTCGGTAATCTTCAGGGAATTGGCGATCCCGTTTGACCACTAGCGTCAAACTAACGTTCCTCTTATATCATGACACAGATTGGAATGCAGCTGAATCCCTGTAGACTTATCCAGTGTGCTTCTTGAGCTCTAGGAAGTATTGCAGGTGTCTTAGTAGTGGCAGATCTGCCGTAGGATGAGAAACGTACAAGAAGGATGGCCTGTGTGTTTTGGGAGTTGTGAGCAGTGCAGCCTTGGGAACAGCTAGATGCCGAGTCATGGGGGTGAAGGTCTTCTTTTGTTAAACCTCTAGAATGTGGTAAGTTGAATCAACTGAGCTATCCCCCATCTGAAGCACTTTGATGATACAAAATAGAGAAATAAACAACAGGGTCAATGCTCTGCGGTCCCTTTTGAAAATAAGGCTCAAAGGGAAACTTTATTTTCTTCATTGGGATTTAGAGAGCTGCAGTCTCAATTCTCCCTGACAAACACTGTAGTTGCAAATGTTCTCTTCATAGCAAAATTGCCTTTGTGATGACAAGTGAATTCCTAGGAAAGAAACTTGGAGGTTGCCATTCTTTGGTAGGTGCTCGTCCTTCAGTAATCTTCAGTGAATTTGAAAACCCGTTTGACCACTAGCCTCAAGCTAACTTTCCTCGTGTATCATGCTACAGGTTAGCATGCAGCAGAATCCATATAGCCTTATTCAGATTGGTTCCTGAGCTCTAGGAAGCATTCCAGTTCTCTTAGTACTGGCGGGTCTGCACTAGGATGGGAAACGTACAGGAACTACGGCCTGTGAGTTTGGGGACTTGTGAGCCATTCACCAATGGGAACAGTTAAATGCCGAGTCATGGGCATTGAAGGGCTTCTAATTTTAAACTTCTAGATTGTGGTAGGTTGAAACAACTCAAGTATCTCCCTTCTAAAGCACCTTGGAAATGCAAAATAGAGAAGGAAACATCAGAGTTAATGCTCTGTGGGCCCTTCTGAAAATAAGTCTTGTAGGGATACTTTATTTTCCTCATTGGGATTACGAGAGTTGCAGGATCAATTCTGACTATGAAGCACTGTACTTCCACACGTTCCCTTCTTGGCACAATTGCCTTTGTGATGACAAGCGAATTTCTAGGAAAGAAACCTGGAGGTTGCCATTCTTTGGTTGTTGCTTATCCTTCGGTAATCTTGAGTGAATTGGCGAACCCTTTTGACCACTAGCGTCAAGATAACGTTCCTCTTCTATCATGACACAGATTGGCATGCAGCTGAATCTCTGTAGCCTTGTCCATTGTGGTTCTTGAGCTCTAGGAAGCATTCCAGGTCTCTTAGTATTGGCAGATCTGCAGTAGGTTGAGAAACGTACAAGTGGACGACCTGTGTGCTTTGTGAGTTGTGAGCAGTGCAGCGTTGGGAAAAGCTGGATGCCGAGTCATGGGGGTGAAGGTCTCCTTTTGTTAAACCTCTAGAATATGGTAAGTTGAAGCAACTCAAGTATCTCCCTTCTAAAGCACCTTGGAGGTACAAAATAGAGAAAGAAACAGCAGGGTCAAGGCTCTGCGGGCCCTCTTGAAAATAAGGCTTGAAGGGAAACTTTATTTTCTTCATTGGGATTTAGAGAGTTACGGACTCAGTTCTCCCAGAGAAACAGTGTAGTTGCACATGTTTTCTTCATAGCACAATTGCCTTTGTAATGACAAGTGAGTGTCTAGGAAAGAAACTTGGCGGTTGCCATTCTTTGGTAGGTGCTCGTCCTTCGGTAATCTTCAGGGAATTGGCGATCCCGTTTGACCACTAGCGTCAAACTAACGTTCCTCTTATATCATGACACAGATTGGCATGCAGCTGAATCCCTGTAGACTTATCCAGTGTGGTCCTTGAGCTCTAGGAAGTATTGCAGGTCTCTTAGTAGTGGCAGATCTGCACTAGGATGAGAAACATACAAGAAGTCTGGCCTGTGTGTTTGGGGAGTTGTGAGCAGTGCAGCCTTGGGAACAGCTAGATGCCAAGCCATGGGTTTGAAGGTCTTCTTTTGTTAAAGCTGAAGAATGTGGTAAGTTGAAGCAACTCAAGTATCTCCCTTCTAAAGCACCTTGGAGGTATAACATAGAGAAAGAAACAGCAGGGTCAATGCTCTGCGGGCCCTTTTGAAAATAAGGCTTGAAGGGAAACTTAATTTCCTCATTGGAATTTAGAGAGTTGTGGGCTCAATTCTCCCTGAGAAACACTGTTGTTGCACAAGTTCCCTTCACAGGACAATTGCCTTTGTGCTGACAAGTGCGTTTCCACTAAAGAAACCTGGAGGTTGCCATTCTTTAGTGGTGCTCATACTTCGGTTATCTTCAGTGAATTGGCGAACCCTTTTGACCAATAGTGTCAAGCTAAAGTTCCCCTTGTATCATGACACAGATTGGCATGCAGATGAATCCCTGTAGCCTTATCCAGTGTGGTTCTTGAGCTCTAGGAAGCATTGCAGGTGTCTTAGTAGTGGCAGATCTGCCGTAGGATGAGAAACGTACAAGAAGGATGGCCTGTGTGTTTTGGGAGTTGTGAGCAGTGCAGCCTTGGCAACAGCTAGATGCCAAGCCATGGGGTTGAAGGTCTTCTTTTGTTAAAGCTGAAGAATGTGGTAAGTTGAAGCAACTCAAGTATCTCCCTTCTAAAGCACCTTGGAGGTATAACATAGAGAAAGAAACAGCAGGGTCAATGCCCTGTGGGCCCTTTTGAAAATAAGGCTTGAAGGGAAACTTAATTTCCTCATTGGAATTTAGAGAGTTGTGGGCTCAATTCTCCCTGAGAAACACTGTTGTTGCACAAGTTCCCTTCACAGGACAATTGCCTTTGTGCTGACAAGTGCGTTTCCAGTAAAGAAACCTGGAGGTTGTCATTCTTTAGTGGTGCTCATACTTCGGTTATCTTTAGTGAATTGGCGAACCCTTTTGACCAATAGTGTCAAGCTAACGTTCCCCTTGTATCATGACACAGATTGGCATGCAGCTGAATCCCTGTAGCCTTATCCAGTGTGGTTCTTGAGCTCTAGGAAGCATTGCAGGTGTCTTAGTAGTGGCAGATCTGCCGTAGGATGAGAAACGTACAAGAAGGATGGCCTGTGTGTTTTGGGAGTTGTGAGCAGTGCAGCCTTGGGAACAGCTAGATGCCGAGTCATGGGGGTGAAGGTCTTCTTTTGTTAAACCTCTAGAATGTGGTAAGTTGAAGCAACTGAGCTATCTCCCATCTGAAGCACCTTGGTGATACAAAATAGAGAAATAAACAACAGGGTCAATGCTCTCCGGTCCCTTTTGAAAATAAGGCTCGAAGGGAAACTTTATTTTCTTCATTGGGATTTAGAGAGCTGCAGGCTCAATTCTCCCTGTCAAACACTGTAGTTGCAAATGTTCTCTTCATAGCAAAATTGCCTTTGTGATGACAAGTGAATTCCTAGGAAAGAAACTTGGAGGTTGCAATTCTTTGGTAGGTGCTCGTCCTTCAGTAATCTTCAGTGAATTTGAAAACCCGTTTGACCACTAGCCTCAAGCTAACGTTCCTCGTGTATCATGCTACAGGTTAGCATGCAGCAGAATCCATATAGCCTTATTCAGATTGGTTCCTGAGCTCTAGGAAGCATTCCAGTTCTCTTAGTACTGGCGGGTCTGCACTAGGATGGGAAACATACAGGAACTACGGCCTGTGAGTTTGGGGACTTGTGAGCCATTCACCAATGGGAACACTTAGATGCCGAGTCATGGGCATTGAAGGGCTTCTATTTTTAAACTCCTAGATTGTGGTAGGTTGAAACAACTCAAGTATCTCCCTTCTAAAGCACCTTGGAAATGCAAAATAGAGAAGGAAACATCAGAGTTAATGCTCTGTGGGCCCTTCTGAAAATAAGTCTTGTAGGGATACTTTATTTTCCTCATTGGGATTACGAGAGTTGCAGGATCAATTCTGACTATGAAGCACTGTACTTCCACACGTTCCCTTCTTGGCACAATTGCCTTTGTGATGACAAGCGAATTTCTAGGAAAGAAACCTGGAGGTTGCCATTCTTTGGTTGTTGCTTATCCTTCGGTAATCTTCAGTGAATTGGCGAACCCTTTTGACCACTAGCGTCAAGATAACGTTCCTCTTCTATCATGACACAGATTGGCACGCAGCTGAATCTCTGTAGCCTTGTCCATTGTGGTTCTTGAGCTCTAGGAAGCATTCCAGGTCTCTTAGTAGTGGCAGATCTGCACTAGGTTGAGAAACGTACAAGTGGACGACCTGTGTGCTTTGTGAGTTGTGAGCAGTGCAGCGTTGGGAAAAGCTGGGTGCCGAGTCATGGTGGTGAAGGTCTTCTTTTGTTAAACCTCTAGAACTTGGTAAGTTGAAACAACTCAAGTATCTCCCATCTAAAGCACATTGGAGGTACAAAATAGAGAAAGAAACAGCAGGATCAAGGCTCTGCGGGCCCTTCTGCAAATAAGGCTTGAAGGGAAACTTTATTTTCTTAATTGGGATTTAGATATTTACGGGCTCAATTCTCCCAGACAAACAGTCTTGTAGCACGTGTTCTTTTCATAGCAAAATTGCCTTTGTGATGACAAGTGAGTTTCAAGGAAAGACACTTGGAGGTTGCAATTCTTTGGTAGGTGCTCATCTTTCGGTAATCTTCAGTGAATTGGCGAACCCGTTTGACCACTAGCGTCAAGCTAACGTTCCTCGTGTATCATGCCACAGGTTAGCATGCAGCAGAATCCATATAGCCTTATTCAGATTGGTTCCTGAGGTCTAGGAAGCATTCCAGGTCTCTTAGTACTGGCGGGTCTGCACTAGGATGGGAAACGTACAAGAACTACGGCCTGTGATTTCGGGGAGTTCTGAGCAATGAACCAATGGGAACAGTTAGATCCCGAGTCGTGGGCAGTGAAGGGCTTCTGTTTTTAAACTCCTAGATTGTGGTATGTTGAAACAACTCAACTATCTCCCGTCTAAAGCACCTTCGAGATGCAAAATAGAGAAGGAGACAGCAGGGTCAATGCTCTGCGGGCACTTTTGAAAATAAGGTTTGAAGGGATACTTTATTTTCCTCATTGGAATTTAGAGAGTTGTGGGATCAATTCTCACTATGAAGCATTGTACTTCCACACGTTCCCTTCACGGCTCAATTGCCTTTGTGATGACAAGTGAGTTTCTAGTAAAGAAACTTGGAGGTTTCCATTCTTTGGTGGTGCTCATCCTTCGGTAATCTTCAGTGAATTGGCGAAACCGTTTGACCAATGGTGTCAAGGTAACGTTCCTCTTCTATCATGACACAGATTGGCATGCAGCTGAATCTCTGTAGCCTTGTCCATTGTGGTTCTTGAGCTCTAGGAAGCATTCCAGGTCTCTTAGTAGTGGCAGATCTGCAGTAGGTTGAGAAATGTACAAGTGGACGACCTGTGTGCTTTGTGAGTTGTGAGCAGTGCAGCGTTGGGAAAAGCTGGATGCCGAGTCATGGGGGTGAAGGTCTCCTTTTGTTCAACCTCTAGAATATGGTAAGTTGAAGCAACTCAAGTATCTCCCTTCTAAAGCACCTTGGAGGTACAAAATAGAGAAAGAAACAGCAGGGTCAAGGCTCTGCGGGCCCTCTTGAAAATAAGGCTTGAAGGGAAACTTTATTTTCTTCATTGGGATTTAGAGAGTTACGGACTCAGTTCTCCCAGAGAAACAGTGTAGTTCCACATGTTTTCTTCATAGCACAATTGCCTTTGTAATGACAAGTGAGTGTCTAGGAAAGAAACTTGGAGTTTGCCATTCTTTGGTAGGAGCTCGTCCTTCGGTAATCTTCAGGGAATTGGCGATCCCGTTTGACCACTAGCGTCAAACTAACGTTCCTCTTATATCATGACACAGATTGGCATGCAGCTGAATACCTGTAGACTTATCCAGTGTGGTCCTTGAGCTCTAGGAAGTATTGCAGGTCTCTTAGTAGTGGCAGATCTGCAGTAGAATGAGAAACATACAAGAAGTCTGGCCTGTGTGTTTGGGGAGTTGTGAGCAGTGCAGCCTTGGGGACAGCTAGATGCCAAGCCATGGGGTTGAAGGTCTTCTTTTGTTAAAGCTGAAGAATGTGGTAAGTTGAACCAACTCAAGTATCTCCCTTCTAAAGCACCTTGGAGGTATAACATAGAGAAAGAAACAGCAGGGTCAATGCTCTGCGGGCCTTTTTGAAAATAAGGCTTGAAGGGAAACTTAATTTCCTCATTGGAATTTAGAGAGTTGTGGGCTCAATTCTCCCTGAGAAACACTGTTGTTGCACAAGTTCCCTTCACAGGACAATTGCCTTTGTGCTGACAAGTGCGTTTCCACTAAAGAAACCTGGAGGTTGCCATTCTTTAGTGGTGCTCATACTTCGGTTATCTTCAGTGAATTGGCGAACCCTTTTGACCAATAGTGTCAAGCTAACGTTCCCCTTGTATCATGACACAGATTGGCATGCAGCTGAATCCCTGTAGCCTTATCCAGTGTGGTCCTTGAGCTCTAGGAAGCATTGCAGGTGTCTTAGTAGTGGCAGATCTGCCGTAGGATGAGAAACGTACAAGAAGGATGGCCTGTGTGTTTTGGGAGTTGTGAGCAGTGCAGCCTTGGCAACAGCTAGATGCCAAGCCATGGGGTTGAAGGTCTTCTTTTGTTAAAGCTGAAGAATGTGGTAAGTTGAAGCAACTCAAGTATTTCCCTTCTAAAGCACCTTGGAGGTATAACATAGAGAAAGAAACAGCAGGGTCAATGCTCTGCGGGCCCTTTTGAAAATAATGCTTGAAGGGAAACTTAATTTCCTCATTGGAATTTAGAGAGTTGTGGGCTCAATTCTCCCTGAGAAACACTGTTGTTGCACAAGTTCCCTTCACAGGACAATTGCCTTTGTGCTGACAAGTGCGTTTCCAATAAAGAAACCTGGATGTTGTCATTCTTTAGTGGTGCTCATACTTCGGTTATCTTCAGTGAATTGGCGAACCCTTTTGACCAATAGTGTCAAGCTAACGTTCCCCTTGTATCATGACACAGATTGGCATGCAGCTGAATCCCTGTGGCCTTATCCAGTGTGGTTCTTGAGCTCTAGGAAGCATTGCAGGTGTCTTAGTAGTGGCAGATCTTCCGTAGAATGAGAAACGTACAAGAAGGATGGCCTGTGTGTTTTGGGAGTTGTGAGCAGTGCAGCCTTGGGAACAGCTAGATGCCGAGTCATGGGGGTGAAGGTCTTCTTTTGTTAAACCTCTAGAATGTGGTAAGTTGAAGCAACTGAGCTATCTCCCATCTGAAGCACCTTGGTGATACAAAATAGAGAAATAAACAACAGGGTCAATGCTCTCCGGTCCGTTTTGAAAATAAGCCTCGAAGGGAAACTTTATTTTCTTCATTGGGATTTAGAGAGCTGCAGGCTCAATTCTCCCTGACAAACACTGTAGTTGCAAATGTTCTCTTCATAGCAAAATTGCCTTTGTGATGACAAGTGAATTCCTAGGAAAGAAACTTGGAGGTTGCCATTCTTAGGTAGGTGCTCGTCCTTCAGTAATCTTCAGTGAATTTGAAAACCCGTTTGACCACTAGCCTCAAGCTAACGTTCCTCGTGTATCATGCTACAGGTTAGCATGCAGCAGAATCCATATAGCCTTATTCAGATTGGTTCCTGAGCTCTAGGAAGCATTCCAGTTCTCTTAGTACTGGCGGGTCTGCACTAGGATGGGAAACGTACAGGAACTACGGCCTGTGAGTTTGGGGACTTGTGAGCCATTCACCAATGGGAACAGTTAGATGCCGAGTCATGGGCATTGAAGGGCTTCTATTTTTAAACTCCTAGATTGTGGTAGGTTGAAACAACTCAAGTATCTCCCTTCTAAAGCACCTTGGAAATGCAAAATAGAGAAGGAAACATCAGAGTTAATGCTCTGTGGGCCCTTCTGAAAATAAGTCTTGTAGGGATACTTTATTTTCCTCATTGGGATTTCGAGAGTTGCAGGATCAATTCTGACTATGAAGCACTGTACTTCCACACGTTCCCTTCTTGGCACAATTGCCTTTGTGATGACAAGCGAATGTCTAGGAAAGAAACCTGGAGGTTGCCATTCTTTGGTAGTTGCTTATCCTTCGGTAATCTTCAGTGAATTGGCGAACCCTTTTGACCACTAGCGTCAAGATAACGTTCCTCTTGTATCATGACGCAGATTGGCATGCAGTTAAATCCCTGTAGCCTTCTCAAGTGTGTTTATTGAACTCTAGGAAGCATTCCAAGTCTCTTACTAGTGGCATATCTGCACTAGGATGAGAAACGTACAAGAACACGGCCTGAGTGTTTGGGGAGTTGTGAGCAGTGCAGCGCTGGGAACAGCTAGATGCCAACTCATGGGGGTGAATGTCTTCTTTTGTTAAAGCTGAAGAATGTGATACGTTGAAGAAACTCAAGTATCTCCCTTCTTAAGCACCTTGGAAGTACAACATAGAGAAAGATACAGCAGGGTCAATGTTCTGCGGGCCCTTTTGAAAATAAGGCTTCAAGGGAAAATTTATTTTCTTAATTGGGATTTAGAGAGTTACGGGCTGAACTCTCCCTGAGAAACAGTGTAGTTGCACATGTTCTCTTCATAGCACAATTGCCTTTGTGATGACAAGTGAGATTTTAAGAAAGAAACTTGGGGGTTGCCATTCTTTCGTAGGTGCTCGTCCTTCGGTAATATTCAGTGAATTAGCGACCCCGTTTGACCACTAGTGTCAAGCTGACGTTTCTCTTGTATCATGGCACAGATTGGCATGCAGCTGAAACCCTGTAGCCTTATCCATTGTGGTTATTGAGCTCTAGGAAGCATTCCAGCTCTCTTAGTATTGGCAGATCTGCACTACTATGAAAAACTTCCAAGAGGACGGACTGTGTGTTTTGGGATTTGTGAGCAGTGCAGCATTGGGAACACCTATATGCCGAGTCATGGGGTGAAGGGCTTCTTTTGTTAAACCTCTAGAACTTGGTAACTTGAAACAACTCAAGCATCTCCCATCTAAAGCACATTGGAGGTACAAAATAGAGAAAGAAATAGCAGGATCAAGGCTCTGCGGGCCCTTCTGCAAATAAGGCTTGAAGGGAAACTTTATTTTCTTAATTGGGATTTAGATAATTACGGGCTAAATTCTCCCAGACAAACAGTCCAGTTGCACCTGTTCTCTTCACAGCAAAATTGCCTTTGTGATGACAAGTGAGTTTCAAGGAAAGACACTTGGAGGTTGCAATTCTTTGGTAGGTGCTCATCTTTCGGTAATCTTCAGTGAATTGGCGAACCCGTTTGACCACTAGCGTCAAGCTAAAGTTCCTCGTGTATCATGCCACAGGTTCGCATGCAGCAGAATCCATATAGCCTTATTAATATTGGTTCCTGAGGTCTAGGAAGCATTCCAGGTCTCTTAGTACTGGCGGGTCTGCACTAGGATGGGAAACGTACAAGAACTACGGCCTGTGATTTCGGGGAGTTCTGAGCAATGAACCAATGGGAACAGTTAGATCCCGAGTCGTGGGCAGTGAAGGGCTTCTGTTTTTAAACTCCTAGATTGTGGTATGTTGAAACAACTCAACTATCTCCCGTCTAAAGCACCTTCGAGATGCAAAATAGAGAAGGAGACAGCAGGGTCAATGCTCTGCGGGCACTTTTGAAAGTAAGGTTTGAAGGGATACTTTATTTTCCTCATTGGAATTTAGAGAGTTGTGGGATCAATTCTCAATATGAAGCATTGTACTTCCACACGTTCCCTTCACGGCTCAATTGCCTTTGTGATGACAAGTGAGTTTCTAGTAAAGAAACTTGGAGGTTTCCATTCTTTGGTGGTGCTCATCCTTCGGTAATCTTCAGTGAATTGGCGAAACTGTTTGACCAATGGTGTCAAGGTAACGTTCCTCTTCTATCATGACACAGATTGGCATGCAGCTGAATCTCTGTAGCCTTGTCCATTGTGGTTCTTGAGCTCTAGGAAGCATTCCAGGTCTCTTAGTAGTGGCAGATCTGCAGTAGGTTGAGAAACGTACAAGTGGACGACCTGTGTGCTTTGTGAGTTGTGAGCAGTGCAGCGTTGGGAAAAGCTGGATGCCGAGTCATGGGGGTGAAGGTCTCCTTTTGTTAAACCTCTAGAATATGGTAAGTTGAAGCAACTCAAGTATCTCCCTTCTAAAGCACCTTGGAGGTACAAAATAGAGAAAGAAACAGCAGGGTCAAGGCTCTGCGGGCCCTCTTGAAAATAAGGCTTGAAGGGAAACTTTATTTTCTTCATTGGGATTTAGAGAGTTACGGACTCAGTTCTCCCAGAGAAACAGTGTAGTTGCATATGTTTTCTTCATAGCACAATTGCCTTTGTAATGACAAGTGAGTGTCGAGGAAAGAAACTTGGAGGTTGCTATTCTTTGGTAGGTGCTCGTCCTTCGGTAATCTTCAGTGAATTGGCGAACCCGTTTGACCACTAGCGTCAAACGAACCTTCCTCTTGTATCATGACACAGATTGGCATGCAGCGTAATCCCTGTAGCCTTATCCAGTGTGGTTCTTGAGCTCTAGGAAGCATTGCAGGTGTCTTAGTAGTGGCAGATCTGCCGTAGGATGACAAACGTACAAGAAGGATGGCCTCTGTGTTTTGGGAGTTGTGAGCAGTGCAGCCTTGGGAACAGCTAGATGCCGAGTCATGGGGGTGAAGGTCTTCTTTTGTTAAACCTCTAGAATGTGGTAAGTTGAATCAACTGAGCTATCCCCCATCTGAAGCACCTTGGTGATACAAAATAGAGAAATAAACAACAGGGTCAATGCTCTGCGGTCCCTTTTGAAAATAAGGCTCAAAGGGAAACTTTATTTTCTTCATTGGGATTTAGAGAGCTGCAGTCTCAATTCTCCCTGACAAACACTGTAGTTGCAAATGTTCTCTTCATAGCAAAATTGCCTTTGTGATGACAAGTGAATTCCTAGGAAAGAAACTTGGAGGTTGCCATTCTTTGGTAGGTGCTCGTCCTTCAGTAATCTTCAGTGAATTTGAAAACCCGTTTGACCACTAGCCTCAAGCTAACGTTCCTCGTGTAACATGCTACAGGTTAGCATGCAGCAGAATCCATATAGCCTTATTCAGATTGGTTCCAGAGCTCTAGGAAGCATTCCAGTTCTCTTAGTACTGGCGGGTCTGCACTAGGATGGGAAACGTACAGGAACTACGGCCTGTGAGTTTGGGGACTTGTGAGCCATTCACCAATGGGAACAGTTAGATGCCGAGTCATGGGCATTGAAGGGCTTCTATTTTTAAACTTCTAGATTGTGGTAGGTTGAAACAACTCAAGTATCTCCCTTCTAAAGCACCTTGGAACTGCAAAATAGAGAAGGAAACATCAGAGTTAATGCTCTGTGGGCCCTTCTGAAAATAAGTCTTGTAGGGATACTTTATTTTCCTCATTGGGATTACGAGAGTTGCAGGATCAATTCTGACTATGAAGCACTGTACTTCCACACGTTCCCTTCTTGGCACAATTGCCTTTGTGATGACAAGCGAATTTCTAGGAAAGAAACCTGGAGGTTGCCATTCTTTGGTTGTTGCTTATCCTTCGGTAATCTTCAGTGAATTGGCGAACCCTTTTGACCACTAGCGTCAAGATAACGTTCCTCTTCTATCATGACACAGATTGGCATGCAGCTGAATCTCTGTAGCCTTGTCCATTGTGGTTCTTGAGCTCTAGGAAGCATTCCAGGTCTCTTAGTAGTGGCAGATCTGCACTAGGTTGAGAAACGTACAAGTGGACGACCTGTGTGCTTTGTGAGTTGTGAGCAGTGCAGCGTTGGGAAAAGCTGGATGCCGAGTCATGGGGGTGAAGGTCTTCTTTTGTTAAACCTCTAGAACTTGGTAAGTTGAAACAACTCAAGTATCTCCCATCTAAAGCACATTGGAGTTACAAAATAGAGAAAGAAACAGCAGGATCAAGGCTCTGCGGGCCCTTCTGCAAATAAGGCTTGAAGGGAAACTTTATTTTCTTAATTGGGATTTAGATAATTACGGGCTCAATTCTCCCAGACAAACAGTCTAGTTGCACCTGTTCTCTTCATAGCAAAATTGCCTTTGTGATGACAAGTGAGTTTCAAGGAAAGACACTTGGAGGTTGCAATTCTTTGGTAGGTGCTCATCTTTCGGTAATCTTCAGTGAATTGGCGAACCCGTTTGACCACTAGTGTCAAGCTAACATTCCTCGTGTATCATGCCACAGGTTAGCATGCAGCAGAATCCATATAGCCTTATTAATATTGGTTCCTGAGGTCTAGGAAGCATTCCAGGTCTCTTAGTACTGGCGGGTCTGCACTAGGATGGGAAACGTACAAGAACTACGGCCTGTGATTTCGGGGAGTTCTGAGCAATGAACCAATGGGAACAGTTAGATCCCGAGTCGTGGGCAGTGAAGGGCTTCTGTTTTTAAACTCCTAGATTGTGGTATGTTGAAACAACTCAACTATCTCCCGTCTAAAGCACCTTCGAGATGCAAAATAGAGAAGGAGACAGCAGGGTCAATGCTCTGCGGGCACTTTTGAAAATAAGGTTTGAAGGGATACTTTATTTTCCTCATTGGAATTTAGAGAGTTGTGGGATCAATTCTCACTATGAAGCATTGTACTTCCACACGTTCCCTTCACGGCTCAATTGCCTTTGTGATGACAAGTGAGTTTCTAGTAAAGAAACTTGGAGGTTTCCATTCTTTGGTGGCGCTCATCCTTCGGTAATCTTCAGTGAATTGGCGAAACCGTTTGACCAATGGTGTCAAGGTAACGTTCCTCTTCTATCATGACACAGATTGGCATGCAGCTGAATCTCTGTAGCCTTGTCCATTGTGGTTCTTGAGCTCTAGGAAGCATTCCAGGTCTCTTAGTAGTGGCAGATCTGCAGTAGGTTGAGAAACGTACAAGTGGACGACCTGTGTGCTTTGTGAGTTGTGAGCAGTGCAGCGTTGGGAAAAGCTGGATGCCGAGTCATGGGGGTGAAGGTCTCCTTTTGTTAAACCTCTAGAATATGGTAAGTTGAAGCAACTCAAGTATCTCCCTTCTAAAGCACCTTGGAGGTTCAAAATAGAGAAAGAAACAGCAGGGTCAAGGCTCTGCGGGCCCTCTTGAAAATAAGGCTTGAAGGGAAACTTTATTTTCTTCATTGGGATTTAGAGAGTTACGGACTCAGTTCTCCCAGAGAAACAGTGTAGTTGCATATGTTTTCTTCATAGCACAATTGCCTTTGTAATGACAAGTGAGTGTCGAGGAAAGAAACTTGGAGGTTGCTATTCTTTGGTAGGTGCTCGTCCTTCGGTAATCTTCAGTGAATTGGCGAACCCGTTTGACCACTAGCGTCAAACTAACCTTCCTCTTGTATCATGACACAGATTGGCATGCAGCGTAATCCCTGTAGCCTTATCCAGTGTGGTTCTTGAGCTCTAGGAAGCATTGCAGGTGTCTTAGTAGTGGCAGATCTGCCGTAGGATGAGAAACGTACAAGAAGGATGGCCTGTGTGTTTTGGGAGTTGTGAGCAGTGCAGCCTTGGCAACAGCTAGATGCCAAGCCATGGGGTTGAAGGTCTTCTTTTGTTAAAGCTGAAGAATGTGGTAAGTTGAAGCAACTCAAGTATCTCCCTTCTAAAGCACCTTGGAGGTATAACATAGAGAAAGAAACAGCAGGGTCAATGCTCTGTGGGCCCTTTTGAAAATAAGGCTTGAAGGGAAACTTAATTTCCTCATTGGAATTTAGAGAGTTGTGGGCTCAATTCTCCCTGAGAAACACTGTTGTTGCACAAGTTCCCTTCACAGGACAATTGCCTTTGTGCTGACAAGTGCGTTTCCAGTAAAGAAACCTGGAGGTTGTCATTCTTTAGTGGTGCTCATACTTCGGTTATCTTCAGTGAATTGGCGAACCCTTTTGACCAATAGTGTCAAGCTAACGTTCCCCTTGTATCATGACACAGATTGGCATGCAGCTGAATCCCTGTAGCCTTATCCAGTGTGGTTCTTGAGCTCTAGGAAGCATTGCAGGTGTCTTAGTAGTGGCAGATCTGCCGTAGGATGAGAAACGTACAAGAAGGATGGCCCTTGTGTTTTGGGAGTTGTGAGCAGTGCAGCCTTGGGAACAGCTAGATGCCGAGTCATGGGGGTGAAGGTCTTCTTTTGTTAAACCTCTAGAATGTGGTAAGTTGAAGCAACTGAGGTATCTCCCATCTGAAGCACCTTGGTGATACAAAATAGAGAAATAAACAACAGGGTCAATGCTCTGCGGTCCCTTTTGAAAATAAGGCTCGAAGGGTAACTTTATTTTCTTCATTGGGATTTAGAGAGCTGCAGGCTCAATTCTCCCTGACAAACACTGTAGTTGCAAATGTTCTCTTCATAGCAAAATTGCCTTTGTGATGACAAGTGAATTCCCAGGAAAGAAACTTGGAGGTTGCAATTCTTTGGTAGGTGCTCGTCCTTCAGTAATCTTCAGTGAATTTGAAAACCCGTTTGACCACTAGCCTCAAGCTAACGTTCCTCGTGTATGGTGCTACAGGTTAGCATGCAGCAGAATCCATATAGCCTTATTCAGATTGGTAACTGAGCTCTAGGAAGCATTCCAGTTCTCTTACTACTGGCGGGTCTGCACTAGGATGGGAAACGTACAGGAACTACGGCCTGTGAGTTTGGGGACTTGTGAGCCATTCACCAATGGGAACAGTTAGATGCCGAGTCATGGGCATTGAAGGGCTTCTATTTTTAAACTCCTAGATTGTGGTAGGTTGAAACAACTCAAGTATCTCCCTTCTAAAGCACCTTGGAAATGCAAAATAGAGAAGGAAACATCAGAGTTAATGCTCTGTGGGCCCTTCTGAAAATAAGTCTTGTAGGGATACTTTATTTTCCTCATTGGGATTACGAGAGTTGCAGGATCAATTCTGACTATGAAGCACTGTACTTCCACACGTTCCCTTCTTGGCACAATTGCCTTTGTGATGACAAGCGAATTTCTAGGAAAGAAACCTGGAGGTTGCCATTCTTTGGTAGTTGCTTATCCTTCGGTAATCTTCAGTGAATTGGCGAACCCTTTTGACCACTAGCGTCAAGATAACGTTCCTCTTGTATCATGACGCAGGTTGGCATGCAGTTAAATCCCTGTAGCCTTCTCAAGTGTGTTTATTGAACTCTAGGAAGCATTCGAAGTCTCTTACTAGTGGCATATCTGCACTAGGATGAGAAACGTACAAGAACACGGCCTGAGTGTTTGGGGAGTTGTGAGCAGTGCAGCGCTGGGAACAGCTAGATGCCAACTCATGGGGGTGAATGTCTTCTTTTGTTAAAGCTGAAGAATGTGATACGTTGAAGAAACTCAAGTATCTCCCTTCTTAAGCACCTTGGAAGTACAACATAGAGAAAGATACAGCAGGGTCAATGCTCTGCGGGCCCTTTTGAAAATAAGGCTTCAAGGGAAAATTTATTTTCTTAATTGGGATTTAGAGAGTTACGGGCTGAACTCTCCCAGAGAAACAGTGTAGTTGCACATGTTCTCTTCATAGCACAATTGCCTTTGTGATGACAAGTGAGATTTTAAGAAAGAAACTTGGGGGTTGCCATTCTTTCGTAGGTGCTCGTCCTTCGGTAATATTCAGTGAATTAGCGACCCCGTTTGACCACTAGTGTCAAGCTGACGTTTCTCTTGTATCATGGCACAGATTGGCATGCAGCTGAAACCCTGTAGCCTTATCCATTGTGGTTATTGAGCTCTAGGAAGCATTCCAGCTCTCTTAGTATTGGCAGATCTGCACTACTATGAAAAACTTTCAAGAGGACGGCCTGTGTGTTTTGGGATTTGTGAGCAGTGCAGCATTGGGAACACCTATATGCCGAGTCATGGGGTGAAGGGCTTCTTTTGTTAAACCTCTAGAACTTGGTAAGTTGAAACAACTCAAGCATCTCCCATCTAAAGCACATTGGAGGTACAAAATAGAGAAAGAAATAGCAGGATCAAGGCTCTGCGGGCCCTACTGCAAATAAGGCTTGAAGGGAAACTTTATTTTCTTAATTGGGATTTAGATAATTACGGGCTAAATTCTCCCAGAGAAACAGTCCAGTTGCACCTGTTCTCTTCACAGCAAAATTTCCTTTGTGATGACAAGTGAGTTTCAAGGAAAGACACTTGGAGGTTGCAATTCTTTGGTAAGTGCTCATCTTTCGGTAATCTTCAGTGAATTGGCGAACCCGTTTGACCACTAGCGTCAAGCTAACGTTCCTCGTGTATCATGCCACAGGTTCGCATGCAGCAGAATCCATATAGCCTTATTAATATTGGTTCCTGAGGTCTAGGAAGCATTCCAGGTCTCTTAGTACTGGCGGGTCTGCACTAGGATGGGAAACGTACAAGAACTACGGCCTGTGATTTCGGGGAGTTCTGAGCAATGAACCAATGGGAACAGTTAGATCCCGAGTCGTGGGCAGTGAAGGGCTTCTGTTTTTAAACTCCTAGATTGTGGTATGTTGAAACAACTCAAGTATCTCCCTTCTAAAGCACCTTCGAGATGCAAAATAGAGAAGGAGACAGCAGGGTCAATGCTCTGCGGGCACTTTTGAAAATAAGTTTTGAAGGGATACTTTATTTTCCTCATTGGAATTTAGAGAGTTGTGGGATCAATTCTCACTATGAAGCATTGTACTTCCACACGTTCCCTTCACGGCTCAATTGCCTTTGTGATGACAAGTGAGTTTCTAGTAAAGAAACTTGGAGGTTTCCATTCTTTGGTGGTGCTCATCCTTCGGTAATCTTCAGTGAATTGGCGAAACCGTTTGACCAATGGTGTCAAGGTAACGTTCCTGTTCTATCATGACACAGATTGGCATGCAGCTGAATCTCTGTAGCCTTGTCCATTGTGGTTCTTGAGCTCTAGGAAGCATTCCAGGTCTCTTAGTAGTGGCAGATCTGCAGTAGGTTGAGAAACGTACAAGTGGACGACCTGTGTGCTTTGTGAGTTGTGAGCAGTGCAGCGTTGGGAAAAGCTGGATGCCGAGTCATGGGGGTGAAGGGCTCCTTTTGTTAAACCTCTAGAATATGGTAAGTTGAAGCAACTCAAGTATCTCCCTTCTAAAGCACCTTGGAGGTACAAAATAGAGAAAGAAACAGCAGGGTCAAGGCTCTGCGGGCCCTCTTGAAAATAAGGCTTGAAGGGAAACTTTATTTTCTTCATTGGGATTTAGAGAGTTACGGACTCAGTTCTGCCAGAGAAACAGTGTAGTTGCACATGTTTTCTTCATAGCACAATTGCCTTTGTAATGACAAGTGAGTGTCTAGGAAAGAAACTTGGAGGTTGCCATTCTTTGGTAGGTGCTCGTCCTTCGGTAATCTTCAGGGAATTGGCGACCCCGTTTGACCACTAGCGTCAAACTAACGTTCCTCTTATATCATGACACAGATTGGCATGCAGCTGAATCCCTGTAGACTTATCCAGTGTGGTCCTTGAGCTCTAGGAAGTATTGCAGGTCTCTTAGTAGTGGCAGATCTGCAGTAGAATGAGAAACATACAAGAAGTCTGGCCTGTGTGTTTGGGGAGTTGTGAGCAGTGCAGCCTTGGGAACAGCTAGATGCCAAGCCATGGGGTTGAAGGTCTTCTTTTGTTAAAGCTGAAGAATGTGGTAAGTTGAACCAACTCAAGTATCTCCCTTCTAAAGCACCTTGGAGGTATAACATAGAGAAAGAAACAGCAGGGTCAATGCTCTGCGGGCCCTTTTGAAAATAAGGCTTGAAGGGAAACTTAATTTCCTCATTGGAATTTAGAGAGTTGTGGGCTCAATTCTCCCTGAGAAACACTGTTGTTGCACAAGTTCCCTTCACAGGACAATTGCCTTTGTGCTGACAAGTGCGTTTCCAGTAAAGAAACCTGGAGGTTGCCATTCTTTAGTGGTGCTCATACTTCGGTTATCTTCAGTGAATTGGAGAACCCTTTTGACCAATAGTGTCAAGCTAACGTTCCCCTTGTATCATGACACAGATTGGCATGCAGCTGAATCCCTGTAGCCTTATCCAGTGTGGTCCTTGAGCTCTAGGAAGCATTGCAGGTGTCTTAGTAGTGGCAGATCTGCCGTAGGATGAGAAACGTACAAGAAGGATGGCCTGTGTGTTTTGGGAGTTGTGAGCAGTGCAGCCTTGGCAACAGCTAGATGCCAAGCCATGGGGTTGAAGGTCTTCTTTTGTTAAAGCTGAAGAATGTGGTAAGTTGAAGCAACTCAAGTATCTCCCTTCTAAAGCACCTTGCAGGTATAACATAGAGAAAGAAACAGCAGGGTCAATACTCTGCGGGCCCTTTTGAAAATAATGCTTGAAGGGAAACTTAATTTCCTCATTGGAATTTAGAGAGTTGTGGGCTCAATTCTCCCTGAGAAACACTGTTGTTGCACAAGTTCCCTTCACAGGACAATTGCCTTTGTGCTGACAAGTGCGTTTCCAATAAAGAAACCTGGATGTTGTCATTCTTTAGTGGTGTTCATACTTCGGTTATCTTCAGTGAATTGGCGAACCCTTTTGACCAATAGTGTCAAGCTAACGTTCCCCTTGTATCATGACACAGATTGGCATGCAGCTGAATCCCTGTAGCCTTATCCAGTGTGGTTCTTGAGCTCTAGGAAGCATTGCAGGTGTCTTAGTAGTGGCAGATCTGCCGTAGGATGAGAAACATACAAGAAGGATGGCCTGTGTGTTTTGGGAGTTGTGAGCAGTGCAGCCTTGGGAACAGCTAGATGCCGAGTCATGGGGGTGAAGGTATTCTTTTGTTAAACCTCTAGAATGTGGTAAGTTGAAGCAACTGAGCTATCTCCCATCTGAAGCACCTTGGTGATACAAAATAGAGAAATAAACAACAGGGTCAATGCTCTGCGGTCCCTTTTGAAAATAAGGCTCGAAGGGAAACTTTATTTTCTTCATTGGGATTTAGAGAGCTGCAGGCTCAATTCTCCCTGACAAACACTGTAGTTGCAAATGTTCTCTTCATAGCAAAATTGCCTTTGTGATGACAAGTGAATTCCTAGGAAAGAAACTTGGAGGTTGCCATTCTTTGGTAGGTGCTCGTCCTTCAGTAATCTTCAGTGAATTTGAAAACCCGTTTGACCACTAGCCTCAAGCTAACGTTCCTCGTGTATCATGCTACAGGTTAGCATGCAGCAGAATCCATATAGCCTTATTCAGATTGGTTCCTGAGCTCTAGGAAGCATTCCAGTTCTCTTAGTACTGGCGGGTCTGCACTAGGATGGGAAACGTACAGGAACTACGGCCTGTGAGTTTGGGGACTTGTGAGCCATTCACCAATGGGAACAGTTAGATGCCGAGTCATGGGCATTGAAGGGCTTCTATTTTTAAACTCCTAGATTGTGGTAGGTTGAAACAACTCAAGTATCTCCCTTCTAAAGCACCTTGGAAATGCAAAATAGAGAAGGAAACATCAGAGTTAATGCTCTGTGGGCCCTTCTGAAAATAAGTCTTGTAGGGATACTTTATTTTCCTCATTGGGATTTCGAGAGTTGCAGGATCAATTCTGACTATGAAGCACTGTACTTCCACACGTTCCCTTCTTGGCACAATTGCCTTTGTGATGACAAGCGAATGTCTAGGAAAGAAACCTGGAGGTTGCCATTCTTTGGTAGTTGCTTATCCTTCGGTAATCTTCAGTGAATTGGCGAACCCTTTTGACCACTAGCGTCAAGATAACGTTCCTCTTGTATCATGACGCAGATTGGCATGCAGTTAAATCCCTGTAGCCTTCTCAAGTGTGTTTATTGAACTCTAGGAAGCATTCCAAGTCTCTTACTAGTGGCATATCTGCACTAGGATGAGAAACGTACAAGAACACGGCCTGAGTGTTTGGGGAGTTGTGAGCAGTGCAGCGCTGGGAACAGCTAGATGCCAACTGATGGGGGTGAATGTCTTCTTTTGTTAAAGCTGAAGAATGTGATACGTTGAAGAAACTCAAGTATCTCCCTTCTTAAGCACCTTGGAAGTACAGCATAGAGAAAGATACAGCAGGGTCAATGCTCTGCGGGCCCTTTTGAAAATAAGGCTTCAAGGGAAAATTTATTTTCTTAATTGGGATTTAGAGAGTTACGGGCTGAACTCTCCCAGAGAAACAGTGTAGTTGCACATGTTCTCTTCATAGCACAATTGCCTTTGTGATGACAAGTGAGATTTTAAGAAAGAAACTTGGGGGTTGCCATTCTTTCGTAGGTGCTCGTCCTTCGGTAATATTCAGTGAATTAGCGACCCCGTTTGACCACTAGTGTCAAGCTGACGTTTCTCTTGTATCATGGCACAGATTGGCATGCAGCTGAAACCCTGTAGCCTTATCCATTGTGGTTATTGAGCTCTAGGAAGCATTCCAGCTCTCTTAGTATTGGCAGATCTGCACTACTATGAAAAACTTTCAAGAGGACGGCCTGTGTGTTTTGGGATTTGTGAGCAGTGCAGCATTGGGAACACCTATATGCCGAGTCATGGGGTGAAGGGCTTCTTTTGTTAAACCTCTAGAACTTGGTAAGTTGAAACAACTCAAGCATCTCCCATCTAAAGCACATTGGAGGTACAAAATAGAGAAAGAAATAGCAGGATCAAGGCTCTGCGGGCCCTACTGCAAATAAGGCTTGAAGGGAAACTTTATTTTCTTAATTGGGATTTAGATAATTACGGGCTAAATTCTCCCAGAGAAACAGTCCAGTTGCACCTGTTCTCTTCACAGCAAAATTGCCTTTGTGATGACAAGTGAGTTTCAAGGAAAGACACTTGGAGGTTGCAATTCTTTGGTAGGTGCTCATCTTTCGGTAATCTTCAGTGAATTGGCGAACCCGTTTGACCACTAGCGTCAAGCTAACGTTCCTCGTGTATCATGCCACAGGTTCGCATGCAGCAGAATCCATATAGCCTTATTAATATTGGTTCCTGAGGTCTAGGAAGCATTCCAGGTCTCTTAGTACTGGCGGGTCTGCACTAGGATGGGAAACGTACAAGAACTACGGCCTGTGATTTCGGGAGTTCTGAGCAATGAACCAATGGGAACAGTTAGATCCCGAGTCGTGGGCAGTGAAGGGCTTCTGTTTTTAAACTCCTAGATTGTGGTATGTTGAAACAACTCAAGTATCTCCCTTCTAAAGCACCTTCGAGATGCAAAATAGAGAAGGAGACAGCAGGGTCAATGCTCTGCGGGCACTTTTGAAAATAAGGTTTGAAGGGATACTTTATTTTCCTCATTGGAATTTAGAGAGTTGTGGGATCAATTCTCACTATGAAGCATTGTACTTCCACACGTTCCCTTCACGGCTCAATTGCCTTTGTGATGACAAGTGAGTTTCTAGTAAAGAAACTTGGAGGTTTCCATTCTTTGGTGGTGCTCATCCTTCGGTAATCTTCAGTGAATTGGCGAAACCGTTTGACCAATGGTGTCAAGGTAACGTTCCTCTTCTATCATGACACAGATTGGCATGCAGCTGAATCTCTGTAGCCTTGTCCATTGTGGTTCTTGAGCTCTAGGAAGCATTCCAGGTCTCTTAGTAGTGGCAGATCTGCAGTAGGTTGAGAAAAGTACAAGTGGACGACCTGTGTGCTTTGTGAGTTGTGAGCAGTGCAGCGTTGGGAAAAGCTGGATGCCGAGTCATGGGGGTGAAGGGCTCCTTTTGTTAAACCTCTAGAATATGGTAAGTTGAAGCAACTCAAGTATCTCCCTTCTAAAGCACCTTGGAGGTACAAAATAGAGAAAGAAACAGCAGGGTCAAGGCTCTGCGGGCCCTCTTGAAAATAAGGCTTGAAGGGAAACTTTATTTTCTTCATTGGGATTTAGAGAGTTACGGACTCAGTTCTCCCAGAGAAACAGTGTAGTTGCATATGTTTTCTTCATAGCACAATTGCCTTTGTAATGACAAGTGAGTGTCGAGGAAAGAAACTTGGAGGTTGCTATTCTTTGGTAGGTGCTCGTCCTTCGGTAATCTTCAGTGAATTGGCGAACCCGTTTGACCACTAGCGTCAAACTAACCTTCCTCTTGTATCATGACACAGATTGGCATGCAGCGTAATCCCTGTAGCCTTATCCAGTGTGGTTCTTGAGCTCTAGGAAGCATTGCAGGTGTCTTAGTAGTGGCAGATCTGCCGTAGGATGAGAAACGTACAAGAAGTCTGGCCTGTGTGTTTGGGGAGTTGTGAGCAGTGCAGCCTTGGGAACAGCTAGATGCCAAGCCATGGGGTTGAAGGTCTTCTTTTGTTAAAGCTGAAGAATGTGGTAAGTTGAACCAACTCAAGTATCTTCCTTCTAAAGCACCTTGGAGGTATAACATAGAGAAAGAAACAGCAGGGTCAATGCTCTGCGGGCCCTTTTGAAAATAAGGCTTGAAGGGAAACTTAATTTCCTCATTGGAATTTAGAGAGTTGTGGGCTCAATTCTCCCTGAGAAACACTGTTGTTGCACAAGTTCCCTTCACAGGACAATTGCCTTTGTGCTGACAAGTGCGTTTCCAATAAAGAAACCTGGATGTTGTCATTCTTTAGTGGTGCTCATACTTCGGTTATCTTCAGTGAATTGGCGAACCCTTTTGACCAATAGTGTCAAGCTAACGTTCCCCTTGTATCAAGACACAGATTGGCATGCAGCTGAATCCCTGTAGCCTTATCCAGTGTGGTTCTTGAGCTCTAGGAAGCATTGCAGGTGTCTTAGTAGTGGCAGATCTTCCGTAGAATGAGAAACGTACAAGAAGGATGGCCTGTGTGTTTTGGGAGTTGTGAGCAGTGCAGCCTTGGGAACAGCTAGATGCCGAGTCATGGGGGTGAAGGTCTTCTTTTGTTAAACCTCTAGAATGTGGTAAGTTGAAGCAACTGAGCTATCTCCCATCTGAAGCACCTTGGTGATACAAAATAGAGAAATAAACAACAGGGTCAATGCTCTGCGGTCCCTTTTGAAAATAAGGCTCGAAGGGAAACTTTATTTTCTTCATTGGGATTTAGAGAGCTGCAGGCTCAATTCTCCCTGACAAACACTGTAGTTGCAAATGTTCTCTTCATAGCAAAATTGCCTTTGTGATGACAAGTGAATTCCTAGGAAAGAAACTTGGAGGTTGCCATTCTTTGGTAGGTGCTCGTCCTTCAGTAATCTTCAGTGAATTTGAAAACCCGTTTGACCACTAGCCTCAAGCTAACGTTCCTCGTGTATCATGCTACAGGTTAGCATGCAGCAGAATCCATATAGCCTTATTCAGATTGGTTCCTGAGCTCTAGGAAGCATTCCAGTTCTCTTAGTACTTGCGGGTCTGCACTAGGATGGGAAACGTACAGGAACTACGGCCTGTGAGTTTGGGGACTTGTGAGCCATTCACCAATGGGAACAGTTAGATGCCGAGTCATGGGCATTGAAGGGCTTCTATTTTTAAACTCCTAGATTGTGGTAGGTTGAAACAACTCAAGTATCTCCCTTCTAAAGCACCTTGGAAATGCAAAATAGAGAAGGAAACATCAGAGTTAATGCTCTGTGGGCCCTTCTGAAAATAAGTCTTGTAGGGATACTTTATTTTCCTCATTGGGATTTCGAGAGTTGCAGGATCAATTCTGACTATGAAGCACTGTACTTCCACACGTTCCCTTCTTGGCACAATTGCCTTTGTGATGACAAGCGAATGTCTAGGAAAGAAACCTGGAGGTTGCCATTCTTTGGTAGTTGCTTATCCTTCGGTAATCTTCAGTGAATTGGCGAACCCTTTTGACCACTAGCGTCAAGATAACGTTCCTCTTGTATCATGACGCAGATTGGCATGCAGTTAAATCCCTGTAGCCTTCTCAAGTGTGTTTATTGAACTCTAGGAAGCATTCCAAGTCTCTTACTAGTGGCATATCTGCACTAGGATGAGAAACGTACAAGAACACGGCCTGAGTGTTTGGGGAGTTGTGAGCAGTGCAGCGCTGGGAACAGCTAGATGCCAACTGATGGGGGTGAATGTCTTCTTTTGTTAAAGCTGAAGAATGTGATACGTTGAAGAAACTCAAGTATCTCCCTTCTTAAGCACCTTGGAAGTACAACATAGAGAAAGATACAGCAGGGTCAATGCTCTGCGGGCCCTTTTGAAAATAAGGCTTCAAGGGAAACTTTATTTTCTTAATTGGGATTTAGAGAGTTACGGGCTGAACTCTCCCAGAGAAACAGTGTAGTTGCACATGTTCTCTTCATAGCACAATTGCCTTTGTGATGACAAGTGAGATTTTAAGAAAGAAACTTGGGGGTTGCCATTCTTTGGTAGGTGCTCGTCCTTCGGTAATATTCAGTGAGTTAGCGACCCCGTTTGACCACTAGTGTCAAGCTGACGTTTCTCTTGTATCATGGCACAGATTGGCATGCAGCTGAAACCCTGTAGACTTATCCATTGTGGTTATTGAGCTCTAGGAAGCATTCCAGCTCTCTTAGTATTGGCAGATCTGCATTACTATGAAAAACGTTCAAGAGGACGGCCTGTGTGTTTTGGGATTTGTGAGCAGTGCAGCATTGGGAACACCTATATGCCGAGTCATGGGGTGAAGGGCTTCTTTTGTTAAACCTCTAGAACTTGGTAAGTTGAAACAACTCAAGCATCTCCCATCTAAAGCACATTGGAGGTACAAAATAGAGAAAGAAAGAGCAGGATCAAGGCTCTGCGGGCCCTACTGCAAATAAGGCTTGAAGGGAAACTTTATTTTCTTAATTGGGATTTAGATAATTACAAGCTCAATTCTCCCAGACAAGCAGTCTAGTTGCACCTGTTCTCTTCACAGCAAAATTTCCTTTGTGATGACAAGTGAGTTTCAAGGAAAGACACTTGGAGGTTGCAATTCTTTGGTAGGTGCTCATCTTTCGGTAATCTTCAGTGAATTGGCGAACCCGTTTGACCACTAGCGTCAAGCTAACGTTCCTCGTGTATCATGCCACAGGTTTGCATGCAGCAGAATCCATATAGCCTTCTTAATATTGGTTCCTGCGGTCTAGGAAGCATTCCAGGTCTCTTAGTACTGGCGGGTCTGCACTAGGATCGGAAACGTACAAGAACTACGGCCTGTGATTTCGGGGAGTTCTGAGCAATGAACCAATGGGAACAGTTAGATCCCGAGTCGTGGGCAGTGAAGGGCTTCTGTTTTTAAACTCCTAGATTGTGGTATGTTGAAACAACTCAACTATCTCCCGTCTAAAGCACCTTCGAGATGCAAAATAGAGAAGGAGACAGCAGGGTCAATGCTCTGCGGGCACTTTTGAAAATAAGGTTTGAAGGGATACTTTATTTTCCTCATTGGAATTTAGAGAGTTGTGGGATCAATTCTCACTATGAAGCATTGTACTTCCACACGTTCCCTTCACGGCTCAATTGCCTTTGTGATGACAAGTGAGTTTCTAGTAAAGAAACTTGGAGGTTTCCATTCTTTGGTGGTGCTCATCCTTCGGTAATCTTCAGTGAATTGGCGAAACCGTTTGACCAATGGTGTCAAGGTAACGTTCCTCTTCTATCATGACACAGATTGGCATGCAGCTGAATCTCTGTAGCCTTGTCCATTGTGGTTCTTGAGCTCTAGGAAGCATTCCAGGTCTCTTAGTAGTGGCAGATCTGCAGTAGGTTGAGAAACGTACAAGTGGACGACCTGTGTGCTTTGTGAGTTGTGAGCAGTGCAGCGTTGGGAAAAGCTGGATGCCGAGTCATGGGGGTGAAGGTCTCCTTTTGTTAAACCTCTAGAATGTGGTAAGTTGAAGCAACTCAAGTATCTCCCTTCTAAAGCACCTTGGAGGTACAAAATAGAGAAAGAAACAGCAGGGTCAAGGCTCTGCGGGCCCTCTTGAAAATAAGGCTTGAAGGGAAACTTTATTTTCTTCATTGGGATTTAGAGAGTTACGGACTCAGTTCTCCCAGAGAAACAGTGTAGTTGCATATGTTTTCTTCATAGCACAATTGCCTTTGTAATGACAAGTGAGTGTCGAGGAAAGAAACTTGGAGGTTGCTATTCTTTGGTAGGTGCTCGTCCTTCGGTAATCTTCAGTGAATTGGCGAACCCGTTTGACCACTAGCGTCAAACTAACCTTCCTCTTGTATCATGACACAGATTGGCATGCAGCGTAATCCCTGTAGCCTTATCCAGTGTGGTTCTTGAGCTCTAGGAAGCATTGCAGGTGTCTTAGTAGTGGCAGATCTGCCGTAGGATGAGAAACGTACAAGAAGGATGGCCTGTGTGTTTTGGGAGTTGTGAGCAGTGCAGCCTTGGGAACAGCTAGATGCCGAGTCATGGGGGTGAAGGTCTTCTTTTGTTAAACCTCTAGAATGTGGTAAGTTGAATCAACTGAGCTATCCCCCATCTGAAGCACTTTGGTGATACAAAATAGAGAAATAAACAACAGGGTCAATGCTCTGCGGTCCCTTTTGAAAATAAGGCTCAAAGGGAAACTTGATTTTCTTCATTGGGATTTAGAGAGCTGCAGTCTCAATTCTCCCTGAAAAACACTGTAGTTGCAAATGTTCTCTTCATAGCAAAATTGCCTTTGTGATGACAAGTGAATTCCTAGGAAAGAAACTTGGAGGTTGCCATTCTTTGGTAGGTGCTCGTCCTTCAGTAATCTTCAGTGAATTTGTAAACCCGTTTGACCACTAGCCTCAAGCTAACGTTCCTCGTGTATCATGCTACAGGTTAGCATGCAGCAGAATCCATATAGCCTTATTCAGATTGGTTCCTGAGCTCTAGGAAGCATTCCAGTTCTCTTAGTACTTGCGGGTCTGCACTAGGATGGGAAACGTACAGGAACTACGGCCTGTGAGTTTGGGGACTTGTGAACCATTCACCGATGGGAACAGTTAGATGCCGAGTCATGGGCATTGAAGGGCTTGTATTTTTAAACTCCTAGATTGTGGTAGGTTGAAACAACTCAAGTATCTCCCATCTAAAGCACCTTGGAAATGCAAAATAGAGAAGGAAACATCAGAGTTAATGCTCTGTGGGCCCTTCTGAAAATAAGTCTTGTAGGGATACTTTATTTTCCTCATTGGGATTTCGAGAGTTGCAGGATCAATTCTGACTATGAAGCACTGTACTTCCACACGTTCCCTTCTTGGCACAATTGCCTTTGTGATGACAAGCGAATTTCTAGGAAAGAAACCTGGAGGTTGCCATTCTTTGGTAGTTCCTTATCCTTCGGTAATCTTCAGTGAATTGGCGAACCCTTTTGACCACTAGTGTCAAGATAACGTTCCTCTTGTATCATGACGCAGATTGGCATGCAGCTAAATCCCTGTAACCTTATCAAGTGTGTTTATTGAACTCTAGTAAGCATTCCGAGTCTCTTACTAGGGGCATATCTGCACTAGGATGAGAAACATACAAGAACACGGCCTGAGTGTTTGGGGAGTTGTGAGCAGTGCAGCGCTGGGAACAGCTAGATGCCAACTCATGGGGGTGAATGTCTTCTTTTGTTAAAGCTGAAGAATGTGATAAGTTGAAGAAACTCAAGTATCTCCCTTCTTAAGCACCTTGGAGGTACAACATAGAGAAAGAAACAGCAGGGTCAATGCTCTGCGGGCCCTTTTGAAAATAAGGCTTCAAGGGAAACTTTATTTTCTTAATTGGGATTTAGAGAGTTACGGGCTGAATTCTCCCAGAGAAACAGTGTAGTTGCACATGTTCTCTTCATAGCACAATTGCCTTTGTGATGACAAGTGAGATTTTAAGAAAGAAACTTGGGGGTTGCCATTCTTTGGTAGGTGCTCGTCCTTCGGTAATATTCAGTGAATTAGCGACCCCGTTTGACCACTAGTGTCAAGCTGACGTTTCTCTTGTATCATGGCACAGATTGGCATGCAGCTGAAACCGTGTAGCCTTATCCATTGTGGTTATTGAGCTCTAGGAAGCATTCCAGCTCTCTTAGTATTGGCAGATCTGCACTACTATGAAAAACGTAGAAGAGGACGGCCTGTGTGTTTTGGGATTTGTGAGCAGTGCAGCATTGGGAACAACTATATGCCGAGTCATGGGGTGAAGGGCTTCTTTTGTTAAACCTCTAGAACTTGGTAAGTTGAAACAACTCAAGCATCTCCCATCTAAAGCACATTGGAGGTACAAAATAGAGAAAGAAAGAGCAGGATCAAGGCTCTGCGGGCCCTACTGCAAATAAGGCTTGAAGGGAAACTTTATTTTCTTAATTGGGATTTAGATAATTACAGGCTCAATTCTCCCAGACAAACAGTCTAGTTGCACCTGTTCTCTTCACAGCAAAATTTCCTTTGTGATGACAAGTGAGTTTCAAGGAAAGACACTTGGAGGTTGCAATTCTTTGGTAGGTGCTCATCTTTCGGTAATCTTCAGTGAATTGGCGAACCCGTTTGACCACTAGCGTCAAGCTAACGTTCCTCGTGTATCATGCCACAGGTTCGCATGCAGCAGAATCCATATAGCCTTATTAATATTGGTTCCTGAGGTCTAGGAAGCATTCCAGGTCTCTTAGTACTGGCGGGTCTGCTCTAGGATGGGAAACGTACAAGAACTACGGCCTGTGATTTCGGGGAGTTCTGAGCAATGAACCAATGGGAACAGTTAGATCCCGAGTCGTGGGCAGTGAAGGGCTTCTGTTTTTAAACTCCTAGATTGTGGTATGTTGAAACAACTCAACTATCTCCCGTCTAAAGCACCTTCGAGATGCAAAATAGAGAAGGAGACAGCAGGGTCAATGCTCTGCGGGCACTTTTGAAAATAAGGTTTGAAGGGATACTTTATTTTCCTCATTGGAATTTAGAGAGTTGTGGGATCAATTCTCACTATGAAGCATTGTACTTCCACACGTTCCCTTCACGGCTCAATTGCCTTTGTGATGACAAGTGAGTTTCTAGTAAAGAAACTTGGAGGTTTCCATTCTTTGGTGGTGCTCATCCTTCGGTAATCTTCAGTGAATTGGCGAAACCGTTTGACCAATGGTGTCAAGGTAACGTTCCTCTTCTATCATGACACAGATTGGCATGCAGCTGAATCTCTGTAGCCTTGTCCATTGTGGTTCTTGAGCTCTAGGAAGCATTCCAGGTCTCTTAGTAGTGGCAGACCTGCAGTAGGTTGAGAAACGTACAAGTGGACGACCTGTGTGCTTTGTGAGTTGTGAGCAGTGCAGCGTTGGGAAAAGCTGGATGCCGAGTCATGGGGCTGAAGGTCTTCTTTTGTTAAACCTCTAGAATGTGGTAAGTTGAAGCAACTCAAGTATCTCCCTTCTAAAGCACCTTGGAGGTACAAAATAGAGAAAGAAACAGCAGGGTCAAGGCTCTGCGAGCCCTTTTGAAAATAAGGCTTGAAGGGAAACTTTAATTTCTTCATTGGGATTTAGAGAGTTTCGGACTCAGTTCTCCCAGAGAAACAGTGTAGTTGCACATGTTTTCTTCATAGCACAATTGCCTTTGTAATGACAAGTGAGTGTCTAGGAAAGAAACTTGGAGGTTGCCATTATTTGGTAGGTGCTCGTCCTTCGGTAATCTTCAGGGAATTGGCGATCCCGTTTGACCACTAGCGTCAAACTAACGTTCCTCTTATATCATGACACAGATTGGAATGCAGCTGAATCCCTGTAGACTTATCCAGTGTGGTTCTTGAGCTCTAGGAAGTATTGCAGGTCTCTTAGTAGTGGCAGATCTGCACTAGGATGAGAAACATACAAGAAGTCTGGCCTGTGTGTTTGGGGAGTTGTGAGCAGTGCAGCCTTGGGAACAGCTAGATGCCGAGTCATGGGGGTGAAGGTCTGCTTTTGTTGAACCTGTAGAATGTGGTCAGTTGAAGCAACTCAGGGATCTCCCATCTGAAGCACCATGGAGGTACAAAATAAAGAAATAAACAGCAGGGTCAATGCTCTGCAGTCCCTTTTGAAAATAAGGCTTGAAGGGAAACTTTATATTCTTCTTTGGGATTTAGAGAGTTGCAGGCTCAATTCTCCGTGACAAACACTGAAGTTGCAAATGATCTCTTCATAGCAAAATTGCCTTTGTGATGACAAGTGAATTCCTAGGAAAGAAACTTGGAGGTTGCCATTCTTTGGTAGGTTCTCATCCTTCAGTAATCTTCAGTGAATTTGTAAACCCGTTTGACCACTAGCCTCAAGCTAAAGTTCCTCGTGTATCATGCTACAGGTTAGCATGCAGCAGAATCCATATAGCCTTATTCAGATTGGTTCCTGAGCTCTAGGAAGCATTCCAGTTCTCTTAGTACTTGCGGGTCTGCACTAGGATGGGAAACGTACAGGAACTACGGCCTGTGAGTTTGGGGACTTGTGAACCATTCACCGATGGGAACAGTTAGATGCCGAGTCATGGGCATTGAAGGGCTTCTATTTTTAAACTCCTAGATTGTGGTAGGTTGAAACAACTCAAGTATCTCCCATCTAAAGCACCTTGGAATTGCAAAATAGAGAAGGAAACATCAGAGTTAATGCTCTGTGGGCCCTTCTGAAAATAAGTCTTGTAGGGATACTTTATTTTCCTCATTGGGATTTCGAGAGTTGCAGGATCAATTCTGACTATGAAGCACTGTACTTCCACACGTTCCCTTCTTGGCACAATTGCCTTTGTGATGACAAGCGAATTTCTAGGAAAGAAACCTGGAGGTTGCCATTCTTTGGTAGTTGCTTATCCTTCGGTAATCTTCAGTGAATTGGCGAACCCTTTTGACCACTAGCGTCAAGATAACGTTCCTCTTGTATCATGACGCAGATTGGCATGCAGCTAAATCCCTGTAACCTTATCAAGTGTGTTTATTGAACTCTAGTAAGCATTCCGAGTCTCTTACTAGGGGCATATCTGCACTAGGATGAGAAACGTACAAGAACACGGCCTGAGTGTTTGGGGAGTTGTGAGCAGTGCAGCGCTGGGAACAGCTAGATGCCAACTCATGGGGGTGAATGTCTTCTTTTGTTAAAGCTGAAGAATGTGATAAGTTGAAGAAACTCAAGTATCTCCCTTCTTAAGAACCTTGGAGGTACAACATAGAGAAAGAAACAGCAGGGTCAATGCTCTGTGGGCCCTTTTGAAAATAAGGCTTCAAGGGAAACTTTATTTTCTTAATTGGGATTTAGAGAGTTACGGGCTGAATTCTCCCAGAGAAACAGTGTAGTTGCACATGTTCTCTTCATAGCACAATTGCCTTTGTGATGACAAGTGAGATTTTAAGAAAGAAACTTGGGGGTTGCCATTCTTTGGTAGGTGCTCGTCCTTCGGTAATATTCAGTGAATTAGCGACCCCGTTTGACCACTAGTGTCAAGCTGACGTTTCTCTTGTATCATGACACAGATTGGCATGCAGCTGAAACCGTGTAGCCTTATCCATTGTGGTTATTGAGCTCTAGGAAGCATTCCAGCTCTTTTAGTATTGGCAGATCTGCACTACTATGAAAAACGTAGAAGAGGACGGCCTGTGTGTTTTGGGATTTGTGAGCAGTGCAGCATTGGGAACACCTATATGCCGAGTCATGGGGTGAAGGGCTTCTTTTGTTAAACCTCTAGAACTTGGTAAGTTGAAACAACTCAAGTATCTCCCATCTAAAGCACATTGGAGGTACAAAATAGAGAAAGAAACAGCAGGATCAAGGCTCTGCGGGCCCTTCTGCAAATAAGGCTTGAAGGGAAACTTTATTTTCTGAATTGGGATTTAGATAGTTACAGGCTCAATTCTCCCAGAAAAACAGTCTAGTTGCACCTGTTCTCTTCACAGCAAAATTGCCTTTGTGATGACAAGTGAGTTTCAAGGAAAGACACTTGGAGGTTGCAATTCTTTGGTAGGTGCTCATCTTTTGGTAATCTTCAGTGAATTGGCGAACCCATTTGACCACTAGCGTCAAGCTAACGTTCCTCGTGTATCATGCCACAGGTTAGCATGCAGCAGAATCCATATAGCCTTATTAATATTGGTTCCTGAGGTCTAGGAAGCATTCCAGGTCTCTTAGTACTGGCGGGTCTGCACTAGGATGGGAAACGTACAGGAACTACGGCCTGTGATTTCGGGGAGTTCTGAGCAATGAACCAATGGGAACAGTTAGATCCCGAGTCTTGGGCAGTGAAGGGCTTCTGTTTTTAAACTCCTAGATTGTGGTGTGTTGAAACACCTCAAGTATCTCCCTTCTAAAGCACCTTCGAGATGCAAAATAGAGAAGGAGACAGCAGGGTCAATGCTCTGCGGGCACTTTTGAAAATAAGGTTTGAAGGGATACTTTATTTTCCTCATTGGAATTTAGAGAGTTGTGGGATCAATTCTCACTATGAAGCATTGTACTTCCACACGTTCCCTTCACGGCTCAATTGCCTTTGTGATGACAAGTGAGTTTCTAGTAAAGAAACTTGGAGGTTTCCATTCTTTGGTGGTGCTCATCCTTCGGTAATCTTCAGTGAATTGGCGAAACCGTTTGACCAATGGTGTCAAGGTAACGTTCCTCTTCTATCATGACACAGATTGGCATGCAGCTGAATCTCTGTAGCCTTGTCCATTGTGGTTCTTGAGCTCTAGGAAGCATTCCAGGTCTCTTAGTAGTGGCAGATCTGCAGTAGGTTGAGAAACGTACAAGTGGACGACCTGTGTGCTTTGTGAGTTGTGAGCAGTGCAGCGTTGGGAAAAGCTGGATGCCGAGTCATGGGGGTGAAGGGCTCCTTTTGTTAAACCTCTAGAATATGGTAAGTTGAAGCAACTCAAGTATCTCCCTTCTAAAGCACCTTGGAGGTACAAAATAGAGAAAGAAACAACAGGGTCAAGGCTGTGCGGGCCCTCTTGAAAATAAGGCTTGAAGGGAAACTTTATTTTCTTCATTGGGATTTAGAGAGTTACGGACTCAGTTCTCCCAGAGAAACAGTGTAGTTGCATATGTTTTCTTCATAGCACAATTGCCTTTGTAATGACAAGTGAGTGTCGAGGAAAGAAACTTGGAGGTTGCTATTCTTTGGTAGGTGCTCGTCCTTCGGTAATCTTCAGTGAATTGGCGAACCCGTTTGACCACTAGCGTCAAACTAACCTTCCTCTTGTATCATGACACAGATTGGCATGCAGCGTAATCCCTGTAGCCTTATCCAGTGTGGTTCCTGAGCTCTAGGAAGCATTGCAGGTGTCTTAGTAGTGGCAGATCTGCCGTAGGATGAGAAACGTACAAGAAGGATGGCCTGTGTGTTTTGGGAGTTGTGAGCAGTGCAGCCTTGGGAACAGCTAGATGCCGAGTCATGGGGGTGAAGGTCTTCTTTTGTTAAACCTCTAGAATGTGGTAAGTTGAATCAACTGAGCTATCCCCCATCTGAAGCACTTTGGTGATACAAAATAGAGAAATAAACAACAGGGTCAATGCTCTGCGGTCCCTTTTGAAAATAAGGCTCAAAGGGAAACTTTATTTTCTTCATTGGGATTTAGAGAGCTGCAGTCTCAATTCTCCCTGACAAACACTGTAGTTGCAAATGTTCTCTTCATAGCAAAATTGCCTTTGTGATGACAAGTGAATTCCTAGGAAAGAAACTTGGAGGTTGCCATTCTTTGGTAGGTGCTCGTCCTTCAGTAATCTTCAGTGAATTTGTAAACCCGTTTGACCACTAGCCTCAAGCTAACGTTCCTCGTGTATCATGCTACAGGTTAGCATGCAGCAGAATCCATATAGCCTTATTCAGATTGGTTCCTGAGCTCTAGGAAGCATTCCAGTTCTCTTAGTACTTGCGGGTCTGCACTAGGATGGGAAACGTACAGGAACTACGGCCTGTGAGTTTGGGGACTTGTGAACCATTCACCGATGGGAACAGTTAGATGCCGAGTCATGGGCATTGAAGGGCTTGTATTTTTAAACTCCTAGATTGTGGTAGGTTGAAACAACTCAAGTATCTCCCATCTAAAGCACCTTGGAAATGCAAAATAGAGAAGGAAACATCAGAGTTAATGCTCTGTGGGCCCTTCTGAAAATAAGTCTTGTAGGGATACTTTATTTTCCTCATTGGGATTTCGAGAGTTGCAGGATCAATTCTGACTATGAAGCACTGTACTTCCACACGTTCCCTTCTTGGCACAATTGCCTTTGTGATGACAAGCGAATTTCTAGGAAAGAAACCTGGAGGTTGCCATTCTTTGGTAGTTGCTTATCCTTCGGTAATCTTCAGTGAATTGGCGAACCCTTTTGACCACTAGCATCAAGATAACGTTCCTCTTGTATCATGACGCAGATTGGCATGCAGCTAAATCCCTGTAACCTTATCAAGTGTGTTTATTGAACTCTAGTAAGCATTCCGAGTCTCTTACTAGGGGCATATCTGCACTAGGATGAGAAACATACAAGAACACGGCCTGAGTGTTTGGGGAGTTGTGAGCAGTGCAGCGCTGGGAACAGCTAGATGCCAACTCATGGGGGTGAATGTCTTCTTTTGTTAAAGCTGAAGAATGTGATAAGTTGAAGAAACTCAAGTATCTCCCTTCTTAAGCACCTTGGAGGTACAACATAGAGAAAGAAACAGCAGGGTCAATGCTCTGCGGGCCCTTTTGAAAATAAGGCTTCAAGGGAAACTTTATTTTCTTAATTGGGATTTAGAGAGTTACGGGCTGAATTCTCCCAGAGAAACAGTGTAGTTGCACATGTTCTCTTCATAGCACAATTGCCTTTGTGATGACAAGTGAGATTTTAAGAAAGAAACTTGGGGGTTGCCATTCTTTGGTAGGTGCTCGTCCTTCGGTAATATTCAGTGAATTAGCGACCCCGTTTGACCACTAGTGTCAAGCTGACGTTTCTCTTGTATCATGGCACAGATTGGCATGCAGCTGAAACCGTGTAGCCTTATCCATTGTGGTTATTGAGCTCTAGGAAGCATTCCAGCTCTCTTAGTATTGGCAGATCTGCACTACTATGAAAAACGTAGAAGAGGACGGCCTGTGTGTTTTGGGATTTGTGAGCAGTGCAGCATTGGGAACAACTATATGCCGAGTCATGGGGTGAAGGGCTTCTTTTGTTAAACCTCTAGAACTTGGTAAGTTGAAACAACTCAAGCATCTCCCATCTAAAGCACATTGGAGGTAAAAAAATAGAGAAAGAAAGAGCAGGATCAAGGCTCTGCGGGCCCTACTGCAAATAAGGCTTGAAGGGAAACTTTATTTTCTTAATTGGGATTTAGATAATTACAGGCTCAATTCTCCCAGACAAACAGTCTAGTTGCACCTGTTCTCTTCACAGCAAAATTTCCTTTGTGATGACAAGTGAGTTTCAAGGAAAGACACTTGGAGTTTGCAATTCTTTGGTAGGTGCTCATCTTTCGGTAATCTTCAGTGAATTGGCGAACCCGTTTGACCACTAGCGTCAAGCTAACGTTCCTCGTGTATCATGCCACAGGTTCGCATGCAGCAGAATCCATATAGCCTTATTAATATTGGTTCCTGAGGTCTAGGAAGCATTCCAGGTCTCTTAGTACTGGCGGGTCTGCACTAGGATGGGAAACGTACAAGAACTACGGCCTGTGATTTCGGGGAGTTCTGAGCAATGAACCAATGGGAACAGTTAGATCCCGAGTCGTGGGCAGTGAAGGGCTTCTGTTTTTAAACTCCTAGATTGTGGTATGTTGAAACAACTCAACTATCTCCCGTCTAAAGCACCTTCGAGATGCAAAATAGAGAAGGAGACAGCAGGGTCAATGCTCTGCGGGCACTTTTGAAAATAAGGTTTGAAGGGATACTTTATTTTCCTCATTGGAATTTAGAGAGTTGTGGGATCAATTCTCACTATGAAGCATTGTACTTCCACACGTTCCCTTCACGGCTCAATTGCCTTTGTGATGACAAGTGAGTTTCTAGTAAAGAAACTTGGAGGTTTCCATTCTTTGGTGGTGCTCATCCTTCGGTAATCTTCAGTGAATTGGCGAAACCGTTTGACCAATGGTGTCAAGGTAACGTTCCTCTTCTATCATGACACAGATTGGCATGCAGCTGAATCTCTGTAGCCTTGTCCATTGTGGTTCTTGAGCTCTAGGAAGCATTCCAGGTCTCTTAGTAGTGGCAGACCTGCAGTAGGTTGAGAAACGTACAAGTGGACGACCTGTGTGCTTTGTGAGTTGTGAGCAGTGCAGCGTTGGGAAAAGCTGGATGCCGAGTCATGGGGCTGAAGGTCTTCTTTTGTTAAACCTCTAGAATGTGGTAAGTTGAAGCAACTCAAGTATCTCCCTTCTAAAGCACCTTGGAGGTACAAAATAGAGAAAGAAACAGCAGGGTCAAGGCTCTGCGAGCCCTTTTGAAAATAAGGCTTGAAGGGAAACTTTAATTTCTTCATTGGGATTTAGAGAGTTTCGGACTCAGTTCTCCCAGAGAAACAGTGTAGTTGCACATGTTTTCTTCATAGCACAATTGCCTTTGTAATGACAAGTGAGTGTCTAGGAAAGAAACTTGGAGGTTGCCATTCTTTGGTAGGTGCTCGTCCTTCGGTAATCTTCAGGGAATTGGCGATCCCGTTTGACCACTAGCGTCAAACTAACGTTCCTCTTATATCATGACACAGATTGGAATGCAGCTGAATCCCTGTAGACTTATCCAGTGTGGTTCTTGAGCTCTAGGAAGTATTGCAGGTCTCTTAGTAGTGGCAGATCTGCACTAGGATGAGAAACATACAAGAAGTCTGGCCTGTGTGTTTGGGGAGTTGTGAGCAGTGCAGCCTTGGGAACAGCTAGATGCCGAGTCATGGGGGTGAAGGTCTGCTTTTGTTGAACCTGTAGAATGTGGTCAGTTGAAGCAACTCAGGGATCTCCCATCTGAAGCACCATGGAGGTACAAAATAAAGAAATAAACAGCAGGGTCAATGCTCTGCAGTCCCTTTTGAAAATAAGGCTTGAAGGGAAACTTTATATTCTTCTTTGGGATTTAGAGAGTTGCAGGCTCAATTCTCCGTGACAAACACTGAAGTTGCAAATGATCTCTTCATAGCAAAATTGCCTTTGTGATGACAAGTGAATTCCTAGGAAAGAAACTTGGAGGTTGCCATTCTTTGGTAGGTTCTCATCCTTCAGTAATCTTCAGTGAATTTGTAAACCCGTTTGACCACTAGCCTCAAGCTAAAGTTCCTCGTGTATCATGCTACAGGTTAGCATGCAGCAGAATCCATATAGCCTTATTCAGATTGGTTCCTGAGCTCTAGGAAGCATTCCAGTTCTCTTAGTACTTGCGGGTCTGCACTAGGATGGGAAACGTACAGGAACTACGGCCTGTGAGTTTGGGGACTTGTGAACCATTCACCGATGGGAACAGTTAGATGCCGAGTCATGGGCATTGAAGGGCTTGTATTTTTAAACTCCTAGATTGTGGTAGGTTGAAACAACTCAAGTATCTCCCATCTAAAGCACCTTGGAAATGCAAAATAGAGAAGGAAACATCAGAGTTAATGCTCTGTGGGCCCTTCTGAAAATAAGTCTTGTAGGGATACTTTATTTTCCTCATTGGGATTTCGAGAGTTGCAGGATCAATTCTGACTATGAAGCACTGTACTTCCACACGTTCCCTTCTTGGCACAATTGCCTTTGTGATGACAAGCGAATTTCTAGGAAAGAAACCTGGAGGTTGCCATTCTTTGGTAGTTGCTTATCCTTCGGTAATCTTCAGTGAATTGGCGAACCCTTTTGACCACTAGCATCAAGATAACGTTCCTCTTGTATCATGACGCAGATTGGCATGCAGCTAAATCCCTGTAACCTTATCAAGTGTGTTTATTGAACTCTAGTAAGCATTCCGAGTCTCTTACTAGGGGCATATCTGCACTAGGATGAGAAACATACAAGAACACGGCCTGAGTGTTTGGGGAGTTGTGAGCAGTGCAGCGCTGGGAACAGCTAGATGCCAACTCATGGGGGTGAATGTCTTCTTTTGTTAAAGCTGAAGAATGTGATAAGTTGAAGAAACTCAAGTATCTCCCTTCTTAAGCACCTTGGAGGTACAACATAGAGAAAGAAACAGCAGGGTCAATGCTCTGCGGGCCCTTTTGAAAATAAGGCTTCAAGGGAAACTTTATTTTCTTAATTGGGATTTAGAGAGTTACGGGCTGAATTCTCCCAGAGAAACAGTGTAGTTGCACATGTTCTCTTCATAGCACAATTGCCTTTGTGATGACAAGTGAGATTTTAAGAAAGAAACTTGGGGGTTGCCATTCTTTGGTAGGTGCTCGTCCTTCGGTAATATTCAGTGAATTAGCGACCCCGTTTGACCACTAGTGTCAAGCTGACGTTTCTCTTGTATCATGGCACAGATTGGCATGCAGCTGAAACCGTGTAGCCTTATCCATTGTGGTTATTGAGCTCTAGGAAGCATTCCAGCTCTCTTAGTATTGGCAGATCTGCACTACTATGAAAAACGTAGAAGAGGACGGCCTGTGTGTTTTGGGATTTGTGAGCAGTGCAGCATTGGGAACAACTATATGCCGAGTCATGGGGTGAAGGGCTTCTTTTGTTAAAACTCTAGAACTTGGTAAGTTGAAACAACTCAAGCATCTCCCATCTAAAGCACATTGGAGGTAAAAAAATAGAGAAAGAAAGAGCAGGATCAAGGCTCTGCGGGCCCTACTGCAAATAAGGCTTGAAGGGAAACTTTATTTTCTTAATTGGGATTTAGATAATTACAGGCTCAATTCTCCCAGACAAACAGTCTAGTTGCACCTGTTCTCTTCACAGCAAAATTTCCTTTGTGATGACAAGTGAGTTTCAAGGAAAGACACTTGGAGTTTGCAATTCTTTGGTAGGTGCTCATCTTTCGGTAATCTTCAGTGAATTGGCGAACCCGTTTGACCACTAGCGTCAAGCTAACGTTCCTCGTGTATCATGCCACAGGTTCGCATGCAGCAGAATCCATATAGCCTTATTAATATTGGTTCCTGAGGTCTAGGAAGCATTCCAGGTCTCTTAGTACTGGCGGGTCTGCACTAGGATGGGAAACGTACAAGAACTACGGCCTGTGATTTCGGGGAGTTCTGAGCAATGAACCAATGGGAACAGTTAGATCCCGAGTCGTGGGCAGTGAAGGGCTTCTGTTTTTAAACTCCTAGATTGTGGTATGTTGAAACAACTCAACTATCTCCCGTCTAAAGCACCTTCGAGATGCAAAATAGAGAAGGAGACAGCAGGGTCAATGCTCTGCGGGCACTTTTGAAAATAAGGTTTGAAGGGATACTTTATTTTCCTCATTGGAATTTAGAGAGTTGTGGGATCAATTCTCACTATGAAGCATTGTACTTCCACACGTTCCCTTCACGGCTCAATTGCCTTTGTGATGACAAGTGAGTTTCTAGTAAAGAAACTTGGAGGTTTCCATTCTTTGGTGGTGCTCATCCTTCGGTAATCTTCAGTGAATTGGCGAAACCATTTGACCAATGGTGTCAAGGTAACGTTCCTCTTCTATCATGACACAGATTGGCATGCAGCTGAATCTCTGTAGCCTTGTCCATTGTGGTTCTTGAGCTCTAGGAAGCATTCCAGGTCTCTTAGTAGTGGCAGACCTGCAGTAGGTTGAGAAACGTACAAGTGGACGACCTGTGTGCTTTGTGAGTTGTGAGCAGTGCAGCGTTGGGAAAAGCTGGATGCCGAGTCACGGGGCTGAAGGTCTTCTTTTGTTAAACCTCTAGAATGTGGTAAGTTGAAGCAACTCAAGTATCTCCCTTCTAAAGCACCTTGGAGGTACAAAATAGAGAAAGAAACAGCAGGGTCAAGGCTCTGCGAGCCCTTTTGAAAATAAGGCTTGAAGGGAAACTTTAATTTCTTCATTGGGATTTAGAGAGTTTCGGACTCAGTTCTCCCAGAGAAACAGTGTAGTTGCACATGTTTTCTTCATAGCACAATTGCCTTTGTAATGACAAGTGAGTGTCTAGGAAAGAAACTTGGAGGTTGCCATTCTTTGGTAGGTGCTCGTCCTTCGGTAATCTTCAGGGAATTGGCGATCCCGTTTGACCACTAGCGTCAAACTAACGTTCCTCTTATATCATGACACAGATTGGAATGCAGCTGAATCCCTGTAGACTTATCCAGTGTGGTTCTTGAGCTCTAGGAAGTATTGCAGGTCTCTTAGTAGTGGCAGATCTGCACTAGGATGAGAAACATACAAGAAGTCTGGCCTGTGTGTTTGGGGAGTTGTGAGCAGTGCAGCCTTGGGAACAGCTAGATGCCGAGTCATGGGGGTGAAGGTCTGCTTTTGTTGAACCTGTAGAATGTGGTCAGTTGAAGCAACTCAGGGATCTCCCATCTGAAGCACCATGGAGGTACAAAATAAAGAAATAAACAGCAGGGTCAATGCTCTGCAGTCCCTTTTGAAAATAAGGCTTGAAGGGAAACTTTATATTCTTCTTTGGGATTTAGAGAGTTGCAGGCTCAATTCTCCGTGACAAACACTGAAGTTGCAAATGATCTCTTCATAGCAAAATTGCCTTTGTGATGACAAGTGAATTCCTAGGAAAGAAACTTGGAGGTTGCCATTCTTTGGTAGGTTCTCATCCTTCAGTAATCTTCAGTGAATTTGTAAACCCGTTTGACCACTAGCCTCAAGCTAAAGTTCCTCGTGTATCATGCTACAGGTTAGCATGCAGCAGAATCCATATAGCCTTATTCAGATTGGTTCCTGAGCTCTAGGAAGCATTCCAGTTCTCTTAGTACTTGCGGGTCTGCACTAGGATGGGAAACGTACAGGAACTACGGCCTGTGAGTTTGGGGACTTGTGAACCATTCACCGATGGGAACAGTTAGATGCCGAGTCATGGGCATTGAAGGGCTTCTATTTTTAAACTCCTAGATTGTGGTAGGTTGAAACAACTCAAGTATCTCCCATCTAAAGCACCTTGGAATTGCAAAATAGAGAAGGAAACATCAGAGTTAATGCTCTGTGGGCCCTTCTGAAAATAAGTCTTGTAGGGATACTTTATTTTCCTCATTGGGATTTCGAGAGTTGCAGGATCAATTCTGACTATGAAGCACTGTACTTCCACACGTTCCCTTCTTGGCACAATTGCCTTTGTGATGACAAGCGAATTTCTAGGAAAGAAACCTGGAGGTTGCCATTCTTTGGTAGTGGCTTATCCTTCGGTAATCTTCAGTGAATTGGCGAACCCTTTTGACCACTAGTGTCAAGATAACGTTCCTCTTGTATCATGACGCAGATTGGCATGCAGCTAAATCCCTGTAACCTTATCAAGTGTGTTTATTGAACTCTAGTAAGCATTCCGAGTCTCTTACTAGGGGCATATCTGCACTAGGATGAGAAACGTACAAGAACACGGCCTGAGTGTTTGGGGAGTTGTGAGCAGTGCAGCGCTGGGAACAGCTAGATGCCAACTCATGGGGGTGAATGTCTTCTTTTGTTAAAGCTGAAGAATGTGATAAGTTGAAGAAACTCAAGTATCTCCCTTCTTAAGAACCTTGGAGGTACAACATAGAGAAAGAAACAGCAGGGTCAATGCTCTGTGGGCCCTTTTGAAAATAAGGCTTCAAGGGAAACTTTATTTTCTTAATTGGGATTTAGAGAGTTACGGGCTGAATTCTCCCAGAGAAACAGTGTAGTTGCACATGTTCTCTTCATAGCACAATTGCCTTTGTGATGACAAGTGAGATTTTAAGAAAGAAACTTGGGGGTTGCCATTCTTTGGTAGGTGCTCGTCCTTCGGTAATATTCAGTGAATTAGCGACCCCGTTTGACCACTAGTGTCAAGCTGACGTTTCTCTTGTATCATGACACAGATTGGCATGCAGCTGAAACCGTGTAGCCTTATCCATTGTGGTTATTGAGCTCTAGGAAGCATTCCAGCTCTTTTAGTATTGGCAGATCTGCACTACTATGAAAAACGTAGAAGAGGACGGCCTGTGTGTTTTGGGATTTGTGAGCAGTGCAGCATTGGGAACACCTATATGCCGAGTCATGGGGTGAAGGGCTTCTTTTGTTAAACCTCTAGAACTTGGTAAGTTGAAACAACTCAAGTATCTCCCATCTAAAGCACATTGGAGGTACAAAATAGAGAAAGAAACAGCAGGATCAAGGCTCTGCGGGCCCTTCTGCAAATAAGGCTTGAAGGGAAACTTTATTTTCTGAATTGGGATTTAGATAGTTACAGGCTCAATTCTCCCAGAAAAACAGTCTAGTTGCACCTGTTCTCTTCACAGCAAAATTGCCTTTGTGATGACAAGTGAGTTTCAAGGAAAGACACTTGGAGGTTGCAATTCTTTGGTAGGTGCTCATCTTTTGGTAATCTTCAGTGAATTGGCGAACCCATTTGACCACTAGCGTCAAGCTAACGTTCCTCGTGTATCATGCCACAGGTTAGCATGCAGCAGAATCCATATAGCCTTATTAATATTGGTTCCTGAGGTCTAGGAAGCATTCCAGGTCTCTTAGTACTGGCGGGTCTGCACTAGGATGGGAAACGTACAGGAACTACGGCCTGTGATTTCGGGGAGTTCTGAGCAATGAACCAATGGGAACAGTTAGATCCCGAGTCTTGGGCAGTGAAGGGCTTCTGTTTTTAAACTCCTAGATTGTGGTATGTTGAAACACCTCAAGTATCTCCCTTCTAAAGCACCTTCGAGATGCAAAATAGAGAAGGAGACAGCAGGGTCAATGCTCTGCGGGCACTTTTGAAAATAAGGTTTGAAGGGATACTTTATTTTCCTCATTGGAATTTAGAGAGTTGTGGGATCAATTCTCACTATGAAGCATTGTACTTCCACACGTTCCCTTCACGGCTCAATTGCCTTTGTGATGACAAGTGAGTTTCTAGTAAAGAAACTTGGAGGTTTCCATTCTTTGGTGGTGCTCATCCTTCGGTAATCTTCAGTGAATTGGTGAAACCGTTTGACCAATGGTGTCAAGGTAACGTTCCTCTTCTATCATGACACAGATTGGCATGCAGCTGAATCTCTGTAGCCTTGTCCATTGTGGTTCTTGAGCTCTAGGAAGCATTCCAGGTCTCTTAGTAGTGGCAGATCTGCAGTAGGTTGAGAAACGTACAAGTGGACGACCTGTGTGCTTTGTGAGTTGTGAGCAGTGCAGCGTTGGGAAAAGCTGGATGCCGAGTCATGGGGGTGAAGGGCTCCTTTTGTTAAACCTCTAGAATATGGTAAGTTGAAGCAACTCAAGTATCTCCCTTCTAAAGCACCTTGGAGGTACAAAATAGAGAAAGAAACAACAGGGTCAAGGCTCTGCGGGCCCTCTTGAAAATAAGGCTTGAAGGGAAACTTTATTTTCTTCATTGGGATTTAGAGAGTTACGGACTCAGTTCTCCCAGAGAAACAGTGTAGTTGCATATGTTTTCTTCATAGCACAATTGCCTTTGTAATGACAAGTGAGTGTCGAGGAAAGAAACTTGGAGGTTGCTATTCTTTGGTAGGTGCTCGTCCTTCGGTAATCTTCAGTGAATTGGCGAACCCGTTTGACCACTAGCGTCAAACTAACCTTCCTCTTGTATCATGACACAGATTGGCATGCAGCGTAATCCCTGTAGCCTTATCCAGTGTGGTTCTTGAGCTCTAGGAAGCATTGCAGTTGTCTTAGTAGTGGCAGATCTGCCGTAGGATGAGAAACGTACAAGAAGGATGGCCTGTGTGTTTTGGGAGTCGTGAGCAGTGCAGCCTTGGGAACAGCTAGATGCCGAGTCATGGGGGTGAAGGTCTTCTTTTGTTAAACCTCTAGAATGTGGTAAGTTGAATCAACTGAGCTATCCCCCATCTGAAGCACTTTGGTGATACAAAATAGAGAAATAAACAACAGGGTCAATGCTCTGCGGTCCCTTTTGAAAATAAGGCTCAAAGGGAAACTTTATTTTCTTCATTGGGATTTAGAGAGCTGCAGTCTCAATTCTCCCTGACAAACACTGTAGTTGCAAATGTTCTCTTCATAGCAAAATTGCCTTTGTGATGACAAGTGAATTCCTAGGAAAGAAACTTGGAGGTTGCCATTCTTTGGTAGGTGCTCGTCCTTCAGTAATCTTCAGTGAATTTGTAAACCCGTTTGACCACTAGCCTCAAGCTAACGTTCCTCGTGTATCATGCTACAGGTTAGCATGCAGCAGAATCCATATAGCCTTATTCAGATTGGTTCCTGAGCTCTAGGAAGCATTCCAGTTCTCTTAGTACTTGCGGGTCTGCACTAGGATGGGAAACGTACAGGAACTACGGCCTGTGAGTTTGGGGACTTGTGAACCATTCACCGATGGGAACAGTTAGATGCCGAGTCATGGGCATTGAAGGGCTTGTATTTTTAAACTCCTAGATTGTGGTAGGTTGAAACAACTCAAGTATCTCCCATCTAAAGCACCTTGGAAATGCAAAATAGAGAAGGAAACATCAGAGTTAATGCTCTGTGGGCCCTTCTGAAAATAAGTCTTGTAGGGATACTTTATTTTCCTCATTGGGATTTCGAGAGTTGCAGGATCAATTCTGACTATGAAGCACTGTACTTCCACACGTTCCCTTCTTGGCACAATTGCCTTTGTGATGACAAGCGAATTTCTAGGAAAGAAACCTGGAGGTTGCCATTCTTTGGTAGTGGCTTATCCTTCGGTAATCTTCAGTGAATTGGCGAACCCTTTTGACCACTAGTGTCAAGATAACGTTCCTCTTGTATCATGACGCAGATTGGCATGCAGCTAAATCCCTGTAACCTTATCAAGTGTGTTTATTGAACTCTAGTAAGCATTCCGAGTCTCTTACTAGGGGCATATCTGCACTAGGATGAGAAACGTACAAGAACACGGCCTGAGTGTTTGGGGAGTTGTGAGCAGTGCAGCGCTGGGAACAGCTAGATGCCAACTCATGGGGGTGAATGTCTTCTTTTGTTAAAGCTGAAGAATGTGATAAGTTGAAGAAACTCAAGTATCTCCCTTCTTAAGAACCTTGGAGGTACAACATAGAGAAAGAAACAGCAGGGTCAATGCTCTGTGGGCCCTTTTGAAAATAAGGCTTCAAGGGAAACTTTATTTTCTTAATTGGGATTTAGAGAGTTACGGGCTGAATTCTCCCAGAGAAACAGTGTAGTTGCACATGTTCTCTTCATAGCACAATTGCCTTTGTGATGACAAGTGAGATTTTAAGAAAGAAACTTGGGGGTTGCCATTCTTTGGTAGGTGCTCGTCCTTCGGTAATATTCAGTGAATTAGCGACCCCGTTTGACCACTAGTGTCAAGCTGACGTTTCTCTTGTATCATGACACAGATTGGCATGCAGCTGAAACCGTGTAGCCTTATCCATTGTGGTTATTGAGCTCTAGGAAGCATTCCAGCTCTTTTAGTATTGGCAGATCTGCACTACTATGAAAAACGTAGAAGAGGACGGCCTGTGTGTTTTGGGATTTGTGAGCAGTGCAGCATTGGGAACACCTATATGCCGAGTCATGGGGTGAAGGGCTTCTTTTGTTAAACCTCTAGAACTTGGTAAGTTGAAACAACTCAAGTATCTCCCATCTAAAGCACATTGGAGGTACAAAATAGAGAAAGAAACAGCAGGATCAAGGCTCTGCGGGCCCTTCTGCAAATAAGGCTTGAAGGGAAACTTTATTTTCTGAATTGGGATTTAGATAGTTACAGGCTCAATTCTCCCAGAAAAACAGTCTAGTTGCACCTGTTCTCTTCACAGCAAAATTGCCTTTGTGATGACAAGTGAGTTTCAAGGAAAGACACTTGGAGGTTGCAATTCTTTGGTAGGTGCTCATCTTTTGGTAATCTTCAGTGAATTGGCGAACCCATTTGACCACTAGCGTCAAGCTAACGTTCCTCGTGTATCATGCCACAGGTTAGCATGCAGCAGAATCCATATAGCCTTATTAATATTGGTTCCTGAGGTCTAGGAAGCATTCCAGGTCTCTTAGTACTGGCGGGTCTGCACTAGGATGGGAAACGTACAGGAACTACGGCCTGTGATTTCGGGGAGTTCTGAGCAATGAACCAATGGGAACAGTTAGATCCCGAGTCTTGGGCAGTGAAGGGCTTCTGTTTTTAAACTCCTAGATTGTGGTATGTTGAAACACCTCAAGTATCTCCCTTCTAAAGCACCTTCGAGATGCAAAATAGAGAAGGAGACAGCAGGGTCAATGCTCTGCGGGCACTTTTGAAAATAAGGTTTGAAGGGATACTTTATTTTCCTCATTGGAATTTAGAGAGTTGTGGGATCAATTCTCACTATGAAGCATTGTACTTCCACACGTTCCCTTCACGGCTCAATTGCCTTTGTGATGACAAGTGAGTTTCTAGTAAAGAAACTTGGAGGTTTCCATTCTTTGGTGGTGCTCATCCTTCGGTAATCTTCAGTGAATTGGCGAAACCGTTTGACCAATGGTGTCAAGGTAACGTTCCTCTTCTATCATGACACAGATTGGCATGCAGCTGAATCTCTGTAGCCTTGTCCATTGTGGTTCTTGAGCTCTAGGAAGCATTCCAGGTCTCTTAGTAGTGGCAGATCTGCAGTAGGTTGAGAAACGTACAAGTGGACGACCTGTGTGCTTTGTGAGTTGTGAGCAGTGCAGCGTTGGGAAAAGCTGGATGCCGAGTCATGGGGGTGAAGGGCTCCTTTTGTTAAACCTCTAGAATATGGTAAGTTGAAGCAACTCAAGTATCTCCCTTCTAAAGCACCTTGGATTTACAAAATAGAGAAAGAAACAGCAGGGTCAAGGCTCTGCGGGCCCTCTTGAAAATAAGGCTTGAAGGGAAACTTTATTTTCTTCATTGGGATTTAGAGAGTTACGGACTCAGTTCTCCCAGAGAAACAGTGTAGTTGCATATGTTTTCTTCATAGCACAATTGCCTTTGTAATGACAAGTGAGTGTCGAGGAAAGAAACTTGGAGGTTGCTATTCTTTGGTAGGTGCTCGTCCTTCGGTAATCTTCAGTGAATTGGCGAACCCGTTTGACCACTAGCGTCAAACTAACCTTCCTCTTGTATCATGACACAGATTGGCATGCAGCGTAATCCCTGTAGCCTTATCCAGTGTGGTTCTTGAGCTCTAGGAAGCATTGCAGGTGTCTTAGTAGTGGCAGATCTGCCGTAGGATGAGAAACGTACAAGAAGGATGGCCTGTGTGTTTTGGGAGTTGTGAGCAGTGCAGCCTTGGGAACAGCTAGATGCCGAGTCATGGGGGTGAAGGTCTTCTTTTGTTAAACCTCTAGAATGTGGTAAGTTGAATCAACTGAGCTATCCCCCATCTGAAGCACTTTGGTGATACAAAATAGAGAAATAAACAACAGGGTCAATGCTCTGCGGTCCCTTTTGAAAATAAGGCTCAAAGGGAAACTTTATTTTCTTCATTGGGATTTAGAGAGCTGCAGTCTCAATTCTCCCTGACAAACACTGTAGTTGCAAATGTTCTCTTCATAGCAAAATTGCCTTTGTGATGACAAGTGAATTCCTAGGAAAGAAACTTGGAGGTTGCCATTCTTTGGTAGGTGCTCGTCCTTCAGTAATCTTCAGTGAATTTGTAAACCCGTTTGACCACTAGCCTCAAGCTAACGTTCCTCGTGTATCATGCTACAGGTTAGCATGCAGCAGAATCCATATAGCCTTATTCAGATTGGTTCCTGAGCTCTAGGAAGCATTCCAGTTCTCTTAGTACTTGCGGGTCTGCACTAGGATGGGAAACGTACAGGAACTACGGCCTGTGAGTTTGGGGACTTGTGAACCATTCACCGATGGGAACAGTTAGATGCCGAGTCATGGGCATTGAAGGGCTTGTATTTTTAAACTCCTAGATTGTGGTAGGTTGAAACAACTCAAGTATCTCCCATCTAAAGCACCTTGGAAATGCAAAATAGAGAAGGAAACATCAGAGTTAATGCTCTGTGGGCCCTTCTGAAAATAAGTCTTGTAGGGATACTTTATTTTCCTCATTGGGATTTCGAGAGTTGCAGGATCAATTCTGACTATGAAGCACTGTACTTCCACACGTTCCCTTCTTGGCACAATTGCCTTTGTGATGACAAGCGAATTTCTAGGAAAGAAACCTGGAGGTTGCCATTCTTTGGTAGTTGCTTATCCTTCGGTAATCTTCAGTGAATTGGCGAACCCTTTTGACCACTAGCATGAAGATAACGTTCCTCTTGTATCATGACGCAGATTGGCATGCAGCTAAATCCCTGTAACCTTATCAAGTGTGTTTATTGAACTCTAGTAAGCATTCCGAGTCTCTTACTAGGGGCATATCTGCACTAGGATGAGAAACATACAAGAACACGGCCTGAGTGTTTGGGGAGTTGTGAGCAGTGCAGCGCTGGGAACAGCTAGATGCCAACTCATGGGGGTGAATGTCTTCTTTTGTTAAAGCTGAAGAATGTGATAAGTTGAAGAAACTCAAGTATCTCCCTTCTTAAGCACCTTGGAGGTACAACATAGAGAAAGAAACAGCAGGGTCAATGCTCTGCGGGCCCTTTTGAAAATAAGGCTTCAAGGGAAACTTTATTTTCTTAATTGGGATTTAGAGAGTTACGGGCTGAATTCTCCCAGAGAAACAGTGTAGTTGCACATGTTCTCTTCATAGCACAATTGCCTTTGTGATGACAAGTGAGATTTTAAGAAAGAAACTTGGGGGTTGCCATTCTTTGGTAGGTGCTCGTCCTTCGGTAATATTCAGTGAATTAGCGACCCCGTTTGACCACTAGTGTCAAGCTGACGTTTCTCTTGTATCATGGCACAGATTGGCATGCAGCTGAAACCGTGTAGCCTTATCCATTGTGGTTATTGAGCTCTAGGAAGCATTCCAGCTCTCTTAGTATTGGCAGATCTGCACTACTATGAAAAACGTAGAAGAGGACGGCCTGTGTGTTTTGGGATTTGTGAGCAGTGCAGCATTGGGAACAACTATATGCCGAGTCATGGGGTGAAGGGCTTCTTTTGTTAAACCTCTAGAACTTGGTAAGTTGAAACAACTCAAGCATCTCCCATCTAAAGCACATTGGAGGTAAAAAAATAGAGAAAGAAAGAGCAGGATCAAGGCTCTGCGGGCCCTACTGCAAATAAGGCTTGAAGGGAAACTTTATTTTCTTAATTGGGATTTAGATAATTACAGGCTCAATTCTCAGAGACAAACAGTCTAGTTGCACCTGTTCTCTTCACAGCAAAATTTCCTTTGTGATGACAAGTGAGTTTCAAGGAAAGACACTTGGAGGTTGCAATTCTTTGGTAGGTGCTCATCTTTCGGTAATCTTCTGTGAATTGGCGAACCCGTTTGACCACTAGCGTCAAGCTAACGTTCCTCGTGTATCATGCCACAGGTTCGCATGCAGCAGAATCCATATAGCCTTATTAATATTGGTTCCTGAGGTCTAGGAAGCATTCCAGGTCTCTTAGTACTGGCGGGTCTGCACTAGGATGGGAAACGTACAAGAACTACGGCCTGTGATTTCGGGGAGTTCTGAGCAATGAACCAATGGGAACAGTTAGATCCCGAGTCGTGGGCAGTGAAGGGCTTCTGTTTTTAAACTCCTAGATTGTGGTATGTTGAAACAACTCAACTATCTCCCGTCTCAAGCACCTTCGAGATGCAAAATAGAGAAGGAGACAGCAGGGTCAATGCTCTGCGGGCACTTTTGAAAATAAGGTTTGAAGGGATACTTTATTTTCCTCATTGGAATTTAGAGAGTTGTGGGATCAATTCTCACTATGAAGCATTGTACTTCCACACGTTCCCTTCACGGCTCAATTGCCTTTGTGATGACAAGTGAGTTTCTAGTAAAGAAACTTGGAGGTTTCCATTCTTTGGTGGTGCTCATCCTTCGGTAATCTTCAGTGAATTGGCGAAACCGTTTGACCAATGGTGTCAAGGTAACGTTCCTCTTCTATCATGACACAGATTGGCATGCAGCTGAATCTCTGTAGCCTTGTCCATTGTGGTTCTTGAGCTCTAGGAAGCATTCCAGGTCTCTTAGTAGTGGCAGACCTGCAGTAGGTTGAGAAACGTACAAGTGGACGACCTGTGTGCTTTGTGAGTTGTGAGCAGTGCAGCGTTGGGAAAAGCTGGATGCCGAGTCATGGGGCTGAAGGTCTTCTTTTGTTAAACCTCTAGAATGTGGTAAGTTGAAGCAACTCAAGTATCTCCCTTCTAAAGCACCTTGGAGGTACAAAATAGAGAAAGAAACAGCAGGGTCAAGGCTCTGCGAGCCCTTTTGAAAATAAGGCTTGAAGGGAAACTTTAATTTCTTCATTGGGATTTAGAGAGTTACGGACTCAGTTCTCCCAGAGAAACAGTGTAGTTGCACATGTTTTCTTCATAGCACAATTGCCTTTGTAATGACAAGTGAGTGTCTAGGAAAGAAACTTGGAGGTTGCCATTCTTTGGTAGGTGCTCGTCCTTCGGTAATCTTCAGGGAATTGGCGATCCCGTTTGACCACTAGCGTCAAACTAACGTTCCTCTTATATCATGACACAGATTGGAATGCAGCTGAATCCCTGTAGACTTATCCAGTGTGGTTCTTGAGCTCTAGGAAGTATTGCAGGTCTCTTAGTAGTGGCAGATCTGCACTAGGATGAGAAACATACAAGAAGTCTGGCCTGTGTGTTTGGGGAGTTGTGAGCAGTGCAGCCTTGGGAACAGCTAGATGCCGAGTCATGGGGGTGAAGGTCTGCTTTTGTTGAACCTGTAGAATGTGGTCAGTTGAAGCAACTCAGGGATCTCCCATCTGAAGCACCATGGAGGTACAAAATAAAGAAATAAACAGCAGGGTCAATGCTCTGCAGTCCCTTTTGAAAATAAGGCTTGAAGGGAAACTTTATATTCTTCTTTGGGATTTAGAGAGTTGCAGGCTCAATTCTCCGTGACAAACACTGAAGTTGCAAATGATCTCTTCATAGCAAAATTGCCTTTGTGATGACAAGTGAATTCCTAGGAAAGAAACTTGGAGGTTGCCATTCTTTGGTAGGTTCTCATCCTTCAGTAATCTTCAGTGAATTTGTAAACCCGTTTGACCACTAGCCTCAAGCTAAAGTTCCTCGTGTATCATGCTACAGGTTAGCATGCAGCAGAATCCATATAGCCTTATTCAGATTGGTTCCTGAGCTCTAGGAAGCATTCCAGTTCTCTTAGTACTTGCGGGTCTGCACTAGGATGGGAAACGTACAGGAACTACGGCCTGTGAGTTTGGGGACTTGTGAACCATTCACCGATGGGAACAGTTAGATGCCGAGTCATGGGCATTGAAGGGCTTCTATTTTTAAACTCCTAGATTGTGGTAGGTTGAAACAACTCAAGTATCTCCCATCTAAAGCACCTTGGAATTGCAAAATAGAGAAGGAAACATCAGAGTTAATGCTCTGTGGGCCCTTCTGAAAATAAGTCTTGTAGGGATACTTTATTTTCCTCATTGGGATTTCGAGAGTTGCAGGATCAATTCTGACTATGAAGCACTGTACTTCCACACGTTCCCTTCTTGGCACAATTGCCTTTGTGATGACAAGCGAATTTCTAGGAAAGAAACCTGGAGGTTGCCATTCTTTGGTAGTTGCTTATCCTTCGGTAATCTTCAGTGAATTGGCGAACCCTTTTGACCACTAGCATCAAGATAACGTTCCTCTTGTATCATGACGCAGATTGGCATGCAGCTAAATCCCTGTAACCTTATCAAGTGTGTTTATTGAACTCTAGTAAGCATTCCGAGTCTCTTACTAGGGGCATATCTGCACTAGGATGAGAAACATACAAGAACACGGCCTGAGTGTTTGGGGAGTTGTGAGCAGTGCAGCGCTGGGAACAGCTAGATGCCAACTCATGGGGGTGAATGTCTTCTTTTGTTAAAGCTGAAGAATGTGATAAGTTGAAGAAACTCAAGTATCTCCCTTCTTAAGCACCTTGGAGGTACAACATAGAGAAAGAAACAGCAGGGTCAATGCTCTGCGGGCCCTTTTGAAAATAAGGCTTCAAGGGAAACTTTATTTTCTTAATTGGGATTTAGAGAGTTACGGGCTGAATTCTCCCAGAGAAACAGTGTAGTTGCACATGTTCTCTTCATAGCACAATTGCCTTTGTGATGACAAGTGAGATTTTAAGAAAGAAACTTGGGGGTTGCCATTCTTTGGTAGGTGCTCGTCCTTCGGTAATATTCAGTGAATTAGCGACCCCGTTTGACCACTAGTGTCAAGCTGACGTTTCTCTTGTATCATGGCACAGATTGGCATGCAGCTGAAACCGTGTAGCCTTATCCATTGTGGTTATTGAGCTCTAGGAAGCATTCCAGCTCTCTTAGTATTGGCAGATCTGCACTACTATGAAAAACGTAGAAGAGGACGGCCTGTGTGTTTTGGGATTTGTGAGCAGTGCAGCATTGGGAACAACTATATGCCGAGTCATGGGGTGAAGGGCTTCTTTTGTTAAAACTCTAGAACTTGGTAAGTTGAAACAACTCAAGCATCTCCCATCTAAAGCACATTGGAGGTAAAAAAATAGAGAAAGAAAGAGCAGGATCAAGGCTCTGCGGGCCCTACTGCAAATAAGGCTTGAAGGGAAACTTTATTTTCTTAATTGGGATTTAGATAATTACAGGCTCAATTCTCCCAGACAAACAGTCTAGTTGCACCTGTTCTCTTCACAGCAAAATTTCCTTTGTGATGACAAGTGAGTTTCAAGGAAAGACACTTGGAGTTTGCAATTCTTTGGTAGGTGCTCATCTTTCGGTAATCTTCAGTGAATTGGCGAACCCGTTTGACCACTAGCGTCAAGCTAACGTTCCTCGTGTATCATGCCACAGGTTCGCATGCAGCAGAATCCATATAGCCTTATTAATATTGGTTCCTGAGGTCTAGGAAGCATTCCAGGTCTCTTAGTACTGGCGGGTCTGCACTAGGATGGGAAACGTACAAGAACTACGGCCTGTGATTTCGGGGAGTTCTGAGCAATGAACCAATGGGAACAGTTAGATCCCGAGTCGTGGGCAGTGAAGGGCTTCTGTTTTTAAACTCCTAGATTGTGGTATGTTGAAACAACTCAACTATCTCCCGTCTAAAGCACCTTCGAGATGCAAAATAGAGAAGGAGACAGCAGGGTCAATGCTCTGCGGGCACTTTTGAAAATAAGGTTTGAAGGGATACTTTATTTTCCTCATTGGAATTTAGAGAGTTGTGGGATCAATTCTCACTATGAAGCATTGTACTTCCACACGTTCCCTTCACGGCTCAATTGCCTTTGTGATGACAAGTGAGTTTCTAGTAAAGAAACTTGGAGGTTTCCATTCTTTGGTGGTGCTCATCCTTCGGTAATCTTCAGTGAATTGGCGAAACCATTTGACCAATGGTGTCAAGGTAACGTTCCTCTTCTATCATGACACAGATTGGCATGCAGCTGAATCTCTGTAGCCTTGTCCATTGTGGTTCTTGAGCTCTAGGAAGCATTCCAGGTCTCTTAGTAGTGGCAGACCTGCAGTAGGTTGAGAAACGTACAAGTGGACGACCTGTGTGCTTTGTGAGTTGTGAGCAGTGCAGCGTTGGGAAAAGCTGGATGCCGAGTCATGGGGCTGAAGGTCTTCTTTTGTTAAACCTCTAGAATGTGGTAAGTTGAAGCAACTCAAGTATCTCCCTTCTAAAGCACCTTGGAGGTACAAAATAGAGAAAGAAACAGCAGGGTCAAGGCTCTGCGAGCCCTTTTGAAAATAAGGCTTGAAGGGAAACTTTAATTTCTTCATTGGGATTTAGAGAGTTTCGGACTCATTTCTCCCAGAGAAACAGTGTAGTTGCACATGTTTTCTTCATAGCACAATTGCCTTTGTAATGACAAGTGAGTGTCTAGGAAAGAAACTTGGAGGTTGCCATTCTTTGGTAGGTGCTCGTCCTTCGGTAATCTTCAGGGAATTGGCGATCCCGTTTGACAACTAGCGTCAAACTAACGTTCCTCTTATATCATGACACAGATTGGAATGCAGCTGAATCCCTGTAGACTTATCCAGTGTGGTTCTTGAGCTCTAGGAAGTATTGCAGGTCTCTTAGTAGTGGCAGATCTGCACTAGGATGAGAAACATACAAGAAGTCTGGCCTGTGTGTTTGGGGAGTTGTGAGCAGTGCAGCCTTGGGAACAGCTAGATGCCGAGTCATGGGGGTGAAGGTCTGCTTTTGTTGAACCTGTAGAATGTGGTCAGTTGAAGCAACTCAGGGATCTCCCATCTGAAGCACCATGGAGGTACAAAATAAAGAAATAAACAGCAGGGTCAATGCTCTGCAGTCCCTTTTGAAAATAAGGCTTGAAGGGAAACTTTATATTCTTCTTTGGGATTTAGAGAGTTGCAGGCTCAATTCTCCGTGACAAACACTGAAGTTGCAAATGATCTCTTCATAGCAAAATTGCCTTTGTGATGACAAGTGAATTCCTAGGAAAGAAACTTGGAGGTTGCCATTCTTTGGTAGGTTCTCATCCTTCAGTAATCTTCAGTGAATTTGTAAACCCGTTTGACCACTAGCCTCAAGCTAAAGTTCCTCGTGTATCATGCTACAGGTTAGCATGCAGCAGAATCCATATAGCCTTATTCAGATTGGTTCCTGAGCTCTAGGAAGCATTCCAGTTCTCTTAGTACTTGCGGGTCTGCACTAGGATGGGAAACGTACAGGAACTACGGCCTGTGAGTTTGGGGACTTGTGAACCATTCACCGATGGGAACAGTTAGATGCCGAGTCATGGGCATTGAAGGGCTTCTATTTTTAAACTCCTAGATTGTGGTAGGTTGAAACAACTCAAGTATCTCCCATCTAAAGCACCTTGGAATTGCAAAATAGAGAAGGAAACATCAGAGTTAATGCTCTGTGGGCCCTTCTGAAAATAAGTCTTGTAGGGATACTTTATTTTCCTCATTGGGATTTCGAGAGTTGCAGGATCAATTCTGACTATGAAGCACTGTACTTCCACACGTTCCCTTCTTGGCACAATTGCCTTTGTGATGACAAGCGAATTTCTAGGAAAGAAACCTGGAGGTTGCCATTCTTTGGTAGTGGCTTATCCTTCGGTAATCTTCAGTGAATTGGCGAACCCTTTTGACCACTAGTGTCAAGATAACGTTCCTCTTGTATCATGACGCAGATTGGCATGCAGCTAAATCCCTGTAACCTTATCAAGTGTGTTTATTGAACTCTAGTAAGCATTCCGAGTCTCTTACTAGGGGCATATCTGCACTAGGATGAGAAACGTACAAGAACACGGCCTGAGTGTTTGGGGAGTTGTGAGCAGTGCAGCGCTGGGAACAGCTAGATGCCAACTCATGGGGGTGAATGTCTTCTTTTGTTAAAGCTGAAGAATGTGATAAGTTGAAGAAACTCAAGTATCTCCCTTCTTAAGAACCTTGGAGGTACAACATAGAGAAAGAAACAGCAGGGTCAATGCTCTGTGGGCCCTTTTGAAAATAAGGCTTCAAGGGAAACTTTATTTTCTTAATTGGGATTTAGAGAGTTACGGGCTGAATTCTCCCAGAGAAACAGTGTAGTTGCACATGTTCTCTTCATAGCACAATTGCCTTTGTGATGACAAGTGAGATTTTAAGAAAGAAACTTGGGGGTTGCCATTCTTTGGTAGGTGCTCGTCCTTCGGTAATATTCAGTGAATTAGCGACCCCGTTTGACCACTAGTGTCAAGCTGACGTTTCTCTTGTATCATGACACAGATTGGCATGCAGCTGAAACCGTGTAGCCTTATCCATTGTGGTTATTGAGCTCTAGGAAGCATTCCAGCTCTTTTAGTATTGGCAGATCTGCACTACTATGAAAAACGTAGAAGAGGACGGCCTGTGTGTTTTGGGATTTGTGAGCAGTGCAGCATTGGGAACACCTATATGCCGAGTCATGGGGTGAAGGGCTTCTTTTGTTAAACCTCTAGAACTTGGTAAGTTGAAACAACTCAAGTATCTCCCATCTAAAGCACATTGGAGGTACAAAATAGAGAAAGAAACAGCAGGATCAAGGCTCTGCGGGCCCTTCTGCAAATAAGGCTTGAAGGGAAACTTTATTTTCTGAATTGGGATTTAGATAGTTACAGGCTCAATTCTCCCAGAAAAACAGTCTAGTTGCACCTGTTCTCTTCACAGCAAAATTGCCTTTGTGATGACAAGTGAGTTTCAAGGAAAGACACTTGGAGGTTGCAATTCTTTGGTAGGTGCTCATCTTTTGGTAATCTTCAGTGAATTGGCGAACCCATTTGACCACTAGCGTCAAGCTAACGTTCCTCGTGTATCATGCCACAGGTTAGCATGCAGCAGAATCCATATAGCCTTATTAATATTGGTTCCTGAGGTCTAGGAAGCATTCCAGGTCTCTTAGTACTGGCGGGTCTGCACTAGGATGGGAAACGTACAGGAACTACGGCCTGTGATTTCGGGGAGTTCTGAGCAATGAACCAATGGGAACAGTTAGATCCCGAGTCTTGGGCAGTGAAGGGCTTCTGTTTTTAAACTCCTAGATTGTGGTATGTTGAAACACCTCAAGTATCTCCCTTCTAAAGCACCTTCGAGATGCAAAATAGAGAAGGAGACAGCAGGGTCAATGCTCTGCGGGCACTTTTGAAAATAAGGTTTGAAGGGATACTTTATTTTCCTCATTGGAATTTAGAGAGTTGTGGGATCAATTCTCACTATGAAGCATTGTACTTCCACACGTTCCCTTCACGGCTCAATTGCCTTTGTGATGACAAGTGAGTTTCTAGTAAAGAAACTTGGAGGTTTCCATTCTTTGGTGGTGCTCATCCTTCGGTAATCTTCAGTGAATTGGTGAAACCGTTTGACCAATGGTGTCAAGGTAACGTTCCTCTTCTATCATGACACAGATTGGCATGCAGCTGAATCTCTGTAGCCTTGTCCATTGTGGTTCTTGAGCTCTAGGAAGCATTCCAGGTCTCTTAGTAGTGGCAGATCTGCAGTAGGTTGAGAAACGTACAAGTGGACGACCTGTGTGCTTTGTGAGTTGTGAGCAGTGCAGCGTTGGGAAAAGCTGGATGCCGAGTCATGGGGGTGAAGGGCTCCTTTTGTTAAACCTCTAGAATATGGTAAGTTGAAGCAACTCAAGTATCTCCCTTCTAAAGCACCTTGGAGGTACAAAATAGAGAAAGAAACAACAGGGTCAAGGCTCTGCGGGCCCTCTTGAAAATAAGGCTTGAAGGGAAACTTTATTTTCTTCATTGGGATTTAGAGAGTTACGGACTCAGTTCTCCCAGAGAAACAGTGTAGTTGCATATGTTTTCTTCATAGCACAATTGCCTTTGTAATGACAAGTGAGTGTCGAGGAAAGAAACTTGGAGGTTGCTATTCTTTGGTAGGTGCTCGTCCTTCGGTAATCTTCAGTGAATTGGCGAACCCGTTTGACCACTAGCGTCAAACTAACCTTCCTCTTGTATCATGACACAGATTGGCATGCAGCGTAATCCCTGTAGCCTTATCCAGTGTGGTTCTTGAGCTCTAGGAAGCATTGCAGTTGTCTTAGTAGTGGCAGATCTGCCGTAGGATGAGAAACGTACAAGAAGGATGGCCTGTGTGTTTTGGGAGTCGTGAGCAGTGCAGCCTTGGGAACAGCTAGATGCCGAGTCATGGGGGTGAAGGTCTTCTTTTGTTAAACCTCTAGAATGTGGTAAGTTGAATCAACTGAGCTATCCCCCATCTGAAGCACTTTGGTGATACAAAATAGAGAAATAAACAACAGGGTCAATGCTCTGCGGTCCCTTTTGAAAATAAGGCTCAAAGGGAAACTTTATTTTCTTCATTGGGATTTAGAGAGCTGCAGTCTCAATTCTCCCTGACAAACACTGTAGTTGCAAATGTTCTCTTCATAGCAAAATTGCCTTTGTGATGACAAGTGAATTCCTAGGAAAGAAACTTGGAGGTTGCCATTCTTTGGTAGGTGCTCGTCCTTCAGTAATCTTCAGTGAATTTGTAAACCCGTTTGACCACTAGCCTCAAGCTAACGTTCCTCGTGTATCATGCTACAGGTTAGCATGCAGCAGAATCCATATAGCCTTATTCAGATTGGTTCCTGAGCTCTAGGAAGCATTCCAGTTCTCTTAGTACTTGCGGGTCTGCACTAGGATGGGAAACGTACAGGAACTACGGCCTGTGAGTTTGGGGACTTGTGAACCATTCACCGATGGGAACAGTTAGATGCCGAGTCATGGGCATTGAAGGGCTTGTATTTTTAAACTCCTAGATTGTGGTAGGTTGAAACAACTCAAGTATCTCCCATCTAAAGCACCTTGGAAATGCAAAATAGAGAAGGAAACATCAGAGTTAATGCTCTGTGGGCCCTTCTGAAAATAAGTCTTGTAGGGATACTTTATTTTCCTCATTGGGATTTCGAGAGTTGCAGGATCAATTCTGACTATGAAGCACTGTACTTCCACACGTTCCCTTCTTGGCACAATTGCCTTTGTGATGACAAGCGAATTTCTAGGAAAGAAACCTGGAGGTTGCCATTCTTTGGTAGTGGCTTATCCTTCGGTAATCTTCAGTGAATTGGCGAACCCTTTTGACCACTAGTGTCAAGATAACGTTCCTCTTGTATCATGACGCAGATTGGCATGCAGCTAAATCCCTGTAACCTTATCAAGTGTGTTTATTGAACTCTAGTAAGCATTCCGAGTCTCTTACTAGGGGCATATCTGCACTAGGATGAGAAACGTACAAGAACACGGCCTGAGTGTTTGGGGAGTTGTGAGCAGTGCAGCGCTGGGAACAGCTAGATGCCAACTCATGGGGGTGAATGTCTTCTTTTGTTAAAGCTGAAGAATGTGATAAGTTGAAGAAACTCAAGTATCTCCCTTCTTAAGAACCTTGGAGGTACAACATAGAGAAAGAAACAGCAGGGTCAATGCTCTGTGGGCCCTTTTGAAAATAAGGCTTCAAGGGAAACTTTATTTTCTTAATTGGGATTTAGAGAGTTACGGGCTGAATTCTCCCAGAGAAACAGTGTAGTTGCACATGTTCTCTTCATAGCACAATTGCCTTTGTGATGACAAGTGAGATTTTAAGAAAGAAACTTGGGGGTTGCCATTCTTTGGTAGGTGCTCGTCCTTCGGTAATATTCAGTGAATTAGCGACCCCGTTTGACCACTAGTGTCAAGCTGACGTTTCTCTTGTATCATGACACAGATTGGCATGCAGCTGAAACCGTGTAGCCTTATCCATTGTGGTTATTGAGCTCTAGGAAGCATTCCAGCTCTTTTAGTATTGGCAGATCTGCACTACTATGAAAAACGTAGAAGAGGACGGCCTGTGTGTTTTGGGATTTGTGAGCAGTGCAGCATTGGGAACACCTATATGCCGAGTCATGGGGTGAAGGGCTTCTTTTGTTAAACCTCTAGAACTTGGTAAGTTGAAACAACTCAAGTATCTCCCATCTAAAGCACATTGGAGGTACAAAATAGAGAAAGAAACAGCAGGATCAAGGCTCTGCGGGCCCTTCTGCAAATAAGGCTTGAAGGGAAACTTTATTTTCTGAATTGGGATTTAGATAGTTACAGGCTCAATTCTCCCAGAAAAACAGTCTAGTTGCACCTGTTCTCTTCACAGCAAAATTGCCTTTGTGATGACAAGTGAGTTTCAAGGAAAGACACTTGGAGGTTGCAATTCTTTGGTAGGTGCTCATCTTTTGGTAATCTTCAGTGAATTGGCGAACCCATTTGACCACTAGCGTCAAGCTAACGTTCCTCGTGTATCATGCCACAGGTTAGCATGCAGCAGAATCCATATAGCCTTATTAATATTGGTTCCTGAGGTCTAGGAAGCATTCCAGGTCTCTTAGTACTGGCGGGTCTGCACTAGGATGGGAAACGTACAGGAACTACGGCCTGTGATTTCGGGGAGTTCTGAGCAATGAACCAATGGGAACAGTTAGATCCCGAGTCTTGGGCAGTGAAGGGCTTCTGTTTTTAAACTCCTAGATTGTGGTATGTTGAAACACCTCAAGTATCTCCCTTCTAAAGCACCTTCGAGATGCAAAATAGAGAAGGAGACAGCAGGGTCAATGCTCTGCGGGCACTTTTGAAAATAAGGTTTGAAGGGATACTTTATTTTCCTCATTGGAATTTAGAGAGTTGTGGGATCAATTCTCACTATGAAGCATTGTACTTCCACACGTTCCCTTCACGGCTCAATTGCCTTTGTGATGACAAGTGAGTTTCTAGTAAAGAAACTTGGAGGTTTCCATTCTTTGGTGGTGCTCATCCTTCGGTAATCTTCAGTGAATTGGCGAAACCGTTTGACCAATGGTGTCAAGGTAACGTTCCTCTTCTATCATGACACAGATTGGCATGCAGCTGAATCTCTGTAGCCTTGTCCATTGTGGTTCTTGAGCTCTAGGAAGCATTCCAGGTCTCTTAGTAGTGGCAGATCTGCAGTAGGTTGAGAAACGTACAAGTGGACGACCTGTGTGCTTTGTGAGTTGTGAGCAGTGCAGCGTTGGGAAAAGCTGGATGCCGAGTCATGGGGGTGAAGGGCTCCTTTTGTTAAACCTCTAGAATATGGTAAGTTGAAGCAACTCAAGTATCTCCCTTCTAAAGCACCTTGGATTTACAAAATAGAGAAAGAAACAGCAGGGTCAAGGCTCTGCGGGCCCTCTTGAAAATAAGGCTTGAAGGGAAACTTTATTTTCTTCATTGGGATTTAGAGAGTTACGGACTCAGTTCTCCCAGAGAAACAGTGTAGTTGCATATGTTTTCTTCATAGCACAATTGCCTTTGTAATGACAAGTGAGTGTCGAGGAAAGAAACTTGGAGGTTGCTATTCTTTGGTAGGTGCTCGTCCTTCGGTAATCTTCAGTGAATTGGCGAACCCGTTTGACCACTAGCGTCAAACTAACCTTCCTCTTGTATCATGACACAGATTGGCATGCAGCGTAATCCCTGTAGCCTTATCCAGTGTGGTTCTTGAGCTCTAGGAAGCATTGCAGGTGTCTTAGTAGTGGCAGATCTGCCGTAGGATGAGAAACGTACAAGAAGGATGGCCTGTGTGTTTTGGGAGTTGTGAGCAGTGCAGCCTTGGGAACAGCTAGATGCCGAGTCATGGGGGTGAAGGTCTTCTTTTGTTAAACCTCTAGAATGTGGTAAGTTGAATCAACTGAGCTATCCCCCATCTGAAGCACTTTGGTGATACAAAATAGAGAAATAAACAACAGGGTCAATGCTCTGCGGTCCCTTTTGAAAATAAGGCTCAAAGGGAAACTTTATTTTCTTCATTGGGATTTAGAGAGCTGCAGTCTCAATTCTCCCTGACAAACACTGTAGTTGCAAATGTTCTCTTCATAGCAAAATTGCCTTTGTGATGACAAGTGAATTCCTAGGAAAGAAACTTGGAGGTTGCCATTCTTTGGTAGGTGCTCGTCCTTCAGTAATCTTCAGTGAATTTGTAAACCCGTTTGACCACTAGCCTCAAGCTAACGTTCCTCGTGTATCATGCTACAGGTTAGCATGCAGCAGAATCCATATAGCCTTATTCAGATTGGTTCCTGAGCTCTAGGAAGCATTCCAGTTCTCTTAGTACTTGCGGGTCTGCACTAGGATGGGAAACGTACAGGAACTACGGCCTGTGAGTTTGGGGACTTGTGAACCATTCACCGATGGGAACAGTTAGATGCCGAGTCATGGGCATTGAAGGGCTTGTATTTTTAAACTCCTAGATTGTGGTAGGTTGAAACAACTCAAGTATCTCCCATCTAAAGCACCTTGGAAATGCAAAATAGAGAAGGAAACATCAGAGTTAATGCTCTGTGGGCCCTTCTGAAAATAAGTCTTGTAGGGATACTTTATTTTCCTCATTGGGATTTCGAGAGTTGCAGGATCAATTCTGACTATGAAGCACTGTACTTCCACACGTTCCCTTCTTGGCACAATTGCCTTTGTGATGACAAGCGAATTTCTAGGAAAGAAACCTGGAGGTTGCCATTCTTTGGTAGTTGCTTATCCTTCGGTAATCTTCAGTGAATTGGCGAACCCTTTTGACCACTAGCATGAAGATAACGTTCCTCTTGTATCATGACGCAGATTGGCATGCAGCTAAATCCCTGTAACCTTATCAAGTGTGTTTATTGAACTCTAGTAAGCATTCCGAGTCTCTTACTAGGGGCATATCTGCACTAGGATGAGAAACATACAAGAACACGGCCTGAGTGTTTGGGGAGTTGTGAGCAGTGCAGCGCTGGGAACAGCTAGATGCCAACTCATGGGGGTGAATGTCTTCTTTTGTTAAAGCTGAAGAATGTGATAAGTTGAAGAAACTCAAGTATCTCCCTTCTTAAGCACCTTGGAGGTACAACATAGAGAAAGAAACAGCAGGGTCAATGCTCTGCGGGCCCTTTTGAAAATAAGGCTTCAAGGGAAACTTTATTTTCTTAATTGGGATTTAGAGAGTTACGGGCTGAATTCTCCCAGAGAAACAGTGTAGTTGCACATGTTCTCTTCATAGCACAATTGCCTTTGTGATGACAAGTGAGATTTTAAGAAAGAAACTTGGGGGTTGCCATTCTTTGGTAGGTGCTCGTCCTTCGGTAATATTCAGTGAATTAGCGACCCCGTTTGACCACTAGTGTCAAGCTGACGTTTCTCTTGTATCATGGCACAGATTGGCATGCAGCTGAAACCGTGTAGCCTTATCCATTGTGGTTATTGAGCTCTAGGAAGCATTCCAGCTCTCTTAGTATTGGCAGATCTGCACTACTATGAAAAACGTAGAAGAGGACGGCCTGTGTGTTTTGGGATTTGTGAGCAGTGCAGCATTGGGAACAACTATATGCCGAGTCATGGGGTGAAGGGCTTCTTTTGTTAAACCTCTAGAACTTGGTAAGTTGAAACAACTCAAGCATCTCCCATCTAAAGCACATTGGAGGTAAAAAAATAGAGAAAGAAAGAGCAGGATCAAGGCTCTGCGGGCCCTACTGCAAATAAGGCTTGAAGGGAAACTTTATTTTCTTAATTGGGATTTAGATAATTACAGGCTCAATTCTCAGAGACAAACAGTCTAGTTGCACCTGTTCTCTTCACAGCAAAATTTCCTTTGTGATGACAAGTGAGTTTCAAGGAAAGACACTTGGAGGTTGCAATTCTTTGGTAGGTGCTCATCTTTCGGTAATCTTCTGTGAATTGGCGAACCCGTTTGACCACTAGCGTCAAGCTAACGTTCCTCGTGTATCATGCCACAGGTTCGCATGCAGCAGAATCCATATAGCCTTATTAATATTGGTTCCTGAGGTCTAGGAAGCATTCCAGGTCTCTTAGTACTGGCGGGTCTGCACTAGGATGGGAAACGTACAAGAACTACGGCCTGTGATTTCGGGGAGTTCTGAGCAATGAACCAATGGGAACAGTTAGATCCCGAGTCGTGGGCAGTGAAGGGCTTCTGTTTTTAAACTCCTAGATTGTGGTATGTTGAAACAACTCAACTATCTCCCGTCTCAAGCACCTTCGAGATGCAAAATAGAGAAGGAGACAGCAGGGTCAATGCTCTGCGGGCACTTTTGAAAATAAGGTTTGAAGGGATACTTTATTTTCCTCATTGGAATTTAGAGAGTTGTGGGATCAATTCTCACTATGAAGCATTGTACTTCCACACGTTCCCTTCACGGCTCAATTGCCTTTGTGATGACAAGTGAGTTTCTAGTAAAGAAACTTGGAGGTTTCCATTCTTTGGTGGTGCTCATCCTTCGGTAATCTTCAGTGAATTGGCGAAACCGTTTGACCAATGGTGTCAAGGTAACGTTCCTCTTCTATCATGACACAGATTGGCATGCAGCTGAATCTCTGTAGCCTTGTCCATTGTGGTTCTTGAGCTCTAGGAAGCATTCCAGGTCTCTTAGTAGTGGCAGACCTGCAGTAGGTTGAGAAACGTACAAGTGGACGACCTGTGTGCTTTGTGAGTTGTGAGCAGTGCAGCGTTGGGAAAAGCTGGATGCCGAGTCATGGGGCTGAAGGTCTTCTTTTGTTAAACCTCTAGAATGTGGTAAGTTGAAGCAACTCAAGTATCTCCCTTCTAAAGCACCTTGGAGGTACAAAATAGAGAAAGAAACAGCAGGGTCAAGGCTCTGCGAGCCCTTTTGAAAATAAGGCTTGAAGGGAAACTTTAATTTCTTCATTGGGATTTAGAGAGTTACGGACTCAGTTCTCCCAGAGAAACAGTGTAGTTGCACATGTTTTCTTCATAGCACAATTGCCTTTGTAATGACAAGTGAGTGTCTAGGAAAGAAACTTGGAGGTTGCCATTCTTTGGTAGGTGCTCGTCCTTCGGTAATCTTCAGGGAATTGGCGATCCCGTTTGACCACTAGCGTCAAACTAACGTTCCTCTTATATCATGACACAGATTGGAATGCAGCTGAATCCCTGTAGACTTATCCAGTGTGGTTCTTGAGCTCTAGGAAGTATTGCAGGTCTCTTAGTAGTGGCAGATCTGCACTAGGATGAGAAACATACAAGAAGTCTGGCCTGTGTGTTTGGGGAGTTGTGAGCAGTGCAGCCTTGGGAACAGCTAGATGCCGAGTCATGGGGGTGAAGGTCTGCTTTTGTTGAACCTGTAGAATGTGGTCAGTTGAAGCAACTCAGGGATCTCCCATCTGAAGCACCATGGAGGTACAAAATAAAGAAATAAACAGCAGGGTCAATGCTCTGCAGTCCCTTTTGAAAATAAGGCTTGAAGGGAAACTTTATATTCTTCTTTGGGATTTAGAGAGTTGCAGGCTCAATTCTCCGTGACAAACACTGAAGTTGCAAATGATCTCTTCATAGCAAAATTGCCTTTGTGATGACAAGTGAATTCCTAGGAAAGAAACTTGGAGGTTGCCATTCTTTGGTAGGTTCTCATCCTTCAGTAATCTTCAGTGAATTTGTAAACCCGTTTGACCACTAGCCTCAAGCTAAAGTTCCTCGTGTATCATGCTACAGGTTAGCATGCAGCAGAATCCATATAGCCTTATTCAGATTGGTTCCTGAGCTCTAGGAAGCATTCCAGTTCTCTTAGTACTTGCGGGTCTGCACTAGGATGGGAAACGTACAGGAACTACGGCCTGTGAGTTTGGGGACTTGTGAACCATTCACCGATGGGAACAGTTAGATGCCGAGTCATGGGCATTGAAGGGCTTCTATTTTTAAACTCCTAGATTGTGGTAGGTTGAAACAACTCAAGTATCTCCCATCTAAAGCACCTTGGAATTGCAAAATAGAGAAGGAAACATCAGAGTTAATGCTCTGTGGGCCCTTCTGAAAATAAGTCTTGTAGGGATACTTTATTTTCCTCATTGGGATTTCGAGAGTTGCAGGATCAATTCTGACTATGAAGCACTGTACTTCCACACGTTCCCTTCTTGGCACAATTGCCTTTGTGATGACAAGCGAATTTCTAGGAAAGAAACCTGGAGGTTGCCATTCTTTGGTAGTGGCTTATCCTTCGGTAATCTTCAGTGAATTGGCGAACCCTTTTGACCACTAGTGTCAAGATAACGTTCCTCTTGTATCATGACGCAGATTGGCATGCAGCTAAATCCCTGTAACCTTATCAAGTGTGTTTATTGAACTCTAGTAAGCATTCCGAGTCTCTTACTAGGGGCATATCTGCACTAGGATGAGAAACGTACAAGAACACGGCCTGAGTGTTTGGGGAGTTGTGAGCAGTGCAGCGCTGGGAACAGCTAGATGCCAACTCATGGGGGTGAATGTCTTCTTTTGTTAAAGCTGAAGAATGTGATAAGTTGAAGAAACTCAAGTATCTCCCTTCTTAAGAACCTTGGAGGTACAACATAGAGAAAGAAACAGCAGGGTCAATGCTCTGTGGGCCCTTTTGAAAATAAGGCTTCAAGGGAAACTTTATTTTCTTAATTGGGATTTAGAGAGTTACGGGCTGAATTCTCCCAGAGAAACAGTGTAGTTGCACATGTTCTCTTCATAGCACAATTGCCTTTGTGATGACAAGTGAGATTTTAAGAAAGAAACTTGGGGGTTGCCATTCTTTGGTAGGTGCTCGTCCTTCGGTAATATTCAGTGAATTAGCGACCCCGTTTGTCCACTAGTGTCAAGCTGACGTTTCTCTTGTATCATGACACAGATTGGCATGCAGCTGAAACCGTGTAGCCTTATCCATTGTGGTTATTGAGCTCTAGGAAGCATTCCAGCTCTTTTAGTATTGGCAGATCTGCACTACTATGAAAAACGTAGAAGAGGACGGCCTGTGTGTTTTGGGATTTGTGAGCAGTGCAGCATTGGGAACACCTATATGCCGAGTCATGGGGTGAAGGGCTTCTTTTGTTAAACCTCTAGAACTTGGTAAGTTGAAACAACTCAAGTATCTCCCATCTAAAGCACATTGGAGGTACAAAATAGAGAAAGAAACAGCAGGATCAAGGCTCTGCGGGCCCTTCTGCAAATAAGGCTTGAAGGGAAACTTTATTTTCTGAATTGGGATTTAGATAGTTACAGGCTCAATTCTCCCAGAAAAACAGTCTAGTTGCACCTGTTCTCTTCACAGCAAAATTGCCTTTGTGATGACAAGTGAGTTTCAAGGAAAGACACTTGGAGGTTGCAATTCTTTGGTAGGTGCTCATCTTTTGGTAATCTTCAGTGAATTGGCGAACCCATTTGACCACTAGCGTCAAGCTAACGTTCCTCGTGTATCATGCCACAGGTTAGCATGCAGCAGAATCCATATAGCCTTATTAATATTGGTTCCTGAGGTCTAGGAAGCATTCCAGGTCTCTTAGTACTGGCGGGTCTGCACTAGGATGGGAAACGTACAGGAACTACGGCCTGTGATTTCGGGGAGTTCTGAGCAATGAACCAATGGGAACAGTTAGATCCCGAGTCTTGGGCAGTGAAGGGCTTCTGTTTTTAAACTCCTAGATTGTGGTATGTTGAAACACCTCAAGTATCTCCCTTCTAAAGCACCTTCGAGATGCAAAATAGAGAAGGAGACAGCAGGGTCAATGCTCTGCGGGCACTTTTGAAAATAAGGTTTGAAGGGATACTTTATTTTCCTCATTGGAATTTAGAGAGTTGTGGGATCAATTCTCACTATGAAGCATTGTACTTCCACACGTTCCCTTCACGGCTCAATTGCCTTTGTGATGACAAGTGAGTTTCTAGTAAAGAAACTTGGAGGTTTCCATTCTTTGGTGGTGCTCATCCTTCGGTAATCTTCAGTGAATTGGCGAAACCGTTTGACCAATGGTGTCAAGGTAACGTTCCTCTTCTATCATGACACAGATTGGCATGCAGCTGAATCTCTGTAGCCTTGTCCATTGTGGTTCTTGAGCTCTAGGAAGCATTCCAGGTCTCTTAGTAGTGGCAGATCTGCAGTAGGTTGAGAAACGTACAAGTGGACGACCTGTGTGCTTTGTGAGTTGTGAGCAGTGCAGCGTTGGGAAAAGCTGGATGCCGAGTCATGGGGGTGAAGGTCTCCTTTTGTTAAACCTCTAGAATATGGTAAGTTGAAGCAACTCAAGTATCTCCCTTCTAAAGCACCTTGGAGGTACAAAATAGAGAAAGAAACAGCAGGGTCAAGGCTCTGCGGGCCCTCTTGAAAATAAGGCTTGAAGGGAAACTTTATTTTCTTCATTGGGATTTAGAGAGTTACGGACTCAGTTCTCCCAGAGAAACAGTGTAGTTGCATATGTTTTCTTCATAGCACAATTGCCTTTGTAATGACAAGTGAGTGTCGAGGAAAGAAACTTGGAGGTTGCTATTCTTTGGTAGGTGCTCGTCCTTCGGTAATCTTCAGTGAATTGGCGAACCCGTTTGACCACTAGCGTCAAACTAACCTTCCTCTTGTATCATGACACAGATTGGCATGCAGCGTAATCACTGTAGCCTTATCCAGTGTGGTTCTTGAGCTCTAGGAAGCATTGCAGGTGTCTTAGTAGTGGCAGATCTGCCGTAGGATGAGAAGCGTACAAGAAGGATGGCCTGTGTGTTTTGGGAGTTGTGAGCAGTGCAGCCTTGGGAACAGCTAGATGCCGAGTCATGGGGGTGAAGGTCTTCTTTTGTTAAACCTCTAGAATGTGGTAAGTTGAATCAACTGAGCTATCCCCCATCTGAAGCACCTTGGTGATACAAAATAGAGAAATAAACAACAGGGTCAATGCTCTGCGGTCCCTTTTGAAAATAAGGCTCAAAGGGAAACTTTATTTTCTTCATTGGGATTTAGAGAGCTGCAGTCTCAATTCTCCCTGACAAACACTGTAGTTGCAAATGTTCTCTTCATAGCAAAATTGCCTTTGTGATGACAAGTGAATTCCTAGGAAAGAAACTTGGAGGTTGCCATTCTTTGGTAGGTGCTCGTCCTTCAGTAATCTTCAGTGAATTTGTAAACCCGTTTGACCACTAGCCTCAAGCTAACGTTCCTCGTGTATCATGCTACAGGTTAGCATGCAGCAGAATCCATATAGCCTTATTCAGATTGGTTCCTGAGCTCTAGGAAGCATTCCAGTTCTCTTAGTACTGGCGGGTCTGCACTAGGATGGGAAACGTACAGGAACTACGGCCTGTGAGTTTGGGGACTTGTGAGCCATTCACCAATGGGAACAGTTAGATGCCGAGTCACGGGCATTGAAGGGCTTCTATTTTTAAACTTCTAGATTGTGGTAGGTTGAAACAACTCAAGTATCTCCCTTCTAAAGCACCTTGGAAATGCAAAATAGAGAAGGAAACATCAGAGTTAATGCTCTGTGGGCCCTTGTGAAAATAAGTCTTGTAGGGATACTTTATTTTCCTCATTGGGATTACGAGAGTTGCAGGATCAATTCTGACTATGAAGCACTGTACTTCCACACGTTCCCTTCTTGGCACAATTGCCTTTGTGATGACAAGCGAATTTCTAGGAAAGAAACCTGGAGGTTGCCATTCTTTGGTTGTTGCTTATCCTTCGGTAATCTTCAGTGAATTGGCGAACCCTTTTGACCACTAGCGTCAAGATAACGTTCCTCTTCTATCATGACACAGATTGGCATGCAGCTGAATCTCTGTAGCCTTGTCCATTGTGGTTCTTGAGCTCTAGGAAGCATTCCAGGTCTCTTAGTAGTGGCAGATCTGCACTAGGTTGAGAAACGTACAAGTGGACGACCTGTGTGCTTTGTGAGTTGTGAGCAGTGCAGCGTTGGGAAAAGCTGGATGCCGAGTCATGGGGGTGAAGGTCTTCTTTTGTTAAACCTCTAGAACTTGGTAAGTTGAAACAACTCAAGTATCTCCCATCTAAAGCACATTGGAGGTACAAAATAGAGAAAGAAACAGCAGGATCAAGGCTCTGCGGGCCCTTCTGCAAATAAGGCTTGAAGGGAAACTTTATTTTCTTAATTGGGATTTAGATAATTACGGGCTCAATTCTCCCAGACAAACAGTCTAGTTGCACCTGTTCTCTTCATAGCAAAATTGCCTTTGTGATGACAAGTGAGTTTCAAGGAAAGACACTTGGAGGTTGCAATTCTTTGGTAGGTGCTCATCTTTCGGTAATCTTCAGTGAATTGGCGAACCCGTTTGACCACTAGCGTCAAGCTAACATTCCTCGTGTATCATGCCACAGGTTAGCATGCAGCAGAATCCATATAGCCTTATTAATATTGGTTCCTGAGGTCTAGGAAGCATTCCAGGTCTCTTAGTACTGGCGGGTCTGCACTAGGATGGGAAACGTACAAGAACTACGGCCTGTGATTTCGGGGAGTTCTGAGCAATGAACCAATGGGAACAGTTAGATCCCGAGTCGTGGGCAGTGAAGGGCTTCTGTTTTTAAACTCCTAGATTGTGGTATGTTGAAACAACTCAACTATCTCCCGTCTAAAGCACCTTCGAGATGCAAAATAGAGAAGGAGACAGCAGGGTCAATGCTCTGCGGGCACTTTTGAAAATAAGGTTTGAAGGGATACTTTATTTTCCTCATTGGAATTTAGAGAGTTGTGGGATCAATTCTCACTATGAAGCATTGTACTTCCACACGTTCCCTTCACGGCTCAATTGCCTTTGTGATGACAAGTGAGTTTCTAGTAAAGAAACTTGGAGGTTTCCATTCTTTGGTGGTGCTCATCCTTCGGTAATCTTCAGTGAATTGGCGAAACCGTTTGACCAATGGTGTCAAGGTAACGTTCCTCTTCTATCATGACACAGATTGGCATGCAGCTGAATCTCTGTAGCCTTGTCCATTGTGGTTCTTGAGCTCTAGGAAGCATTCCAGGTCTCTTAGTAGTGGCAGATCTGCAGTAGGTTGAGAAACGTACAAGTGGACGACCTGTGTGCTTTGTGAGTTGTGAGCAGTGCAGCGTTGGGAAAAGCTGGATGCCGAGTCATGGGGGTGAAGGTCTCCTTTTGTTAAACCTCTAGAATATGGTAAGTTGAAGCAACTCAAGTATCTCCCTTCTAAAGCACCTTGGAGGTACAAAATAGAGAAAGAAACAGCAGGGTCAAGGCTCTGCGGGCCCTCTTGAAAATAAGGCTTGAAGGGAAACTTTATTTTCTTCATTGGGATTTAGAGAGTTACGGACTCAGTTCTCCCAGAGAAACAGTGTAGTTGCACATGTTTTCTTCATAGCACAATTGCCTTTGTAATGACAAGTGAGTGTCTAGGAAAGAAACTTGGCGGTTGCCATTCTTTGGTAGGTGCTCGTCCTTCGGTAATCTTCAGGGAATTGGCGATCCCGTTTGACCACTAGCGTCAAACTAACGTTCCTCTTATATCATGACACAGATTGGCATGCAGCTGAATCCCTGTAGACTTATCCAGTGTGGTCCTTGAGCTCTAGGAAGTATTGCAGGTCTCTTAGTAGTGGCAGATCTGCACTAGGATGAGAAACATACAAGAAGTCTGGCCTGTGTGTTTGGGGAGTTGTGAGCAGTGCAGCCTTGGGAACAGCTAGATGCCAAGCCATGGGGTTGAAGGTCTTCTTTTGTTAAAGCTGAAGAATGTGGTAAGTTGAAGCAACTCAAGTATCTCCCTTCTAAAGCACCTTGGAGGTATAACATAGAGAAAGAAACAGCAGGGTCAATGCTCTGCGGGCCCTTTTGAAAATAAGGCTTGAAGGGAAACTTAATTTCCTCATTGGAATTTAGAGAGTTGTGGGCTCAATTCTCCCTGAGAAACACTGTTGTTGCACAAGTTCCCTTCACAGGACAATTGCCTTTGTGCTGACAAGTGCGTTTCCACTAAAGAAACCTGGAGGTTGCCATTCTTTAGTGGTGCTCATACTTCGGTTATCTTCAGTGAATTGGCGAACCCTTTTGACCAATAGTGTCAAGCTAAAGTTCCCCTTGTATCATGACACAGATTGGCATGCAGATGAATCCCTGTAGCCTTATCCAGTGTGGTTCTTGAGCTCTAGGAAGCATTGCAGGTGTCTTAGTAGTGGCAGATCTGCCGTAGGATGAGAAACGTACAAGAAGGATGGCCTGTGTGTTTTGGGAGTTGTGAGCAGTGCAGCCTTGGCAACAGCTAGATGCCAAGCCATGGGGTTGAAGGTCTTCTTTTGTTAAAGCTGAAGAATGTGGTAAGTTGAAGCAACTCAAGTATCTCCCTTCTAAAGCACCTTGGAGGTATAACATAGAGAAAGAAACAGCAGGGTCAATGCTCTGTGGGCCCTTTTGAAAATAAGGCTTGAAGGGAAACTTAATTTCCTCATTGGAATTTAGAGAGTTGTGGGCTCAATTCTCCCTGAGAAACACTGTTGTTGCACAAGTTCCCTTCACAGGACAATTGCCTTTGTGCTGACAAGTGCGTTTCCAGTAAAGAAACCTGGAGGTTGTCATTCTTTAGTGGTGCTCATACTTCGGTTATCTTCAGTGAATTGGCGAACCCTTTTGACCAATAGTGTCAAGCTAACGTTCCCCTTGTATCATGACACAGATTGGCATGCAGCTGAATCCCTGTAGCCTTATCCAGTGTGGTTCTTGAGCTCTAGGAAGCATTGCAGGTGTCTTAGTAGTGGCAGATCTGCCGTAGGATGAGAAACGTACAAGAAGGATGGCCTGTGTGATTTGGGAGTTGTGAGCAGTGCAGCGTTGGGAAAAGCTGGATGCCGAGTCATGGGGGTGAAGGTCTCCTTTTGTTAAACCTCTAGAATATGGTAAGTTGAAGCAACTCAAGTATCTCCCTTCTAAAGCACCTTGGAGGTACAAAATAGAGAAAGAAACAGCAGGGTCAAGGCTCTGCGGGCCCTCTTGAAAATAAGGCTTGAAGGGAAACTTTATTTTCTTCATTGGGATTTAGAGAGTTACGGACTCAGTTCTCCCAGAGAAACAGTGTAGTTGCATATGTTTTCTTCATAGCACAATTGCCTTTGTAATGACAAGTGAGTGTCGAGGAAAGAAACTTGGAGGTTGCTATTCTTTGGTAGGTGCTCGTCCTTCGGTAATCTTCAGTGAATTGGCGAACCCGTTTGACCACTAGCGTCAAACTAACCTTCCTCTTGTATCATGACACAGATTGGCATGCAGCGTAATCCCTGTAGCCTTATCCAGTGTGGTTCTTGAGCTCTAGGAAGCATTGCAGGTGTCTTAGTAGTGGCAGATCTGCCGTAGGATGAGAAACGTACAAGAAGGATGGCCTGTGTGTTTTGGGAGTTGTGAGCAGTGCAGCCTTGGGAACAGCTAGATGCCGAGTCATGGGGGTGAAGGTCTTCTTTTGTTAAACCTCTAGAATGTGGTAAGTTGAATCAACTGAGCTATCCCCCATCTGAAGCACCTTGGTGATACAAAATAGAGAAATAAACAACAGGGTCAATGCTCTGCGGTCCCTTTTGAAAATAAGGCTGAAAGGGAAACTTTATTTTCTTCATTGGGATTTAGAGAGCTGCAGTCTCAATTCTCCCTGACAAACACTGTAGTTGCAAATGTTCTCTTCATAGCAAAATTGCCTTTGTGATGACAAGTGAATTCCTAGGAAAGAAACTTGGAGGTTGCCATTCTTTGGTAGGTGCTCTTCCTTCAGTAATCTTCAGTGAATTTGAAAACCCGTTTGACCACTAGCCTCAAGCTAACTTTCCTCGTGTATCATGCTACAGGTTAGCATGCAGCAGAATCCATATAGCCTTATTCAGATTGGTTCCTGAGCTCTAGGAAGCATTCCAGTTCTCTTAGTACTGGCGGGTCTGCACTAGGATGGGAAACGTACAGGAACTACGGCCTGTGAGTTTGGGGACTTGTGAGCCATTCACCAATGGGAACAGTTAGATGCCGAGTCACGGGCATTGAAGGGCTTCTATTTTTAAACTTCTAGATTGTGGTAGGTTGAAACAACTCAAGTATCTCCCTTCTAAAGCACCTTGGAAATGCAAAATAGAGAAGGAAACATCAGAGTTAATGCTCTGTGGGCCCTTGTGAAAATAAGTCTTGTAGGGATACTTTATTTTCCTCATTGGGATTACGAGAGTTGCAGGATCAATTCTGACTATGAAGCACTGTACTTCCACACGTTCCCTTCTTGGCACAATTGCCTTTGTGATGACAAGCGAATTTCTAGGAAAGAAACCTGGAGGTTGCCATTCTTTGGTTGTTGCTTATCCTTCGGTAATCTTCAGTGAATTGGCGAACCCTTTTGACCACTAGCGTCAAGATAACGTTCCTCTTCTATCATGACACAGATTGGCATGCAGCTGAATCTCTGTAGCCTTGTCCATTGTGGTTCTTGAGCTCTAGGAAGCATTCCAGGTCTCTTAGTAGTGGCAGATCTGCACTAGGTTGAGAAACGTACAAGTGGACGACCTGTGTGCTTTGTGAGTTGTGAGCAGTGCAGCGTTGGGAAAAGCTGGATGCCGAGTCATGGGGGTGAAGGTCTTGTTTTGTTAAACCTCTAGAACTTGGTAAGTTGAAACAACTCAAGTATCTCCCATCTAAAGCACATTGGAGGTACAAAATAGAGAAAGAAACAGCAGGATCAAGGCTCTGCGGGCCCTTCTGCAAATAAGGCTTGAAGGGAAACTTTATTTTCTTAATTGGGATTTAGATAATTACGGGCTCAATTCTCCCAGACAAACAGTCTAGTTGCACCTGTTCTCTTCATAGCAAAATTGCCTTTGTGATGACAAGTGAGTTTCAAGGAAAGACACTTGGAGGTTGCAATTCTTTGGTAGGTGCTCATCTTTCGGTAATCTTCAGTGAATTGGCGAACCCGTTTGACCACTAGCGTCAAGCTAACATTCCTCGTGTATCATGCCACAGGTTAGCATGCAGCAGAATCCATATAGCCTTATTAATATTGGTTCCTGAGGTCTAGGAAGCATTCCAGGTCTCTTAGTACTGGCGGGTCTGCACTAGGATGGGAAACGTACAAGAACTACGGCCTGTGATTTCGGGGAGTTCTGAGCAATGAACCAATGGGAACAGTTAGATCCCGAGTCGTGGGCAGTGAAGGGCTTCTGTTTTTAAACTCCTAGATTGTGGTATGTTGAAACAACTCAACTATCTCCCGTCTAAAGCACCTTCGAGATGCAAAATAGAGAAGGAGACAGCAGGGTCAATGCTCTGCGGGCACTTTTGAAAATAAGGTTTGAAGGGATACTTTATTTTCCTCATTGGAATTTAGAGAGTTGTGGGATCAATTCTCACTATGAAGCATTGTACTTCCACACGTTCCCTTCACGGCTCAATTGCCTTTGTGATGACAAGTGAGTTTCTAGTAAAGAAACTTGGAGGTTTCCATTCTTTGGTGGTGCTCATCCTTCGGTAATCTTCAGTGAATTGGCGAAACCGTTTGACCAATGGTGTCAAGGTAACGTTCCTCTTCTATCATGACACAGATTGGCATGCAGCTGAATCTCTGTAGCCTTGTCCATTGTGGTTCTTGAGCTCTAGGAAGCATTCCAGGTCTCTTAGTAGTGGCAGATCTGCAGTAGGTTGAGAAACGTACAAGTGGACGACCTGTGTGCTTTGTGAGTTGTGAGCAGTGCAGCGTTGGGAAAAGCTGGATGCCGAGTCATGGGGCTGAAGGTCTTCTTTTGTTAAACCTCTAGAATGTGGTAAGTTGAAGCAACTCAAGTATCTCCCTTCTAAAGCACCTTGGAGGTACAAAATAGAGAAAGAAACAGCAGGGTCAAGGCTCTGCGAGCCCTTTTGAAAATAAGGCTTGAAGGGAAACTTTAATTTCTTCATTGGGATTTAGAGAGTTTCGGACTCAGTTCTCCCAGAGAAACAGTGTAGTTGCACATGTTTTCTTCATAGCACAATTGCCTTTGTAATGACAAGTGAGTGTCTAGGAAAGAAACTTGGAGGTTGCCATTCTTTGGTAGGTGCTCGTCCTTCGGTAATCTTCAGGGAATTGGCGATCCCGTTTGACCACTAGCGTCAAACTAACGTTCCTCTTATATCATGACACAGATTGGAATGCAGCTGAATCCCTGTAGACTTATCCAGTGTGGTTCTTGAGCTCTAGGAAGTATTGCAGGTCTCTTAGTAGTGGCAGATCTGCACTAGGATGAGAAACATACAAGAAGTCTGGCCTGTGTGTTTGGGGAGTTGTGAGCAGTGCAGCCTTGGGAACAGCTAGATGCCGAGTCATGGGGGTGAAGGTCTGCTTTTGTTGAACCTGTAGAATGTGGTCAGTTGAAGCAACTCAGGGATCTCCCATCTGAAGCACCATGGAGGTACAAAATAAAGAAATAAACAGCAGGGTCAATGCTCTGCAGTCCCTTTTGAAAATAAGGCTTGAAGGGAAACTTTATATTCTTCTTTGGGATTTAGAGAGTTGCAGGCTCAATTCTCCGTGACAAACACTGAAGTTGCAAATGATCTCTTCATAGCAAAATTGCCTTTGTGATGACAAGTGAATTCCTAGGAAAGAAACTTGGAGGTTGCCATTCTTTGGTAGGTTCTCATCCTTCAGTAATCTTCAGTGAATTTGTAAACCCGTTTGACCACTAGCCTCAAGCTAAAGTTCCTCGTGTATCATGCTACAGGTTAGCATGCAGCAGAATCCATATAGCCTTATTCAGATTGGTTCCTGAGCTCTAGGAAGCATTCCAGTTCTCTTAGTACTTGCGGGTCTGCACTAGGATGGGAAACGTACAGGAACTACGGCCTGTGAGTTTGGGGACTTGTGAACCATTCACCGATGGGAACAGTTAGATGCCGAGTCATGGGCATTGAAGGGCTTCTATTTTTAAACTCCTAGATTGTGGTAGGTTGAAACAACTCAAGTATCTCCCATCTAAAGCACCTTGGAATTGCAAAATAGAGAAGGAAACATCAGAGTTAATGCTCTGTGGGCCCTTCTGAAAATAAGTCTTGTAGGGATACTTTATTTTCCTCATTGGGATTTCGAGAGTTGCAGGATCAATTCTGACTATGAAGCACTGTACTTCCACACGTTCCCTTCTTGGCACAATTGCCTTTGTGATGACAAGCGAATTTCTAGGAAAGAAACCTGGAGGTTGCCATTCTTTGGTTGTTGCTTATCCTTCGGTAATCTTCAGTGAATTGGCGAACCCTTTTGACCACTAGCGTCAAGATAACGTTCCTCTTCTATCATGACACAGATTGGCATGCAGCTGAATCTCTGTAGCCTTGTCCATTGTGGTTCTTGAGCTCTAGGAAGCATTCCAGGTCTCTTAGTAGTGGCAGATCTGCACTAGGTTGAGAAACGTACAAGTGGACGACCTGTGTGCTTTGTGAGTTGTGAGCAGTGCAGCGTTGGGAAAAGCTGGATGCCGAGTCATGGGGGTGAAGGTCTTCTTTTGTTAAACCTCTAGAACTTGGTAAGTTGAAACAACTCAAGTATCTCCCATCTAAAGCACATTGGAGGTACAAAATAGAGAAAGAAACAGCAGGATCAAGGCTCTGCGGGCCCTTCTGCAAATAAGGCTTGAAGGGAAACTTTATTTTCTTAATTGGGATTTAGATAATTACGGGCTCAATTCTCCCAGACAAACAGTCTAGTTGCACCTGTTCTCTTCATAGCAAAATTGCCTTTGTGATGACAAGTGAGTTTCAAGGAAAGACACTTGGAGGTTGCAATTCTTTGGTAGGTGCTCATCTTTCGGTAATCTTCAGTGAATTGGCGAACCCGTTTGACCACTAGCGTCAAGCTAACATTCCTCGTGTATCATGCCACAGGTTAGCATGCAGCAGAATCCATATAGCCTTATTAATATTGGTTCCTGAGGTCTAGGAAGCATTCCAGGTCTCTTAGTACTGGCGGGTCTGCACTAGGATGGGAAACGTACAAGAACTACGGCCTGTGATTTCGGGGAGTTCTGAGCAATGAACCAATGGGAACAGTTAGATCCCGAGTCGTGGGCAGTGAAGGGCTTCTGTTTTTAAACTCCTAGATTGTGGTATGTTGAAACAACTCAACTATCTCCCGTCTAAAGCACCTTCGAGATGCAAAATAGAGAAGGAGACAGCAGGGTCAATGCTCTGCGGGCACTTTTGAAAATAAGGTTTGAAGGGATACTTTATTTTCCTCATTGGAATTTAGAGAGTTGTGGGATCAATTCTCACTATGAAGCATTGTACTTCCACACGTTCCCTTCACGGCTCAATTGCCTTTGTGATGACAAGTGAGTTTCTAGTAAAGAAACTTGGAGGTTTCCATTCTTTGGTGGTGCTCATCCTTCGGTAATCTTCAGTGAATTGGCGAAACCGTTTGACCAATGGTGTCAAGGTAACGTTCCTCTTCTATCATGACACAGATTGGCATGCAGCTGAATCTCTGTAGCCTTGTCCATTGTGGTTCTTGAGCTCTAGGAAGCATTCCAGGTCTCTTAGTAGTGGCAGATCTGCAGTAGGTTGAGAAACGTACAAGTGGACGACCTGTGTGCTTTGTGAGTTGTGAGCAGTGCAGCGTTGGGAAAAGCTGGATGCCGAGTCATGGGGGTGAAGGTCTCCTTTTGTTAAACCTCTAGAATATGGTAAGTTGAAGCAACTCAAGTATCTCCCTTCTAAAGCACCTTGGAGGTACAAAATAGAGAAAGAAACAGCAGGGTCAAGGCTCTGCGGGCCCTCTTGAAAATAAGGCTTGAAGGGAAACTTTATTTTCTTCATTGGGATTTAGAGAGTTACGGACTCAGTTCTCCCAGAGAAACAGTGTAGTTGCACATGTTTTCTTCATAGCACAATTGCCTTTGTAATGACAAGTGAGTGTCTAGGAAAGAAACTTGGCGGTTGCCATTCTTTGGTAGGTGCTCGTCCTTCGGTAATCTTCAGGGAATTGGCGATCCCGTTTGACCACTAGCGTCAAACTAACGTTCCTCTTATATCATGACACAGATTGGCATGCAGCTGAATCCCTGTAGACTTATCCAGTGTGGTCCTTGAGCTCTAGGAAGTATTGCAGGTCTCTTAGTAGTGGCAGATCTGCACTAGGATGAGAAACATACAAGAAGTCTGGCCTGTGTGTTTGGGGAGTTGTGAGCAGTGCAGCCTTGGGAACAGCTAGATGCCAAGCCATGGGGTTGAAGGTCTTCTTTTGTTAAAGCTGAAGAATGTGGTAAGTTGAAGCAACTCAAGTATCTCCCTTCTAAAGCACCTTGGAGGTATAACATAGAGAAAGAAACAGCAGGGTCAATGCTCTGCGGGCCCTTTTGAAAATAAGGCTTGAAGGGAAACTTAATTTCCTCATTGGAATTTAGAGAGTTGTGGGCTCAATTCTCCCTGAGAAACACTGTTGTTGCACAAGTTCCCTTCACAGGACAATTGCCTTTGTGCTGACAAGTGCGTTTCCACTAAAGAAACCTGGAGGTTGCCATTCTTTAGTGGTGCTCATACTTCGGTTATCTTCAGTGAATTGGCGAACCCTTTTGACCAATAGTGTCAAGCTAAAGTTCCCCTTGTATCATGACACAGATTGGCATGCAGATGAATCCCTGTAGCCTTATCCAGTGTGGTTCTTGAGCTCTAGGAAGCATTGCAGGTGTCTTAGTAGTGGCAGATCTGCCGTAGGATGAGAAACGTACAAGAAGGATGGCCTGTGTGTTTTGGGAGTTGTGAGCAGTGCAGCCTTGGCAACAGCTAGATGCCAAGCCATGGGGTTGAAGGTCTTCTTTTGTTAAAGCTGAAGAATGTGGTAAGTTGAAGCAACTCAAGTATCTCCCTTCTAAAGCACCTTGGAGGTATAACATAGAGAAAGAAACAGCAGGGTCAATGCTCTGTGGGCCCTTTTGAAAATAAGGCTTGAAGGGAAACTTAATTTCCTCATTGGAATTTAGAGAGTTGTGGGCTCAATTCTCCCTGAGAAACACTGTTGTTGCACAAGTTCCCTTCACAGGACAATTGCCTTTGTGCTGACAAGTGCGTTTCCAGTAAAGAAACCTGGAGGTTGTCATTCTTTAGTGGTGCTCATACTTCGGTTATCTTCAGTGAATTGGCGAACCCTTTTGACCAATAGTGTCAAGCTAACGTTCCCCTTGTATCATGACACAGATTGGCATGCAGCTGAATCCCTGTAGCCTTATCCAGTGTGGTTCTTGAGCTCTAGGAAGCATTGCAGGTGTCTTAGTAGTGGCAGATCTGCCGTAGGATGAGAAACGTACAAGAAGGATGGCCTGTGTGATTTGGGAGTTGTGAGCAGTGCAGCGTTGGGAAAAGCTGGATGCCGAGTCATGGGGGTGAAGGTCTCCTTTTGTTAAACCTCTAGAATATGGTAAGTTGAAGCAACTCAAGTATCTCCCTTCTAAAGCACCTTGGAGGTACAAAATAGAGAAAGAAACAGCAGGGTCAAGGCTCTGCGGGCCCTCTTGAAAATAAGGCTTGAAGGGAAACTTTATTTTCTTCATTGGGATTTAGAGAGTTACGGACTCAGTTCTCCCAGAGAAACAGTGTAGTTGCATATGTTTTCTTCATAGCACAATTGCCTTTGTAATGACAAGTGAGTGTCGAGGAAAGAAACTTGGAGGTTGCTATTCTTTGGTAGGTGCTCGTCCTTCGGTAATCTTCAGTGAATTGGCGAACCCGTTTGACCACTAGCGTCAAACTAACCTTCCTCTTGTATCATGACACAGATTGGCATGCAGCGTAATCCCTGTAGCCTTATCCAGTGTGGTTCTTGAGCTCTAGGAAGCATTGCAGGTGTCTTAGTAGTGGCAGATCTGCCGTAGGATGAGAAACGTACAAGAAGGATGGCCTGTGTGTTTTGGGAGTTGTGAGCAGTGCAGCCTTGGGAACAGCTAGATGCCGAGTCATGGGGGTGAAGGTCTTCTTTTGTTAAACCTCTAGAATGTGGTAAGTTGAATCAACTGAGCTATCCCCCATCTGAAGCACCTTGGTGATACAAAATAGAGAAATAAACAACAGGGTCAATGCTCTGCGGTCCCTTTTGAAAATAAGGCTGAAAGGGAAACTTTATTTTCTTCATTGGGATTTAGAGAGCTGCAGTCTCAATTCTCCCTGACAAACACTGTAGTTGCAAATGTTCTCTTCATAGCAAAATTGCCTTTGTGATGACAAGTGAATTCCTAGGAAAGAAACTTGGAGGTTGCCATTCTTTGGTAGGTGCTCTTCCTTCAGTAATCTTCAGTGAATTTGAAAACCCGTTTGACCACTAGCCTCAAGCTAACTTTCCTCGTGTATCATGCTACAGGTTAGCATGCAGCAGAATCCATATAGCCTTATTCAGATTGGTTCCTGAGCTCTAGGAAGCATTCCAGTTCTCTTAGTACTGGCGGGTCTGCACTAGGATGGGAAACGTACAGGAACTACGGCCTGTGAGTTTGGGGACTTGTGAGCCATTCACCAATGGGAACAGTTAGATGCCGAGTCACGGGCATTGAAGGGCTTCTATTTTTAAACTTCTAGATTGTGGTAGGTTGAAACAACTCAAGTATCTCCCTTCTAAAGCACCTTGGAAATGCAAAATAGAGAAGGAAACATCAGAGTTAATGCTCTGTGGGCCCTTGTGAAAATAAGTCTTGTAGGGATACTTTATTTTCCTCATTGGGATTACGAGAGTTGCAGGATCAATTCTGACTATGAAGCACTGTACTTCCACACGTTCCCTTCTTGGCACAATTGCCTTTGTGATGACAAGCGAATTTCTAGGAAAGAAACCTGGAGGTTGCCATTCTTTGGTTGTTGCTTATCCTTCGGTAATCTTCAGTGAATTGGCGAACCCTTTTGACCACTAGCGTCAAGATAACGTTCCTCTTCTATCATGACACAGATTGGCATGCAGCTGAATCTCTGTAGCCTTGTCCATTGTGGTTCTTGAGCTCTAGGAAGCATTCCAGGTCTCTTAGTAGTGGCAGATCTGCACTAGGTTGAGAAACGTACAAGTGGACGACCTGTGTGCTTTGTGAGTTGTGAGCAGTGCAGCGTTGGGAAAAGCTGGATGCCGAGTCATGGGGGTGAAGGTCTTGTTTTGTTAAACCTCTAGAACTTGGTAAGTTGAAACAACTCAAGTATCTCCCATCTAAAGCACATTGGAGGTACAAAATAGAGAAAGAAACAGCAGGATCAAGGCTCTGCGGGCCCTTCTGCAAATAAGGCTTGAAGGGAAACTTTATTTTCTTAATTGGGATTTAGATAATTACGGGCTCAATTCTCCCAGACAAACAGTCTAGTTGCACCTGTTCTCTTCATAGCAAAATTGCCTTTGTGATGACAAGTGAGTTTCAAGGAAAGACACTTGGAGGTTGCAATTCTTTGGTAGGTGCTCATCTTTCGGTAATCTTCAGTGAATTGGCGAACCCGTTTGACCACTAGCGTCAAGCTAACATTCCTCGTGTATCATGCCACAGGTTAGCATGCAGCAGAATCCATATAGCCTTATTAATATTGGTTCCTGAGGTCTAGGAAGCATTCCAGGTCTCTTAGTACTGGCGGGTCTGCACTAGGATGGGAAACGTACAAGAACTACGGCCTGTGATTTCGGGGAGTTCTGAGCAATGAACCAATGGGAACAGTTAGATCCCGAGTCGTGGGCAGTGAAGGGCTTCTGTTTTTAAACTCCTAGATTGTGGTATGTTGAAACAACTCAACTATCTCCCGTCTAAAGCACCTTCGAGATGCAAAATAGAGAAGGAGACAGCAGGGTCAATGCTCTGCGGGCACTTTTGAAAATAAGGTTTGAAGGGATACTTTATTTTCCTCATTGGAATTTAGAGAGTTGTGGGATCAATTCTCACTATGAAGCATTGTACTTCCACACGTTCCCTTCACGGCTCAATTGCCTTTGTGATGACAAGTGAGTTTCTAGTAAAGAAACTTGGAGGTTTCCATTCTTTGGTGGTGCTCATCCTTCGGTAATCTTCAGTGAATTGGCGAAACCGTTTGACCAATGGTGTCAAGGTAACGTTCCTCTTCTATCATGACACAGATTGGCATGCAGCTGAATCTCTGTAGCCTTGTCCATTGTGGTTCTTGAGCTCTAGGAAGCATTCCAGGTCTCTTAGTAGTGGCAGATCTGCAGTAGGTTGAGAAACGTACAAGTGGACGACCTGTGTGCTTTGTGAGTTGTGAGCAGTGCAGCGTTGGGAAAAGCTGGATGCCGAGTCATGGGGCTGAAGGTCTTCTTTTGTTAAACCTCTAGAATGTGGTAAGTTGAAGCAACTCAAGTATCTCCCTTCTAAAGCACCTTGGAGGTACAAAATAGAGAAAGAAACAGCAGGGTCAAGGCTCTGCGAGCCCTTTTGAAAATAAGGCTTGAAGGGAAACTTTAATTTCTTCATTGGGATTTAGAGAGTTTCGGACTCAGTTCTCCCAGAGAAACAGTGTAGTTGCACATGTTTTCTTCATAGCACAATTGCCTTTGTAATGACAAGTGAGTGTCTAGGAAAGAAACTTGGAGGTTGCCATTCTTTGGTAGGTGCTCGTCCTTCGGTAATCTTCAGGGAATTGGCGATCCCGTTTGACCACTAGCGTCAAACTAACGTTCCTCTTATATCATGACACAGATTGGAATGCAGCTGAATCCCTGTAGACTTATCCAGTGTGGTTCTTGAGCTCTAGGAAGTATTGCAGGTCTCTTAGTAGTGGCAGATCTGCACTAGGATGAGAAACATACAAGAAGTCTGGCCTGTGTGTTTGGGGAGTTGTGAGCAGTGCAGCCTTGGGAACAGCTAGATGCCGAGTCATGGGGGTGAAGGTCTGCTTTTGTTGAACCTGTAGAATGTGGTCAGTTGAAGCAACTCAGGGATCTCCCATCTGAAGCACCATGGAGGTACAAAATAAAGAAATAAACAGCAGGGTCAATGCTCTGCAGTCCCTTTTGAAAATAAGGCTTGAAGGGAAACTTTATATTCTTCTTTGGGATTTAGAGAGTTGCAGGCTCAATTCTCCGTGACAAACACTGAAGTTGCAAATGATCTCTTCATAGCAAAATTGCCTTTGTGATGACAAGTGAATTCCTAGGAAAGAAACTTGGAGGTTGCCATTCTTTGGTAGGTTCTCATCCTTCAGTAATCTTCAGTGAATTTGTAAACCCGTTTGACCACTAGCCTCAAGCTAAAGTTCCTCGTGTATCATGCTACAGGTTAGCATGCAGCAGAATCCATATAGCCTTATTCAGATTGGTTCCTGAGCTCTAGGAAGCATTCCAGTTCTCTTAGTACTTGCGGGTCTGCACTAGGATGGGAAACGTACAGGAACTACGGCCTGTGAGTTTGGGGACTTGTGAACCATTCACCGATGGGAACAGTTAGATGCCGAGTCATGGGCATTGAAGGGCTTCTATTTTTAAACTCCTAGATTGTGGTAGGTTGAAACAACTCAAGTATCTCCCATCTAAAGCACCTTGGAATTGCAAAATAGAGAAGGAAACATCAGAGTTAATGCTCTGTGGGCCCTTCTGAAAATAAGTCTTGTAGGGATACTTTATTTTCCTCATTGGGATTTCGAGAGTTGCAGGATCAATTCTGACTATGAAGCACTGTACTTCCACACGTTCCCTTCTTGGCACAATTGCCTTTGTGATGACAAGCGAATTTCTAGGAAAGAAACCTGGAGGTTGCCATTCTTTGGTAGTTGCTTATCCTTCGGTAATCTTCAGTTAATTGGCGAACCCTTTTGACCACTAGTGTCAAGATAACGTTCCTCTTGTATCATGACGCAGATTGGCATGCAGCTAAATCCCTGTAACCTTATCAAGTGTGTTTATTGAACTCTAGTAAGCATTCCGAGTCTCTTACTAGGGGCATATCTGCACTAGGATGAGAAACGTACAAGAACACGGCCTGAGTGTTTGGGGAGTTGTGAGCAGTGCAGCGCTGGGAACAGCTAGATGCCAACTCACGGGGGTGAATGTCTTCTTTTGTTAAAGCTGAAGAATGTGATAAGTTGAAGAAACTCAAGTATCTCCCTTCTTAAGAACCTTGGAGGTACAACATAGAGAAAGAAACAGCAGGGTCAATGCTCTGTGGGCCCTTTTGAAAATAAGGCTTCAAGGGAAACTTTATTTTCTTAATTGGGATTTAGAGAGTTACGGGCTGAATTCTCCCAGAGAAACAGTGTAGTTGCACATGTTCTCTTCATAGCACAATTGCCTTTGTGATGACAAGTGAGATTTTAAGAAAGAAACTTGGGGGTTGCCATTCTTTGGTAGGTGCTCGTCCTTCGGTAATATTCAGTGAATTAGCGACCCCGTTTGACCACTAGTGTCAAGCTGACGTTTCTCTTGTATCATGACACAGATTGGCATGCAGCTGAAACCGTGTAGCCTTATCCATTGTGGTTATTGAGCTCTAGGAAGCATTCCAGCTCTTTTAGTATTGGCAGATCTGCACTACTATGAAAAACGTAGAAGAGGACGGCCTGTGTGTTTTGGGATTTGTGAGCAGTGCAGCATTGGGAACACCTATATGCCGAGTCATGGAGTGAAGGGCTTCTTTTGTTAAACCTCTAGAACTTGGTAAGTTGAAACAACTCAAGTATCTCCCATCTAAAGCACATTGGAGGTACAAAATAGAGAAAGAAACAGCAGGATCAAGGCTCTGCGGGCCCTTCTGCAAATAAGGCTTGAAGGGAAACTTTATTTTCTGAATTGGGATTTAGATAGTTACAGTCTCAATTCTCCCAGAAAAACAGTCTAGTTGCACCTGTTCTCTTCACAGCAAAATTGCCTTTGTGATGACAAGTGAGTTTCAAGGAAAGACACTTGGAGGTTGCAATTCTTTGGTAGGTGCTCATCTTTTGGTAATCTTCAGTGAATTGGCGAACCCATTTGACCACTAGCGTCAAGCTAACGTTCCTCGTGTATCATGCCACAGGTTAGCATGCAGCAGAATCCATATAGCCTTATTAATATTGGTTCCTGAGGTCTAGGAAGCATTCCAGGTCTCTTAGTACTGGCGGGTCTGCACTAGGATGGGAAACGTACAAGAACTACGGCCTGTGATTTCGGGGAGTTCTGAGCAATGAACCAATGGGAACAGTTAGATCCCGAGTCTTGGACAGTGAAGGGCTTCTGTTTTTAAACTCCTAGATTGTGGTATGTTGAAACACCTCAAGTATCTCCCTTCTAAAGCACCTTCGAGATGCAAAATAGAGAAGGAGACAGCAGGGTCAATGCTCTGCGGGCACTTTTGAAAATAAGGTTTGAAGGGATACTTTATTTTCCTCATTGGAATTTAGAGAGTTGTGGGATCAATTCTCACTATGAAGCATTGTACTTCCACACGTTCCCTTCACGGCTCAATTGCCTTTGTGATGACAAGTGAGTTTCTAGTAAAGAAACTTGGAGGTTTCCATTCTTTGGTGGTGCTCATCCTTCGGTAATCTTCAGTGAATTGGCGAAACCGTTTTACCAATGGTGTCAAGGTAACGTTCCTCTTCTATCATGACACAGATTGGCATGCAGCTGAATCTCTGTAGCCTTGTCCATTGTGGTTCTTGAGCTCTAGGAAGCATTGCAGGTGTCTTAGTAGTGGCAGATCTGCCGTAGGATGAGAAACGTACAAACAGGATGGCCTGTGTGTTTTGGGAGTTGTGAGCAGTGCAGCCTTGGGAACAGCTAGATGCCGAGTCATGGGGGTGAAGGTCTTCTTTTGTTAAACCTCTAGAATGTGGTAAGTTGAATCAACTGAGCTATCCCCCATCTGAAGCACCTTGGTGATACAAAATAGAGAAATAAACAACAGGGTCAATGCTCTGCGGTCCCTTTTGAAAATAAGGCTCAAAGGGAAACTTTATTTTCTTCATTGGGATTTAGAGAGCTGCAGTCTCAATTCTCCCTGACAAACACTGTAGTTGCAAATGTTCTCTTCATAGCAAAATTGCCTTTGTGATGACAAGTGAATTCCTAGGAAAGAAACTTGGAGGTTGCCATTCTTTGGTAGGTGCTCGTCCTTCAGTAATCTTCAGTGAATTTGTAAACCCGTTTGACCACTAGCCTCAAGCTAACGTTCCTCGTGTATCATGCTACAGGTTAGCATGCAGCAGAATCCATATAGCCTTATTCAGATTGGTTCCTGAGCTCTAGGAAGCATTCCAGTTCTCTTAGTACTGGCGGGTCTGCACTAGGATGGGAAACGTACAGGAACTACGGCCTGTGAGTTTGGGGACTTGTGAGCCATTCACCAATGGGAACAGTTAGATGCCGAGTCATGGGCATTGAAGGGCTTCTATTTTTAAACTTCTAGATTGTGGTAGTTTGAAACAACTCAAGTATCTCCCTTCTAAAGCACCTTGGAAATGCAAAATAGAGAAGGAAACATCAGAGTTAATGCTCTGTGGGCCCTTGTGAAAATAAGTCTTGTAGGGATACTTTATTTTCCTCATTGGGATTACGAGAGTTGCAGGATCAATTCTGACTATGAAGCACTGTACTTCCACACGTTCCCTTCTTGGCACAATTGCCTTTGTGATGACAAGCGAATTTCTAGGAAAGAAACCTGGAGGTTGCCATTCTTTGGTTGTTGCTTATCCTTCGGTAATCTTCAGTGAATTGGCGAACCCTTTTGACCACTAGCGTCAAGATAACGTTCCTCTTCTATCATGACACAGATTGGCATGCAGCTGAATCTCTGTAGCCTTGTCCATTGTGGTTCTTGAGCTCTAGGAAGCATTCCAGGTCTCTTAGTAGTGGCAGATCTGCACTAGGTTGAGAAACGTACAAGTGGACGACCTGTGTGCTTTGTGAGTTGTGAGCAGTGCAGCGTTGGGAAAAGCTGGATGCCGAGTCATGGGGGTGAAGGTCTTGTTTTGTTAAACCTCTAGAACTTGGTAAGTTGAAACAACTCAAGTATCTCCCATCTAAAGCACATTGGAGGTACAAAATAGAGAAAGAAACAGCAGGATCAAGGCTCTGCGGGCCCTTCTGCAAATAAGGCTTGAAGGGAAACTTTATTTTCTTAATTGGGATTTAGATAATTACGGGCTCAATTCTCCCAGACAAACAGTCTAGTTGCACCTGTTCTCTTCATAGCAAAATTGCCTTTGTGATGACAAGTGAGTTTCAAGGAAAGACACTTGGAGGTTGCAATTCTTTGGTAGGTGCTCATCTTTCGGTAATCTTCAGTGAATTGGCGAACCCGTTTGACCACTAGCGTCAAGCTAACATTCCTCGTGTATCATGCCACAGGTTAGCATGCAGCAGAATCCATATAGCCTTATTAATATTGGTTCCTGAGGTCTAGGAAGCATTCCAGGTCTCTTAGTACTGGCGGGTCTGCACTAGGATGGGAAACGTACAAGAACTACGGCCTGTGATTTCGGGGAGTTCTGAGCAATGAACCAATGGGAACAGTTAGATCCCGAGTCGTGGGCAGTGAAGGGCTTCTGTTTTTAAACTCCTAGATTGTGGTATGTTGAAACAACTCAACTATCTCCCGTCTAAAGCACCTTCGAGATGCAAAATAGAGAAGGAGACAGCAGGGTCAATGCTCTGCGGGCACTTTTGAAAATAAGGTTTGAAGGGATACTTTATTTTCCTCATTGGAATTTAGAGAGTTGTGGGATCAATTCTCACTATGAAGCATTGTACTTCCACACGTTCCCTTCACGGCTCAATTGCCTTTGTGATGACAAGTGAGTTTCTAGTAAAGAAACTTGGAGGTTTCCATTCTTTGGTGGTGCTCATCCTTCGGTAATCTTCAGTGAATTGGCGAAACCGTTTGACCAATGGTGTCAAGGTAACGTTCCTCTTCTATCATGACACAGATTGGCATGCAGCTGAATCTCTGTAGCCTTGTCCATTGTGGTTCTTGAGCTCTAGGAAGCATTCCAGGTCTCTTAGTAGTGGCAGATCTGCAGTAGGTTGAGAAACGTACAAGTGGACGACCTGTGTGCTTTGTGAGTTGTGAGCAGTGCAGCGTTGGGAAAAGCTGGATGCCGAGTCATGGGGCTGAAGGTCTCCTTTTGTTAAACCTCTAGAATGTGGTAAGTTGCAGCAACTCAAGTATCTCCCTTCTAAAGCACCTTGGAGGTACAAAATAGAGAAAGAAACAGCAGGGTCAAGGCTCTGTGGGCCCTCTTGAAAATAAGGCTTGAAGGGAAACTTTATTTTCTTCATTGGGATTTAGAGAGTTTCGGACTCAGTTCTCCCAGAGAAACAGTGTAGTTGCACATGTTTTCTTCATAGCACAATTGCCTTTGTAATGACAAGTGAGTGTCTAGGAAAGAAACTTGGAGGTTGCCATTCTTTGGTAGGTGCTCGTCCTTCGGTAATCTTCAGGGAATTGGCGATCCCGTTTGACCACTAGCGTCAAACTAACGTTCCTCTTATATCATGACACAGATTGGAATGCAGCTGAATCCCTGTAGACTTATCCAGTGTGGTTCTTGAGCTCTATTAAGTGTTGCACGTCTCTTAGTAGTGGCAGATCTGCACTAGGATGAGAAACATACAAGAAGTCTGGCCTGTGTGTTTGGGGAGTTGTGAACAGTGCAGCCTTGGGAACAGCTAGATGCCGAGTCATGGGGGTGAAGGTCTGCTTTTGTTGAACCTGTAGAATGTGGTCAGTTGAAGCAACTCAGGGATCTCCCATCTGAAGCACCATGGAGGTACAAAATAAAGAAATAAACAGCAGGGTCAATGCTCTGCAGTCCCTTTTGAAAATAAGGCTTGAAGGGAAACTTTATATTCTTCTTTGGGATTTAGAGAGTTGCAGGCTCAATTCTCCGTGACAAACACTGAAGTTGCAAATGATCTCTTCATAGCAAAATTGCCTTTGTGATGACAAGTGAATTCCTAGGAAAGAAACTTGGAGGTTGCCATTCTTTGGTAGGTTCTCGTCCTTCAGTAATCTTCAGTGAATTTGTAAACCCGTTTGACCACTAGCCTCAAGCTAACGTTCCTCGTGTATCATGCTACAGGTTAGCATGCAGCAGAATCCATATAGCCTTATTCAGATTGGTTCCTGAGCTCTAGGAAGCATTCCAGTTCTCTTAGTACTTGCGGGTCTGCACTAGGATGGGAAACGTACAGGAACTACGGCCTGTGAGTTTGGGGACTTGTGAACCATTCACCGATGGGAACAGTTAGATGCCGAGTCATGGGCATTGAAGGGCTTCTATTTTTAAACTCCTAGATTGTGGTAGGTTGAAACAACTCAAGTATCTCCCATCTAAAGCACCTTGGAAATGCAAAATAAAGAAGGAAACATCAGAGTTAATGCTCTGTGGGCCCTTCTGAAAATAAGTCTTGTAGGGATACTTTATTTTCCTCATTGGGATTTCGAGAGTTGCAGGGTCAATTCTGACTATGAAGCACTGTACTTCCACACGTTCCCTTCTTGGCACAATTGCCTTTGTGATGACAAGCGAATTTCTAGGAAAGAAACCTGGAGGTTGCCATTCTTTGGTAGTTGCTTATCCTTCGGTAATCTTCAGTGAATTGGCGAACCCTTTTGACCACTAGCGTCAAGATAACGTTCCTCTTGTATCATGACGCAGATTGGCATCCAGCTAAATCCCTGTAACCTTATCAAGTGTGTTTATTGAACTCTAGTAAGCATTCCGAGTCTCTTACTAGGGGCATATCTGCACTAGGATGAGAAACATACAAGAACACGGCCTGAGTGTTTGGGGAGTTGTGAGCAGTGCAGCGCTGGGAACAGCTAGATGCCAACTCATGGGGGTGAATGTCTTCTTTTGTTAAAGCTGAAGAATGTGATAAGTTGAAGAAACTCAAGTATCTCCCTTCTTAAGCACCTTGGAGGTACAACATAGAGAAAGAAACAGCAGGGTCAATGCTCTGCGGGCCCTTTTGAAAATAAGGCTTCAAGGGAAACTTTATTTTCTTAATTGGGATTTAGAGAGTTACAGGCTGAATTCTCCCAGAGAAACAGTGTAGTTGCACATGTTCTCTTCATAGCACAATTGCCTTTGTGATGACAAGTGAGATTTTAAGAAAGAAACTTGGGGGTTGCCATTCTTTGGTAGGTGCTCGTCCTTCGGTAATATTCAGTGAATTAGCGACCCCGTTTGACCACTAGTGTCAAGCTGACGTTTCTCTTGTATCATGGCACAGATTGGCATGCAGCTGAAACCGTGTAGCCTTATCCATTGTGGTTATTGAGCTCTAGGAAGCATTCCAGCTCTCTTAGTATTGGCAGATCTGCACTACTATGAAAAACGTAGAAGAGGACGGCCTGTGTGTTTTGGGATTTGTGAGCAGTGCAGCATTGGGAACAACTATATGCCGAGTCATGGGGTGAAGGGCTTCTTTTGTTAAACCTCTAGAACTTGGTAAGTTGAAACAACTCAAGCATCTCCCATCTAAAGCACAATGGAGGTACAAAATAGAGAAATAAACAACAGGGTCAATGCTCTGCGGTCCCTTTTGAAAATAAGGCTTGAAGGGAAACTTTATTTTCTTAATTGGGATTTAGATAATTACAGGCTCAATTCTCCCAGACAAACAGTCTAGTTGCACCTGTTCTCTTCACAGCAAAATTTCCTTTGTGATGACAAGTGAGTTTCAGGGAAAGACACTTGGAGGTTGCAATTCTTTGGTAGGTGCTCATCTTTCGGTAATCTTCAGTGAATTGGCGAACCCGTTTGACCACTAGCGTCAAGCTAACGTTCCTCGTGTATCATGCCACAGGTTCGCATGCAGCAGAATCCATATAGCCTTATTAATATTGGTTCCTGAGGTCTAGGAAGCATTCCAGGTCTCTTAGTACTGGCGGGTCTGCACTAGGATGGGAAACGTACAAGAACTACGGCCTGTGATTTCGGGGAGTTCTGAGCAATGAACCAATGGGAACAGTTAGATCCCGAGTCGTGGGCAGTGAAGGGCTTCTGTTTTTAAACTCCTAGATTGTGGTATGTTGAAACACCTCAAGTATCTCCCTTCTAAAGCACCTTCGAGATGCAAAATAGAGAAGGAGACAGCAGGGTCAATGCTCTGCGGGCACTTTTGAAAATAAGGTTTGAAGGGATACTTTATTTTCCTCATTGGAATTTAGAGAGTTGTGGGATCAATTCTCACTATGAAGCATTGTACTTCCACACGTTCCCTTCACGGCTCAATTGCCTTTGTGATGACAAGTGAGTTTCTAGTAAAGAAACTTGGAGGTTTCCATTCTTTGGTGGTGCTCATCCTTCGGTAATCTTCAGTGAATTGGCGAAACCGTTTGACCAATGGTGTCAAGGTAACGTTCCTCTTCTATCATGACACAGATTGGCATGCAGCTGAATCTCTGTAGCCTTGTCCATTGTGGTTCTTGAGCTCTAGGAAGCATTCCAGGTCTCTTAGTAGTGGCAGATCTGCAGTAGGTTGAGAAATGTACAAGTGGACGACCTGTGTGCTTTGTGAGTTGTGAGCAGTGCAGCGTTGGGAAAAGCTGGATGCCGAGTCATGGGGGTGAAGGGCTCCTTTTGTTAAACCTCTAGAATATGGTAAGTTGAAGCAACTCAAGTATCTCCCTTCTAAAGCACCTTGGAGGTACAAAATAGAGAAAGAAACAGCAGGGTCAAGGCTCTGCGGGCCCTCTTGAAAATAAGGCTTGAAGGGAAACTTTATTTTCTTCATTGGGATTTAGAGAGTTACGGACTCAGTTCTCCCAGAGAAACAGTGTAGTTGCATATGTTTTCTTCATAGCACAATTGCCTTTGTAATGACAAGTGAGTGTCGAGGAAAGAAACTTGGAGGTTGCTATTCTTTGGTAGGTGCTCGTCCTTCGGTAATCTTCAGTGAATTGGCGAACCCGTTTGACCACTAGCGTCAAACTAACCTTCCTCTTGTATCATGACACAGATTGGCATGCAGCTGAAACCGTGTAGCCTTATCCATTGTGGTTTTTGAGCTCTAGGAAGCATTCCAGCTCTCTTAGTATTGGCAGATCTGCACTACTATGAAAAACGTAGAAGAGGACGGTCTGTGTGTTTTGGGATTTGTGAGCAGTGCAGCATTGGGAACAACTATATGCCGAGTCATGGGGTGAAGGGCTTCTTTTGTTAAACCTCTAGAACTTGGTAAGTTGAAACAACTCAAGCATCTCCCATCTAAAGCACATTGGAGGTACAAAATAGAGAAAGAAAGAGCAGGATCAAGGCTCTGCGGGCCCTACTGCAAATAAGGCTTGAAGGGAAACTTTATTTTCTTAATTGGGATTTAGATAATTACAGGCTCAATTCTCCCAGACAAACAGTCTAGTTGCACCTGTTCTCTTCACAGCAAAATTTCCTTTGTGATGACAAGTGAGTTTCAAGGAAAGACTCTTGGAGGTTGCAATTCTTTGGTAGGTGCTCATCTTTCGGTAATCTTCAGTGAATTGGCGAACCCGTTTGACCACTAGCGTCAAGCTAACGTTCCTCGTGTATCATGCCACAGGTTCGCATGCAGCAGAATCCATATAGCCTTATTAATATTGGTTCCTGAGGTCTAGGAAGCATTCCAGGTCTCTTAGTACTGGCGGGTCTGCACTAGGATGGGAAACGTACAAGAACTACGGCCTGTGATTTCGGGGAGTTCTGAGCAATGAACCAATGGGAACAGTTAGATCCCGAGTCGTGGGCAGTGAAGGGCTTCTGTTTTTAAACTCCTAGATTGTGGTATGTTGAAACACCTCAAGTATCTCCCTTCTAAAGCACCTTCGAGATGCAAAATAGAGAAGGAGACAGCAGGGTCAATGCTCTGCGGGCACTTTTGAAAATAAGGTTTGAAGGGATACTTTATTTTCCTCATTGGAATTTAGAGAGTTGTGGGATCAATTCTCACTATGAAGCATTGTACTTCCACACGTTCCCTTCACGGCTCAATTGCCTTTGTGATGACAAGTGAGTTTCTAGTAAAGAAACTTGGAGGTTTCCATTCTTTGGTGGTGCTCATCCTTCGGTAATCTTCAGTGAATTGGCGAAACCGTTTGACCAATGGTGTCAAGGTAACGTTCCTCTTCTATCATGACACAGATTGGCATGCAGCTGAATCTCTGTAGCCTTGTCCATTGTGGTTCTTGAGCTCTAGGAAGCATTCCAGGTCTCTTAGTAGTGGCAGATCTGCAGTAGGTTGAGAAATGTACAAGTGGACGACCTGTGTGCTTTGTGAGTTGTGAGCAGTGCAGCGTTGGGAAAAGCTGGATGCCGAGTCATGGGGCTGAAGGGCTCCTTTTGTTAAACCTCTAGAATATGGTAAGTTGAAGCAACTCAAGTATCTCCCTTCTAAAGCACCTTGGAGGTACAAAATAGAGAAAGAAACAGCAGGGTCAAGGCTCTGCGGGCCCTCTTGAAAATAAGGCTTGAAGGGAAACTTTATTTTCTTCATTGGGATTTAGAGAGTTACGGACTCAGTTCTCCCAGAGAAACAGTGTAGTTGCATATGTTTTCTTCATAGCACAATTGCCTTTGTAATGACAAGTGAGTGTCGAGGAAAGAAACTTGGAGGTTGCTATTCTTTGGTAGGTGCTCGTCCTTCGGTAATCTTCAGTGAATTGGCGAACCCGTTTGACCACTAGCGTCAAACTAACCTTCCTCTTGTATCATGACACAGATTGGCATGCAGCTGAAACCGTGTAGCCTTATCCATTGTGGTTATTGAGCTCTAGGAAGCATTCCAGCTCTCTTAGTATTGGCAGATCTGCACTACTATGAAAAACGTAGAAGAGGACGGTCTGTGTGTTTTGGGATTTGTGAGCAGTGCAGCATTGGGAACAACTATATGCCGAGTCATGGGGTGAAGGGCTTCTTTTGTTAAACCTCTAGAACTTGGTAAGTTGAAACAACTCAAGCATCTCCCATCTAAAGCACATTGGAGGTACAAAATAGAGAAAGAAAGAGCAGGATCAAGGCTCTGCGGGCCCTACTGCAAATAAGGCTTGAAGGGAAACTTTATTTTCTTAATTGGGATTTAGATAATTACAGGCTCAATTCTCCCAGACAAACAGTCTAGTTGCACCTGTTCTCTTCACAGCAAAATTTCCTTTGTGATGACAAGTGAGTTTCAAGGAAAGACACTTGGAGGTTGCAATTCTTTGGTAGGTGCTCATCTTTCGGTAATCTTCAGTGAATTGGCGAACCCGTTTGACCACTAGCGTCAAGCTAACGTTCCTCGTGTATCATGCCACAGGTTCGCATGCAGCAGAATCCATATAGCCTTATTAATATTGGTTCCTGAGGTCTAGGAAGCATTCCAGGTCTCTTAGTACTGGCGGGTCTGCACTAGGATGGGAAACGTACAAGAACTACGGCCTGTGATTTCGGGGAGTTCTGAGCAATGAACCAATGGGAACAGTTAGATCCCGAGTCGTGGGCAGTGAAGGGCTTCTGTTTTTAAACTCCTAGATTGTGGTATGTTGAAACACCTCAAGTATCTCCCTTCTAAAGCACCTTCGAGATGCAAAATAGAGAAGGAGACAGCAGGGTCAATGCTCTGCGGGCACTTTTGAAAATAAGGTTTGAAGGGATACTTTATTTTCCTCATTGGAATTTAGAGAGTTGTGGGATCAATTCTCACTATGAAGCATTGTACTTCCACACGTTCCCTTCACGGCTCAATTGCCTTTGTGATGACAAGTGAGTTTCTAGTAAAGAAACTTGGAGGTTTCCATTCTTTGGTGGTGCTCATCCTTCGGTAATCTTCAGTGAATTGGCGAAACCGTTTGACCAATGGTGTCAAGGTAACGTTCCTCTTCTATCATGACACAGATTGGCATGCAGCTGAATCTCTGTAGCCTTGTCCATTGTGGTTCTTGAGCTCTAGGAAGCATTCCAGGTCTCTTAGTAGTGGCAGATCTGCAGTAGGTTGAGAAATGTACAAGTGGACGACCTGTGTGCTTTGTGAGTTGTGAGCAGTGCAGCGTTGGGAAAAGCTGGATGCCGAGTCATGGGGCTGAAGGGCTCCTTTTGTTAAACCTCTAGAATATGGTAAGTTGAAGCAACTCAAGTATCTCCCTTCTAAAGCACCTTGGAGGTACAAAATAGAGAAAGAAACAGCAGGGTCAAGGCTCTGCGGGCCCTCTTGAAAATAAGGCTTGAAGGGAAACTTTATTTTCTTCATTGGGATTTAGAGAGTTACGGACTCAGTTCTCCCAGAGAAACAGTGTAGTTGCATATGTTTTCTTCATAGCACAATTGCCTTTGTAATGACAAGTGAGTGTCGAGGAAAGAAACTTGGAGGTTGCTATTCTTTGGTAGGTGCTCGTCCTTCGGTAATCTTCAGTGAATTGGCGAACCCGTTTGACCACTAGCGTCAAACTAACCTTCCTCTTGTATCATGACACAGATTGGCATGCAGCTGAAACCGTGTAGCCTTATCCATTGTGGTTATTGAGCTCTAGGAAGCATTCCAGCTCTCTTAGTATTGGCAGATCTGCACTACTATGAAAAACGTAGAAGAGGACGGTCTGTGTGTTTTGGGATTTGTGAGCAGTGCAGCATTGGGAACAACTATATGCCGAGTCATGGGGTGAAGGGCTTCTTTTGTTAAACCTCTAGAACTTGGTAAGTTGAAACAACTCAAGCATCTCCCATCTAAAGCACATTGGAGGTACAAAATAGAGAAAGAAAGAGCAGGATCAAGGCTCTGCGGGCCCTACTGCAAATAAGGCTTGAAGGGAAACTTTATTTTCTTAATTGGGATTTAGATAATTACAGGCTCAATTCTCCCAGACAAACAGTCTAGTTGCACCTGTTCTCTTCACAGCAAAATTTCCTTTGTGATGACAAGTGAGTTTCAAGGAAAGACACTTGGAGGTTGCAATTCTTTGGTAGGTGCTCATCTTTCGGTAATCTTCAGTGAATTGGCGAACCCGTTTGACCACTAGCGTCAAGCTAACGTTCCTCGTGTATCATGCCACAGGTTCGCATGCAGCAGAATCCATATAGCCTTATTAATATTGGTTCCTGAGGTCTAGGAAGCATTCCAGGTCTCTTAGTACTGGCGGGTCTGCACTAGGATGGGAAACGTACAAGAACTACGGCCTGTGATTTCGGGGAGTTCTGAGCAATGAACCAATGGGAACAGTTAGATCCCGAGTCGTGGGCAGTGAAGGGCTTCTGTTTTTAAACTCCTAGATTGTGGTATGTTGAAACAACTCAACTATCTCCCGTCTAAAGCACCTTCGAGATGCAAAATAGAGAAGGAGACAGCAGGGTCAATGCTCTGCGGGCACTTTTGAAAATAAGGTTTGAAGGGATACTTTATTTTCCTCATTGGAATTTAGAGAGTTGTGGGATCAATTCTCACTATGAAGCATTGTACTTCCACACGTTCCCTTCACGGCTCAATTGCCTTTGTGATGACAAGTGAGTTTCTAGTAAAGAAACTTGGAGGTTTCCATTCTTTGGTGGTGCTCATCCTTCGGTAATCTTCAGTGAATTGGCGAAACCGTTTGACCAATGGTGTCAAGGTAACGTTCCTCTTCTATCATGACACAGATTGGCATGCAGCTGAATCTCTGTAGCCTTGTCCATTGTGGTTCTTGAGCTCTAGGAAGCATTCCAGGTCTCTTAGTAGTGGCAGATCTGCAGTAGGTTGAGAAACGTACAAGTGGACGACCTGTGTGCTTTGTGAGTTGTGAGCAGTGCAGCGTTGGGAAAAGCTGGATGCCGAGTCATGGGGCTGAAGGTCTTCTTTTGTTAAACCTCTAGAATGTGGTAAGTTGAAGCAACTCAAGTATCTCCCTTCTAAAGCACCTTGGAGGTACAAAATAGAGAAAGAAACAGCAGGGTCAAGGCTCTGCGAGCCCTTTTGAAAATAAGGCTTGAAGGGAAACTTTAATTTCTTCATTGGGATTTAGAGAGTTTCGGACTCAGTTCTCCCAGAGAAACAGTGTAGTTGCACATGTTTTCTTCATAGCACAATTGCCTTTGTAATGACAAGTGAGTGTCGAGGAAAGAAACTTGGAGGTTGCTATTCTTTGGTAGGTGCTCGTCCTTCGGTAATCTTCAGGGAATTGGCGATCCCGTTTGACCACTAGCGTCAAACTAACGTTCCTCTTATATCATGACACAGATTGGAATGCAGCTGAATCCCTGTAGACTTATCCAGTGTGCTTCTTGAGCTCTAGGAAGTATTGCAGGTGTCTTAGTAGTGGCAGATCTGCCGTAGGATGAGAAACGTACAAGAAGGATGGCCTGTGTGTTTTGGGAGTTGTGAGCAGTGCAGCCTTGGGAACAGCTAGATGCCGAGTCATGGGGGTGAAGGTCTTCTTTTGTTAAACCTCTAGAATGTGGTAAGTTGAATCAACTGAGCTATCCCCCATCTGAAGCACTTTGATGATACAAAATAGAGAAATAAACAACAGGGTCAATGCTCTGCGGTCCCTTTTGAAAATAAGGCTCAAAGGGAAACTTTATTTTCTTCATTGGGATTTAGAGAGCTGCAGTCTCAATTCTCCCTGACAAACACTGTAGTTGCAAATGTTCTCTTCATAGCAAAATTGCCTTTGTGATGACAAGTGAATTCCTAGGAAAGAAACTTGGAGGTTGCCATTCTTTGGTAGGTGCTCGTCCTTCAGTAATCTTCAGTGAATTTGAAAACCCGTTTGACCACTAGCCTCAAGCTAACTTTCCTCGTGTATCATGCTACAGGTTAGCATGCAGCAGAATCCATATAGCCTTATTCAGATTGGTTCCTGAGCTCTAGGAAGCATTCCAGTTCTCTTAGTACTGGCGGGTCTGCACTAGGATGGGAAACGTACAGGAACTACGGCCTGTGAGTTTGGGGACTTGTGAGCCATTCACCAATGGGAACAGTTAAATGCCGAGTCATGGGCATTGAAGGGCTTCTAATTTTAAACTTCTAGATTGTGGTAGGTTGAAACAACTCAAGTATCTCCCTTCTAAAGCACCTTGGAAATGCAAAATAGAGAAGGAAACATCAGAGTTAATGCTCTGTGGGCCCTTCTGAAAATAAGTCTTGTAGGGATACTTTATTTTCCTCATTGGGATTACGAGAGTTGCAGGATCAATTCTGACTATGAAGCACTGTACTTCCACACGTTCCCTTCTTGGCACAATTGCCTTTGTGATGACAAGCGAATTTCTAGGAAAGAAACCTGGAGGTTGCCATTCTTTGGTTGTTGCTTATCCTTCGGTAATCTTGAGTGAATTGGCGAACCCTTTTGACCACTAGCGTCAAGATAACGTTCCTCTTCTATCATGACACAGATTGGCATGCAGCTGAATCTCTGTAGCCTTGTCCATTGTGGTTCTTGAGCTCTAGGAAGCATTCCAGGTCTCTTAGTATTGGCAGATCTGCAGTAGGTTGAGAAACGTACAAGTGGACGACCTGTGTGCTTTGTGAGTTGTGAGCAGTGCAGCGTTGGGAAAAGCTGGATGCCGAGTCATGGGGGTGAAGGTCTCCTGTTGTTAAACCTCTAGAATATGGTAAGTTGAAGCAACTCAAGTATCTCCCTTCTAAAGCACCTTGGATGTACAAAATAGAGAAAGAAACAGCAGGGTCAAGGCTCTGCGGGCCCTCTTGAAAATAAGGCTTGAAGGGAAACTTTATTTTCTTCATTGGGATTTAGAGAGTTACGGACTCAGTTCTCCCAGAGAAACAGTGTAGTTGCACATGTTTTCTTCATAGCACAATTGCCTTTGTAATGACAAGTGAGTGTCTAGGAAAGAAACTTGGCGGTTGCCATTCTTTGGTAGGTGCTCGTCCTTCGGTAATCTTCAGGGAATTGGCGATCCCGTTTGACCACTAGCGTCAAACTAACGTTCCTCTTATATCATGACACAGATTGGCATGCAGCTGAATCCCTGTAGACTTATCCAGTGTGGTCCTTGAGCTCTAGGAAGTATTGCAGGTCTCTTAGTAGTGGCAGATCTGCACTAGGATGAGAAACATACAAGAAGTCTGGCCTGTGTGTTTGGGGAGTTGTGAGCAGTGCAGCCTTGGGAACAGCTAGATGCCAAGCCATGGGTTTGAAGGTCTTCTTTTGTTAAAGCTGAAGAATGTGGTAAGTTGAAGCAACTCAAGTATCTCCCTTCTAAAGCACCTTGGAGGTATAACATAGAGAAAGAAACAGCAGGGTCAATGCTCTGCGGGCCCTTTTGAAAATAAGGCTTGAAGGGAAACTTAATTTCCTCATTGGAATTTAGAGAGTTGTGGGCTCAATTCTCCCTGAGAAACACTGTTGTTGCACAAGTTCCCTTCACAGGACAATTGCCTTTGTGCTGACAAGTGCGTTTCCACTAAAGAAACCTGGAGGTTGCCATTCTTTAGTGGTGCTCATACTTCGGTTATCTTCAGTGAATTGGCGAACCCTTTTGACCAATAGTGTCAAGCTAAAGTTCCCCTTGTATCATGACACAGATTGGCATGCAGATGAATCCCTGTAGCCTTATCCAGTGTGGTTCTTGAGCTCTAGGAAGCATTGCAGGTGTCTTAGTAGTGGCAGATCTGCCGTAGGATGAGAAACGTACAAGAAGGATGGCCTGTGTGTTTTGGGAGTTGTGAGCAGTGCAGCCTTGGCAACAGCTAGATGCCAAGCCATGGGGTTGAAGGTCTTCTTTTGTTAAAGCTGAAGAATGTGGTAAGTTGAAGCAACTCAAGTATCTCCCTTCTAAAGCACCTTGGAGGTATAACATAGAGAAAGAAACAGCAGGGTCAATGCTCTGTGGGCCCTTTTGAAAATAAGGCTTGAAGGGAAACTTAATTTCCTCATTGGAATTTAGAGAGTTGTGGGCTCAATTCTCCCTGAGAAACACTGTTGTTGCACAAGTTCCCTTCACAGGACAATTGCCTTTGTGCTGACAAGTGCGTTTCCAGTAAAGAAACCTGGAGGTTGTCATTCTTTAGTGGTGCTCATACTTCGGTTATCTTTAGTGAATTGGCGAACCCTTTTGACCAATAGTGTCAAGCTAACGTTCCCCTTGTATCATGACACAGATTGGCATGCAGCTGAATCCCTGTAGCCTTATCCAGTGTGGTTCTTGAGCTCTAGGAAGCATTGCAGGTGTCTTAGTAGTGGCAGATCTGCCGTAGGATGAGAAACGTACAAGAAGGATGGCCTGTGTGTTTTGGGAGTTGTGAGCAGTGCAGCCTTGGGAACAGCTAGATGCCGAGTCATGGGGGTGAAGGTCTTCTTTTGTTAAACCTCTAGAATGTGGTAAGTTGAAGCAACTGAGCTATCTCCCATCTGAAGCACCTTGGTGATACAAAATAGAGAAATAAACAACAGGGTCAATGCTCTCCGGTCCCTTTTGAAAATAAGGCTCGAAGGGAAACTTTATTTTCTTCATTGGGATTTAGAGAGCTGCAGGCTCAATTCTCCCTGTCAAACACTGTAGTTGCAAATGTTCTCTTCATAGCAAAATTGCCTTTGTGATGACAAGTGAATTCCTAGGAAAGAAACTTGGAGGTTGCAATTCTTTGGTAGGTGCTCGTCCTTCAGTAATCTTCAGTGAATTTGAAAACCCGTTTGACCACTAGCCTCAAGCTAACGTTCCTCGTGTATCATGCTACAGGTTAGCATGCAGCAGAATCCATATAGCCTTATTCAGATTGGTTCCTGAGCTCTAGGAAGCATTCCAGTTCTCTTAGTACTGGCGGGTCTGCACTAGGATGGGAAACGTACAGGAACTACGGCCTGTGAGTTTGGGGACTTGTGAGCCATTCACCAATGGGAACAGTTAGATGCCGAGTCATGGGCATTGAAGGGCTTCTATTTTTAAACTCCTAGATTGTGGTAGGTTGAAACAACTCAAGTATCTCCCTTCTAAAGCACCTTGGAAATGCAAAATAGAGAAGGAAACATCAGAGTTAATGCTCTGTGGGCCCTTCTGAAAATAAGTCTTGTAGGGATACTTTATTTTCCTCATTGGGATTACGAGAGTTGCAGGATCAATTCTGACTATGAAGCACTGTACTTCCACACGTTCCCTTCTTGGCACAATTGCCTTTGTGATGACAAGCGAATTTCTAGGAAAGAAACCTGGAGGTTGCCATTCTTTGGTTGTTGCTTATCCTTCGGTAATCTTCAGTGAATTGGCGAACCCTTTTGACCACTAGCGTCAAGATAACGTTCCTCTTCTATCATGACACAGATTGGCACGCAGCTGAATCTCTGTAGCCTTGTCCATTGTGGTTCTTGAGCTCTAGGAAGCATTCCAGGTCTCTTAGTAGTGGCAGATCTGCACTAGGTTGAGAAACGTACAAGTGGACGACCTGTGTGCTTTGTGAGTTGTGAGCAGTGCAGCGTAGGGAAAAGCTGGGTGCCGAGTCATGGTGGTGAAGGTCTTCTTTTGTTAAACCTCTAGAACTTGGTAAGTTGAAACAACTCAAGTATCTCCCATCTAAAGCACATTGGAGGTACAAAATAGAGAAAGAGACAGCAGGATCAAGGCTCTGCGGGCCCTTCTGCAAATAAGGCTTGAAGGGAAACTTTATTTTCTTAATTGGGATTTAGATATTTACGGGCTCAATTCTCCCAGACAAACAGTCTTGTAGCACGTGTTCTTTTCATAGCAAAATTGCCTTTGTGATGACAAGTGAGTTTCAAGGAAAGACACTTGGAGGTTGCAATTCTTTGGTAGGTGCTCATCTTTCGGTAATCTTCAGTGAATTGGCGAACCCGTTTGACCACTAGCGTCAAGCTAACGTTCCTCGTGTATCATGCCACAGGTTAGCATGCAGCAGAATCCATATAGCCTTATTCAGATTGGTTCCTGAGGTCTAGGAAGCATTCCAGGTCTCTTAGTACTGGCGGGTCTGCACTAGGATGGGAAACGTACAAGAACTACGGCCTGTGATTTCGGGGAGTTCTGAGCAATGAACCAATGGGAACAGTTAGATCCCGAGTCGTGGGCAGTGAAGGGCTTCTGTTTTTAAACTCCTAGATTGTGGTATGTTGAAACAACTCAACTATCTCCCGTCTAAAGCACCTTCGAGATGCAAAATAGAGAAGGAGACAGCAGGGTCAATGCTCTGCGGGCACTTTTGAAAATAAGGTTTGAAGGGATACTTTATTTTCCTCATTGGAATTTAGAGAGTTGTGGGATCAATTCTCACTATGAAGCATTGTACTTCCACACGTTCCCTTCACGGCTCAATTGCCTTTGTGATGACAAGTGAGTTTCTAGTAAAGAAACTTGGAGGTTTCCATTCTTTGGTGGTGCTCATCCTTCGGTAATCTTCAGTGAATTGGCGAAACCGTTTGACCAATGGTGTCAAGGTAACGTTCCTCTTCTATCATGACACAGATTGGCATGCAGCTGAATCTCTGTAGCCTTGTCCATTGTGGTTCTTGAGCTCTAGGAAGCATTCCAGGTCTCTTAGTAGTGGCAGATCTGCAGTAGGTTGAGAAATGTACAAGTGGACGACCTGTGTGCTTTGTGAGTTGTGAGCAGTGCAGCGTTGGGAAAAGCTGGATGCCGAGTCATGGGGGTGAAGGTCTCCTTTTGTTCAACCTCTAGAATATGGTAAGTTGAAGCAACTCAAGTATCTCCCTTCTAAAGCACCTTGGAGGTACAAAATAGAGAAAGAAACAGCAGGGTCAAGGCTCTGCGGGCCCTCTTGAAAATAAGGCTTGAAGGGAAACTTTATTTTCTTCATTGGGATTTAGAGAGTTACGGACTCAGTTCTCCCAGAGAAACAGTGTAGTTCCACATGTTTTCTTCATAGCACAATTGCCTTTGTAATGACAAGTGAGTGTCTAGGAAAGAAACTTGGAGTTTGCCATTCTTTGGTAGGAGCTCGTCCTTCGGTAATCTTCAGGGAATTGGCGACCCCGTTTGACCACTAGCGTCAAACTAACGTTCCTCTTATATCATGACACAGATTGGCATGCAGCTGAATCCCTGTAGACTTATCCAGTGTGGTCCTTGAGCTCTAGGAAGTATTGCAGGTCTCTTAGTAGTGGCAGATCTGCAGTAGAATGAGAAACATACAAGAAGTCTGGCCTGTGTGTTTGGGGAGTTGTGAGCAGTGCAGCCTTGGGGACAGCTAGATGCCAAGCCATGGGGTTGAAGGTCTTCTTTTGTTAAAGCTGAAGAATGTGGTAAGTTGAACCAACTCAAGTATCTCCCTTCTAAAGCACCTTGGAGGTATAACATAGAGAAAGAAACAGCAGGGTCAATGCTCTGCGGGCCCTTTTGAAAATAAGGCTTGAAGGGAAACTTAATTTCCTCATTGGAATTTAGAGAGTTGTGGGCTCAATTCTCCCTGAGAAACACTGTTGTTGCACAAGTTCCCTTCACAGGACAATTGCCTTTGTGCTGACAAGTGCGTTTCCACTAAAGAAACCTGGAGGTTGCCATTCTTTAGTGGTGCTCATACTTCGGTTATCTTCAGTGAATTGGCGAACCCTTTTGACCAATAGTGTCAAGCTAACGTTCCCCTTGTATCATGACACAGATTGGCATGCAGCTGAATCCCTGTAGCCTTATCCAGTGTGGTCCTTGAGCTCTAGGAAGCATTGCAGGTGTCTTAGTAGTGGCAGATCTGCCGTAGGATGAGAAACGTACAAGAAGGATGGCCTGTGTGTTTTGGGAGTTGTGAGCAGTGCAGCCTTGGCAACAGCTAGATGCCAAGCCATGGGGTTGAAGGTCTTCTTTTGTTAAAGCTGAAGAATGTGGTAAGTTGAAGCAACTCAAGTATTTCCCTTCTAAAGCACCTTGGAGGTATAACATAGAGAAAGAAACAGCAGGGTCAATGCTCTGCGGGCCCTTTTGAAAATAATGCTTGAAGGGAAACTTAATTTCCTCATTGGAATTTAGAGAGTTGTGGGCTCAATTCTCCCTGAGAAACACTGTTGTTGCACAAGTTCCCTTCACAGGACAATTGCCTTTGTGCTGACAAGTGCGTTTCCAATAAAGAAACCTGGATGTTGTCATTCTTTAGTGGTGCTCATACTTCGGTTATCTTCAGTGAATTGGCGAACCCTTTTGACCAATAGTGTCAAGCTAACGTTCCCCTTGTATCATGACACAGATTGGCATGCAGCTGAATCCCTGTGGCCTTATCCAGTGTGGTTCTTGAGCTCTAGGAAGCATTGCAGGTGTCTTAGTAGTGGCAGATCTTCCGTAGAATGAGAAACGTACAAGAAGGATGGCCTGTGTGTTTTGGGAGTTGTGAGCAGTGCAGCCTTGGGAACAGCTAGATGCCGAGTCATGGGGGTGAAGGTCTTCTTTTGTTAAACCTCTAGAATGTGGTAAGTTGAAGCAACTGAGCTATCTCCCATCTGAAGCACCTTGGTGATACAAAATAGAGAAATAAACAACAGGGTCAATGCTCTCCGGTCCCTTTTGAAAATAAGGCTCGAAGGGAAACTTTATTTTCTTCATTGGGATTTAGAGAGCTGCAGGCTCAATTCTCCCTGACAAACACTGTAGTTGCAAATGTTCTCTTCATAGCAAAATTGCCTTTGTGATGACAAGTGAATTCCTAGGAAAGAAACTTGGAGGTTGCCATTCTTAGGTAGGTGCTCGTCCTTCAGTAATCTTCAGTGAATTTGAAAACCCGTTTGACCACTAGCCTCAAGCTAACGTTCCTCGTGTATCATGCTACAGGTTAGCATGCAGCAGAATCCATATAGCCTTATTCAGATTGGTTCCTGAGCTCTAGGAAGCATTCCAGTTCTCTTAGTACTGGCGGGTCTGCACTAGGATGGGAAACGTACAGGAACTACGGCCTGTGAGTTTGGGGACTTGTGAGCCATTCACCAATGGGAACAGTTAGATGCCGAGTCATGGGCATTGAAGGGCTTCTATTTTTAAACTCCTAGATTGTGGTAGGTTGAAACAACTCAAGTATCTCCCTTCTAAAGCACCTTGGAAATGCAAAATAGAGAAGGAAACATCAGAGTTAATGCTCTGTGGGCCCTTCTGAAAATAAGTCTTGTAGGGATACTTTATTTTCCTCATTGGGATTTCGAGAGTTGCAGGATCAATTCTGACTATGAAGCACTGTACTTCCACACGTTCCCTTCTTGGCACAATTGCCTTTGTGATGACAAGCGAATGTCTAGGAAAGAAACCTGGAGGTTGCCATTCTTTGGTAGTTGCTTATCCTTCGGTAATCTTCAGTGAATTGGCGAACCCTTTTGACCACTAGCGTCAAGATAACGTTCCTCTTGTATCATGACGCAGATTGGCATGCAGTTAAATCCCTGTAGCCTTCTCAAGTGTGTTTATTGAACTCTAGGAAGCATTCCAAGTCTCTTACTAGTGGCATATCTGCACTAGGATGAGAAACGTACAAGAACACGGCCTGAGTGTTTGGGGAGTTGTGAGCAGTGCAGCGCTGGGAACAGCTAGATGCCAACTCATGGGGGTGAATGTCTTCTTTTGTTAAAGCTGAAGAATGTGATACGTTGAAGAAACTCAAGTATCTCCCTTCTTAAGCACCTTGGAAGTACAACATAGAGAAAGATACAGCAGGGTCAATGTTCTGCGGGCCCTTTTGAAAATAAGGCTTCAAGGGAAAATTTATTTTCTTAATTGGGATTTAGAGAGTTACGGGCTGAACTCTCCCTGAGAAACAGTGTAGTTGCACATGTTCTCTTCATAGCACAATTGCCTTTGTGATGACAAGTGAGATTTTAAGAAAGAAACTTGGGGGTTGCCATTCTTTCGTAGGTGCTCGTCCTTCGGTAATATTCAGTGAATTAGCGACCCCGTTTGACCACTAGTGTCAAGCTGACGTTTCTCTTGTATCATGGCACAGATTGGCATGCAGCTGAAACCCTGTAGCCTTATCCATTGTGGTTATTGAGCTCTAGGAAGCATTCCAGCTCTCTTAGTATTGGCAGATCTGCACTACTATGAAAAACTTTCAAGAGGACGGACTGTGTGTTTTGGGATTTGTGAGCAGTGCAGCATTGGGAACACCTATATGCCGAGTCATGGGGTGAAGGGCTTCTTTTGTTAAACCTCTAGAACTTGGTAACTTGAAACAACTCAAGCATCTCCCATCTAAAGCACATTGGAGTTACAAAATAGAGAAAGAAATAGCAGGATCAAGGCTCTGCGGGCCCTTCTGCAAATAAGGCTTGAAGGGAAACTTTATTTTCTTAATTGGGATTTAGATAATTACGGGCTAAATTCTCCCAGACAAACAGTCTAGTTGCACCTGTTCTCTTCATAACAAAATTGCCTTTGTGATGACAAGTGAGTTTCAAGGAAAGACACTTGGAGGTTGCAATTCTTTGGTAGGTGCTCATCTTTCGGTAATCTTCAGTGAATTGGCGAACCCGTTTGACCACTAGTGTCAAGCTAACATTCCTCGTGTATCATGCCACAGGTTAGCATGCAGCAGAATCCATATAGCCTTATTAATATTGGTTCCTGAGGTCTAGGAAGCATTCCAGGTCTCTTAGTACTGGCGGGTCTGCACTAGGATGGGAAACGTACAAGAACTACGGCCTGTGATTTCGGGGAGTTCTGAGCAATGAACCAATGGGAACAGTTAGATCCCGAGTCGTGGGCAGTGAAGGGCTTCTGTTTTTAAACTCCTAGATTGTGGTATGTTGAAACAACTCAACTATCTCCCGTCTAAAGCACCTTCGAGATGCAAAATAGAGAAGGAGACAGCAGGGTCAATGCTCTGCGGGCACTTTTGAAAATAAGGTTTGAAGGGATACTTTATTTTCCTCATTGGAATTTAGAGAGTTGTGGGATCAATTCTCAATATGAAGCATTGTACTTCCACACGTTCCCTTCACGGCTCAATTGCCTTTGTGATGACAAGTGAGTTTCTAGTAAAGAAACTTGGAGGTTTCCATTCTTTGGTGGTGCTCATCCTTCGGTAATCTTCAGTGAATTGGCGAAACTGTTTGACCAATGGTGTCAAGGTAACGTTCCTCTTCTATCATGACACAGATTGGCATGCAGCTGAATCTCTGTAGCCTTGTCCATTGTGGTTCTTGAGCTCTAGGAAGCATTCCAGGTCTCTTAGTAGTGGCAGATCTGCAGTAGGTTGAGAAACGTACAAGTGGACGACCTGTGTGCTTTGTGAGTTGTGAGCAGTGCAGCGTTGGGAAAAGCTGGATGCCGAGTCATGGGGGTGAAGGTCTCCTTTTGTTAAACCTCTAGAATATGGTAAGTTGAAGCAACTCAAGTATCTCCCTTCTAAAGCACCTTGGAGGTACAAAATAGAGAAAGAAACAGCAGGGTCAAGGCTCTGCGGGCCCTCTTGAAAATAAGGCTTGAAGGGAAACTTTATTTTCTTCATTGGGATTTAGAGAGTTACGGACTCAGTTCTCCCAGAGAAACAGTGTAGTTGCATATGTTTTCTTCATAGCACAATTGCCTTTGTAATGACAAGTGAGTGTCGAGGAAAGAAACTTGGAGGTTGCTATTCTTTGGTAGGTGCTCGTCCTTCGGTAATCTTCAGTGAATTGGCGAACCCGTTTGACCACTAGCGTCAAACTAACCTTCCTCTTGTATCATGACACAGATTGGCATGCAGCGTAATCCCTGTAGCCTTATCCAGTGTGGTTCTTGAGCTCTAGGAAGCATTGCAGGTGTCTTAGTAGTGGCAGATCTGCCGTAGGATGAGAAACGTACAAGAAGGATGGCCTCTGTGTTTTGGGAGTTGTGAGCAGTGCAGCCTTGGGAACAGCTAGATGCCGAGTCATGGGGGTGAAGGTCTTCTTTTGTTAAACCTCTAGAATGTGGTAAGTTGAATCAACTGAGCTATCCCCCATCTGAAGCACCTTGGTGATACAAAATAGAGAAATAAACAACAGGGTCAATGCTCTGCGGTCCCTTTTGAAAATAAGGCTCAAAGGGAAACTTTATTTTCTTCATTGGGATTTAGAGAGCTGCAGTCTCAATTCTCCCTGACAAACACTGTAGTTGCAAATGTTCTCTTCATAGCAAAATTGCCTTTGTGATGACAAGTGAATTCCTAGGAAAGAAACTTGGAGGTTGCCATTCTTTGGTAGGTGCTCGTTCTTCAGTAATCTTCAGTGAATTTGAAAACCCGTTTGACCACTAGCCTCAAGCTAACGTTCCTCGTGTAACATGCTACAGGTTAGCATGCAGCAGAATCCATATAGCCTTATTCAGATTGGTTCCAGAGCTCTAGGAAGCATTCCAGTTCTCTTAGTACTGGCGGGTCTGCACTAGGATGGGAAACGTACAGGAACTACGGCCTGTGAGTTTGGGGACTTGTGAGCCATTCACCAATGGGAACAGTTAGATGCCGAGTCATGGGCATTGAAGGGCTTCTATTTTTATACTTCTAGATTGTGGTAGGTTGAAACAACTCAAGTATCTCCCTTCTAAAGCACCTTGGAACTGCAAAATAGAGAAGGAAACATCAGAGTTAATGCTCTGTGGGCCCTTCTGAAAATAAGTCTTGTAGGGATACTTTATTTTCCTCATTGGGATTACGAGAGTTGCAGGATCAATTCTGACTATGAAGCACTGTACTTCCACACGTTCCCTTCTTGGCACAATTGCCTTTGTGATGACAAGCGAATTTCTAGGAAAGAAACCTGGAGGTTGCCATTCTTTGGTTGTTGCTTATCCTTCGGTAATCTTCAGTGAATTGGCGAACCCTTTTGACCACTAGCGTCAAGATAACGTTCCTCTTCTATCATGACACAGATTGGCATGCAGCTGAATCTCTGTAGCCTTGTCCATTGTGGTTCTTGAGCTCTAGGAAGCATTCCAGGTCTCTTAGTAGTGGCAGATCTGCACTAGGTTGAGAAACGTACAAGTGGACGACCTGTGTGCTTTGTGAGTTGTGAGCAGTGCAGCGTTGGGAAAAGCTGGATGCCGAGTCATGGGGGTGAAGGTCTTCTTTTGTTAAACCTCTAGAACTTGGTAAGTTGAAACAACTCAAGTATCTCCCATCTAAAGCACATTGGAGTTACAAAATAGAGAAAGAAACAGCAGGATCAAGGCTCTGCGGGCCCTTCTGCAAATAAGGCTTGAAGGGAAACTTTATTTTCTTAATTGGGATTTAGATAATTACGGGCTCAATTCTCCCAGACAAACAGTCTAGTTGCACCTGTTCTCTTCATAGCAAAATTGCCTTTGTGATGACAAGTGAGTTTCAAGGAAAGACACTTGGAGGTTGCAATTCTTTGGTAGGTGCTCATCTTTCGGTAATCTTCAGTGAATTGGCGAACCCGTTTGACCACTAGTGTCAAGCTAACATTCCTCGTGTATCATGCCACAGGTTAGCATGCAGCAGAATCCATATAGCCTTATTAATATTGGTTCCTGAGGTCTAGGAAGCATTCCAGGTCTCTTAGTACTGGCGGGTCTGCACTAGGATGGGAAACGTACAAGAACTACGGCCTGTGATTTCGGGGAGTTCTGAGCAATGAACCAATGGGAACAGTTAGATCCCGAGTCGTGGGCAGTGAAGGGCTTCTGTTTTTAAACTCCTAGATTGTGGTATGTTGAAACAACTCAACTATCTCCCGTCTAAAGCACCTTCGAGATGCAAAATAGAGAAGGAGACAGCAGGGTCAATGCTCTGCGGGCACTTTTGAAAATAAGGTTTGAAGGGATACTTTATTTTCCTCATTGGAATTTAGAGAGTTGTGGGATCAATTCTCACTATGAAGCATTGTACTTCCACACGTTCCCTTCACGGCTCAATTGCCTTTGTGATGACAAGTGAGTTTCTAGTAAAGAAACTTGGAGGTTTCCATTCTTTGGTGGCGCTCATCCTTCGGTAATCTTCAGTGAATTGGCGAAACCGTTTGACCAATGGTGTCAAGGTAACGTTCCTCTTCTATCATGACACAGATTGGCATGCAGCTGAATCTCTGTAGCCTTGTCCATTGTGGTTCTTGAGCTCTAGGAAGCATTCCAGGTCTCTTAGTAGTGGCAGATCTGCAGTAGGTTGAGAAACGTACAAGTGGACGACCTGTGTGCTTTGTGAGTTGTGAGCAGTGCAGCGTTGGGAAAAGCTGGATGCCGAGTCATGGGGGTGAAGGTCTCCTTTTGTTAAACCTCTAGAATATGGTAAGTTGAAGCAACTCAAGTATCTCCCTTCTAAAGCACCTTGGAGGTTCAAAATAGAGAAAGAAACAGCAGGGTCAAGGCTCTGCGGGCCCTCTTGAAAATAAGGCTTGAAGGGAAACTTTATTTTCTTCATTGGGATTTAGAGAGTTACGGACTCAGTTCTCCCAGAGAAACAGTGTAGTTGCATATGTTTTCTTCATAGCACAATTGCCTTTGTAATGACAAGTGAGTGTCGAGGAAAGAAACTTGGAGGTTGCTATTCTTTGGTAGGTGCTCGTCCTTCGGTAATCTTCAGTGAATTGGCGAACCCGTTTGACCACTAGCGTCAAACTAACCTTCCTCTTGTATCATGACACAGATTGGCATGCAGCGTAATCCCTGTAGCCTTATCCAGTGTGGTTCTTGAGCTCTAGGAAGCATTGCAGGTGTCTTAGTAGTGGCAGATCTGCCGTAGGATGAGAAACGTACAAGAAGGATGGCCTGTGTGTTTTGGGAGTTGTGAGCAGTGCAGCCTTGGCAACAGCTAGATGCCAAGCCATGGGGTTGAAGGTCTTCTTTTGTTAAAGCTGAAGAATGTGGTAAGTTGAAGCAACTCAAGTATCTCCCTTCTAAAGCACCTTGGAGGTATAACATAGAGAAAGAAACAGCAGGGTCAATGCTCTGTGGGCCCTTTTGAAAATAAGGCTTGAAGGGAAACTTAATTTCCTCATTGGAATTTAGAGAGTTGTGGGCTCAATTCTCCCTGAGAAACACTGTTGTTGCACAAGTTCCCTTCACAGGACAATTGCCTTTGTGCTGACAAGTGCGTTTCCAGTAAAGAAACCTGGAGGTTGTCATTCTTTAGTGGTGCTCATACTTCGGTTATCTTCAGTGAATTGGCGAACCCTTTTGACCAATAGTGTCAAGCTAACGTTCCCCTTGTATCATGACACAGATTGGCATGCAGCTGAATCCCTGTAGCCTTATCCAGTGTGGTTCTTGAGCTCTAGGAAGCATTGCAGGTGTCTTAGTAGTGGCAGATCTGCCGTAGGATGAGAAACGTACAAGAAGGATGGCCCTTGTGTTTTGGGAGTTGTGAGCAGTGCAGCCTTGGGAACAGCTAGATGCCGAGTCATGGGGGTGAAGGTCTTCTTTTGTTAAACCTCTAGAATGTGGTAAGTTGAAGCAACTGAGGTATCTCCCATCTGAAGCACCTTGGTGATACAAAATAGAGAAATAAACAACAGGGTCAATGCTCTGCGGTCCCTTTTGAAAATAAGGCTCGAAGGGTAACTTTATTTTCTTCATTGGGATTTAGAGAGCTGCAGGCTCAATTCTCCCTGACAAACACTGTAGTTGCAAATGTTCTCTTCATAGCAAAATTGCCTTTGTGATGACAAGTGAATTCCCAGGAAAGAAACTTGGAGGTTGCAATTCTTTGGTAGGTGCTCGTCCTTCAGTAATCTTCAGTGAATTTGAAAACCCGTTTGACCACTAGCCTCAAGCTAACGTTCCTCGTGTATGGTGCTACAGGTTAGCATGCAGCAGAATCCATATAGCCTTATTCAGATTGGTAACTGAGCTCTAGGAAGCATTCCAGTTCTCTTACTACTGGCGGGTCTGCACTAGGATGGGAAACGTACAGGAACTACGGCCTGTGAGTTTGGGGACTTGTGAGCCATTCACCAATGGGAACAGTTAGATGCCGAGTCATGGGCATTGAAGGGCTTCTATTTTTAAACTCCTAGATTGTGGTAGGTTGAAACAACTCAAGTATCTCCCTTCTAAAGCACCTTGGAAATGCAAAATAGAGAAGGAAACATCAGAGTTAATGCTCTGTGGGCCCTTCTGAAAATAAGTCTTGTAGGGATACTTTATTTTCCTCATTGGGATTACGAGAGTTGCAGGATCAATTCTGACTATGAAGCACTGTACTTCCACACGTTCCCTTCTTGGCACAATTGCCTTTGTGATGACAAGCGAATTTCTAGGAAAGAAACCTGGAGGTTGCCATTCTTTGGTAGTTGCTTATCCTTCGGTAATCTTCAGTGAATTGGCGAACCCTTTTGACCACTAGCGTCAAGATAACGTTCCTCTTGTATCATGACGCAGGTTGGCATGCAGTTAAATCCCTGTAGCCTTCTCAAGTGTGTTTATTGAACTCTAGGAAGCATTCCAAGTCTCTTACTAGTGGCATATCTGCACTAGGATGAGAAACGTACAAGAACACGGCCTGAGTGTTTGGGGAGTTGTGAGCAGTGCAGCGCTGGGAACAGCTAGATGCCAACTCATGGGGGTGAATGTCTTCTTTTGTTAAAGCTGAAGAATGTGATACGTTGAAGAAACTCAAGTATCTCCCTTCTTAAGCACCTTGGAAGTACAACATAGAGAAAGATACAGCAGGGTCAATGCTCTGCGGGCCCTTTTGAAAATAAGGCTTCAAGGGAAAATTTATTTTCTTAATTGGGATTTAGAGAGTTACGGGCTGAACTCTCCCAGAGAAACAGTGTAGTTGCACATGTTCTCTTCATAGCACAATTGCCTTTGTGATGACAAGTGAGATTTTAAGAAAGAAACTTGGGGGTTGCCATTCTTTCGTAGGTGCTCGTCCTTCGGTAATATTCAGTGAATTAGCGACCCCGTTTGACCACTAGTGTCAAGCTGACGTTTCTCTTGTATCATGGCACAGATTGGCATGCAGCTGAAACCCTGTAGCCTTATCCATTGTGGTTATTGAGCTCTAGGAAGCATTCCAGCTCTCTTAGTATTGGCAGATCTGCACTACTATGAAAAACTTCCAAGAGGACGGACTGTGTGTTTTGGGATTTGTGAGCAGTGCAGCATTGGGAACACCTATATGCCGAGTCATGGGGTGAAGGGCTTCTTTTGTTAAACCTCTAGAACTTGGTAACTTGAAACAACTCAAGCATCTCCCATCTAAAGCACATTGGAGTTACAAAATAGAGAAAGAAATAGCAGGATCAAGGCTCTGCGGGCCCTTCTGCAAATAAGGCTTGAAGGGAAACTTTATTTTCTTAATTGGGATTTAGATAATTACGGGCTAAATTCTCCCAGACAAACAGTCTAGTTGCACCTGTTCTCTTCATAGCAAAATTGCCTTTGTGATGACAAGTGAGTTTCAAGGAAAGACACTTGGAGGTTGCAATTCTTTGGTAGGTGCTCATCTTTCGGTAATCTTCAGTGAATTGGCGAACCCGTTTGACCACTAGTGTCAAGCTAACATTCCTCGTGTATCATGCCACAGGTTAGCATGCAGCAGAATCCATATAGCCTTATTAATATTGGTTCCTGAGGTCTAGGAAGCATTCCAGGTCTCTTAGTACTGGCGGGTCTGCACTAGGATGGGAAACGTACAAGAACTACGGCCTGTGATTTCGGGGAGTTCTGAGCAATGAACCAATGGGAACAGTTAGATCCCGAGTCGTGGGCAGTGAAGGGCTTCTGTTTTTAAACTCCTAGATTGTGGTATGTTGAAACAACTCAACTATCTCCCGTCTAAAGCACCTTCGAGATGCAAAATAGAGAAGGAGACAGCAGGGTCAATGCTCTGCGGGCACTTTTGAAAATAAGGTTTGAAGGGATACTTTATTTTCCTCATTGGAATTTAGAGAGTTGTGGGATCAATTCTCAATATGAAGCATTGTACTTCCACACGTTCCCTTCACGGCTCAATTGCCTTTGTGATGACAAGTGAGTTTCTAGTAAAGAAACTTGGAGGTTTCCATTCTTTGGTGGTGCTCATCCTTCGGTAATCTTCAGTGAATTGGCGAAACTGTTTGACCAATGGTGTCAAGGTAACGTTCCTCTTCTATCATGACACAGATTGGCATGCAGCTGAATCTCTGTAGCCTTGTCCATTGTGGTTCTTGAGCTCTAGGAAGCATTCCAGGTCTCTTAGTAGTGGCAGATCTGCAGTAGGTTGAGAAACGTACAAGTGGACGACCTGTGTGCTTTGTGAGTTGTGAGCAGTGCAGCGTTGGGAAAAGCTGGATGCCGAGTCATGGGGGTGAAGGTCTCCTTTTGTTAAACCTCTAGAATATGGTAAGTTGAAGCAACTCAAGTATCTCCCTTCTAAAGCACCTTGGAGGTACAAAATAGAGAAAGAAACAGCAGGGTCAAGGCTCTGCGGGCCCTCTTGAAAATAAGGCTTGAAGGGAAACTTTATTTTCTTCATTGGGATTTAGAGAGTTACGGACTCAGTTCTCCCAGAGAAACAGTGTAGTTGCATATGTTTTCTTCATAGCACAATTGCCTTTGTAATGACAAGTGAGTGTCGAGGAAAGAAACTTGGAGGTTGCTATTCTTTGGTAGGTGCTCGTCCTTCGGTAATCTTCAGTGAATTGGCGAACCCGTTTGACCACTAGCGTCAAACTAACCTTCCTCTTGTATCATGACACAGATTGGCATGCAGCGTAATCCCTGTAGCCTTATCCAGTGTGGTTCTTGAGCTCTAGGAAGCATTGCAGGTGTCTTAGTAGTGGCAGATCTGCCGTAGGATGAGAAACGTACAAGAAGGATGGCCTCTGTGTTTTGGGAGTTGTGAGCAGTGCAGCCTTGGGAACAGCTAGATGCCGAGTCATGGGGGTGAAGGTCTTCTTTTGTTAAACCTCTAGAATGTGGTAAGTTGAATCAACTGAGCTATCCCCCATCTGAAGCACCTTGGTGATACAAAATAGAGAAATAAACAACAGGGTCAATGCTCTGCGGTCCCTTTTGAAAATAAGGCTCAAAGGGAAACTTTATTTTCTTCATTGGGATTTAGAGAGCTGCAGTCTCAATTCTCCCTGACAAACACTGTAGTTGCAAATGTTCTCTTCATAGCAAAATTGCCTTTGTGATGACAAGTGAATTCCTAGGAAAGAAACTTGGAGGTTGCCATTCTTTGGTAGGTGCTCGTTCTTCAGTAATCTTCAGTGAATTTGAAAACCCGTTTGACCACTAGCCTCAAGCTAACGTTCCTCGTGTAACATGCTACAGGTTAGCATGCAGCAGAATCCATATAGCCTTATTCAGATTGGTTCCAGAGCTCTAGGAAGCATTCCAGTTCTCTTAGTACTGGCGGGTCTGCACTAGGATGGGAAACGTACAGGAACTACGGCCTGTGAGTTTGGGGACTTGTGAGCCATTCACCAATGGGAACAGTTAGATGCCGAGTCATGGGCATTGAAGGGCTTCTATTTTTATACTTCTAGATTGTGGTAGGTTGAAACAACTCAAGTATCTCCCTTCTAAAGCACCTTGGAACTGCAAAATAGAGAAGGAAACATCAGAGTTAATGCTCTGTGGGCCCTTCTGAAAATAAGTCTTGTAGGGATACTTTATTTTCCTCATTGGGATTACGAGAGTTGCAGGATCAATTCTGACTATGAAGCACTGTACTTCCACACGTTCCCTTCTTGGCACAATTGCCTTTGTGATGACAAGCGAATTTCTAGGAAAGAAACCTGGAGGTTGCCATTCTTTGGTTGTTGCTTATCCTTCGGTAATCTTCAGTGAATTGGCGAACCCTTTTGACCACTAGCGTCAAGATAACGTTCCTCTTCTATCATGACACAGATTGGCATGCAGCTGAATCTCTGTAGCCTTGTCCATTGTGGTTCTTGAGCTCTAGGAAGCATTCCAGGTCTCTTAGTAGTGGCAGATCTGCACTAGGTTGAGAAACGTACAAGTGGACGACCTGTGTGCTTTGTGAGTTGTGAGCAGTGCAGCGTTGGGAAAAGCTGGATGCCGAGTCATGGGGGTGAAGGTCTTCTTTTGTTAAACCTCTAGAACTTGGTAAGTTGAAACAACTCAAGTATCTCCCATCTAAAGCACATTGGAGTTACAAAATAGAGAAAGAAACAGCAGGATCAAGGCTCTGCGGGCCCTTCTGCAAATAAGGCTTGAAGGGAAACTTTATTTTCTTAATTGGGATTTAGATAATTACGGGCTCAATTCTCCCAGACAAACAGTCTAGTTGCACCTGTTCTCTTCATAGCAAAATTGCCTTTGTGATGACAAGTGAGTTTCAAGGAAAGACACTTGGAGGTTGCAATTCTTTGGTAGGTGCTCATCTTTCGGTAATCTTCAGTGAATTGGCGAACCCGTTTGACCACTAGTGTCAAGCTAACATTCCTCGTGTATCATGCCACAGGTTAGCATGCAGCAGAATCCATATAGCCTTATTAATATTGGTTCCTGAGGTCTAGGAAGCATTCCAGGTCTCTTAGTACTGGCGGGTCTGCACTAGGATGGGAAACGTACAAGAACTACGGCCTGTGATTTCGGGGAGTTCTGAGCAATGAACCAATGGGAACAGTTAGATCCCGAGTCGTGGGCAGTGAAGGGCTTCTGTTTTTAAACTCCTAGATTGTGGTATGTTGAAACAACTCAACTATCTCCCGTCTAAAGCACCTTCGAGATGCAAAATAGAGAAGGAGACAGCAGGGTCAATGCTCTGCGGGCACTTTTGAAAATAAGGTTTGAAGGGATACTTTATTTTCCTCATTGGAATTTAGAGAGTTGTGGGATCAATTCTCACTATGAAGCATTGTACTTCCACACGTTCCCTTCACGGCTCAATTGCCTTTGTGATGACAAGTGAGTTTCTAGTAAAGAAACTTGGAGGTTTCCATTCTTTGGTGGCGCTCATCCTTCGGTAATCTTCAGTGAATTGGCGAAACCGTTTGACCAATGGTGTCAAGGTAACGTTCCTCTTCTATCATGACACAGATTGGCATGCAGCTGAATCTCTGTAGCCTTGTCCATTGTGGTTCTTGAGCTCTAGGAAGCATTCCAGGTCTCTTAGTAGTGGCAGATCTGCAGTAGGTTGAGAAACGTACAAGTGGACGACCTGTGTGCTTTGTGAGTTGTGAGCAGTGCAGCGTTGGGAAAAGCTGGATGCCGAGTCATGGGGGTGAAGGTCTCCTTTTGTTAAACCTCTAGAATATGGTAAGTTGAAGCAACTCAAGTATCTCCCTTCTAAAGCACCTTGGAGGTTCAAAATAGAGAAAGAAACAGCAGGGTCAAGGCTCTGCGGGCCCTCTTGAAAATAAGGCTTGAAGGGAAACTTTATTTTCTTCATTGGGATTTAGAGAGTTACGGACTCAGTTCTCCCAGAGAAACAGTGTAGTTGCATATGTTTTCTTCATAGCACAATTGCCTTTGTAATGACAAGTGAGTGTCGAGGAAAGAAACTTGGAGGTTGCTATTCTTTGGTAGGTGCTCGTCCTTCGGTAATCTTCAGTGAATTGGCGAACCCGTTTGACCACTAGCGTCAAACTAACCTTCCTCTTGTATCATGACACAGATTGGCATGCAGCGTAATCCCTGTAGCCTTATCCAGTGTGGTTCTTGAGCTCTAGGAAGCATTGCAGGTGTCTTAGTAGTGGCAGATCTGCCGTAGGATGAGAAACGTACAAGAAGGATGGCCTGTGTGTTTTGGGAGTTGTGAGCAGTGCAGCCTTGGCAACAGCTAGATGCCAAGCCATGGGGTTGAAGGTCTTCTTTTGTTAAAGCTGAAGAATGTGGTAAGTTGAAGCAACTCAAGTATCTCCCTTCTAAAGCACCTTGGAGGTATAACATAGAGAAAGAAACAGCAGGGTCAATGCTCTGTGGGCCCTTTTGAAAATAAGGCTTGAAGGGAAACTTAATTTCCTCATTGGAATTTAGAGAGTTGTGGGCTCAATTCTCCCTGAGAAACACTGTTGTTGCACAAGTTCCCTTCACAGGACAATTGCCTTTGTGCTGACAAGTGCGTTTCCAGTAAAGAAACCTGGAGGTTGTCATTCTTTAGTGGTGCTCATACTTCGGTTATCTTCAGTGAATTGGCGAACCCTTTTGACCAATAGTGTCAAGCTAACGTTCCCCTTGTATCATGACACAGATTGGCATGCAGCTGAATCCCTGTAGCCTTATCCAGTGTGGTTCTTGAGCTCTAGGAAGCATTGCAGGTGTCTTAGTAGTGGCAGATCTGCCGTAGGATGAGAAACGTACAAGAAGGATGGCCCTTGTGTTTTGGGAGTTGTGAGCAGTGCAGCCTTGGGAACAGCTAGATGCCGAGTCATGGGGGTGAAGGTCTTCTTTTGTTAAACCTCTAGAATGTGGTAAGTTGAAGCAACTGAGGTATCTCCCATCTGAAGCACCTTGGTGATACAAAATAGAGAAATAAACAACAGGGTCAATGCTCTGCGGTCCCTTTTGAAAATAAGGCTCGAAGGGTAACTTTATTTTCTTCATTGGGATTTAGAGAGCTGCAGGCTCAATTCTCCCTGACAAACACTGTAGTTGCAAATGTTCTCTTCATAGCAAAATTGCCTTTGTGATGACAAGTGAATTCCCAGGAAAGAAACTTGGAGGTTGCAATTCTTTGGTAGGTGCTCGTCCTTCAGTAATCTTCAGTGAATTTGAAAACCCGTTTGACCACTAGCCTCAAGCTAACGTTCCTCGTGTATGGTGCTACAGGTTAGCATGCAGCAGAATCCATATAGCCTTATTCAGATTGGTAACTGAGCTCTAGGAAGCATTCCAGTTCTCTTACTACTGGCGGGTCTGCACTAGGATGGGAAACGTACAGGAACTACGGCCTGTGAGTTTGGGGACTTGTGAGCCATTCACCAATGGGAACAGTTAGATGCCGAGTCATGGGCATTGAAGGGCTTCTATTTTTAAACTCCTAGATTGTGGTAGGTTGAAACAACTCAAGTATCTCCCTTCTAAAGCACCTTGGAAATGCAAAATAGAGAAGGAAACATCAGAGTTAATGCTCTGTGGGCCCTTCTGAAAATAAGTCTTGTAGGGATACTTTATTTTCCTCATTGGGATTACGAGAGTTGCAGGATCAATTCTGACTATGAAGCACTGTACTTCCACACGTTCCCTTCTTGGCACAATTGCCTTTGTGATGACAAGCGAATTTCTAGGAAAGAAACCTGGAGGTTGCCATTCTTTGGTAGTTGCTTATCCTTCGGTAATCTTCAGTGAATTGGCGAACCCTTTTGACCACTAGCGTCAAGATAACGTTCCTCTTGTATCATGACGCAGGTTGGCATGCAGTTAAATCCCTGTAGCCTTCTCAAGTGTGTTTATTGAACTCTAGGAAGCATTCCAAGTCTCTTACTAGTGGCATATCTGCACTAGGATGAGAAACGTACAAGAACACGGCCTGAGTGTTTGGGGAGTTGTGAGCAGTGCAGCGCTGGGAACAGCTAGATGCCAACTCATGGGGGTGAATGTCTTCTTTTGTTAAAGCTGAAGAATGTGATACGTTGAAGAAACTCAAGTATCTCCCTTCTTAAGCACCTTGGAAGTACAACATAGAGAAAGATACAGCAGGGTCAATGCTCTGCGGGCCCTTTTGAAAATAAGGCTTCAAGGGAAAATTTATTTTCTTAATTGGGATTTAGAGAGTTACGGGCTGAACTCTCCCAGAGAAACAGTGTAGTTGCACATGTTCTCTTCATAGCACAATTGCCTTTGTGATGACAAGTGAGATTTTAAGAAAGAAACTTGGGGGTTGCCATTCTTTCGTAGGTGCTCGTCCTTCGGTAATATTCAGTGAATTAGCGACCCCGTTTGACCACTAGTGTCAAGCTGACGTTTCTCTTGTATCATGGCACAGATTGGCATGCAGCTGAAACCCTGTAGCCTTATCCATTGTGGTTATTGAGCTCTAGGAAGCATTCCAGCTCTCTTAGTATTGGCAGATCTGCACTACTATGAAAAACTTTCAAGAGGACGGCCTGTGTGTTTTGGGATTTGTGAGCAGTGCAGCATTGGGAACACCTATATGCCGAGTCATGGGGTGAAGGGCTTCTTTTGTTAAACCTCTAGAACTTGGTAAGTTGAAACAACTCAAGCATCTCCCATCTAAAGCACATTGGAGGTACAAAATAGAGAAAGAAATAGCAGGATCAAGGCTCTGCGGGCCCTACTGCAAATAAGGCTTGAAGGGAAACTTTATTTTCTTAATTGGGATTTAGATAATTACGGGCTAAATTCTCCCAGAGAAACAGTCCAGTTGCACCTGTTCTCTTCACAGCAAAATTTCCTTTGTGATGACAAGTGAGTTTCAAGGAAAGACACTTGGAGGTTGCAATTCTTTGGTAAGTGCTCATCTTTCGGTAATCTTCAGTGAATTGGCGAACCCGTTTGACCACTAGCGTCAAGCTAACGTTCCTCGTGTATCATGCCACAGGTTCGCATGCAGCAGAATCCATATAGCCTTATTAATATTGGTTCCTGAGGTCTAGGAAGCATTCCAGGTCTCTTAGTACTGGCGGGTCTGCACTAGGATGGGAAACGTACAAGAACTACGGCCTGTGATTTCGGGGAGTTCTGAGCAATGAACCAATGGGAACAGTTAGATCCCGAGTCGTGGGCAGTGAAGGGCTTCTGTTTTTAAACTCCTAGATTGTGGTATGTTGAAACAACTCAAGTATCTCCCTTCTAAAGCACCTTCGAGATGCAAAATAGAGAAGGAGACAGCAGGGTCAATGCTCTGCGGGCACTTTTGAAAATAAGTTTTGAAGGGATACTTTATTTTCCTCATTGGAATTTAGAGAGTTGTGGGATCAATTCTCACTATGAAGCATTGTACTTCCACACGTTCCCTTCACGGCTCAATTGCCTTTGTGATGACAAGTGAGTTTCTAGTAAAGAAACTTGGAGGTTTCCATTCTTTGGTGGTGCTCATCCTTCGGTAATCTTCAGTGAATTGGCGAAACCGTTTGACCAATGGTGTCAAGGTAACGTTCCTGTTCTATCATGACACAGATTGGCATGCAGCTGAATCTCTGTAGCCTTGTCCATTGTGGTTCTTGAGCTCTAGGAAGCATTCCAGGTCTCTTAGTAGTGGCAGATCTGCAGTAGGTTGAGAAACGTACAAGTGGACGACCTGTGTGCTTTGTGAGTTGTGAGCAGTGCAGCGTTGGGAAAAGCTGGATGCCGAGTCATGGGGGTGAAGGGCTCCTTTTGTTAAACCTCTAGAATATGGTAAGTTGAAGCAACTCAAGTATCTCCCTTCTAAAGCACCTTGGAGGTACAAAATAGAGAAAGAAACAGCAGGGTCAAGGCTCTGCGGGCCCTCTTGAAAATAAGGCTTGAAGGGAAACTTTATTTTCTTCATTGGGATTTAGAGAGTTACGGACTCAGTTCTCCCAGAGAAACAGTGTAGTTGCACATGTTTTCTTCATAGCACAATTGCCTTTGTAATGACAAGTGAGTGTCTAGGAAAGAAACTTGGAGGTTGCCATTCTTTGGTAGGTGCTCGTCCTTCGGTAATCTTCAGGGAATTGGCGACCCCGTTTGACCACTAGCGTCAAACTAACGTTCCTCTTATATCATGACACAGATTGGCATGCAGCTGAATCCCTGTAGACTTATCCAGTGTGGTCCTTGAGCTCTAGGAAGTATTGCAGGTCTCTTAGTAGTGGCAGATCTGCAGTAGAATGAGAAACATACAAGAAGTCTGGCCTGTGTGTTTGGGGAGTTGTGAGCAGTGCAGCCTTGGGAACAGCTAGATGCCAAGCCATGGGGTTGAAGGTCTTCTTTTGTTAAAGCTGAAGAATGTGGTAAGTTGAACCAACTCAAGTATCTCCCTTCTAAAGCACCTTGGAGGTATAACATAGAGAAAGAAACAGCAGGGTCAATGCTCTGCGGGCCCTTTTGAAAATAAGGCTTGAAGGGAAACTTAATTTCCTCATTGGAATTTAGAGAGTTGTGGGCTCAATTCTCCCTGAGAAACACTGTTGTTGCACAAGTTCCCTTCACAGGACAATTGCCTTTGTGCTGACAAGTGCGTTTCCAATAAAGAAACCTGGATGTTGTCATTCTTTAGTGGTGCTCATACTTCGGTTATCTTCAGTGAATTGGCGAACCCTTTTGACCAATAGTGTCAAGCTAACGTTCCCCTTGTATCATGACACAGATTGGCATGCAGCTGAATCCCTGTGGCCTTATCCAGTGTGGTTCTTGAGCTCTAGGAAGCATTGCAGGTGTCTTAGTAGTGGCAGATCTTCCGTAGAATGAGAAACGTACAAGAAGGATGGCCTGTGTGTTTTGGGAGTTGTGAGCAGTGCAGCCTTGGGAACAGCTAGATGCCGAGTCATGGGGGTGAAGGTCTTCTTTTGTTAAACCTCTAGAATGTGGTAAGTTGAAGCAACTGAGCTATCTCCCATCTGAAGCACCTTGGTGATACAAAATAGAGAAATAAACAACAGGGTCAATGCTCTCCGGTCCCTTTTGAAAATAAGGCTCGAAGGGAAACTTTATTTTCTTCATTGGGATTTAGAGAGCTGCAGGCTCAATTCTCCCTGACAAACACTGTAGTTGCAAATGTTCTCTTCATAGCAAAATTGCCTTTGTGATGACAAGTGAATTCCTAGGAAAGAAACTTGGAGGTTGCCATTCTTAGGTAGGTGCTCGTCCTTCAGTAATCTTCAGTGAATTTGAAAACCCGTTTGACCACTAGCCTCAAGCTAACGTTCCTCGTGTATCATGCTACAGGTTAGCATGCAGCAGAATCCATATAGCCTTATTCAGATTGGTTCCTGAGCTCTAGGAAGCATTCCAGTTCTCTTAGTACTGGCGGGTCTGCACTAGGATGGGAAACGTACAGGAACTACGGCCTGTGAGTTTGGGGACTTGTGAGCCATTCACCAATGGGAACAGTTAGATGCCGAGTCATGGGCATTGAAGGGCTTCTATTTTTAAACTCCTAGATTGTGGTAGGTTGAAACAACTCAAGTATCTCCCTTCTAAAGCACCTTGGAAATGCAAAATAGAGAAGGAAACATCAGAGTTAATGCTCTGTGGGCCCTTCTGAAAATAAGTCTTGTAGGGATACTTTATTTTCCTCATTGGGATTTCGAGAGTTGCAGGATCAATTCTGACTATGAAGCACTGTACTTCCACACGTTCCCTTCTTGGCACAATTGCCTTTGTGATGACAAGCGAATGTCTAGGAAAGAAACCTGGAGGTTGCCATTCTTTGGTAGTTGCTTATCCTTCGGTAATCTTCAGTGAATTGGCGAACCCTTTTGACCACTAGCGTCAAGATAACGTTCCTCTTGTATCATGACGCAGATTGGCATGCAGTTAAATCCCTGTAGCCTTCTCAAGTGTGTTTATTGAACTCTAGGAAGCATTCCAAGTCTCTTACTAGTGGCATATCTGCACTAGGATGAGAAACGTACAAGAACACGGCCTGAGTGTTTGGGGAGTTGTGAGCAGTGCAGCGCTGGGAACAGCTAGATGCCAACTCATGGGGGTGAATGTCTTCTTTTGTTAAAGCTGAAGAATGTGATACGTTGAAGAAACTCAAGTATCTCCCTTCTTAAGCACCTTGGAAGTACAACATAGAGAAAGATACAGCAGGGTCAATGTTCTGCGGGCCCTTTTGAAAATAAGGCTTCAAGGGAAAATTTATTTTCTTAATTGGGATTTAGAGAGTTACGGGCTGAACTCTCCCTGAGAAACAGTGTAGTTGCACATGTTCTCTTCATAGCACAATTGCCTTTGTGATGACAAGTGAGATTTTAAGAAAGAAACTTGGGGGTTGCCATTCTTTCGTAGGTGCTCGTCCTTCGGTAATATTCAGTGAATTAGCGACCCCGTTTGACCACTAGTGTCAAGCTGACGTTTCTCTTGTATCATGGCACAGATTGGCATGCAGCTGAAACCCTGTAGCCTTATCCATTGTGGTTATTGAGCTCTAGGAAGCATTCCAGCTCTCTTAGTATTGGCAGATCTGCACTACTATGAAAAACTTCCAAGAGGACGGACTGTGTGTTTTGGGATTTGTGAGCAGTGCAGCATTGGGAACACCTATATGCCGAGTCATGGGGTGAAGGGCTTCTTTTGTTAAACCTCTAGAACTTGGTAACTTGAAACAACTCAAGCATCTCCCATCTAAAGCACATTGGAGTTACAAAATAGAGAAAGAAATAGCAGGATCAAGGCTCTGCGGGCCCTTCTGCAAATAAGGCTTGAAGGGAAACTTTATTTTCTTAATTGGGATTTAGATAATTACGGGCTAAATTCTCCCAGACAAACAGTCTAGTTGCACCTGTTCTCTTCATAGCAAAATTGCCTTTGTGATGACAAGTGAGTTTCAAGGAAAGACACTTGGAGGTTGCAATTCTTTGGTAGGTGCTCATCTTTCGGTAATCTTCAGTGAATTGGCGAACCCGTTTGACCACTAGTGTCAAGCTAACATTCCTCGTGTATCATGCCACAGGTTAGCATGCAGCAGAATCCATATAGCCTTATTAATATTGGTTCCTGAGGTCTAGGAAGCATTCCAGGTCTCTTAGTACTGGCGGGTCTGCACTAGGATGGGAAACGTACAAGAACTACGGCCTGTGATTTCGGGGAGTTCTGAGCAATGAACCAATGGGAACAGTTAGATCCCGAGTCGTGGGCAGTGAAGGGCTTCTGTTTTTAAACTCCTAGATTGTGGTATGTTGAAACAACTCAACTATCTCCCGTCTAAAGCACCTTCGAGATGCAAAATAGAGAAGGAGACAGCAGGGTCAATGCTCTGCGGGCACTTTTGAAAATAAGGTTTGAAGGGATACTTTATTTTCCTCATTGGAATTTAGAGAGTTGTGGGATCAATTCTCACTATGAAGCATTGTACTTCCACACGTTCCCTTCACGGCTCAATTGCCTTTGTGATGACAAGTGAGTTTCTAGTAAAGAAACTTGGAGGTTTCCATTCTTTGGTGGTGCTCATCCTTCGGTAATCTTCAGTGAATTGGCGAAACTGTTTGACCAATGGTGTCAAGGTAACGTTCCTCTTCTATCATGACACAGATTGGCATGCAGCTGAATCTCTGTAGCCTTGTCCATTGTGGTTCTTGAGCTCTAGGAAGCATTCCAGGTCTCTTAGTAGTGGCAGATCTGCAGTAGGTTGAGAAACGTACAAGTGGACGACCTGTGTGCTTTGTGAGTTGTGAGCAGTGCAGCGTTGGGAAAAGCTGGATGCCGAGTCATGGGGGTGAAGGTCTCCTTTTGTTAAACCTCTAGAATATGGTAAGTTGAAGCAACTCAAGTATCTCCCTTCTAAAGCACCTTGGAGGTACAAAATAGAGAAAGAAACAGCAGGGTCAAGGCTCTGCGGGCCCTCTTGAAAATAAGGCTTGAAGGGAAACTTTATTTTCTTCATTGGGATTTAGAGAGTTACGGACTCAGTTCTCCCAGAGAAACAGTGTAGTTGCATATGTTTTCTTCATAGCACAATTGCCTTTGTAATGACAAGTGAGTGTCGAGGAAAGAAACTTGGAGGTTGCTATTCTTTGGTAGGTGCTCGTCCTTCGGTAATCTTCAGTGAATTGGCGAACCCGTTTGACCACTAGCGTCAAACTAACCTTCCTCTTGTATCATGACACAGATTGGCATGCAGCGTAATCCCTGTAGCCTTATCCAGTGTGGTTCTTGAGCTCTAGGAAGCATTGCAGGTGTCTTAGTAGTGGCAGATCTGCCGTAGGATGAGAAACGTACAAGAAGGATGGCCTCTGTGTTTTGGGAGTTGTGAGCAGTGCAGCCTTGGGAACAGCTAGATGCCGAGTCATGGGGGTGAAGGTCTTCTTTTGTTAAACCTCTAGAATGTGGTAAGTTGAATCAACTGAGCTATCCCCCATCTGAAGCACCTTGGTGATACAAAATAGAGAAATAAACAACAGGGTCAATGCTCTGCGGTCCCTTTTGAAAATAAGGCTCAAAGGGAAACTTTATTTTCTTCATTGGGATTTAGAGAGCTGCAGTCTCAATTCTCCCTGACAAACACTGTAGTTGCAAATGTTCTCTTCATAGCAAAATTGCCTTTGTGATGACAAGTGAATTCCTAGGAAAGAAACTTGGAGGTTGCCATTCTTTGGTAGGTGCTCGTTCTTCAGTAATCTTCAGTGAATTTGAAAACCCGTTTGACCACTAGCCTCAAGCTAACGTTCCTCGTGTAACATGCTACAGGTTAGCATGCAGCAGAATCCATATAGCCTTATTCAGATTGGTTCCAGAGCTCTAGGAAGCATTCCAGTTCTCTTAGTACTGGCGGGTCTGCACTAGGATGGGAAACGTACAGGAACTACGGCCTGTGAGTTTGGGGACTTGTGAGCCATTCACCAATGGGAACAGTTAGATGCCGAGTCATGGGCATTGAAGGGCTTCTATTTTTATACTTCTAGATTGTGGTAGGTTGAAACAACTCAAGTATCTCCCTTCTAAAGCACCTTGGAACTGCAAAATAGAGAAGGAAACATCAGAGTTAATGCTCTGTGGGCCCTTCTGAAAATAAGTCTTGTAGGGATACTTTATTTTCCTCATTGGGATTACGAGAGTTGCAGGATCAATTCTGACTATGAAGCACTGTACTTCCACACGTTCCCTTCTTGGCACAATTGCCTTTGTGATGACAAGCGAATTTCTAGGAAAGAAACCTGGAGGTTGCCATTCTTTGGTTGTTGCTTATCCTTCGGTAATCTTCAGTGAATTGGCGAACCCTTTTGACCACTAGCGTCAAGATAACGTTCCTCTTCTATCATGACACAGATTGGCATGCAGCTGAATCTCTGTAGCCTTGTCCATTGTGGTTCTTGAGCTCTAGGAAGCATTCCAGGTCTCTTAGTAGTGGCAGATCTGCACTAGGTTGAGAAACGTACAAGTGGACGACCTGTGTGCTTTGTGAGTTGTGAGCAGTGCAGCGTTGGGAAAAGCTGGATGCCGAGTCATGGGGGTGAAGGTCTTCTTTTGTTAAACCTCTAGAACTTGGTAAGTTGAAACAACTCAAGTATCTCCCATCTAAAGCACATTGGAGTTACAAAATAGAGAAAGAAACAGCAGGATCAAGGCTCTGCGGGCCCTTCTGCAAATAAGGCTTGAAGGGAAACTTTATTTTCTTAATTGGGATTTAGATAATTACGGGCTCAATTCTCCCAGACAAACAGTCTAGTTGCACCTGTTCTCTTCATAGCAAAATTGCCTTTGTGATGACAAGTGAGTTTCAAGGAAAGACACTTGGAGGTTGCAATTCTTTGGTAGGTGCTCATCTTTCGGTAATCTTCAGTGAATTGGCGAACCCGTTTGACCACTAGTGTCAAGCTAACATTCCTCGTGTATCATGCCACAGGTTAGCATGCAGCAGAATCCATATAGCCTTATTAATATTGGTTCCTGAGGTCTAGGAAGCATTCCAGGTCTCTTAGTACTGGCGGGTCTGCACTAGGATGGGAAACGTACAAGAACTACGGCCTGTGATTTCGGGGAGTTCTGAGCAATGAACCAATGGGAACAGTTAGATCCCGAGTCGTGGGCAGTGAAGGGCTTCTGTTTTTAAACTCCTAGATTGTGGTATGTTGAAACAACTCAACTATCTCCCGTCTAAAGCACCTTCGAGATGCAAAATAGAGAAGGAGACAGCAGGGTCAATGCTCTGCGGGCACTTTTGAAAATAAGGTTTGAAGGGATACTTTATTTTCCTCATTGGAATTTAGAGAGTTGTGGGATCAATTCTCACTATGAAGCATTGTACTTCCACACGTTCCCTTCACGGCTCAATTGCCTTTGTGATGACAAGTGAGTTTCTAGTAAAGAAACTTGGAGGTTTCCATTCTTTGGTGGCGCTCATCCTTCGGTAATCTTCAGTGAATTGGCGAAACCGTTTGACCAATGGTGTCAAGGTAACGTTCCTCTTCTATCATGACACAGATTGGCATGCAGCTGAATCTCTGTAGCCTTGTCCATTGTGGTTCTTGAGCTCTAGGAAGCATTCCAGGTCTCTTAGTAGTGGCAGATCTGCAGTAGGTTGAGAAACGTACAAGTGGACGACCTGTGTGCTTTGTGAGTTGTGAGCAGTGCAGCGTTGGGAAAAGCTGGATGCCGAGTCATGGGGGTGAAGGTCTCCTTTTGTTAAACCTCTAGAATATGGTAAGTTGAAGCAACTCAAGTATCTCCCTTCTAAAGCACCTTGGAGGTTCAAAATAGAGAAAGAAACAGCAGGGTCAAGGCTCTGCGGGCCCTCTTGAAAATAAGGCTTGAAGGGAAACTTTATTTTCTTCATTGGGATTTAGAGAGTTACGGACTCAGTTCTCCCAGAGAAACAGTGTAGTTGCATATGTTTTCTTCATAGCACAATTGCCTTTGTAATGACAAGTGAGTGTCGAGGAAAGAAACTTGGAGGTTGCTATTCTTTGGTAGGTGCTCGTCCTTCGGTAATCTTCAGTGAATTGGCGAACCCGTTTGACCACTAGCGTCAAACTAACCTTCCTCTTGTATCATGACACAGATTGGCATGCAGCGTAATCCCTGTAGCCTTATCCAGTGTGGTTCTTGAGCTCTAGGAAGCATTGCAGGTGTCTTAGTAGTGGCAGATCTGCCGTAGGATGAGAAACGTACAAGAAGGATGGCCTGTGTGTTTTGGGAGTTGTGAGCAGTGCAGCCTTGGCAACAGCTAGATGCCAAGCCATGGGGTTGAAGGTCTTCTTTTGTTAAAGCTGAAGAATGTGGTAAGTTGAAGCAACTCAAGTATCTCCCTTCTAAAGCACCTTGGAGGTATAACATAGAGAAAGAAACAGCAGGGTCAATGCTCTGTGGGCCCTTTTGAAAATAAGGCTTGAAGGGAAACTTAATTTCCTCATTGGAATTTAGAGAGTTGTGGGCTCAATTCTCCCTGAGAAACACTGTTGTTGCACAAGTTCCCTTCACAGGACAATTGCCTTTGTGCTGACAAGTGCGTTTCCAGTAAAGAAACCTGGAGGTTGTCATTCTTTAGTGGTGCTCATACTTCGGTTATCTTCAGTGAATTGGCGAACCCTTTTGACCAATAGTGTCAAGCTAACGTTCCCCTTGTATCATGACACAGATTGGCATGCAGCTGAATCCCTGTAGCCTTATCCAGTGTGGTTCTTGAGCTCTAGGAAGCATTGCAGGTGTCTTAGTAGTGGCAGATCTGCCGTAGGATGAGAAACGTACAAGAAGGATGGCCCTTGTGTTTTGGGAGTTGTGAGCAGTGCAGCCTTGGGAACAGCTAGATGCCGAGTCATGGGGGTGAAGGTCTTCTTTTGTTAAACCTCTAGAATGTGGTAAGTTGAAGCAACTGAGGTATCTCCCATCTGAAGCACCTTGGTGATACAAAATAGAGAAATAAACAACAGGGTCAATGCTCTGCGGTCCCTTTTGAAAATAAGGCTCGAAGGGTAACTTTATTTTCTTCATTGGGATTTAGAGAGCTGCAGGCTCAATTCTCCCTGACAAACACTGTAGTTGCAAATGTTCTCTTCATAGCAAAATTGCCTTTGTGATGACAAGTGAATTCCCAGGAAAGAAACTTGGAGGTTGCAATTCTTTGGTAGGTGCTCGTCCTTCAGTAATCTTCAGTGAATTTGAAAACCCGTTTGACCACTAGCCTCAAGCTAACGTTCCTCGTGTATGGTGCTACAGGTTAGCATGCAGCAGAATCCATATAGCCTTATTCAGATTGGTAACTGAGCTCTAGGAAGCATTCCAGTTCTCTTACTACTGGCGGGTCTGCACTAGGATGGGAAACGTACAGGAACTACGGCCTGTGAGTTTGGGGACTTGTGAGCCATTCACCAATGGGAACAGTTAGATGCCGAGTCATGGGCATTGAAGGGCTTCTATTTTTAAACTCCTAGATTGTGGTAGGTTGAAACAACTCAAGTATCTCCCTTCTAAAGCACCTTGGAAATGCAAAATAGAGAAGGAAACATCAGAGTTAATGCTCTGTGGGCCCTTCTGAAAATAAGTCTTGTAGGGATACTTTATTTTCCTCATTGGGATTACGAGAGTTGCAGGATCAATTCTGACTATGAAGCACTGTACTTCCACACGTTCCCTTCTTGGCACAATTGCCTTTGTGATGACAAGCGAATTTCTAGGAAAGAAACCTGGAGGTTGCCATTCTTTGGTAGTTGCTTATCCTTCGGTAATCTTCAGTGAATTGGCGAACCCTTTTGACCACTAGCGTCAAGATAACGTTCCTCTTGTATCATGACGCAGGTTGGCATGCAGTTAAATCCCTGTAGCCTTCTCAAGTGTGTTTATTGAACTCTAGGAAGCATTCCAAGTCTCTTACTAGTGGCATATCTGCACTAGGATGAGAAACGTACAAGAACACGGCCTGAGTGTTTGGGGAGTTGTGAGCAGTGCAGCGCTGGGAACAGCTAGATGCCAACTCATGGGGGTGAATGTCTTCTTTTGTTAAAGCTGAAGAATGTGATACGTTGAAGAAACTCAAGTATCTCCCTTCTTAAGCACCTTGGAAGTACAACATAGAGAAAGATACAGCAGGGTCAATGCTCTGCGGGCCCTTTTGAAAATAAGGCTTCAAGGGAAAATTTATTTTCTTAATTGGGATTTAGAGAGTTACGGGCTGAACTCTCCCAGAGAAACAGTGTAGTTGCACATGTTCTCTTCATAGCACAATTGCCTTTGTGATGACAAGTGAGATTTTAAGAAAGAAACTTGGGGGTTGCCATTCTTTCGTAGGTGCTCGTCCTTCGGTAATATTCAGTGAATTAGCGACCCCGTTTGACCACTAGTGTCAAGCTGACGTTTCTCTTGTATCATGGCACAGATTGGCATGCAGCTGAAACCCTGTAGCCTTATCCATTGTGGTTATTGAGCTCTAGGAAGCATTCCAGCTCTCTTAGTATTGGCAGATCTGCACTACTATGAAAAACTTTCAAGAGGACGGCCTGTGTGTTTTGGGATTTGTGAGCAGTGCAGCATTGGGAACACCTATATGCCGAGTCATGGGGTGAAGGGCTTCTTTTGTTAAACCTCTAGAACTTGGTAAGTTGAAACAACTCAAGCATCTCCCATCTAAAGCACATTGGAGGTACAAAATAGAGAAAGAAATAGCAGGATCAAGGCTCTGCGGGCCCTACTGCAAATAAGGCTTGAAGGGAAACTTTATTTTCTTAATTGGGATTTAGATAATTACGGGCTAAATTCTCCCAGAGAAACAGTCCAGTTGCACCTGTTCTCTTCACAGCAAAATTTCCTTTGTGATGACAAGTGAGTTTCAAGGAAAGACACTTGGAGGTTGCAATTCTTTGGTAAGTGCTCATCTTTCGGTAATCTTCAGTGAATTGGCGAACCCGTTTGACCACTAGCGTCAAGCTAACGTTCCTCGTGTATCATGCCACAGGTTCGCATGCAGCAGAATCCATATAGCCTTATTAATATTGGTTCCTGAGGTCTAGGAAGCATTCCAGGTCTCTTAGTACTGGCGGGTCTGCACTAGGATGGGAAACGTACAAGAACTACGGCCTGTGATTTCGGGGAGTTCTGAGCAATGAACCAATGGGAACAGTTAGATCCCGAGTCGTGGGCAGTGAAGGGCTTCTGTTTTTAAACTCCTAGATTGTGGTATGTTGAAACAACTCAAGTATCTCCCTTCTAAAGCACCTTCGAGATGCAAAATAGAGAAGGAGACAGCAGGGTCAATGCTCTGCGGGCACTTTTGAAAATAAGTTTTGAAGGGATACTTTATTTTCCTCATTGGAATTTAGAGAGTTGTGGGATCAATTCTCACTATGAAGCATTGTACTTCCACACGTTCCCTTCACGGCTCAATTGCCTTTGTGATGACAAGTGAGTTTCTAGTAAAGAAACTTGGAGGTTTCCATTCTTTGGTGGTGCTCATCCTTCGGTAATCTTCAGTGAATTGGCGAAACCGTTTGACCAATGGTGTCAAGGTAACGTTCCTGTTCTATCATGACACAGATTGGCATGCAGCTGAATCTCTGTAGCCTTGTCCATTGTGGTTCTTGAGCTCTAGGAAGCATTCCAGGTCTCTTAGTAGTGGCAGATCTGCAGTAGGTTGAGAAACGTACAAGTGGACGACCTGTGTGCTTTGTGAGTTGTGAGCAGTGCAGCGTTGGGAAAAGCTGGATGCCGAGTCATGGGGGTGAAGGGCTCCTTTTGTTAAACCTCTAGAATATGGTAAGTTGAAGCAACTCAAGTATCTCCCTTCTAAAGCACCTTGGAGGTACAAAATAGAGAAAGAAACAGCAGGGTCAAGGCTCTGCGGGCCCTCTTGAAAATAAGGCTTGAAGGGAAACTTTATTTTCTTCATTGGGATTTAGAGAGTTACGGACTCAGTTCTCCCAGAGAAACAGTGTAGTTGCACATGTTTTCTTCATAGCACAATTGCCTTTGTAATGACAAGTGAGTGTCTAGGAAAGAAACTTGGAGGTTGCCATTCTTTGGTAGGTGCTCGTCCTTCGGTAATCTTCAGGGAATTGGCGACCCCGTTTGACCACTAGCGTCAAACTAACGTTCCTCTTATATCATGACACAGATTGGCATGCAGCTGAATCCCTGTAGACTTATCCAGTGTGGTCCTTGAGCTCTAGGAAGTATTGCAGGTCTCTTAGTAGTGGCAGATCTGCAGTAGAATGAGAAACATACAAGAAGTCTGGCCTGTGTGTTTGGGGAGTTGTGAGCAGTGCAGCCTTGGGAACAGCTAGATGCCAAGCCATGGGGTTGAAGGTCTTCTTTTGTTAAAGCTGAAGAATGTGGTAAGTTGAACCAACTCAAGTATCTCCCTTCTAAAGCACCTTGGAGGTATAACATAGAGAAAGAAACAGCAGGGTCAATGCTCTGCGGGCCCTTTTGAAAATAAGGCTTGAAGGGAAACTTAATTTCCTCATTGGAATTTAGAGAGTTGTGGGCTCAATTCTCCCTGAGAAACACTGTTGTTGCACAAGTTCCCTTCACAGGACAATTGCCTTTGTGCTGACAAGTGCGTTTCCAGTAAAGAAACCTGGAGGTTGCCATTCTTTAGTGGTGCTCATACTTCGGTTATCTTCAGTGAATTGGAGAACCCTTTTGACCAATAGTGTCAAGCTAACGTTCCCCTTGTATCATGACACAGATTGGCATGCAGCTGAATCCCTGTAGCCTTATCCAGTGTGGTCCTTGAGCTCTAGGAAGCATTGCAGGTGTCTTAGTAGTGGCAGATCTGCCGTAGGATGAGAAACGTACAAGAAGGATGGCCTGTGTGTTTTGGGAGTTGTGAGCAGTGCAGCCTTGGCAACAGCTAGATGCCAAGCCATGGGGTTGAAGGTCTTCTTTTGTTAAAGCTGAAGAATGTGGTAAGTTGAAGCAACTCAAGTATCTCCCTTCTAAAGCACCTTGCAGGTATAACATAGAGAAAGAAACAGCAGGGTCAATACTCTGCGGGCCCTTTTGAAAATAATGCTTGAAGGGAAACTTAATTTCCTCATTGGAATTTAGAGAGTTGTGGGCTCAATTCTCCCTGAGAAACACTGTTGTTGCACAAGTTCCCTTCACAGGACAATTGCCTTTGTGCTGACAAGTGCGTTTCCAATAAAGAAACCTGGATGTTGTCATTCTTTAGTGGTGTTCATACTTCGGTTATCTTCAGTGAATTGGCGAACCCTTTTGACCAATAGTGTCAAGCTAACGTTCCCCTTGTATCATGACACAGATTGGCATGCAGCTGAATCCCTGTAGCCTTATGCAGTGTGGTTCTTGAGCTCTAGGAAGCATTGCAGGTGTCTTAGTAGTGGCAGATCTTCCGTAGAATGAGAAACGTACAAGAAGGATGGCCTGTGTGTTTTGGGAGTTGTGAGCAGTGCAGCCTTGGGAACAGCTAGATGCCGAGTCATGGGGGTGAAGGTCTTCTTTTGTTAAACCTCTAGAATGTGGTAAGTTGAAGCAACTGAGCTATCTCCCATCTGAAGCACCTTGGTGATACAAAATAGAGAAATAAACAACAGGGTCAATGCTCTGCGGTCCCTTTTGAAAATAAGGCTCGAAGGGAAACTTTATTTTCTTCATTGGGATTTAGAGAGCTGCAGGCTCAATTCTCCCTGACAAACACTGTAGTTGCAAATGTTCTCTTCATAGCAAAATTGCCTTTGTGATGACAAGTGAATTCCTAGGAAAGAAACTTGGAGGTTGCCATTCTTTGGTAGGTGCTCGTCCTTCAGTAATCTTCAGTGAATTTGAAAACCCGTTTGACCACTAGCCTCAAGCTAACGTTCCTCGTGTATCATGCTACAGGTTAGCATGCAGCAGAATCCATATAGCCTTATTCAGATTGGTTCCTGAGCTCTAGGAAGCATTCCAGTTCTCTTAGTACTGGCGGGTCTGCACTAGGATGGGAAACGTACAGGAACTACGGCCTGTGAGTTTGGGGACTTGTGAGCCATTCACCAATGGGAACAGTTAGATGCCGAGTCATGGGCATTGAAGGGCTTCTATTTTTAAACTCCTAGATTGTGGTAGGTTGAAACAACTCAAGTATCTCCCTTCTAAAGCACCTTGGAAATGCAAAATAGAGAAGGAAACATCAGAGTTAATGCTCTGTGGGCCCTTCTGAAAATAAGTCTTGTAGGGATACTTTATTTTCCTCATTGGGATTTCGAGAGTTGCAGGATCAATTCTGACTATGAAGCACTGTACTTCCACACGTTCCCTTCTTGGCACAATTGCCTTTGTGATGACAAGCGAATGTCTAGGAAAGAAACCTGGAGGTTGCCATTCTTTGGTAGTTGCTTATCCTTCGGTAATCTTCAGTGAATTGGCGAACCCTTTTGACCACTAGCGTCAAGATAACGTTCCTCTTGTATCATGACGCAGATTGGCATGCAGTTAAATCCCTGTAGCCTTCTCAAGTGTGTTTATTGAACTCTAGGAAGCATTCCAAGTCTCTTACTAGTGGCATATCTGCACTAGGATGAGAAACGTACAAGAACACGGCCTGAGTGTTTGGGGAGTTGTGAGCAGTGCAGCGCTGGGAACAGCTAGATGCCAACTGATGGGGGTGAATGTCTTCTTTTGTTAAAGCTGAAGAATGTGATACGTTGAAGAAACTCAAGTATCTCCCTTCTTAAGCACCTTGGAAGTACAGCATAGAGAAAGATACAGCAGGGTCAATGCTCTGCGGGCCCTTTTGAAAATAAGGCTTCAAGGGAAAATTTATTTTCTTAATTGGGATTTAGAGAGTTACGGGCTGAACTCTCCCAGAGAAACAGTGTAGTTGCACATGTTCTCTTCATAGCACAATTGCCTTTGTGATGACAAGTGAGATTTTAAGAAAGAAACTTGGGGGTTGCCATTCTTTCGTAGGTGCTCGTCCTTCGGTAATATTCAGTGAATTAGCGACCCCGTTTGACCACTAGTGTCAAGCTGACGTTTCTCTTGTATCATGGCACAGATTGGCATGCAGCTGAAACCCTGTAGCCTTATCCATTGTGGTTATTGAGCTCTAGGAAGCATTCCAGCTCTCTTAGTATTGGCAGATCTGCACTACTATGAAAAACTTTCAAGAGGACGGACTGTGTGTTTTGGGATTTGTGAGCAGTGCAGCATTGGGAACACCTATATGCCGAGTCATGGGGTGAAGGGCTTCTTTTGTTAAACCTCTAGAACTTGGTAAGTTGAAACAACTCAAGCATCTCCCATCTAAAGCACATTGGAGGTACAAAATAGAGAAAGAAATAGCAGGATCAAGGCTCTGCGGGCCCTACTGCAAATAAGGCTTGAAGGGAAACTTTATTTTCTTAATTGGGATTTAGATAATTACGGGCTAAATTCTCCCAGAGAAACAGTCCAGTTGCACCTGTTCTCTTCACAGCAAAATTGCCTTTGTGATGACAAGTGAGTTTCAAGGAAAGACACTTGGAGGTTGCAATTCTTTGGTAGGTGCTCATCTTTCGGTAATCTTCAGTGAATTGGCGAACCCGTTTGACCACTAGCGTCAAGCTAACGTTCCTCGTGTATCATGCCACAGGTTCGCATGCAGCAGAATCCATATAGCCTTATTAATATTGGTTCCTGAGGTCTAGGAAGCATTCCAGGTCTCTTAGTACTGGCGGGTCTGCACTAGGATGGGAAACGTACAAGAACTACGGCCTGTGATTTCGGGGAGTTCTGAGCAATGAACCAATGGGAACAGTTAGATCCCGAGTCGTGGGCAGTGAAGGGCTTCTGTTTTTAAACTCCTAGATTGTGGTATGTTGAAACAACTCAAGTATCTCCCTTCTAAAGCACCTTCGAGATGCAAAATAGAGAAGGAGACAGCAGGGTCAATGCTCTGCGGGCACTTTTGAAAATAAGGTTTGAAGGGATACTTTATTTTCCTCATTGGAATTTAGAGAGTTGTGGGATCAATTCTCACTATGAAGCATTGTACTTCCACACGTTCCCTTCACGGCTCAATTGCCTTTGTGATGACAAGTGAGTTTCTAGTAAAGAAACTTGGAGGTTTCCATTCTTTGGTGGTGCTCATCCTTCGGTAATCTTCAGTGAATTGGCGAAACCGTTTGACCAATGGTGTCAAGGTAACGTTCCTCTTCTATCATGACACAGATTGGCATGCAGCTGAATCTCTGTAGCCTTGTCCATTGTGGTTCTTGAGCTCTAGGAAGCATTCCAGGTCTCTTAGTAGTGGCAGATCTGCAGTAGGTTGAGAAACGTACAAGTGGACGACCTGTGTGCTTTGTGAGTTGTGAGCAGTGCAGCGTTGGGAAAAGCTGGATGCCGAGTCATGGGGGTGAAGGGCTCCTTTTGTTAAACCTCTAGAATATGGTAAGTTGAAGCAACTCAAGTATCTCCCTTCTAAAGCACCTTGGAGGTACAAAATAGAGAAAGAAACAGCAGGGTCAAGGCTCTGCGGGCCCTCTTGAAAATAAGGCTTGAAGGGAAACTTTATTTTCTTCATTGGGATTTAGAGAGTTACGGACTCAGTTCTCCCAGAGAAACAGTGTAGTTGCATATGTTTTCTTCATAGCACAATTGCCTTTGTAATGACAAGTGAGTGTCGAGGAAAGAAACTTGGAGGTTGCTATTCTTTGGTAGGTGCTCGTCCTTCGGTAATCTTCAGTGAATTGGCGAACCCGTTTGACCACTAGCGTCAAACTAACCTTCCTCTTGTATCATGACACAGATTGGCATGCAGCGTAATCCCTGTAGCCTTATCCAGTGTGGTTCTTGAGCTCTAGGAAGCATTGCAGGTGTCTTAGTAGTGGCAGATCTGCCGTAGGATGAGAAACGTACAAGAAGTCTGGCCTGTGTGTTTGGGGAGTTGTGAGCAGTGCAGCCTTGGGAACAGCTAGATGCCAAGCCATGGGGTTGAAGGTCTTATTTGTTAAAGCTGAAGAATGTGGTAAGTTGAACCAACTCAAGTATCTTCCTTCTAAAGCACCTTGGAGGTATAACATAGAGAAAGAAACAGCAGGGTCAATGCTCTGCGGGCCCTTTTGAAAATAAGGCTTGAAGGGAAACTTAATTTCCTCATTGGAATTTAGAGAGTTGTGGGCTCAATTCTCCCTGAGAAACACTGTTGTTGCACAAGTTCCCTTCACAGGACAATTGCCTTTGTGCTGACAAGTGCGTTTCCAATAAAGAAACCTGGATGTTGTCATTCTTTAGTGGTGCTCATACTTCGGTTATCTTCAGTGAATTGGCGAACCCTTTTGACCAATAGTGTCAAGCTAACGTTCCCCTTGTATCAAGACACAGATTGGCATGCAGCTGAATCCCTGTAGCCTTATCCAGTGTGGTTCTTGAGCTCTAGGAAGCATTGCAGGTGTCTTAGTAGTGGCAGATCTTCCGTAGAATGAGAAACGTACAAGAAGGATGGCCTGTGTGTTTTGGGAGTTGTGAGCAGTGCAGCCTTGGGAACAGCTAGATGCCGAGTCATGGGGGTGAAGGTCTTCTTTTGTTAAACCTCTAGAATGTGGTAAGTTGAAGCAACTGAGCTATCTCCCATCTGAAGCACCTTGGTGATACAAAATAGAGAAATAAACAACAGGGTCAATGCTCTGCGGTCCCTTTTGAAAATAAGGCTCGAAGGGAAACTTTATTTTCTTCATTGGGATTTAGAGAGCTGCAGGCTCAATTCTCCCTGACAAACACTGTAGTTGCAAATGTTCTCTTCATAGCAAAATTGCCTTTGTGATGACAAGTGAATTCCTAGGAAAGAAACTTGGAGGTTGCCATTCTTTGGTAGGTGCTCGTCCTTCAGTAATCTTCAGTGAATTTGAAAACCCGTTTGACCACTAGCCTCAAGCTAACGTTCCTCGTGTATCATGCTACAGGTTAGCATGCAGCAGAATCCATATAGCCTTATTCAGATTGGTTCCTGAGCTCTAGGAAGCATTCCAGTTCTCTTAGTACTGGCGGGTCTGCACTAGGATGGGAAACGTACAGGAACTACGGCCTGTGAGTTTGGGGACTTGTGAGCCATTCACCAATGGGAACAGTTAGATGCCGAGTCATGGGCATTGAAGGGCTTCTATTTTTAAACTCCTAGATTGTGGTAGGTTGAAACAACTCAAGTATCTCCCTTCTAAAGCACCTTGGAAATGCAAAATAGAGAAGGAAACATCAGAGTTAATGCTCTGTGGGCCCTTCTGAAAATAAGTCTTGTAGGGATACTTTATTTTCCTCATTGGGATTTCGAGAGTTGCAGGATCAATTCTGACTATGAAGCACTGTACTTCCACACGTTCCCTTCTTGGCACAATTGCCTTTGTGATGACAAGCGAATGTCTAGGAAAGAAACCTGGAGGTTGCCATTCTTTGGTAGTTGCTTATCCTTCGGTAATCTTCAGTGAATTGGCGAACCCTTTTGACCACTAGCGTCAAGATAACGTTCCTCTTGTATCATGACGCAGATTGGCATGCAGTTAAATCCCTGTAGCCTTCTCAAGTGTGTTTATTGAACTCTAGGAAGCATTCCAAGTCTCTTACTAGTGGCATATCTGCACTAGGATGAGAAACGTACAAGAACACGGCCTGAGTGTTTGGGGAGTTGTGAGCAGTGCAGCGCTGGGAACAGCTAGATGCCAACTGATGGGGGTGAATGTCTTCTTTTGTTAAAGCTGAAGAATGTGATACGTTGAAGAAACTCAAGTATCTCCCTTCTTAAGCACCTTGGAAGTACAACATAGAGAAAGATACAGCAGGGTCAATGCTCTGTGGGCCCTTTTGAAAATAAGGCTTCAAGGGAAAATTTATTTTCTTAATTGGGATTTAGAGAGTTACGGGCTGAACTCTCCCAGAGAAACAGTGTAGTTGCACATGTTCTCTTCATAGCACAATTGCCTTTGTGATGACAAGTGAGATTTTAAGAAAGAAACTTGGGTGTTGCCATTCTTTTGTAGGTGCTCGTCCTTCGGTAATATTCAGTGAATTAGCGACCCCGTTTGACCACTAGTGTCAAGCTGACGTTTCTCTTGTATCATGGCACAGATTGGCATGCAGCTGAAACCGTGTAGCCTTATCCATTGTGGTTATTGAGCTCTAGGAAGCATTCCAGCTCTCTTAGTATTGGCAGATCTGCACTACTATGAAAAACGTAGAAGAGGACGGCCTGTGTGTTTTGGGATTTGTGAGCAGTGCAGCATTGGGAACACCTATATGCCGAGTCATGGGGTGAAGGGCTTCTTTTGTTAAACCTCTAGAACTTGGTAAGTTGAAACAACTCAAGCATCTCCCATCTAAAGCACATTGGAGGTACAAAATAGAGAAAGAAAGAGCAGGATCAAGGCTCTGCGGGCCCTACTGCAAATAAGGCTTGAAGGGAAACTTTATTTTCTTAATTGGGATTTAGATAATTACAAGCTCAATTCTCCCAGACAAGCAGTCTAGTTGCACCTGTTCTCTTCACAGCAAAATTGCCTTTGTGATGACAAGTGAGTTTCAAGGAAAGACACTTGGAGGTTGCAATTCTTTGGTAGGTGCTCATCTTTCGGTAATCTTCAGTGAATTGGCGAACCCGTTTGACCACTAGCGTCAAGCTAACGTTCCTCGTGTATCATGCCACAGGTTCGCATGCAGCAGAATCCATATAGCCTTATTAATATTGGTTCCTGAGGTCTAGGAAGCATTCCAGGTCTCTTAGTACTGGCGGGTCTGCACTAGGATGGGAAACGTACAAGAACTACGGCCTGTGATTTCGGGGAGTTCTGAGCAATGAACCAATGGGAACAGTTAGATCCCGAGTCGTGGGCAGTGAAGGGCTTCTGTTTTTAAACTCCTAGATTGTGGTATGTTGAAACAACTCAACTATCTCCCGTCTAAAGCACCTTCGAGATGCAAAATAGAGAAGGAGACAGCAGGGTCAATGCTCTGCGGGCACTTTTGAAAATAAGGTTTGAAGGGATACTTTATTTTCCTCATTGGAATTTAGAGAGTTGTGGGATCAATTCTCACTATGAAGCATTGTACTTCCACACGTTCCCTTCACGGCTCAATTGCCTTTGTGATGACAAGTGAGTTTCTAGTAAAGAAACTTGGAGGTTTCCATTCTTTGGTGGTGCTCATCCTTCGGTAATCTTCAGTGAATTGGCGAAACCGTTTGACCAATGGTGTCAAGGTAACGTTCCTCTTCTATCATGACACAGATTGGCATGCAGCTGAATCTCTGTAGCCTTGTCCATTGTGGTTCTTGAGCTCTAGGAAGCATTCCAGGTCTCTTAGTAGTGGCAGATCTGCAGTAGGTTGAGAAACGTACAAGTGGACGACCTGTGTGCTTTGTGAGTTGTGAGCAGTGCAGCGTTGGGAAAAGCTGGATGCCGAGTCATGGGGGTGAAGGGCTCCTTTTGTTAAACCTCTAGAATATGGTAAGTTGAAGCAACTCAAGTATCTCCCTTCTAAAGCACCTTGGAGGTACAAAATAGAGAAAGAAACAGCAGGGTCAAGGCTCTGCGGGCCCTCTTGAAAATAAGGCTTGAAGGGAAACTTTATTTTCTTCATTGGGATTTAGAGAGTTACGGACTCAGTTCTCCCAGAGAAACAGTGTAGTTGCATATGTTTTCTTCATAGCACAATTGCCTTTGTAATGACAAGTGAGTGTCGAGGAAAGAAACTTGGAGGTTGCTATTCTTTGGTAGGTGCTCGTCCTTCGGTAATCTTCAGTGAATTGGCGAACCCGTTTGACCACTAGCGTCAAACTAACCTTCCTCTTGTATCATGACACAGATTGGCATGCAGCGTAATCCCTGTAGCCTTATCCAGTGTGGTTCTTGAGCTCTAGGAAGCATTGCAGGTGTCTTAGTAGTGGCAGATCTGCCGTAGGATGAGAAACGTACAAGAAGTCTGGCCTGTGTGTTTGGGGAGTTGTGAGCAGTGCAGCCTTGGGAACAGCTAGATGCCAAGCCATGGGGTTGAAGGTCTTTTTTGTTAAAGCTGAAGAATGTGGTAAGTTGAACCAACTCAAGTATCTTCCTTCTAAAGCACCTTGGAGGTATAACATAGAGAAAGAAACAGCAGGGTCAATGCTCTGCGGGCCCTTTTGAAAATAAGGCTTGAAGGGAAACTTAATTTCCTCATTGGAATTTAGAGAGTTGTGGGCTCAATTCTCCCTGAGAAACACTGTTGTTGCACAAGTTCCCTTCACAGGACAATTGCCTTTGTGCTGACAAGTGCGTTTCCAATAAAGAAACCTGGATGTTGTCATTCTTTAGTGGTGCTCATACTTCGGTTATCTTCAGTGAATTGGCGAACCCTTTTGACCAATAGTGTCAAGCTAACGTTCCCCTTGTATCAAGACACAGATTGGCATGCAGCTGAATCCCTGTAGCCTTATCCAGTGTGGTTCTTGAGCTCTAGGAAGCATTGCAGGTGTCTTAGTAGTGGCAGATCTTCCGTAGAATGAGAAACGTACAAGAAGGATGGCCTGTGTGTTTTGGGAGTTGTGAGCAGTGCAGCCTTGGGAACAGCTAGATGCCGAGTCATGGGGGTGAAGGTCTTCTTTTGTTAAACCTCTAGAATGTGGTAAGTTGAAGCAACTGAGCTATCTCCCATCTGAAGCACCTTGGTGATACAAAATAGAGAAATAAACAACAGGGTCAATGCTCTGCGGTCCCTTTTGAAAATAAGGCTCGAAGGGAAACTTTATTTTCTTCATTGGGATTTAGAGAGCTGCAGGCTCAATTCTCCCTGACAAACACTGTAGTTGCAAATGTTCTCTTCATAGCAAAATTGCCTTTGTGATGACAAGTGAATTCCTAGGAAAGAAACTTGGAGGTTGCCATTCTTTGGTAGGTGCTCGTCCTTCAGTAATCTTCAGTGAATTTGAAAACCCGTTTGACCACTAGCCTCAAGCTAACGTTCCTCGTGTATCATGCTACAGGTTAGCATGCAGCAGAATCCATATAGCCTTATTCAGATTGGTTCCTGAGCTCTAGGAAGCATTCCAGTTCTCTTAGTACTGGCGGGTCTGCACTAGGATGGGAAACGTACAGGAACTACGGCCTGTGAGTTTGGGGACTTGTGAGCCATTCACCAATGGGAACAGTTAGATGCCGAGTCATGGGCATTGAAGGGCTTCTATTTTTAAACTCCTAGATTGTGGTAGGTGGAAACAACTCAAGTATCTCCCTTCTAAAGCACCTTGGAAATGCAAAATAGAGAAGGAAACATCAGAGTTAATGCTCTGTGGGCCCTTCTGAAAATAAGTCTTGTAGGGATACTTTATTTTCCTCATTGGGATTTCGAGAGTTGCAGGATCAATTCTGACTATGAAGCACTGTACTTCCACACGTTCCCTTCTTGGCACAATTGCCTTTGTGATGACAAGCGAATGTCTAGGAAAGAAACCTGGAGGTTGCCATTCTTTGGTAGTTGCTTATCCTTCGGTAATCTTCAGTGAATTGGCGAACCCTTTTGACCACTAGCGTCAAGATAACGTTCCTCTTGTATCATGACGCAGATTGGCATGCAGTGAAATCCCTGTAGCCTTCTCAAGTGTGTTTATTGAACTCTAGGAAGCATTCCAAGTCTCTTACTAGTGGCATATCTGCACTAGGATGAGAAACGTACAAGAACACGGCCTGAGTGTTTGGGGAGTTGTGAGCAGTGCAGCGCTGGGAACAGCTAGATGCCAACTGATGGGGGTGAATGTCTTCTTTTGTTAAAGCTGAAGAATGTGATACGTTGAAGAAACTCAAGTATCTCCCTTCTTAAGCACCTTGGAAGTACAACATAGAGAAAGATACAGCAGGGTCAATGCTCTGTGGGCCCTTTTGAAAATAAGGCTTCAAGGGAAAATTTATTTTCTTAATTGGGATTTAGAGAGTTACGGGCTGAACTCTCCCAGAGAAACAGTGTAGTTGCACATGTTCTCTTCATAGCACAATTGCCTTTGTGATGACAAGTGAGATTTTAAGAAAGAAACTTGGGTGTTGCCATTCTTTTGTAGGTGCTCGTCCTTCGGTAATATTCAGTGAATTAGCGACCCCGTTTGACCACTAGTGTCAAGCTGACGTTTCTCTTGTATCATGGCACAGATTGGCATGCAGCTGAAACCGTGTAGCCTTATCCATTGTGGTTATTGAGCTCTAGGAAGCATTCCAGCTCTCTTAGTATTGGCAGATCTGCACTACTATGAAAAACGTAGAAGAGGACGGCCTGTGTGTTTTGGGATTTGTGAGCAGTGCAGCATTGGGAACACCTATATGCCGAGTCATGGGGTGAAGGGCTTCTTTTGTTAAACCTCTAGAACTTGGTAAGTTGAAACAACTCAAGCATCTCCCATCTAAAGCACATTGGAGGTACAAAATAGAGAAAGAAAGAGCAGGATCAAGGCTCTGCGGGCCCTACTGCAAATAAGGCTTGAAGGGAAACTTTATTTTCTTAATTGGGATTTAGATAATTACAAGCTCAATTCTCCCAGACAAGCAGTCTAGTTGCACCTGTTCTCTTCACAGCAAAATTGCCTTTGTGATGACAAGTGAGTTTCAAGGAAAGACACTTGGAGGTTGCAATTCTTTGGTAGGTGCTCATCTTTCGGTAATCTTCAGTGAATTGGCGAACCCGTTTGACCACTAGCGTCAAGCTAACGTTCCTCGTGTATCATGCCACAGGTTCGCATGCAGCAGAATCCATATAGCCTTATTAATATTGGTTCCTGAGGTCTAGGAAGCATTCCAGGTCTCTTAGTACTGGCGGGTCTGCACTAGGATGGGAAACGTACAAGAACTACGGCCTGTGATTTCGGGGAGTTCTGAGCAATGAACCAATGGGAACAGTTAGATCCCGAGTCGTGGGCAGTGAAGGGCTTCTGTTTTTAAACTCCTAGATTGTGGTATGTTGAAACAACTCAACTATCTCCCGTCTAAAGCACCTTCGAGATGCAAAATAGAGAAGGAGACAGCAGGGTCAATGCTCTGCGGGCACTTTTGAAAATAAGGTTTGAAGGGATACTTTATTTTCCTCATTGGAATTTAGAGAGTTGTGGGATCAATTCTCACTATGAAGCATTGTACTTCCACACGTTCCCTTCACGGCTCAATTGCCTTTGTGATGACAAGTGAGTTTCTAGTAAAGAAACTTGGAGGTTTCCATTCTTTGGTGGTGCTCATCCTTCGGTAATCTTCAGTGAATTGGCGAAACCGTTTGACCAATGGTGTCAAGGTAACGTTCCTCTTCTATCATGACACAGATTGGCATGCAGCTGAATCTCTGTAGCCTTGTCCATTGTGGTTCTTGAGCTCTAGGAAGCATTCCAGGTCTCTTAGTAGTGGCAGATCTGCAGTAGGTTGAGAAACGTACAAGTGGACGACCTGTGTGCTTTGTGAGTTGTGAGCAGTGCAGCGTTGGGAAAAGCTGGATGCCGAGTCATGGGGGTGAAGGTCTCCTTTTGTTAAACCTCTAGAATGTGGTAAGTTGAAGCAACTCAAGTATCTCCCTTCTAAAGCACCTTGGAGGTACAAAATAGAGAAAGAAACAGCAGGGTCAAGGCTCTGCGGGCCCTCTTGAAAATAAGGCTTGAAGGGAAACTTTATTTTCTTCATTGGGATTTAGAGAGTTACGGACTCAGTTCTCCCAGAGAAACAGTGTAGTTGCATATGTTTTCTTCATAGCACAATTGCCTTTGTAATGACAAGTGAGTGTCGAGGAAAGAAACTTGGAGGTTGCTATTCTTTGGTAGGTGCTCGTCCTTCGGTAATCTTCAGTGAATTGGCGAACCCGTTTGACCACTAGCGTCAAACTAACCTTCCTCTTGTATCATGACACAGATTGGCATGCAGCGTAATCCCTGTAGCCTTATCCAGTGTGGTTCTTGAGCTCTAGGAAGCATTGCAGGTGTCTTAGTAGTGGCAGATCTGCCGTAGGATGAGAAACGTACAAGAAGGATGGCCTGTGTGTTTTGGGAGTTGTGAGCAGTGCAGCCTTGGGAACAGCTAGATGCCGAGTCATGGGGGTGAAGGTCTTCTTTTGTTAAACCTCTAGAATGTGGTAAGTTGAATCAACTGAGCTATCCCCCATCTGAAGCACTTTGGTGATACAAAATAGAGAAATAAACAACAGGGTCAATGCTCTGCGGTCCCTTTTGAAAATAAGGCTCAAAGGGAAACTTGATTTTCTTCATTGGGATTTAGAGAGCTGCAGTCTCAATTCTCCCTGAAAAACACTGTAGTTGCAAATGTTCTCTTCATAGCAAAATTGCCTTTGTGATGACAAGTGAATTCCTAGGAAAGAAACTTGGAGGTTGCCATTCTTTGGTAGGTGCTCGTCCTTCAGTAATCTTCAGTGAATTTGTAAACCCGTTTGACCACTAGCCTCAAGCTAACGTTCCTCGTGTATCATGCTACAGGTTAGCATGCAGCAGAATCCATATAGCCTTATTCAGATTGGTTCCTGAGCTCTAGGAAGCATTCCAGTTCTCTTAGTACTTGCGGGTCTGCACTAGGATGGGAAACGTACAGGAACTACGGCCTGTGAGTTTGGGGACTTGTGAACCATTCACCGATGGGAACAGTTAGATGCCGAGTCATGGGCATTGAAGGGCTTGTATTTTTAAACTCCTAGATTGTGGTAGGTTGAAACAACTCAAGTATCTCCCATCTAAAGCACCTTGGAAATGCAAAATAGAGAAGGAAACATCAGAGTTAATGCTCTGTGGGCCCTTCTGAAAATAAGTCTTGTAGGGATACTTTATTTTCCTCATTGGGATTTCGAGAGTTGCAGGATCAATTCTGACTATGAAGCACTGTACTTCCACACGTTCCCTTCTTGGCACAATTGCCTTTGTGATGACAAGCGAATTTCTAGGAAAGAAACCTGGAGGTTGCCATTCTTTGGTAGTTGCTTATCCTTCGGTAATCTTCAGTGAATTGGCGAACCCTTTTGACCACTAGTGTCAAGATAACGTTCCTCTTGTATCATGACGCAGATTGGCATGCAGCTAAATCCCTGTAACCTTATCAAGTGTGTTTATTGAACTCTAGTAAGCATTCCGAGTCTCTTACTAGGGGCATATCTGCACTAGGATGAGAAACATACAAGAACACGGCCTGAGTGTTTGGGGAGTTGTGAGCAGTGCAGCGCTGGGAACAGCTAGATGCCAACTCATGGGGGTGAATGTCTTCTTTTGTTAAAGCTGAAGAATGTGATAAGTTGAAGAAACTCAAGTATCTCCCTTCTTAAGCACCTTGGAGGTACAACATAGAGAAAGAAACAGCAGGGTCAATGCTCTGCGGGCCCTTTTGAAAATAAGGCTTCAAGGGAAACTTTATTTTCTTAATTGGGATTTAGAGAGTTACGGGCTGAATTCTCCCAGAGAAACAGTGTAGTTGCACATGTTCTCTTCATAGCACAATTGCCTTTGTGATGACAAGTGAGATTTTAAGAAAGAAACTTGGGGGTTGCCATTCTTTGGTAGGTGCTCGTCCTTCGGTAATATTCAGTGAATTAGCGACCCCGTTTGACCACTAGTGTCAAGCTGACGTTTCTCTTGTATCATGGCACAGATTGGCATGCAGCTGAAACCGTGTAGCCTTATCCATTGTGGTTATTGAGCTCTAGGAAGCATTCCAGCTCTCTTAGTATTGGCAGATCTGCACTACTATGAAAAACGTAGAAGAGGACGGCCTGTGTGTTTTGGGATTTGTGAGCAGTGCAGCATTGGGAACAACTATATGCCGAGTCATGGGGTGAAGGGCTTCTTTTGTTAAACCTCTAGAACTTGGTAAGTTGAAACAACTCAAGCATCTCCCATCTAAAGCACATTGGAGGTACAAAATAGAGAAAGAAACAGCAGGATCAAGGCTCTGCGGGCCCTACTGCAAATAAGGCTTGAAGGGAAACTTTATTTTCTTAATTGGGATTTAGATAATTACAGGCTCAATTCTCCCAGACAAACAGTCTAGTTGCACCTGTTCTCTTCACAGCAAAATTTCCTTTGTGATGACAAGTGAGTTTCAAGGAAAGACACTTGGAGGTTGCAATTCTTTGGTAGGTGCTCATCTTTCGGTAATCTTCAGTGAATTGGCGAACCCGTTTGACCACTAGCGTCAAGCTAACGTTCCTCGTGTATCATGCCACAGGTTCGCATGCAGCAGAATCCATATAGCCTTATTAATATTGGTTCCTGAGGTCTAGGAAGCATTCCAGGTCTCTTAGTACTGGCGGGTCTGCTCTAGGATGGGAAACGTACAAGAACTACGGCCTGTGATTTCGGGGAGTTCTGAGCAATGAACCAATGGGAACAGTTAGATCCCGAGTCGTGGGCAGTGAAGGGCTTCTGTTTTTAAACTCCTAGATTGTGGTATGTTGAAACAACTCAACTATCTCCCGTCTAAAGCACCTTCGAGATGCAAAATAGAGAAGGAGACAGCAGGGTCAATGCTCTGCGGGCACTTTTGAAAATAAGGTTTGAAGGGATACTTTATTTTCCTCATTGGAATTTAGAGAGTTGTGGGATCAATTCTCACTATGAAGCATTGTACTTCCACACGTTCCCTTCACGGCTCAATTGCCTTTGTGATGACAAGTGAGTTTCTAGTAAAGAAACTTGGAGGTTTCCATTCTTTGGTGGTGCTCATCCTTCGGTAATCTTCAGTGAATTGGCGAAACCGTTTGACCAATGGTGTCAAGGTAACGTTCCTCTTCTATCATGACACAGATTGGCATGCAGCTGAATCTCTGTAGCCTTGTCCATTGTGGTTCTTGAGCTCTAGGAAGCATTCCAGGTCTCTTAGTAGTGGCAGATCTGCAGTAGGTTGAGAAACGTACAAGTGGACGACCTGTGTGCTTTGTGAGTTGTGAGCAGTGCAGCGTTGGGAAAAGCTGGATGCCGAGTCATGGGGGTGAAGGGCTCCTTTTGTTAAACCTCTAGAATATGGTAAGTTGAAGCAACTCAAGTATCTCCCTTCTAAAGCACCTTGGAGGTACAAAATAGAGAAAGAAACAGCAGGGTCAAGGCTCTGCGGGCCCTCTTGAAAATAAGGCTTGAAGGGAAACTTTATTTTCTTCATTGGGATTTAGAGAGTTACGGACTCAGTTCTCCCAGAGAAACAGTGTAGTTGCATATGTTTTCTTCATAGCACAATTGCCTTTGTAATGACAAGTGAGTGTCGAGGAAAGAAACTTGGAGGTTGCTATTCTTTGGTAGGTGCTCGTCCTTCGGTAATCTTCAGTGAATTGGCGAACCCGTTTGACCACTAGCGTCAAACTAACCTTCCTCTTGTATCATGACACAGATTGGCATGCAGCGTAATCCCTGTAGCCTTATCCAGTGTGGTTCTTGAGCTCTAGGAAGCATTGCAGGTGTCTTAGTAGTGGCAGATCTGCCGTAGGATGAGAAACGTACAAGAAGTCTGGCCTGTGTGTTTGGGGAGTTGTGAGCAGTGCAGCCTTGGGAACAGCTAGATGCCAAGCCATGGGGTTGAAGGTCTTATTTGTTAAAGCTGAAGAATGTGGTAAGTTGAACCAACTCAAGTATCTTCCTTCTAAAGCACCTTGGAGGTATAACATAGAGAAAGAAACAGCAGGGTCAATGCTCTGCGGGCCCTTTTGAAAATAAGGCTTGAAGGGAAACTTAATTTCCTCATTGGAATTTAGAGAGTTGTGGGCTCAATTCTCCCTGAGAAACACTGTTGTTGCACAAGTTCCCTTCACAGGACAATTGCCTTTGTGCTGACAAGTGCGTTTCCAATAAAGAAACCTGGATGTTGTCATTCTTTAGTGGTGCTCATACTTCGGTTATCTTCAGTGAATTGGCGAACCCTTTTGACCAATAGTGTCAAGCTAACGTTCCCCTTGTATCAAGACACAGATTGGCATGCAGCTGAATCCCTGTAGCCTTATCCAGTGTGGTTCTTGAGCTCTAGGAAGCATTGCAGGTGTCTTAGTAGTGGCAGATCTTCCGTAGAATGAGAAACGTACAAGAAGGATGGCCTGTGTGTTTTGGGAGTTGTGAGCAGTGCAGCCTTGGGAACAGCTAGATGCCGAGTCATGGGGGTGAAGGTCTTCTTTTGTTAAACCTCTAGAATGTGGTAAGTTGAAGCAACTGAGCTATCTCCCATCTGAAGCACCTTGGTGATACAAAATAGAGAAATAAACAACAGGGTCAATGCTCTGCGGTCCCTTTTGAAAATAAGGCTCGAAGGGAAACTTTATTTTCTTCATTGGGATTTAGAGAGCTGCAGGCTCAATTCTCCCTGACAAACACTGTAGTTGCAAATGTTCTCTTCATAGCAAAATTGCCTTTGTGATGACAAGTGAATTCCTAGGAAAGAAACTTGGAGGTTGCCATTCTTTGGTAGGTGCTCGTCCTTCAGTAATCTTCAGTGAATTTGAAAACCCGTTTGACCACTAGCCTCAAGCTAACGTTCCTCGTGTATCATGCTACAGGTTAGCATGCAGCAGAATCCATATAGCCTTATTCAGATTGGTTCCTGAGCTCTAGGAAGCATTCCAGTTCTCTTAGTACTGGCGGGTCTGCACTAGGATGGGAAACGTACAGGAACTACGGCCTGTGAGTTTGGGGACTTGTGAGCCATTCACCAATGGGAACAGTTAGATGCCGAGTCATGGGCATTGAAGGGCTTCTATTTTTAAACTCCTAGATTGTGGTAGGTTGAAACAACTCAAGTATCTCCCTTCTAAAGCACCTTGGAAATGCAAAATAGAGAAGGAAACATCAGAGTTAATGCTCTGTGGGCCCTTCTGAAAATAAGTCTTGTAGGGATACTTTATTTTCCTCATTGGGATTTCGAGAGTTGCAGGATCAATTCTGACTATGAAGCACTGTACTTCCACACGTTCCCTTCTTGGCACAATTGCCTTTGTGATGACAAGCGAATGTCTAGGAAAGAAACCTGGAGGTTGCCATTCTTTGGTAGTTGCTTATCCTTCGGTAAGCTTCAGTGAATTGGCGAACCCTTTTGACCACTAGCGTCAAGATAACGTTCCTCTTGTATCATGACGCAGATTGGCATGCAGTTAAATCCCTGTAGCCTTCTCAAGTGTGTTTATTGAACTCTAGGAAGCATTCCAAGTCTCTTACTAGTGGCATATCTGCACTAGGATGAGAAACGTACAAGAACACGGCCTGAGTGTTTGGGGAGTTGTGAGCAGTGCAGCGCTGGGAACAGCTAGATGCCAACTGATGGGGGTGAATGTCTTCTTTTGTTAAAGCTGAAGAATGTGATACGTTGAAGAAACTCAAGTATCTCCCTTCTTAAGCACCTTGGAAGTACAACATAGAGAAAGATACAGCAGGGTCAATGCTCTGTGGGCCCTTTTGAAAATAAGGCTTCAAGGGAAAATTTATTTTCTTAATTGGGATTTAGAGAGTTACGGGCTGAACTCTCCCAGAGAAACAGTGTAGTTGCACATGTTCTCTTCATAGCACAATTGCCTTTGTGATGACAAGTGAGATTTTAAGAAAGAAACTTGGGTGTTGCCATTCTTTTGTAGGTGCTCGTCCTTCGGTAATATTCAGTGAATTAGCGACCCCGTTTGACCACTAGTGTCAAGCTGACGTTTCTCTTGTATCATGGCACAGATTGGCATGCAGCTGAAACCGTGTAGCCTTATCCATTGTGGTTATTGAGCTCTAGGAAGCATTCCAGCTCTCTTAGTATTGGCAGATCTGCACTACTATGAAAAACGTAGAAGAGGACGGCCTGTGTGTTTTGGGATTTGTGAGCAGTGCAGCATTGGGAACACCTATATGCCGAGTCATGGGGTGAAGGGCTTCTTTTGTTAAACCTCTAGAACTTGGTAAGTTGAAACAACTCAAGCATCTCCCATCTAAAGCACATTGGAGGTACAAAATAGAGAAAGAAAGAGCAGGATCAAGGCTCTGCGGGCCCTACTGCAAATAAGGCTTGAAGGGAAACTTTATTTTCTTAATTGGGATTTAGATAATTACAAGCTCAATTCTCCCAGACAAGCAGTCTAGTTGCACCTGTTCTCTTCACAGCAAAATTGCCTTTGTGATGACAAGTGAGTTTCAAGGAAAGACACTTGGAGGTTGCAATTCTTTGGTAGGTGCTCATCTTTCGGTAATCTTCAGTGAATTGGCGAACCCGTTTGACCACTAGCGTCAAGCTAACGTTCCTCGTGTATCATGCCACAGGTTCGCATGCAGCAGAATCCATATAGCCTTATTAATATTGGTTCCTGAGGTCTAGGAAGCATTCCAGGTCTCTTAGTACTGGCGGGTCTGCACTAGGATGGGAAACGTACAAGAACTACGGCCTGTGATTTCGGGGAGTTCTGAGCAATGAACCAATGGGAACAGTTAGATCCCGAGTCGTGGGCAGTGAAGGGCTTCTGTTTTTAAACTCCTAGATTGTGGTATGTTGAAACAACTCAACTATCTCCCGTCTAAAGCACCTTCGAGATGCAAAATAGAGAAGGAGACAGCAGGGTCAATGCTCTGCGGGCACTTTTGAAAATAAGGTTTGAAGGGATACTTTATTTTCCTCATTGGAATTTAGAGAGTTGTGGGATCAATTCTCACTATGAAGCATTGTACTTCCACACGTTCCCTTCACGGCTCAATTGCCTTTGTGATGACAAGTGAGTTTCTAGTAAAGAAACTTGGAGGTTTCCATTCTTTGGTGGTGCTCATCCTTCGGTAATCTTCAGTGAATTGGCGAAACCGTTTGACCAATGGTGTCAAGGTAACGTTCCTCTTCTATCATGACACAGATTGGCATGCAGCTGAATCTCTGTAGCCTTGTCCATTGTGGTTCTTGAGCTCTAGGAAGCATTCCAGGTCTCTTAGTAGTGGCAGATCTGCAGTAGGTTGAGAAACGTACAAGTGGACGACCTGTGTGCTTTGTGAGTTGTGAGCAGTGCAGCGTTGGGAAAAGCTGGATGCCGAGTCATGGGGGTGAAGGTCTCCTTTTGTTAAACCTCTAGAATGTGGTAAGTTGAAGCAACTCAAGTATCTCCCTTCTAAAGCACCTTGGAGGTACAAAATAGAGAAAGAAACAGCAGGGTCAAGGCTCTGCGGGCCCTCTTGAAAATAAGGCTTGAAGGGAAACTTTATTTTCTTCATTGGGATTTAGAGAGTTACGGACTCAGTTCTCCCAGAGAAACAGTGTAGTTGCATATGTTTTCTTCATAGCACAATTGCCTTTGTAATGACAAGTGAGTGTCGAGGAAAGAAACTTGGAGGTTGCTATTCTTTGGTAGGTGCTCGTCCTTCGGTAATCTTCAGTGAATTGGCGAACCCGTTTGACCACTAGCGTCAAACTAACCTTCCTCTTGTATCATGACACAGATTGGCATGCAGCGTAATCCCTGTAGCCTTATCCAGTGTGGTTCTTGAGCTCTAGGAAGCATTGCAGGTGTCTTAGTAGTGGCAGATCTGCCGTAGGATGAGAAACGTACAAGAAGGATGGCCTGTGTGTTTTGGGAGTTGTGAGCAGTGCAGCCTTGGGAACAGCTAGATGCCGAGTCATGGGGGTGAAGGTCTTCTTTTGTTAAACCTCTAGAATGTGGTAAGTTGAATCAACTGAGCTATCCCCCATCTGAAGCACTTTGGTGATACAAAATAGAGAAATAAACAACAGGGTCAATGCTCTGCGGTCCCTTTTGAAAATAAGGCTCAAAGGGAAACTTGATTTTCTTCATTGGGATTTAGAGAGCTGCAGTCTCAATTCTCCCTGAAAAACACTGTAGTTGCAAATGTTCTCTTCATAGCAAAATTGCCTTTGTGATGACAAGTGAATTCCTAGGAAAGAAACTTGGAGGTTGCCATTCTTTGGTAGGTGCTCGTCCTTCAGTAATCTTCAGTGAATTTGTAAACCCGTTTGACCACTAGCCTCAAGCTAACGTTCCTCGTGTATCATGCTACAGGTTAGCATGCAGCAGAATCCATATAGCCTTATTCAGATTGGTTCCTGAGCTCTAGGAAGCATTCCAGTTCTCTTAGTACTTGCGGGTCTGCACTAGGATGGGAAACGTACAGGAACTACGGCCTGTGAGTTTGGGGACTTGTGAACCATTCACCGATGGGAACAGTTAGATGCCGAGTCATGGGCATTGAAGGGCTTGTATTTTTAAACTCCTAGATTGTGGTAGGTTGAAACAACTCAAGTATCTCCCATCTAAAGCACCTTGGAAATGCAAAATAGAGAAGGAAACATCAGAGTTAATGCTCTGTGGGCCCTTCTGAAAATAAGTCTTGTAGGGATACTTTATTTTCCTCATTGGGATTTCGAGAGTTGCAGGATCAATTCTGACTATGAAGCACTGTACTTCCACACGTTCCCTTCTTGGCACAATTGCCTTTGTGATGACAAGCGAATTTCTAGGAAAGAAACCTGGAGGTTGCCATTCTTTGGTAGTTGCTTATCCTTCGGTAATCTTCAGTGAATTGGCGAACCCTTTTGACCACTAGTGTCAAGATAACGTTCCTCTTGTATCATGACGCAGATTGGCATGCAGCTAAATCCCTGTAACCTTATCAAGTGTGTTTATTGAACTCTAGTAAGCATTCCGAGTCTCTTACTAGGGGCATATCTGCACTAGGATGAGAAACATACAAGAACACGGCCTGAGTGTTTGGGGAGTTGTGAGCAGTGCAGCGCTGGGAACAGCTAGATGCCAACTCATGGGGGTGAATGTCTTCTTTTGTTAAAGCTGAAGAATGTGATAAGTTGAAGAAACTCAAGTATCTCCCTTCTTAAGCACCTTGGAGGTACAACATAGAGAAAGAAACAGCAGGGTCAATGCTCTGCGGGCCCTTTTGAAAATAAGGCTTCAAGGGAAACTTTATTTTCTTAATTGGGATTTAGAGAGTTACGGGCTGAATTCTCCCAGAGAAACAGTGTAGTTGCACATGTTCTCTTCATAGCACAATTGCCTTTGTGATGACAAGTGAGATTTTAAGAAAGAAACTTGGGGGTTGCCATTCTTTGGTAGGTGCTCGTCCTTCGGTAATATTCAGTGAATTAGCGACCCCGTTTGACCACTAGTGTCAAGCTGACGTTTCTCTTGTATCATGGCACAGATTGGCATGCAGCTGAAACCGTGTAGCCTTATCCATTGTGGTTATTGAGCTCTAGGAAGCATTCCAGCTCTCTTAGTATTGGCAGATCTGCACTACTATGAAAAACGTAGAAGAGGACGGCCTGTGTGTTTTGGGATTTGTGAGCAGTGCAGCATTGGGAACAACTATATGCCGAGTCATGGGGTGAAGGGCTTCTTTTGTTAAACCTCTAGAACTTGGTAAGTTGAAACAACTCAAGCATCTCCCATCTAAAGCACATTGGAGGTACAAAATAGAGAAAGAAACAGCAGGATCAAGGCTCTGCGGGCCCTACTGCAAATAAGGCTTGAAGGGAAACTTTATTTTCTTAATTGGGATTTAGATAATTACAGGCTCAATTCTCCCAGACAAACAGTCTAGTTGCACCTGTTCTCTTCACAGCAAAATTGCCTTTGTGATGACAAGTGAGTTTCAAGGAAAGACACTTGGAGGTTGCAATTCTTTGGTAGGTGCTCATCTTTCGGTAATCTTCAGTGAATTGGCGAACCCGTTTGACCACTAGCGTCAAGCTAACGTTCCTCGTGTATCATGCCACAGGTTCGCATGCAGCAGAATCCATATAGCCTTATTAATATTGGTTCCTGAGGTCTAGGAAGCATTCCAGGTCTCTTAGTACTGGCGGGTCTGCTCTAGGATGGGAAACGTACAAGAACTACGGCCTGTGATTTCGGGGAGTTCTGAGCAATGAACCAATGGGAACAGTTAGATCCCGAGTCGTGGGCAGTGAAGGGCTTCTGTTTTTAAACTCCTAGATTGTGGTATGTTGAAACAACTCAACTATCTCCCGTCTAAAGCACCTTCGACATGCAAAATAGAGAAGGAGACAGCAGGGTCAATGCTCTGCGGGCACTTTTGAAAATAAGGTTTGAAGGGATACTTTATTTTCCTCATTGGAATTTAGAGAGTTGTGGGATCAATTCTCACTATGAAGCATTGTACTTCCACACGTTCCCTTCACGGCTCAATTGCCTTTGTGATGACAAGTGAGTTTCTAGTAAAGAAACTTGGAGGTTTCCATTCTTTGGTGGTGCTCATCCTTCGGTAATCTTCAGTGAATTGGCGAAACCGTTTGACCAATGGTGTCAAGGTAACGTTCCTCTTCTATCATGACACAGATTGGCATGCAGCTGAATCTCTGTAGCCTTGTCCATTGTGGTTCTTGAGCTCTAGGAAGCATTCCAGGTCTCTTAGTAGTGGCAGACCTGCAGTAGGTTGAGAAACGTACAAGTGGACGACCTGTGTGCTTTGTGAGTTGTGAGCAGTGCAGCGTTGGGAAAAGCTGGATGCCGAGTCATGGGGCTGAAGGTCTTCTTTTGTTAAACCTCTAGAATGTGGTAAGTTGAAGCAACTCAAGTATCTCCCTTCTAAAGCACCTTGGAGGTACAAAATAGAGAAAGAAACAGCAGGGTCAAGGCTCTGCGAGCCCTTTTGAAAATAAGGCTTGAAGGGAAACTTTAATTTCTTCATTGGGATTTAGAGAGTTTCGGACTCAGTTCTCCCAGAGAAACAGTGTAGTTGCACATGTTTTCTTCATAGCACAATTGCCTTTGTAATGACAAGTGAGTGTCTAGGAAAGAAACTTGGAGGTTGCCATTATTTGGTAGGTGCTCGTCCTTCGGTAATCTTCAGGGAATTGGCGATCCCGTTTGACCACTAGCGTCAAACTAACCTTCCTCTTGTATCATGACACAGATTGGCATGCAGCGTAATCCCTGTAGCCTTATCCAGTGTGGTTCTTGAGCTCTAGGAAGCATTGCAGGTGTCTTAGTAGTGGCAGATCTGCCGTAGGATGAGAAACGTACAAGAAGGATGGCCTGTGTGTTTTGGGAGTTGTGAGCAGTGCAGCCTTGGGAACAGCTAGATGCCGAGTCATGGGGGTGAAGGTCTTCTTTTGTTAAACCTCTAGAATGTGGTAAGTTGAATCAACTGAGCTATCCCCCATCTGAAGCACTTTGGTGATACAAAATAGAGAAATAAACAACAGGGTCAATGCTCTGCGGTCCCTTTTGAAAATAAGGCTCAAAGGGAAACTTGATTTTCTTCATTGGGATTTAGAGAGCTGCAGTCTCAATTCTCCCTGAAAAACACTGTAGTTGCAAATGTTCTCTTCATAGCAAAATTGCCTTTGTGATGACAAGTGAATTCCTAGGAAAGAAACTTGGAGGTTGCCATTCTTTGGTAGGTGCTCGTCCTTCAGTAATCTTCAGTGAATTTGTAAACCCGTTTGACCACTAGCCTCAAGCTAACGTTCCTCGTGTATCATGCTACAGGTTAGCATGCAGCAGAATCCATATAGCCTTATTCAGATTGGTTCCTGAGCTCTAGGAAGCATTCCAGTTCTCTTAGTACTTGCGGGTCTGCACTAGGATGGGAAACGTACAGGAACTACGGCCTGTGAGTTTGGGGACTTGTGAACCATTCACCGATGGGAACAGTTAGATGCCGAGTCATGGGCATTGAAGGGCTTGTATTTTTAAACTCCTAGATTGTGGTAGGTTGAAACAACTCAAGTATCTCCCATCTAAAGCACCTTGGAAATGCAAAATAGAGAAGGAAACATCAGAGTTAATGCTCTGTGGGCCCTTCTGAAAATAAGTCTTGTAGGGATACTTTATTTTCCTCATTGGGATTTCGAGAGTTGCAGGATCAATTCTGACTATGAAGCACTGTACTTCCACACGTTCCCTTCTTGGCACAATTGCCTTTGTGATGACAAGCGAATTTCTAGGAAAGAAACCTGGAGGTTGCCATTCTTTGGTAGTTGCTTATCCTTCGGTAATCTTCAGTGAATTGGCGAACCCTTTTGACCACTAGTGTCAAGATAACGTTCCTCTTGTATCATGACGCAGATTGGCATGCAGCTAAATCCCTGTAACCTTATCAAGTGTGTTTATTGAACTCTAGTAAGCATTCCGAGTCTCTTACTAGGGGCATATCTGCACTAGGATGAGAAACATACAAGAACACGGCCTGAGTGTTTGGGGAGTTGTGAGCAGTGCAGCGCTGGGAACAGCTAGATGCCAACTCATGGGGGTGAATGTCTTCTTTTGTTAAAGCTGAAGAATGTGATAAGTTGAAGAAACTCAAGTATCTCCCTTCTTAAGCACCTTGGAGGTACAACATAGAGAAAGAAACAGCAGGGTCAATGCTCTGCGGGCCCTTTTGAAAATAAGGCTTCAAGGGAAACTTTATTTTCTTAATTGGGATTTAGAGAGTTACGGGCTGAATTCTCCCAGAGAAACAGTGTAGTTGCACATGTTCTCTTCATAGCACAATTGCCTTTGTGATGACAAGTGAGATTTTAAGAAAGAAACTTGGGGGTTGCCATTCTTTGGTAGGTGCTCGTCCTTCGGTAATATTCAGTGAATTAGCGACCCCGTTTGACCACTAGTGTCAAGCTGACGTTTCTCTTGTATCATGGCACAGATTGGCATGCAGCTGAAACCGTGTAGCCTTATCCATTGTGGTTATTGAGCTCTAGGAAGCATTCCAGCTCTCTTAGTATTGGCAGATCTGCACTACTATGAAAAACGTAGAAGAGGACGGCCTGTGTGTTTTGGGATTTGTGAGCAGTGCAGCATTGGGAACAACTATATGCCGAGTCATGGGGTGAAGGGCTTCTTTTGTTAAACCTCTAGAACTTGGTAAGTTGAAACAACTCAAGCATCTCCCATCTAAAGCACATTGGAGGTACAAAATAGAGAAAGAAACAGCAGGATCAAGGCTCTGCGGGCCCTACTGCAAATAAGGCTTGAAGGGAAACTTTATTTTCTTAATTGGGATTTAGATAATTACAGGCTCAATTCTCCCAGACAAACAGTCTAGTTGCACCTGTTCTCTTCACAGCAAAATTGCCTTTGTGATGACAAGTGAGTTTCAAGGAAAGACACTTGGAGGTTGCAATTCTTTGGTAGGTGCTCATCTTTCGGTAATCTTCAGTGAATTGGCGAACCCGTTTGACCACTAGCGTCAAGCTAACGTTCCTCGTGTATCATGCCACAGGTTCGCATGCAGCAGAATCCATATAGCCTTATTAATATTGGTTCCTGAGGTCTAGGAAGCATTCCAGGTCTCTTAGTACTGGCGGGTCTGCTCTAGGATGGGAAACGTACAAGAACTACGGCCTGTGATTTCGGGGAGTTCTGAGCAATGAACCAATGGGAACAGTTAGATCCCGAGTCGTGGGCAGTGAAGGGCTTCTGTTTTTAAACTCCTAGATTGTGGTATGTTGAAACAACTCAACTATCTCCCGTCTAAAGCACCTTCGACATGCAAAATAGAGAAGGAGACAGCAGGGTCAATGCTCTGCGGGCACTTTTGAAAATAAGGTTTGAAGGGATACTTTATTTTCCTCATTGGAATTTAGAGAGTTGTGGGATCAATTCTCACTATGAAGCATTGTACTTCCACACGTTCCCTTCACGGCTCAATTGCCTTTGTGATGACAAGTGAGTTTCTAGTAAAGAAACTTGGAGGTTTCCATTCTTTGGTGGTGCTCATCCTTCGGTAATCTTCAGTGAATTGGCGAAACCGTTTGACCAATGGTGTCAAGGTAACGTTCCTCTTCTATCATGACACAGATTGGCATGCAGCTGAATCTCTGTAGCCTTGTCCATTGTGGTTCTTGAGCTCTAGGAAGCATTCCAGGTCTCTTAGTAGTGGCAGACCTGCAGTAGGTTGAGAAACGTACAAGTGGACGACCTGTGTGCTTTGTGAGTTGTGAGCAGTGCAGCGTTGGGAAAAGCTGGATGCCGAGTCATGGGGCTGAAGGTCTTCTTTTGTTAAACCTCTAGAATGTGGTAAGTTGAAGCAACTCAAGTATCTCCCTTCTAAAGCACCTTGGAGGTACAAAATAGAGAAAGAAACAGCAGGGTCAAGGCTCTGCGAGCCCTTTTGAAAATAAGGCTTGAAGGGAAACTTTAATTTCTTCATTGGGATTTAGAGAGTTTCGGACTCAGTTCTCCCAGAGAAACAGTGTAGTTGCACATGTTTTCTTCATAGCACAATTGCCTTTGTAATGACAAGTGAGTGTCTAGGAAAGAAACTTGGAGGTTGCCATTATTTGGTAGGTGCTCGTCCTTCGGTAATCTTCAGGGAATTGGCGATCCCGTTTGACCACTAGCGTCAAACTAACGTTCCTCTTATATCATGACACAGATTGGAATGCAGCTGAATCCCTGTAGACTTATCCAGTGTGGTTCTTGAGCTCTAGGAAGTATTGCAGGTCTCTTAGTAGTGGCAGATCTGCACTAGGATGAGAAACATACAAGAAGTCTGGCCTGTGTGTTTGGGGAGTTGTGAGCAGTGCAGCCTTGGGAACAGCTAGATGCCGAGTCATGGGGGTGAAGGTCTGCTTTTGTTGAACCTGTAGAATGTGGTCAGTTGAAGCAACTCAGGGATCTCCCATCTGAAGCACCATGGAGGTACAAAATAAAGAAATAAACAGCAGGGTCAATGCTCTGCAGTCCCTTTTGAAAATAAGGCTTGAAGGGAAACTTTATATTCTTCTTTGGGATTTAGAGAGTTGCAGGCTCAATTCTCCGTGACAAACACTGAAGTTGCAAATGATCTCTTCATAGCAAAATTGCCTTTGTGATGACAAGTGAATTCCTAGGAAAGAAACTTGGAGGTTGCCATTCTTTGGTAGGTTCTCATCCTTCAGTAATCTTCAGTGAATTTGTAAACCCGTTTGACCACTAGCCTCAAGCTAAAGTTCCTCGTGTATCATGCTACAGGTTAGCATGCAGCAGAATCCATATAGCCTTATTCAGATTGGTTCCTGAGCTCTAGGAAGCATTCCAGTTCTCTTAGTACTTGCGGGTCTGCACTAGGATGGGAAACGTACAGGAACTACGGCCTGTGAGTTTGGGGACTTGTGAACCATTCACCGATGGGAACAGTTAGATGCCGAGTCATGGGCATTGAAGGGCTTCTATTTTTAAACTCCTAGATTGTGGTAGGTTGAAACAACTCAAGTATCTCCCATCTAAAGCACCTTGGAATTGCAAAATAGAGAAGGAAACATCAGAGTTAATGCTCTGTGGGCCCTTCTGAAAATAAGTCTTGTAGGGATACTTTATTTTCCTCATTGGGATTTCGAGAGTTGCAGGATCAATTCTGACTATGAAGCACTGTACTTCCACACGTTCCCTTCTTGGCACAATTGCCTTTGTGATGACAAGCGAATTTCTAGGAAAGAAACCTGGAGGTTGCCATTCTTTGGTAGTTGCTTATCCTTCGGTAATCTTCAGTGAATTGGCGAACCCTTTTGACCACTAGCGTCAAGATAACGTTCCTCTTGTATCATGACGCAGATTGGCATGCAGCTAAATCCCTGTAACCTTATCAAGTGTGTTTATTGAACTCTAGTAAGCATTCCGAGTCTCTTACTAGGGGCATATCTGCACTAGGATGAGAAACGTACAAGAACACGGCCTGAGTGTTTGGGGAGTTGTGAGCAGTGCAGCGCTGGGAACAGCTAGATGCCAACTCATGGGGGTGAATGTCTTCTTTTGTTAAAGCTGAAGAATGTGATAAGTTGAAGAAACTCAAGTATCTCCCTTCTTAAGAACCTTGGAGGTACAACATAGAGAAAGAAACAGCAGGGTCAATGCTCTGTGGGCCCTTTTGAAAATAAGGCTTCAAGGGAAACTTTATTTTCTTAATTGGGATTTAGAGAGTTACGGGCTGAATTCTCCCAGAGAAACAGTGTAGTTGCACATGTTCTCTTCATAGCACAATTGCCTTTGTGATGACAAGTGAGATTTTAAGAAAGAAACTTGGGGGTTGCCATTCTTTGGTAGGTGCTCGTCCTTCGGTAATATTCAGTGAATTAGCGACCCCGTTTGACCACTAGTGTCAAGCTGACGTTTCTCTTGTATCATGACACAGATTGGCATGCAGCTGAAACCGTGTAGCCTTATCCATTGTGGTTATTGAGCTCTAGGAAGCATTCCAGCTCTTTTAGTATTGGCAGATCTGCACTACTATGAAAAACGTAGAAGAGGACGGCCTGTGTGTTTTGGGATTTGTGAGCAGTGCAGCATTGGGAACACCTATATGCCGAGTCATGGGGTGAAGGGCTTCTTTTGTTAAACCTCTAGAACTTGGTAAGTTGAAACAACTCAAGTATCTCCCATCTAAAGCACATTGGAGGTACAAAATAGAGAAAGAAACAGCAGGATCAAGGCTCTGCGGGCCCTTCTGCAAATAAGGCTTGAAGGGAAACTTTATTTTCTGAATTGGGATTTAGATAGTTACAGGCTCAATTCTCCCAGAAAAACAGTCTAGTTGCACCTGTTCTCTTCACAGCAAAATTGCCTTTGTGATGACAAGTGAGTTTCAAGGAAAGACACTTGGAGGTTGCAATTCTTTGGTAGGTGCTCATCTTTTGGTAATCTTCAGTGAATTGGCGAACCCATTTGACCACTAGCGTCAAGCTAACGTTCCTCGTGTATCATGCCACAGGTTAGCATGCAGCAGAATCCATATAGCCTTATTAATATTGGTTCCTGAGGTCTAGGAAGCATTCCAGGTCTCTTAGTACTGGCGGGTCTGCACTAGGATGGGAAACGTACAGGAACTACGGCCTGTGATTTCGGGGAGTTCTGAGCAATGAACCAATGGGAACAGTTAGATCCCGAGTCTTGGGCAGTGAAGGGCTTCTGTTTTTAAACTCCTAGATTGTGGTATGTTGAAACACCTCAAGTATCTCCCTTCTAAAGCACCTTCGAGATGCAAAATAGAGAAGGAGACAGCAGGGTCAATGCTCTGCGGGCACTTTTGAAAATAAGGTTTGAAGGGATACTTTATTTTCCTCATTGGAATTTAGAGAGTTGTGGGATCAATTCTCACTATGAAGCATTGTACTTCCACACGTTCCCTTCACGGCTCAATTGCCTTTGTGATGACAAGTGAGTTTCTAGTAAAGAAACTTGGAGGTTTCCATTCTTTGGTGGTGCTCATCCTTCGGTAATCTTCAGTGAATTGGCGAAACCGTTTGACCAATGGTGTCAAGGTAACGTTCCTCTTCTATCATGACACAGATTGGCATGCAGCTGAATCTCTGTAGCCTTGTCCATTGTGGTTCTTGAGCTCTAGGAAGCATTCCAGGTCTCTTAGTAGTGGCAGATCTGCAGTAGGTTGAGAAACGTACAAGTGGACGACCTGTGTGCTTTGTGAGTTGTGAGCAGTGCAGCGTTGGGAAAAGCTGGATGCCGAGTCATGGGGGTGAAGGGCTCCTTTTGTTAAACCTCTAGAATATGGTAAGTTGAAGCAACTCAAGTATCTCCCTTCTAAAGCACCTTGGAGGTACAAAATAGAGAAAGAAACAACAGGGTCAAGGCTCTGCGGGCCCTCTTGAAAATAAGGCTTGAAGGGAAACTTTATTTTCTTCATTGGGATTTAGAGAGTTACGGACTCAGTTCTCCCAGAGAAACAGTGTAGTTGCATATGTTTTCTTCATAGCACAATTGCCTTTGTAATGACAAGTGAGTGTCGAGGAAAGAAACTTGGAGGTTGCTATTCTTTGGTAGGTGCTCGTCCTTCGGTAATCTTCAGTGAATTGGCGAACCCGTTTGACCACTAGCGTCAAACTAACCTTCCTCTTGTATCATGACACAGATTGGCATGCAGCGTAATCCCTGTAGCCTTATCCAGTGTGGTTCTTGAGCTCTAGGAAGCATTGCAGGTGTCTTAGTAGTGGCAGATCTGCCGTAGGATGAGAAACGTACAAGAAGGATGGCCTGTGTGTTTTGGGAGTTGTGAGCAGTGCAGCCTTGGGAACAGCTAGATGCCGAGTCATGGGGGTGAAGGTCTTCTTTTGTTAAACCTCTAGAATGTGGTAAGTTGAATCAACTGAGCTATCCCCCATCTGAAGCACTTTGGTGATACAAAATAGAGAAATAAACAACAGGGTCAATGCTCTGCGGTCCCTTTTGAAAATAAGGCTCAAAGGGAAACTTTATTTTCTTCATTGGGATTTAGAGAGCTGCAGTCTCAATTCTCCCTGACAAACACTGTAGTTGCAAATGTTCTCTTCATAGCAAAATTGCCTTTGTGATGACAAGTGAATTCCTAGGAAAGAAACTTGGAGGTTGCCATTCTTTGGTAGGTGCTCGTCCTTCAGTAATCTTCAGTGAATTTGTAAACCCGTTTGACCACTAGCCTCAAGCTAACGTTCCTCGTGTATCATGCTACAGGTTAGCATGCAGCAGAATCCATATAGCCTTATTCAGATTGGTTCCTGAGCTCTAGGAAGCATTCCAGTTCTCTTAGTACTTGCGGGTCTGCACTAGGATGGGAAACGTACAGGAACTACGGCCTGTGAGTTTGGGGACTTGTGAACCATTCACCGATGGGAACAGTTAGATGCCGAGTCATGGGCATTGAAGGGCTTGTATTTTTAAACTCCTAGATTGTGGTAGGTTGAAACAACTCAAGTATCTCCCATCTAAAGCACCTTGGAAATGCAAAATAGAGAAGGAAACATCAGAGTTAATGCTCTGTGGGCCCTTCTGAAAATAAGTCTTGTAGGGATACTTTATTTTCCTCATTGGGATTTCGAGAGTTGCAGGATCAATTCTGACTATGAAGCACTGTACTTCCACACGTTCCCTTCTTGGCACAATTGCCTTTGTGATGACAAGCGAATTTCTAGGAAAGAAACCTGGAGGTTGCCATTCTTTGGTAGTTGCTTATCCTTCGGTAATCTTCAGTGAATTGGCGAACCCTTTTGACCACTAGCATCAAGATAACGTTCCTCTTGTATCATGACGCAGATTGGCATGCAGCTAAATCCCTGTAACCTTATCAAGTGTGTTTATTGAACTCTAGTAAGCATTCCGAGTCTCTTACTAGGGGCATATCTGCACTAGGATGAGAAACATACAAGAACACGGCCTGAGTGTTTGGGGAGTTGTGAGCAGTGCAGCGCTGGGAACAGCTAGATGCCAACTCATGGGGGTGAATGTCTTCTTTTGTTAAAGCTGAAGAATGTGATAAGTTGAAGAAACTCAAGTATCTCCCTTCTTAAGCACCTTGGAGGTACAACATAGAGAAAGAAACAGCAGGGTCAATGCTCTGCGGGCCCTTTTGAAAATAAGGCTTCAAGGGAAACTTTATTTTCTTAATTGGGATTTAGAGAGTTACGGGCTGAATTCTCCCAGAGAAACAGTGTAGTTGCACATGTTCTCTTCATAGCACAATTGCCTTTGTGATGACAAGTGAGATTTTAAGAAAGAAACTTGGGGGTTGCCATTCTTTGGTAGGTGCTCGTCCTTCGGTAATATTCAGTGAATTAGCGACCCCGTTTGACCACTAGTGTCAAGCTGACGTTTCTCTTGTATCATGGCACAGATTGGCATGCAGCTGAAACCGTGTAGCCTTATCCATTGTGGTTATTGAGCTCTAGGAAGCATTCCAGCTCTCTTAGTATTGGCAGATCTGCACTACTATGAAAAACGTAGAAGAGGACGGCCTGTGTGTTTTGGGATTTGTGAGCAGTGCAGCATTGGGAACAACTATATGCCGAGTCATGGGGTGAAGGGCTTCTTTTGTTAAACCTCTAGAACTTGGTAAGTTGAAACAACTCAAGCATCTCCCATCTAAAGCACATTGGAGGTAAAAAAATAGAGAAAGAAAGAGCAGGATCAAGGCTCTGCGGGCCCTACTGCAAATAAGGCTTGAAGGGAAACTTTATTTTCTTAATTGGGATTTAGATAATTACAGGCTCAATTCTCCCAGACAAGCAGTCTAGTTGCACCTGTTCTCTTCACAGCAAAATTTCCTTTGTGATGACAAGTGAGTTTCAAGGAAAGACACTTGGAGTTTGCAATTCTTTGGTAGGTGCTCATCTTTCGGTAATCTTCAGTGAATTGGCGAACCCGTTTGACCACTAGCGTCAAGCTAACGTTCCTCGTGTATCATGCCACAGGTTCGCATGCAGCAGAATCCATATAGCCTTATTAATATTGGTTCCTGAGGTCTAGGAAGCATTCCAGGTCTCTTAGTACTGGCGGGTCTGCACTAGGATGGGAAACGTACAAGAACTACGGCCTGTGATTTCGGGGAGTTCTGAGCAATGAACCAATGGGAACAGTTAGATCCCGAGTCGTGGGCAGTGAAGGGCTTCTGTTTTTAAACTCCTAGATTGTGGTATGTTGAAACAACTCAACTATCTCCCGTCTAAAGCACCTTCGAGATGCAAAATAGAGAAGGAGACAGCAGGGTCAATGCTCTGCGGGCACTTTTGAAAATAAGGTTTGAAGGGATACTTTATTTTCCTCATTGGAATTTAGAGAGTTGTGGGATCAATTCTCACTATGAAGCATTGTACTTCCACACGTTCCCTTCACGGCTCAATTGCCTTTGTGATGACAAGTGAGTTTCTAGTAAAGAAACTTGGAGGTTTCCATTCTTTGGTGGTGCTCATCCTTCGGTAATCTTCAGTGAATTGGCGAAACCGTTTGACCAATGGTGTCAAGGTAACGTTCCTCTTCTATCATGACACAGATTGGCATGCAGCTGAATCTCTGTAGCCTTGTCCATTGTGGTTCTTGAGCTCTAGGAAGCATTCCAGGTCTCTTAGTAGTGGCAGACCTGCAGTAGGTTGAGAAACGTACAAGTGGACGACCTGTGTGCTTTGTGAGTTGTGAGCAGTGCAGCGTTGGGAAAAGCTGGATGCCGAGTCATGGGGCTGAAGGTCTTCTTTTGTTAAACCTCTAGAATGTGGTAAGTTGAAGCAACTCAAGTATCTCCCTTCTAAAGCACCTTGGAGGTACAAAATAGAGAAAGAAACAGCAGGGTCATGGCTCTGCGAGCCCTTTTGAAAATAAGGCTTGAAGGGAAACTTTAATTTCTTCATTGGGATTTAGAGAGTTTCGGACTCAGTTCTCCCAGAGAAACAGTGTAGTTGCACATGTTTTCTTCATAGCACAATTGCCTTTGTAATGACAAGTGAGTGTCTAGGAAAGAAACTTGGAGGTTGCCATTATTTGGTAGGTGCTCGTCCTTCGGTAATCTTCAGGGAATTGGCGATCCCGTTTGACCACTAGCGTCAAACTAACGTTCCTCTTATATCATGACACAGATTGGAATGCAGCTGAATCCCTGTAGACTTATCCAGTGTGGTTCTTGAGCTCTAGGAAGTATTGCAGGTCTCTTAGTAGTGGCAGATCTGCACTAGGATGAGAAACATACAAGAAGTCTGGCCTGTGTGTTTGGGGAGTTGTGAGCAGTGCAGCCTTGGGAACAGCTAGATGCCGAGTCATGGGGGTGAAGGTCTGCTTTTGTTGAACCTGTAGAATGTGGTCAGTTGAAGCAACTCAGGGATCTCCCATCTGAAGCACCATGGAGGTACAAAATAAAGAAATAAACAGCAGGGTCAATGCTCTGCAGTCCCTTTTGAAAATAAGGCTTGAAGGGAAACTTTATATTCTTCTTTGGGATTTAGAGAGTTGCAGGCTCAATTCTCCGTGACAAACACTGAAGTTGCAAATGATCTCTTCATAGCAAAATTGCCTTTGTGATGACAAGTGAATTCCTAGGAAAGAAACTTGGAGGTTGCCATTCTTTGGTAGGTTCTCATCCTTCAGTAATCTTCAGTGAATTTGTAAACCCGTTTGACCACTAGCCTCAAGCTAAAGTTCCTCGTGTATCATGCTACAGGTTAGCATGCAGCAGAATCCATATAGCCTTATTCAGATTGGTTCCTGAGCTCTAGGAAGCATTCCAGTTCTCTTAGTACTTGCGGGTCTGCACTAGGATGGGAAACGTACAGGAACTACGGCCTGTGAGTTTGGGGACTTGTGAACCATTCACCGATGGGAACAGTTAGATGCCGAGTCATGGGCATTGAAGGGCTTCTATTTTTAAACTCCTAGATTGTGGTAGGTTGAAACAACTCAAGTATCTCCCATCTAAAGCACCTTGGAAATGCAAAATAGAGAAGGAAACATCAGAGTTAATGCTCTGTGGGCCCTTCTGAAAATAAGTCTTGTAGGGATACTTTATTTTCCTCATTGGGATTTCGAGAGTTGCAGGATCAATTCTGACTATGAAGCACTGTACTTCCACACGTTCCCTTCTTGGCACAATTGCCTTTGTGATGACAAGCGAATTTCTAGGAAAGAAACCTGGAGGTTGCCATTCTTTGGTAGTTGCTTATCCTTCGGTAATCTTCAGTGAATTGGCGAACCCTTTTGACCACTAGCATCAAGATAACGTTCCTCTTGTATCATGACGCAGATTGGCATGCAGCTAAATCCCTGTAACCTTATCAAGTGTGTTTATTGAACTCTAGTAAGCATTCCGAGTCTCTTACTAGGGGCATATCTGCACTAGGATGAGAAACATACAAGAACACGGACTGAGTGTTTGGGGAGTTGTGAGCAGTGCAGCGCTGGGAACAGCTAGATGCCAACTCATGGGGGTGAATGTCTTCTTTTGTTAAAGCTGAAGAATGTGATAAGTTGAAGAAACTCAAGTATCTCCCTTCTTAAGCACCTTGGAGGTACAACATAGAGAAAGAAACAGCAGGGTCAATGCTCTGCGGGCCCTTTTGAAAATAAGGCTTCAAGGGAAACTTTATTTTCTTAATTGGGATTTAGAGAGTTACGGGCTGAATTCTCCCAGAGAAACAGTGTAGTTGCACATGTTCTCTTCATAGCACAATTGCCTTTGTGATGACAAGTGAGATTTTAAGAAAGAAACTTGGGGGTTGCCATTCTTTGGTAGGTGCTCGTCCTTCGGTAATATTCAGTGAATTAGCGACCCCGTTTGACCACTAGTGTCAAGCTGACGTTTCTCTTGTATCATGGCACAGATTGGCATGCAGCTGAAACCGTGTAGCCTTATCCATTGTGGTTATTGAGCTCTAGGAAGCATTCCAGCTCTCTTAGTATTGGCAGACCTGCACTACTATGAAAAACGTAGAAGAGGACGGCCTGTGTGTTTTGGGATTTGTGAGCAGTGCAGCATTGGGAACAACTATATGCCGAGTCATGGGGTGAAGTGCTTCTTTTGTTAAACCTCTAGAACTTGGTAAGTTGAAACAACTCAAGCATCTCCCATCTAAAGCACATTGGAGGTAAAAAATAGAGAAAGAAAGAGCAGGATCAAGGCTCTGCGGGCCCTACTGCAAATAAGGCTTGAAGGGAAACTTTATTTTCTTAATTGGGATTTAGATAATTACGGGCTCAATTCTCCCAGACAAACAGTCTAGTTGCACCTGTTCTCTTCATAGCAAAATTGCCTTTGTGATGACAAGTGAGTTTCAAGGAAAGACACTTGGAGGTTGCAATTCTTTGGTAGGTGCTCATCTTTCGGTAATCTTCAGTGATTTGGCGAACCCGTTTAACCACTAGCGTCAAGCTAACGTTCCTCGTGTATCATGCCACAGGTTAGCATGCAGCAGAATCCATATAGCCTTATTAATATTGGTTCCTGAGGTCTAGGAAGCATTCCAGGTCTCTTAGTACTGGCGGGTCTGCACTAGGATGGGAAACGTACAAGAACTACGGCCTGTGATTTCGGGGAGTTCTGAGCAATGAACCAATGGGAACAGTTAGATCCCGAGTCGTGGGCAGTGAAGGGCTTCTGTTTTTAAACTCCTAGATTGTGGTATGTTGAAACAACTCAACTATCTCCCGTCTAAAGCACCTTCGAGATGCAAAATAGAGAAGGAGACAGCAGGGTCAATGCTCTGCGGGCACTTTTGAAAATAAGGTTTGAAGGGATACTTTATTTTCCTCATTGGAATTTAGAGAGTTGTGGGATCAATTCTCACTATGAAGCATTGTACTTCCACACGTTCCCTTCACGGCTCAATTGCCTTTGTGATGACAAGTGAGTTTCTAGTAAAGAAACTTGGAGGTTTCCATTCTTTGGTGGTGCTCATCCTTCGGTAATCTTCAGTGAATTGGCGAAACCATTTGACCAATGGTGTCAAGGTAACGTTCCTCTTCTATCATGACACAGATTGGCATGCAGCTGAATCTCTGTAGCCTTGTCCATTGTGGTTCTTGAGCTCTAGGAAGCATTCCAGGTCTCTTAGTAGTGGCAGACCTGCAGTAGGTTGAGAAACGTACAAGTGGACGACCTGTGTGCTTTGTGAGTTGTGAGCAGTGCAGCGTTGGGAAAAGCTGGATGCCGAGTCATGGGGCTGAAGGTCTTCTTTTGTTAAACCTCTAGAATGTGGTAAGTTGAAGCAACTCAAGTATCTCCCTTCTAAAGCACCTTGGAGGTACAAAATAGAGAAAGAAACAGCAGGGTCAAGGCTCTGCGAGCCCTTTTGAAAATAAGGCTTGAAGGGAAACTTTAATTTCTTCATTGGGATTTAGAGAGTTTCGGACTCAGTTCTCCCAGAGAAACAGTGTAGTTGCACATGTTTTCTTCATAGCACAATTGCCTTTGTAATGACAAGTGAGTGTCTAGGAAAGAAACTTGGAGGTTGCCATTCTTTGGTAGGTGCTCGTCCTTCGGTAATCTTCAGGGAATTGGCGATCCCGTTTGACAACTAGCGTCAAACTAACGTTCCTCTTATATCATGACACAGATTGGAATGCAGCTGAATCCCTGTAGACTTATCCAGTGTGGTTCTTGAGATCTAGGAAGTATTGCAGGTCTCTTAGTAGTGGCAGATCTGCACTAGGATGAGAAACATACAAGAAGTCTGGCCTGTGTGTTTGGGGAGTTGTGAGCAGTGCAGCCTTGGGAACAGCTAGATGCCGAGTCATGGGGGTGAAGGTCTGCTTTTGTTGAACCTGTAGAATGTGGTCAGTTGAAGCAACTCAGGGATCTCCCATCTGAAGCACCATGGAGGTACAAAATAAAGAAATAAACAGCAGGGTCAATGCTCTGCAGTCCCTTTTGAAAATAAGGCTTGAAGGGAAACTTTATATTCTTCTTTGGGATTTAGAGAGTTGCAGGCTCAATTCTCCGTGACAAACACTGAAGTTGCAAATGATCTCTTCATAGCAAAATTGCCTTTGTGATGACAAGTGAATTCCTAGGAAAGAAACTTGGAGGTTGCCATTCTTTGGTAGGTTCTCATCCTTCAGTAATCTTCAGTGAATTTGTAAACCCGTTTGACCACTAGCCTCAAGCTAAAGTTCCTCGTGTATCATGCTACAGGTTAGCATGCAGCAGAATCCATATAGCCTTATTCAGATTGGTTCCTGAGCTCTAGGAAGCATTCCAGTTCTCTTAGTACTTGCGGGTCTGCACTAGGATGGGAAACGTACAGGAACTACGGCCTGTGAGTTTGGGGACTTGTGAACCATTCACCGATGGGAACAGTTAGATGCCGAGTCATGGGCATTGAAGGGCTTCTATTTTTAAACTCCTAGATTGTGGTAGGTTGAAACAACTCAAGTATCTCCCATCTAAAGCACCTTGGAATTGCAAAATAGAGAAGGAAACATCAGAGTTAATGCTCTGTGGGCCCTTCTGAAAATAAGTCTTGTAGGGATACTTTATTTTCCTCATTGGGATTTCGAGAGTTGCAGGATCAATTCTGACTATGAAGCACTGTACTTCCACACGTTCCCTTCTTGGCACAATTGCCTTTGTGATGACAAGCGAATTTCTAGGAAAGAAACCTGGAGGTTGCCATTCTTTGGTAGTGGCTTATCCTTCGGTAATCTTCAGTGAATTGGCGAACCCTTTTGACCACTAGTGTCAAGATAACGTTCCTCTTGTATCATGACGCAGATTGGCATGCAGCTAAATCCCTGTAACCTTATCAAGTGTGTTTATTGAACTCTAGTAAGCATTCCGAGTCTCTTACTAGGGGCATATCTGCACTAGGATGAGAAACGTACAAGAACACGGCCTGAGTGTTTGGGGAGTTGTGAGCAGTGCAGCGCTGGGAACAGCTAGATGCCAACTCATGGGGGTGAATGTCTTCTTTTGTTAAAGCTGAAGAATGTGATAAGTTGAAGAAACTCAAGTATCTCCCTTCTTAAGAACCTTGGAGGTACAACATAGAGAAAGAAACAGCAGGGTCAATGCTCTGTGGGCCCTTTTGAAAATAAGGCTTCAAGGGAAACTTTATTTTCTTAATTGGGATTTAGAGAGTTACGGGCTGAATTCTCCCAGAGAAACAGTGTAGTTGCACATGTTCTCTTCATAGCACAATTGCCTTTGTGATGACAAGTGAGATTTTAAGAAAGAAACTTGGGGGTTGCCATTCTTTGGTAGGTGCTCGTCCTTCGGTAATATTCAGTGAATTAGCGACCCCGTTTGACCACTAGTGTCAAGCTGACGTTTCTCTTGTATCATGACACAGATTGGCATGCAGCTGAAACCGTGTAGCCTTATCCATTGTGGTTATTGAGCTCTAGGAAGCATTCCAGCTCTTTTAGTATTGGCAGATCTGCACTACTATGAAAAACGTAGAAGAGGACGGCCTGTGTGTTTTGGGATTTGTGAGCAGTGCAGCATTGGGAACACCTATATGCCGAGTCATGGGGTGAAGGGCTTCTTTTGTTAAACCTCTAGAACTTGGTAAGTTGAAACAACTCAAGTATCTCCCATCTAAAGCACATTGGAGGTACAAAATAGAGAAAGAAACAGCAGGATCAAGGCTCTGCGGGCCCTTCTGCAAATAAGGCTTGAAGGGAAACTTTATTTTCTGAATTGGGATTTAGATAGTTACAGGCTCAATTCTCCCAGAAAAACAGTCTAGTTGCACCTGTTCTCTTCACAGCAAAATTGCCTTTGTGATGACAAGTGAGTTTCAAGGAAAGACACTTGGAGGTTGCAATTCTTTGGTAGGTGCTCATCTTTTGGTAATCTTCAGTGAATTGGCGAACCCATTTGACCACTAGCGTCAAGCTAACGTTCCTCGTGTATCATGCCACAGGTTAGCATGCAGCAGAATCCATATAGCCTTATTAATATTGGTTCCTGAGGTCTAGGAAGCATTCCAGGTCTCTTAGTACTGGCGGGTCTGCACTAGGATGGGAAACGTACAGGAACTACGGCCTGTGATTTCGGGGAGTTCTGAGCAATGAACCAATGGGAACAGTTAGATCCCGAGTCTTGGGCAGTGAAGGGCTTCTGTTTTTAAACTCCTAGATTGTGGTATGTTGAAACACCTCAAGTATCTCCCTTCTAAAGCACCTTCGAGATGCAAAATAGAGAAGGAGACAGCAGGGTCAATGCTCTGCGGGCACTTTTGAAAATAAGGTTTGAAGGGATACTTTATTTTCCTCATTGGAATTTAGAGAGTTGTGGGATCAATTCTCACTATGAAGCATTGTACTTCCACACGTTCCCTTCACGGCTCAATTGCCTTTGTGATGACAAGTGAGTTTCTAGTAAAGAAACTTGGAGGTTTCCATTCTTTGGTGGTGCTCATCCTTCGGTAATCTTCAGTGAATTGGCGAAACCGTTTGACCAATGGTGTCAAGGTAACGTTCCTCTTCTATCATGACACAGATTGGCATGCAGCTGAATCTCTGTAGCCTTGTCCATTGTGGTTCTTGAGCTCTAGGAAGCATTCCAGGTCTCTTAGTAGTGGCAGATCTGCAGTAGGTTGAGAAACGTACAAGTGGACGACCTGTGTGCTTTGTGAGTTGTGAGCAGTGCAGCGTTGGGAAAAGCTGGATGCCGAGTCATGGGGGTGAAGGGCTCCTTTTGTTAAACCTCTAGAATATGGTAAGTTGAAGCAACTCAAGTATCTCCCTTCTAAAGCACCTTGGAGGTACAAAATAGAGAAAGAAACAACAGGGTCAAGGCTCTGCGGGCCCTCTTGAAAATAAGGCTTGAAGGGAAACTTTATTTTCTTCATTGGGATTTAGAGAGTTACGGACTCAGTTCTCCCAGAGAAACAGTGTAGTTGCATATGTTTTCTTCATAGCACAATTGCCTTTGTAATGACAAGTGAGTGTCGAGGAAAGAAACTTGGAGGTTGCTATTCTTTGGTAGGTGCTCGTCCTTCGGTAATCTTCAGTGAATTGGCGAACCCGTTTGACCACTAGCGTCAAACTAACCTTCCTCTTGTATCATGACACAGATTGGCATGCAGCGTAATACCTGTAGCCTTATCCAGTGTGGTTCTTGAGCTCTAGGAAGCATTGCAGTTGTCTTAGTAGTGGCAGATCTGCCGTAGGATGAGAAACGTACAAGAAGGATGGCCTGTGTGTTTTGGGAGTCGTGAGCAGTGCAGCCTTGGGAACAGCTAGATGCCGAGTCATGGGGGTGAAGGTCTTCTTTTGTTAAACCTCTAGAATGTGGTAAGTTGAATCAACTGAGCTATCCCCCATCTGAAGCACTTTGGTGATACAAAATAGAGAAATAAACAACAGGGTCAATGCTCTGCGGTCCCTTTTGAAAATAAGGCTCAAAGGGAAACTTTATTTTCTTCATTGGGATTTAGAGAGCTGCAGTCTCAATTCTCCCTGACAAACACTGTAGTTGCAAATGTTCTCTTCATAGCAAAATTGCCTTTGTGATGACAAGTGAATTCCTAGGAAAGAAACTTGGAGGTTGCCATTCTTTGGTAGGTGCTCGTCCTTCAGTAATCTTCAGTGAATTTGTAAACCCGTTTGACCACTAGCCTCAAGCTAACGTTCCTCGTGTATCATGCTACAGGTTAGCATGCAGCAGAATCCATATAGCCTTATTCAGATTGGTTCCTGAGCTCTAGGAAGCATTCCAGTTCTCTTAGTACTTGCGGGTCTGCACTAGGATGGGAAACGTACAGGAACTACGGCCTGTGAGTTTGGGGACTTGTGAACCATTCACCGATGGGAACAGTTAGATGCCGAGTCATGGGCATTGAAGGGCTTGTATTTTTAAACTCCTAGATTGTGGTAGGTTGAAACAACTCAAGTATCTCCCATCTAAAGCACCTTGGAAATGCAAAATAGAGAAGGAAACATCAGAGTTAATGCTCTGTGGGCCCTTCTGAAAATAAGTCTTGTAGGGATACTTTATTTTCCTCATTGGGATTTCGAGAGTTGCAGGATCAATTCTGACTATGAAGCACTGTACTTCCACACGTTCCCTTCTTGGCACAATTGCCTTTGTGATGACAAGCGAATTTCTAGGAAAGAAACCTGGAGGTTGCCATTCTTTGGTAGTGGCTTATCCTTCGGTAATCTTCAGTGAATTGGCGAACCCTTTTGACCACTAGTGTCAAGATAACGTTCCTCTTGTATCATGACGCAGATTGGCATGCAGCTAAATCCCTGTAACCTTATCAAGTGTGTTTATTGAACTCTAGTAAGCATTCCGAGTCTCTTACTAGGGGCATATCTGCACTAGGATGAGAAACGTACAAGAACACGGCCTGAGTGTTTGGGGAGTTGTGAGCAGTGCAGCGCTGGGAACAGCTAGATGCCAACTCATGGGGGTGAATGTCTTCTTTTGTTAAAGCTGAAGAATGTGATAAGTTGAAGAAACTCAAGTATCTCCCTTCTTAAGAACCTTGGAGGTACAACATAGAGAAAGAAACAGCAGGGTCAATGCTCTGTGGGCCCTTTTGAAAATAAGGCTTCAAGGGAAACTTTATTTTCTTAATTGGGATTTAGAGAGTTACGGGCTGAATTCTCCCAGAGAAACAGTGTAGTTGCACATGTTCTCTTCATAGCACAATTGCCTTTGTGATGACAAGTGAGATTTTAAGAAAGAAACTTGGGGGTTGCCATTCTTTGGTAGGTGCTCGTCCTTCGGTAATATTCAGTGAATTAGCGACCCCGTTTGACCACTAGTGTCAAGCTGACGTTTCTCTTGTATCATGACACAGATTGGCATGCAGCTGAAACCGTGTAGCCTTATCCATTGTGGTTATTGAGCTCTAGGAAGCATTCCAGCTCTTTTAGTATTGGCAGATCTGCACTACTATGAAAAACGTAGAAGAGGACGGCCTGTGTGTTTTGGGATTTGTGAGCAGTGCAGCATTGGGAACACCTATATGCCGAGTCATGGGGTGAAGGGCTTCTTTTGTTAAACCTCTAGAACTTGGTAAGTTGAAACAACTCAAGTATCTCCCATCTAAAGCACATTGGAGGTACAAAATAGAGAAAGAAACAGCAGGATCAAGGCTCTGCGGGCCCTTCTGCAAATAAGGCTTGAAGGGAAACTTTATTTTCTGAATTGGGATTTAGATAGTTACAGGCTCAATTCTCCCAGAAAAACAGTCTAGTTGCACCTGTTCTCTTCACAGCAAAATTGCCTTTGTGATGACAAGTGAGTTTCAAGGAAAGACACTTGGAGGTTGCAATTCTTTGGTAGGTGCTCATCTTTTGGTAATCTTCAGTGAATTGGCGAACCCATTTGACCACTAGCGTCAAGCTAACGTTCCTCGTGTATCATGCCACAGGTTAGCATGCAGCAGAATCCATATAGCCTTATTAATATTGGTTCCTGAGGTCTAGGAAGCATTCCAGGTCTCTTAGTACTGGCGGGTCTGCACTAGGATGGGAAACGTACAGGAACTACGGCCTGTGATTTCGGGGAGTTCTGAGCAATGAACCAATGGGAACAGTTAGATCCCGAGTCTTGGGCAGTGAAGGGCTTCTGTTTTTAAACTCCTAGATTGTGGTATGTTGAAACACCTCAAGTATCTCCCTTCTAAAGCACCTTCGAGATGCAAAATAGAGAAGGAGACAGCAGGGTCAATGCTCTGCGGGCACTTTTGAAAATAAGGTTTGAAGGGATACTTTATTTTCCTCATTGGAATTTAGAGAGTTGTGGGATCAATTCTCACTATGAAGCATTGTACTTCCACACGTTCCCTTCACGGCTCAATTGCCTTTGTGATGACAAGTGAGTTTCTAGTAAAGAAACTTGGAGGTTTCCATTCTTTGGTGGTGCTCATCCTTCGGTAATCTTCAGTGAATTGGCGAAACCGTTTGACCAATGGTGTCAAGGTAACGTTCCTCTTCTATCATGACACAGATTGGCATGCAGCTGAATCTCTGTAGCCTTGTCCATTGTGGTTCTTGAGCTCTAGGAAGCATTCCAGGTCTCTTAGTAGTGGCAGATCTGCAGTAGGTTGAGAAACGTACAAGTGGACGACCTGTGTGCTTTGTGAGTTGTGAGCAGTGCAGCGTTGGGAAAAGCTGGATGCCGAGTCATGGGGGTGAAGGGCTCCTTTTGTTAAACCTCTAGAATATGGTAAGTTGAAGCAACTCAAGTATCTCCCTTCTAAAGCACCTTGGAGGTACAAAATAGAGAAAGAAACAACAGGGTCAAGGCTCTGCGGGCCCTCTTGAAAATAAGGCTTGAAGGGAAACTTTATTTTCTTCATTGGGATTTAGAGAGTTACGGACTCAGTTCTCCCAGAGAAACAGTGTAGTTGCATATGTTTTCTTCATAGCACAATTGCCTTTGTAATGACAAGTGAGTGTCGAGGAAAGAAACTTGGAGGTTGCTATTCTTTGGTAGGTGCTCGTCCTTCGGTAATCTTCAGTGAATTGGCGAACCCGTTTGACCACTAGCGTCAAACTAACCTTCCTCTTGTATCATGACACAGATTGGCATGCAGCGTAATACCTGTAGCCTTATCCAGTGTGGTTCTTGAGCTCTAGGAAGCATTGCAGTTGTCTTAGTAGTGGCAGATCTGCCGTAGGATGAGAAACGTACAAGAAGGATGGCCTGTGTGTTTTGGGAGTCGTGAGCAGTGCAGCCTTGGGAACAGCTAGATGCCGAGTCATGGGGGTGAAGGTCTTCTTTTGTTAAACCTCTAGAATGTGGTAAGTTGAATCAACTGAGCTATCCCCCATCTGAAGCACTTTGGTGATACAAAATAGAGAAATAAACAACAGGGTCAATGCTCTGCGGTCCCTTTTGAAAATAAGGCTCAAAGGGAAACTTTATTTTCTTCATTGGGATTTAGAGAGCTGCAGTCTCAATTCTCCCTGACAAACACTGTAGTTGCAAATGTTCTCTTCATAGCAAAATTGCCTTTGTGATGACAAGTGAATTCCTAGGAAAGAAACTTGGAGGTTGCCATTCTTTGGTAGGTGCTCGTCCTTCAGTAATCTTCAGTGAATTTGTAAACCCGTTTGACCACTAGCCTCAAGCTAACGTTCCTCGTGTATCATGCTACAGGTTAGCATGCAGCAGAATCCATATAGCCTTATTCAGATTGGTTCCTGAGCTCTAGGAAGCATTCCAGTTCTCTTAGTACTTGCGGGTCTGCACTAGGATGGGAAACGTACAGGAACTACGGCCTGTGAGTTTGGGGACTTGTGAACCATTCACCGATGGGAACAGTTAGATGCCGAGTCATGGGCATTGAAGGGCTTGTATTTTTAAACTCCTAGATTGTGGTAGGTTGAAACAACTCAAGTATCTCCCATCTAAAGCACCTTGGAAATGCAAAATAGAGAAGGAAACATCAGAGTTAATGCTCTGTGGGCCCTTCTGAAAATAAGTCTTGTAGGGATACTTTATTTTCCTCATTGGGATTTCGAGAGTTGCAGGATCAATTCTGACTATGAAGCACTGTACTTCCACACGTTCCCTTCTTGGCACAATTGCCTTTGTGATGACAAGCGAATTTCTAGGAAAGAAACCTGGAGGTTGCCATTCTTTGGTAGTGGCTTATCCTTCGGTAATCTTCAGTGAATTGGCGAACCCTTTTGACCACTAGTGTCAAGATAACGTTCCTCTTGTATCATGACGCAGATTGGCATGCAGCTAAATCCCTGTAACCTTATCAAGTGTGTTTATTGAACTCTAGTAAGCATTCCGAGTCTCTTACTAGGGGCATATCTGCACTAGGATGAGAAACGTACAAGAACACGGCCTGAGTGTTTGGGGAGTTGTGAGCAGTGCAGCGCTGGGAACAGCTAGATGCCAACTCATGGGGGTGAATGTCTTCTTTTGTTAAAGCTGAAGAATGTGATAAGTTGAAGAAACTCAAGTATCTCCCTTCTTAAGAACCTTGGAGGTACAACATAGAGAAAGAAACAGCAGGGTCAATGCTCTGTGGGCCCTTTTGAAAATAAGGCTTCAAGGGAAACTTTATTTTCTTAATTGGGATTTAGAGAGTTACGGGCTGAATTCTCCCAGAGAAACAGTGTAGTTGCACATGTTCTCTTCATAGCACAATTGCCTTTGTGATGACAAGTGAGATTTTAAGAAAGAAACTTGGGGGTTGCCATTCTTTGGTAGGTGCTCGTCCTTCGGTAATATTCAGTGAATTAGCGACCCCGTTTGACCACTAGTGTCAAGCTGACGTTTCTCTTGTATCATGACACAGATTGGCATGCAGCTGAAACCGTGTAGCCTTATCCATTGTGGTTATTGAGCTCTAGGAAGCATTCCAGCTCTTTTAGTATTGGCAGATCTGCACTACTATGAAAAACGTAGAAGAGGACGGCCTGTGTGTTTTGGGATTTGTGAGCAGTGCAGCATTGGGAACACCTATATGCCGAGTCATGGGGTGAAGGGCTTCTTTTGTTAAACCTCTAGAACTTGGTAAGTTGAAACAACTCAAGTATCTCCCATCTAAAGCACATTGGAGGTACAAAATAGAGAAAGAAACAGCAGGATCAAGGCTCTGCGGGCCCTTCTGCAAATAAGGCTTGAAGGGAAACTTTATTTTCTGAATTGGGATTTAGATAGTTACAGGCTCAATTCTCCCAGAAAAACAGTCTAGTTGCACCTGTTCTCTTCACAGCAAAATTGCCTTTGTGATGACAAGTGAGTTTCAAGGAAAGACACTTGGAGGTTGCAATTCTTTGGTAGGTGCTCATCTTTTGGTAATCTTCAGTGAATTGGCGAACCCATTTGACCACTAGCGTCAAGCTAACGTTCCTCGTGTATCATGCCACAGGTTAGCATGCAGCAGAATCCATATAGCCTTATTAATATTGGTTCCTGAGGTCTAGGAAGCATTCCAGGTCTCTTAGTACTGGCGGGTCTGCACTAGGATGGGAAACGTACAGGAACTACGGCCTGTGATTTCGGGGAGTTCTGAGCAATGAACCAATGGGAACAGTTAGATCCCGAGTCTTGGGCAGTGAAGGGCTTCTGTTTTTAAACTCCTAGATTGTGGTATGTTGAAACACCTCAAGTATCTCCCTTCTAAAGCACCTTCGAGATGCAAAATAGAGAAGGAGACAGCAGGGTCAATGCTCTGCGGGCACTTTTGAAAATAAGGTTTGAAGGGATACTTTATTTTCCTCATTGGAATTTAGAGAGTTGTGGGATCAATTCTCACTATGAAGCATTGTACTTCCACACGTTCCCTTCACGGCTCAATTGCCTTTGTGATGACAAGTGAGTTTCTAGTAAAGAAACTTGGAGGTTTCCATTCTTTGGTGGTGCTCATCCTTCGGTAATCTTCAGTGAATTGGCGAAACCGTTTGACCAATGGTGTCAAGGTAACGTTCCTCTTCTATCATGACACAGATTGGCATGCAGCTGAATCTCTGTAGCCTTGTCCATTGTGGTTCTTGAGCTCTAGGAAGCATTCCAGGTCTCTTAGTAGTGGCAGATCTGCAGTAGGTTGAGAAACGTACAAGTGGACGACCTGTGTGCTTTGTGAGTTGTGAGCAGTGCAGCGTTGGGAAAAGCTGGATGCCGAGTCATGGGGGTGAAGGGCTCCTTTTGTTAAACCTCTAGAATATGGTAAGTTGAAGCAACTCAAGTATCTCCCTTCTAAAGCACCTTGGAGGTACAAAATAGAGAAAGAAACAACAGGGTCAAGGCTCTGCGGGCCCTCTTGAAAATAAGGCTTGAAGGGAAACTTTATTTTCTTCATTGGGATTTAGAGAGTTACGGACTCAGTTCTCCCAGAGAAACAGTGTAGTTGCATATGTTTTCTTCATAGCACAATTGCCTTTGTAATGACAAGTGAGTGTCGAGGAAAGAAACTTGGAGGTTGCTATTCTTTGGTAGGTGCTCGTCCTTCGGTAATCTTCAGTGAATTGGCGAACCCGTTTGACCACTAGCGTCAAACTAACCTTCCTCTTGTATCATGACACAGATTGGCATGCAGCGTAATCCCTGTAGCCTTATCCAGTGTGGTTCTTGAGCTCTAGGAAGCATTGCAGGTGTCTTAGTAGTGGCAGATCTGCCGTAGGATGAGAAACGTACAAGAAGGATGGCCTGTGTGTTTTGGGAGTTGTGAGCAGTGCAGCCTTGGGAACAGCTAGATGCCGAGTCATGGGGGTGAAGGTCTTCTTTTGTTAAACCTCTAGAATGTGGTAAGTTGAATCAACTGAGCTATCCCCCATCTGAAGCACTTTGGTGATACAAAATAGAGAAATAAACAACAGGGTCAATGCTCTGCGGTCCCTTTTGAAAATAAGGCTCAAAGGGAAACTTTATTTTCTTCATTGGGATTTAGAGAGCTGCAGTCTCAATTCTCCCTGACAAACACTGTAGTTGCAAATGTTCTCTTCATAGCAAAATTGCCTTTGTGATGACAAGTGAATTCCTAGGAAAGAAACTTGGAGGTTGCCATTCTTTGGTAGGTGCTCGTCCTTCAGTAATCTTCAGTGAATTTGTAAACCCGTTTGACCACTAGCCTCAAGCTAACGTTCCTCGTGTATCATGCTACAGGTTAGCATGCAGCAGAATCCATATAGCCTTATTCAGATTGGTTCCTGAGCTCTAGGAAGCATTCCAGTTCTCTTAGTACTTGCGGGTCTGCACTAGGATGGGAAACGTACAGGAACTACGGCCTGTGAGTTTGGGGACTTGTGAACCATTCACCGATGGGAACAGTTAGATGCCGAGTCATGGGCATTGAAGGGCTTGTATTTTTAAACTCCTAGATTGTGGTAGGTTGAAACAACTCAAGTATCTCCCATCTAAAGCACCTTGGAAATGCAAAATAGAGAAGGAAACATCAGAGTTAATGCTCTGTGGGCCCTTCTGAAAATAAGTCTTGTAGGGATACTTTATTTTCCTCATTGGGATTTCGAGAGTTGCAGGATCAATTCTGACTATGAAGCACTGTACTTCCACACGTTCCCTTCTTGGCACAATTGCCTTTGTGATGACAAGCGAATTTCTAGGAAAGAAACCTGGAGGTTGCCATTCTTTGGTAGTTGCTTATCCTTCGGTAATCTTCAGTGAATTGGCGAACCCTTTTGACCACTAGTGTCAAGATAACGTTCCTCTTGTATCATGACGCAGATTGGCATGCAGCTAAATCCCTGTAACCTTATCAAGTGTGTTTATTGAACTCTAGTAAGCATTCCGAGTCTCTTACTAGGGGCATATCTGCACTAGGATGAGAAACGTACAAGAACACGGCCTGAGTGTTTGGGGAGTTGTGAGCAGTGCAGCGCTGGGAACAGCTAGATGCCAACTCATGGGGGTGAATGTCTTCTTTTGTTAAAGCTGAAGAATGTGATAAGTTGAAGAAACTCAAGTATCTCCCTTCTTAAGAACCTTGGAGGTACAACATAGAGAAAGAAACAGCAGGGTCAATGCTCTGTGGGCCCTTTTGAAAATAAGGCTTCAAGGGAAACTTTATTTTCTTAATTGGGATTTAGAGAGTTACGGGCTGAATTCTCCCAGAGAAACAGTGTAGTTGCACATGTTCTCTTCATAGCACAATTGCCTTTGTGATGACAAGTGAGATTTTAAGAAAGAAACTTGGGGGTTGCCATTCTTTGGTAGGTGCTCGTCCTTCGGTAATATTCAGTGAATTAGCGACCCCGTTTGACCACTAGTGTCAAGCTGACGTTTCTCTTGTATCATGACACAGATTGGCATGCAGCTGAAACCGTGTAGCCTTATCCATTGTGGTTATTGAGCTCTAGGAAGCATTCCAGCTCTTTTAGTATTGGCAGATCTGCACTACTATGAAAAACGTAGAAGAGGACGGCCTGTGTGTTTTGGGATTTGTGAGCAGTGCAGCATTGGGAACACCTATATGCCGAGTCATGGGGTGAAGGGCTTCTTTTGTTAAACCTCTAGAACTTGGTAAGTTGAAACAACTCAAGTATCTCCCATCTAAAGCACATTGGAGGTACAAAATAGAGAAAGAAACAGCAGGATCAAGGCTCTGCGGGCCCTTCTGCAAATAAGGCTTGAAGGGAAACTTTATTTTCTGAATTGGGATTTAGATAGTTACAGGCTCAATTCTCCCAGAAAAACAGTCTAGTTGCACCTGTTCTCTTCACAGCAAAATTGCCTTTGTGATGACAAGTGAGTTTCAAGGAAAGACACTTGGAGGTTGCAATTCTTTGGTAGGTGCTCATCTTTTGGTAATCTTCAGTGAATTGGCGAACCCATTTGACCACTAGCGTCAAGCTAACGTTCCTCGTGTATCATGCCACAGGTTAGCATGCAGCAGAATCCATATAGCCTTATTAATATTGGTTCCTGAGGTCTAGGAAGCATTCCAGGTCTCTTAGTACTGGCGGGTCTGCACTAGGATGGGAAACGTACAGGAACTACGGCCTGTGATTTCGGGGAGTTCTGAGCAATGAACCAATGGGAACAGTTAGATCCCGAGTCTTGGGCAGTGAAGGGCTTCTGTTTTTAAACTCCTAGATTGTGGTATGTTGAAACACCTCAAGTATCTCCCTTCTAAAGCACCTTCGAGATGCAAAATAGAGAAGGAGACAGCAGGGTCAATGCTCTGCGGGCACTTTTGAAAATAAGGTTTGAAGGGATACTTTATTTTCCTCATTGGAATTTAGAGAGTTGTGGGATCAATTCTCACTATGAAGCATTGTACTTCCACACGTTCCCTTCACGGCTCAATTGCCTTTGTGATGACAAGTGAGTTTCTAGTAAAGAAACTTGGAGGTTTCCATTCTTTGGTGGTGCTCATCCTTCGGTAATCTTCAGTGAATTGGCGAAACCGTTTGACCAATGGTGTCAAGGTAACGTTCCTCTTCTATCATGACACAGATTGGCATGCAGCTGAATCTCTGTAGCCTTGTCCATTGTGGTTCTTGAGCTCTAGGAAGCATTCCAGGTCTCTTAGTAGTGGCAGATCTGCAGTAGGTTGAGAAACGTACAAGTGGACGACCTGTGTGCTTTGTGAGTTGTGAGCAGTGCAGCGTTGGGAAAAGCTGGATGCCGAGTCATGGGGGTGAAGGGCTCCTTTTGTTAAACCTCTAGAATATGGTAAGTTGAAGCAACTCAAGTATCTCCCTTCTAAAGCACCTTGGAGGTACAAAATAGAGAAAGAAACAACAGGGTCAAGGCTCTGCGGGCCCTCTTGAAAATAAGGCTTGAAGGGAAACTTTATTTTCTTCATTGGGATTTAGAGAGTTACGGACTCAGTTCTCCCAGAGAAACAGTGTAGTTGCATATGTTTTCTTCATAGCACAATTGCCTTTGTAATGACAAGTGAGTGTCGAGGAAAGAAACTTGGAGGTTGCTATTCTTTGGTAGGTGCTCGTCCTTCGGTAATCTTCAGTGAATTGGCGAACCCGTTTGACCACTAGCGTCAAACTAACCTTCCTCTTGTATCATGACACAGATTGGCATGCAGCGTAATCCCTGTAGCCTTATCCAGTGTGGTTCTTGAGCTCTAGGAAGCATTGCAGGTGTCTTAGTAGTGGCAGATCTGCCGTAGGATGAGAAACGTACAAGAAGGATGGCCTGTGTGTTTTGGGAGTTGTGAGCAGTGCAGCCTTGGGAACAGCTAGATGCCGAGTCATGGGGGTGAAGGTCTTCTTTTGTTAAACCTCTAGAATGTGGTAAGTTGAATCAACTGAGCTATCCCCCATCTGAAGCACTTTGGTGATACAAAATAGAGAAATAAACAACAGGGTCAATGCTCTGCGGTCCCTTTTGAAAATAAGGCTCAAAGGGAAACTTTATTTTCTTCATTGGGATTTAGAGAGCTGCAGTCTCAATTCTCCCTGACAAACACTGTAGTTGCAAATGTTCTCTTCATAGCAAAATTGCCTTTGTGATGACAAGTGAATTCCTAGGAAAGAAACTTGGAGGTTGCCATTCTTTGGTAGGTGCTCGTCCTTCAGTAATCTTCAGTGAATTTGTAAACCCGTTTGACCACTAGCCTCAAGCTAACGTTCCTCGTGTATCATGCTACAGGTTAGCATGCAGCAGAATCCATATAGCCTTATTCAGATTGGTTCCTGAGCTCTAGGAAGCATTCCAGTTCTCTTAGTACTTGCGGGTCTGCACTAGGATGGGAAACGTACAGGAACTACGGCCTGTGAGTTTGGGGACTTGTGAACCATTCACCGATGGGAACAGTTAGATGCCGAGTCATGGGCATTGAAGGGCTTGTATTTTTAAACTCCTAGATTGTGGTAGGTTGAAACAACTCAAGTATCTCCCATCTAAAGCACCTTGGAAATGCAAAATAGAGAAGGAAACATCAGAGTTAATGCTCTGTGGGCCCTTCTGAAAATAAGTCTTGTAGGGATACTTTATTTTCCTCATTGGGATTTCGAGAGTTGCAGGATCAATTCTGACTATGAAGCACTGTACTTCCACACGTTCCCTTCTTGGCACAATTGCCTTTGTGATGACAAGCGAATTTCTAGGAAAGAAACCTGGAGGTTGCCATTCTTTGGTAGTTGCTTATCCTTCGGTAATCTTCAGTGAATTGGCGAACCCTTTTGACCACTAGCATCAAGATAACGTTCCTCTTGTATCATGACGCAGATTGGCATGCAGCTAAATCCCTGTAACCTTATCAAGTGTGTTTATTGAACTCTAGTAAGCATTCCGAGTCTCTTACTAGGGGCATATCTGCACTAGGATGAGAAACATACAAGAACACGGACTGAGTGTTTGGGGAGTTGTGAGCAGTGCAGCGCTGGGAACAGCTAGATGCCAACTCATGGGGGTGAATGTCTTCTTTTGTTAAAGCTGAAGAATGTGATAAGTTGAAGAAACTCAAGTATCTCCCTTCTTAAGCACCTTGGAGGTACAACATAGAGAAAGAAACAGCAGGGTCAATGCTCTGCGGGCCCTTTTGAAAATAAGGCTTCAAGGGAAACTTTATTTTCTTAATTGGGATTTAGAGAGTTACGGGCTGAATTCTCCCAGAGAAACAGTGTAGTTGCACATGTTCTCTTCATAGCACAATTGCCTTTGTGATGACAAGTGAGATTTTAAGAAAGAAACTTGGGGGTTGCCATTCTTTGGTAGGTGCTCGTCCTTCGGTAATATTCAGTGAATTAGCGACCCCGTTTGACCACTAGTGTCAAGCTGACGTTTCTCTTGTATCATGGCACAGATTGGCATGCAGCTGAAACCGTGTAGCCTTATCCATTGTGGTTATTGAGCTCTAGGAAGCATTCCAGCTCTCTTAGTATTGGCAGATCTGCACTACTATGAAAAACGTAGAAGAGGACGGCCTGTGTGTTTTGGGATTTGTGAGCAGTGCAGCATTGGGAACAACTATATGCCGAGTCATGGGGTGAAGGGCTTCTTTTGTTAAACCTCTAGAACTTGGTAAGTTGAAACAACTCAAGCATCTCCCATCTAAAGCACATTGGAGGTAAAAAAATAGAGAAAGAAAGAGCAGGATCAAGGCTCTGCGGGCCCTACTGCAAATAAGGCTTGAAGGGAAACTTTATTTTCTTAATTGGGATTTAGATAATTACAGGCTCAATTCTCCCAGACAAACAGTCTAGTTGCACCTGTTCTCTTCACAGCAAAATTTCCTTTGTGATGACAAGTGAGTTTCAAGGAAAGACACTTGGAGGTTGCAATTCTTTGGTAGGTGCTCATCTTTCGGTAATCTTCAGTGAATTGGCGAACCCGTTTGACCACTAGCGTCAAGCTAACGTTCCTCGTGTATCATGCCACAGGTTCGCATGCAGCAGAATCCATATAGCCTTATTAATATTGGTTCCTGAGGTCTAGGAAGCATTCCAGGTCTCTTAGTACTGGCGGGTCTGCACTAGGATGGGAAACGTACAAGAACTACGGCCTGTGATTTCGGGGAGTTCTGAGCAATGAACCAATGGGAACAGTTAGATCCCGAGTCGTGGGCAGTGAAGGGCTTCTGTTTTTAAACTCCTAGATTGTGGTATGTTGAAACAACTCAACTATCTCCCGTCTAAAGCACCTTCGAGATGCAAAATAGAGAAGGAGACAGCAGGGTCAATGCTCTGCGGGCACTTTTGAAAATAAGGTTTGAAGGGATACTTTATTTTCCTCATTGGAATTTAGAGAGTTGTGGGATCAATTCTCACTATGAAGCATTGTACTTCCACACGTTCCCTTCACGGCTCAATTGCCTTTGTGATGACAAGTGAGTTTCTAGTAAAGAAACTTGGAGGTTTCCATTCTTTGGTGGTGCTCATCCTTCGGTAATCTTCAGTGAATTGGCGAAACCGTTTGACCAATGGTGTCAAGGTAACGTTCCTCTTCTATCATGACACAGATTGGCATGCAGCTGAATCTCTGTAGCCTTGTCCATTGTGGTTCTTGAGCTCTAGGAAGCATTCCAGGTCTCTTAGTAGTGGCAGACCTGCAGTAGGTTGAGAAACGTACAAGTGGACGACCTGTGTGCTTTGTGAGTTGTGAGCAGTGCAGCGTTGGGAAAAGCTGGATGCCGAGTCATGGGGCTGAAGGTCTTCTTTTGTTAAACCTCTAGAATGTGGTAAGTTGAAGCAACTCAAGTATCTCCCTTCTAAAGCACCTTGGAGGTACAAAATAGAGAAAGAAACAGCAGGGTCAAGGCTCTGCGAGCCCTTTTGAAAATAAGGCTTGAAGGGAAACTTTAATTTCTTCATTGGGATTTAGAGAGTTACGGACTCAGTTCTCCCAGAGAAACAGTGTAGTTGCACATGTTTTCCTCATAGCACAATTGCCTTTGTAATGACAAGTGAGTGTCTAGGAAAGAAACTTGGAGGTTGCCATTCTTTGGTAGGTGCTCGTCCTTCGGTAATCTTCAGGGAATTGGCGATCCCGTTTGACCACTAGCGTCAAACTAACGTTCCTCTTATATCATGACACAGATTGGAATGCAGCTGAATCCCTGTAGACTTATCCAGTGTGGTTCTTGAGCTCTAGGAAGTATTGCAGGTCTCTTAGTAGTGGCAGATCTGCACTAGGATGAGAAACATACAAGAAGTCTGGCCTGTGTGTTTGGGGAGTTGTGAGCAGTGCAGCCTTGGGAACAGCTAGATGCCGAGTCATGGGGGTGAAGGTCTGCTTTTGTTGAACCTGTAGAATGTGGTCAGTTGAAGCAACTCAGGGATCTCCCATCTGAAGCACCATGGAGGTACAAAATAAAGAAATAAACAGCAGGGTCAATGCTCTGCAGTCCCTTTTGAAAATAAGGCTTGAAGGGAAACTTTATATTCTTCTTTGGGATTTAGAGAGTTGCAGGCTCAATTCTCCGTGACAAACACTGAAGTTGCAAATGATCTCTTCATAGCAAAATTGCCTTTGTGATGACAAGTGAATTCCTAGGAAAGAAACTTGGAGGTTGCCATTCTTTGGTAGGTTCTCATCCTTCAGTAATCTTCAGTGAATTTGTAAACCCGTTTGACCACTAGCCTCAAGCTAAAGTTCCTCGTGTATCATGCTACAGGTTAGCATGCAGCAGAATCCATATAGCCTTATTCAGATTGGTTCCTGAGCTCTAGGAAGCATTCCAGTTCTCTTAGTACTTGCGGGTCTGCACTAGGATGGGAAACGTACAGGAACTACGGCCTGTGAGTTTGGGGACTTGTGAACCATTCACCGATGGGAACAGTTAGATGCCGAGTCATGGGCATTGAAGGGCTTCTATTTTTAAACTCCTAGATTGTGGTAGGTTGAAACAACTCAAGTATCTCCCATCTAAAGCACCTTGGAATTGCAAAATAGAGAAGGAAACATCAGAGTTAATGCTCTGTGGGCCCTTCTGAAAATAAGTCTTGTAGGGATACTTTATTTTCCTCATTGGGATTTCGAGAGTTGCAGGATCAATTCTGACTATGAAGCACTGTACTTCCACACGTTCCCTTCTTGGCACAATTGCCTTTGTGATGACAAGCGAATTTCTAGGAAAGAAACCTGGAGGTTGCCATTCTTTGGTAGTGGCTTATCCTTCGGTAATCTTCAGTGAATTGGCGAACCCTTTTGACCACTAGTGTCAAGATAACGTTCCTCTTGTATCATGACGCAGATTGGCATGCAGCTAAATCCCTGTAACCTTATCAAGTGTGTTTATTGAACTCTAGTAAGCATTCCGAGTCTCTTACTAGGGGCATATCTGCACTAGGATGAGAAACGTACAAGAACACGGCCTGAGTGTTTGGGGAGTTGTGAGCAGTGCAGCGCTGGGAACAGCTAGATGCCAACTCATGGGGGTGAATGTCTTCTTTTGTTAAAGCTGAAGAATGTGATAAGTTGAAGAAACTCAAGTATCTCCCTTCTTAAGCACCTTGGAGGTACAACATAGAGAAAGAAACAGCAGGGTCAATGCTCTGTGGGCCCTTTTGAAAATAAGGCTTCAAGGGAAACTTTATTTTCTTAATTGGGATTTAGAGAGTTACGGGCTGAATTCTCCCAGAGAAACAGTGTAGTTGCACATGTTCTCTTCATAGCACAATTGCCTTTGTGATGACAAGTGAGATTTTAAGAAAGAAACTTGGGGGTTGCCATTCTTTGGTAGGTGCTCGTCCTTCGGTAATATTCAGTGAATTAGCGACCCCGTTTGTCCACTAGTGTCAAGCTGACGTTTCTCTTGTATCATGACACAGATTGGCATGCAGCTGAAACCGTGTAGCCTTATCCATTGTGGTTATTGAGCTCTAGGAAGCATTCCAGCTCTTTTAGTATTGGCAGATCTGCACTACTATGAAAAACGTAGAAGAGGACGGCCTGTGTGTTTTGGGATTTGTGAGCAGTGCAGCATTGGGAACACCTATATGCCGAGTCATGGGGTGAAGGGCTTCTTTTGTTAAACCTCTAGAACTTGGTAAGTTGAAACAACTCAAGTATCTCCCATCTAAAGCACATTGGAGGTACAAAATAGAGAAAGAAACAGCAGGATCAAGGCTCTGCGGGCCCTTCTGCAAATAAGGCTTGAAGGGAAACTTTATTTTCTGAATTGGGATTTAGATAGTTACAGGCTCAATTCTCCCAGAAAAACAGTCTAGTTGCACCTGTTCTCTTCACAGCAAAATTGCCTTTGTGATGACAAGTGAGTTTCAAGGAAAGACACTTGGAGGTTGCAATTCTTTGGTAGGTGCTCATCTTTTGGTAATCTTCAGTGAATTGGCGAACCCATTTGACCACTAGCGTCAAGCTAACGTTCCTCGTGTATCATGCCACAGGTTAGCATGCAGCAGAATCCATATAGCCTTATTAATATTGGTTCCTGAGGTCTAGGAAGCATTCCAGGTCTCTTAGTACTGGCGGGTCTGCACTAGGATGGGAAACGTACAGGAACTACGGCCTGTGATTTCGGGGAGTTCTGAGCAATGAACCAATGGGAACAGTTAGATCCCGAGTCTTGGGCAGTGAAGGGCTTCTGTTTTTAAACTCCTAGATTGTGGTATGTTGAAACACCTCAAGTATCTCCCTTCTAAAGCACCTTCGAGATGCAAAATAGAGAAGGAGACAGCAGGGTCAATGCTCTGCGGGCACTTTTGAAAATAAGGTTTGAAGGGATACTTTATTTTCCTCATTGGAATTTAGAGAGTTGTGGGATCAATTCTCACTATGAAGCATTGTACTTCCACACGTTCCCTTCACGGCTCAATTGCCTTTGTGATGACAAGTGAGTTTCTAGTAAAGAAACTTGGAGGTTTCCATTCTTTGGTGGTGCTCATCCTTCGGTAATCTTCAGTGAATTGGCGAAACCGTTTGACCAATGGTGTCAAGGTAACGTTCCTCTTCTATCATGACACAGATTGGCATGCAGCTGAATCTCTGTAGCCTTGTCCATTGTGGTTCTTGAGCTCTAGGAAGCATTCCAGGTCTCTTAGTAGTGGCAGATCTGCAGTAGGTTGAGAAACGTACAAGTGGACGACCTGTGTGCTTTGTGAGTTGTGAGCAGTGCAGCGTTGGGAAAAGCTGGATGCCGAGTCATGGGGGTGAAGGTCTCCTTTTGTTAAACCTCTAGAATATGGTAAGTTGAAGCAACTCAAGTATCTCCCTTCTAAAGCACCTTGGAGGTACAAAATAGAGAAAGAAACAGCAGGGTCAAGGCTCTGCGGGCCCTCTTGAAAATAAGGCTTGAAGGGAAACTTTATTTTCTTCATTGGGATTTAGAGAGTTACGGACTCAGTTCTCCCAGAGAAACAGTGTAGTTGCATATGTTTTCTTCATAGCACAATTGCCTTTGTAATGACAAGTGAGTGTCGAGGAAAGAAACTTGGAGGTTGCTATTCTTTGGTAGGTGCTCGTCCTTCGGTAATCTTCAGTGAATTGGCGAACCCGTTTGACCACTAGCGTCAAACTAACCTTCCTCTTGTATCATGACACAGATTGGCATGCAGCGTAATCACTGTAGCCTTATCCAGTGTGGTTCTTGAGCTCTAGGAAGCATTGCAGGTGTCTTAGTAGTGGCAGATCTGCCGTAGGATGAGAAGCGTACAAGAAGGATGGCCTGTGTGTTTTGGGAGTTGTGAGCAGTGCAGCCTTGGGAACAGCTAGATGCCGAGTCATGGGGGTGAAGGTCTTCTTTTGTTAAACCTCTAGAATGTGGTAAGTTGAATCAACTGAGCTATCCCCCATCTGAAGCACCTTGGTGATACAAAATAGAGAAATAAACAACAGGGTCAATGCTCTGCGGTCCCTTTTGAAAATAAGGCTCAAAGGGAAACTTTATTTTCTTCATTGGGATTTAGAGAGCTGCAGTCTCAATTCTCCCTGACAAACACTGTAGTTGCAAATGTTCTCTTCATAGCAAAATTGCCTTTGTGATGACAAGTGAATTCCTAGGAAAGAAACTTGGAGGTTGCCATTCTTTGGTAGGTGCTCGTCCTTCAGTAATCTTCAGTGAATTTGTAAACCCGTTTGACCACTAGCCTCAAGCTAACGTTCCTCGTGTATCATGCTACAGGTTAGCATGCAGCAGAATCCATATAGCCTTATTCAGATTGGTTCCTGAGCTCTAGGAAGCATTCCAGTTCTCTTAGTACTGGCGGGTCTGCACTAGGATGGGAAACGTACAGGAACTACGGCCTGTGAGTTTGGCGACTTGTGAGCCATTCACCAATGGGAACAGTTAGATGCCGAGTCATGGGCATTGAAGGGCTTCTATTTTTAAACTTCTAGATTGTGGTAGTTTGAAACAACTCAAGTATCTCCCTTCTAAAGCACCTTGGAAATGCAAAATAGAGAAGGAAACATCAGAGTTAATGCTCTGTGGGCCCTTCTGAAAATAAGTCTTGTAGGGATACTTTATTTTCCTCATTGGGATTACGAGAGTTGCAGGATCAATTCTGACTATGAAGCACTGTACTTCCACACGTTCCCTTCTTGGCACAATTGCCTTTGTGATGACAAGCGAATTTCTAGGAAAGAAACCTGGAGGTTGCCATTCTTTGGTTGTTGCTTATCCTTCGGTAATCTTCAGTGAATTGGCGAACCCTTTTGACCACTAGCGTCAAGATAACGTTCCTCTTCTATCATGACACAGATTGGCATGCAGCTGAATCTCTGTAGCCTTGTCCATTGTGGTTCTTGAGCTCTAGGAAGCATTCCAGGTCTCTTAGTAGTGGCAGATCTGCACTAGGTTGAGAAACGTACAAGTGGACGACCTGTGTGCTTTGTGAGTTGTGAGCAGTGCAGCGTTGGGAAAAGCTGGATGCCGAGTCATGGGGGTGAAGGTCTTCTTTTGTTAAACCTCTAGAACTTGGTAAGTTGAAACAACTCAAGTATCTCCCATCTAAAGCACATTGGAGGTACAAAATAGAGAAAGAAACAGCAGGATCAAGGCTCTGCGGGCCCTTCTGCAAATAAGGCTTGAAGGGAAACTTTATTTTCTTAATTGGGATTTAGATAATTACGGGCTCAATTCTCCCAGACAAACAGTCTAGTTGCACCTGTTCTCTTCATAGCAAAATTGCCTTTGTGATGACAAGTGAGTTTCAAGGAAAGACACTTGGAGGTTGCAATTCTTTGGTAGGTGCTCATCTTTCGGTAATCTTCAGTGAATTGGCGAACCCGTTTGACCACTAGCGTCAAGCTAACATTCCTCGTGTATCATGCCACAGGTTAGCATGCAGCAGAATCCATATAGCCTTATTAATATTGGTTCCTGAGGTCTAGGAAGCATTCCAGGTCTCTTAGTACTGGCGGGTCTGCACTAGGATGGGAAACGTACAAGAACTACGGCCTGTGATTTCGGGGAGTTCTGAGCAATGAACCAATGGGAACAGTTAGATCCCGAGTCGTGGGCAGTGAAGGGCTTCTGTTTTTAAACTCCTAGATTGTGGTATGTTGAAACAACTCAACTATCTCCCGTCTAAAGCACCTTCGAGATGCAAAATAGAGAAGGAGACAGCAGGGTCAATGCTCTGCGGGCACTTTTGAAAATAAGGTTTGAAGGGATACTTTATTTTCCTCATTGGAATTTAGAGAGTTGTGGGATCAATTCTCACTATGAAGCATTGTACTTCCACACGTTCCCTTCACGGCTCAATTGCCTTTGTGATGACAAGTGAGTTTCTAGTAAAGAAACTTGGAGGTTTCCATTCTTTGGTGGTGCTCATCCTTCGGTAATCTTCAGTGAATTGGCGAAACCGTTTGACCAATGGTGTCAAGGTAACGTTCCTCTTCTATCATGACACAGATTGGCATGCAGCTGAATCTCTGTAGCCTTGTCCATTGTGGTTCTTGAGCTCTAGGAAGCATTCCAGGTCTCTTAGTAGTGGCAGACCTGCAGTAGGTTGAGAAACGTACAAGTGGACGACCTGTGTGCTTTGTGAGTTGTGAGCAGTGCAGCGTTGGGAAAAGCTGGATGCCGAGTCATGGGGCTGAAGGTCTTCTTTTGTTAAACCTCTAGAATATGGTAAGTTGAAGCAACTCAAGTATCTCCCTTCTAAAGCACCTTGGAGGTACAAAATAGAGAAAGAAACAGCAGGGTCAAGGCTCTGCGGGCCCTCTTGAAAATAAGGCTTGAAGGGAAACTTTATTTTCTTCATTGGGATTTAGAGAGTTACGGACTCAGTTCTCCCAGAGAAACAGTGTAGTTGCACATGTTTTCTTCATAGCACAATTGCCTTTGTAATGACAAGTGAGTGTCTAGGAAAGAAACTTGGCGGTTGCCATTCTTTGGTAGGTGCTCGTCCTTCGGTAATCTTCAGGGAATTGGCGATCCCGTTTGACCACTAGCGTCAAACTAACGTTCCTCTTATATCATGACACAGATTGGCATGCAGCTGAATCCCTGTAGACTTATCCAGTGTGGTCCTTGAGCTCTAGGAAGTATTGCAGGTCTCTTAGTAGTGGCAGATCTGCACTAGGATGAGAAACATACAAGAAGTCTGGCCTGTGTGTTTGGGGAGTTGTGAGCAGTGCAGCCTTGGGAACAGCTAGATGCCAAGCCATGGGGTTGAAGGTCTTCTTTTGTTAAAGCTGAAGAATGTGGTAAGTTGAAGCAACTCAAGTATCTCCCTTCTAAAGCACCTTGGAGGTATAACATAGAGAAAGAAACAGCAGGGTCAATGCTCTGCGGGCCCTTTTGAAAATAAGGCTTGAAGGGAAACTTAATTTCCTCATTGGAATTTAGAGAGTTGTGGGCTCAATTCTTCCTGAGAAACACTGTTGTTGCACAAGTTCCCTTCACAGGACAATTGCCTTTGTGCTGACAAGTGCGTTTCCACTAAAGAAACCTGGAGGTTGCCATTCTTTAGTGGTGCTCATACTTCGGTTATCTTCAGTGTATTGGCGAACCCTTTTGACCAATAGTGTCAAGCTAAAGTTCCCCTTGTATCATGACACAGATTGGCATGCAGCTGAATCCCTGTAGCCTTATCCAGTGTGGTTCTTGAGCTCTAGGAAGCATTGCAGGTGTCTTAGTAGTGGCAGATCTGCCGTAGGATGAGAAACGTACAAGAAGGATGGCCTGTGTGTTTTGGGAGTTGTGAGCAGTGCAGCGTTGGGAAAAGCTGGATGCCGAGTCATGGGGGTGAAGGTCTCCTTTTGTTAAACCTCTAGAATATGGTAAGTTGAAGCAACTCAAGTATCTCCCTTCTAAAGCACCTTGGAGGTACAAAATAGAGAAAGAAACAGCAGGGTCAAGGCTCTGCGGGCCCTCTTGAAAATAAGGCTTGAAGGGAAACTTTATTTTCTTCATTGGGATTTAGAGAGTTACGGACTCAGTTCTCCCAGAGAAACAGTGTAGTTGCATATGTTTTCTTCATAGCACAATTGCCTTTGTAATGACAAGTGAGTGTCGAGGAAAGAAACTTGGAGGTTGCTATTCTTTGGTAGGTGCTCGTCCTTCGGTAATCTTCAGTGAATTGGCGAACCCGTTTGACCACTAGCGTCAAACTAACCTTCCTCTTGTATCATGACACAGATTGGCATGCAGCGTAATCCCTGTAGCCTTATCCAGTGTGGTTCTTGAGCTCTAGGAAGCATTGCAGGTGTCTTAGTAGTGGCAGATCTGCCGTAGGATGAGAAACGTACAAGAAGGATGGCCTGTGTGTTTTGGGAGTTGTGAGCAGTGCAGCCTTGGGAACAGCTAGATGCCGAGTCATGGGGGTGAAGGTCTTCTTTTGTTAAACCTCTAGAATGTGGTAAGTTGAATCAACTGAGCTATCCCCCATCTGAAGCACCTTGGTGATACAAAATAGAGAAATAAACAACAGGGTCAATGCTCTGCGGTCCCTTTTGAAAATAAGGCTCGAAGGGAAACTTTATTTTCTTCATTGGGATTTAGAGAGCTGCAGTCTCAATTCTCCCTGACAAACACTGTAGTTGCAAATGTTCTCTTCATAGCAAAATTGCCTTTGTGATGACAAGTGAATTCCTAGGAAAGAAACTTGGAGGTTGCCATTCTTTGGTAGGTGCTCGTCCTTCAGTAATCTTCAGTGAATTTGAAAACCCGTTTGACCACTAGCCTCAAGCTAACTTTCCTCGTGTATCATGCTACAGGTTAGCATGCAGCAGAATCCATATAGCCTTATTCAGATTGGTTCCTGAGCTCTAGGAAGCATTCCAGTTCTCTTAGTACTGGCGGGTCTGCACTAGGATGGGAAACGTACAGGAACTACGGCCTGTGAGTTTGGGGACTTGTGAGCCATTCACCAATGGGAACAGTTAGATGCCGAGTCACGGGCATTGAAGGGCTTCTATTTTTAAACTTCTAGATTGTGGTAGGTTGAAACAACTCAAGTATCTCCCTTCTAAAGCACCTTGGAAATGCAAAATAGAGAAGGAAACATCAGAGTTAATGCTCTGTGGGCCCTTCTGAAAATAAGTCTTGTAGGGATACTTTATTTTCCTCATTGGGATTACGAGAGTTGCAGGATCAATTCTGACTATGAAGCACTGTACTTCCACACGTTCCCTTCTTGGCACAATTGCCTTTGTGATGACAAGCGTATTTCTAGGAAAGAAACCTGGAGGTTGCCATTCTTTGGTTGTTGCTTATCCTTCGGTAATCTTCAGTGAATTGGCGAACCCTTTTGACCACTAGCGTCAAGATAACGTTCCTCTTCTATCATGACACAGATTGGCATGCAGCTGAATCTCTGTAGCCTTGTCCATTGTGGTTCTTGAGCTCTAGGAAGCATTCCAGGTCTCTTAGTAGTGGCAGATCTGCACTAGGTTGAGAAACGTACAAGTGGACGACCTGTGTGCTTTGTGAGTTGTGAGCAGTGCAGCGTTGGGAAAAGCTGGATGCCGAGTCATGGGGGTGAAGGTCTTCTTTTGTTAAACCTCTAGAACTTGGTAAGTTGAAACAACTCAAGTATCTCCCATCTAAAGCACATTGGAGGTACAAAATAGAGAAAGAAACAGCAGGATCAAGGCTCTGCGGGCCCTTCTGCAAATAAGGCTTGAAGGGAAACTTTATTTTCTTAATTGGGATTTAGATAATTACGGGCTCAATTCTCCCAGACAAACAGTCTAGTTGCACCTGTTCTCTTCATAGCAAAATTGCCTTTGTGATGACAAGTGAGTTTCAAGGAAAGACACTTGGAGGTTGCAATTCTTTGGTAGGTGCTCATCTTTCGGTAATCTTCAGTGAATTGGCGAACCCGTTTGACCACTAGCGTCAAGCTAACATTCCTCGTGTATCATGCCACAGGTTAGCATGCAGCAGAATCCATATAGCCTTATTAATATTGGTTCCTGAGGTCTAGGAAGCATTCCAGGTCTCTTAGTACTGGCGGGTCTGCACTAGGATGGGAAACGTACAAGAACTACGGCCTGTGATTTCGGGGAGTTCTGAGCAATGAACCAATGGGAACAGTTAGATCCCGAGTCGTGGGCAGTGAAGGGCTTCTGTTTTTAAACTCCTAGATTGTGGTATGTTGAAACAACTCAACTATCTCCCGTCTAAAGCACCTTCGAGATGCAAAATAGAGAAGGAGACAGCAGGGTCAATGCTCTGCGGGCACTTTTGAAAATAAGGTTTGAAGGGATACTTTATTTTCCTCATTGGAATTTAGAGAGTTGTGGGATCAATTCTCACTATGAAGCATTGTACTTCCACACGTTCCCTTCACGGCTCAATTGCCTTTGTGATGACAAGTGAGTTTCTAGTAAAGAAACTTGGAGGTTTCCATTCTTTGGTGGTGCTCATCCTTCGGTAATCTTCAGTGAATTGGCGAAACCGTTTGACCAATGGTGTCAAGGTAACGTTCCTCTTCTATCATGACACAGATTGGCATGCAGCTGAATCTCTGTAGCCTTGTCCATTGTGGTTCTTGAGCTCTAGGAAGCATTCCAGGTCTCTTAGTAGTGGCAGATCTGCAGTAGGTTGAGAAACGTACAAGTGGACGACCTGTGTGCTTTGTGAGTTGTGAGCAGTGCAGCGTTGGGAAAAGCTGGATGCCGAGTCATGGGGGTGAAGGTCTCCTTTTGTTAAACCTCTAGAATATGGTAAGTTGAAGCAACTCAAGTATCTCCCTTCTAAAGCACCTTGGAGGTACAAAATAGAGAAAGAAACAGCAGGGTCAAGGCTCTGCGGGCCCTCTTGAAAATAAGGCTTGAAGGGAAACTTTATTTTCTTCATTGGGATTTAGAGAGTTACGGACTCAGTTCTCCCAGAGAAACAGTGTAGTTGCACATGTTTTCTTCATAGCACAATTGCCTTTGTAATGACAAGTGAGTGTCTAGGAAAGAAACTTGGCGGTTGCCATTCTTTGGTAGGTGCTCGTCCTTCGGTAATCTTCAGGGAATTGGCGATCCCGTTTGACCACTAGCGTCAAACTAACGTTCCTCTTATATCATGACACAGATTGGCATGCAGCTGAATCCCTGTAGACTTATCCAGTGTGGTCCTTGAGCTCTAGGAAGTATTGCAGGTCTCTTAGTAGTGGCAGATCTGCACTAGGATGAGAAACATACAAGAAGTCTGGCCTGTGTGTTTGGGGAGTTGTGAGCAGTGCAGCCTTGGGAACAGCTAGATGCCAAGCCATGGGGTTGAAGGTCTTCTTTTGTTAAAGCTGAAGAATGTGGTAAGTTGAAGCAACTCAAGTATCTCCCTTCTAAAGCACCTTGGAGGTATAATATAGAGAAAGAAACAGCAGGGTCAATGCTCTGCGGGCCCTTTTGAAAATAAGGCTTGAAGGGAAACTTAATTTCCTCATTGGAATTTAGAGAGTTGTGGGCTCAATTCTCCCTGAGAAACACTGTTGTTGCACAAGTTCCCTTCACAGGACAATTGCCTTTGTGCTGACAAGTGCGTTTCCACTAAAGAAACCTGGAGGTTGCCATTCTTTAGTGGTGCTCATACTTCGGTTATCTTCAGTGAATTGGCGAACCCTTTTGACCAATAGTGTCAAGCTAAAGTTCCCCTTGTATCATGACACAGATTGGCATGCAGATGAATCCCTGTAGCCTTATCCAGTGTGGTTCTTGAGCTCTAGGAAGCATTGCAGGTGTCTTAGTAGTGGCAGATCTGCCGTAGGATGAGAAACGTACAAGAAGGATGGCCTGTGTGTTTTGGGAGTTGTGAGCAGTGCAGCCTTGGCAACAGCTAGATGCCAAGCCATGGGGTTGAAGGTCTTCTTTTGTTAAAGCTGAAGAATGTGGTAAGTTGAAGCAACTCAAGTATCTCCCTTCTAAAGCACCTTGGAGGTATAACATAGAGAAAGAAACAGCAGGGTCAATGCTCTGTGGGCCCTTTTGAAAATAAGGCTTGAAGGGAAACTTAATTTCCTCATTGGAATTTAGAGAGTTGTGGGCTCAATTCTCCCTGAGAAACACTGTTGTTGCACAAGTTCCCTTCACAGGACAATTGCCTTTGTGCTGACAAGTGCGTTTCCAGTAAAGAAACCTGGAGGTTGTCATTCTTTAGTGGTGCTCATACTTCGGTTATCTTCAGTGAATTGGCGAACCCTTTTGACCAATAGTGTCAAGCTAACGTTCCCCTTGTATCATGACACAGATTGGCATGCAGCTGAATCCCTGTAGCCTTATCCAGTGTGGTTCTTGAGCTCTAGGAAGCATTGCAGGTGTCTTAGTAGTGGCAGATCTGCCGTAGGATGAGAAACGTACAAGAAGGATGGCCTGTGTGATTTGGGAGTTGTGAGCAGTGCAGCGTTGGGAAAAGCTGGATGCCGAGTCATGGGGGTGAAGGTCTCCTTTTGTTAAACCTCTAGAATATGGTAAGTTGAAGCAACTCAAGTATCTCCCTTCTAAAGCACCTTGGAGGTACAAAATAGAGAAAGAAACAGCAGGGTCAAGGCTCTGCGGGCCCTCTTGAAAATAAGGCTTGAAGGGAAACTTTATTTTCTTCATTGGGATTTAGAGAGTTACGGACTCAGTTCTCCCAGAGAAACAGTGTAGTTGCATATGTTTTCTTCATAGCACAATTGCCTTTGTAATGACAAGTGAGTGTCGAGGAAAGAAACTTGGAGGTTGCTATTCTTTGGTAGGTGCTCGTCCTTCGGTAATCTTCAGTGAATTGGCGAACCCGTTTGACCACTATCGTCAAACTAACCTTCCTCTTGTATCATGACACAGATTGGCATGCAGCGTAATCCCTGTAGCCTTATCCAGTGTGGTTCTTGAGCTCTAGGAAGCATTGCAGGTGTCTTAGTAGTGGCAGATCTGCCGTAGGATGAGAAACGTACAAGAAGGATGGCCTGTGTGTTTTGGGAGTTGTGAGCAGTGCAGCCTTGGGAACAGCTAGATGCCGAGTCATGGGGGTGAAGGTCTTCTTTTGTTAAACCTCTAGAATGTGGTAAGTTGAATCAACTGAGCTATCCCCCATCTGAAGCACCTTGGTGATACAAAATAGAGAAATAAACAACAGGGTCAATGCTCTGCGGTCCCTTTTGAAAATAAGGCTCAAAGGGAAACTTTATTTTCTTCATTGGGATTTAGAGAGCTGCAGTCTCAATTCTCCCTGACAAACACTGTAGTTGCAAATGTTCTCTTCATAGCAAAATTGCCTTTGTGATGACAAGTGAATTCCTAGGAAAGAAACTTGGAGGTTGCCATTCTTTGGTAGGTGCTCTTCCTTCAGTAATCTTCAGTGAATTTGAAAACCCGTTTGACCACTAGCCTCAAGCTAACTTTCCTCGTGTATCATGCTACAGGTTAGCATGCAGCAGAATCCATATAGCCTTATTCAGATTGGTTCCTGAGCTCTAGGAAGCATTCCAGTTCTCTTAGTACTGGCGGGTCTGCACTAGGATGGGAAACGTACAGGAACTACGGCCTGTGAGTTTGGGGACTTGTGAGCCATTCACCAATGGGAACAGTTAGATGCCGAGTCACGGGCATTGAAGGGCTTCTATTTTTAAACTTCTAGATTGTGGTAGGTTGAAACAACTCAAGTATCTCCCTTCTAAAGCACCTTGGAAATGCAAAATAGAGAAGGAAACATCAGAGTTAATGCTCTGTGGGCCCTTGTGAAAATAAGTCTTGTAGGGATACTTTATTTTCCTCATTGGGATTACGAGAGTTGCAGGATCAATTCTGACTATGAAGCACTGTACTTCCACACGTTCCCTTCTTGGCACAATTGCCTTTGTGATGACAAGCGAATTTCTAGGAAAGAAACCTGGAGGTTGCCATTCTTTGGTTGTTGCTTATCCTTCGGTAATCTTCAGTGAATTGGCGAACCCTTTTGACCACTAGCGTCAAGATAACGTTCCTCTTCTATCATGACACAGATTGGCATGCAGCTGAATCTCTGTAGCCTTGTCCATTGTGGTTCTTGAGCTCTAGGAAGCATTCCAGGTCTCTTAGTAGTGGCAGATCTGCACTAGGTTGAGAAACGTACAAGTGGACGACCTGTGTGCTTTGTGAGTTGTGAGCAGTGCAGCGTTGGGAAAAGCTGGATGCCGAGTCATGGGGGTGAAGGTCTTGTTTTGTTAAACCTCTAGAACTTGGTAAGTTGAAACAACTCAAGTATCTCCCATCTAAAGCACATTGGAGGTACAAAATAGAGAAAGAAACAGCAGGATCAAGGCTCTGCGGGCCCTTCTGCAAATAAGGCTTGAAGGGAAACTTTATTTTCTTAATTGGGATTTAGATAATTACGGGCTCAATTCTCCCAGACAAACAGTCTAGTTGCACCTGTTCTCTTCATAGCAAAATTGCCTTTGTGATGACAAGTGAGTTTCAAGGAAAGACACTTGGAGGTTGCAATTCTTTGGTAGGTGCTCATCTTTCGGTAATCTTCAGTGAATTGGCGAACCCGTTTGACCACTAGCGTCAAGCTAACATTCCTCGTGTATCATGCCACAGGTTAGCATGCAGCAGAATCCATATAGCCTTATTAATATTGGTTCCTGAGGTCTAGGAAGCATTCCAGGTCTCTTAGTACTGGCGGGTCTGCACTAGGATGGGAAACGTACAAGAACTACGGCCTGTGATTTCGGGGAGTTCTGAGCAATGAACCAATGGGAACAGTTAGATCCCGAGTCGTGGGCAGTGAAGGGCTTCTGTTTTTAAACTCCTAGATTGTGGTATGTTGAAACAACTCAACTATCTCCCGTCTAAAGCACCTTCGAGATGCAAAATAGAGAAGGAGACAGCAGGGTCAATGCTCTGCGGGCACTTTTGAAAATAAGGTTTGAAGGGATACTTTATTTTCCTCATTGGAATTTAGAGAGTTGTGGGATCAATTCTCACTATGAAGCATTGTACTTCCACACGTTCCCTTCACGGCTCAATTGCCTTTGTGATGACAAGTGAGTTTCTAGTAAAGAAACTTGGAGGTTTCCATTCTTTGGTGGTGCTCATCCTTCGGTAATCTTCAGTGAATTGGCGAAACCGTTTGACCAATGGTGTCAAGGTAACGTTCCTCTTCTATCATGACACAGATTGGCATGCAGCTGAATCTCTGTAGCCTTGTCCATTGTGGTTCTTGAGCTCTAGGAAGCATTCCAGGTCTCTTAGTAGTGGCAGATCTGCAGTAGGTTGAGAAACGTACAAGTGGACGACCTGTGTGCTTTGTGAGTTGTGAGCAGTGCAGCGTTGGGAAAAGCTGGATGCCGAGTCATGGGGCTGAAGGTCTTCTTTTGTTAAACCTCTAGAATGTGGTAAGTTGAAGCAACTCAAGTATCTCCCTTCTAAAGCACCTTGGAGGTACAAAATAGAGAAAGAAACAGCAGGGTCAAGGCTCTGCGAGCCCTTTTGAAAATAAGGCTTGAAGGGAAACTTTAATTTCTTCATTGGGATTTAGAGAGTTTCGGACTCAGTTCTCCCAGAGAAACAGTGTAGTTGCACATGTTTTCTTCATAGCACAATTGCCTTTGTAATGACAAGTGAGTGTCTAGGAAAGAAACTTGGAGGTTGCCATTCTTTGGTAGGTGCTCGTCCTTCGGTAATCTTCAGGGAATTGGCGATCCCGTTTGACCACTAGCGTCAAACTAACGTTCCTCTTATATCATGACACAGATTGGAATGCAGCTGAATCCCTGTAGACTTATCCAGTGTGGTTCTTGAGCTCTAGGAAGTATTGCAGGTCTCTTAGTAGTGGCAGATCTGCACTAGGATGAGAAACATACAAGAAGTCTGGCCTGTGTGTTTGGGGAGTTGTGAGCAGTGCAGCCTTGGGAACAGCTAGATGCCGAGTCATGGGGGTGAAGGTCTGCTTTTGTTGAACCTGTAGAATGTGGTCAGTTGAAGCAACTCAGGGATCTCCCATCTGAAGCACCATGGAGGTACAAAATAAAGAAATAAACAGCAGGGTCAATGCTCTGCAGTCCCTTTTGAAAATAAGGCTTGAAGGGAAACTTTATATTCTTCTTTGGGATTTAGAGAGTTGCAGGCTCAATTCTCCGTGACAAACACTGAAGTTGCAAATGATCTCTTCATAGCAAAATTGCCTTTGTGATGACAAGTGAATTCCTAGGAAAGAAACTTGGAGGTTGCCATTCTTTGGTAGGTTCTCATCCTTCAGTAATCTTCAGTGAATTTGTAAACCCGTTTGACCACTAGCCTCAAGCTAAAGTTCCTCGTGTATCATGCTACAGGTTAGCATGCAGCAGAATCCATATAGCCTTATTCAGATTGGTTCCTGAGCTCTAGGAAGCATTCCAGTTCTCTTAGTACTTGCGGGTCTGCACTAGGATGGGAAACGTACAGGAACTACGGCCTGTGAGTTTGGGGACTTGTGAACCATTCACCGATGGGAACAGTTAGATGCCGAGTCATGGGCATTGAAGGGCTTCTATTTTTAAACTCCTAGATTGTGGTAGGTTGAAACAACTCAAGTATCTCCCATCTAAAGCACCTTGGAATTGCAAAATAGAGAAGGAAACATCAGAGTTAATGCTCTGTGGGCCCTTCTGAAAATAAGTCTTGTAGGGATACTTTATTTTCCTCATTGGGATTTCGAGAGTTGCAGGATCAATTCTGACTATGAAGCACTGTACTTCCACACGTTCCCTTCTTGGCACAATTGCCTTTGTGATGACAAGCGAATTTCTAGGAAAGAAACCTGGAGGTTGCCATTCTTTGGTAGTTGCTTATCCTTCGGTAATCTTCAGTGAATTGGCGAACCCTTTTGACCACTAGTGTCAAGATAACGTTCCTCTTGTATCATGACGCAGATTGGCATGCAGCTAAATCCCTGTAACCTTATCAAGTGTGTTTATTGAACTCTAGTAAGCATTCCGAGTCTCTTACTAGGGGCATATCTGCACTAGGATGAGAAACGTACAAGAACACGGCCTGAGTGTTTGGGGAGTTGTGAGCAGTGCAGCGCTGGGAACAGCTAGATGCCAACTCACGGGGGTGAATGTCTTCTTTTGTTAAAGCTGAAGAATGTGATAAGTTGAAGAAACTCAAGTATCTCCCTTCTTAAGAACCTTGGAGGTACAACATAGAGAAAGAAACAGCAGGGTCAATGCTCTGTGGGCCCTTTTGAAAATAAGGCTTCAAGGGAAACTTTATTTTCTTAATTGGGATTTAGAGAGTTACGGGCTGAATTCTCCCAGAGAAACAGTGTAGTTGCACATGTTCTCTTCATAGCACAATTGCCTTTGTGATGACAAGTGAGATTTTAAGAAAGAAACTTGGGGGTTGCCATTCTTTGGTAGGTGCTCGTCCTTCGGTAATATTCAGTGAATTAGCGACCCCGTTTGACCACTAGTGTCAAGCTGACGTTTCTCTTGTATCATGACACAGATTGGCATGCAGCTGAAACCGTGTAGCCTTATCCATTGTGGTTATTGAGCTCTAGGAAGCATTCCAGCTCTTTTAGTATTGGCAGATCTGCACTACTATGAAAAACGTAGAAGAGGACGGCCTGTGTGTTTTGGGATTTGTGAGCAGTGCAGCATTGGGAACACCTATATGCCGAGTCATGGAGTGAAGGGCTTCTTTTGTTAAACCTCTAGAACTTGGTAAGTTGAAACAACTCAAGTATCTCCCATCTAAAGCACATTGGAGGTACAAAATAGAGAAAGAAACAGCAGGATCAAGGCTCTGCGGGCCCTTCTGCAAATAAGGCTTGAAGGGAAACTTTATTTTCTGAATTGGGATTTAGATAGTTACAGGCTCAATTCTCCCAGAAAAACAGTCTAGTTGCACCTGTTCTCTTCACAGCAAAATTGCCTTTGTGATGACAAGTGAGTTTCAAGGAAAGACACTTGGAGGTTGCAATTCTTTGGTAGGTGCTCATCTTTTGGTAATCTTCAGTGAATTGGCGAACCCATTTGACCACTAGCGTCAAGCTAACGTTCCTCGTGTATCATGCCACAGGTTAGCATGCAGCAGAATCCATATAGCCTTATTAATATTGGTTCCTGAGGTCTAGGAAGCATTCCAGGTCTCTTAGTACTGGCGGGTCTGCACTAGGATGGGAAACGTACAAGAACTACGGCCTGTGATTTCGGGGAGTTCTGAGCAATGAACCAATGGGAACAGTTAGATCCCGAGTCTTGGACAGTGAAGGGCTTCTGTTTTTAAACTCCTAGATTGTGGTATGTTGAAACACCTCAAGTATCTCCCTTCTAAAGCACCTTCGAGATGCAAAATAGAGAAGGAGACAGCAGGGTCAATGCTCTGCGGGCACTTTTGAAAATAAGGTTTGAAGGGATACTTTATTTTCCTCATTGGAATTTAGAGAGTTGTGGGATCAATTCTCACTATGAAGCATTGTACTTCCACACGTTCCCTTCACGGCTCAATTGCCTTTGTGATGACAAGTGAGTTTCTAGTAAAGAAACTTGGAGGTTTCCATTCTTTGGTGGTGCTCATCCTTCGGTAATCTTCAGTGAATTGGCGAAACCGTTTTACCAATGGTGTCAAGGTAACGTTCCTCTTCTATCATGACACAGATTGGCATGCAGCTGAATCTCTGTAGCCTTGTCCATTGTGGTTCTTGAGCTCTAGGAAGCATTCCAGGTCTCTTAGTAGTGGCAGATCTGCAGTAGGTTGAGAAACGTACAAGTGGACGACCTGTGTGCTTTGTGAGTTGTGAGCAGTGCAGCGTTGGGAAAAGCTGGATGCCGAGTCATGGGGGTGAAGGTCTCCTTTTGTTAAACCTCTAGAATATGGTAAGTTGAAGCAACTCAAGTATCTCCCTTCTAAAGCACCTTGGAGGTACAAAATAGAGAAAGAAACAGCAGGGTCAAGGCTCTGCGGGCCCTCTTGAAAATAAGGCTTGAAGGGAAACTTTATTTTCTTCATTGGGATTTAGAGAGTTACGGACTCAGTTCTCCCAGAGAAACAGTGTAGTTGCATATGTTTTCTGCATAGCACAATTGCCTTTGTAATGACAAGTGAGTGTCGAGGAAAGAAACTTGGAGGTTGCTATTCTTTGGTAGGTGCTCGTCCTTCGGTAATCTTCAGTGAATTGGCGAACCCGTTTGACCACTAGCGTCAAACTAAACTTCCTCTTGTATCATGACACAGATTGGCATGCAGCGTAATCACTGTAGCCTTATCCAGTGTGGTTCTTGAGCTCTAGGAAGCATTGCAGGTGTCTTAGTAGTGGCAGATCTGCCGTAGGATGAGAAACGTACAAACAGGATGGCCTGTGTGTTTTGGGAGTTGTGAGCAGTGCAGCCTTGGGAACAGCTAGATGCCGAGTCATGGGGGTGAAGGTCTTCTTTTGTTAAACCTCTAGAATGTGGTAAGTTGAATCAACTGAGCTATCCCCCATCTGAAGCACCTTGGTGATACAAAATAGAGAAATAAACAACAGGGTCAATGCTCTGCGGTCCCTTTTGAAAATAAGGCTCAAAGGGAAACTTTATTTTCTTCATTGGGATTTAGAGAGCTGCAGTCTCAATTCTCCCTGACAAACACTGTAGTTGCAAATGTTCTCTTCATAGCAAAATTGCCTTTGTGATGACAAGTGAATTCCTAGGAAAGAAACTTGGAGGTTGCCATTCTTTGGTAGGTGCTCGTCCTTCAGTAATCTTCAGTGAATTTGTAAACCCGTTTGACCACTAGCCTCAAGCTAACGTTCCTCGTGTATCATGCTACAGGTTAGCATGCAGCAGAATCCATATAGCCTTATTCAGATTGGTTCCTGAGCTCTAGGAAGCATTCCAGTTCTCTTAGTACTGGCGGGTCTGCACTAGGATGGGAAACGTACAGGAACTACGGCCTGTGAGTTTGGGGACTTGTGAGCCATTCACCAATGGGAACAGTTAGATGCCGAGTCATGGGCATTGAAGGGCTTCTATTTTTAAACTTCTAGATTGTGGTAGTTTGAAACAACCCAAGTATCTCCCTTCTAAAGCACCTTGGAAATGCAAAATAGAGAAGGAAACATCAGAGTTAATGCTCTGTGGGCCCTTGTGAAAATAAGTCTTGTAGGGATACTTTATTTTCCTCATTGGGATTACGAGAGTTGCAGGATCAATTCTGACTATGAAGCACTGTACTTCCACACGTTCCCTTCTTGGCACAATTGCCTTTGTGATGACAAGCGAATTTCTAGGAAAGAAACCTGGAGGTTGCCATTCTTTGGTTGTTGCTTATCCTTCGGTAATCTTCAGTGAATTGGCGAACCCTTTTGACCACTAGCGTCAAGATAACGTTCCTCTTCTATCATGACACAGATTGGCATGCAGCTGAATCTCTGTAGCCTTGTCCATTGTGGTTCTTGAGCTCTAGGAAGCATTCCAGGTCTCTTAGTAGTGGCAGATCTGCACTAGGTTGAGAAACGTACAAGTGGACGACCTGTGTGCTTTGTGAGTTGTGAGCAGTGCAGCGTTGGGAATAGCTGGATGCCGAGTCATGGGGGTGAAGGTCTTGTTTTGTTAAACCTCTAGAACTTGGTAAGTTGAAACAACTCAAGTATCTCCCATCTAAAGCACATTGGAGGTACAAAATAGAGAAAGAAACAGCAGGATCAAGGCTCTGCGGGCCCTTCTGCAAATAAGGCTTGAAGGGAAACTTTATTTTCTTAATTGGGATTTAGATAATTACGGGCTCAATTCTCCCAGACAAACAGTCTAGTTGCACCTGTTCTCTTCATAGCAAAATTGCCTTTGTGATGACAAGTGAGTTTCAAGGAAAGACACTTGGAGGTTGCAATTCTTTGGTAGGTGCTCATCTTTCGGTAATCTTCAGTGAATTGGCGAACCCGTTTGACCACTAGCGTCAAGCTAACATTCCTCGTGTATCATGCCACAGGTTAGCATGCAGCAGAATCCATATAGCCTTATTAATATTGGTTCCTGAGGTCTAGGAAGCATTCCAGGTCTCTTAGTACTGGCGGGTCTGCACTAGGATGGGAAACGTACAAGAACTACGGCCTGTGATTTCGGGGAGTTCTGAGCAATGAACCAATGGGAACAGTTAGATCCCGAGTCGTGGGCAGTGAAGGGCTTCTGTTTTTAAACTCCTAGATTGTGGTATGTTGAAACAACTCAACTATCTCCCGTCTAAAGCACCTTCGAGATGCAAAATAGAGAAGGAGACAGCAGGGTCAATGCTCTGCGGGCACTTTTGAAAATAAGGTTTGAAGGGATACTTTATTTTCCTCATTGGAATTTAGAGAGTTGTGGGATCAATTCTCACTATGAAGCATTGTACTTCCACACGTTCCCTTCACGGCTCAATTGCCTTTGTGATGACAAGTGAGTTTCTAGTAAAGAAACTTGGAGGTTTCCATTCTTTGGTGGTGCTCATCCTTCGGTAATCTTCAGTGAATTGGCGAAACCGTTTGACCAATGGTGTCAAGGTAACGTTCCTCTTCTATCATGACACAGATTGGCATGCAGCTGAATCTCTGTAGCCTTGTCCATTGTGGTTCTTGAGCTCTAGGAAGCATTCCAGGTCTCTTAGTAGTGGCAGATCTGCAGTAGGTTGAGAAACGTACAAGTGGACGACCTGTGTGCTTTGTGAGTTGTGAGCAGTGCAGCGTTGGGAAAAGCTGGATGCCGAGTCATGGGGGTGAAGGTCTCCTTTTGTTAAACCTCTAGAATGTGGTAAGTTGCAGCAACTCAAGTATCTCCCTTCTAAAGCACCTTGGAGGTACAAAATAGAGAAAGAAACAGCAGGGTCAAGGCTCTGTGGGCCCTCTTGAAAATAAGGCTTGAAGGGAAACTTTATTTTCTTCATTGGGATTTAGAGAGTTTCGGACTCAGTTCTCCCAGAGAAACAGTGTAGTTGCACATGTTTTCTTCATAGCACAATTGCCTTTGTAATGACAAGTGAGTGTCTAGGAAAGAAACTTGGAGGTTGCCATTCTTTGGTAGGTGCTCGTCCTTCGGTAATCTTCAGGGAATTGGCGATCCCGTTTGACCACTAGCGTCAAACTAACGTTCCTCTTATATCATGACACAGATTGGCATGCAGCTGAATCCCTGTAGACTTATCCAGTGTGGTCCTTGAGCTCTAGGAAGTATTGCAGGTCTCTTAGTAGTGGCAGATCTGCACTAGGATGAGAAACATACAAGAAGTCTGGCCTGTGTGTTTGGGGAGTTGTGAGCAGTGCAGCCTTGGGAACAGCTAGATGCCAAGCCATGGGGTTGAAGGTCTTCTTTTGTTAAAGCTGAAGAATGTGGTAAGTTGAAGCAACTCAAGTATCTCCCTTCTAAAGCACCTTGGAGGTATAACATAGAGAAAGAAACAGCAGGGTCAATGCTCTGCGGGCCCTTTTGAAAATAAGGCTTGAAGGGAAACTTAATTTCCTCATTGGAATTTAGAGAGTTGTGGGCTCAATTCTCCCTGAGAAACACTGTTGTTGCACAAGTTCCCTTCACAGGACAATTGCCTTTGTGCTGACAAGTGCGTTTCCACTAAAGAAACCTGGAGGTTGCCATTCTTTAGTGGTGCTCATACTTCGGTTATCTTCAGTGAATTGGCGAACCCTTTTGACCAATAGTGTCAAGCTAAAGTTCCCCTTGTATCATGACACAGATTGGCATGCAGATGAATCCCTGTAGCCTTATCCAGTGTGGTTCTTGAGCTCTAGGAAGCATTGCAGGTGTCTTAGTAGTGGCAGATCTGCCGTAGGATGAGAAACGTACAAGAAGGATGGCCTGTGTGTTTTGGGAGTTGTGAGCAGTGCAGCCTTGGCAACAGCTAGATGCCAAGCCATGGGGTTGAAGGTCTTCTTTTGTTAAAGCTGAAGAATGTGGTAAGTTGAAGCAACTCAAGTATCTCCCTTCTAAAGCACCTTGGAGGTATAACATAGAGAAAGAAACAGCAGGGTCAATGCTCTGTGGGCCCTTTTGAAAATAAGGCTTGAAGGGAAACTTAATTTCCTCATTGGAATTTAGAGAGTTGTGGGCTCAATTCTCCCTGAGAAACACTGTTGTTGCACAAGTTCCCTTCACAGGACATTTGCCTTTGTGCTGACAAGTGCGTTTCCACTAAAGAAACCTGGAGGTTGCCATTCTTTAGTGGTGCTCATACTTCGGTTATCTTCAGTGTATTGGCGAACCCTTTTGACCAATAGTGTCAAGCTAAAGTTCCCCTTGTATCAATACACAGATTGGCATGCAGCTGAATCCCTGTAGCCTTATCCAGTGTGGTTCTTGAGCTCTAGGAAGCATTGCAGGTGTCTTAGTAGTGGCAGATCTGCCGTAGGATGAGAAACGTACAAGAAGGATGGCCTGTGTGTTTTGGGAGTTGTGAGCAGTGCAGCGTTGGGAAAAGCTGGATGCCGAGTCATGGGGGTGAAGGTCTCCTTTTGTTAAACCTCTAGAATATGGTAAGTTGAAGCAACTCAAGTATCTCCCTTCTAAAGCACCTTGGAGGTACAAAATAGAGAAAGAAACAGCAGGGTCAAGGCTCTGCGGGCCCTCTTGAAAATAAGGCTTGAAGGGAAACTTTATTTTCTTCATTGGGATTTAGAGAGTTACGGACTCAGTTCTCCCAGAGAAACAGTGTAGTTGCATATGTTTTCTTCATAGCACAATTGCCTTTGTAATGACAAGTGAGTGTCGAGGAAAGAAACTTGGAGGTTGCTATTCTTTGGTAGGTGCTCGTCCTTCGGTAATCTTCAGTGAATTGGCGAACCCGTTTGACCACTAGCGTCAAACTAAACTTCCTCTTGTATCATGACACAGATTGGCATGCAGCGTAATCCCTGTAGCCTTATCCAGTGTGGTTCTTGAGCTCTAGGAAGCATTGCAGGTGTCTTAGTAGTGGCAGATCTGCCGTAGGATGAGAAACGTACAAGAAGGATGGCCTGTGTGTTTTGGGAGTTGTGAGCAGTGCAGCCTTGGGAACAGCTAGATGCCGAGTCATGGGGGTGAAGGTCTTCTTTTGTTAAACCTCTAGAATGTGGTAAGTTGAATCAACTGAGCTATCCCCCATCTGAAGCACCTTGGTGATACAAAATAGAGAAATAAACAACAGGGTCAATGCTCTGCGGTCCCTTTTGATAATAAGGCTCAAAGGGAAACTTTATTTTCTTCATTGGGATTTAGAGAGCTGCAGTCTCAATTCTCCCTGACAAACACTGTAGTTGCAAATGTTCTCTTCATAGCAAAATTGCCTTTGTGATGACAAGTGAATTCCTAGGAAAGAAACTTGGAGGTTGCCATTCTTTGGTAGGTGCTCGTCCTTCAGTAATCTTCAGTGAATTTGAAAACCCGTTTGACCACTAGCCTCAAGCTAACTTTCCTCGTGTATCATGCTACAGGTTAGCATGCAGCAGAATCCATATAGCCTTATTCAGATTGGTTCCTGAGCTCTAGGAAGCATTCCAGTTCTCTTAGTACTGGCGGGTCTGCACTAGGATGGGAAACGTACAGGAACTACGGCCTGTGAGTTTGGGGACTTGTGAGCCATTCACCAATGGGAACAGTTAGATGCCGAGTCACGGGCATTGAAGGGCTTCTATTTTTAAACTTCTAGATTGTGGTAGGTTGAAACAACTCAAGTATCTCCCTTCTAAAGCACCTTGGAAATGCAAAATAGAGAAGGAAACATCAGAGTTAATGCTCTGTGGGCCCTTCTGAAAATAAGTCTTGTAGGGATACTTTATTTTCCTCATTGGGATTACGAGAGTTGCAGGATCAATTCTGACTATGAAGCACTGTACTTCCACACGTTCCCTTCTTGGCACAATTGCCTTTGTGATGACAAGCGAATTTCTAGGAAAGAAACCTGGAGGTTGCCATTCTTTGGTTGTTGCTTATCCTTCGGTAATCTTCAGTGAATTGGCGAACCCTTTTGACCACTAGCGTCAAGATAACGTTCCTCTTCTATCATGACACAGATTGGCATGCAGCTGAATCTCTGTAGCCTTGTCCATTGTGGTTCTTGAGCTCTAGGAAGCATTCCAGGTCTCTTAGTAGTGGCAGATCTGCACTAGGTTGAGAAACGTACAAGTGGACGACCTGTGTGCTTTGTGAGTTGTGAGCAGTGCAGCGTTGGGAAAAGCTGGATGCCGAGTCATGGGGGTGAAGGTCTTGTTTTGTTAAACCTCTAGAACTTGGTAAGTTGAAACAACTCAAGTATCTCCCATCTAAAGCACATTGGAGGTACAAAATAGAGAAAGAAACAGCAGGATCAAGGCTCTGCGGGCCCTTCTGCAAATAAGGCTTGAAGGGAAACTTTATTTTCTTAATTGGGATTTAGATAATTACGGGCTCAATTCTCCCAGACAAACAGTCTAGTTGCACCTGTTCTCTTCATAGCAAAATTGCCTTTGTGATGACAAGTGAGTTTCAAGGAAAGACACTTGGAGGTTGCAATTCTTTGGTAGGTGCTCATCTTTCGGTAATCTTCAGTGAATTGGCGAACCCGTTTGACCACTAGCGTCAAGCTAACATTCCTCGTGTATCATGCCACAGGTTAGCATGCAGCAGAATCCATATAGCCTTATTAATATTGGTTCCTGAGGTCTAGGAAGCATTCCAGGTCTCTTAGTACTGGCGGGTCTGCACTAGGATGGGAAACGTACAAGAACTACGGCCTGTGATTTCGGGGAGTTCTGAGCAATGAACCAATGGGAACAGTTAGATCCCGAGTCGTGGGCAGTGAAGGGCTTCTGTTTTTAAACTCCTAGATTGTGGTATGTTGAAACAACTCAACTATCTCCCGTCTAAAGCACCTTCGAGATGCAAAATAGAGAAGGAGACAGCAGGGTCAATGCTCTGCGGGCACTTTTGAAAATAAGGTTTGAAGGGATACTTTATTTTCCTCATTGGAATTTAGAGAGTTGTGGGATCAATTCTCACTATGAAGCATTGTACTTCCACACGTTCCCTTCACGGCTCAATTGCCTTTGTGATGACAAGTGAGTTTCTAGTAAAGAAACTTGGAGGTTTCCATTCTTTGGTGGTGCTCATCCTTCGGTAATCTTCAGTGAATTGGCGAAACCGTTTGACCAATGGTGTCAAGGTAACGTTCCTCTTCTATCATGACACAGATTGGCATGCAGCTGAATCTCTGTAGCCTTGTCCATTGTGGTTCTTGAGCTCTAGGAAGCATTCCAGGTCTCTTAGTAGTGGCAGATCTGCAGTAGGTTGAGAAACGTACAAGTGGACGACCTGTGTGCTTTGTGAGTTGTGAGCAGTGCAGCGTTGGGAAAAGCTGGATGCCGAGTCATGGGGGTGAAGGTCTCCTTTTGTTAAACCTCTAGAATATGGTAAGTTGAAGCAACTCAAGTATCTCCCTTCTAAAGCACCTTGGAGGTACAAAATAGAGAAAGAAACAGCAGGGTCAAGGCTCTGCGGGCCCTCTTGAAAATAAGGCTTGAAGGGAAACTTTATTTTCTTCATTGGGATTTAGAGAGTTACGGACTCAGTTCTCCCAGAGAAACAGTGTAGTTGCACATGTTTTCTTCATAGCACAATTGCCTTTGTAATGACAAGTGAGTGTCTAGGAAAGAAACTTGGCGGTTGCCATTCTTTGGTAGGTGCTCGTCCTTCGGTAATCTTCAGGGAATTGGCGATCCCGTTTGACCACTAGCGTCAAACTAACGTTCCTCTTATATCATGACACAGATTGGCATGCAGCTGAATCCCTGTAGACTTATCCAGTGTGGTCCTTGAGCTCTAGGAAGTATTGCAGGTCTCTTAGTAGTGGCAGATCTGCACTAGGATGAGAAACATACAAGAAGTCTGGCCTGTGTGTTTGGGGAGTTGTGAGCAGTGCAGCCTTGGGAACAGCTAGATGCCAAGCCATGGGGTTGAAGGTCTTCTTTTGTTAAAGCTGAAGAATGTGGTAAGTTGAAGCAACTCAAGTATCTCCCTTCTAAAGCACCTTGGAGGTATAACATAGAGAAAGAAACAGCAGGGTCAATGCTCTGCGGGCCCTTTTGAAAATAAGGCTTGAAGGGAAACTTAATTTCCTCATTGGAATTTAGAGAGTTGTGGGCTCAATTCTCCCTGAGAAACACTGTTGTTGCACAAGTTCCCTTCACAGGACAATTGCCTTTGTGCTGACAAGTGCGTTTCCACTAAAGAAACCTGGAGGTTGCCATTCTTTAGTGGTGCTCATACTTCGGTTATCTTCAGTGAATTGGCGAACCCTTTTGACCAATAGTGTCAAGCTAAAGTTCCCCTTGTATCATGACACAGATTGGCATGCAGATGAATCCCTGTAGCCTTATCCAGTGTGGTTCTTGAGCTCTAGGAAGCATTGCAGGTGTCTTAGTAGTGGCAGATCTGCCGTAGGATGAGAAACGTACAAGAAGGATGGCCTGTGTGTTTTGGGAGTTGTGAGCAGTGCAGCCTTGGCAACAGCTAGATGCCAAGCCATGGGGTTGAAGGTCTTCTTTTGTTAAAGCTGAAGAATGTGGTAAGTTGAAGCAACTCAAGTATCTCCCTTCTAAAGCACCTTGGAGGTATAACATAGAGAAAGAAACAGCAGGGTCAATGCTCTGTGGGCCCTTTTGAAAATAAGGCTTGAAGGGAAACTTAATTTCCTCATTGGAATTTAGAGAGTTGTGGGCTCAATTCTCCCTGAGAAACACTGTTGTTGCACAAGTTCCCTTCACAGGACAATTGCCTTTGTGCTGACAAGTGCGTTTCCAGTAAAGAAACCTGGAGGTTGTCATTCTTTAGTGGTGCTCATACTTCGGTTATCTTCAGTGAATTGGCGAACCCTTTTGACCAATAGTGTCAAGCTAACGTTCCCCTTGTATCATGACACAGATTGGCATGCAGCTGAATCCCTGTAGCCTTATCCAGTGTGGTTCTTGAGCTCTAGGAAGCATTGCAGGTGTCTTAGTAGTGGCAGATCTGCCGTAGGATGAGAAACGTACAAGAAGGATGGCCTGTGTGATTTGGGAGTTGTGAGCAGTGCAGCGTTGGGAAAAGCTGGATGCCGAGTCATGGGGGTGAAGGTCTCCTTTTGTTAAACCTCTAGAATATGGTAAGTTGAAGCAACTCAAGTATCTCCCTTCTAAAGCACCTTGGAGGTACAAAATAGAGAAAGAAACAGCAGGGTCAAGGCTCTGCGGGCCCTCTTGAAAATAAGGCTTGAAGGGAAACTTTATTTTCTTCATTGGGATTTAGAGAGTTACGGACTCAGTTCTCCCAGAGAAACAGTGTAGTTGCATATGTTTTCTTCATAGCACAATTGCCTTTGTAATGACAAGTGAGTGTCGAGGAAAGAAACTTGGAGGTTGCTATTCTTTGGTAGGTGCTCGTCCTTCGGTAATCTTCAGTGAATTGGCGAACCCGTTTGACCACTAGCGTCAAACTAACCTTCCTCTTGTATCATGACACAGATTGGCATGCAGCGTAATCCCTGTAGCCTTATCCAGTGTGGTTCTTGAGCTCTAGGAAGCATTGCAGGTGTCTTAGTAGTGGCAGATCTGCCGTAGGATGAGAAACGTACAAGAAGGATGGCCTGTGTGTTTTGGGAGTTGTGAGCAGTGCAGCCTTGGGAACAGCTAGATGCCGAGTCATGGGGGTGAAGGTCTTCTTTTGTTAAACCTCTAGAATGTGGTAAGTTGAATCAACTGAGCTATCCCCCATCTGAAGCACCTTGGTGATACAAAATAGAGAAATAAACAACAGGGTCAATGCTCTGCGGTCCCTTTTGAAAATAAGGCTCAAAGGGAAACTTTATTTTCTTCATTGGGATTTAGAGAGCTGCAGTCTCAATTCTCCCTGACAAACACTGTAGTTGCAAATGTTCTCTTCATAGCAAAATTGCCTTTGTGATGACAAGTGAATTCCTAGGAAAGAAACTTGGAGGTTGCCATTCTTTGGTAGGTGCTCTTCCTTCAGTAATCTTCAGTGAATTTGAAAACCCGTTTGACCACTAGCCTCAAGCTAACTTTCCTCGTGTATCATGCTACAGGTTAGCATGCAGCAGAATCCATATAGCCTTATTCAGATTGGTTCCTGAGCTCTAGGAAGCATTCCAGTTCTCTTAGTACTGGCGGGTCTGCACTAGGATGGGAAACGTACAGGAACTACGGCCTGTGAGTTTGGGGACTTGTGAGCCATTCACCAATGGGAACAGTTAGATGCCGAGTCACGGGCATTGAAGGGCTTCTATTTTTAAACTTCTAGATTGTGGTAGGTTGAAACAACTCAAGTATCTCCCTTCTAAAGCACCTTGGAAATGCAAAATAGAGAAGGAAACATCAGAGTTAATGCTCTGTGGGCCCTTGTGAAAATAAGTCTTGTAGGGATACTTTATTTTCCTCATTGGGATTACGAGAGTTGCAGGATCAATTCTGACTATGAAGCACTGTACTTCCACACGTTCCCTTCTTGGCACAATTGCCTTTGTGATGACAAGCGAATTTCTAGGAAAGAAACCTGGAGGTTGCCATTCTTTGGTTGTTGCTTATCCTTCGGTAATCTTCAGTGAATTGGCGAACCCTTTTGACCACTAGCGTCAAGATAACGTTCCTCTTCTATCATGACACAGATTGGCATGCAGCTGAATCTCTGTAGCCTTGTCCATTGTGGTTCTTGAGCTCTAGGAAGCATTCCAGGTCTCTTAGTAGTGGCAGATCTGCACTAGGTTGAGAAACGTACAAGTGGACGACCTGTGTGCTTTGTGAGTTGTGAGCAGTGCAGCGTTGGGAAAAGCTGGATGCCGAGTCATGGGGGTGAAGGTCTTGTTTTGTTAAACCTCTAGAACTTGGTAAGTTGAAACAACTCAAGTATCTCCCATCTAAAGCACATTGGAGGTACAAAATAGAGAAAGAAACAGCAGGATCAAGGCTCTGCGGGCCCTTCTGCAAATAAGGCTTGAAGGGAAACTTTATTTTCTTAATTGGGATTTAGATAATTACGGGCTCAATTCTCCCAGACAAACAGTCTAGTTGCACCTGTTCTCTTCATAGCAAAATTGCCTTTGTGATGACAAGTGAGTTTCAAGGAAAGACACTTGGAGGTTGCAATTCTTTGGTAGGTGCTCATCTTTCGGTAATCTTCAGTGAATTGGCGAACCCGTTTGACCACTAGCGTCAAGCTAACATTCCTCGTGTATCATGCCACAGGTTAGCATGCAGCAGAATCCATATAGCCTTATTAATATTGGTTCCTGAGGTCTAGGAAGCATTCCAGGTCTCTTAGTACTGGCGGGTCTGCACTAGGATGGGAAACGTACAAGAACTACGGCCTGTGATTTCGGGGAGTTCTGAGCAATGAACCAATGGGAACAGTTAGATCCCGAGTCGTGGGCAGTGAAGGGCTTCTGTTTTTAAACTCCTAGATTGTGGTATGTTGAAACAACTCAACTATCTCCCGTCTAAAGCACCTTCGAGATGCAAAATAGAGAAGGAGACAGCAGGGTCAATGCTCTGCGGGCACTTTTGAAAATAAGGTTTGAAGGGATACTTTATTTTCCTCATTGGAATTTAGAGAGTTGTGGGATCAATTCTCACTATGAAGCATTGTACTTCCACACGTTCCCTTCACGGCTCAATTGCCTTTGTGATGACAAGTGAGTTTCTAGTAAAGAAACTTGGAGGTTTCCATTCTTTGGTGGTGCTCATCCTTCGGTAATCTTCAGTGAATTGGCGAAACCGTTTGACCAATGGTGTCAAGGTAACGTTCCTCTTCTATCATGACACAGATTGGCATGCAGCTGAATCTCTGTAGCCTTGTCCATTGTGGTTCTTGAGCTCTAGGAAGCATTCCAGGTCTCTTAGTAGTGGCAGATCTGCAGTAGGTTGAGAAACGTACAAGTGGACGACCTGTGTGCTTTGTGAGTTGTGAGCAGTGCAGCGTTGGGAAAAGCTGGATGCCGAGTCATGGGGCTGAAGGTCTTCTTTTGTTAAACCTCTAGAATGTGGTAAGTTGAAGCAACTCAAGTATCTCCCTTCTAAAGCACCTTGGAGGTACAAAATAGAGAAAGAAACAGCAGGGTCAAGGCTCTGCGAGCCCTTTTGAAAATAAGGCTTGAAGGGAAACTTTAATTTCTTCATTGGGATTTAGAGAGTTTCGGACTCAGTTCTCCCAGAGAAACAGTGTAGTTGCACATGTTTTCTTCATAGCACAATTGCCTTTGTAATGACAAGTGAGTGTCTAGGAAAGAAACTTGGAGGTTGCCATTCTTTGGTAGGTGCTCGTCCTTCGGTAATCTTCAGGGAATTGGCGATCCCGTTTGACCACTAGCGTCAAACTAACGTTCCTCTTATATCATGACACAGATTGGAATGCAGCTGAATCCCTGTAGACTTATCCAGTGTGGTTCTTGAGCTCTAGGAAGTATTGCAGGTCTCTTAGTAGTGGCAGATCTGCACTAGGATGAGAAACATACAAGAAGTCTGGCCTGTGTGTTTGGGGAGTTGTGAGCAGTGCAGCCTTGGGAACAGCTAGATGCCGAGTCATGGGGGTGAAGGTCTGCTTTTGTTGAACCTGTAGAATGTGGTCAGTTGAAGCAACTCAGGGATCTCCCATCTGAAGCACCATGGAGGTACAAAATAAAGAAATAAACAGCAGGGTCAATGCTCTGCAGTCCCTTTTGAAAATAAGGCTTGAAGGGAAACTTTATATTCTTCTTTGGGATTTAGAGAGTTGCAGGCTCAATTCTCCGTGACAAACACTGAAGTTGCAAATGATCTCTTCATAGCAAAATTGCCTTTGTGATGACAAGTGAATTCCTAGGAAAGAAACTTGGAGGTTGCCATTCTTTGGTAGGTTCTCATCCTTCAGTAATCTTCAGTGAATTTGTAAACCCGTTTGACCACTAGCCTCAAGCTAAAGTTCCTCGTGTATCATGCTACAGGTTAGCATGCAGCAGAATCCATATAGCCTTATTCAGATTGGTTCCTGAGCTCTAGGAAGCATTCCAGTTCTCTTAGTACTTGCGGGTCTGCACTAGGATGGGAAACGTACAGGAACTACGGCCTGTGAGTTTGGGGACTTGTGAACCATTCACCGATGGGAACAGTTAGATGCCGAGTCATGGGCATTGAAGGGCTTCTATTTTTAAACTCCTAGATTGTGGTAGGTTGAAACAACTCAAGTATCTCCCATCTAAAGCACCTTGGAATTGCAAAATAGAGAAGGAAACATCAGAGTTAATGCTCTGTGGGCCCTTCTGAAAATAAGTCTTGTAGGGATACTTTATTTTCCTCATTGGGATTTCGAGAGTTGCAGGATCAATTCTGACTATGAAGCACTGTACTTCCACACGTTCCCTTCTTGGCACAATTGCCTTTGTGATGACAAGCGAATTTCTAGGAAAGAAACCTGGAGGTTGCCATTCTTTGGTAGTTGCTTATCCTTCGGTAATCTTCAGTGAATTGGCGAACCCTTTTGACCACTAGTGTCAAGATAACGTTCCTCTTGTATCATGACGCAGATTGGCATGCAGCTAAATCCCTGTAACCTTATCAAGTGTGTTTATTGAACTCTAGTAAGCATTCCGAGTCTCTTACTAGGGGCATATCTGCACTAGGATGAGAAACGTACAAGAACACGGCCTGAGTGTTTGGGGAGTTGTGAGCAGTGCAGCGCTGGGAACAGCTAGATGCCAACTCACGGGGGTGAATGTCTTCTTTTGTTAAAGCTGAAGAATGTGATAAGTTGAAGAAACTCAAGTATCTCCCTTCTTAAGAACCTTGGAGGTACAACATAGAGAAAGAAACAGCAGGGTCAATGCTCTGTGGGCCCTTTTGAAAATAAGGCTTCAAGGGAAACTTTATTTTCTTAATTGGGATTTAGAGAGTTACGGGCTGAATTCTCCCAGAGAAACAGTGTAGTTGCACATGTTCTCTTCATAGCACAATTGCCTTTGTGATGACAAGTGAGATTTTAAGAAAGAAACTTGGGGGTTGCCATTCTTTGGTAGGTGCTCGTCCTTCGGTAATATTCAGTGAATTAGCGACCCCGTTTGACCACTAGTGTCAAGCTGACGTTTCTCTTGTATCATGACACAGATTGGCATGCAGCTGAAACCCTGTAGCCTTATCCATTGTGGTTATTGAGCTCTAGGAAGCATTCCAGCTCTTTTAGTATTGGCAGATCTGCACTACTATGAAAAACGTAGAAGAGGACGGCCTGTGTGTTTTGGGATTTGTGAGCAGTGCAGCATTGGGAACACCTATATGCCGAGTCATGGGGTGAAGGGCTTCTTTTGTTAAACCTCTAGAACTTGGTAAGTTGAAACAACTCAAGTATCTCCCATCTAAAGCACATTGGAGGTACAAAATAGAGAAAGAAACAGCAGGATCAAGGCTCTGCGGGCCCTTCTGCAAATAAGGCTTGAAGGGAAACTTTATTTTCTGAATTGGGATTTAGATAGTTACAGGCTCAATTCTCCCAGAAAAACAGTCTAGTTGCACCTGTTCTCTTCACAGCAAAATTGCCTTTGTGATGACAAGTGAGTTTCAAGGAAAGACACTTGGAGGTTGCAATTCTTTGGTAGGTGCTCATCTTTTGGTAATCTTCAGTGAATTGGCGAACCCATTTGACCACTAGCGTCAAGCTAACGTTCCTCGTGTATCATGCCACAGGTTAGCATGCAGCAGAATCCATATAGCCTTATTAATATTGGTTCCTGAGGTCTAGGAAGCATTCCAGGTCTCTTAGTACTGGCGGGTCTGCACTAGGATGGGAAACGTACAAGAACTACGGCCTGTGATTTCGGGGAGTTCTGAGCAATGAACCAATGGGAACAGTTAGATCCCGAGTCTTGGACAGTGAAGGGCTTCTGTTTTTAAACTCCTAGATTGTGGTATGTTGAAACACCTCAAGTATCTCCCTTCTAAAGCACCTTCGAGATGCAAAATAGAGAAGGAGACAGCAGGGTCAATGCTCTGCGGGCACTTTTGAAAATAAGGTTTGAAGGGATACTTTATTTTCCTCATTGGAATTTAGAGAGTTGTGGGATCAATTCTCACTATGAAGCATTGTACTTCCACACGTTCCCTTCACGGCTCAATTGCCTTTGTGATGACAAGTGAGTTTCTAGTAAAGAAACTTGGAGGTTTCCATTCTTTGGTGGTGCTCATCCTTCGGTAATCTTCAGTGAATTGGCGAAACCGTTTTACCAATGGTGTCAAGGTAACGTTCCTCTTCTATCATGACACAGATTGGCATGCAGCTGAATCTCTGTAGCCTTGTCCATTGTGGTTCTTGAGCTCTAGGAAGCATTCCAGGTCTCTTAGTAGTGGCAGATCTGCAGTAGGTTGAGAAACGTACAAGTGGACGACCTGTGTGCTTTGTGAGTTGTGAGCAGTGCAGCGTTGGGAAAAGCTGGATGCCGAGTCATGGGGGTGAAGGTCTCCTTTTGTTAAACCTCTAGAATATGGTAAGTTGAAGCAACTCAAGTATCTCCCTTCTAAAGCACCTTGGAGGTACAAAATAGAGAAAGAAACAGCAGGGTCAAGGCTCTGCAGGCCCTCTTGAAAATAAGGCTTGAAGGGAAACTTTATTTTCTTCATTGGGATTTAGAGAGTTACGGACTCAGTTCTCCCAGAGAAACAGTGTAGTTGCATATGTTTTCTGCATAGCACAATTGCCTTTGTAATGACAAGTGAGTGTCGAGGAAAGAAACTTGGAGGTTGCTATTCTTTGGTAGGTGCTCGTCCTTCGGTAATCTTCAGTGAATTGGCGAACCCGTTTGACCACTAGCGTCAAACTAAACTTCCTCTTGTATCATGACACAGATTGGCATGCAGCGTAATCACTGTAGCCTTATCCAGTGTGGTTCTTGAGCTCTAGGAAGCATTGCAGGTGTCTTAGTAGTGGCAGATCTGCCGTAGGATGAGAAACGTACAAGAAGGATGGCCTGTGTGTTTTGGGAGTTGTGAGCAGTGCAGCCTTGGGAACAGCTAGATGCCGAGTCATGGGGGTGAAGGTCTTCTTTTGTTAAACCTCTAGAATGTGGTAAGTTGAATCAACTGAGCTATCCCCCATCTGAAGCACCTTGGTGATACAAAATAGAGAAATAAACAACAGGGTCAATGCTCTGCGGTCCCTTTTGAAAATAAGGCTCAAAGGGAAACTTTATTTTCTTCATTGGGATTTAGAGAGCTGCAGTCTCAATTCTCCCTGACAAACACTGTAGTTGCAAATGTTCTCTTCATAGCAAAATTGCCTTTGTGATGACAAGTGAATTCCTAGGAAAGAAACTTGGAGGTTGCCATTCTTTGGTAGGTGCTCGTCCTTCAGTAATCTTCAGTGAATTTGTAAACCCGTTTGACCACTAGCCTCAAGCTAACGTTCCTCGTGTATCATGCTACAGGTTAGCATGCAGCAGAATCCATATAGCCTTATTCAGATTGGTTCCTGAGCTCTAGGAAGCATTCCAGTTCTCTTAGTACTGGCGGGTCTGCACTAGGATGGGAAACGTACAGGAACTACGGCCTGTGAATTTGGGGACTTGTGAGCCATTCACCAATGGGAACAGTTAGATGCCGAGTCATGGGCATTGAAGGGCTTCTATTTTTAAACTTCTAGATTGTGGTAGTTTGAAACAACTCAAGTATCTCCCTTCTAAAGCACCTTGGAAATGCAAAATAGAGAAGGAAACATCAGAGTTAATGCTCTGTGGGCCCTTGTGAAAATAAGTCTTGTAGGGATACTTTATTTTCCTCATTGGGATTACGAGAGTTGCAGGATCAATTCTGACTATGAAGCACTGTACTTCCACACGTTCCCTTCTTGGCACAATTGCCTTTGTGATGACAAGCGAATTTCTAGGAAAGAAACCTGGAGGTTGCCATTCTTTGGTTGTTGCTTATCCTTCGGTAATCTTCAGTGAATTGGCGAACCCTTTTGACCACTAGCGTCAAGATAACGTTCCTCTTCTATCATGACACAGATTGGCATGCAGCTGAATCTCTGTAGCCTTGTCCATTGTGGTTCTTGAGCTCTAGGAAGCATTCCAGGTCTCTTAGTAGTGGCAGATCTGCACTAGGTTGAGAAACGTACAAGTGGACGACCTGTGTGCTTTGTGAGTTGTGAGCAGTGCAGCGTTGGGAAAAGCTGGATGCCGAGTCATGGGGGTGAAGGTCTTGTTTTGTTAAACCTCTAGAACTTGGTAAGTTGAAACAACTCAAGTATCTCCCATCTAAAGCACATTGGAGGTACAAAATAGAGAAAGAAACAGCAGGATCAAGGCTCTGCGGGCCCTTCTGCAAATAAGGCTTGAAGGGAAACTTTATTTTCTTAATTGGGATTTAGATAATTACGGGCTCAATTCTCCCAGACAAACAGTCTAGTTGCACCTGTTCTCTTCATAGCAAAATTGCCTTTGTGATGACAAGTGAGTTTCAAGGAAAGACACTTGGAGGTTGCAATTCTTTGGTAGGTGCTCATCTTTCGGTAATCTTCAGTGAATTGGCGAACCCGTTTGACCACTAGCGTCAAGCTAACATTCCTCGTGTATCATGCCACAGGTTAGCATGCAGCAGAATCCATATAGCCTTATTAATATTGGTTCCTGAGGTCTAGGAAGCATTCCAGGTCTCTTAGTACTGGCGGGTCTGCACTAGGATGGGAAACGTACAAGAACTACGGCCTGTGATTTCGGGGAGTTCTGAGCAATGAACCAATGGGAACAGTTAGATCCCGAGTCGTGGGCAGTGAAGGGCTTCTGTTTTTAAACTCCTAGATTGTGGTATGTTGAAACAACTCAACTATCTCCCGTCTAAAGCACCTTCGAGATGCAAAATAGAGAAGGAGACAGCAGGGTCAATGCTCTGCGGGCACTTTTGAAAATAAGGTTTGAAGGGATACTTTATTTTCCTCATTGGAATTTAGAGAGTTGTGGGATCAATTCTCACTATGAAGCATTGTACTTCCACACGTTCCCTTCACGGCTCAATTGCCTTTGTGATGACAAGTGAGTTTCTAGTAAAGAAACTTGGAGGTTTCCATTCTTTGGTGGTGCTCATCCTTCGGTAATCTTCAGTGAATTGGCGAAACCGTTTGACCAATGGTGTCAAGGTAACGTTCCTCTTCTATCATGACACAGATTGGCATGCAGCTGAATCTCTGTAGCCTTGTCCATTGTGGTTCTTGAGCTCTAGGAAGCATTCCAGGTCTCTTAGTAGTGGCAGATCTGCAGTAGGTTGAGAAACGTACAAGTGGACGACCTGTGTGCTTTGTGAGTTGTGAGCAGTGCAGCGTTGGGAAAAGCTGGATGCCGAGTCATGGGGGTGAAGGTCTCCTTTTGTTAAACCTCTAGAATGTGGTAAGTTGCAGCAACTCAAGTATCTCCCTTCTAAAGCACCTTGGAGGTACAAAATAGAGAAAGAAACAGCAGGGTCAAGGCTCTGTGGGCCCTCTTGAAAATAAGGCTTGAAGGGAAACTTTATTTTCTTCATTGGGATTTAGAGAGTTTCGGACTCAGTTCTCCCAGAGAAACAGTGTAGTTGCACATGTTTTCTTCATAGCACAATTGCCTTTGTAATGACAAGTGAGTGTCTAGGAAAGAAACTTGGAGGTTGCCATTCTTTGGTAGGTGCTCGTCCTTCGGTAATCTTCAGGGAATTGGCGATCCCGTTTGACCACTAGCGTCAAACTAACGTTCCTCTTATATCATGACACAGATTGGCATGCAGCTGAATCCCTGTAGACTTATCCAGTGTGGTCCTTGAGCTCTAGGAAGTATTGCAGGTCTCTTAGTAGTGGCAGATCTGCACTAGGATGAGAAACATACAAGAAGTCTGGCCTGTGTGTTTGGGGAGTTGTGAGCAGTGCAGCCTTGGGAACAGCTAGATGCCAAGCCATGGGGTTGAAGGTCTTCTTTTGTTAAAGCTGAAGAATGTGGTAAGTTGAAGCAACTCAAGTATCTCCCTTCTAAAGCACCTTGGAGGTATAACATAGAGAAAGAAACAGCAGGGTCAATGCTCTGCGGGCCCTTTTGAAAATAAGGCTTGAAGGGAAACTTAATTTCCTCATTGGAATTTAGAGAGTTGTGGGCTCAATTCTCCCTGAGAAACACTGTTGTTGCACAAGTTCCCTTCACAGGACAATTGCCTTTGTGCTGACAAGTGCGTTTCCACTAAAGAAACCTGGAGGTTGCCATTCTTTAGTGGTGCTCATACTTCGGTTATCTTCAGTGAATTGGCGAACCCTTTTGACCAATAGTGTCAAGCTAAAGTTCCCCTTGTATCATGACACAGATTGGCATGCAGATGAATCCCTGTAGCCTTATCCAGTGTGGTTCTTGAGCTCTAGGAAGCATTGCAGGTGTCTTAGTAGTGGCAGATCTGCCGTAGGATGAGAAACGTACAAGAAGGATGGCCTGTGTGTTTTGGGAGTTGTGAGCAGTGCAGCCTTGGCAACAGCTAGATGCCAAGCCATGGGGTTGAAGGTCTTCTTTTGTTAAAGCTGAAGAATGTGGTAAGTTGAAGCAACTCAAGTATCTCCCTTCTAAAGCACCTTGGAGGTATAACATAGAGAAAGAAACAGCAGGGTCAATGCTCTGTGGGCCCTTTTGAAAATAAGGCTTGAAGGGAAACTTAATTTCCTCATTGGAATTTAGAGAGTTGTGGGCTCAATTCTCCCTGAGAAACACTGTTGTTGCACAAGTTCCCTTCACAGGACAATTGCCTTTGTGCTGACAAGTGTGTTTCCACTAAAGAAACCTGGAGGTTGCCATTCTTTAGTGGTGCTCATACTTCGGTTATCTTCAGTGTATTGGCGAACCCTTTTGACCAATAGTGTCAAGCTAAAGTTCCCCTTGTATCATGACACAGATTGGCATGCAGCTGAATCCCTGTAGCCTTATCCAGTGTGGTTTTTGAGCTCTAGGAAGCATTGCAGGTGTCTTAGTAGTGGCAGATCTGCCGTAGGATGAGAAACGTACAAGAAGGATGGCCTGTGTGTTTTGGGAGTTGTGAGCAGTGCAGCGTTGGGAAAAGCTGGATGCCGAGTCATGGGGGTGAAGGTCTCCTTTTGTTAAACCTCTAGAATATGGTAAGTTGAAGCAACTCAAGTATCTCCCTTCTAAAGCACCTTGGAGGTACAAAATAGAGAAAGAAACAGCAGGGTCAAGGCTCTGCGGGCCCTCTTGAAAATAAGGCTTGAAGGGAAACTTTATTTTCTTCATTGGGATTTAGAGAGTTACGGACTCAGTTCTCCCAGAGAAACAGTGTAGTTGCATATGTTTTCTTCATAGCACAATTGCCTTTGTAATGACAAGTGAGTGTCGAGGAAAGAAACTTGGAGGTTGCTATTCTTTGGTAGGTGCTCGTCCTTCGGTAATCTTCAGTGAATTGGCGAACCCTTTTGACCAATAGTGTCAAGCTAACGTTCCCCTTGTATCATGACACAGATTGGCATGCAGCTGAATCCCTGTAGCCTTATCCAGTGTGGTTCTTGAGCTCTAGGAAGCATTGCAGGTGTCTTAGTAGTGGCAGATCTGCCGTAGGATGAGAAACGTACAAGAAGGATGGCCTGTGTGTTTTGGGAGTTGTGAGCAGTGCAGCGTTGGGAAAAGCTGGATGCCGAGTCATGGGGGTGAAGGTCTCCTTTTGTTAAACCTCTAGAATATGGTAAGTTGAAGCAACTCAAGTATCTCCCTTCTAAAGCACCTTGGAGGTACAAAATAGAGAAAGAAACAGCAGGGTCAAGGCTCTGCGGGCCCTCTTGAAAATAAGGCTTGAAGGGAAACTTTATTTTCTTCATTGGGATTTAGAGAGTTACGGACTCAGTTCTCCCAGAGAAACAGTGTAGTTGCATATGTTTTCTTCATAGCACAATTGCCTTTGTAATGACAAGTGAGTGTCGAGGAAAGAAACTTGGAGGTTGCTATTCTTTGGTAGGTGCTCGTCCTTCGGTAATCTTCAGTGAATTGGCGAACCCGTTTGACCACTAGCGTCAAACTAACCTTCCTCTTGTATCATGACACAGATTGGCATGCAGCGTAATCCCTGTAGCCTTATCCAGTGTGGTTCTTGAGCTCTAGGAAGCATTGCAGGTGTCTTAGTAGTGGCAGATCTGCCGTAGGATGAGAAACGTACAAGAAGGATGGCCTGTGTGTTTTGGGAGTTGTGAGCAGTGCAGCCTTGGGAACAGCTAGATGCCGAGTCATGGGGGTGAAGGTCTTCTTTTGTTAAACCTCTAGAATGTGGTAAGTTGAATCAACTGAGCTATCCCCCATCTGAAGCACCTTGGTGATACAAAATAGAGAAATAAACAACAGGGTCAATGCTCTGCGGTCCCTTTTGAAAATAAGGCTCAAAGGGAAACTTTATTTTCTTCATTGGGATTTAGAGAGCTGCAGTCTCAATTCTCCCTGACAAACACTGTAGTTGCAAATGTTCTCTTCATAGCAAAATTGCCTTTGTGATGACAAGTGAATTCCTAGGAAAGAAACTTGGAGGTTGCCATTCTTTGGTAGGTGCTCGTCCTTCAGTAATCTTCAGTGAATTTGAAAACCCGTTTGACCACTAGCCTCAAGCTAACTTTCCTCGTGTATCATGCTACAGGTTAGCATGCAGCAGAATCCATATAGCCTTATTCAGATTGGTTCCTGAGCTCTAGGAAGCATTCCAGTTCTCTTAGTACTGGCGGGTCTGCACTAGGATGGGAAACGTACAGGAACTACGGCCTGTGAGTTTGGGGACTTGTGAGCCATTCACCAATGGGAACAGTTAGATGCCGAGTCATGGGCATTGAAGGGCTTCTATTTTTAAACTTCTAGATTGTGGTAGGTTGAAACAACTCAAGTATCTCCCTTCTAAAGCACCTTGGAAATGCAAAATAGAGAAGGAAACATCAGAGTTAATGCTCTGTGGGCCCTTCTGAAAATAAGTCTTGTAGGGATACTTTATTTTCCTCATTGGGATTACGAGAGTTGCAGGATCAATTCTGAATATGAAGCACTGTACTTCCACACGTTCCCTTCTTGGCACAATTGCCTTTGTGATGACAAGCGAATTTCTAGGAAAGAAACCTGGAGGTTGCCATTCTTTGGTTGTTGCTTATCCTTCGGTAATCTTCAGTGAATTGGCGAACCCTTTTGACCACTAGCGTCAAGATAACGTTCCTCTTCTATCATGACACAGATTGGCATGCAGCTGAATCACTGTAGCCTTGTCCATTGTGGTTCTTGAGCTCTAGGAAGCATTCCAGGTCTCTTAGTAGTGGCAGATCTGCACTAGGTTGAGAAACGTACAAGTGGACGACCTGTGTGCTTTGTGAGTTGTGAGCAGTGCAGCGTTGGGAAAAGCTGGATGCCGAGTCATGGGGGTGAAGGTCTTCTTTTGTTAAACCTCTAGAACTTGGTAAGTTGAAACAACTCAAGTATCTCCCATCTAAAGCACATTGGAGGTACAAAAGAGAGAAAGAAACAGCAGGATCAAGGCTCTGCGGGCCCTTCTGCAAATAAGGCTTGAAGGGAAACTTTATTTTCTTAATTGGGATTTAGATAATTACGGGCTCAATTCTCCCAGACAAACAGTCTAGTTGCACCTGTTCTCTTCATAGCAAAATTGCCTTTGTGATGACAAGTGAGTTTCAAGGAAAGACACTTGGAGGTTGCAATTCTTTGGTAGGTGCTCATCTTTCGGTAATCTTCAGTGAATTGGCGAACCCGTTTGACCACTAGCGTCAAGCTAACATTCCTCGTGTATCATGCCACAGGTTAGCATGCAGCAGAATCCATATAGCCTTATTAATATTGGTTCCTGAGGTCTAGGAAGCATTCCAGGTCTCTTAGTACTGGCGGGTCTGCACTAGGATGGGAAACGTACAAGAACTACGGCCTGTGATTTCGGGGAGTTCTGAGCAATGAACCAATGGGAACAGTTAGATCCCGAGTCGTGGGCAGTGAAGGGCTTCTGTTTTTAAACTCCTAGATTGTGGTATGTTGAAACAACTCAACTATCTCCCGTCTAAAGCACCTTCGAGATGCAAAATAGAGAAGGAGACAGCAGGGTCAATGCTCTGCGGGCACTTTTGAAAATAAGGTTTGAAGGGATACTTTATTTTCCTCATTGGAATTTAGAGAGTTGTGGGATCAATTCTCACTATGAAGCATTGTACTTCCACACGTTCCCTTCACGGCTCAATTGCCTTTGTGATGACAAGTGAGTTTCTAGTAAAGAAACTTGGAGGTTTCCATTCTTTGGTGGTGCTCATCCTTCGGTAATCTTCAGTGAATTGGCGAAACCGTTTGACCAATGGTGTCAAGGTAACGTTCCTCTTCTATCATGACACAGATTGGCATGCAGCTGAATCTCTGTAGCCTTGTCCATTGTGGTTCTTGAGCTCTAGGAAGCATTCCAGGTCTCTTAGTAGTGGCAGATCTGCAGTAGGTTGAGAAACGTACAAGTGGACGACCTGTGTGCTTTGTGAGTTGTGAGCAGTGCAGCGTTGGGAAAAGCTGGATGCCGAGTCATGGGGGTGAAGGTCTCCTTTTGTTAAACCTCTAGAATATGGTAAGTTGAATCAACTCAAGTATCTCCCTTCTAAAGCACCTTGGAGGTACAAAATAGAGAAAGAAACAGCAGGGTCAAGGCTCTGCGGGCCCTCTTGAAAATAAGGCTTGAAGGGAAACTTTATTTTCTTCATTGGGATTTAGAGAGTTACGGACTCAGTTCTCCCAGAGAAACAGTGTAGTTGCACATGTTTTCTTCATAGCACAATTGCCTTTGTAATGACAAGTGAGTGTCTAGGAAAGAAACTTGGAGGTTGCCATTCTTTGGTAGGTGCTCGTCCTTCGGTAATCTTCAGGGAATTGGCGATCCCGTTTGACCACTAGCGTCAAACTAACGTTCCTCTTATATCATGACACAGATTGGCATGCAGCTGAATCCCTGTAGACTTATCCAGTGTGGTCCTTGAGCTCTAGGAAGTATTGCAGGTCTCTTAGTAGTGGCAGAACTGCACTAGGATGAGAAACATACAAGAAGTCTGGCCTGTGTGTTTGGGGAGTTGTGAGCAGTGCAGCCTTGGGAACAGCTAGATGCCAAGCCATGGGGTTGAAGGTCTTCTTTTGTTAAAGCTGAAGAATGTGGTAAGTTGAAGCAACTCAAGTATCTCCCTTCTAAAGCACCTTGGAGGTATAACATAGAGAAAGAAACAGCAGGGTCAATGCTCTGCGGGCCCTTTTGAAAATAAGGCTTGAAGGGAAACTTAATTTCCTCATTGGAATTTAGAGAGTTGTGGGCTCAATTCTCCCTGAGAAACACTGTTGTTGCACAAGTTCCCTTCACAGGACAATTGCCTTTGTGCTGACAAGTGCGTTTCCAGTAAAGAAACCTGGAGGTTGCCATTCTTTAGTGGTGCTCATACTTCGGTTATCTTCAGTGAATTGGCGAACCCTTTTGACCAATAGTGTCAAGCTAAAGTTCCCCTTGTATCATGACACAGATTGGCACGCAGATGAATCCCTGTAGCCTTATCCAGTGTGGTTCTTGAGCTCTAGGAAGCATTGCAGGTGTCTTAGTAGTGGCAGATCTGCCGTAGGATGAGAAACGTACAAGAAGGATGGCCTGTGTGTTTTGGGAGTTGTGAGCAGTGCAGCCTTGGCAACAGCTAGATGCCAAGCCATGGGGTTGAAGGTCTTCTTTTGTTAAAGCTGAAGAATGTGGTAAGTTGAAGCAACTCAAGTATCTGCCTTCTAAAGCACCTTGGAGGTATAACATAGAGAAAGAAACAGCAGGGTCAATGCTCTGTGGGCCCTTTTGAAAATAAGGCTTGAAGGGAAACTTAATTTCCTCATTGGAATTTAGAGAGTTGTGGGCTCAATTCTCCCTGAGAAACACTGTTGTTGCACAAGTTCCCTTCACAGGACAATTGCCTTTGTGCTGACAAGTGCGTTTCCAGTAAAGAAACCTGGAGGTTGTCATTGTTTAGTGGTGCTCATACTTCGGTTATCTTCAGTGAATTGGCGAACCCTTTTGACCAATAGTGTCAAGCTAACGTTCCCCTTGTATCATGACACAGATTGGCATGCAGCTGAATCCCTGTAGCCTTATCCAGTGTGGTTCTTGAGCTCTAGGAAGCATTGCAGGTGTCTTAGTAGTGGCAGATCTGCCGTAGGATGAGAAACGTACAAGAAGGATGGCCTGTGTGTTTTGGGAGTTGTGAGCAGTGCAGCCTTGGGAACAGCTAGATGCCGAGTCATGGGGGTGAAGGTCTTCTTTTGTTAAACCTCTAGAATGTGGTAAGTTGAAGCAACTGAGCTATCTCCCATCTGAAGCACCTTGGTGATACAAAATAGAGAAATAAACAACAGGGTCAATGCTCTGCGGTCCCTTTTGAAAATAAGGCTCGAAGGGTAACTTTATTTTCTTCATTGGGATTTAGAGAGCTGCAGGCTCAATTCTCCCTGACAAACACTGTAGTTGCAAATGTTCTCTTCATAGCAAAATTGCCTTTGTGATGACAAGTGAATTCCTAGGTAAGAAACTTGGAGGTTACAATTCTTTGGTAGGTGCTCGTCCTTCAGTAATCTTCAGTGAATTTGAAAACCCGTTTGACCACTAGCCTCAAGCTAACGTTCCTCGTGAATCATGCTACAGGTTAGCATGCAGCAGAATCCATATAGCCTTATTCAGATTGGTTCCTGAGCTCTAGGAAGCATTCCAGTTCTCTTAGTACTGGCGGGTCTGCACTAGGATGGGAAACGTACAGGAACTACGGCCTGTGAGTTTGGGGACTTGTGAGCCATTCACCAATGGGAACAGTTAGATGCCGAGTCATGGGCATTGAAGGGCTTCTATTTTTAAACTCCTAGATTGTGGTAGGTTGAAACAACTCAAGTATCTCCCTTCTAAAGCACCTTGAAAATGCAAAATAGAGAAGGAAACATCAGAGTTAATGCTCTGTGGGCCCTTCTGAAAATAAGTCTTGTAGGGATACTTTATTTTCCTCATTGGGATTACGAGAGTTGCAGGATCAATTCTGACTATGAAGCACTGTACTTCCACACGTTCCCTTCTTGGCACAATTGCCTTTGTGATGACAAGCGAATTTCTAGGAAAGAAACCTGGAGGTTGCCATTCTTTGGTAGTTGCTTATCCTTCGGTAATCTTCAGTGAATTGGCGAACCCTTTTGACCACTAGCTTCAAGATAACGTTCCTCTTCTATCATGACACAGATTGGCACGCAGCTGAATCTCTGTAGCCTTGTCCATTGTGGTTCTTGAGCTCTAGGAAGCATTCCAGGTCTCTTAGTAGTGGCAGATCTGCACTAGGTTGAGAAACGTACAAGTGGACGACCTGTGTGCTTTGTTAGTTGTGAGCAGTGCAGCGTTGGGAAAAGCTGGATGCCGAGTCATGGGGGTGAAGGTCTTCTTTTGTTAAACCTCTAGAACTTGGTAAGTTGAAACAACTCAAGTATCTCCCATCTAAAGCACATTGGAGGTACAAAATAGAGAAAGAAACAGCAGGATCAAGGCTCTGCGGGCCCTTCTGCAAATAAGGCTTGAAGGGAAACTTTATTTTCTTAATTGGGATTTAGATAATTACGGGCTCAATTCTCCCAGACAAACAGTCTAGTAGCACCTGTTCTCTTCATAGCAAAATTGCCTTTGTGATGACAAGTGAGTTTCAAGGAAAGACACTTGGAGGTTGCAATTCTTTGGTAGGTGCTCATCTTTCGGTAATCTTCAGTGAATTGGCGAACCCGTTTGACCACTAGCGTCAAGCTAACGTTCCTCGTGTATCATGCCACAGGTTAGCATGCAGCAGAATCCATATAGCCTTATTAATATTGGTTCCTGAGGTCTAGGAAGCATTCCAGGTCTCTTAGTACTGGCGGGTCTGCACTAGGATGGGAAACGTACAAGAACTACGGCCTGTGATTTCGGGGAGTTCTGAGCAATGAACCAATGGGAACAGTTAGATCCCGAGTCGTGGGCAGTGAAGGGCTTCTGTTTTTAAACTCCTAGATTGTGGTATGTTGAAACAACTCAACTATCTCCCGTCTAAAACACCTTCGAGATGCAAAATAGAGAAGGAGACAGCAGGGTCAATGCTCTGCGGGCACTTTTGAAAATAAGGTTTGAAGGGATACTTTATTTTCCTCATTGGAATTTAGAGAGTTGTGGGATCAATTCTCACTATGAAGCATTGTACTTCCACACGTTCCCTTCACGGCTCAATTGCCTTTGTGATGACAAGTGAGTTTCTAGTAAAGAAACTTGGAGGTTTCCATTCTTTGGTGGTGCTCATCCTTCGGTAATCTTCAGTGAATTGGCGAAACCGTTTGACCAATGGTGTCAAGGTAACGTTCCTCTTCTATCATGACACAGATTGGCATGCAGCTGAATCTCTGTAGCCTTGTCCATTGTGGTTCTTGAGCTCTAGGAAGCATTCCAGGTCTCTTAGTAGTGGCAGATCTGCAGTAGGTTGAGAAACGTACAAGTGGACGACCTGTGTGCTTTGTGAGTTGTGAGCAGTGCAGCGTTGGGAAAAGCTGGATGCCGAGTCATGGGGGTGAAGGTTTCCTTTTGTTAAACCTCTAGAATATGGTAAGTTGAAGCAACTCAAGTATCTCCCTTCTAAAGCACCTTGGAGGTACAAAATAGAGAAAGAAACAGCAGGGTCAAGGCTCTGCGGGCCCTCTTGAAAATAAGGCTTGAAGGGAAACTTTATTTTCTTCATTGGGATTTAGAGAGTTACGGACTCAGTCCTCCCAGAGAAACAGTGTAGTTGCACATGTTTTCTTCATAGCACAATTGCCTTTGTAATGACAAGTGAGTGTCTAGGAAAGAAACTTGGAGGTTGCCATTCTTTGGTAGGTGCTCGTCCTTCGGTAATCTTCAGGGAATTGCCGACCCCGTTTGACCACTAGCGTCAAACTAACGTTCCTCTTATATCATGACACAGATTGGCATGCAGCTGAATCCCTGTAGACTTATCCAGTGTGGTCCTTGAGCTCTAGGAAGTATTTCAGGTCTCTTAGTAGTGGCAGATCTGCAGTAGAATGAGAAACATACAAGAAGTCTGGCCTGTGTGTTTGGGGAGTTGTGAGCAGTGCAGCCTTGGGAACAGCTAGATGCCAAGCCATGGGGTTGAAGGTCTTCTTTTGTTAAAGCTGAAGAATGTGGTAAGTTGAACCAACTCAAGTATCTCCCTTCTAAAGCACCTTGGAGGTATAACATAGAGAAAGAAACAGCAGGGTCAATGCTCTGCGGGCCCTTTTGAAAATAAGGCTTGAAGGGAAACTTAATTTCCTCATTGGAATTTAGAGAGTTGTGGGCTCAATTCTCCCTGAGAAACACTGTTGTTGCACAAGTTCCCTTCACAGGACAATTGCCTTTGTGCTGACAAGTGCGTTTCCAGTAAAGAAACCTGGAGGTTGCCATTCTTTAGTGGTGCTCATACTTCGGTTATCTTCAGTGAATTGGCGAACCCTTTTGACCAATAGTGTCAAGCTAACGTTCCGCTTGTATCATGACACAGATTGGCATGCAGCTGAATCCCTGTAGCCTTATCCAGTGTGGTCCTTGAGCTCTAGGAAGCATTGCAGGTGTCTTAGTAGTGGCAGATCTGCCGTAGGATGAGAAACGTACAAGAAGGATGGCCTGTGTGTTTTGGGAGTTGTGAGCAGTGCAGCCTTGGCAACAGCTAGATGCCAAGCCATGGGGTTGAAGGTCTTCTTTTGTTAAAGCTGAAGAATGTGGTAAGTTGAAGCAACTCAAGTATCTGCCTTCTAAAGCACCTTGGAGGTATAACATAGAGAAAGAAACAGCAGGGTCAATGCTCTGTGGGCCCTTTTGAAAATAAGGCTTGAAGGGAAACTTAATTTCCTCATTGGAATTTAGAGAGTTGTGGGCTCAATTCTCCCTGAGAAACACTGTTGTTGCACAAGTTCCCTTCACAGGACAATTGCCTTTGTGCTGACAAGTGCGTTTCCAGTAAAGAAACCTGGAGGTTGTCATTCTTTAGTGGTGCTCATACTTCGGTTATCTTCAGTGAATTGGCGAACCCTTTTGACCAATAGTGTCAAGCTAACGTTCCCCTTGTATCATGACACAGATTGGCATGCAGCTGAATCCCTGTAGCCTTATCCAGTGTGGTTTTTGAGCTCTAGGAAGCATTGCAGGTGTCTTAGTAGTGGCAGATCTGCCGTAGGATGAGAAACGTACAAGAAGTATGGCCTGTGTGTTTTGGGAGTTGTGAGCAGTGCAGCCTTGGGAACAGCTAGATGCCGAGTCATGGGGGTGAAGGTCTTCTTTTGTTAAACCTCTAGAATGTGGTAAGTTGAAGCAACTGAGCTATCTCCCATCTGAAGCACCTTGGTGATACAAAATAGAGAAATAAACAACAGGGTCAATGCTCTGCGGTCCCTTTTGAAAATAAGGCTCGAAGGGTAACTTTATTTTCTTCATTGGGATTTAGAGAGCTGCAGGCTCAATTCTCCCTGACAAACACTGTAGTTGCAAATGTTCTCTTCATAGCAAAATTGCCTTTGTGATGACAAGTGAATTCCTAGGTAAGAAACTTGGAGGTTACAATTCTTTGGTAGGTGCTCGTCCTTCAGTAATCTTCAGTGAATTTGAAAACCCGTTTGACCACTAGCCTCAAGCTAACGTTCCTCGTGAATCATGCTACAGGTTAGCATGCAGCAGAATCCATATAGCCTTATTCAGATTGGTTCCTGAGCTCTAGGAAGCATTCCAGTTCTCTTAGTACTGGCGGGTCTGCACTAGGATGGGAAACGTACAGGAACTACGGCCTGTGAGTTTGGGGACTTGTGAGCCATTCACCAATGGGAACAGTTAGATGCCGAGTCATGGGCATTGAAGGGCTTCTATTTTTAAACTCCTAGATTGTGGTAGGTTGAAACAACTCAAGTATCTCCCTTCTAAAGCACCTTGAAAATGCAAAATAGAGAAGGAAACATCAGAGTTAATGCTCTGTGGGCCCTTCTGAAAATAAGTCTTGTAGGGATACTTTATTTTCCTCATTGGGATTACGAGAGTTGCAGGATCAATTCTGACTATGAAGCACTGTACTTCCACACGTTCCCTTCTTGGCACAATTGCCTTTGTGATGACAAGCGAATTTCTAGGAAAGAAACCTGGAGGTTGCCATTCTTTGGTAGTTGCTTATCCTTCGGTAATCTTCAGTGAATTGGCGAACCCTTTTGACCACTAGCTTCAAGATAACGTTCCTCTTCTATCATGACACAGATTGGCACGCAGCTGAATCTCTGTAGCCTTGTCCATTGTGGTTCTTGAGCTCTAGGAAGCATTCCAGGTCTCTTAGTAGTGGCAGATCTGCACTAGGTTGAGAAACGTACAAGTGGACGACCTGTGTGCTTTGTGAGTTGTGAGCAGTGCAGCGTTGGGAAAAGCTGGATGCCGAGTCATGGGGGTGAAGGTCTTCTTTTGTTAAACCTCTAGAACTTGGTAAGTTGAAACAACTCAAGTATCTCCCATCTAAAGCACATTGGAGGTACAAAATAGAGAAAGAAACAGCAGGATCAAGGCTCTGCGGGCCCTTCTGCAAATAAGGCTTGAAGTGAAACTTTATTTTCTTAATTGGGATTTAGATAATTACGGGCTCAATTCTCCCAGACAAACAGTCTAGTAGCACCTGTTCTCTTCATAGCAAAATTGCCTTTGTGATGACAAGTGAGTTTCAAGGAAAGACACTTGGAGGTTGCAATTCTTTGGTAGGTGCTCATCTTTCGGTAATCTTCAGTGAATTGGCGAACCCGTTTGACCACTAGCGTCAAGCTAACGTTCCTCGTGTATCATGCCACAGGTTAGCATGCAGCAGAATCCATATAGCCTTATTAATATTGGTTCCTGAGGTCTAGGAAGCATTCCAGGTCTCTTAGTACTGGCGGGTCTGCACTAGGATGGGAAACGTACAAGAACTACGGCCTGTGATTTCGGGGAGTTCTGAGCAATGAACCAATGGGAACAGTTAGATCCCGAGTCGTGGGCAGTGAAGGGCTTCTGTTTTTAAACTCCTAGATTGTGGTATGTTGAAACAACTCAACTATCTCCCGTCTAAAGCACCTTCGAGATGCAAAATAGAGAAGGAGACAGCAGGGTCAATGCTCTGCGGGCACTTTTGAAAATAAGGTTTGAAGGGATACTTTATTTTCCTCATTGGAATTTAGAGAGTTGTGGGATCAATTCTCACTATGAAGCATTGTACTTCCACACGTTCCCTTCACGGCTCAATTGCCTTTGTGATGACAAGTGAGTTTCTAGTAAAGAAACTTGGAGGTTTCCATTCTTTGGTGGTGCTCATCCTTCGGTAATCTTCAGTGAATTGGCGAAACCGTTTGACCAATGGTGTCAAGGTAACGTTCCTCTTCTATCATGACACAGATTGGCATGCAGCTGAATCTCTGTAGCCTTGTCCATTGTGGTTCTTGAGCTCTAGGAAGCATTCCAGGTCTCTTAGTAGTGGCAGATCTGCAGTAGGTTGAGAAACGTACAAGTGGACGACCTGTGTGCTTTGTGAGTTGTGAGCAGTGCAGCGTTGGGAAAAGCTGGATGCCGAGTCATGGGGGTGAAGGTTTCCTTTTGTTAAACCTCTAGAATATGGTAAGTTGAAGCAACTCAAGTATCTCCCTTCTAAAGCACCTTGGAGGTACAAAATAGAGAAAGAAACAGCAGGGTCAAGGCTCTGCGGGCCCTCTTGAAAATAAGGCTTGAAGGGAAACTTTATTTTCTTCATTGGGATTTAGAGAGTTACGGACTCAGTTCTCCCAGAGAAACAGTGTAGTTGCACATGTTTTCTTCATAGCACAATTGCCTTTGTAATGACAAGTGAGTGTCTAGGAAAGAAACTTGGAGGTTGCCATTCTTTGGTAGGTGCTCGTCCTTCGGTAATCTTCAGGGAATTGGCGACCCCGTTTGACCACTAGCGTCAAACTAACGTTCCTCTTATATCATGACACAGATTGGCATGCAGCTGAATCCCTGTAGACTTATCCAGTGTGGTCCTTGAGCTCTAGGAAGTATTTTAGGTCTCTTAGTAGTGGCAGATCTGCAGTAGAATGAGAAACATACAAGAAGTCTGGCCTGTGTGTTTGGGGAGTTGTGAGCAGTGCAGCCTTGGGAACAGCTAGATGCCAAGCCATGGGGTTGAAGGTCTTCTTTTGTTAAAGCTGAAGAATGTGGTAAGTTGAACCAACTCAAGTATCTCCCTTCTAAAGCACCTTGGAGGTATAACATAGAGAAAGAAACAGCAGGGTCAATGCTCTGCGGGCCCTTTTGAAAATAAGGCTTGAAGGGAAACTTAATTTCCTCATTGGAATTTAGAGAGTTGTGGGCTCAATTCTCCCTGAGAAACACTGTTGTTGCACAAGTTCCCTTCACAGGACAATTGCCTTTGTGCTGACAAGTGCGTTTCCAGTAAAGAAACCTGGAGGTTGCCATTCTTTAGTGGTGCTCATACTTCGGTTATCTTCAGTGAATTGGCGAACCCTTTTGACCAATAGTGTCAAGCTAACGTTCCGCTTGTATCATGACACAGATTGGCATGCAGCTGAATCCCTGTAGCCTTATCCAGTGTGGTTCTTGAGCTCTAGGAAGCATTGCAGGTGTCTTAGTAGTGGCAGATCTGCCGTAGGATGAGAAACGTACAAGAAGGATGGCCTGTGTGTTTTGGGAGTTGTGAGCAGTGCAGCCTTGGCAACAGCTAGATGCCAAGCCATGGGGTTGAAGGTCTTCTTTTGTTAAAGCTGAAGAATGTGGTAAGTTGAAGCAACTCAAGTATCTCCCTTCTAAAGCACCTTGGAGGTATAACATAGAGAAAGAAACAGCAGGGTCAATGCTCTGCGGGCCCTTTTGAAAATAATGCTTGAAGGGAAACTTAATTTCCTCATTGGAATTTAGAGAGTTGTGGGCTCAATTCTCCCTGAGAAACACTGTTGTTGCACAAGTTCCCTTCACAGGACAATTGCCTTTGTGCTGACAAGTGCGTTTCCAATAAAGAAACCTGGAGGTTGTCATTCTTTAGTGGTGCTCATACTTCGGTTATCTTCAGTGCATTGGCGAACCCTTTTGACCAATAGTGTCAAGCTAACGTTCCGCTTGTATCATGACACAGATTGGCATGCAGCTGAATCCCTGTAGCCTTATCCAGTGTGGTTCTTGAGCTCTAGGAAGTATTGCAGGTGTCTTAGTAGTGGCAGATCTTCCGTAGAATGAGAAACGTACAAGAAGGATGGCCTGTGTGTTTTGGGAGTTGTGAGCAGTGCAGCCTTGGGAACAGCTAGATGCCGAGTCATGGGGGTGAAGGTCTTCTTTTGTTAAACCTCTAGAATGTGGTAAGGTGAAGCAACTGAGCTATCTCCCATCTGAAGCACCTTGGTGATACAAAATAGAGAAATAAACAACAGGGTCAATGCTCTGCGGTCCCTTTTGAAAATAAGGCTCGAAGGGAAACTTTATTTTCTTCATTGGGATTTAGAGAGCTGCAGGCTCAATTCTCCCTGACAAACACTGTAGTTGCAAATGTTCTCTTCATAGCAAAATTGCCTTTGTGATGACAAGTGAATTCCTAGGAAAGAAACTTGGAGGTTGCCATTCTTTGGTAGGTGCTCGTCCTTCAGTAATCTTCAGTGAATTTGAAAACCCGTTTGACCACTAGCCTCAAGCTAACTTTCCTCGTGTATCATGCTACAGGTTAGCATGCAGCAGAATCCATATAGCCTTATTCAGATTGGTTCCTGAGCTCTAGGAAGCATTCCAGTTCTCTTAGTACTGGCGGGTCTGCACTAGGATGGGAAACGTACAGGAACTACGGCCTGTGAGTTTGGGGACTTGTGAGCCATTCACCAATGGGAACAGTTAGATGCCGAGTCATGGGCATTGAAGGGCTTCTATTTTTAAACTCCTAGATTGTGGTAGGTTGAAACAACTCAAGTATCTCCCTTCTAAAGCACCTTGGAAATGCAAAATAGAGAAGGAAACATCAGAGTTAATGCTATGTGGGCCCTTCTGAAAATAAGTCTTGTAGGGATACTTTATTTTCCTCATTGGGATTTCGAGAGTTGCAGGATCAATTCTGACTATGAAGCACTGTACTTCCACACGTTCCCTTCTTGGCACAATTGCCTTTGTGATGACAAGCGAATGTCTAGGAAAGAAACCTGGAGGTTGCCATTCTTTGGTAGTTGCTTATCCTTCGGTAATCTTCAGTGAATTGGCGAACCCTTTTGACCACTAGCGTCAAGATAACGTTCCTCTTGTATCATGACGCAGATTGGCATGTAGTTAAATCCCTGTAGCCTTCTCAAGTGTGTTTATTGAACTCTAGGAAGCATTCCAAGTCTCTTACAAGTGGCATATCTGCACTAGGATGAGAAACGTACAAGAACACGGCCTGAGTGTTTGGGGAGTTGTGAGCAGTGCAGCGCTGGGAACAGCTAGATGCCAACTCATGGGGGTGAATGTCTTCTTTTGTTAAAGCTGAAGAATGTGATACGTTGAAGAAACTCAAGTATCTCCCTTCTTAAGCACCTTGGAAGTACAACATAGAGAAAGATACAGCAGGGTCAATGCTCTGCGGGCACTTTTGAAAATAAGACTTCAAGGGAAAATTTATTTTCTTAATTGGGATTTAGAGAGTTACGGGCTGAACTCTCCCAGAGAAACAGTGTAGTTGCACATGTTCTCTTCATAGCACAATTGCCTTTGTGATGACAAGTGAGATTTTAAGAAAGAAACTTGGGGGTTGCCATTCTTTCGTAGGTGCTCGTCCTTCGGTAATATTCAGTGAATTAGCGACCCCGTTTGACCACTAGTGTCAAGCTGACGTTTCTCTTGTATCATGGCACAGATTGGCATGCAGCTGAAACCCTGTAGCCTTATCCATTGTGGTTATTGAGCTCTAGGAAGCATTCCAGCTCTATTAGTATTGGCAGATCTGCACTACTATGAAAATCTTTCAAGAGGACGGACTGTGTGTTTTGGGATTTGTGAGCAGTGCAGCATTGGGAACGCCTATATGCCGAGTCATGGGGTGAAGGGCTTCTTTTGTTAAACCTCTAGAACTTGGTAAGTTGAAACAACTCAAGCATCTCCCATCTAAAGCACATTGGAGGTACAAAATAGAGAAAGAAATAGCACGATCAAGGCTCTGCGGGCCCTTCTGCAAATAAGGCTTGAAGGGAAACTTTATTTTCTTAATTGGGATTTAGATAATTACGGGCTAAATTCTCCCAGACAAACAGTCCAGTTGCACCTGTTCTCTTCACAGCAAAATTGCCTTTGTGATGACAAGTGAGTTTCAAGGAAAGACACTTGGAGGTTGCAATTCTTTGGTAGGTGCTCATCTTTTGGTAATCTTCAGTGAATTGGCGGACCCTTTTGACCACTAGCGTCAAGCTAACGTTCCTCGTGTATCATGCCACAGGTTAGCATGCAGCAGAATCCATATAGCCTTATTAATATTGGTGCCTGAGGTCTAGGAAGCATTACAGATCTCTTAGTACTGGCGGGTCAGCACTAGGATGGGAAATGTACAAGAACTACGGCCTGTGATTTCGGGGAGTTCTGAGCAATGAACCAATGGGAACAGTTAGATCCCGAGTCGTGGGCAGTGAAGGGCTTCTGTTTTTAAACTCCTAGATTGTGGTACGTTGAAACAACTCAAGTATCTCCCTTCTAAAGCACCTTCGTGATGCAAAATAGAGAAGGAGACAGCAGGGTCAATGCTCTGCGGGCACTTTTGAAAATAAGGTTTGAAGGGATACTTTATTTTCCTCATTGGAATGTAGAGAGTTGTGGGATCAATTCCCACTATGAAGCATTGTACTTCCACACGTTCCCTTCACGGCTCAATTGCCTTTGTGATGACAAGTGAGTTTCTAGTAAAGAAACTTGGAGGTTTCCATTCTTTGGTGGTGCTCGTCCTTCGGTAATCTTCAGTGAATTGGCGAAAACGTTTGACCAATGGTGTCAAGGTAACGTTCCCCTTGTATCATGACACAGATTGGCATGCAGCTGAATCCCTGTAGCCTTATCCAGTGTGGTTCTTGAGCTCTAGGAAGCATTGCAGGTGTCTTAGTAGTGGCAGATCTGCCGTAGGATGAGAAACGTACAAGAAGGATGGCCTGTGTGTTTTGGGAGTTGTGAGCAGTGCAGCCTTGGGAACAGCTAGATGCCGAGTCATGGGGGTGAAAGTATTCTTTTGTTAAACCTCTAGAATGTGGTAAGTTGAAGCAACTCAGCTATCTCCCATCTGAAGCACCTTGGTGATACAAAATAGAGAAATAAACAACAAGGTCAATGCTCTGCGGTCCCTTTTGAAAATAAGGCTCGAAGGGAAAGTTTATTTTCTTCATTGGGATTTAGAGAGCTGCAGGCTCAATTCTCCCTGACAAACACTGTAGTTGCAAATGTTCTCTTCATAGCAAAATTGCCTTTGTGATGACAAGTGAATTCCTAGGAAAGAAACTTGGAGGTTGCCATTCTTTGGTAGGTGCTCGTCCTTCAGTAATCTTCAGTGAATTTGAAAACCCGTTTGACCACTAGCCTCAAGCTAACGTTCCTCGTGTATCATGCTACAGGTTAGCATGCAGCAGAATCCATATAGCCTTATTCAGATTGGTTCCTGAGCTCTAGGAAGCATTCCAGTTCTCTTTGTACTGGCGGGTCTGCACTAGGATGGGAAACGTACAGGAACTACGGCCTGTGAGTTTGGGGACTTGTGAGCCATTCACCAATGGGAACAGTTAGATGCCGAGTCATGGGCATTGAAGGGCTTCTATTTTTAAACTCCTAGAGTGTGGTAGGTTGAAACAACTCAAGTATCTCCCTTCTAAAGCACCTTGGAAATGCAAAATAGAGAAGGAAACATCAGAGTTAATGCTCTGTGGGCCCTTCTGAAAATAAGTCTTGTAGGGATACTTTATTTTCCTCATTGGGATTTCGAGAGTTGCAGGATCAATTCTGACTATGAAGCACTGTACTTCCACACGTTCCCTTCTTGGCACAATTGCCTTTGTGATGACAAGCGAATTTCTAGGAAAGAAACCTGGAGGTTGCCATTCTTTGGTAGTTGCTTATCCTTCGGTAATCTTCAGTGAATTGGCGAACCCTTTTGACCACTAGCGTCAAGATAAATTTCCTCTTGCATCATGACTCAGATTGGCATGCCGCTAAATCCATGTAGCCTTATCAAGTGTGTTTATTGAACTCTAGGAAGCATTCCAAGTCTCTTACTAGTGGCATATCTGCACTAGGATGAGAAACGTACAAAAACACGGCCTGAGTGTTTGGGGAGTTGTGAGCAGTGCAGCGCTAGGAACAGCTAGATGCCAACTCATGGGGGTGAATGTCTTCTTTTGTTAAAAGTGAAGAATGTGATAAGTTGAAGAAACTCAAGTATATCCCTTCTTAAGCACCTTGGAGGTACAACATAGAGAAAGAAACAGCAGGGTCAATGCTCTGCGGGCCCTTTTGAAAATAAGGATTCAAGGGAAACTTTATTTTCTTAATTGGGATTTAGAGAGTTACGGGCTGAATTCTCCCAGAGAAACAGTGTAGTTGCACATGTTCTCTTCATAGAACAATTGCCTTTGTGATGACAAGTGAGATTTTAAGAAAGAAACTTGGGGGTGGCCATTCTTCGGTAGGTGCTCGTCCTTCGGTAATATTCAGTGAATTAGCGACCCCGTTTGACCACTAGTGTCAAGCTGACGTTTCTCTTGTATCATGACACAGATTGGCATGCAGCTGAAACCCTGTAGCGTTATCCATTGTGGTTATTGAGCTCTAGGAAGCATTCCAGCTCTCTTAGTATTGCCAGATCTGCACTACTATGAAAAACGTTCAAGAGGACGGCCTGTGTGTTTTGGGATTTGTGAGCAGTGCAGCATTTGGAACACCTATATGCCGAGTCATGGGGTGAAGGGCTTCTTTTGTTAAACCACTAGAACTTGGAAAGTTGAAACAACTCAAGTATCTCCCATCTAAGGCACATTGGAGGTACAAAATAGAGAAAGAAAGAGCAGGATCAAGGCTCTGTGGGCCCTTCTGCAAATAAGGCTTGAAGGGAAACTTTATTTTCTTAATTGGGATTTAGATAATTACGGGCTCAATTCTCCCAGACAAACAGTCTAGTTGCACCTGTTCTCTTCATAGCAAAATTGCCTTTGTGATGACAAGTGAGTTTCAAGGAAAGACACTTGGAGGTTGCAATTCTTTGGTAGGTGCTCATCTTTCGGTAATCTTCAGTGAATTGGCGAACCCGTTTGACCACTAGCGTCAAGCTAACGTTCCTCGTGTATCATGCCACAGGTTAGCATGCAGCAGAATCCGTATAGCCTTATTAATATTGGTTCTTGAGGTCTAGGAAGCATTCCAGGTCTCTTAGTACTGGCGGGTCTGCACTAGGATGGGAAACGTACAAGAACTACGGTCTGTGATTTCGGGGAGTTCTGAGCAATGAACCAATGGGAACAGTTAGATCCCGAGTCATGGACAGTGAAGGACTTCTGTTTTTAAACTCCTAGATTTTGGTATGTTGAAACAACTCAAGTATCTCCCTTCTAAAGCACCTTCGAGATGCAATATAGAGAAGGAGACAGCAGGGTCAATGCTCTGCGGGCACTTTTGAAAATAAGGTTTGAAGGGATACTTTATTTTCCTCATTGGAATGTAGAGAGTTGTGGGATCAATTCTCACTATGAAGCATTGTACTTCCACACGTTCCCTTCACGGCTCAATTGCCTTTGTGATGACAAGTGAGTTTCTAGTAAAGAAACTTGGAGGTTTCCATTCTTTGGTGGTGCTCATCCTTCGGTAATCTTCAGGGAATTGGCGATCCCGTTTGACCACTAGCGTCAAACTAACGTTCCTCTTATATCATGACACAGGTTGGCATGCAGCTGAATCCCTGTAGCCTTATCCAGTGTGGTTCTTGAGCTCTAGGAAGCATTGCAGGTGTCTTAGTAGTGGCAGATCTGCCGTAGGATGAGAAACGTACAAGAAGGATGGCCTGTGTGTTTTGGGAGTTGTGAGCAGTGCAGCCTTGGGAACAGCTAGATGCCGAGTCATGGGGGTGAAGGTCTTCTTTTGTTAAACCTCTAGAATGTGGTAAGTTGAAGCAACTGAGCTATCTCCCATCTGAAGCACCTTGGTGATACAAAATAGAGAAATAAACAACAGGGTCAATGCTCTGCGGTCCCTTTTGAAAATAAGGCTCGAAGGGAAACTTTATTTTCTTCATTGGGATTTAGAGAGCTGCAGGCTCAATTCTCCCTGACAAACACTGTAGTTGCAAATGTTCTCTTCATAGCAAAATTGCCTTTGTGATGACAAGTGAATTCCTAGGAAAGAAACTTGGAGGTTGCCATTCTTTGGTAGGTGCTCGTCCTTCAGTAATCTTCAGTGAATTTGAAAACCCGTTTGATCACTAGCCTCAAGCTAACGTTCCTCGTGTATCATGCTACAGGTTAGCATGCAGCATAATCCATATAGCCTTATTCAGATTGGTTCCTGAGCTCTAGGAAGCATTCCAGTTCTCTTAGTACTGGCGGGTCTGCACTAGGATGGGAAACGTACAGGAACTACGGCCTGTGAGTTTGGGGACTTGTGAGCCATTCACCAATGGGAACAGTTAGATGCCGAGTCATGGGCATTGAAGGGCTTCTATTTTTAAACTCCTAGATTGTGGTAGGTTGAAACAACTCGAGTATCTCCCTTCTAAAGCACCTTGGAAATGCAAAATAGAGAAGGAAACATCAGAGTTAATGCTCTGTGGGCCCTTCTGAAAATAAGTCTTGTAGGGATACTTTATTTTCCTCATTGGGATTTCGAGAGTTGCAGGATCAATTCTGACTATGAAGCACTGTACTTCCACACGTTCCCTTCTTGGCACAATTGCCTTTGTGATGACAAGCGAATTTCTAGGAAAGAAACCTGGAGGTTGCCATTCTTTGGTAGTTGCTTATCCTTCGGTAATCTTCAGTGAATTGGCAAACCCTTTTGACCACTAGCGTCAAGATAACGTTCCTCTTGTATCATGACGCAGATTGGCATGCAGCTAAATCCCTGTAGCCTTATCAAGTGTGTTTATTGAACTCTAGGAAGCATTCCAAGTCTCTTACTAGGGGCATATCTGCACTAGGATGAGAAACGTACAAGAACACGGCCTGAGTGTTTGGGGAGTTGTGAGCAGTGCAGGGCTGGGAACAGCTAGATGCCAACTCATGGGGGTGAATGTCTTCTTTTGTTAAAGCTGAAGAATGTGATACGTTGAAGAAACTCAAGTATCTCCCTTCTTAAGCACCTTGGAAGTACAACATAGAGAAAGATACAGCAGGGTCAATGCTCTGCGGGCCCTTTTGAAAATAAGGCTTCAAGGGAAACTTTATTTTCTTAATTGGGATTTAGAGAGTTACGGGCTGAACTCTCCCAGAGAAACAGTGTAGTTGCACATGTTCTCTTCATAGCACAATTGCCTTTGTGATGACAAGTGAGATTTTAAGAAAGAAACTTGGGGGTTGCCATTCTTTGGTAGGTGCTCGTCCTTCGGTAATATTCAGTGAGTTAGCGACCCCGTTTGACCACTAGTGTCAAGCTGACGTTTCTCTTGTATCATGGCACAGATTGGCATGCAGCTGAAACCCTGTAGACTTATCCATTGTGGTTATTGAGCTCTAGGAAGCATTCCAGCTCTCTTAGTATTGGCAGATCTGCACTACTATGAAAAACGTTCAAGAGGACGGCCTGTGTGTTTTGGGATTTGTGAGCAGTGCAGCATTGGGAACACCTATATGCCGAGTCATGGGGTGAAGGGCTTCTTTTCTTAAACCTCTAGAACTTGGTAAGTTGAAACAACTCAAGCATCTCCCATCTAAAGCACATTGGAGGTACAAAATAGAGAAAGAAATAGCAGGATCAAGGCTCTGCGGGCCCTTCTGCAAATAAGGCTTGAAGGGAAACTTTATTTTCTTAATTGGGATTTAGATAATTACGGGCTCAATTCTCCCAGACAAACAGTCCCGTTGCACCTGTTCTCTTCACAGCAAAATTGCCTTTGTGATGACAAGTGAGTTTCAAGGAAAGACACTTGGAGGTTGCAATTCTTTGGTAGGTGTTCATCTTTCGGTAATCTTCAGTGAATTGGCGGACCCGTTTGACCACTAGCGTCAAGCTAACGTTCCTCGTGTATCATGCCACAGGTTAGCATGCAGCAGAATCCATATACCTTATTAATATTGGTTCCTGAGGTCTAGGAAGCATTCCAGGTCTGTTAGTACTGGCGGGTCTGCACTAGGATGGGAAACGTACAAGAACTACGGCCTGTGATTTCGGGGAGTTCTGAGCAATGAATCAATGGGAACAGTTAGATCCCGAGTCGTGGGCAGTGAAGGGCTTCTGTTTTTAAACTCCTAGATTGTGGTATGTTGAAACAACTCAAGTATCTCCCTTCTAAAGCACCTTCGAGATGCAAAATAGAGAAGGAGACAGCAGGGTCAATGCTCTGCGGGCACTTTTGAAAATAAGGTTTGAAGGGATACTTTATTTCCCTCATTGGAATTTAGAGAGTTGTGGGATCAATTCTCACTATGAAGCATTGTACTTCCACACGTTCCCTTCACGGCTCAATTGCCTTTGTGATGACAAGTGAGTTTCTAGTAAAGAAACTTGGAGGTTGCCATCCTTTGGTAGGTGCTCGTCCTTCGGTAATCTTCAGGGAATTGGCGATCCCGTTTGACCACTAGCGTCAAACTAACGTTCCTCTTATATCATGACACAGGTTGGCATGCAGCTGAATCCCTGTAGCCTTATCCAGTGTGGTTCTTGAGCTCTAGGAAGCATTGCAGGTGTCTTAGTAGTGGCAGATCTGCCGTAGGATGAGAAACGTACAAGAAGGATGGCCTGTGTGTTTTGGGAGTTGTGAGCAGTGCAGCCTTGGGAACAGCTAGATGCCGAGTCATGGGGGTGAAGGTCTTCTTTTGTTAAACCTCTAGAATGTGGTAAGTTGAAGCAACTGAGCTATCTCCCATCTGAAGCACCTTGGTGATACAAAATAGAGAAATAAACAACAGGGTCAATGCTCTGCGGTCCCTTTTGAAAATAAGGCTCGAAGGGAAACTTTATTTTCTTCATTGGGATTTAGAGAGCTGCAGGCTCAATTCTCCCTGACAAACACTGTAGTTGCAAATGTTCTCTTCATAGCAAAATTGCCTTTGTGATGACAAGTGAATTCCTAGGAAAGAAACTTGGAGGTTGCCATTCTTTGGTAGGTGCTCGTCCTTCAGTAATCTTCAGTGAATTTGAAAACCCGTTTGACCACTAGCCTCAAGCTAACGTTCCTCGTGTATCATGCTACAGGTTAGCATGCAGCAGAATCCATATAGCCTTATTCAGATTGGTTCCTGAGCTCTAGGAAGCATTCCAGTTCTCTTAGTACTGGCGGGTCTGCACTAGGATGGGAAACGTACAGGAACTACGGCCTGTGAGTTTGGGGACTTGTGAGCCATTCACCAATGGGAACAGTTAGATGCCGAGTCATGGGCATTGAAGGGCTTCTATTTTTAAACTCCTAGATTGTGGTAGGTTGAAACAACTCAAGTATCTCCCTTCTAAAGCACCTTGGAAATGCAAAATAGAGAAGGAAACATCAGAGTTAATGCTCTGTGGGCCCTTCTGAAAATAAGTCTTGTAGGGATACTTTATTTTCCTCATTGGGATTACGAGAGTTGCAGGATCAATTCTGAATATGAAGCACTGTACTTCCACACGTTCCCTTCTTGGCACAATTGCCTTTGTGATGACAAGCGAATTTCTAGGAAAGAAACCTGGAGGTTGCCATTCTTTGATAGTTGCTTATCCTTCGGTAATCTTCAGTGAATTGGCGAACCCTTTTGACCACTAGCGTCAAGATAACGTTCCTCTTCTATCATGACACAGATTGGCATGCAGCTGAATCTCTGTAGACTTGTCCATTGTGGTTCTTGAGCTCTAGGAAGCATTGCAGGTCTCCTAGTAGTGGCAGATCTGCACTAGGTTGAGAAACGTACAAGTGGACGACCTGTGTGCTTTGTGAGTTGTGAGCAGTGCAGCGTTGGGAAAAGCTGGATGCCGAGTCATGGGGGTGAACGTCTTCTTTTGTTAAAACTCTAGAACTTGGTAAGTTGAAACAACTCAAGTATCTCCCATCTAAAGCACATTGGAGGTACAAAATAGAGAAAGAAACAGCAGGATCAAGGCTCTGCGGGCCCTTCTGCCAATAAGGCTTGAAGGGAAACTTTATTTTCTTAATTGGGATTTAGATAATTACGGGCTCAATTCTCCCAGACAAACAGTCTAGTTGCACCTGTTCTCTTCATAGCAAAATTGCCTTTGTGATGACAAGTGAGTTTCAAGGAAAGACACTTGGAGGTTGCAATTCTTTGGTAGGTGCTCATCTTTCGGTAATCTTCAGTGAATTGGCGAACCCGTTTGACCACTAGCGTCAAGCTAACGTTCCTCGTGTATCATGCCACAGGTTAGCATGCAGCAGAATCCATATAGCCTTATTAATATTGGTTCCTGAGGTCTAGGAAGCATTCCAGTTCTCTTAGTACTGGCGGGTCTGCACTAGGATGGGAAACGTACAAGAACTACGGCCTGTGATTTCGGGGAGTTCTGAGCAATCAACCAATGGGAACAGTTAGATCCCGAGTCGTGGGCAGTGAAGGGCTTCTGTTTTTAAACTCCTAGATTGTGGTATGTTGAAACAACTCAACTATCTCCCGTCTAAAGCACCTTCGAGATGCAAAATAGAGAAGGAGACAGCAGGGTCAATGCTCTGCGGGCACTTTTGAAAATAAGGTTTGAAGGGATACTTTATTTTCCTCATTGGAATTTAGAGAGTTGTGGGATCAGTTCTCACTATGAAGCATTGTACTTCCACACGTTCCCTTCACGGCTCAATTGCCTTTGTGATGACAAGTGAGTTTCTAGTAAAGAAACTTGGAGGTTTCCATTCTTTGGTGGTGCTCATCCTTCGGTAATCTTCAGTGAATTGGCGAAACCGTTTGACCAATGGTGTCAAGGTAACGTTCCTCTTCTATCATGACACAGATTGGCATGCAGCTGAATCTCTGTAGCCTTGTCCATTGTGGTTCTTGAGCTCTAGGAAGCATTCCAGGTCTCTTAGTAGTGGCAGATCTGCAGTAGGTTGAGAAACGTACAAGTGGACGACCTGTGTGCTTTGTGTGTTGTGAGCAGTGCAGCGTTGGGAAAAGCTGGATGCCGAGTCATGGGGGTGAAGGTCTTCTTTTTTTAAACCTCTAGAATGTGGTAAGTTGAAGCAACTCAAGTATCTCCCTTCTAAAGCACCTTGGAGGTACAAAATAGAGGAAGAATCAGCAGGGTCAAGGCTCTGCGGGCCCTTTTGAAAATAAGGCTTGAAGGGAAACTTTATTTTCTTCATTGGGATTTAGACAGTTACGGACTCAGTTCTCCCAGAGAAACAGTGTAGTTGCACATGTTTTCTTCATAGCACAATTGCCTTTGTAATGACAAATGAGTGTCTAGGAAAGAAACTTGGAGGTTGCCATCCTTTGGTAGGTGCTCGTCCTTCGGTAATCTTCAGGTAATTGGCGATCCCGTTTGACCACTAGCGTCAAACTAACGTTCCTCTTATATCATGACACAGATTGGCATGCAGCTGAATCCCTGTAGACTTATCCAGTGTGGTTCTTGAGCTCTAGGAAGTATTGCAGGTCTCTTAGTAGTGGCAGATCTGCACTAGGAAGAGAAACATACAAGAAGTCTGGCCTGTGTGTTTCGGGAGTTGTGAGCAGTGCAGCCTTGGGAACAGCTAGATGCCAAGTCATGGGGTTGAAGGTCTTCCTTTGTTAAAGCTGAAGAATGTGGTAAGTTGAAGCAACTCAGCTATCTCCCATCTGAAGCACCTTGGTGATACAAAATAGAGAAATAAACAACAGGGTCAATTCTCTGCCGTCCCTTTTGAAAATAAGGCTCGAAGGGAAAATTTATTTTCTTCATTGGGATTTAGAGAGCTGCAGGCTCAATTCTCCCTGACAAACACTGTAGTTGCAAATGTTCTCTTCATAGCAAAATTGCCTTTGTGATGACAAGTGAATTCCTAGGAAAGAAACTTGGAGGTTGCCATTCTTTGGTAGGTGCTCGTCCTTCAGTAATCTTCAGTGAATTTGAAAACCCGTTTGATCACTAGCCTCAAGCTAACGTTCCTCGTGTATCATGCTACAGGTTAGCATGCAGCATAATCCATATAGCCTTATTCAGATTGGTTCCTGAGCTCTAGGAAGCATTCCAGTTCTCTTAGTACTGGCGGGTCTGCACTAGGATGGGAAACGTACAGGAACTACGGCCTGTGAGTTTGGGGACTTGTGAGCCATTCACCAATGGGAACAGTTAGATGCCGAGTCATGGGCATTGAAGGGCTTCTATTTTTAAACTCCTAGATTGTGGTAGGTTGAAACAACTCGAGTATCTCCCTTCTAAAGCACCTTGGAAATGCAAAATAGAGAAGGAAACATCAGAGTTAATGCTCTGTGGGCCCTTCTGAAAATAAGTCTTGTAGGGATACTTTATTTTCCTCATTGGGATTTCGAGAGTTGCAGGATCAATTCTGACTATGAAGCACTGTACTTCCACACGTTCCCTTCTTGGCACAATTGCCTTTGTGATGACAAGCGAATTTCTAGGAAAGAAACCTGGAGGTTGCCATTCTTTGGTAGTTGCTTATCCTTCGGTAATCTTCAGTGAATTGGCAAACCCTTTTGACCACTAGCGTCAAGATAACGTTCCTCTTGTATCATGACGCAGATTGGCATGCAGCTAAATCCCTGTAGCCTTATCAAGTGTGTTTATTGAACTCTAGGAAGCATTCCAAGTCTCTTACTAGGGGCATATCTGCACTAGGATGAGAAACGTACAAGAACACGGCCTGAGTGTTTGGGGAGTTGTGAGCAGTGCAGGGCTGGGAACAGCTAGATGCCAACTCATGGGGGTGAATGTCTTCTTTTGTTAAAGCTGAAGAATGTGATACGTTGAAGAAACTCAAGTATCTCCCTTCTTAAGCACCTTGGAAGTACAACATAGAGAAAGATACAGCAGGGTCAATGCTCTGCGGGCCCTTTTGAAAATAAGGCTTCAAGGGAAACTTTATTTTCTTAATTGGGATTTAGAGAGTTACGGGCTGAACTCTCCCAGAGAAACAGTGTAGTTGCACATGTTCTCTTCATAGCACAATTGCCTTTGTGATGACAAGTGAGATTTTAAGAAAGAAACTTGGGGGTTGCCATTCTTTGGTAGGTGCTCGTCCTTCGGTAATATTCAGTGAGTTAGCGACCCCGTTTGACCACTAGTGTCAAGCTGACGTTTCTCTTGTATCATGGCACAGATTGGCATGCAGCTGAAACCCTGTAGACTTATCCATTGTGGTTATTGAGCTCTAGGAAGCATTCCAGCTCTCTTAGTATTGGCAGATCTGCACTACTATGAAAAACGTTCAAGAGGACGGCCTGTGTGTTTTGGGATTTGTGAGCAGTGCAGCATTGGGAACACCTATATGCCGAGTCATGGGGTGAAGGGCTTCTTTTCTTAAACCTCTAGAACTTGGTAAGTTGAAACAACTCAAGCATCTCCCATCTAAAGCACATTGGAGGTACAAAATAGAGAAAGAAATAGCAGGATCAAGGCTCTGCGGGCCCTTCTGCAAATAAGGCTTGAAGGGAAACTTTATTTTCTTAATTGGGATTTAGATAATTACGGGCTCAATTCTCCCAGACAAACAGTCCAGTTGCACCTGTTCTCTTCACAGCAAAATTGCCTTTGTGATGACAAGTGAGTTTCAAGGAAAGACACTTGGAGGTTGCAATTCTTTGGTAGGTGTTCATCTTTCGGTAATCTTCAGTGAATTGGCGGACCCGTTTGACCACTAGCGTCAAGCTAACGTTCCTCGTGTATCATGCCACAGGTTAGCATGCAGCAGAATCCATATACCTTATTAATATTGGTTCCTGAGGTCTAGGAAGCATTCCAGGTCTGTTAGTACTGGCGGGTCTGCACTAGGATGGGAAACGTACAAGAACTACGGCCTGTGATTTCGGGGAGTTCTGAGCAATGAATCAATGGGAACAGTTAGATCCCGAGTCGTGGGCAGTGAAGGGCTTCTGTTTTTAAACTCCTAGATTGTGGTATGTTGAAACAACTCAAGTATCTCCTTTCTAAATCACCTTCGAGATGCAAAATAGAGAAGGAGACAGCAGGGTCAATGCTCTGCGGGCACTTTTGAAAATAAGGTTTGAAGGGATACTTTATTTTCCTCATTGGAATTTAGAGAGTTGTGGGATCAATTCTCACTATGAAGCATTGTACTTCCACACGTTCCCTTCACGGCTCAATTGCCTTTGTGATGACAAGTGAGTTTCTAGTAAAGAAACTTGGAGGTTGCCATCCTTTGGTAGGTGCTCGTCCTTCGGTAATCTTCAGGGAATTGGCGATCCCGTTTGACCACTAGCGTCAAACTAACGTTCCTCTTATATCATGACACAGGTTGGCATGCAGTTGAATCCCTGTAGCCTTATCCAGTGTGGTTCTTGAGCTCTAGGAAGCATTGCAGGTGTCTTAGTAGTGGCAGATCTGCCGTAGGATGAGAAACGTACAAGAAGGATGGCCTGTGTGTTTTGGGAGTTGTGAGCAGTGCAGCCTTGGGAACAGCTAGATGCCGAGTCATGGGGGTGAAGGTCTTCTTTTGTTAAACCTCTAGAATGTGGTAAGTTGAAGCAACTGAGCTATCTCCCATCTGAAACACCTTGGTGATACAAAATAGAGAAATAAACAACAGGGTCAATGCTCTGCGGTCCCTTTTGAAAATAAGGCTCGAAGGGAAACTTTATTTTCTTCATTGGGATTTAGAGAGCTGCAGGCTCAATTCGCCCTGACAAACACTGTAGTTGCAAATGTTCTCTTCATAGCAAAATTGCCTTTGTGATGACAAGTGAATTCCTAGGAAAGAAACTTGGAGGTTGCCATTCTTTGGTAGGTGCTCGTCCTTCAGTAATCTTCAGTGAATTTGAAAACCCGTTTGACCACTAGCCTCAAGCTAACGTTCCTCGTGTATCATGCTACAGGTTAGCATGCAGCAGAATCCATATAGCCTTATTCAGATTGGTTCCTGAGCTCTAGGAAGCATTCCAGTTCTCTTAGTACTGGCGGGTCTGCACTAGGATGGGAAACGTACAGGAACTACGGCCTGTGAGTTTGGGGACTTGTGAGCCATTCACCAATGGGAACAGTTAGATGCCGAGTCATGGGCATTGAAGGGCTTCTATTTTTAAACTCCTAGATTGTGGTAGGTTGAAACAACTCAAGTATCTCCCTTCTAAAGCACCTTGGAAATGCAAAATAGAGAAGGAAACATCAGAGTTAATGCTCTGTGGGCCCTTCTGAAAATAAGTCTTGTAGGGATACTTTATTTTCCTCATTGGGATTACGAGAGTTGCAGGATCAATTCTGAATATGAAGCACTGTACTTCCACACGTTCCATTCTTGGCACAATTGCCTTTGTGATGACAAGCGAATTTCTAGGAAAGAAACCTGGAGGTTGCCATTCTTTGATAGTTGCTTATCCTTCGGTAATCTTCAGTGAATTGGCGAACCCTTTTGACCACTAGCGTCAAGATAACGTTCCTCTTCTATCATGACACAGATTGGCATGCAGCTGAATTTCTGTAGCCTTGTCCATTGTGGTTCTTGAGCTCTAGGAAGCATTGCAGGTCTCCTAGTAGTGGCAGATCTGCACTAGGTTGAGAAACGTACAAGTGGACGACCTGTGTGCTTTGTGAGTTGTGAGCAGTGCAGCGTTGGGAAAAGCTGGATGCCGAGTCATGGGGGTGAACGTCTTCTTTTGTTAAAACTCTAGAACTTGGTAAGTTGAAACAACTCAAGTATCTCCCATCTAAAGCACATTGGAGGTACAAAATAGAGAAAGAAACAGCAGGATCAAGGCTCTGCGGGCCCTTCTGCCAATAAGGCTTGAAGGGAAACTTTATTTTCTTAATTGGGATTTAGATAATTACGGGCTCAATTCTCCCAGACAAACAGTCTAGTTGCACCTGTTCTCTTCATAGCAAAATTGCCTTTGTGATGACAAGTGAGTTTCAAGGAAAGACACTTGGAGGTTGCAATTCTTTGGTAGGTGCTCATCTTTCGGTAATCTTCAGTGAATTGGCGAACCCGTTTGACCACTAGCGTCAAGCTAACGTTCCTCGTGTATCATGCCACAGGTTAGCATGCAGCAGAATCCATATAGCCTTATTAATATTGGTTCCTGAGGTCTAGGAAGCATTCCAGTTCTCTTAGTACTGGCGGGTCTGCACTAGGATGGGAAACGTACAAGAACTACGGCCTGTGATTTCGGGGAGTTCTGAGCAATCAACCAATGGGAACAGTTAGATCCCGAGTCGTGGGCAGTGAAGGGCTTCTGTTTTTAAACTCCTAGATTGTGGTATGTTGAAACAACTCAACTATCTCCCGTCTAAAGCACCTTCGAGATGCAAAATAGAGAAGGAGACAGCAGGGTCAATGCTCTGCGGGCACTTTTGAAAATAAGGTTTGAAGGGATACTTTATTTTCCTCATTGGAATTTAGAGAGTTGTGGGATCAGTTCTCACTATGAAGCATTGTACTTCCACACGTTCCCTTCACGGCTCAATTGCCTTTGTGATGACAAGTGAGTTTCTAGTAAAGAAACTTGGAGGTTTCCATTCTTTGGTGGTGCTCATCCTTCGGTAATCTTCAGTGAATTGGCGAAACCGTTTGACCAATGGTGTCAAGGTAACGTTCCTCTTCTATCATGACACAGATTGGCATGCAGCTGAATCTCTGTAGCCTTGTCCATTGTGGTTCTTGAGCTCTAGGAAGCATTCCAGGTCTCTTAGTAGTGGCAGATCTGCAGTAGGTTGAGAAACGTACAAGTGGACGACCTGTGTGCTTTGTGTGTTGTGAGCAGTGCAGCGTTGGGAAAAGCTGGATGCCGAGTCATGGGGGTGAAGGTCTTCTTTTTTTAAACCTCTAGAATGTGGTAAGTTGAAGCAACTCAAGTATCTCCCTTCTAAAGCACCTTGGAGGTACAAAATAGAGGAAGAATCAGCAGGGTCAAGGCTCTGCGGGCCCTTTTGAAAATAAGGCTTGAAGGGAAACTTTATTTTCTTCATTGGGATTTAGACAGTTACGGACTCAGTTCTCCCAGAGAAACAGTGTAGTTGCACATGTTTTCTTCATAGCACAATTGCCTTTGTAATGACAAATGAGTGTCTAGGAAAGAAACTTGGAGGTTGCCATCCTTTGGTAGGTGCTCGTCCTTCGGTAATCTTCAGGGAATTGGCGATCCCGTTTGACCACTAGCGTCAAACTAACGTTCCTCTTATATCATGACACAGATTGGCATGCAGCTGAATCCCTGTAGACTTATCCAGTGTGGTTCTTGAGCTCTAGGAAGTATTGCAGGTCTCTTAGTAGTGGCAGATCTGCACTAGGAAGAGAAACATACAAGAAGTCTGGCCTGTGTGTTTGGGGAGTTGTGAGCAGTGCAGCCTTGGGAACAGCTAGATGCCAAGTCATGGGGTTGAAGGTCTTCCTTTGTTAAAGCTGAAGAATGTGGTAAGTTGAAGCAACTCAGCTATCTCCCATCTGAAGCACCTTGGTGATACAAAATAGAGAAATAAACAACAGGGTCAATTCTCTGCCGTCCCTTTTGAAAATAAGGCTCGAAGGGAAAATTTATTTTCTTCATTGGGATTTAGAGAGCTGCAGGCTCAATTCTCCCTGACAAACACTGTAGTTGCAAATGTTCTCTTCATAGCAAAATTGCCTTTGTGATGACAAGTGAATTCCTAGGAAAGAAACTTGGAGGTTGCCATTCTTTGTTAGGTGCTCGTCCTTCAGTAATCTTCAGTGAATTTGAAAACCCGTTTGATCACTAGCCTCAAGCTAACGTTCCTCGTGTATCATGCTACAGGTTAGCATGCAGCATAATCCATATAGCCTTATTCAGATTGGTTCCTGAGCTCTAGGAAGCATTCCAGTTCTCTTAGTACTGGCGGGTCTGCACTAGGATGGGAAACGTACAGGAACTACGGCCTGTGAGTTTGGGGACTTGTGAGCCATTCACCAATGGGAACAGTTAGATGCCGAGTCATGGGCATTGAAGGGCTTCTATTTTTAAACTCCTAGATTGTGGTAGGTTGAAACAACTCGAGTATCTCCCTTCTAAAGCACCTTGGAAATGCAAAATAGAGAAGGAAACATCAGAGTTAATGCTCTGTGGGCCCTTCTGAAAATAAGTCTTGTAGGGATACTTTATTTTCCTCATTGGGATTTCGAGAGTTGCAGGATCAATTCTGACTATGAAGCACTGTACTTCCACACGTTCCCTTCTTGGCACAATTGCCTTTGTGATGACAAGCGAATTTCTAGGAAAGAAACCTGGAGGTTGCCATTCTTTGGTAGTTGCTTATCCTTCGGTAATCTTCAGTGAATTGGCAAACCCTTTTGACCACTAGCGTCAAGATAACGTTCCTCTTGTATCATGACGCAGATTGGCATGCAGCTAAATCCCTGTAGCCTTATCAAGTGTGTTTATTGAACTCTAGGAAGCATTCCAAGTCTCTTACTAGGGGCATATCTGCACTAGGATGAGAAACGTACAAGAACACGGCCTGAGTGTTTGGGGAGTTGTGAGCAGTGCAGGGCTGGGAACAGCTAGATGCCAACTCATGGGGGTGAATGTCTTCTTTTGTTAAAGCTGAAGAATGTGATACGTTGAAGAAACTCAAGTATCTCCCTTCTTAAGCACCTTGGAAGTACAACATAGAGAAAGATACAGCAGGGTCAATGCTCTGCGGGCCCTTTTGAAAATAAGGCTTCAAGGGAAACTTTATTTTCTTAATTGGGATTTAGAGAGTTACGGGCTGAACTCTCCCAGAGAAACAGTGTAGTTGCACATGTTCTCTTCATAGCACAATTGCCTTTGTGATGACAAGTGAGATTTTAAGAAAGAAACTTGGGGGTTGCCATTCTTTGGTAGGTGCTCGTCCTTCGGTAATATTCAGTGAGTTAGCGACCCCGTTTGACCACTAGTGTCAAGCTGACGTTTCTCTTGTATCATGGCACAGATTGGCATGCAGCTGAAACCCTGTAGACTTATCCATTGTGGTTATTGAGCTCTAGGAAGCATTCCAGCTCTCTTAGTATTGGCAGATCTGCACTACTATGAAAAACGTTCAAGAGGACGGCCTGTGTGTTTTGGGATTTGTGAGCAGTGCAGCATTGGGAACACCTATATGCCGAGTCATGGGGTGAAGGGCTTCTTTTCTTAAACCTCTAGAACTTGGTAAGTTGAAACAACTCAAGCATCTCCCATCTAAAGCACATTGGAGGTACAAAATAGAGAAAGAAATAGCAGGATCAAGGCTCTGCGGGCCCTTCTGCAAATAAGGCTTGAAGGGAAACTTTATTTTCTTAATTGGGATTTAGATAATTACGGGCTCAATTCTCCCAGACAAACAGTCCAGTTGCACCTGTTCTCTTCACAGCAAAATTGCCTTTGTGATGACAAGTGAGTTTCAAGGAAAGACACTTGGAGGTTGCAATTCTTTGGTAGGTGTTCATCTTTCGGTAATCTTCAGTGAATTGGCGGACCCGTTTGACCACTAGCGTCAAGCTAACGTTCCTCGTGTATCATGCCACAGGTTAGCATGCAGCAGAATCCATATACCTTATTAATATTGGTTCCTGAGGTCTAGGAAGCATTCCAGGTCTGTTAGTACTGGCGGGTCTGCACTAGGATGGGAAACGTACAAGAACTACGGCCTGTGATTTCGGGGAGTTCTGAGCAATGAATCAATGGGAACAGTTAGATCCCGAGTCGTGGGCAGTGAAGGGCTTCTGTTTTTAAACTCCTAGATTGTGGTATGTTGAAACAACTCAAGTATCTCCCTTCTAAAGCACCTTCGAGATGCAAAATAGAGAAGGAGACAGCAGGGTCAATGCTCTGCGGGCACTTTTGAAAATAAGGTTTGAAGGGATACTTTATTTTCCTCATTGGAATTTAGAGAGTTGTGGGATCAATTCTCACTATGAAGCATTGTACTTCCACACGTTCCCTTCACGGCTCAATTGCCTTTGTGATGACAAGTGAGTTTCTAGTAAAGAAACTTGGAGGTTTCCATTCTTTGGTGGTGCTCATCCTTCGGTAATCTTCAGTGAATTGGCGAAACCGTTTGACCACTAGCGTCAAACTAACGTTCCTCTTATATCATGACACAGGTTGGCATGCAGCTGAATCCCTGTAGCCTTATCCAGTGTGGTTCTTGAGCTCTAGGAAGCATTGCAGGTGTCTTAGTAGTGGCAGATCTGCCGTAGGATGAGAAACGTACAAGAAGGATGGCCTGTGTGTTTTGGGAGTTGTGAGCAGTGCAGCCTTGGGAACAGCTAGATGCCGAGTCATGGGGGTGAAGGTCTTCTTTTGTTAAACCTCTAGAATGTGGTAAGTTGAAGCAACTGAGCTATCTCCCATCTGAAGCACCTTGGTGATACAAAATAGAGAAATAAACAACAGGGTCAATGCTCTGCGGTCCCTTTTGAAAATAAGGCTCGAAGGGAAACTTTATTTTCTTCATTGGGATTTAGAGAGCTGCAGGCTCAATTCTCCCTGACAAACACTGTAGTTGCAAATGTTCTCTTCATAGCAAAATTGCCTTTGTGATGACAAGTGAATTCCTAGGAAAGAAACTTGGAGGTTGCCATTCTTTGGTAGGTGCTCGTCCTTCAGTAATCTTCAGTGAATTTGAAAACCCGTTTGACCACTAGCCTCAAGCTAACGTTCCTCGTGTATCATGCTACAGGTTAGCATGCAGCAGAATCCATATAGCCTTATTCAGATTGGTTCCTGAGCTCTAGGAAGCATTCCAGTTCTCTTAGTACTGGCGGGTCTGCACTAGGATGGGAAACGTACAGGAACTACGGCCTGTGAGTTTGGGGACTTGTGAGCCATTCACCAATGGGAACAGTTAGATGCCGAGTCATGGGCATTGAAGGGCTTCTATTTTTAAACTCCTAGATTGTGGTAGGTTGAAACAACTCAAGTATCTCCCTTCTAAAGCACCTTGGAAATGCAAAATAGAGAAGGAAACATCAGAGTTAATGCTCTGTGGGCCCTTCTGAAAATAAGTCTTGTAGGGATACTTTATTTTCCTCATTGGGATTACGAGAGTTGCAGGATCAATTCTGAATATGAAGCACTGTACTTCCACACGTTCCCTTCTTGGCACAATTGCCTTTGTGATGACAAGCGAATTTCTAGGAAAGAAACCTGGAGGTTGCCATTCTTTGATAGTTGCTTATCCTTCGGTAATCTTCAGTGAATTGGCGAACCCTTTTGACCACTAGCGTCAAGATAACGTTCCTCTTCTATCATGACACAGATTGGCATGCAGCTGAATCTCTGTAGCCTTGTCCATTGTGGTTCTTGAGCTCTAGGAAGCATTCCAGGTCTCCTAGTAGTGGCAGATCTGCACTAGGTTGAGAAACGTACAAGTGGACGACCTGTGTGCTTTGTGAGTTGTGAGCAGTGCAGCGTTGGGAAAAGCTGGATGCCGAGTCATGGGGGTGAACGTCTTCTTTTGTTAAAACTCTAGAACTTGGTAAGTTGAAACAACTCAAGTATCTCCCATCTAAAGCACATTGGAGGTACAAAATAGAGAAAGAAACAGCAGGATCAAGGCTCTGCGGGCCCTTCTGCCAATAAGGCTTGAAGGGAAACTTTATTTTCTTAATTGGGATTTAGATAATTACGGGCTCAATTCTCCCAGACAAACAGTCTAGTTGCACCTGTTCTCTTCATAGCAAAATTGCCTTTGTGATGACAAGTGAGTTTCAAGGAAAGACACTTGGAGGTTGCAATTCTTTGGTAGGTGCTCATCTTTCGGTAATCTTCAGTGAATTGGCGAACCCGTTTGACCACTAGCGCCAAGCTAAACTTCCTCGTGTATCATGCCACAGGTTAGCATGCAGCAGAATCCATATAGCCTTATTAATATTGGTTCCTGAGGTCTAGGAAGCATTCCAGTTCTCTTAGTACTGGCGGGTCTGCACTAGGATGGGAAACGTACAAGAACTACGGCCTGTGATTTCGGGGAGTTCTGAGCAATCAACCAATGGGAACAGTTAGATCCCGAGTCGTGGGCAGTGAAGGGCTTCTGTTTTTAAACTCCTAGATTGTGGTATGTTGAAACAACTCAACTATCTCCCGTCTAAAGCACCTTCGAGATGCAAAATAGAGAAGGAGACAGCAGGGTCAATGCTCTGCGGGCACTTTTGAAAATAAGGTTTGAAGGGATACTTTATTTTCCTCATTGGAATTTAGAGAGTTGTGGGATCAGTTCTCACTATGAAGCATTGTACTTCCACACGTTCCCTTCACGGCTCAATTGCCTTTGTGATGACAAGTGAGTTTCTAGTAAAGAAACTTGGAGGTTTCCATTCTTTGGTGGTGCTCATCCTTCGGTAATCTTCAGTGAATTGGCGAAACCGTTTGACCAATGGTGTCAAGGTAACGTTCCTCTTCTATCATGACACAGATTGGCATGCAGCTGAATCTCTGTAGCCTTGTCCATTGTGGTTCTTGAGCTCTAGGAAGCATTCCAGGTCTCTTAGTAGTGGCAGATCTGCAGTAGGTTGAGAAACGTACAAGTGGACGACCTGTGTGCTTTGTGTGTTGTGAGCAGTGCAGCGTTGGGAAAAGCTGGATGCCGAGTCATGGGGGTGAAGGTCTTCTTTTTTTAAACCTCTAGAATGTGGTAAGTTGAAGCAACTCAAGTATCTCCCTTCTAAAGCACCTTGGAGGTACAAAATAGAGGAAGAATCAGCAGGGTCAAGGCTCTGCGGGCCCTTTTGAAAATAAGGCTTGAAGGGAAACTTTATTTTCTTCATTGGGATTTAGACAGTTACGGACTCAGTTCTCCCAGAGAAACAGTGTAGTTGCACATGTTTTCTTCATAGCACAATTGCCTTTGTAATGACAAATGAGTGTCTAGGAAAGAAACTTGGAGGTTGCCATCCTTTGGTAGGTGCTCGTCCTTCGGTAATCTTCAGGGAATTGGCGATCCCGTTTGACCACTAGCGTCAAACTAACGTTCCTCTTATATCATGACACAGATTGGCATGCAGCTGAATCCCTGTAGACTTATCCAGTGTGGTTCTTGAGCTCTAGGAAGTATTGCAGGTCTCTTAGTAGTGGCAGATCTGCACTAGGAAGAGAAACATACAAGAAGTCTGGCCTGTGTGTTTCGGGAGTTGTGAGCAGTGCAGCCTTGGGAACAGCTAGATGCCAAGTCATGGGGTTGAAGGTCTTCCTTTGTTAAAGCTGAAGAATGTGGTAAGTTGAAGCAACTCAGCTATCTCCCATCTGAAGCACCTTGGTGATACAAAATAGAGAAATAAACAACAGGGTCAATTCTCTGCCGTCCCTTTTGAAAATAAGGCTCGAAGGGAAAATTTATTTTCTTCATTGGGATTTAGAGAGCTGCAGGCTCAATTCTCCCTGACAAACACTGTAGTTGCAAATGTTCTCTTCATAGCAAAATTGCCTTTGTGATGACAAGTGAATTCCTAGGAAAGAAACTTGGAGGTTGCCATTCTTTGGTAGGTGCTCGTCCTTCAGTAATCTTCAGTGAATTTGAAAACCCGTTTGATCACTAGCCTCAAGCTAACGTTCCTCGTGTATCATGCTACAGGTTAGCATGCAGCATAATCCATATAGCCTTATTCAGATTGGTTCCTGAGCTCTAGGAAGCATTCCAGTTCTCTTAGTACTGGCGGGTCTGCACTAGGATGGGAAACGTACAGGAACTACGGCCTGTGAGTTTGGGGACTTGTGAGCCATTCACCAATGGGAACATTTAGATGCCGAGTCATGGGCATTGAAGGGCTTCTATTTTTAAACTCCTAGATTGTGGTAGGTTGAAACAACTCGAGTATCTCCCTTCTAAAGCACCTTGGAAATGCAAAATAGAGAAGGAAACATCAGAGTTAATGCTCTGTGGGCCCTTCTGAAAATAAGTCTTGTAGGGATACTTTATTTTCCTCATTGGGATTTCGAGAGTTGCAGGATCAATTCTGACTATGAAGCACTGTACTTCCACACGTTCCCTTCTTGGCACAATTGCCTTTGTGATGACAAGCGAATTTCTAGGAAAGAAACCTGGAGGTTGCCATTCTTTGGTAGTTGCTTATCCTTCGGTAATCTTCAGTGAATTGGCAAACCCTTTTGACCACTAGCGTCAAGATAACGTTCCTCTTGTATCATGACGCAGATTGGCATGCAGCTAAATCCCTGTAGCCTTATCAAGTGTGTTTATTGAACTCTAGGAAGCATTCCAAGTCTCTTACTAGGGGCATATCTGCACTAGGATGAGAAACGTACAAGAACACGGCCTGAGTGTTTGGGGAGTTGTGAGCAGTGCAGGGCTGGGAACAGCTAGATGCCAACTCATGGGGGTGAATGTCTTCTTTTGTTAAAGCTGAAGAATGTGATACGTTGAAGAAACTCAAGTATCTCCCTTCTTAAGCACCTTGGAAGTACAACATAGAGAAAGATACAGCAGGGTCAATGCTCTGCGGGCCCTTTTGAAAATAAGGCTTCAAGGGAAACTTTATTTTCTTAATTGGGATTTAGAGAGTTACGGGCTGAACTCTCCCAGAGAAACAGTGTAGTTGCACATGTTCTCTTCATAGCACAATTGCCTTTGTGATGACAAGTGAGATTTTAAGAAAGAAACTTGGGGGTTGCCATTCTTTGGTAGGTGCTCGTCCTTCGGTAATATTCAGTGAGTTAGCGACCCCGTTTGACCACTAGTGTCAAGCTGACGTTTCTCTTGTATCATGGCACAGATTGGCATGCAGCTGAAACCCTGTAGACTTATCCATTGTGGTTATTGAGCTCTAGGAAGCATTCCAGCTCTCTTAGTATTGGCAGATCTGCACTACTATGAAAAACGTTCAAGAGGACGGCCTGTGTGTTTTGGGATTTGTGAGCAGTGCAGCATTGGGAACACCTATATGCCGAGTCATGGGGTGAAGGGCTTCTTTTCTTAAACCTCTAGAACTTGGTAAGTTGAAACAACTCAAGCATCTCCCATCTAAAGCACATTGGAGGTACAAAATAGAGAAAGAAATAGCAGGATCAAGGCTCTGCGGGCCCTTCTGCAAATAAGGCTTGAAGGGAAACTTTATTTTCTTAATTGGGATTTAGATAATTACGGGCTCAATTCTCCCAGACAAACAGTCCAGTTGCACCTGTTCTCTTCACAGCAAAATTGCCTTTGTGATGACAAGTGAGTTTCAAGGAAAGACACTTGGAGGTTGCAATTCTTTGGTAGGTGTTCATCTTTCGGTAATCTTCAGTGAATTGGCGGACCCGTTTGACCACTAGCGTCAAGCTAACGTTCCTCGTGTATCATGCCACAGGTTAGCATGCAGCAGAATCCATATACCTTATTAATATTGGTTCCTGAGGTCTAGGAAGCATTCCAGGTCTGTTAGTACTGGCGGGTCTGCACTAGGATGGGAAACGTACAAGAACTACGGCCTGTGATTTCGGGGAGTTCTGAGCAATGAATCAATGGGAACAGTTAGATCCCGAGTCGTGGGCAGTGAAGGGCTTCTGTTTTTAAACTCCTAGATTGTGGTATGTTGAAACAACTCAACTATCTCCCGTCTAAAGCACCTTCGAGATGCAAAATAGAGAAGGAGACAGCAGGGTCAATGCTCTGCGGGCACTTTTGAAAATAAGGTTTGAAGGGATACTTTATTTTCCTCATTGGAATTTAGAGAGTTGTGGGATCAATTCTCACTATGAAGCATTGTACTTCCACACGTTCCCTTCACGGCTCAATTGCCTTTGTGATGACAAGTGAGTTTCTAGTAAAGAAACTTGGAGGTTGCCATCCTTTGGTAGGTGCTCGTCCTTCGGTAATCTTCAGGGAATTGGCGATCCCGTTTGACCACTAGCGTCAAACTAACGTTCCTCTTATATCATGACACAGATTGGAATGCAGCTGAATCCCTGTAGACTTATCCAGTGTGGTTCTTGAGCTCTAGGAAGTATTGCAGGTCTCTTAGTAGTGGCAGATCTGCACTAGGAAGAGAAACATACAAGAAGTCTGGCCTGTGTGTTTGGGGAGTTGTGAGCAGTGCAGCCTTGGGAACAGCTAGATGCCGAGTCATGGGGGTGAAGGTTTGCTTTTGTTGAACCTGTAGAATGTGGGCAGTTGAAGCAACTCAGGTATCTCCCATCTGAAGCACCATGGAGGTACAAAATAAAGAAATAAACAGCAGGGTCAATGCTCTGCAGTTCCTTTTGAAAATAAGGCTTGAAGGGAAATTTAATATTCTTCTTTGGGATTTAGAGAGTTGCAGGCTCAATTCTCCCTGACAAAGACTGTAGTTGTATATGTTCTCTTCATAGCAAAATTGCCTTTGTGATGACAAGTGAGTTCCTAGGAAAGAAACTTGGAGCTTGCCATTCTTTCGTAGGTGCTCGTCCTTCGGTAATATTCAGTGAATTAGCGACCCCGTTTGGCCACTAGTGTCAAGCTGACGTTTCTCTTGTATCATGGCACAGATTGGCATGCAGCTGAAACCCTGTAGCCTTATCCATTGTGGTTATTGAGCTCTAGGAAGCATTCCAGCTCTCTTAGTATTGGCAGATCTGCACTACTATGAAAAACTTTCAAGAGGACGGCCTGTGTGTTTTGGGATTTGTGAGCTCTGCAGCATTGGGAACACCTATATGCCGAGTCATGGGGTGAAGGGCTTCTTTTGTTAAACCTCTAGAACTTGGTAAGTTGAAACAACTCAAGCATCTCCCATCTAAAGCACATTGGAGGTACAAAATAGAGAAAGAAATAGCAGGATCAAGGCTCTGCGGGCCCTTCTGCAAATAAGGCTTGAAGGGAAACTTTATTTTCTTCATTGGGATTTAGACAGTTACGGACTCAGTTCTCCCAGAGACACAGTGTAGTTGCACATGTTTTCTTCATAGCACAATTGCCTTTGTAATGACAAATGAGTGTCTAGGAAAGAAACTTGGAGGTTGCCATCCTTTGGTAGGTGCTCGTCCTTCGGTAATCTTCAGGGAATTGGCGATCCCGTTTGACCACTAGCGTCAAACTAACGTTCCTCTTATATCATGACACAGATTGGCATGCAGCTGAATCCCTGTAGACTTATCCAGTGTGGTTCTTGAGCTCTAGGAAGTATTGCAGGTCTCTTAGTAGTGGCAGATCTGCACTAGGAAGAGAAACATACAAGAAGTCTGGCCTGTGTGTTTGGGGAGTTGTGAGCAGTGCAGCCTTGGGAACAGCTAGATGCCAAGTCATGGGGTTGAAGGTCTTCCTTTGTTAAAGCTGAAGAATGTGGTAAGTTGAAGCAACTCAGCTATCTCCCATCTGAAGCACCTTGGTGATACAAAATAGAGAAATAAACAACAGGGTCAATTCTCTGCCGTCCCTTTTGAAAATAAGGCTCGAAGGGAAAATTTATTTTCTTCATTGGGATTTAGAGAGCTGCAGGCTCAATTCTCCCTGACAAACACTGTAGTTGCAAATGTTCTCTTCATAGCAAAATTGCCTTTGTGATGACAAGTGAATTCCTAGGAAAGAAACTTGGAGGTTGCCATTCTTTGGTAGGTGCTCGTCCTTCAGTAATCTTCAGTGAATTTGAAAACCCGTTTGATCACTAGCCTCAAGCTAACGTTCCTCGTGTATCATGCTACAGGTTAGCATGCAGCAGAATCCATATAGCCTTATTCAGATTGGTTCCTGAGCTCTAGGAAGCATTCCAGTTCTCTTAGTACTGGCGGGTCTGCACTAGGATGGGAAACGTACAGGAACTACGGCCTGTGAGTTTGGGGACTTGTGAGCCATTCACCAATGGGAACAGTTAGATGCCGAGTCATGGGCATTGAAGGGCTTCTATTTTTAAACACCTAGATTGTGGTAGGTTGAAACAACTCGAGTATCTCCCTTCTAAAGCACCTTGGAAATGCAAAATAGAGAAGGAAACATCAGAGTTAATGCTCTGTGGGCCCTTCTGAAAATAAGTCTTGATGGAATACTTCATTTTCCTCATTGGGATTTAGAGAGTTGCAGGATCAGTTCTCACTATGAAGCACTGTACTTCCACACGTTCCCTTCACGGCTCAATTGCATTTGTGATGACAAGCGAATTTCTAGGAAAGAAACTTGGAAATTGCCATTCTTTGGTAGGTGCTCGTCCTTCGGTAATCTTCAGTGAATTGGCGAACCCGTTGGACCACTAGCATCAAGCTAACGTTCCTCTTGTATCATGACGCAGATTGGCATGCAGCTAAATCCCTGTAGACTTATCAAGTGTGGTTCTTGAACTCTAGGAAGCATTCCAGGTCTCTTAGTAGTGGCAGATCTGCACTAGGATGAGAAACGTAGAAGAGGACGGCCTGAGTGTTTAGGGAGTTGTGAGCAGTGCAGCCTTGGGAACAGCTAGATGCCGAGTCATGGGGTTGAAAGTCTTCTTTTGTTAAAGCTGAAGAATGTGGTAGGTTGAAGCAAGTCAAGTACCTCCCTTCTAAAGCACCTTGGAGGTATAACATAGAGAAAGAAAGAGCAGGGTCAATGCTCTGCGGGCCCTTTTGAAAATAAGGCTTGAAGGGAAACTTTATTTTCTTAATTGGGATTTAGACAGTTACGGGCTGAATTCTCCCAGACAAACATTGTAGTTGCACATGTTCTCTTCATAGCACAATTGACTTTGTGATGACTAGTGACTGTCGAGGAAAGAAACTTGGAGTTTGCTATTCTTTGGTAGGTGCTCATCTTTCGGTAATCTTCAGTGAATTGGCGAACCCGTTTGACCACTAGCGTCAAGCTAACGTTCCTCGTGTATCATGCCACAGGTTAGCATGCAGCAGAATCCGTATAGCCTTATTAATATTGGTTCTTGAGGTCTAGGAAGCATTCCAGGTCTCTTAGTACTGGCGGGTCTGCACTAGGATGGGAAACGTACAAGAACTACGGCCTGTGATTTCGGGGAGTTCTGAGCAATGAACCAATGGGAACAGTTAGATCCCGAGTCATGGGCAGTGAAGGACTTCTGTTTTTAAACTCCTAGATTTTGGTATGTTGAAACAACTCAAGTATCTCCCTTCTAAAGCACCTTCGAGATGCAAAATAGAGAAGGAGACTGCAGGGTCAATGCTCTGCGGGCACTTTTGAAAATAAGGTTTGAAGGGATACTTTATTTTCCTCATTGGAATGTAGAGAGTTGTGGGATCAATTCTCACTATGAAGCATTGTACTTCCACACGTTCCCTTCACGGCTCAATTGCCTTTGTAATGACAAGTGAGTTTCTAGTAAAGAAACTTGGAGGTTTCCATTCTTTGGTGGTGCTCATCCTTCGGTAATCTTCAGTGAATTGGCGAAACCGTTTGACCAATGGTGTCAAGGTAACGTTCCTCTTCTATCATGACACAGATTGGCATGCAGCTGAATCTCTGAAGCCTTGTCCATTGTGGTTCTTGAGCTCTAGGAAGCATTCCAGGTCTCTTAGTAGTGGCAGATCTGCAGTAGGTTGAGAAACGTACAAGTGGACGACCTGTGTGCTTTGTGAGTTATGAGCAGTGCAGCGTTGGGAAAAGCTGGATGCCGAGTCATGGGGGTGACGGTCTCCTTTTGTTAAACCTCTAGAATATGGTAAGTTGAAACAACTCAAGTATCTCCCTTCTAAAGCACCTTGGAGGTACAAAATAGAGAAAGAAACAGCAGGGTCAAGGCTCTGCGGGCCCTTTTGAAAATAAGGCTTGAAGGGAAACTTTATTTTCTTCATTGGGATTTAGAGAGTTTCAGACTCAGTTCTCCCAGAGAAACAGTGTATTTGCACATGTTTTCTTCATAGCACAATTGCCTTTGTAATGACAAGTGAGTGTCTAGCAAAGAAACTTGGAGGTTGCCATTCTTTGGTAGGTGCTCGTCCTTCGGTAATCTTCAGGGAATTGGCGATCCCGTTTGACCACTAGCGTCAAACTAACGTTCCTCTTATATCATGACACAGATTGGCATGCAGCTGAATCCCTGTAGACTTATCCAGTGTGGTTCTTGAGCTCTAGGATGTACTGCAGGTCTCTTAGTAGTGGCAGATCTGCACTAGGATGTGAAACATGCAAGAAGTCTGGCATCTGTGTTTGGGGAGTTGTGAGCAGTGCAGCCTTGGGAACAGCTAGATGCCGAGTCATGGGGTTGAAGGTCTTCTTTTGTTAAAGCTGATGAATGTGGTAAGTTGAAGCAACTCAAGTACCTCCCTTCTAAAGCACCTTGGAGGTATAACATAGAGAAAGAAACAGCAGGGTCAATGCTCTGCGGGCCCTTTTGAAAATAAGGCTTGAAGGGAAACTTTATTTTCTTAATTGGGATTTAGAGAGTTACGGGCTGAATTCTCCCAGACAAACAGTGTAGTTGCACATGTTCTCTTCATAGCACAATTGACTTTGTAATGACTAGTGACTGTCGAGGAAAGAAACTTGGAGGTTGCTATTCTTTGGTAGGTGCTCGTCCTTCGGTAATCTTCAGTGAATTGGCGAACCCGTTTGACCACTAGCGTCAAACTAAACATCCTCTTGTATCTTGACACAGATTGGCAGGCAGCGTAATCCCTGTAGCCTTATCCAGTGTGGTTCTTGAGCTCTAGGAAGCATTCCAGGTCACTTAGTATTGGCAGATCTGCACTACTTTGAGAAACGTACAACAGGACGGCCTGAGTGTTTGGGGAGTTGTGAGCAGTGCAGCGTTGGGAACAGCAAGATACCGAGTCATGGTGGTGAAGGTCTTCTTTCGTGAAACCTCTAGAATGCGGTAAGTTGAAAGAACTCAAGTATCTCCCTTCTAAAGCACTTTGGTGGTACAAAATAGAGAAAGAAACAGCAGGGTCAATACTCTGCGCACCCTTTTGAAAATAAGGCTTGAAGGGAAACTTAATTTCCTCATTGGAATTTAGAGAATTGTGGGCTCAATTCTCCCTGAGAAACACTGTTGTTGCACAAGTTCCCTTCACAGGACAATTGCCTTTGTGCTGACAAGTGCGTTTCCAGTAAAGAAACCTGGAGGTTGCCATTCTTTAGTGGTGCTCATACTTCGGTTATCTTCAGTGAATTGGCGAACCCTTTTGACCAATAGTGTCAAGCTAACGTTCCCCTTGTATCATGACACAGATTGGCATGCAGCTGAATCCCTGTAGCCTTATCCAGTGTGGTTCTTGAGCTCTAGGAAGCATTGCAGGTGTCTTAGTAGTGGCAGATCTGCCGTAGGATGAGAAACGTACAAGAAGGATGGCCTGTGTGTTTTGGGAGTTGTGAGCAGTGCAGCCTTGGGAACAGCTAGATGCCGAGTCATGGGGGTGAAGGTCTTCTTTTGTTAAACCTCTAGAATGTGGTAAGTTGAAGCAACTGAGCTATCTCCCATCTGAAGCACCTTGGTGATACAAAATAGAGAAATAAACAACAGGGTCAATGCTCTGCGGTCCCTTTTGAAAATAAGGCTCGAAGGAAAGTTTATTTTCTTCATTGGGATTTAGAGAGCTGCAGGCTCAATTCTCCCTGACAAACACTGTAGTTGCAAATGTTCTCTTCATAGCAAAATTGCCTTTGTGATGACAAGTGAATTCCTAGGAAAGAAACTTGGAGGTTGCCATTCTTTGGTAGGTGCTCGTCCTTCAGTAATCTTCAGTGAATTTGAAAACCCGTTTGACCACCAACCACAAGCTAACGTTCCTCGTGTATCATGCTACAGGTTAGCATGCAGCAGAATCCATATAGCCTTATTCAGATTGGTTCCTGAGCTCTAGGAAGCATTCCAGTTCTCTTAGTACTGGCGGGTCTGCACTAGGATGGGAAACGTACAGGAACTAGGGCCTGTGAGTTTGGGGACTTGTGAGCCATTCACCAATGGGAACAGTTAGATGCCGAGTCATGGGCATTGAAGGGCTTCTATTTTTAAACTCCTAGATTGTGGTAGGTTGAAACAACTCAAGTATCTCCCTTCTAAAGCACCTTGGAAATGCAAAATAGAGAAGGAAACATCAGAGTTAATGCTCTGTGTGCCCTTCTGAAAATAAGTCTTGTAGGGATACTTTATTTTCCTCATTGGGATTTCGAGAGTTGCAGGATCAATTCTGACTATGAAGCACTGTACTTCCACACGTTCCCTTCTTGGCACAATTGCCTTTGTGATGACAAGCGAGTTTCTAGTAAAGAAACTTGGAGGTTTCCATTCTTTGGTGGTGCTCATCCTTCGGTAATCTTCAGTGAATTGGCGAAACCGTTTGACCAATGGTGTCAAGGTAACGTTCCTCTTCTATCATGACACAGATTGGCATGCAGCTGAATATCTGCAGCCTTGTCCATTGTGGTTCTTGAGCTCTAGGAAGCATTCCAGGCCTCTTAGTAGTGGCAGATCTGCAGTAGGTTGAGAAACGTACAAGTGGACGACCTGTGTGCTTTGTGAGTTGTGAGCAGTGCAGCGTTGGGAAAAGCTGGATGCCGAGTCATGGGTGTGAAGGTCTTCTTTTGTTAAACCTCTAGAATATGGTAAGTTTAAGCAACTCAAGTATCTCCCTTCTTAAGCACCTTGGAGGTACAACATAGAGAAAGAAACAGCAGGGTCAATGCTCTGCGGGCCCTTTTGAAAATAAGGCTTCAAGGGAAACTTTATTTTCTTAATTGGGTTTTAGAGAGTTACGGGCTGAATTCTCCCAGAGAAACAGTGTAGTTGCACATGTTCTCTTCATAGCACAATTCCCTTTGTGATGACAAATGAGATTTTAAGAAAGAAACTTGGGGGTTGCCATTCTTTGGTAGGTGCTCGTCCTTCGGTAATATTCAGTGAATTAGCGACCCCGTTTGACCACTAGTGTCAAGCTGACGTTTCCCTTGTATCATGACACAGATTGGCATGCAGCTGAAACCCTATAGCCTTATCCATTGTTGTTATTGAGCTCTAGGAAGCATTCTAGCTCTCTTAGTATTGGCAGATCTGCACTACTATGAAAAACGTACAAGAGGACGGCCTGTGTGTTTTGGTATTTGTGAGCAGTGCAGCATTGGGAACACCTACATGCCGAGTCATGGGGTGAAAGGCTTCTTTTCTTAAACCTCTAGAACTTGGTAAGTTGAAACAACTCAAGTATCTCCCATCTAAAGCACATTGGAGGTACAAAATAGAGAAAGAAAGAGCAGGATCAAGGCTCTGCGGGCCCTTCTGCAAATAAGGCTTGAAGGGAAACTTTATTTTCTTAATTGGAATTTAGATAATTACGGGCTCAATACTCCCAGACCAACAGTCTAGTTGCACCTGTTCTCTTCATAGCAAAATTGCCTTTGTGATGACAAGTGAGTTTCAAGGAAAGACACTTGGAGGTTGCAATTCTTTGGTAGGTGCTCATCTTTCGGTAATCTTCAGTGAATTGGCGAACCCGTTTGACCACTAGCGTCAAGCTAAAGTTCCTCGTGTATCATGCCGCAGGTTAGCATGCAGCAGAATCCATATAGCCTTATTAATATTGGTTCCTGAGGTCTAGGAAGCATTCCAGTTCTCTTAGTACTGGCGGGTCTGCACTAGGATGGGAAACGTACAAGAACTACGGCCTGTGATTTCGGGGAGTTCTGAGCAATGAACCAATGGGAACAGTTAGATCCCGAGTCGTGGGCAGTGAAGGGCTTCTGTTTTTAAACTCCTAGATTGTGGTATGTTGAAACAACTCAAGTATCTCACTTCTAAAGCACATTCGAGATGCAAAATAGAGAAGGAGACAGCAGGGTCAATTCTCTGCGGGCACTTTTGAAAATAAGGTTTGAAGGGATACTTTATTTTCCTCATTGGAATGTAGAGAGTTGTGGGATCAATTCTCACTATGAAGCATTGTACTTCCACACGTTCCCTTCACGGCTCAATTGCCTTTGTGATGAAAAGTGAGTTTCTAGTAAAGAAACTTGGAGGTTTCCATTCTTTGGTGGTGCTGTTCCTTCAGTAATTTTCAGTGAATTGGCGAAACCGTTTGACCAATGGTGTCAAGGTAACGTTCCTCTTCTATCATGACACAGATTGGCATGCAGCTGAATCTCTGTAGCCTTGTCCATTGTGGTTCTTGAGCTCTAGGAAGCATTCCAGGTTTCTTAGTAGTGGCAGATCTGCAGTAGGTTGAGAAACGTACAAGTGGACGACCTGTGTGCTTTGTGAGTTGTGAGCAGTGCAGCGTTGGGAAAAGCTGGATGCCGAGTAATGGGTGTGAAGGTCTTCTTTTGTTAAACCTCTAGAATATGGTAAGTTAAAGCAACTCAAGTATCTCCCTTCTAAAGCACCTTGGAAGTACAAAATAGAGAAATAAACAGCAGGGTCAAGGCTCTGCGGGCCCTCTTGAAAATAATTCTTGAAGGAAACTTTATTTTCTTCATTGGGATTTAGAGAGTTTCGGACTCAGTTCTCCCAGAGAAACAGTGTAGTTGCACATGTTTTCTTCATAGCACAATTGCCTTTGTAATGACAAGTGAGTGTCTAGGAAAGAAACTTGGAGGTTGCCATTCTTTGGTAGGTGCTCGTCCTTCGGTAATCTTCAGGGAATTGGCGACCCCGTTTGACCACTAGCGTCAAATTAACGTTCCTCTTATATCATGACACAGATTGGCATGCAGCTGAATCCCTGTAGACTTATCCAGTGTGGTTCTTGAGCTCTAGGAAGTATTGCAGGTCTCTTAGTAGTGGCAGATCTGCATTAGGATGAGAAACATACAAGAAGTCTGGCCTGTGTGTTTGGGGAGTTGTGAGCAGTGCAGCCTTGGGAACAGCTAGATGCCAAGCCATGGGGTTGAAGGACTTCTTTTGTTAAAGCTGAAGAATATGGTAAGTTGAAGCAACTCAAGTATCTCCCTTCTAAAGCACCTTGGAGGTATAACATAGAGAAAGAAACAGCAGGGTCAATGCTCTGCGGGCCCTTTTGAAAATAAGGCTTGAAGGGAAACTTTATTTTCTTCATTGGGATTTAGAGAGTTACGGGCTGAATTCTCCCAGACAAACAGTGTAGTTGCACATGTTCTCTTCATAGCACAATTGACTTTGTGATGACTAGTGACTGTCGAGGAAAGAAACTTGGAGGTTGCTATTCTTTGGTAGGTGCTCGTCCTTTGGTAATCTTCAGTGAATCGGCGAACCCGTTTGACCACTAGCGTCAAACTAACCTTCCTCTTGTATCATGACACAGATTGGCATGCAGCGTAATCCCTGTAGCCTTATCCAGTGTGGTTCTTGAGCTCTAGGAAGCATTCCAGGTCACTTACTATTGGCAGATCTGCACTACTTTGAGAAACGTACAACAGGACGGCCTGTGTGTTTGGGGAGTTCTGAGCAGTGCAGCGTTGGGAACAGCAAGATACCGAGTCATGGTGGTGAAGGTCTTCTTTCGTGAAACCTCTAGAATGCGGTAAGTTGAAAGAACTCAAGTATCTCCCTTCTAAAGCACTTTGGTGGTACAAAATAGAGAAAGAAACAGCAGGGTCAATACTCTGCGCACCCTTTTGAAAATAAGGCTTGAAGGGAAACTTAATTTCCTCATTGGAATTTAGAGAGTTGTGGGCTCAATTCTCCCTGAGAAACACTGTTGTTGCACAAGTTCCCTTCACAGGACAATTGCCTTTGTGCTGACAAGTACGTTTCCAGTAAAGAAACCTGGAGGTTGCCATTCTTTAGTGGTGCTCATTCTTCGGTTATCTTCAGTGACTTGGCGAACCCTTTTGACCACTAGTGTCAAGCTAACGTTCCCCTTGTATCATGACACAGATTGGCATGCAGCTGAATCCCTGTAGCCTTATCCAGTGTGGTTCTTGAGCTCTAGGAAGCATTGCAGGTGTCTTAGTAGTGGCAGATCTGCCGTAGGATGAGAAACGTACAAGAAGGATGGCCTGTGTGTTTTGGGAGTTGTGAGCAGTGCAGCCTTGGGAACAGCTAGATGCCGAGTCATGGGGGTGAAGGTCTTCTTTTGTTAAACCTCTAGAATGTGGTAAGTTGAAGCAACTCAGCTATCTCCCATCTGAAGCACCTTGGTGATACAAAATAGAGAAATAAACAACAGGGTCAATGCTCTGCGGTCCCTTTTGAAAATAAGGCTCGAAGGGAAACTTTATTTTCTTCATTGGGATTTAGAGAGTTGCAGGCTCAATTCTCCCTGACAAACACTGTAGTTGCAAATGTTCTCTTCATAGCAAAATTGCCTTTGTGATGACAAGTGAATTCCTAGGAAAGAAACTTGGAGGTTGCCATTCTTTGGTAGGTGCTCGTCCTTCAGTAATCTTCAGTGAATTTGAAAACCCGTTTGACCACTAGCCTCAAGCTAACGTTCCTCGTGTATCATGCTACAGGTTAGCATGCAGCAGAATCCATATAGCCTTATTCAGATTGGTTCCTGAGCTCTAGGAAGCATTCCAGTTCTCTTAGTACTGGCGGGTCTGCACTAGGATGGGAAACGTAGAGGAACTACGGCCTGTGAGTTTGGGGACTTGTGAGCCATTCACCAATGGGAACAGTTAGATGCTGAGTCATGGGCATTGAAGGGCTTCTATTTTTAAACTCCTAGATTGTGGTAGGTTGAAACAATTCAAGTATCTCCCTTCTAAAGCACCTTGGAAATGCAAAATAGAGAAGGAAACATCAGAGTTAATGCTCTGTGGGCCCTTCTGAAAATAAGTCTTGTAGGGATACTTTATTTTCCTCATTGGGATTTCGAGAGTTGCAGGATCAATTCTGACTATGAAGCACTGTACTTCCACACGTTCCCTTCTTGGCACAATTGCCTTTGTGATGACAAGCGAATTTCTAGGAAGTAAACCTGGAGGTTGCCATTTTTGGTAGTTGCTTATCCTTCGGTAATCTTCAGTGAATTGGCGAAACCTTTTGACCACTAGCGTCAGGATAACGTTCCTCTTGTATCATGACGCAGATTGGCATGCAGCTAAATCCCTATAGCCTTAACAAGTGTGTTTATTGAACTCTAGGAAGCATTCCGAGTCTCTTACTAGTGGCATATCTGCACTAGGATGAGAAACGTACAAGAACACGGCCTGAGTGTTTGGGGAGTTGTGAGCAGTGCAGCGCTGGGAACAGCTAGATGCCAACTCATGGGGGTGAATGTCTTCTTTTGTTAAAGCTGAAGAATGTGATAAGTTGAAGAAACTCAAGTACCTCCCTTCTTAAGCACCTTGGAGGTACAACATAGAGAAAGAAACAGCAGGGTCAATGCTCTGCGGGCCCTTTTGAAAATAAGGCTTCAAGGGAAACTTTATTTTCTTAATTGAGATTTAGAGAGTTACAGGCTGAATTCTCCCATAGCAACAGTGTAGTTGCACATGTTCTCTTCATAGCACAATTGCCTTTGTGATGACAAGTGAGATTATAACAAAGAAACTTGGGGGTTGCCATTCTTCGGTAGGTGCTCATCCTTCGGTAATATTCAGTGAATTAGCGACCCCGTTTGACCACTTGTGTCAAGCTGACGTTTCTCTTGTATCATGACACAGATTGGCATGCAGCTGAAACCCTGTAGCCTTATCCATTGTGGTTATTGAGCTCTAGGAAGCATTCCAGCTCTCTTAGTATTGGCAGATCTGCACTACTATGAACAACGTACAAGAGGACGGCCTGTGTGTTTTGGGATTTGTGAGCAGTGCAGCATTGGGAACACCTATATGCCGAGTCATGGGGTGAAGTGCTTCTTTTGTTAAACGTCTAGAACTTGGTAAGTTGAAATAACTCAAGTATCTCCCATCTAAAGCACATTGGAGGTACAAAATAGAGAAAGAAAGAGCAGGATCAAGGCTCGGCAGGCCCTTCTGCAAATAAGGCTTGAAGGGAAACTTTATTTTCTTAATTGGGATTTAGATAATTACAGGCTCAATTCTCCCAGACAAACAGTCTAGTTGCACCTGTTCTCTTCATAGCAAAATTGCCTTTGTGATGACAAGTGAGTTTCAAGGAAAGACACTTGGAGGTTGCAATTCTTTGGTAGGTGCTCATCTTTCGGTAATCTTCAGTGAATTGGCGAACCCGTTTGATCACTATCGTCAAGCTAAAGTTCCTCGTGTATCATGCCACAGGTTAGCATGCAGCAGAATCCATATAGCCTTATTAATATTGGTTCCTGAGGTCTAGGAAGCATTCCAGGTCTCTTAGTACTAGCGGGTCTGCACTAGGATGGGAAACGTACAAGAACTACGGCCTGTGATTTCGGGGAGTTCTGAGCAATGAACCAATGGGAACAGTTAGATCCCGAGTCATGGGCAGTGAAGGACTTCTGTTTATAAACTCCTAGATTGTGGTATGTTGAAACAACTCAAGTATCTCCTTTCTAAAGCAACTTCGAGATGCAAAATAGAGAAGGAGACAGCAGGGTCAATGCTCTGCGGGCACTTTTGAAAATAAGGTTTGAAGGGATACTTTATTTTCCTCATTGGAATGTAGAGAGTTGTTGGATCAATTCTCACTATGAAGCATTGTACTTCCACACGTTCCCTTCACGGCTCAATTGCCTTTGTGATGACAAGTGAGTTTCTAGTAAAGAAACTTGGAGGTTTCCATTCTTTGGTGGTGCTCATCCTTCGGTAATCTTCAGTGAATTGGCGAAACCGTTTGACCAATGGTGTCAAGGTAACGTTCCTCTTCTATCATGACACAGATTGGCATGCAGCTGAATCTCTGTAGCCTTGTCCATTGTGGTTCTTGAGCTCTAGGAAGCATTCCAGGTCTCTTAGTAGTGGCAGATCTGCAGTAGGTTGAGAAACGTACAAGTGGACGACCTGTGTGCTTTGTGAGTTGTGAGCAGTGCAGCGTTGGGAAAAGCTGGATGCCGAGTCATGGGGGTGAAGGTCTTCTTTTGTTAAACCCCTAGAATGTGGTAAGTTGAAGCAACTCAAGTATCTCCCTTCTAAAGCACCTTGGAGGTACAAAATAGAGAAAGAAACAGCAGGGTCAAGGCTCTGCGGGCCCTCTTGAAAATAAGGCTTGAAGGGAAACTTTATTTTCTTCATTGGGATTTAGAGAGTTACGGACTCAGTTCTCCCAGAGAAACAGTGTAGTTGCACATGTTTTCTTCATAGCACAATTGCCTTTGTAATGACAAGTGAGTGTCTAGGAAAGAAACATGGAGGTTGCCATTCTTTGGTAGGTGCTCTTCCTTCGGTAATCTTCAGTGAATTGGCGAACCCGTTTGACCACTAGCGTCAAACTAACCTTCCTCTTGTATCTTGACACAGATTGGCAGGCAGCGTAATCCCTGTACCCTTATCCAGTGTGGTTCTTGAGCTCTAGGAAGCATTCCAGGTCACTTAGTATTGGCAGATCTGCACTACTTTGAGAAACGTACAACAGGACGGCCTGAGTGTTTGGGGAGTTGTGAGCAGTGCAGCGTTGGGAACAGCAAGATACCGAGTCATGGTGGTGAAGGTCTTCTTTCGTGAAACCTCTAGAATGCGGTAAGTTGAAAGAACTCAAGTATCTCCCTTCTAAAGCACTTTGGTGGTACAAAATAGAGAAAGAAACAGCAGGGTCAATACTCTGCGCACCCTTTTGAAAATAAGGCTTGAAGGGAAACTTAATTTCCTCATTGGAATTTAGAGAGTTGTGGGCTCAATTCTCCCTGAAAAACACTGTTGTTGCACAAGTTCCCTTCACAGGACAATTGCCTTTGGGCTGACAAGTGCGTTTCCAGTAAAGAAACCTGGAGGTTGCCATTCATTAGTGGTGCTCATACTTCGGTTATCTTCAGTGAATTGGCGAACCCTTTTGACCAATACTGTCAAGCTAACGTTCTCCTTGTATCATGACACAGATTGGCATGCAGCTGAATCCCTGTAGTCTTATCCAGTGTGGTTATTGAGCTCTAGGAATCATTGCAGGTGTCTTAGTAGTGGCAGATCTGCCGTAGGATGAGAAACATACAAGAAGGATGGCCTGTGTGTTTTGGGAGTTGTGAGCAGTGCAGCGTTGGGAAAAGCTGGATGCCGAGTCATGGGTGTGAAGGTCTTCTTTTGTTAAACCGCTAGAATATGGTAAGTTTAAGCAACTCAAGTATCTCCCTTCTTAAGCACCTTGGAGGTACAACATACAGAAAGAAACAGCAGGGTCAATGCTCTGCGGGCCCTTTTGAAAATAAGGCTTCAAGGGAAACTTTATTTTCTTAATTGGGATTTAGAGAGTTACGGGCTGAATTCTCCCAGAGAAACAGTGTAGTTGCACATGTTCTCTTCATAGCACAATTGCCTTTGTGATGACAAGTGAGATTTTAAGAAAGAAACTTGGTGGTTGCCATTCTTTGGTAGGTGCTCGTCCTTCGGTAATATTCAGTGAATTAGCGACCCCGTTTGAACACTAGTGTCAAGCTGACGTTTCCCTTGTATCATGACACAGATTGGCCTGCAGCTGAAACCCTATAGCCTTATCCATTGTTGTTATTGAGCTCTAGGAAGCATTCTAGCTCTCTTAGTATTGGCAGATCTGCACTACTATGAAAAACGTACAAGAGGACGGCCTGTGTGTTTTGGTATTTGTGAGCAGTGCAGCATTGGGAACACCTACATGCCGAGTCATGGGGTGAAGGGCTTCTTTTGTTAAACCTCTAGAACTTGGTAAGTTGAAACAACTCAAGTATCTCCCATCTAAAGCACATTGGAGGTACAAAATAGAGAAAGAAAGAGCAGGATCAAGGCTCTGCGGGCCCTTCTGCAAATAAGGCTTGAAGGGAAACTTTATTTTCTTAATTGGAATTTAGATAATTACGGGCTCAATACTCCCAGACCAACAGTCTAGTTGCACCTGTTCTGTTCATAGCAAAATTGCCTTTGTGATGACAAGTGAGTTTCAAGGAAAGACACTTGGAGGTTGCAATTCTTTGGTAGGTGCTCATCTTTCGGTAATCTTCAGTGAATTGGCGAACCCGTTTGACCACTAGCGTCAAGCTAACATTCCTCGTGTATCATGCCACAGGTTAGCATGCAGCAGAATCCATATAGCCTTATTAATATTGGTTCCTGAGGTCTAGGAAGCATTCCAGTTCTCTTAGCACTGGCGGGTCTGCACTAGGATGGGAAACGTACAAGAACTACGGCCTGTGATTTCGGGGAGTTCTGAGCAATGAACCAATGGGAACAGTTAGATCCCGAGTCGTGGGCAGTGAAGGGCTTCTGTTTTTAAACTCCTAGATTGTGGTATGTTGAAACAACTCAAGTATCTCACTTCTAAAGCACCTTCGAGATGCAAAATAGAGAAGGAGACAGCAGGGTCAATTCTCTGCGGGCACTTTTGAAAATAAGGTTTGAAGGGATACTTTATTTTCCTCATTGGAATGTAGAGAGTTGTGGGATCAATTCTCACTATGAAGCATTGTACTTCCACACGTTCCCTTCACGGCTCAATTGCCTTTGTGATGACAAGTGAGTTTCTAGTAAAGAAACTTGGAGGTTTCCATTCTTTGGTGGTGCTCATCCTTCAGTAATCTTCAGTGAATTGGCGAAACCGTTTGACCAATGGTGTCAAGGTAACGTTCCTCTTCTATCATGACACAGATTGGCATGCAGCTGAATCTCTGTAGCCTTGTCCATTGTGGTTCTTGAGCTCTAGGAAGCATTCCAGGTTTCTTAGTAGTGGCAGATCTGCAGTAGGTTGAGAAACGTACAAGTGGACGACCTGTGTGCTTTGTGAGTTGTGAGCAGTGCAGCGTTGGGAAAAGCTGGATGCCGAGTAATGGGTGTGAAGGTCTTCTTTTGTTAAACCTCTAGAATATGGTAAGTTAAAGCAACTCAAGTATCTCCCTTCTAAAGCACCTTGGAAGTACAAAATAGAGAAATAAACAGCAGGGTCAAGGCTCTGCGGGCCCTCTTGAAAATAAGGCTTGAAGGAAACTTTATTTTCTCCATTGGGATTTAGAGAGTTTCGGACTCAGTTCTCCCAGAGAAACAGTGTAGTTGCACATGTTTTCTTCATAGCACAATTGCCTTTGTAATGACAAGTGAGTGTCTAGGAAAGAAACTTGGAGGTTGCCATTCTTTGGTAGGTGCTCGTCCTTCGGTAATCTTCAGGGAATTGGCGATCCCGTTTGACCACTAGCGTCAAATTAACGTTCCTCTTATATCATGACACAGATTGGCATGCAGCTGAATCCCTGTAGACTTATCCAGTGTGGTTCTTGAGCTCTAGGAAGTTTTGCAGATCTCTTAGTAGTGGCAGATCTGCATTAGGATGAGAAACATACAAGAAGTCTGGCCTGTGTGTTTGGGGAGTTGTGAGCAGTGCAGCCTTGGGAACAGCTAGATGCCAAGCCATGGGGTTGAAGGACTTCTTTTGTTAAAGCTGAAGAATATGGTAAGTTGAAGCAACTCAAGTATCTCCCTTCTAAAGCACCTTGGAGGTATAACATAGAGAAAGAAACAGCAGGGTCAATGCTCTGCGGGCCCTTTTGAAAATAAGGCTTGAAGGGAAACTTTATTTTCTTAATTGGGATTTAGAGAGTTACGGGCTGAATTCTCCCAGACAAACAGTGTAGTTGCACATGTTCTCTTCATAGCACAATTGACTTTGTGATGACTAGTGACTGTCGAGGAAAGAAACTTGGAGGTTGCTATTCTTTGGTAGGTGCTCGTCCTTTGGTAATCTTCAGTGAATCGGCGAACCCGTTTGACCACTAGCGTCAAACTAACCTTCCTCTTGTATCATGACACAGATTGGCATGCAGCGTAATCCCTGTAGCCTTATCCAGTGTGGTTCTTGAGCTCTAGGAAGCATTGCAGTTGTCTTAGTAGTGGCAGATCTGCCGTAGGATGAGAAACGTACAAGAAGGATGGCCTGTGTGTTTTGGGAGTTGTGAGCAGTGCAGCCTTGGGAACAGCTAGATGCCGAGTCATGGGGGTGAAGGTCTTCTTTTGTTAAACCTCTAGAATGTGGTAAGTTGAAGCAACTCAGCTATCTCCCATCTGAAGCACCTTGGTGATACAAAATAGAGAAATAAACAACAGGGTCAATGCTCTGCGGTCCCTTTTGAAAATAAGGCTCGAAGGGAAACTTTATTTTCTTCATTGGGATTTAGAGAGTTGCAGGCTCAATTCTCCCTGACAAACACTGTAGTTGCAAATGTTCTCTTCATAGCAAAATTGCCTTTGTGATGACAAGTGAATTCCTAGGAAAGAAACTTGGAGGTTGCCATTCTTTGGTAGGTGCTCGTCCTTCAGTAATCTTCAGTGAATTTGAAAACCCTTTTGACCACTAGCCTCAAGCTAACGTTCCTCGTGTATCATGCTACAGGTTAGCATGCAGCAGAATCCATATAGCCTTATTCAGATTGGTTCCTGAGCTCTAGGAAGCATTCCAGTTCTCTTAGTACTGGCGGGTCTGCACTAGGATGGGAAACGTACAGGAACTACGGCCTGTGAGTTTGGGGACTTGTGAGCCATTCACCAATGGGAACAGTTAGATGCTGAGTCATGGGCATTGAAGGGCTTCTATTTTTAAACTCCTAGATTGTGGTAGGTTGAAACAATTCAAGTATCTCCCTTCTAAAGCACCTTGGAAATGCAAAATAGAGAAGGAAACATCAGAGTTAATGCTCTGTGGGCCCTTCTGAAAATAAGTCTTGTAGGGATACTTTATTTTCCTCATTGGGATTTCGAGAGTTGCAGGATCAATTCTGACTATGAAGCACTGTACTTCCACACGTTCCCTTCTTGGCACAATTGCCTTTGTGATGACAAGCGAATTTCTAGGAAGTAAACCTGGAGGTTGCCATTCTTTGGTAGTTGCTTATCCTTCGGTAATCTTCAGTGAATTGGCGAAACCTTTTGACCACTAGCGTCAGGATAACGTTCCTCTTGTATCATGACGCAGATTGGCATGCAGCTAAATCCCTATAGACTTAACAAGTGTGTTTATTGAACTCTAGGAAGCATTCCGAGTCTCTTACTAGTGGCATATGTGCACTAGGATGAGAAACGTACAAGAACACGGCCTGAGTGTTTGGGGAGTTGTGAGCAGTGCAGCGCTGGGAACAGCTAGATGCCAACTCATGGGGGTGAATGTCTTCTTTTGTTAAAGCTGAAGAATGTGATAAGTTGAAGAAACTCAAGTACCTCCCTTCTTAAGCACCTTGGAGGTACAACATAGAGAAAGAAACAGCAGGGTCAATGCTCTGCGGGCCCTTTTGAAAATAAGGCTTCAAGGGAAACTTTATTTTCTTAATTGAGATTTAGAGAGTTACAGGCTGAATTCTCCCATAGAAACAGTGTAGTTGCACATGTTCTCTTCATAGCACAATTGCCTTTGTGATGACAAGTGAGATTATAACAAAGAAACTTGGGGGTTGCCATTCTTCGGTAGGTGCTCATCCTTCGGTAATATTCAGTGAATTAGCGACCCCGTTTGACCACTTGTGTCAAGCTGACGTTTCTCTTGTATCATGACACAGATTGGCATGCAGCTGAAACACTGTAGCCTTATCCATTGTGGTTATTGAGCTCTAGGAAGCATTCCAGCTCTCTTAGTATTGGCAGATCTGCACTACTATGAACAACGTACAAGAGGACGGCCTGTGTGTTTTGGGATTTGTGAGCAGTGCAGCATTGGGAACACCTATATGCCGAGTCATGGGGTGAAGGGCTTCTTTTGTTAAACGTCTAGAACTTGGTAAGTTGAAATAACTCAAGTATCTCCCATCTAAAGCACATTGGAGGTACAAAATAGAGAAAGAAAGAGCAGGATCAAGGCTCTGCGGGCCCTTCTGCAAATAAGGCTTGAAGGGAAACTTTATTTTCTTAATTGGGATTTAGATAATTACGGGCTCAATTCTCCCAGACAAACAGTCTCGTTGCACCTGTTCTCTTCATAGCAAAATTGCCTTTGTGATGACAAGTGAGTTTCAAGGAAAGACACTTGGAGGTTGCAATTCTTTGGTAGGTGCTCATCTTTCGGTAATCTTCAGTGAATTGGCGAACCCGTTTGACCACTAGCGTCAAGCTAAAGTTCCTCGTGTATCATGCCACAGGTTAGCATGCAGCAGAATCCATATAGCCTTATTAATATTGGTTCCTGAGGTCTAGGAAGCATTCCAGGTCTCTTAGTACTAGCGGGTCTGCACTAGGATGGGAAACGTACAAGAACTACGGCCTGTGATTTCGGGGAGTTCTGAGCAATGAACCAATGGGAACAGTTAGATCCCGAGTCATGGGCAGTGAAGGACTTCTGTTTATAAACTCCTAGATTGTGGTATGTTGAAACAACTCAAGTATCTCCTTTCTAAAGCACCTTCGAGATGCAAAATAGAGAAGGAGACAGCAGGGTCAATGCTCTGCGGGCACTTTTGAAAATAAGGTTTGAAGGGATACTTTATTTTCCTCATTGGAATGTAGAGAGTTGTTGGATCAATTCTCACTATGAAGCATTGTACTTCCACACGTTCCCTTCACGGCTCAATTGCCTTTGTGATGACAAGTGAGTTTCTAGTAAAGAAACTTGGAGGTTTCCATTCTTTGGTGGTGCTCATCCTTCGGTAATCTTCAGTGAATTGGCGAAACCGTTTGACCAATGGTGTCAAGGTAACGTTCCAATCCTATCATGACACAGATTGGCATGCAGCTGAATCTCTGTAGCCTTGTCCATTGTGGTTCTTGAGCTCTAGGAAGCATTCCAGGTCTCTTAGTAGTGGCAGATCTGCAGTAGGTTGAGAAACGTACAAGTGGACGACCTGTGTGCTTTGTGATTTGTGAGCAGTGCAGCGTTGGGAAAAACTGGATGCCGAGTCATGGGGGTGAAGGTCTTCTTTTGTTAAACCTCTAGAATGTGGTAAGTTGAAGCAACTCAAGTATCTCCCTTCTAAAGCACCTTGGAGGTACAACATAGAGAAAGAAACAGCAGGGTCAATGCTCTGCGGGCCCTTTTGAAAATAAGGCTTCAAGGGAATCTTTATTTTCTTAATTGGGATTTAGAGAGTTACGGGCTGAATTCTCCCAGAGAAACAGTGTAGTTGCACATGTTCTCTTCATAGCACAATTCCCTTTGTGATGACAAATGAGATTTTAAGAAAGAAACTTGGGGGTTGCCATTCTTTGGTAGGTGCTCGTCCTTCGGTAATATTCAGTGAATTAGCGACCCCGTTTGAACACTAGTGTCAAGCTGACGTTTCCCTTGTATCATGACACAGATTGGCCTGCAGCTGAAACCCTATAGCCTTATCCATTGTTGTTATTGAGCTCTAGGAAGCATTCTAGCTCTCTTAGTATTGGCAGATCTGCACTACTATGAAAAACGTACAAGAGGACGGCCTGTGTGTTTTGGTATTTGTGAGCAGTGCAGCATTGGGAACACCTACATGCCGAGTCATGGGGTGAAGGGCTTCTTTTGTTAAACCTCTAGAACTTGGTAAGTTGAAACAACTCAAGTATCTCCCATCTAAAGCACATTGGAGGTACAAAATAGAGAAAGAAACAGCAGGATCAAGGCTCTGCGGGCCCTTCTGCCAATAAGGCTTGAAGGGAAACTTTATTTTCTTAATTGGGATTTAGATAATTACGGGCTCAATTCTCCCAGACAAACAGTCTAGTTGCACCTGTTCTCTTCATAGCAAAATTGCCTTTGTGATGACAAGTGAGTTTCAAGGAAAGACACTTGGAGGTTGCAATTCTTTGGTAGGTGCTCATCTTTCGGTAATCTTCAGTGAATTGGCGAACCCGTTTGACCACTAGCGTCAAGCTAAAGTTCCTCGTGTATCATGCCACAGGTTAGCATGCAGCAGAATCCATATAGCCTTATTAATATTGGTTCCTGAGGTCTAGGAAGCATTCCAGTTCTCTTAGTACTGGCGGGTCTGCACTAGGATGGGAAACGTACAAGAACTACGGCCTGTGATTTCGGGGAGTTCTGAGCAATGAACCAATGGGAACAGTTAGATCCCGAGTCGTGGGCAGTGAAGGGCTTCTGTTTTTAAACTCCTAGATTGTGGTATGTTGAAACAACTCAAGTATCTCACTTCTAAAGCACCTTCGAGATGCAAAATAGGGAAGGAGACAGCAGGGTCAATTCTCTGCGGGGACTTTTGAAAATAAGGTTTGAAGGGATACTTTATTTTCCTCATTGGAATTTAGAGAGTTGTGGGATCAATTCTCACTATGAAGCATTGTACTTCCACACGTTCCCTTCACGGCTCAATTGCCTTTGTGATGAAAAGTGAGTTTCTAGTAAAGAAACTTGGAGGTTTCCATTCTTTGGTGGTGCTCATCCTTCAGTAATCTTCAGTGAATTGGCGAAACCGATTGACCAATGGTGTCAAGGTAACGTTCCTCTTCTATCATGACACAGATTGGCATGCAGCTGAATCTCTGTAGCCTTGTCCATTGTGGTTCTTGAGCTCTAGGAAGCATTCCAGGTTTCTTAGTAGTGGCAGATCTGCAGTAGGTTGAGAAACGTACAAGTGGACGACCTGTGTGCTTTGTGAGTTGTGAGCAGTGCAGCGTTGGGAAAAGCTGGATGCCGAGTAATGGGTGTGAAGGTCTTCTTTTGTTAAACCTCTAGAATATGGTAAGTTAAAGCAACTCAAGTATCTCCCTTCTAAAGCACCTTGGAAGTACAAAATAGAGAAATAAACAGCAGGGTCAAGGCTCTGCGGGCCCTCTTGAAAATAAGGCTTGAAGGAAACTTTATTTTCTTCATTGGGATTTAGAGAGTTTCGGACTCAGTTCTCCCAGAGAAACAGTGTAGTTGCACATGTTTTCTTCATAGCACAATTGCCTTTGTAATGACAAGTGAGTGTCTAGGAAAGAAACTTGGAGGTTGCCATTCTTTGGTAGGTGCTCGTCCTTCGGTAATCTTCAGGGAATTGGCGATCCCGTTTGACCACTAGCGTCAAATTAACGTTCCTCTTATATCATGACACAGATTGGCATGCAGCTGAATCCCTGTAGACTTATCCAGTGTGGTTCTTGAGCTCTAGGAAGTATTGCAGGTCTCTTAGTAGTGGCAGATCTGCATTAGGATGAGAAACATACAAGAAGTCTGGCCTGTGTGTTTGGGGAGTTGTGAGCAGTGCAGCCTTGGGAACAGCTAGATGCCAAGCCATGGGGTTGAAGGACTTCTTTTGTTAAAGCTGAAGAATATGGTAAGTTGAAGCAACTCAAGTATCTCCCTTCTAAAGCACCTTGGAGGTATAACATAGAGAAAGAAACAGCAGGGTCAATGCTCTGCGGGCCCTTTTGAAAATAAGGCTTGAAGGGAAACTTTATTTTCTTCATTGGGATTTAGAGAGTTACGGGCTGAATTCTCCCAGACAAACAGTGTAGTTGCACATGTTCTCTTCATAGCACAATTGACTTTGTGATGACTAGTGACTGTCGAGGAAAGAAACTTGGAGGTTGCTATTCTTTGGTAGGTGCTCGTCCTTTGGTAATCTTCAGTGAATCGGCGAACCCGTTTGACCACTAGCGTCAAACTAACCTTCCTCTTGTATCATGACACAGATTGGCATGCAGCGTAATCCCTGTAGCCTTATCCAGTGTGGTTCTTGAGCTCTAGGAAGCATTCCAGGTCACTTACTATTGGCAGATCTGCACTACTTTGAGAAACGTACAACAGGACGGCCTGTGTGTTTGGGGAGTTCTGAGCAGTGCAGCGTTGGGAACAGCAAGATACCGAGTCATGGTGGTGAAGGTCTTCTTTCGTGAAACCTCTAGAATGCGGTAAGTTGAAAGAACTCAAGTATCTCCCTTCTAAAGCACTTTGGTGGTACAAAATAGAGAAAGAAACAGCAGGGTCAATACTCTGCGCACCCTTTTGAAAATAAGGCTTGAAGGGAAACTTAATTTCCTCATTGGAATTTAGAGAGTTGTGGGCTCAATTCTCCCTGAGAAACACTGTTGTTGCACAAGTTCCCTTCACAGGACAATTGCCTTTGTGCTGACAAGTACGTTTCCAGTAAAGAAACCTGGAGGTTGCCATTCTTTAGTGGTGCTCATTCTTCGGTTATCTTCAGTGAATTGGCGAACCCTTTTGACCACTTGTGTCAAGCTAACGTTCCCCTTGTATCATGACACAGATTGGCATGCAGCTGAATCCCTGTAGCCTTATCCAGTGTGGTTCTTGAGCTCTAGGAAGCATTGCAGGTGTCTTAGTAGTGGCAGATCTGCCGTAGGATGAGAAACGTACAAGAAGGATGTCCTGTGTGTTTTGGGAGTTGTAAGCAGTGCAGCCTTGGGAACAGCTAGATGCCGAGTCATGGGGGTGAAGGTCTTCTTTTGTTAAACCTCTAGAATGTGGTAAGTTGAAGCAACTCAGCTATCTCCCATCTGAAGCACCTTGGTGATACAAAATAGAGAAATATACAACAGGGTCAATGCTCTGCGGTCCCTTTTGAAAATAAGGCTCGAAGGGAAACTTTATTTTCTTCATTGGGATTTAGAGAGTTGCAGGCTCAATTCTCCCTGACAAACACTGTAGTTGCAAATGTTCTCTTCATAGCAAAATTGCCTTTGTGATGACAAGTGAATTCCTAGGAAAGAAACTTGGAGGTTGCCATTCTTTGGTAGGTGCTCGTCCTTCAGTAATCTTCAGTGAATTTGAAAACCCGTTTGACCACTAGCCTCAAGCTAACGTTCCTCGTGTATCATGCTACAGGTTAGCATGCAGCAGAATCCATATAGCCTTATTCAGATTGGTTCCTGAGCTCTAGGAAGCATTCCAGTTATCTTAGTACTGGCGGGTCTGCACTAGGATGGGAAACGTACAGGAACTACGGCCTGTGAGTTTGGGGACTTGTGAGCCATTCACCAATGGGAACAGTTAGATGCTGAGTCATGGGCATTGAAGGGCTTCTATTTTTAAACTCCTAGATTCTGGTAGGTTGAAACAATTCAAGTATCTCCCTTCTAAAGCACCTTGGAAATGCAAAATAGAGAAGGAAACATCAGAGTTAATGCTCTGTGGGCCCTTCTGAAAATAAGTCTTGTAGGGATACTTTATTTTCCTCATTGGGATTTCGAGAGTTGCAGGATCAATTCTGACTATGAAGCACTGTACTTCCACACGTTCCCTTCTTGGCACAATTGCCTTTGTGATGACAAGCGAATTTCTAGGAAGTAAACCTGGAGGTTGCCATTCTTTGGTAGTTGCTTATCCTTCGGTAATCTTCAGTGAATTGGCGAAACCTTTTGACCACTAACGTCAGGATACCGTTCCTCTTGTATCATGACGCAGATTGGCATGCAGCTAAATCCCTATAGCCTTAACAAGTGTGTTTATTGAACTCTAGGAAGCATTCCGAGTCTCTTACTAGTGGCATATCTGCACTAGGATGAGAAACGTACAAGAACACGGCCTGAGTGTTTGGGGAGTTGTGAGCAGTGCAGCGCTGGGAACAGCTAGATGCCAACTCATGGGGGTGAATGTCTTCTTTTGTTAAAGCTGAAGAATGTGATAAGTTGAAGAAACTCAAGTATCTCCCTTCTTAAGAACCTTGGAGGTACAACATAGAGAAAGAAACAGCAGGGTCAATGCTCTGTGGGCCCTTTTGAAAATAAGGCTTCAAGGGAAACTTTATTTTCTTAATTGGGATTTAGAGAGTTACAGGCTGAATTCTCCCATAGAAACAGTGTAGTTGCACATGTTCTCTTCATAGCACAATTGCCTTTGTGATGACAAGTGAGATTATAACAAAGAAACTTGGGGGTTGCCATTCTTCGGTAGGTGCTCATCCTTCGGTAATATTCAGTGAATTAGCGATCCCGTTTGACCACTTGTGTCAAGCTGACGTTTCTCTTGTATCATGACACAGATTGGCATGCAGCTGAAACACTGTAGCCTTATCCATTGTGGTTATTGAGCTCTAGGAAGCATTCCAGCTCTCTTAGTATTGCCAGATCTGCACTACTATGAACAACGTACAAGAGGACGGCCTGTGTGTTTTGGGATTTGTGAGCAGTGCAGCATTGGGAACACCTATATGCCGAGTCATGGGGTGAAGGGCTTCTTTTGTTAAACGTCTAGAACTTGGTAAGTTGAAATAACTCAAGTATCTCCCATCTAAAGCACATTGGAGGTACAAAATAGAGAAAGAAAGAGCAGGATCAAGGCTCTGCGGGCCCTTCTGCAAATAAGGCTTGAAGGGAAACTTTATTTTCTTAATTGGGATTTAGATAATTACGGGCTCAATTCTCCCAGACAAACAGTCTCGTTGCACCTGTTCTCTTCATAGCAAAATTGCCTTTGTGATGACAAGTGAGTTTCAAGGAAAGACACTTGGAGGTTGCAATTCTTTGGTAGGTGCTCATCTTTCGGTAATCTTCAGTGAATTGGCGAACCCGTTTGACCACTAGCGTCAAGCTAAAGTTCCTCGTGTATCATGCCACAGGTTAGCATGCAGCAGAATCCATATAGCCTTATTAATATTGGTTCCTGAGGTCTAGGAAGCATTCCAGGTCTCTTAGTACTAGCGGGTCTGCACTAGGATGGGAAACGTACAAGAACTACGGCCTGTGATTTCGGGGAGTTCTGAGCAATGAACCAATGGGAACAGTTAGATCCCGAGTCATGGGCAGTGAAGGACTTCTGTTTATAAACTCCTAGATTGTGGTATGTTGAAACAACTCAAGTATCTCCTTTCTAAAGCACCTTCGAGATGCAAAATAGAGAAGGAGACAGCAGGGTCAATGCTCTGCGGGCACTTTTGAAAATAAGGTTTGAAGGGATACTTTATTTTCCTCATTGGAATGTAGAGAGTTGTTGGATCAATTCTCACTATGAAGCATTGTACTTCCACACGTTCCCTTCACGGCTCAATTGCCTTTGTGATGACAAGTGAGTTTCTAGTAAAGAAACTTGGAGGTTTCCATTCTTTGGTGGTGCTCATCCTTCGGTAATCTTCAGTGAATTGGCGAAACCGTTTGACCAATGGTGTCAAGGTAACGTTCCTCTTCTATCATGACACAGATTGGCATGCAGCTGAATCTCTGTAGCCTTGTCCATTGTGGTTCTTGAGCTCTAGGAAGCATTCCAGGTCTCTTAGTAGTGGCAGATCTGCAGTAGGTTGAGAAACGTACAAGTGGACGACCTGTGTGCTTTGTGAGTTGTGAGCAGTGCAGCGTTGGGAAAAGCTGGATGCCGAGTCATGGGGGTGAAGGTCTTCTTTTGTTAAACCTCTAGAATGTGGTAAGTTGAAGCAACTCAAGTATCTCCCTTCTAAAGCACCTTGGAGGTACAAAATAGAGAAAGAAACAGCAGGGTCAAGGCTCTGCGGGCCCTCTTGAAAATAAGGCTTGAAGGGAAACTTTATTTTCTTCATTGGGATTTAGAGAGTTACGGACTCAGTTCTCCCAGAGAAACAGTGTAGTTGCACATGTTTTCTTCATAGCACAATTGCCTTTGTAATGACAAGTGAGTGTCTAGGAAAGAAACTTGGAGGTTGCCATTCTTTGGTAGGTGCTCGTCCTTCGGTAATCTTCAGTGAATTGGCGAACCCGTTTGACCACTAGCGTCAAACTAACCTTCCTCTTGTATCTTGACACAGATTGGCAGGCAGCGTAATCCCTGTACCCTTATCCAGTGTGGTTCTTGAGCTCTAGGAAGCATTCCAGGTCACTTAGTATTGGCAGATCTGCACTACTTTGAGAAACGTACAACAGGACGGCCTGAGTGTTTGGGGAGTTGTGAGCAGTGCAGCGTTGGGAACAGCAAGATACCGAGTCATGGTGGTGAAGGTCTTCTTTCGTGAAACCTCTAGAATGCGGTAAGTTGAAAGAACTCAAGTATCTCCCTTCTAAAGCACTTTGGTGGTACAAAATAGAGAAAGAAACAGCAGGGTCAATATTCTGCGCACCCTTTTGAAAATAAGGCTTGAAGGGAAACTTAATTTCCTCATTGGAATTTAGAGAGTTGTGGGCTCAATTCTCCCTGAAAAACACTGTTGTTGCACAAGTTCCCTTCACAGGACAATTGCCTTTGGGCTGACAAGTGCGTTTCCAGTAAAGAAACCTGGAGGTTGCCATTCTTTAGTGGTGCTCATACTTCGGTTATCTTCAGTGAATTGGCGAACCCTTTTGACCAATACTGTCAAGCTAACGTTCCCCTTGTATCATGACACAGATTTGCATGCAGCTGAATCCCTGTAGTCTTATCCAGTGTGGTTCTTGAGCTCTAGGAAGCATTGCAGGTGTCTTAGTAGTGGCAGATCTGCCGTAGGATGAGAAACATACAAGAAGGATGGCCTGTGTGTTTTGGGAGTTGTGAGCAGTGCAGCCTTGGGAACAGCTAGATGCCGAGTCATGGGGGTGAAGGTATTCTTTTGTTAAACCTCTAGAATGTGGTAAGTTGAAGCAACTCAGCTATCTCCCATCTGAAGCACCTTGGTGATACAAAATAGAGAAATAAACAACAGGGTCAATGCTCTGCGGTCCCTTTTGAAAATAAGGCTAGAAGGGAAACTTTATTTTCTTCATTGGGATTTAGAGAGCTGCAGGCTCAATTCTCCCTGACAAACACTGTAGTTGCAAATGTTCTCTTCATAGCAAAATTGCCTTTGTGATGACAAGTGAATTCCTAGGAAAGAAACTTGGAGGTTGCCATTCTTTGGTAGGTGCTCGTCCTTCAGTAATCTTCAGTGAATTTGAAAACCCGTTTGACCACTAGCCTCAAGCTAACGTTCCTCGTGTATCATGCTACAGGTTAGCATGCAGCAGAATCCATATAGCCTTATTCAGATTGGTTCCTGAGCTCTAGGAAGCATTCCAGTTCTCTTAGTACTGGCGGGTCTGCACTAGGATGGGAAACGTACAGGAACTACGGCCTGTGAGTTTGGGGACTTGTGAGCCATTCACCGATGGGAACAGTTAGATGCCGAGTCATGGGCATTGAAGGGCTTCTATTTTTAAACTCCTAGATTGTGGTAGGTTGAAACAACTCAAGTATCTCCCTTCTAAAGCACCTTGGAAATGCAAAATAGAGAAGGAAACATCAGAGTTAATGCTCTGTGGGCCCTTCTGAAAATAAGTCTTGTAGGGATACTTTATTTTCCTCATTGGGATTTCGAGAGTTGCAGGATCAATTCTGACTATGAAGCACTGTACTTCCACAAGTTCCCTTCTTGGCACAATTGCCTTTGTGATGACAAGCGAATTTCTAGGAAAGAAACCTGGAGGTTGCCATTCTTTGGTAATTGCTTATCCTTCGGTAATCTTCAGTGAATTGGCGAACCCTTTTGACCACTAGCGTCAAGATAAATTTCCTCTTGTATCATGACACAGATTGGCATGCAGCTAAATCCCTGTAACCTTATCAAGTGTGTTTATTGAACTCTAGTAAGCATTCCGAGTCTCTTACTAGGGGCATATCTGCACTAGGATGAGAAACGTACAAGAACACGGCCTGAGTGTTTGGGGAGTTGTGAGCAGTGCAGCGCTGGGAACAGCTAGATGCCAACTCATGGGGGTGAATGTCTTCTTTTGTTAAAGCTGAAGAATGTGATAAGTTGAAGAAACTCAAGTATCTCCCTTCTTAAGCACCTTGGAGGTACAACATAGAGAAAGAAACAGCAGGGTCAATGCTCTGCGGGCCCTTTTGAAAATAAGGCTTCAAGGGAAACTTTATTTTCTTAATTGGGATTTAGAGAGTTACGGGCTGAATTCTCCCAGAGAAACAGTGTAGTTGCACATGTTCTCTTCATAGCACAATTGCCTTTGTGATGACAAGTGAGATTTTAAGAAAGAAACTTGGGGGTTGCCATTCTTTGGTAGGTGCTCGTCCTTCGGTAATATTCAGTGAATTAGCGACCCCGTTTGACCACTAGTGTCAAGCTGACGTTTCTCTTGTATCATGACACAGATTGGCATGCAGCTGAAACCCTGTAGCGTTATCCATTGTGGTTATTGAGCTCTAGGAAGCATTCCAGCTCTCTTAGTATTGCCAGATCTGCACTACTATGAAAAACGTTCAAGAGGACGGCCTGTGTGTTTTGGGATTTGTGAGCAGTGCAGCATTGGGAACACCTATATGCCGAGTCATGGGGTGAAGGGCTTCTTTTGTTAAACCACTAGAACTTGGAAAGTTGAAACAACTCAAGTATCTCCCATCTAAGGCACATTGGAGGTACAAAATAGAGAAAGAAAGAGCAGGATCAAGGCTCTGTGGGCCCTTCTGCAAATAAGGCTTGAAGGGAAACTTTATTTTCTTAATTGGGATTTAGATAATTACGGGCTCTATTCTCCCAGACAAACAGTCTAGTTGCACCTGTTCTCTTCATAGCAAAATTGCCTTTGTGATGACAAGTGAGTTTCAAGGAAAGACACTTGGAGGTTGCAATTCTTTGGTAGGTGCTCATCTTTCGGTAATCTTCAGTGAATTGGCGAACCCGTTTGACCACTAGCGTCAAGCTAACGTTCCTCGTGTATCATGCCACAGGTTAGCATGCAGCAGAATCCGTATAGCCTTATTAATATTGGTTCTTGAGGTCTAGGAAGCATTCCAGGTCTCTTAGTACTGGCGGGTCTGCACTAGGATGGGAAACGTACAAGAAATACAGCCTGTGATTTCGGGGAGTTCTGAGCAATGAACCAATGGGAACAGTTAGATCACGAGTCGTGGGCAGTGAAGGGCTTCTGTTTTTAAACTCCTAGATTTTGGTATGTTGAAACAACTCAAGTATCTCCCTTCTAAAGCACCTTGGAGGTACAAAATATAGAAAGAAACAGCAGGGTCAAGGCTCTGCGGGCCCTTTTGAAAATAAGGCTTGAAGGGAAACTTTATTTTCTTCATTGGGATTTAGAGAGTTTCAGACTCAGTTCTCCCAGAGAAACAGTGTAGTTGCACATGTTTTCTTCATAGCACAATTGCCTTTGTAATGACAAGTGAGTGTCTAGCAAAGAAACTTGGAGGTTGCCATTCTTTGGTAGGTGCTCGTCCTTCGGTAATCTTCAGGGAATTGGCGATCCCGTTTGACCACTAGCATCAAACTAACGTTCCTCTTATATCATGACACAGATTGGCATGCAGCTGAATCCCTGTAGACTTATCCAGTGTGGTTCTTGAGCTCTAGGATGTATTGCAGGTCTCTTAGTAGTGGCAGATCTGCACTAGGATGTGAAACATGCAAGAAGTCTGGCCTGTGTGTTTGGGGAGTTGTGAGCAGTGCAGCCTTGGGAACAGCTAGATGCCGAGTCATGGGGTTGAAGGTCTTCTTTTGTTAAAGCTGAAGAATGTGGTAAGTTGAAGAAACTCAAGTACCTCCCTTCTAAAGCACCTTGGAGGTATAACATAGAGAAAGAAACAGCAGGGTCAATGCTCTGCGGGCCCTTTTGAAAATAAGGCTTGAAGGGAAACTTTATTTTCTTAATTGGGATTTAGAGAGTTACGGGCTGAATTCTCCCAGACAAACAGAGTAGTTGCACATGTTCTCTTCATAGCACAATTGACTTTGTAATGACTAGTGACTGTCGAGGAAAGAAACTTGGAGGTTGCTATTCTTTGGTAGGTGCTCGTCCTTCGGTAATCTTCAGGGAATTGGCGAACCCGTTTGACCACTAGCGTCAAACTAACCTTCCTCTTGTATCTTGACACAGAGTGGCAGGCAGCGTAATCCCTGTAGCCTTATCCAGTGTGGTTCTTGAGCTCTAGGAAGCATTCCAGGTCACTTAGTATTGGCAGATCTGCACTACTTTGAGAAACGTACAACAGGACGGCCTGAGTGTTTGGGGAGTTGTGAGCAGTGCAGCGTTGGGAACAGCAAGATACCGAGTATGGGGTTGAAGGTCTTCTTTTGTTAAAGCTGAAGAATGTGGTAAGTCGAAGCAACTCAAGTATCTCCCTTCTAAAGCACCTTGGAGGTATAACATAGAGAAAGAAACAGCAGGGTCAATGCTCTGCGGGCCCTTTTGAAAATAAGGCTTGAAGGGAAACTTTATTTTCTTCATTGGGATTTAGAGAGTTACGGGCTGAATTCTCCCAGACAAACAGTGTAGTTGCACATGTTCTCTTCATAGCACAATTGACTTTGTGATGACTAGTGACTGTCGAGGAAAGAAACTTGGAGGTTGCTATTCTTTGTTAGGTGCTCGTCCTTCGGTAATCTTCAGTGAATTGGCGAACCCGTTTGACCACTAGCGTCAAACTAACCTTTCTCTTGTATCATGACACAGATTGGTATGCAGCGTAATCCCTGTAGCCTTATCCAGTGTGGTTCTTGAGCTCTAGGAAGCATTCCAGGTCACTTAGTATTGGCAGATCTGCACTACTTTGAGAAACGTACAACAGGACGGCCTGTGTGTTTGGGGAGTTGTGAGCAGTGCAGCGTTGGGAACAGCAAGATACCGAGTCATGGTGGTGAAGGTCTTCTTTCGTGAAACCTCTAGAATGTGGTAAGTTGAAAGAACTCAAGTATCTCCCTTCTAAAGCACTTTGGTGGTACAAAATAGAGAAAGAAACAGCAGGGTCAATACTCTGCGCACCCTTTTGAAAATAAGGCTTGAAGGGAAACTTAATTTCCTCATTGGAATTTAGAGAGTTGTGGGCTCAATTCTCCCTGAGAAACACTGTTGTTGCACAAGTTCCCTTCACAGGACAATTGCCTTTGTGCTGACAAGTGCGTTTCTAGTAAAGAAACCTGGAGGTTGCCATTCTTTAGTGGTGCTCATACTTCGGTTATCTTCAGTGAATTGGCGAACCCTTTTGACCAATAGTGTCAAGCTAAAGATCCCCTTGTATCATGACACAGATTGGCATGCAGCTGAATCCCTGTAGCCTTATCCAGTGTGGTTCTTGAGCTCTAGGAAGCATTGCAGGTGTCTTAGTAGTGGCAGATCTGCCGTAGGATGAGAAACGTACAAGAATGATGGCCTGTGTGTTTTGGGAGTTGTGAGCAGTGCAGCCTTGGGAACAGCTAGATGCCGAGTCATGGGGGTGAAGGTCTTCTTTTGTTAAACCTCTAGAATGTGGTAAGTTGAAGCAACTCAGCTATCTCCCATCTGAAGCACCTTGGTGATACAAAATAGAGAAATAAACAACATGGTCAATGCTCTGCGGTCCCTTTTCAAAATAAGGCTCGAAGGGAAACTTTATTTTCTTCATTAGGATTAAGAGAGCTGCAGGCTCAATTCTCCCTGACAAACACTGTAGTTGCAAATGTTCTCTTCATAGCAAAATTGCCTTTGTGATGACAAGTGAATTCCTGGGAAAGAAACTTGGAGGTCGCCATTCTTTGGTAGGTGCTCGTCCTTCAGTAATCTTCAGTGAATTTGAAAACCCGTTTGACCACTAGCCTCAAGCTAACGTTCCTCGTGTATCATGCTACAGGTTAGCATGCAGCAGAATCCATATAGCCTTATTCAGATTGGTTCCTGAGCTCTAGGAAGCATTCCAGTTCTCTTAGTACTGGCGGGTCTGCACTAGGATGGGAAACGTACAGGAACTACGGCCTGTGAGTTTGGGGACTTGTGAGCCATTCACCAATGGGAACAGTTAGATGCCGAGTCATGGGCATTGAAGGGCTTCTATTTTTAAACTCCTAGATTGTGGTAGGTTGAAACAACTCAAGTATCTCCCTTCTAAAGCACCTTGGAAATGCAAAATAGAGAAGGAAACATCAGAGTTAATGCTCTGTGGGCCCTTCTGAAAATAAGTCTTGTAGGGATACTTTATTTTCCTCATTGGGATTTCGAGAGTTGCAGGATCAATTCTGACTATGAAGCACTGTACTTCCACACGTTCCCTTCTTGGCACAATTGCCTTTGTGATGACAAGCGAATTTCTAGGAAAGAAACCTGGAGGTTGCCATTCTTTGGTAGTTGCTTATCCTTCGGTAATCTTCAGTGAATTGGCGAACCCTTTTGACCACTAGCGTCAAGATAACGTTCCTCTTGTATCATGACGCAGATTGGCATGCAGCTAAATCCCTGTAGCCTTATCAAGTGTGTTCATTGAACTCTAGGAAGCATTCCAAGTCTCTTACTAGTGGCATATCTGCACTAGGATGAGAAACGTACAAGAACACGGCCTGAGTGTTTGGGGAGTTGTGAGCAGTGCAGCGTTGGGAACAGCTAGATGCCAAATCATGGGGGTCAATGTCTTCTTTTGTTAAAGCTGAGGAATGTGATAAGTTGAAGAAACTCAAGTATCTCCCTTCTTAAGCACCTTGGAGGTACAACATAGAGAAAGAAACAGCAGGGTCAATGCTCTGCGAGCCCTTTTGAAAATAAGGCTTCAAGGGAACCTTTATTTTCTTAATTGGGATTTAGAGAGTTACGGGCTGAATTCTCCCAGAGAAAAAGTGAAGTTGCACATGTTCTCTTCATAGCACAATTGCCTTTGTGATGACAAGTGAGATTTTAAGAAAGAAACTTGGGGGTTGCCATTCTTTGGTAGGTGCTCGTCCTTCGGTAATATTCAGTGAATTAGCGACCCCGTTTGACCACTAGTGTCAATCTGACGTTTCTCTTGTATTATGACACAGATTGGCATGCAGCTGAAACCCTGTAGCCTGATCCATTGTGGTTATTGAGCTCTAGGAAGCATTCCAGCTCTCTTATTATTGGCAGATCTGCACTACTATGACAAACGTACAAGAGGACGGCCTGTGTGTTTTGGGATTTGTGAGCAGTGCAGCATTGGGAACACCAATATGCCGAGTCATGGGGAGAAGGGCTTCTTTTGTTAAATCTCTAGAACTTGGTAAGTTGAAACAACTCAAGTATCTCCCATCTAAAGCACATTGGAGGTACAAAATAGAGAAAGAAAGAGCAGGATTAAGGCTCTGCAGGCCCTTCTGCAAATAAGGCTTGAAGGGAAACTTTATTTTCTTAATTGGGATTTAGATAATTACGGGCTCAATTCTCCCAGACAAACAGTCTAGTTGCACCTGTTCTCTTCATAGCAAAATTGCCTTTGTGATGACAAGTGAGTTTCAAGGAAAGACACTTGGAGGTTGCAATTCTTTGGTAGGTACTCATCTTTCGGTAATCTTCAGTGAATTGGCGAACTCGTTTGACCACTAGCGTCAAGCTAACGTTCCTCGTGTATCATGCCACAGGTTAGCATGCAGCAGAATCCATATAGCCTTATTCAGATTGGTTCCTGAGCTCTAGGAAGCATTCCAGGTCTCTTAGTACTGGCGGGTCTGCACTAGGATGGGAAACGTACAAGAACTACGGCCTGTGATTTCGGGGAGTTCTGAGCAATGAACCAATGGGTACAGTTAGATCCCGAGTCGTGGGCAGTGAAGGGCTTCTGTTTTTAAACTCCTAGATTGTGGTATGTTGAAACAACTCAAGTTTCTCCCTTCTAAAGCACCTTCGAGATGCAAAATAGAGAAGGAGACAGCAGGGTCAATGCTCTGCGGGCACTTTTGAAAATAAGGTTTGAAGGGATACTTTATTTTCCTCATTGGAATGTAGAGAGTTGTGGGATCAATTCTCACTATGAAGCATTGTACTTCCACACGTTCCCTTCACGGCTCAATTGCCTTTGTGATGACAAGTGAGTTTCTAGTAAAGAAACTTGGAGGTTTCCATTCTTTGGTGGTGCTCATCCTTCGGTAATCTTCAGTGAATTGGCGAAACCGTTTGACCAATGATGTCAAGGTAACGTTCCTCTTCTATCATGACACAGATTGGCATGCAGCTGAATCTCTGTAGCCTTGTCCATTGTGGTTCTTGAGCTCTAGGAAGCATTCCAGGCCTCTTAGTAGTGGCAGATCTGCACTAGGTTGAGAAACGTACAAGTGGACGACCTGTGTGCTTTGTGAGTTGTGAGCAGTGCAGCGTTGGGAAAAGCTGGATGCCGAGTCATGGGGGTGACGGTCTCCTTTTGTTAAAACTCTAGAATATGGTAAGTTGAAGCAACTCAAGTATCTCCCTTCTAAAGCACCTTGGAGGTACAAAATAGAGAAAGAAACAGCAGGGTCAAGGCTCTGCGGGCCCTTTTGAAAATAAGGCTTGAAGGGAAACTTTATTTTCTTCATTGGGATTTAGAGAGTTACGGACTCAGTTCTCCCAGAGAAACAGTGTAGTTGCACGTGTTTTCTTCATAGCACAATTGCCTTTGGAATGACAAGTGAGTGTCTAGGAAAGAAACTTGGAGGTTGCCATTCTTTGGTAGGTGCTCGTCCTTCGGTAATCTTCAGGGAATTGGCGATCCCGTTTGGCCACTAGCGTCAAACTAACGTTCCTCTTATATCATGACACAGATTGGCATGCAGCTGAATCCCTGTAGACTTATCCAGAGTGGTTCTTGAGCTCTAGGAAGTATTGCAGGTCTCTTAGTAGTGGCAGATCTGCACTAGGATGAGAAACATGCAAGAAGTCTGGCCTGTGTGTTTGGGGAGTTGTGAGCAGTGCAGCCTTGGGAACAGCTAGATGCCGAGTCATGGGGTTGAAGGTCTTCTTTTGTTAAAGCTGAAGAATGTGGTAAGTCGAAGCAACTCAAGTATCTCCCTTCTAAAGCACCTTGGAGGTATAACATAGAGAAAGAAACAGCAGGGTCAATGCTCTGCGGGCCCTTTTGAAAATAAGGCTTGAAGGGAAACTTTATTTTCTTCATTGGGATTTAGAGAGTTACGGGCTGAATTCTCCCAGACAAAGAGTGTAGTTGCACATATTCTCTTCATAGCACAATTGACTTTGTGATGACTAGTGACTGTCGAGGAAAGAAACTTGGAGGTTGCTATTCTTTGTTAGGTGCTCGTCCTTCGGTAATCTTCAGTGAATTGGCGAACCCGTTTGACCACTAGCGTCAAACTAACCTTTCTCTTGTATCATGACACAGATTGGCATGCAGCGTAATCCCTGTAGCCTTATCCAGTGTGGTTCTTGAGCTCTAGGAAGCATTCCAGGTCACTTAGTATTGGCAGATCTGCACTACTTTGAGAAACGTACAACAGGACGGCCTGTGTGTTTGGGGAGTTGTGAGCAGTGCAGCGTTGGGAACAGCAAGATACCGAGTCATGGTGGTGAAGGTCTTCTTTCGTGAAACCTCTAGAATGTGGTAAGTTGAAAGAACTCAAGTAACTCCCTTCTAAAGCACTTTGGTGGTACAAAATAGAGAAAGAAACAGCAGGGTCAATACTCTGCGCACCCTTTTGAAAATAAGGCTTGAAGGGAAACTTAATTTCCTCATTGGAATTTAGAGAGTTGTGGGCTCAATTCTCCCTGAGAAACACTGTTGTTGCACAAGTTCCCTTCACAGGACAATTGCCTTTGTGCTGACAAGTGCACTTCTAGTAAAGAAACCTGGAGGTTGCCATTCTTTAGTGGTGCTCATACTTCGGTTATCTTCAGTGAATTGGCGAACCCTTTTGACCAATAGTGTCAAGCTAAAGTTCCCCTTGTATCATGACACAGATTGGCATGCAGCTGAATCCCTGTAGCCTTATCCAGTGTGGTTCTTGAGCTCTAGGAAGCATTGCAGGTGTCTTAGTAGTGGCAGATCTGCCGTAGGATGAGAAACGTACAAGAATGATGGCCTGTGTGTTTTGGGAGTTGTGAGCAGTGCAGCCTTGGGAACAGCTAGATGCCGAGTCATGGGGGTGAAGGTCTTCTTTTGTTAAACCTCTAGAATGTGGTAAGTTGAAGCAACTCAGCTATCTCCCATCTGAAGCACCTTGGTGATACAAAATAGAGAAATAAACAACAGGGTCAATGCTCTGCGGTCCCTTTTCAAAATAAGGCTCGAAGGGAAACTTTATTTTCTTCATTAGGATTTAGAGAGCTGCAGGCTCAATTCTCCCTGACAAACACTGTAGTTGCAAATGTTCTCTTCATAGCAAAATTGCCTTTGTGATGACAAGTGAATTCCTGGGAAAGAAACTTGGAGGTCGCCATTCTTTGGTAGGTGCTCGTCCTTCAGTAATCTTCAGTGAATTTGAAAACCCGTTTGACCACTAGCCTCAAGCTAACGTTCCTCGTGTATCATGCTACAGGTTAGCATGCAGCAGAATCCATATAGCCTTATTCAGATTGGTTCCTGAGCTCTAGGAATCATTCCAGTTCTCTTAGTACTGGCGGGTCTGCACTAGGATGGGAAACATACAGGAACTACGGCCTGTGAGTTTGGGGACTTGTGAGCCATTCACCAATGGGAACAGTTAGATGCCGAGTCATGGGCATTGAAGGGCTTCTATTTTTAAACTCCTAGATTGTGGTAGGTTGCAACAACTCAAGTATCTCCCTTCTAAAGCACCTTGGAAATGCAAAATAGAGAAGGAAACATCAGAGTTAATGCTCTGTGGGCCCTTCTGAAAATAAGTCTTGTAGGGATACTTTATTTTCCTCATTGGGATTTCGAGAGTTGCAGGATCAATTCTGACTATGAAGCACTGTACTTCCACACGTTCCCTTCTTGGCACAATTGCCTTTGTGATGACAAGCGAATTTCTAGGAAAGAAACCTGGAGGTGGCCATTCTTTGGTAGTTGCTTATCCTTCGGTAATCTTCAGTGAATTGGCGAACCCTTTTGACCACTAGCGTCAAGATAACGTTCCTCTTGTATCATGACGCAGATTGGCATGCAGCTAAATCCCTGTAGCCTTATCAAGTGTGTTCATTGAACTCTAGGAAGCATTCCAAGTCTCTTACTAGTGGCATATCTGCACTAGGATGAGAAACGTACAAGAACACGGCCTGAGTGTTTGGGAAGTTGTGAGCAGTGCAGCGTTGGGAACAGCTAGATGCCAACTCATGGGGGTGAATGTCTTCTTTTGTTAAAACTGAGGAATGTGATAAGTTGAAGAAACTCAAGTATCTCCCTTCTTAAGCACCTTGGAGGTACAACATAGAGAAAGAAACAGCAAGGTCAATGCTCTGCGAGCCCTTTTGAAAATAAGGCTTCAAGGGAACCTTTATTTTCTTAATTGGGATTTAGAGAGTTACGGGCTGAATTCTCCCAGAGAAACAGTGTAGTTGCACATGTTCTCTTCATAGCACAATTGCCTTTGTGATGACAAGTGAGATTTTAAGAAAGAAACTTGGGGGTTGCCATTCTTTTGTCGGTGCTCGTCCTTCGGTAATATTCAGTGAATTAGCGACCCCGTTTGACCACTAGTGTCAAGCTGACGTTTCTCTTGTATCATGACACAGATTGGCATGCAGCTGAAACCGTGTAGCCATATCCATTGTGGTTATTGAGCTCTAGGAAGCATTCCAGCTCTCTTAGTATTGGCAGATCTGCACTACTATGACAAACGTACAAGAGGACGGCCTGTGTGTTTTGGGATTTGTGAGCAGTGCAGCATTGGGAACACCAATATGCCGAGTCATGGGGTGAAGGGCTTCTTTTGTTAAATCTCTAGAACTTGGTAAGTTGAAACAACTCAAGTATCTCCCATCTAAAGCACATTGGAGGTACAAAATAGAGAAAGAAAGAGCAGGATCAAGGCTCTGCGGGCCCTTCTGCCAATAAGGCTTGAAGGGAAACTTTATTTTCTTAATTGGGATTTAGATAATTACGGGCTCAATTCTCCCAGACAAACAGTCTAGTTGCACCTGTTCTCTTCATAGCAAAATTGCCTTTGTGATGACAAGTGAGTTTCAAGGAAAGACACTTGGAGGTTGCAATTCTTTGGTAGGTGCTCAACTTTCGGTAATCTTCAGTGAATTGGCGAACCCGTTTGACCACTAGCGTCAAGCTAACGTTCCTCGTGTATCATGCCACAGGTTAGCATGCAGCAGAATCCATATAGCCTTATTCAGATTGGTTCCTGAGCTCTAGGAAGCATTCCAGGTCTCTTAGTACTGGCGGGTCTGCACTAGGATGGGAAACGTACAAGAACTACGGCCTGTGATTTCGGGGAGTTCTGAGCAATGAACCAATGGGAACAGTTAGATCCCGAGTCGTGGGCAGTGAAGGGCTTCTGTTTTTAAACTCCTAGATTGTGGTATGTTGAAACAACTCAAGTTTCTCCCTTCTAAAGCACCTTCGAGATGCAAAATAGAGAAGGAGACAGCAGGGTCAATGCTCTGCGGGCACTTTTGAAAATAAGGTTTGAAGGGATACTTTATTTTCCTCATTGGAATTTAGAGAGTTGTGGGATCAATTCTCACTATGAAGCATTGCACTTCCACACGTTCCCTTCACGGCTCAATTGCCTTTGTGATGACAAGTGAGTTTCTAGTAAAGAAACTTGGAGGTTTCCATTCTTTGGTGGTGCTCATCCTTCGGTAATCTTCAGTGAATTGGCGAAACCGTTTGACGAATGGTGTCAAGGTAACGTTCCTCTTCTATCATGACACAGATTGGCATGCAGCTGAATCTCTGTAGCCTTGTCCATTGTGGTTCTTGAGCTCTAGGAAGCATTCCAGGCCTCTTAGTAGTGGCAGATCTGCACTAGGTTGAGAAACGTACAAGTGGACGACCTGTGTGCTTTGTGAGTTGTGAGCAGTGCAGCGTTGGGAAAAGCTGGATGCCGAGTCATGGGGGTGACGGTCTCCTTTTGTTAAAACTCTAGAATATGGTAAGTTGAAGCAACTCAAGTATCTCCCTTCTAAAGCACCTTGGAGGTACAAAATAGAGAAGGAAACAGCAGGGTCAAGGCTCTGCGGGCCCTTTTGAAAATAAGGCTTGAAGGGAAACTTTATTTTCTTCATTGGGATTTAGAGAGTTACGGACTCAGTTCTCCCAGAGAAACAGTGTAGTTGCACATGTTTTCTTCATAGCACAATTGCCTTTGGAATGACAAGTGAGTGTCTAGGAAAGAAACTTGGAGGTTGCCATTCTTTGGTAGGTGCTCGTCCTTCGGTAATCTTCAGGGAATTGGCGATCCCGTTTGACCAGTATCGTCAAACTAACGTTCCTTTTATATCATGACACAGATTGGCATGCAGCTGAATCCCTGTAGACTTATCCAGTGTGGTTCTTGAGCTCTAGGAAGTATTGCAGGTCTCTTAGTAGTGGCAGATCTGCACCAGTATGAGAAACATGCAAGAAGTCTGGCCTGTGTGTTTGGGGAGTTGTGAGCAGTGCAGCCTTGGGAACAGCTAGATGCCGAGTCATGGGGTTGAAGGTCTTCTTTTGTTAAAGCTGAAGAATGTGGTAAGTTGAAGCAACTCAAGTATGTCCCTTCTAAAGCACCTTGGAGGTATAACATAGAGAAAGAAACAGCAGGGTCAATGCTCTGCGGGCCCTTTTGAAAATAAGGCTTGAAGGGAAACTTTATTTTCTTCATTGGGATTTAGAGAGTTACGGGCTGAATTCTCCCAGACAAACAGTGTAGTTGCACATGTTCTCTTCATAGCACAATTGACTTTGTGATGACTAGTGACTGTCGAGGAAAGAAACTTGGAGGTTGCTATTCTTTGGTAGGTGTTCGTCCTTCGGTAATCTTCAGTGAATTGGCGAACCCGTTTGACCCCTAGCGTCAAACTAGCTTTCCTCTTGTATCATGACACAGATTGGCATGCAGCGTAATCCCTGTAGCCTTATCCAGTGTGGTTCTTGAGCTCTAGGAAACATTCCAGGTCACTTAATATTGGCAGATCTGCACTACTTTGAGAAACGTACAACAGGACGGCCTGTGTGTTTGGGGAGTTGTGAGCAGTGCAGCGTTGGGAACAGCAAGATACCGAGTCATGGTGGTGAAGGTCTTCTTTCGTGAAACCTCTAGAATGCGGTAAGTTGAAAGAACTCAAGTATCTCCCTTCTAAAGCACTTTGGTGGTACAAAATAGGGAAAGAAACAGCAGGGTCAATACTCTGCGCACCCTTTTGAAAATAAGGCTTGAAGGGAAACTTAATTTCCTCATTGGAATTTAGAGAGATGTGGGCTCAATTCTCCCTGAGAAACACTGTTGTTGCACAGGTTCCCTTCACAGGACAATTGCCTTTGTGCTGACAAGTGCGTTTCCAGTAAAGAAACCTGGAGGTTGCCATTCTTTAGTGGTGCTCATACTTCGGTTATCTTCAGTGAATTGGCGAACCCTTTTGACCAATAGTGTCAAGCTAACGTTCCCCTTGTATCATGACACAGATTGGCATGCAGCTGAATCCCTGTAGCCTTATCCAGTGTGGTTCTTGAGTTCTAGGAAGCATTGCAGGTGTCTTAGTAGTGGCAGATCTGCCGTAGGATGAGAAACGTAGAAGAAGGATGGCCTGTGTGTTTTGGGAGTTGTGAGCAGTGCAGCCTTGGGAACAGCTAGATGCCGAGTCATGGGGGTGAAGGTCTTCTTTTGTTAAACCTCTAGAATGTGGTAAGTTGAAGCAACTCAGCTATCTCCCATCTGAAGCACCTTGGTGATACAAAATAGAGAAATAAACAACAGGGTCAATGCTCTGCGGTCCCTTTTGAAAATAAGGCTCGAAGGGAAACTTTATTTTCTTCATTGGGATTTAGAGAGCTGCAGGCTCAATTCTCCCTGACAAACACTGTAGTTGCAAATGTTCTCTTCATAGCAAAATTGCCTTTGTGATGACAAGTGAATTCCTAGGAAAGAAACTTGGAGGTCGCCATTCTTTGGTAGGTGCTCGTCCTTCAGTAATCTTCAGTGAATTTGAAAACCCGTTTGGCCACTAGCCTCAAGCTAACGTTCCTCGTGTATCATGCTACAGGTTAGCATGCAGCAGAATCCATATAGCCTTATTCAGATTGGTTCCTGAGCTCTAGGAAGCATTCCAGTTCTCTTAGTACTGGCGGGTCTGCACTAGGATGGGAAACGTGCAGGAACTACGGCCTGTGAGTTTGGGGACTTGTGAGCCATTCACCAATGGGAACAGTTAGATGCCGAGTCATGGGCATTGAAGGGCTTCTATTTTTAAACTCCTAGATTGTGGTAGGTTGAAACAACTCAAGTATCTCCCTTCTAAAGCACCTTGGAAATGCAAAATAGAGAAGGAAACATCAGAGTTAATGCTCTGTGGGCCCTTCTGAAAATAAGTCTTGTAGGGATACTTTATTTTCCTCATTGGGATTTCGAGAGTTGCAGGATCAATTCTGACTATGAAGCACTGTACTTCCACACGTTCCCTTCTTGGCACAATTGCCTTTGTGATGACAAGCGAATTTCTAGGAAAGAAACCTGGAGGTTGCCATTCTTTGGTAGTTGCTTATCCTTCGGTAATCTTCAGTGAATTGGCGAACCCTTTTGACCACTAGCGTCAAGATAACGTTCCTCTTGCATCATGACGCAGATTGGCATGCAGCTAAATCCCTGTAGCCTTATCAAGTGTGTTTATTGAACTCTAGGAAGCATTCCAAGTCTCTTACTAGTGGCATATCTGCACTAGGATGAGAAACGTACAAGAACACGGCCTGAGTGTTTGGGGAGTTGTGAGCAGTGCAGCGTTGGGAACAGCTAGATGCCAAATCATGGGGGTGAATGTCTTCTTTTGTTAAAGCTGAGGAATGTGTTAAGTTGAAGAAACTCAAGTATCTCCCTTCTTAAGCACCTTGGAGGTACAACATAGAGAAAGAAACAGCAGGGTCAATGCTCTGTGGCCCCTTTTGAAAATAAGGCTTCAAGGGAAACTTTATTTTCTTAATTGGGATTTAGAGAGTTACGGGCTGAACTCTCCCAGAGAAACAGTGTAGTTGCACATGTTCTCTTCATAGCACAATTGCCTTTGTGATGACCAGTGAGATTTTAAGAAAGAAACTTGGGGGTTGCCATTCTTTGGTAGGTGCTCGTCCTTCGGTAATATTCAGTGAATTAGCGACCCCGTTTGAGCACTAGTGTCAAGCTGATGTTTCTCTTGTGTCATGACACAGATTGGCATGCAGCTGAAACCCTGTAGCCTTATCCATTGTGGTTATTGAGCTCTAGGAAGCATTCCAGCTCTCTTAGTATTGGCAGATCTGCACTACTATGAAAAACGTACAAGGGGACGGCCTGTGTGTTTTGGGATTTGTGAGCAGTGCAGCATTGGGAACACCTATATGCCGAGTCATGGGGTGAAGGGCTTCTTTTGTTAAAGCTCTAGAACTTGGTAAGTTGAAACAACTCAAGTATCTCCCATCTAAAGCACATTGGAGGTACAAAATAGAGAAAGAAAGAGCAGGATCAAGGCTCTGCGGGCCCTTCTGCAAATAAGGCTTGAAGGGAAACTTTATTTTCTTAATTGGGATTTAGATAATTACAGGCTCAATTCTCCCAGACAAACAGTCTAGTTGCACCTGTTCTCTTCATAGCAAAATTGCCTTTGTGATGACAAGTGAGTTTCAAGGAAAGACACTTGGAGGTTGCAATTCTTTGGTAGGTGCTCATCTTTCGGTAATCTTCAGTGAATTCGCGAACCCGTTTTACCACTAGCGTCAAGCTAACGTTCCTCGTGTATCATGCCACAGGTTAGCATGCAGCAGAATCCATATAGCCTTATTCAGATTGGTTCCTGAGGTCTAGGAAGCATTCCAGGTCTCTTAGTACTGGCGGGTCTGCACTAGGATGGGAAACGTACAAGAACTACGGCCTGTGATTTCGGGGAGTTCTGAGCAATGAACCAATGGGAACAGTTAGATCCCGAGTCGTGGGCAGTGAAGGGCTTCTGTTTTTAAACTCCTAGATTGTGGTATGTTGAAACAACTCAAGTATCTCCCTTCTAAAGCACCTTCGAGATGCAAAATAGAGAAGGAGACAGCAGGGTCAATGCTCTGCGGGCACTTTTGAAAATAAGGTTTGAAGGGATACTTTATTTTCCTCATTGGAATGTAGAGAGTTGTGGGATCAATTCTCACTATGAAGCATTGTACTTCCACACGTTCCCTTCACGGCTCAATTGCCTTTGTGATGACAAGTGAGTTTCTAGTAAAGAAACTTGGAGGTTTCCATTCTTTGGTGGTGCTCATCCTTTGGTAATCTTCAGTGAATTGGCGAAACCGTTTGACCAATGGTGTCAAGGTAACGTTCCTCTTCTATCATGACACAGATTGGCATGCAGCTGAATCTCTGTAGCCTTGTCCATTGTGGTTCTTGAGCTCTAGGAAGTATTGCAGGCCTCTTAGTAGTGGCAGATCTGCACCAGGATGAGAAACATGCAAGAAGTCTGGCCTGTGTGTTTGAGGAGTTGTGAGCAGTGCAGCCTTGGGAACAGCTAGATGCCGAGTCATGGGGTTGAAGGTCTTCTTTTGTTAAAGCTGAAGAATGTGGTAAGTTGAAGCAACTCAAGTATCTCTCTTCTAAAGCACCTTGGAGGTATAACATAGAGAAAGAAACAGCAGGGTCAATGCTCTGCGGGCCCGTTTGAAAATAAGGCTTGAAGGGAAACTTTATTTTCTTAATTGGGATTTAGAGAGTTACGGGCTGAATTCTCCCAGACAAACAGTGTAGTTGCACATGTTCTCTTCATAGCACAATTGACTTTGTGATGACTAGTGACTGTCGAGGAAAGAAACTTGGAGGTTGCTATTCTTTGGTAGGTGCTCGTCCTTCGGTAATCTTCAGTGAATTGGCGAACCCGTTTGACCACTAGCATCAAACTAACCTTCCTCTTGTATCATGACACAGATTGGCATGCAGCGTAATCCCTGTAGCCTTATCCAGTGTGGTTCTTGAGCTCTAGGAAGCATTCCAGGTCACTTAGTATTGGCAGATCTGCACTACTTTGAGAAACGTACAACAGGACGGCCTGTGTGTTTGGGGAGTTGTGAGCAGTGCAGCGTTGGGAACAGCAAGATACCGAGTCATGGTGGTGAAGGTCTTCTTTCGTGAAACCTCTAGAATGTGGTAAGTTGAAAGAACTCAAGTATCTCCCTTCTAAAGCACTTTGGTGGTACAAAATAGAGAAAGAAACAGCAGGGTCAATACTCTGCGCACCCTTTTGAAAATAAGGCTTGAAGGGAAACTTAATTTCCTCATTGGAATTTAGAGAGTTGTGGGCTCAATTCTCCCTGAGAAACACTGTTGTTGCACAAGTTCCCTTCACAGGACAATTGCCTTTGTGCTGACAAGTGAGTTTCCAGTAAAGAAACCTGGAGGTTGCCATTCTTTAGTGGTGCTCATACTTCGGTTATCTTCAGTGAATTGGCGAACCCTTTTGACCAATAGTGTCAAGCTAACGTTCCCCTTGTATCATGACACAGATTGGCATGCATCTGAATCCCTGTAGCCTTATCCAGTGTGGTTCTTGAACTCTAGGAAGCATTGCAGGTGTCTTAGTAGTGGCAGATCTGCCGTAGGATGAGAAACGTACAAGAAGGATGGCCTGTGTGTTTTGGGAGTTGTGAGCAGTGCAGCCTTGGGAACAGCTAGATGCCGAGTCATGGGGGTGAACGTCTTGTTTTGTTAAACCTCTAGAATGTGGTAAGTTGAAGCAACTCAGCTATCTCCCATCTGAAGCACCTTGGTGATACAAAATAGAGAAATAAACAACAGGGTCAATGCTCTGCGGTCCCTTTTGAAAATAAGGCTCGAAGGGAAACTTTATTTTCTTCATTGGGATTTAGAGAGATGCAGGCTCAATTCTCCCTGCCAAACACTGTAGTTGCAAATGTTCTCTTCATAGCAAAATTGGCTTTGTGATGACAAGTGAATTCCTAGGAAAGAAACTTGGAGGTTGCCATTCTTTGGTAGGTGCTCGTCCTTCAGTAATCTTCAGTGAATTTGAAAACCCGTTTGACCACTAGCCTCAAGCTAACATTCCTCGTGTATCATGCTACAGGTTAGCATGCAGCAGAATCCATATAGCCTTATTCAGATTGGTTCCTGAGCTCTAGGAAGCATTCCAGTTCTCTTAGTACTGGCGGGTCTGCACTAGGATGGGAAACGTACAAGAACTACGGCCTGTGAATTTGGGGTCTTGTGAGCCATTCACCAATGGGAACAGTTAGATGCCGAGTCATGGGCATTGAAGGGCTTCTATTTTTAAACTCCTAGATTGTGGTAGGTTGAAACAACTCAAGTATCTCCCTTCTAAAGCACCTTGGAAATGCAAAATAGAGAAGGAAACATCAGAGTTAATGCTCTGTGGGCCCTTCTGAAAATAAGTCTTGTAGGGATACTTTATTTTCCTCATTGGGATTTCGAGAGTTGCAGGATCAATTCTGACTATGAAGCACTGTACTTCCACACGTTCCCTTCTTGGCACAATTGCCTTTGTGATGACAAGCGAATTTCTAGGAAAGAAACCTGGAGGTTGCCATTCTTTGGTAGTTGCTTATCCTTCGGTAATCTTCAGTGAATTGGCGAACCCTTTTGACCACTAGCGTCAAGATAACGTTCCTCTTGCATCATGACGCAGATTGGCATGCAGCTAAATCCCTGTAGCCTTATCAAGTGTGTTTATTGAACTCTAGGAAGCATTCCAAGTCTCTTACTAGTGGCATATCTGCACTAGGATGAGAAACGTACAAGAACACGGCCTGAGTGTTTGGGGAGTTGTGAGCAGTGCAGCGTTGGGAACAGCTAGATGCCAACTCATGGGGGTGAATGTCTTCTTTTGTTAAAGCTGAGGAATGTGTTAAGTTGAAGAAACTCAAGTATCTCCCTTCTTAAGCACCTTGGAGGTACAACATAGAGAAAGAAACAGCAGGGTCAATGCTCTGCGGCCCCTTTTGAAAATAAGGCTTCAAGGGAAACTTTATTTTCTTAATTGGGATTTAGAGAGTTACGGGCTGAACTCTCCCAGAGAAACAGTGTAGTTGCACATGTTCTCTTCATAGCACAATTGCCTTTGTGATGACAAGTGAGATTTTAAGAAAGAAACTTGGGGGTTGCCATTCTTTGGTAGGTGCTCGTCCTTCGGTAATATTCAGTGAATTAGCGACCCCGTTTGAGCACTAGTGTCAAGCTGATGTTTCTCTTGTATCATGACACAGATTGGCATGCAGCTGAAACCCTGTAGCCTTATCCATTGTGGTTATTGAGCTCTAGGAAGCATTCCAGCTCTCTTAGTATTGGCAGATCTGCACTACTGTGAAAAACGTACAAGAGGACGGCCTGTGTGTTTTGGGATTTGTGAGCAGTACAGCATTGGGAACACCTATATGCCGAGTCATGGGGTGAAGGGCTTCTTTTGTTAAAGCTCTAGAACTTGGTAAGTTGAAACAACTCAAGTATCTCCCATCTAAAGCACATTGGAGGTACAAAATAGAGAAAGAAAGAGCAGGATCAAGGCTCTGCGGGCCCTTCTGCAAATAAGGCTTGAAGGGAAACTTTATTTTCTTAATTGGGATTTAGATAATTACAGGCTCAATTCTCCCAGACAAACAGTCTAGTTGCACCTGTTCTCTTCATAGCAAAATTGCCTTTGTGATGACAAGTGAGTTTCAAGGAAAGACACTTGGAGGTTGCAATTCTTTGGTAGGTGCTCATCTTTCGGTAATCTTCAGTGAATTCACGAACCCGTTTTACCACTAGCGTCAAGCTAACGTTCCTCGTGTATCATGCCACAGGTTAGCATGCAGCAGAATCCATATAGCCTTATTCAGATTGGTTCCTGAGGTCTAGGAAGCATTCCAGGTCTCTTAGTACTGGCGGGTCTGCACTAGGATGGGAAACGTACAAGAACTACGGCCTGTGATTTCGGGGAGTTCTGAGCAATGAACCAATGGGAACAGTTAGATCCCGAGTCGTGGGCAGTGAAGGGCTTCTGTTTTTAAACTCCTAGATTGTGGTATGTTGAAACAACTCAACTATCTCCCGTCTAAAGCACCTTCGAGATGCAAAATAGAGAAGGAGACAGCAGGGTCAATGCTCTGCGGGCACTTTTGAAAATAAGGTTTGAAGGGATACTTTATTTTCCTCATTGGAATTTAGAGAGTTGTGGGATCAATTCTCACTATGAAGCATTGTACTTCCACACGTTCCCTTCACGGCTCAATTGCCTTTGTGATGACAAGTGAGTTTCTAGTAAAGAAACTTGGAGGTTTCCATTCTTTGGTGGTGCTCATCCTTCGGTAATCTTCAGTGAATTGGCGAAACCGTTTGACCAATGGTGTCAAGGTAACGTTCCTCTTCTATCATGACACAGATTGGCATGCAGCTGAATCTCTGTAGCCTTGTCCATTGTGGTTCTTGAGCTCTAGGAAGTATTGCAGGTCTCTTAGTAGTGGCAGATCTGCACCAGGATGAGAAACATGCAAGAAGTCTGCCCTGTGTGTTTGAGGAGTTGTGAGCAGTGCAGCCTTGGGAACAGCTAGATGCCGAGTCATGGGGTTGAAGGTCTTCTTTTGTTAAAGCTGAAGAATGTGGTAAGTTGAAGCAACCCAAGTATCTCTCTTCTAAAGCACCTTGGAGGTATAACATAGAGAAAGAAACAGCAGGGTCAATGCTCTGCGGGCCCGTTTGAAAATAAGGCTTGAAGGGAAACTTTATTTTCTTAATTGGGATTTAGAGAGTTACGGGCTGAATTCTCCCAGACAAACAGTGTAGTTGCACATGTTCTCTTCATAGCACAATTGACTTTGTGATGACTAGTGACTGTCGAGGAAAGAAACTTGGAGGTTGCTATTCTTTGGTAGGTGTTCGTCCTTCGGTAATCTTCAGTGAAGTGGCGAACCCGTTTGACCCCTAGCGTCAAACTAACTTTCCTCTTGTATCATGACACAGATTGGCATGCAGCGTAATCCCTGTAGCCTTATCCAGTGTGGTTCTTGAGCTCTAGGAAGCATTCCAGGTCACTTAGTATTGGCAGATCTGCACTACTTTGAGAAACGTACAACAGGACGGCCTGTGTGTTTGGGGAGTTGTGAGCAGTGCAGCGTTGGGAACAGCAAGATACCGAGTCATGGTGGTGAAGGTCTTCTTTCGTGAAACCTCTAGAATGCGGTAAGTTGAAAGAACTCAAGTATCTCCCTTCTAAAGCACTTTGGTGGTACAAAATACAGAAAGAAACAGCAGGGTCAATACTCTGCGCACCCTTTTGAAAATAAGGCTTGAAGGGAAACTTAATTTCCTCATTGGAATTTAGAGAGTTGTGGGCTCAATTCTCCCTGAGAAACACTGTTGTTGCACAGGTTCCTTCACAGGACAATTGCCTTTGTGCTGACAAGTGCGTTTCCAGTAAAGAAACCTGGAGGTTGCCATTCTTTAGTGGTGCTCATACTTCGGTTATCTTCAGTGAATTGGCGAACCCTTTTGACCAATAGTGTCAAGCTAACGTTCCCCTTGTATCATGACACAGTTTGGCATGCAGCTGAATCCCTGTAGCCTTATCCAGTGTGGTTCTTGAGCTCTAGGAAGCATTGCAGGTGTCTTAGTAGTGGCAGATCTGCCGTAGGATAAGAAACGTACAAGAATGATGGCCTGTGTGTTTTGGGAGTTGTGAGCAGTGCAGCCTTGGGAACAGTTAGATGCCGAGTCATGGGGGTGAAGGTCTTCTTTTGTTAAACCTCTAGAATGTGGTAAGTTGAAGCATCTCAGCTATCTCCCATCTGAAGCACCTTCGTGATACAAAATAGAGAAATAAACAACAGGGTCAATGCTCTGCGGTCCCTTTTGAAAATAAGGCTCGAAGGGAAACTTTATTTTCTTCATTGGGATTTAGAGAGCTGCAGGCTCAATTCTCCCTGACAAACACTGTAGTTGCAAATGTTCTCTTCATAGCAAAATTGCCTTTGTGATGACAAGTGAATTCCTAGGAAAGAAACTTGGAGGTCGCCATTCTTTGGTAGGTGCTCGTCCTTCAGTAATCTTCAGTGAATTTGAAAACCCGTTTGACCACTAGCCTCAAGCTAACGTTCCTCGTGTATCATGCTACAGGTTAGCATGCAGCAGAATCCATATAGCCTTATTCAGATTGGTTCCTGAGCTCTAGGAAGCATTCCAGTTCTCTTAGTACTGGCGGGTCTGCACTAGGATGGGAAACGTACAGGAACTACGGCCTGTGAGTTTGGGGACTTGTGAGCCATTCACCAATGGGAACAGTTAGATGCCGAGTCATGGGCATTGAAGGGCTTCTATTTTTAAACTCCTAGATTGTGGTAGGTTGAAACAACTCAAGTATCTCCCTTCTAAAGCACCTTGGAAATGCAAAATAGAGAAGGAAACATCAGAGTTAATGCTCTGTGGGCCCTTCTGAATATAAGTCTTGTAGGGATACTTTATTTTCCTCATTGGGATTTCGAGAGTTGCAGGATCAATTCTGACTATGAAGCACTGTACTTCCACACGTTCCCTTCTTGGCACAATTGCCTTTGTGATGACAAGCGAATTTCTAGGAAAGAAACCTGGAGGTTGCCATTCTTTGGTAGTTGCTTATCCTTCGGTAATCTTCAGTGAATTGTCGAACCCTTTTGACCACTAGCGTCAAGATAACGTTCCTCTTGCATCATGACGCAGATTGGCATGCAGCTAAATCCCTGTAGCCTTATCAAGTGTGTTTATTGAACTCTAGGAAGCATTCCAAGTCTCTTACTAGTGGCATATCTGCACTAGGATGAGAAACGTACAAGAACACGGCCTGAGTGTTTGGGGAGTTGTGAGCAGTGCAGCGTTGGGAACAGCTAGATGCCCAATCATGGGGGTGAATGTCTTCTTTTGTTAAACCTGAGGAATGTGATAAGTTGAAGAAACTCAAGTATCTCCCTTCTTAAGCACCTTGGAGGTACAACATAGAGAAAGAAACAGCAGGGTCAATGCTCTGCGGGCCCTTTTGAAAATAAGGCTTCAAGGGAAACTTTATTTTCTTAATTGGGATTTAGAGAGTTACGGGTTGAATTCTCCCAGAGAAACAGTGTAGTTGCACATGTTCTCTTCATAGCACAATTGCCTTTGTGATGACAAGTGAGATTTTAAGAAAGAAACTTGGGGGTTGCCATTCCTTGGTAGGTGCTCGTCCTTCGGTAATATTCAGTGAATTAGCGACCCCGTTTGACCACTAGTGTCAAGCTGACGTTTCTCTTGTATCATGACACAGATTGGCATGCAGCTGAAACCCTGTAGCCTTATCCATTGTGGTTATTGAGCTCTAGGAAGCATTCCAGCTCTCTTAGTATTGGCAGATCTGCACTACTATGACAAACGTACAAGACGACGGCCTGTGTGTTTTGGGATTTGTGAGCAGTGCTGCATTGGGAACACCTATATGCCGAGTCATGGGGTGAAGGGCTTCTTTTGTTAAACCTCTAGAACTTGGTAAGTTGAAACAACTCAAGTATCTCCCATCTAAAGCACATTGGAGGTACAAAATAGAGAAAGAAAGAGCAGGATCAAGTCTCTGCGGGCCCTTCTGCAAATAAGGCTTGAAGGGAAACTTTATTTTCTTAATTGGGATTTAGATAATTACGGGCTCAATTCTCCCAGACAAACAGTCTAGTTGCACCTGTTCTCTTCATAGCAAAATTGCCTTTGTGATGACAAGTGATTTTCAAGGAAAGACACTTGGAGGTTGCAATTCTTTGGTAGGTGCTCATCTTTCGGTAATCTTCAGTGAATTGGCGAACCCGTTTGACCACTAGCATCAAGCTAACGTTCCTCGTGTATCATGCCACAGGTTAGCATGCAGCAGAATCCATATAGCCTTATTCAGATTGGTTCCTGAGGTCTAGGAAGCATTCCAGGTCTCTTAGTACTGGCGGGTCTGCACTAGGATGGGAAACGTACAAGAACTACAGCCTGTGATTTCGGGGAGTTCTGAGCAATGAACCAATGGAAACAGTTAGATCCCGAGTCGTGGGCAGTGAAGGGCTTCTGTTTTTAAACTCCTAGATTGTGGTATGTTGAAACAACTCAAGTATCTCCCTTCTAAAGCACCTTCGAGATGCAAAATAGAGAAGGAGACAGCAGGGTCAATGCTCTGCGGGCACTTTTGAAAATAAGGTTTGAAGGGATACTTTATTTTCCTCATTGGAATTTAGAGAGTTGTGGGATCAATTCTCACTATGAAGCATTGTACTTCCACACGTTCCCTTCACGGCTCAATTGCCTTTGTGATGACAAGTGAGTTTCTAGTAAAGAAACTTGGAGGTTTCCATTCTTTGGTGGTGCTCATCCTTCGGTAATCTTCAGTGAATTGGCGAAACCGTTTGACCAATGGTGTCAAGGTAACGTTCCTCTTCTATCATGACACAGATTGGCATGCAGCTGAATCTCTGTAGCCTTGTCCATTGTGGTTCTTGAGCTCTAGGAAGCATTCCAGGCCTCTTAGTAGTGGCAGATCTGCACTAGGTTGAGAAACGTACAAGTGGACGACCTGTGTGCTTTGTGAGTTGTGAGCAGTGCAGCGTTGGGAAAAGCTGGATGCCGAGTCATTGGGGTGACGGTCTCCTTTTGTTAAAACTCTAGAATATGGTAAGTTGAAGCAACTCAAGTATCTCCCTTCTAAAGCACCTTGGAGGTACAAAATAGAGAAAGAAACAGCAGGGTCAAGGCTCTGCGGGCCCTTTTGAAAATAAGGCTTGAAGGGAAACTTTATTTTCTTCATTGGGATTTAGAGAGTTACGGACTCAGTTCTCCCAGAGAAACAGTGTAGTTGCACGTGTTTTCTTCATAGCACAATTGCCTTTGGAATGACAAGTGAGTGTCTAGGAAAGAAACTTGGAGGTTGCCATTCTTTGGTAGGTGCTCGTCCTTCGGTAATCTTCAGGGAATTGGCGATCCCGTTTGGCCACTAGCGTCAAACTAACGTTCCTCTTATATCAAGACATAGATTGGCATGCAGCTGAATCCCTGTAGACTTATCCAGAGTGGTTCTTGAGCTCTAGGAAGTATTGCAGGTCTCTTAGTAGTGGCAGATCTGCACTAGGATGAGAAACATGCAAGAAGTCTGGCCTGTGTGTTTGGGGAGTTGTGAGCAGTGCAGCCTTGGGAACAGCTAGATGCCGAGTCATGGGGTTGAAGGTCTTCTTTTGTTAAAGCTGAAGAATGTGGTAAGTCGAAGCAACTCAAGTATCTCCCTTCTAAAGCACCTTGGAGGTATAACATAGAGAAAGAAACAGCAGGGTCAATGCTCTGCGGGCCCTTTTGAAAATAAGGCTTGAAGGGAAACTTTATTTTCTTCATTGGGATTTAGAGAGTTACGGGCTGAATTCTCCCAGACAAACAGTGTAGTTGCACATGTTCTCTTCATAGCACAATTGACTTTGTGATGACTAGTGACTGTCGAGGAAAGAAACTTGGAGGTTGCTATTCTTTGTTAGGTGCTCGTCCTTCGGTAATCTTCAGTGAATTGGCGAACCCGTTTGACCACTAGCGTCAAACTAACCTTTCTCTTGTATCATGACACAGATTGGCATGCAGCGTAATCCCTGTAGCCTTATCCAGTGTGGTTCTTGAGCTCTAGGAAGCATTCCAGGTCACTTAGTATTGGCAGATCTGCACTACTTTGAGAAACGTACAACAGGACGGCCTGTGTGTTTGGGGAGTTGTGAGCAGTGCAGCGTTGGGAACAGCAAGATACCGAGTCATGGTGGTGAAGGTCTTCTTTCGTGAAACCTCTAGAATGTGGTAAGTTGAAAGAACTCAAGTATCTCCCTTCTAAAGCACTTTGGTGGTACAAAATAGAGAAAGAAACAGCAGGGTCAATACTCTGCGCACCCTTTTGAAAATAAGGCTTGAAGGGAAACTTAATTTCCTCATTGGAATTTAGAGAGTTGTGGGCTCAATTCTCCCTGAGAAACACTGTTGTTGCACAAGTTCCCTTCACAGGACAATTGCCTTTGTGCTGACAAGTGCGTTTCTAGTAAAGAAACCTGGAGGTTGCCATTCTTTAGTGGTGCTCATACTTCGGTTATCTTCAGTGAATTGGCGAACCCTTTTGACCAATAGTGTCAAGCTAAAGATCCCCTTGTATCATGACACAGATTGGCATGCAGCTGAATCCCTGTAGCCTTATCCAGTGTGGTTCTTGAGCTCTAGGAAGCATTGCAGGTGTCTTAGTAGTGGCAGATCTGCCGTAGGATGAGAAACGTACAAGAATGATGGCCTGTGTGTTTTGGGAGTTGTGAGCAGTGCAGCCTTGGGAACAGCTAGATGCCGAGTCATGGGGGTGAAGGTCTTCTTTTGTTAAACCTCTAGAATGTGGTAAGTTGAAGCAACTCAGCTATCTCCCATCTGAAGCAACTTGGTGATACAAAATAGAGAAATAAACAACAGGGTCAATGCTCTGCGGTCCCTTTTGAAAATAAGGCTCGAAGGGAAACTTTATTTTCTTCATTGGGATTTAGAGAGATGCAGGCTCAATTCTCCCTGACAAACACTGTAGTTGCAAATGTTCTCTTCATAGCAAAATTGGCTTTGTGATGACAAGTGAATTCCTAGGAAAGAAACTTGGAGGTTGCCATTCTTTGGTAGGTGCTCGTCCTTCAGTAATCTTCAGTGAATTTGAAAACCCGTTTGACCACTAGCCTCAAGCTAACATTCCTCGTGTATCATGCTACAGGTTAGCATGCAGCAGAATCCATATAGCCTTATTCAGATTGGTTCCTGAGCTCTAGGAAGCATTCCAGTTCTCTTAGTACTGGCGGGTCTGCACTAGGATGGGAAACGTACAAGAACTACGGCCTGTGAATTTGGGGACTTGTGAGCCATTCACCAATGGGAACAGTTAGATGCCGAGTCATGGGCATTGAAGGGCTTCTATTTTTAAACTCCTAGATTGTGGTAGGTTGAAACAACGCAAGTATCTCCCTTCTAAAGCACCTTGGAAATGCAAAATAGAGAAGGAAACATCAGAGTTAATGCTCTGTGGGCCCTTCTGAAAATAAGTCTTGTAGGGATACTTTATTTTCCTCATTGGGATTTCGAGAGTTGCAGGATCAATTCTGACTATGAAGCACTGTACTTCCACACGTTCCCTTCTTGGCACAATTGCCTTTGTGATGACAAGCGAATTTCTAGGAAAGAAACCTGGAGGTTGCCATTCTTTGGTAGTTGCTTATCCTTCGGTAATCTTCAGTGAATTGGCGAACCCTTTTGACCACTAGCGTCAAGATAACGTTCCTCTTGCATCATGACGCAGATTGGCATGCAGCTAAATCCCTGTAGCCTTATCAAGTGTGTTTATTGAACTCTAGGAAGCATTCCAAGTCTCTTACTAGTGGCATATCTGCACTAGGATGAGAAACGTACAAGAACACGGCCTGAGTGTTTGGGGAGTTGTGAGCAGTGCAGCGTTGGGAACAGCTAGATGCCAAATCATGGGGGTGAATGTCTTCTTTTGTTAAAGCTGAGGAATGTGTTAAGTTGAAGAAACTCAAGTATCTCCCTTCTTAAGCACCTTGGAGGTACAACATAGAGAAAGAAACAGCAGGGTCAATGCTCTGCGGCCCCTTTTGAAAATAAGGCTTCAAGGGAAACTTTATTTTCTTAATTGGGATTTAGAGAGTTACGGGCTGAACTCTCCCAGAGAAACAGTGTAGTTGCACATGTTCTCTTCATAGCACAATTGCCTTTGTGATGACCAGTGAGATTTTAAGAAAGAAACTTGGGGGTTGCCATTCTTTGGTAGGTGCTCGTCCTTCGGTAATATTCAGTGAATTAGCGACCCCGTTTGAGCACTAGTGTCAAGCTGACGTTTCTCTTGTATCATGACACAGATTGGCATGCAGCTGAAACCCTGTAGCCTTATCCATTGTGGTTATTGAGCTCTATGAAGCATTCCAGCTCTCTTAGTATTGGCAGATCTGCACTACTATGAAAAACGTACAAGAGGACGGCCTGTGTGTTTTGGGATTTGTGAGCAGTACAGCATTGGGAACACCTATATGCCGAGTCATGGGGTGAAGGGCTTCTTTTGTTAAAGCTCTAGAACTTGGTAAGTTGAAACAACTCAAGTATCTCCCATCTAAAGCACATTGGAGGTACAAAATAGAGAAAGAAAGAGCAGGATCAAGGCTCTGCGGGCCCTTCTGCAAATAAGGCTTGAAGGGAAACTTTATTTTCTTAATTGGGATTTAGATAATTACAGGCTCAATTCTCCCAGACAAACAGTCTAGTTGCACCTGTTCTCTTCATAGCAAAATTGCCTTTGTGATGACAAGTGAGTTTCAAGGAAAGACACTTGGAGGTTGCAATTCTTTGGTAGGTGCTCATCTTTCGGTAATCTTCAGTGAATTCGCGAACCCGTTTTACCACTAGCGTCAAGCTAACGTTCCTCGTGTATCATGCCACAGGTTAGCATGCAGCAGAATCCATATAGCCTTATTCAGATTGGTTCCTGAGGTCTAGGAAGCATTCCAGGTCTCTTAGTACTGGCGGGTCTGCACTAGGATGGGAAACGTACAAGAACTACGGCCTGTGATTTCGGGGAGTTCTGAGCAATGAACCAATGGGAACAGTTAGATCCCGAGTCGTGGGCAGTGAAGGGCTTCTGTTTTTAAACTCCTAGATTGTGGTATGTTGAAACAACTCAACTATCTCCCGTCTAAAGCACCTTTGAGATGCAAAATAGAGAAGGAGACAGCAGGGTCAATGCTCTGCGGGCACTTTTGAAAATAAGGTTTGAAGGGATACTTTATTTTCCTCATTGGAATTTAGAGAGTTGTGGGATCAATTCTCACTATGAAGCATCGTACTTCCACACGTTCCCTTCACGGCTCAATTGCCTTTGTGATGACAAGTGAGTTTCTAGTAAAGAAACTTGGAGGTTTCCATTCTTTGGTGGTGCTCATCCTTCGGTAATCTTCAGTGAATTGGCGAAACCGTTTGACCAATGGTGTCAAAGTAACGTTCCTCTTCTATCATGACACAGATTGGCATGCAGCTGAATCTCTGTAGCCTTGTCCATTGTGGTTCTTGAGCTCTAGGAAGTATTGCAGGTCTCTTAGTAGTGGCAGATCTGCACCAGGATGAGAAACATGCAAGAAGTCTGCCCTGTGTGTTTGAGGAGTTGTGAGCAGTGCAGCCTTGGGAACAGCTAGATGCCGAGTCATGGGGTTGAAGGTCTTCTTTTGTTAAAGCTGAAGAATGTGGTAAGTTGAAGCAACCCAAGTATCTCTCTTCTAAAGCACCTTGGAGGTATAACATAGAGAAAGAAACAGCAGGGTCAATGCTCTGCGGGCCCGTTTGAAAATAAGGCTTGAAGGGAAACATTATTTTCTTAATTGGGATTTAGAGAGTTACGGGCTGAATTCTCCCAGACAAACAGTGTAGTTGCACATGTTCTCTTCATAGCACAATTGACTTTGTGATGACTAGTGACTGTCGAGGAAAGAAACTTGGAGGTTGCTATTCTTTGGTAGGTGTTCGTCCTTCGGTAATCTTCAGTGAAGTGGCGAACCCGTTTGACCCCTAGCGTCAAACTAACTTTCCTCTTGTATCATGACACAGATTGGCATGCAGCGTAATCCCTGTAGCCTTATCCAGTGTGGTTCTTGAGCTCTAGGAAGCATTCCAGGTCACTTAGTATTGGCAGATCTGCACTACTTTGAGAAACGTACAACAGGACGGCCTGTGTGTTTGGGGAGTTGTGAGCAGTGCAGCGTTGGGAACAGCAAGATACCGAGTCATGGTGGTGAAGGTCTTCTTTCGTGAAACCTCTAGAATGCGGTAAGTTGAAAGAACTCAAGTATCTCCCTTCTAAAGCACTTTGGTGGTACAAAATACAGAAAGAAACAGCAGGGTCAATACTCTGCGCACCCTTTTGAAAATAAGGCTTGAAGGGAAACTTAATTTCCTCATTGGAATTTAGAGAGTTGTGGGCTCAATTCTCCCTGAGAAACACTGTTGTTGCACAGGTTCCCTTCACAGGACAATTGCCTTTGTGCTGACAAGTGCGTTTCCAGTAAAGAAACCTGGAGGTTGCCATTCTTTAGTGGTGCTCATACTTCGGTTATCTTCAGTGAATTGGCGAACCCTTTTGACCAATAGTGTCAAGCTAACGTTCCCCTTGTATCATGACACAGTTTGGCATGCAGCTGAATCCCTGTAGCCTTATCCAGTGTGGTTCTTGAGCTCTAGGAAGCATTGCAGGTGTCTTAGTAGTGGCAGATCTGCCGTAGGATGAGAAACGTACAAGAATGATGGCCTGTGTGTTTTGGGAGTTGTGAGCAGTGCAGCCTTGGGAACAGTTAGATGCCGAGTCATGGGGGTGAAGGTCTTCTTTTGTTAAACCTCTAGAATGTGGTAAGTTGAAGCAACTCAGCTATCTCCCATCTGAAGCACCTTCGTGATACAAAATAGAGAAATAAACAACAGGGTCAATGCTCTGCGGTCCCTTTTGAAAATAAGGCTCGAAGGGAAACTTTATTTTCTTCATTGGGATTTAGAGAGCTGCAGGCTCAATTCTCCCTGACAAACACTGTAGTTGCAAATGTTCTCTTCATAGCAAAATTGCCTTTGTGATGACAAGTGAATTCCTAGGAAAGAAACTTGGAGGTCGCCATTCTTTGGTAGGTGCTCGTCCTTCAGTAATCTTCAGTGAATTTGAAAACCCGTTTGACCACTAGCCTCAAGCTAACGTTCCTCGTGTATCATGCTACAGGTTAGCATGCAGCAGAATCCATATAGCCTTATTCAGATTGGTTCCTGAGCTCTAGGAAGCATTCCAGTTCTCTTAGTACTGGCGGGTCTGCACTAGGATGGGAAACGTACAGGAACTACGGCCTGTGAGTTTGGGGACTTGTGAGCCATTCACCAATGGGAACAGTTAGATGCCGAGTCATGGGCATTGAAGGGCTTCTATTTTTAAACTCCTAGATTGTGGTAGGTTGAAACAACTCAAGTATCTCCCTTCTAAAGCACCTTGGAAATGCAAAATAGAGAAGGAAACATCAGAGTTAATGCTCTGTGGGCCCTTCTGAATATAAGTCTTGTAGGGATACTTTATTTTCCTCATTGGGATTTCGAGAGTTGCAGGATCAATTCTGACTATGAAGCACTGTACTTCCACACGTTCCCTTCTTGGCACAATTGCCTTTGTGATGACAAGCGAATTTCTAGGAAAGAAACCTGGAGGTTGCCATTCTTTGGTAGTTGCTTATCCTTCGGTAATCTTCAGTGAATTGTCGAACCCTTTTGACCACTAGCGTCAAGATAACGTTCCTCTTGCATCATGACGCAGATTGGCATGCAGCTAAATCCCTGTAGCCTTATCAAGTGTGTTTATTGAACTCTAGGAAGCATTCCAAGTCTCTTACTAGTGGCATATCTGCACTAGGATGAGAAACGTACAAGAACACGGCCTGAGTGTTTGGGGAGTTGTGAGCAGTGCAGCGTTGGGAACAGCTAGATGCCCAATCATGGGGGTGAATGTCTTCTTTTGTTAAACCTGAGGAATGTGATAAGTTGAAGAAACTCAAGTATCTCCCTTCTTAAGCACCTTGGAGGTACAACATAGAGAAAGAAACAGCAGGGTCAATGCTCTGCGGGCCCTTTTGAAAATAAGGCTTCAAGGGAAACTTTATTTTCTTAATTGGGATTTAGAGAGTTACGGGTTGAATTCTCCCAGAGAAACAGTGTAGTTGCACATGTTCTCTTCATAGCACAATTGCCTTTGTGATGACAAGTGAGATTTTAAGAAAGAAACTTGGGGGTTGCCATTCCTTGGTAGGTGCTCGTCCTTCGGTAATATTCAGTGAATTAGCGACCCCGTTTGACCACTAGTGTCAAGCTGACGTTTCTCTTGTATCATGACACAGATTGGCATGCAGCTGAAACCCTGTAGCCTTATCCATTGTGGTTATTGAGCTCTAGGAAGCATTCCAGCTCTCTTAGTATTGGCAGATCTGCACTACTATGACAAACGTACAAGACGACGGCCTGTGTGTTTTGGGATTTGTGAGCAGTGCTGCATTGGGAACACCTATATGCCGAGTCATGGGGTGAAGGGCTTCTTTTGTTAAACCTCTAGAACTTGGTAAGTTGAAACAACTCAAGTATCTCCCATCTAAAGCACATTGGAGGTACAAAATAGAGAAAGAAAGAGCAGGATCAAGTCTCTGCGGGCCCTTCTGCAAATAAGGCTTGAAGGGAAACTTTATTTTCTTAATTGGGATTTAGATAATTACGGGCTCAATTCTCCCAGACAAACAGTCTAGTTGCACCTGTTCTCTTCATAGCAAAATTGCCTTTGTGATGACAAGTGAGTTTCAAGGAAAGACACTTGGAGGTTGCAATTCTTTGGTAGGTGCTCATCTTTCGGTAATCTTCAGTGAATTGGCGAACCCGTTTGACCACTAGCATCAAGCTAACGTTCCTCGTGTATCATGCCACAGGTTAGCATGCAGCAGAATCCATATAGCCTTATTCAGATTGGTTCCTGAGGTCTAGGAAGCATTCCAGGTCTCTTAGTACTGGCGGGTCTGCACTAGGATGGGAAACGTACAAGAACTACAGCCTGTGATTTCGGGGAGTTCTGAGCAATGAACCAATGGAAACAGTTAGATCCCGAGTCGTGGGCAGTGAAGGGCTTCTGTTTTTAAACTCCTAGATTGTGGTATGTTGAAACAACTCAAGTATCTCCCTTCTAAAGCACCTTCGAGATGCAAAATAGAGAAGGAGACAGCAGGGTCAATGCTCTGCGGGCACTTTTGAAAATAAGGTTTGAAGGGATACTTTATTTTCCTCATTGGAATTTAGAGAGTTGTGGGATCAATTCTCACTATGAAGCATTGTACTTCCACACGTTCCCTTCACGGCTCAATTGCCTTTGTGATGACAAGTGAGTTTCTAGTAAAGAAACTTGGAGGTTTCCATTCTTTGGTGGTGCTCATCCTTCGGTAATCTTCAGTGAATTGGCGAAACCGTTTGACCAATGGTGTCAAGGTAACGTTCCTCTTCTATCATGACACAGATTGGCATGCAGCTGAATCTCTGTAGCCTTGTCCATTGTGGTTCTTGAGCTCTAGGAAGCATTCCAGGCCTCTTAGTAGTGGCAGATCTGCACTAGGTTGAGAAACGTACAAGTGGACGACCTGTGTGCTTTGTGAGTTGTGAGCAGTGCAGCGTTGGGAAAAGCTGGATGCCGAGTCATTGGGGTGACGGTCTCCTTTTGTTAAAACTCTAGAATATGGTAAGTTGAAGCAACTCAAGTATCTCCCTTCTAAAGCACCTTGGAGGTACAAAATAGAGAAAGAAACAGCAGGGTCAAGGCTCTGCGGGCCCTTTTGAAAATAAGGCTTGAAGGGAAACTTTATTTTCTTCATTGGGATTTAGAGAGTTACGGACTCAGTTCTCCCAGAGAAACAGTGTAGTTGCACGTGTTTTCTTCATAGCACAATTGCCTTTGGAATGACAAGTGAGTGTCTAGGAAAGAAACTTGGAGGTTGCCATTCTTTGGTAGGTGCTCGTCCTTCGGTAATCTTCAGGGAATTGGCGATCCCGTTTGGCCACTAGCGTCAAACTAACGTTCCTCTTATATCAAGACATAGATTGGCATGCAGCTGAATCCCTGTAGACTTATCCAGAGTGGTTCTTGAGCTCTAGGAAGTATTGCAGGTCTCTTAGTAGTGGCAGATCTGCACTAGGATGAGAAACATGCAAGAAGTCTGGCCTGTGTGTTTGGGGAGTTGTGAGCAGTGCAGCCTTGGGAACAGCTAGATGCCGAGTCATGGGGTTGAAGGTCTTCTTTTGTTAAAGCTGAAGAATGTGGTAAGTCGAAGCAACTCAAGTATCTCCCTTCTAAAGCACCTTGGAGGTATAACATAGAGAAAGAAACAGCAGGGTCAATGCTCTGCGGGCCCTTTTGAAAATAAGGCTTGAAGGGAAACTTTATTTTCTTCATTGGGATTTAGAGAGTTACGGGCTGAATTCTCCCAGACAAACAGTGTAGTTGCACATGTTCTCTTCATAGCACAATTGACTTTGTGATGACTAGTGACTGTCGAGGAAAGAAACTTGGAGGTTGCTATTCTTTGGTAGGTGCTCGTCCTTCGGTAATCTTCAGTGAATTGGCGAACCCGTTTGACCACTAGCGTCAAACTAACCTTTCTCTTGTATCATGACACAGATTGGCATGCAGCGTAATCCCTGTAGCCTTATCCAGTGTGGTTCTTGAGCTCTAGGAAGCATTCCAGGTCACTTAGTATTGGCAGATCTGCACTACTTTGAGAAACGTACAACAGGACGGCCTGTGTGTTTGGGGAGTTGTGAGCAGTGCAGCGTTGGGAACAGCAAGATACCGAGTCATGGTGGTGAAGGTCTTCTTTCGTGAAACCTCTAGAATGTGGTAAGTTGAAAGAACTCAAGTATCTCCCTTCTAAAGCACTTTGGTGGTACAAAATAGAGAAAGAAACAGCAGGGTCAATACTCTGCGCACCCTTTTGAAAATAAGGCTTGAAGGGAAACTTAATTTCCTCATTGGAATTTAGAGAGTTGTGGGCTCAATTCTCCCTGAGAAACACTGTTGTTGCACAAGTTCCCTTCACAGGACAATTGCCTTTGTGCTGACAAGTGCGTTTCTAGTAAAGAAACCTGGAGGTTGCCATTCTTTAGTGGTGCTCATACTTCGGTTATCTTCAGTGAATTGGCGAACCCTTTTGACCAATAGTGTCAAGCTAAAGATCCCCTTGTATCATGACACAGATTGGCATGCAGCTGAATCCCTGTAGCCTTATCCAGTGTGGTTCTTGAGCTCTAGGAAGCATTGCAGGTGTCTTAGTAGTGGCAGATCTGCCGTAGGATGAGAAACGTACAAGAATGATGGCCTGTGTGTTTTGGGAGTTGTGAGCAGTGCAGCCTTGGGAACAGCTAGATGCCGAGTCATGGGGGTGAAGGTCTTCTTTTGTTAAACCTCTAGAATGTGGTAAGTTGAAGCAACTCAGCTATCTCCCATCTGAAGCACCTTGGTGATACAAAATAGAGAAATAAACAACAGGGTCAATGCTCTGCGGTCCCTTTTGAAAATAAGGCTCGAAGGGAAACTTTATTTTCTTCATTGGGATTTAGAGAGATGCAGGCTCAATTCTCCCTGACAAACACTGTAGTTGCAAATGTTCTCTTCATAGCAAAATTGGCTTTGTGATGACAAGTGAATTCCTAGGAAAGAAACTTGGAGGTTGCCATTCTTTGGTAGGTGCTCGTCCTTCAGTAATCTTCAGTGAATTTGAAAACCCGTTTGACCACTAGCCTCAAGCTAACATTCCTCGTGTATCATGCTACAGGTTAGCATGCAGCAGAATCCATATAGCCTTATTCAGATTGGTTCCTGAGCTCTAGGAAGCATTCCAGTTCTCTTAGTACTGGCGGGTCTGCACTAGGATGGGAAACGTACAAGAACTACGGCCTGTGAATTTGGGGACTTGTGAGCCATTCACCAATGGGAACAGTTAGATGCCGAGTCATGGGCATTGAAGGGCTTCTATTTTTAAACTCCTAGATTGTGGTAGGTTGAAACAACTCAAGTATCTCCCTTCTAAAGCACCTTGGAAATGCAAAATAGAGAAGGAAACATCAGAGTTAATGCTCTGTGGGCCCTTCTGAAAATAAGTCTTGTAGGGATACTTTATTTTCCTCATTGGGATTTCGAGAGTTGCAGGATCAATTCTGACTATGAAGCACTGTACTTCCACACGTTCCCTTCTTGGCACAATTGCCTTTGTGATGACAAGCGAATTTCTAGGAAAGAAACCTGGAGGTTGCCATTCTTTGGTAGTTGCTTATCCTTCGGTAATCTTCAGTGAATTGGCGAACCCTTTTGACCACTAGCGTCAAGATAACGTTCCTCTTGCATCATGACGCAGATTGGCATGCAGCTAAATCCCTGTAGCCTTATCAAGTGTGTTTATTGAACTCTAGGAAGCATTCCAAGTCTCTTACTAGTGGCATATCTGCACTAGGATGAGAAACGTACAAGAACACGGCCTGAGTGTTTGGGGAGTTGTGAGCAGTGCAGCGTTGGGAACAGCTAGATGCCAAATCATGGGGGTGAATGTCTTCTTTTGTTAAAGCTGAGGAATGTGTTAAGTTGAAGAAACTCAAGTATCTCCCTTCTTAAGCACCTTGGAGGTACAACATAGAGAAAGAAACAGCAGGGTCAATGCTCTGCGGCCCCTTTTGAAAATAAGGCTTCAAGGGAAACTTTATTTTCTTAATTGGGATTTAGAGAGTTACGGGCTGAACTCTCCCAGAGAAACAGTGTAGTTGCACATGTTCTCTTCATAGCACAATTGCCTTTGTGATGACCAGTGAGATTTTAAGAAAGAAACTTGGGGGTTGCCATTCTTTGGTAGGTGCTCGTCCTTCGGTAATATTCAGTGAATTAGCGACCCCGTTTGAGCAATAGTGTCAAGCTGACGTTTCTCTTGTATCATGACACAGATTGGCATGCAGCTGAAACCCTGTAGCCTTATCCATTGTGGTTATTGAGCTCTATGAAGCATTCCAGCTCTCTTAGTATTGGCAGATCTGCACTACTATGAAAAACGTACAAGAGGACGGCCTGTGTGTTTTGGGATTTGTGAGCAGTACAGCATTGGGAACACCTATATGCCGAGTCATGGGGTGAAGGGCTTCTTTTGTTAAAGCTCTAGAACTTGGTAAGTTGAAACAACTCAAGTATCTCCCATCTAAAGCACATTGGAGGTACAAAATAGAGAAAGAAAGAGCAGGATCAAGGCTCTGCGGGCCCTTCTGCAAATAAGGCTTGAAGGGAAACTTTATTTTCTTAATTGGGATTTAGATAATTACAGGCTCAATTCTCCCAGACAAACAGTCTAGTTGCACCTGTTCTCTTCATAGCAAAATTGCCTTTGTGATGACAAGTGAGTTTCAAGGAAAGACACTTGGAGGTTGCAATTCTTTGGTAGGTGCTCATCTTTCGGTAATCTTCAGTGAATTCGCGAACCCGTTTTACCACTAGCGTCAAGCTAACGTTCCTCGTGTATCATGCCACAGGTTAGCATGCAGCAGAATCCATATAGCCTTATTCAGATTGGTTCCTGAGGTCTAGGAAGCATTCCAGGTCTCTTAGTACTGGCGGGTCTGCACTAGGATGGGAAACGTACAAGAACTACGGCCTGTGATTTCGGGGAGTTCTGAGCAATGAACCAATGGGAACAGTTAGATCCCGAGTCGTGGGCAGTGAAGGGCTTCTGTTTTTAAACTCCTAGATTGTGGTATGTTGAAACAACTCAACTATCTCCCGTCTAAAGCACCTTTGAGATGCAAAATAGAGAAGGAGACAGCAGGGTCAATGCTCTGCGGGCACTTTTGAAAATAAGGTTTGAAGGGATACTTTATTTTCCTCATTGGAATTTAGAGAGTTGTGGGATCAATTCTCACTATGAAGCATTGTACTTCCACACGTTCCCTTCACGGCTCAATTGCCTTTGTGATGACAAGTGAGTTTCTAGTAAAGAAACTTGGAGGTTTCCATTCTTTGGTGGTGCTCATCCTTCGGTAATCTTCAGTGAATTGGCGAAACCGTTTGACCAATGGTGTCAAGGTAACGTTCCTCTTCTATCATGACACAGATTGGCATGCAGCTGAATCTCTGTAGCCTTGTCCATTGTGGTTCTTGAGCTCTAGGAAGTATTGCAGGTCTCTTAGTAGTGGCAGATCTGCACCAGGATGAGAAACATGCAAGAAGTCTGCCCTGTGTGTTTGAGGAGTTGTGAGCAGTGCAGCCTTGGGAACAGCTAGATGCCGAGTCATGGGGTTGAAGGTCTTCTTTTGTTAAAGCTGAAGAATGTGGTAAGTTGAAGCAACCCAAGTATCTCTCTTCTAAAGCACCTTGGAGGTATAACATAGAGAAAGAAACAGCAGGGTCAATGCTCTGCGGGCCCGTTTGAAAATAAGGCTTGAAGGGAAACTTTATTTTCTTAATTGGGATTTAGAGAGTTACGGGCTGAATTCTCCCAGACAAACAGTGTAGTTGCACATGTTCTCTTCATAGCACAATTGACTTTGTGATGACTAGTGACTGTCGAGGAAAGAAACTTGGAGGTTGCTATTCTTTGGTAGGTGTTCGTCCTTCGGTAATCTTCAGTGAAGTGGCGAACCCGTTTGACCCCTAGCGTCAAACTAACTTTCCTCTTGTATCATGACACAGATTGGCATGCAGCGTAATCCCTGTAGCCTTATCCAGTGTGGTTCTTGAGCTCTAGGAAGCATTCCAGGTCACTTAGTATTGGCAGATCTGCACTACTTTGAGAAACGTACAACAGGACGGCCTGTGTGTTTGGGGAGTTGTGAGCAGTGCAGCGTTGGGAACAGCAAGATACCGAGTCATGGTGGTGAAGGTCTTCTTTCGTGAAACCTCTAGAATGCGGTAAGTTGAAAGAACTCAAGTATCTCCCTTCTAAAGCACTTTGGTGGTACAAAATACAGAAAGAAACAGCAGGGTCAATACTCTGCGCACCCTTTTGAAAATAAGGCTTGAAGGGAAACTTAATTTCCTCATTGGAATTTAGAGAGTTGTGGGCTCAATTCTCCCTGAGAAACACTGTTGTTGCACAGGTTCCCTTCACAGGACAATTGCCTTTGTGCTGACAAGTGCGTTTCCAGTAAAGAAACCTGGAGGTTGCCATTCTTTAGTGGTGCTCATACTTCGGTTATCTTCAGTGAATTGGCGAACCCTTTTGACCAATAGTGTCAAGCTAACGTTCCCCTTGTATCATGACACAGTTTGGCATGCAGCTGAATCCCTGTAGCCTTATCCAGTGTGGTTCTTGAGCTCTAGGAAGCATTGCAGGTGTCTTAGTAGTGGCAGATCTGCCGTAGGATGAGAAACGTACAAGAATGATGGCCTGTGTGTTTTGGGAGTTGTGAGCAGTGCAGCCTTGGGAACAGTTAGATGCCGAGTCATGGGGGTGAAGGTCTTCTTTTGTTAAACCTCTAGAATGTGGTAAGTTGAAGCAACTCAGCTATCTCCCATCTGAAGCACCTTCGTGATACAAAATAGAGAAATAAACAACAGGGTCAATGCTCTGCGGTCCCTTTTGAAAATAAGGCTCGAAGGGAAACTTTATTTTCTTCATTGGGATTTAGAGAGCTGCAGGCTCAATTCTCCCTGACAAACACTGTAGTTGCAAATGTTCTCTTCATAGCAAAATTGCCTTTGTGATGACAAGTGAATTCCTAGGAAAGAAACTTGGAGGTCGCCATTCTTTGGTAGGTGCTCGTCCTTCAGTAATCTTCAGTGAATTTGAAAACCCGTTTGACCACTAGCCTCAAGCTAACGTTCCTCGTGTATCATGCTACAGGTTAGCATGCAGCAGAATCCATATAGCCTTATTCAGATTGGTTCCTGAGCTCTAGGAAGCATTCCAGTTCTCTTAGTACTGGCGGGTCTGCACTAGGATGGGAAACGTACAGGAACTACGGCCTGTGAGTTTGGGGACTTGTGAGCCATTCACCAATGGGAACAGTTAGATGCCGAGTCATGGGCATTGAAGGGCTTCTATTTTTAAACTCCTAGATTGTGGTAGGTTGAAACAACTCAAGTATCTCCCTTCTAAAGCACCTTGGAAATGCAAAATAGAGAAGGAAACATCAGAGTTAATGCTCTGTGGGCCCTTCTGAATATAAGTCTTGTAGGGATACTTTATTTTCCTCATTGGGATTTCGAGAGTTGCAGGATCAATTCTGACTATGAAGCACTGTACTTCCACACGTTCCCTTCTTGGCACAATTGCCTTTGTGATGACAAGCGAATTTCTAGGAAAGAAACCTGGAGGTTGCCATTCTTTGGTAGTTGCTTATCCTTCGGTAATCTTCAGTGAATTGGCGAACCCTTTTGACCACTAGCGTCAAGATAACGTTCCTCTTGTATCATGACGCAGATTGGCATGCAGCTAAATCCCTGTAGCCTTATCAAGTGTGTTTATTGAACTCTAGGAAGCATTCCAAGTCTCTTACTAGTGGCATATCTGCACTAGGATGAGAAACGTACAAGAACACGGCCTGAGTGTTTGGGGAGTTGTGAGCAGTGCAGCGTTGGGAACAGCTAGATGCCAAATCATGGGGGTGAATGTCTTCTTTTGTTAAACCTGAGGAATGTGATAAGTTGAAGAAACTCAAGTATCTCCCTTCTTAAGCACCTTGGAGGTACAACATAGAGAAAGAAACAGCAGGGTCAATGCTCTGCGGGCCCTTTTGAAAATAAGGCTTCAAGGGAAACTTTATTTTCTTAATTGGGATTTAGAGAGTTACGGGTTGAATTCTCCCAGAGAAACAGTGTAGTTGCACATGTTCTCTTCATAGCACAATTGCCTTTGTGATGACAAGTGAGATTTTAAGAAAGAAACTTGGGGGTTGCCATTCCTTGGTAGGTGCTCGTCCTTCGGTAATATTCAGTGAATTAGCGACCCCGTTTGACCACTAGTGTCAAGCTGACGTTTCTCTTGTATCATGACTCAGATTGGCATGCAGCTGAAACCCTGTAGCCTTATCCATTTTGGTTATTGAGCTCTAGGAAGCATTCCAGCTCTCTTAGTATTGGCAGATCTGCACTACTATGACAAACGTACAAGACGACGGCCTGTGTGTTTTGGGATTTGTGAGCAGTGCTGCATTGGGAACACCTATATGCCGAGTCATGGGGTGAAGGGCTTCTTTTGTTAAACCTCTAGAACTTGGTAAGTTGAAACAACTCAAGTATCTCCCATCTAAAGCACATTGGAGGTACAAAATAGAGAAAGAAAGAGCAGGATCAAGTCTCTGCGGGCCCTTCTGCAAATAAGGCTTGAAGGGAAACTTTATTTTCTTAATTGGGATTTAGATAATTACGGGCTCAATTCTCCCAGACAAACAGTCTAGTTGCACCTGTTCTCTTCATAGCAAAATTGCCTTTGTGATGACAAGTGAGTTTCAAGGAAAGACACTTGGAGGTTGCAATTCTTTGGTAGGTGCTCATCTTTCGGTAATCTTCAGTGAATTGGCGAACCCGTTTGACCACTAGCATCAAGCTAACGTTCCTCGTGTATCATGCCACAGGTTAGCATGCAGCAGAATCCATATAGCCTTATTCAGATTGGTTCCTGAGGTCTAGGAAGCATTCCAGGTCTCTTAGTACTGGCGGGTCTGCACTAGGATGGGAAACGTACAAGAACTACAGCCTGTGATTTCGGGGAGTTCTGAGCAATGAACCAATGGAAACAGTTAGATCCCGAGTCGTGGGCAGTGAAGGGCTTTTGTTTTTAAACTCCTAGATTGTGGTATGTTGAAACAACTCAAGTATCTCCCTTCTAAAGCACCTTCGAGATGCAAAATAGAGAAGGAGACAGCAGGGTCAATGCTCTGCGGGCACTTTTGAAAATAAGGTTTGAAGGGATACTTTATTTTCCTCATTGGAATTTAGAGAGTTGTGGGATCAATTCTCACTATGAAGCATTGTACTTCCACACGTTCCCTTCACGGCTCAATTGCCTTTGTGATGACAAGTGAGTTTCTAGTAAAGAAACTTGGAGGTTTCCATTCTTTGGTGGTGCTCATCCTTCGGTAATCTTCAGTGAATTGGCGAAACCGTTTGACCAATGGTGTCAAGGTAACGTTCCTCTTCTATCATGACACAGATTGGCATGCAGCTGAATCTCTGTAGCCTTGTCCATTGTGGTTCTTGAGCTCTAGGAAGCATTCCAGGCCTCTTAGTAGTGGCAGATCTGCACTAGGTTGAGAAACGTACAAGTGGACGACCTGTGTGCTTTGTGAGTTGTGAGCAGTGCAGCGTTGGGAAAAGCTGGATGCCGAGTCATTGGGGTGACGGTCTCCTTTTGTTAAAACTCTAGAATATGGTAAGTTGAAGCAACTCAAGTATCTCCCTTCTAAAGCACCTTGGAGGTACAAAATAGAGAAAGAAACAGCAGGGTCAAGGCTCTGCGGGCCCTTTTGAAAATAAGGCTTGAAGGGAAACTTTATTTTCTTCATTGGGATTTAGAGAGTTACGGACTCAGTTCTCCCAGAGAAACAGTGTAGTTGCACGTGTTTTCTTCATAGCACAATTGCCTTTGGAATGACAAGTGAGTGTCTAGGAAAGAAACTTGGAGGTTGCCATTCTTTGGTAGGTGCTCGTCCTTCGGTAATCTTCAGGGAATTGGCGATCCCGTTTGGCCACTAGCGTCAAACTAACGTTCCTCTTATATCAAGACATAGATTGGCATGCAGCTGAATCCCTGTAGACTTATCCAGAGTGGTTCTTGAGCTCTAGGAAGTATTGCAGGTCTCTTAGTAGTGGCAGATCTGCACTAGGATGAGAAACATGCAAGAAGTCTGGCCTGTGTGTTTGGGGAGTTGTGAGCAGTGCAGCCTTGGGAACAGCTAGATGCCGAGTCATGGGGTTGAAGGTCTTCTTTTGTTAAAGCTGAAGAATGTGGTAAGTCGAAGCAACTCAAGTATCTCCCTTCTAAAGCACCTTGGAGGTATAACATAGAGAAAGAAACAGCAGGGTCAATGCTCTGCGGGCCCTTTTGAAAATAAGGCTTGAAGGGAAACTTTATTTTCTTCATTGGGATTTAGAGAGTTACGGGCTGAATTCTCCCAGACAAACAGTGTAGTTGCACATGTTCTCTTCATAGCACAATTGACTTTGTGATGACTAGTGACTGTCGAGGAAAGAAACTTGGAGGTTGCTATTCTTTGGTAGGTGCTCGTCCTTCGGTAATCTTCAGTGAATTGGCGAACCCGTTTGACCACTAGCGTCAAACTAACCTTTCTCTTGTATCATGACACAGATTGGCATGCAGCGTAATCCCTGTAGCCTTATCCAGTGTGGTTCTTGAGCTCTAGGAAGCATTCCAGGTCACTTAGTATTGGCAGATCTGCACTACTTTGAGAAACGTACAACAGGACGGCCTGTGTGTTTGGGGAGTTGTGAGCAGTGCAGCGTTGGGAACAGCAAGATACCGAGTCATGGTGGTGAAGGTCTTCTTTCGTGAAACCTCTAGAATGTGGTAAGTTGAAAGAACTCAAGTATCTCCCTTCTAAAGCACTTTGGTGGTACAAAATAGAGAAAGAAACAGCAGGGTCAATACTCTGCGCACCCTTTTGAAAATAAGGCTTGAAGGGAAACTTAATTTCCTCATTGGAATTTAGAGAGTTGTGGGCTCAATTCTCCCTGAGAAACACTGTTGTTGCACAAGTTCCCTTCACAGGACAATTGCCTTTGTGCTGACAAGTGCGTTTCTAGTAAAGAAACCTGGAGGTTGCCATTCTTTAGTGGTGCTCATACTTCGGTTATCTTCAGTGAATTGGCGAACCCTTTTGACCAATAGTGTCAAGCTAAAGATCCCCTTGTATCATGACACAGATTGGCATGCAGCTGAATCCCTGTAGCCTTATCCAGTGTGGTTCTTGAGCTCTAGGAAGCATTGCAGGTGTCTTAGTAGTGGCAGATCTGCCGTAGGATGAGAAACGTACAAGAATGATGGCCTGTGTGTTTTGGGAGTTGTGAGCAGTGCAGCCTTGGGAACAGCTAGATGCCGAGTCATGGGGGTGAAGGTCTTCTTTTGTTAAACCTCTAGAATGTGGTAAGTTGAAGCAACTCAGCTATCTCCCATCTGAAGCACCTTGGTGATACAAAATAGAGAAATAAACAACATGGTCAATGCTCTGCGGTCCCTTTTCAAAATAAGGCTCGAAGGGAAACTTTATTTTCTTCATTAGGATTAAGAGAGCTGCAGGCTCAATTCTCCCTGACAAACACTGTAGTTGCAAATGTTCTCTTCATAGCAAAATTGCCTTTGTGATGACAAGTGAATTCCTGGGAAAGAAACTTGGAGGTCGCCATTCTTTGGTAGGTGCTCGTCCTTCAGTAATCTTCAGTGAATTTGAAAACCCGTTTGACCACTAGCCTCAAGCTAACGTTCCTCGTGTATCATGCTACAGGTTAGCATGCAGCAGAATCCATATAGCCTTATTCAGATTGGTTCCTGAGCTCTAGGAAGCATTCCAGTTCTCTTAGTACTGGCGGGTCTGCACTAGGATGGGAAACGTACAGGAACTACGGCCTGTGAGTTTGGGGACTTGTGAGCCATTCACCAATGGGAACAGTTAGATGCCGAGTCATGGGCATTGAAGGGCTTCTATTTTTAAACTCCTAGATTGTGGTAGGTTGAAACAACTCAAGTATCTCCCTTCTAAAGCACCTTGGAAATGCAAAATAGAGAAGGAAACATCAGAGTTAATGCTCTGTGGGCCCTTCTGAAAATAAGTCTTGTAGGGATACTTTATTTTCCTCATTGGGATTTCGAGAGTTGCAGGATCAATTCTGACTATGAAGCACTGTACTTCCACACGTTCCCTTCTTGGCACAATTGCCTTTGTGATGACAAGCGAATTTCTAGGAAAGAAACCTGGAGGTTGCCATTCTTTGGTAGTTGCTTATCCTTCGGTAATCTTCAGTGAATTGGCGAAACCTTTTGACCACTAGCGTCAGGATAACGTTCCTCTTGTATCATGACGCAGATTGGCATGCAGCTAAATCCCTGTAGCCTTATCAACTGTGTTCATTGAACTCTAGGAAGCATTCCAAGTCTCTTACTAGTGGCATATCTGCACTAGGATGAGAAACGTACAAGAACACGGCCTGAGTGTTTGGGGAGTTGTGAGCAGTGCAGCGTTGGGAACAGCTAGATGCCAAATCATGGGGGTGAATGTCTTCTTTTGTTAAAGCTGAGGAATGTGATAAGTTGAAAAAACTCAAGTATCTCCCTTCTTAAGCACCTTGGAGGTACAACATAGAGAAAGAAACAGCAGGGTCAATGCTCTGCGAGCCCTTTTGAAAATAAGGCTTCAAGGGAACCTTTATTTTCTTAATTGGGATTTAGAGAGTTACGGGCTGAATTCTCCCAGAGAAACAGTGTAGTTGCACATGTTCTCTTCATAGCACAATTGCCTTTGTGATGACAAGTGAGATTTTAAGAAAGAAACTTGGGGGTTGCCATTCTTTGGTAGGTGCTCGTCCTTCGGTAATATTCAGTGAATTAGCGACCCCGTTTGACCACTAGTGTCAAGCTGACGTTTCTCTTGTATTATGACACAGATTGGCATGCAGCTGAAACCCTGTAGCCTTATCCATTGTGGTTATTGAGCTCTAGGAAGCATTCCAGCTCTCTTAGTATTGGCAGATCTGCACTACTATGACAAACGTACAAGAGGACGGCCTGTGTGTTTTGGGATTTGTGAGCAGTGCAGCATTGGGAACACCAATATGCCGAGTCATGGGGTGAAGGGCTTCTTTTGTTAAATCTCTAGAACTTGGTAAGTTGAAACAACTCAAGTATCTCCCATCTAAAGCACATTGGAGGTACAAAATAGAGAAAGAAAGAGCAGGATTAAGGCTCTGCGGGCCCTTCTGCAAATAAGGCTTGAAGGGAAACTTTATTTTCTTAATTGGGATTTAGATAATTACGGGCTCAATTCTCCCAGACAAACAGTCTAGTTGCACCTGTTCTCTTCATAGCAAAATTGCCTTTGTGATGACAAGTGAGTTTCAAGGAAAGACACTTGGAGGTTGCAATTCTTTGGTAGGTACTCATCTTTCGGTAATCTTCAGTGAATTGGCGAACTCGTTTGACCACTAGCGTCAAGCTAACGTTCCTCGTGTATCATGCCACAGGTTAGCATGCAGCAGAATCCATATAGCCTTATTCAGATTGGTTCCTGAGCTCTAGGAAGCATTCCAGGTCTCTTAGTACTGGCGGGTCTGCACTAGGATGGGAAACGTACAAGAACTACGGCCTGTGATTTCGGGGAGTTCTGAGCAATGAACCAATGGGTACAGTTAGATCCCGAGTCGTGGGCAGTGAAGGGCTTCTGTTTTTAAACTCCTAGATTGTGGTATGTTGAAACAACTCAAGTTTCTCCCTTCTAAAGCACCTTCGAGATGCAAAATAGAGAAGGAGACAGCAGGGTCAATGCTCTGCGGGCACTTTTGAAAATAAGGTTTGAAGGGATACTTTATTTTCCTCATTGGAATGTAGAGAGTTGTGGGATCAATTCTCACTATGAAGCATTGTACTTCCACACGTTCACTTCACGGCTCAATTGCCTTTGTGATGACAAGTGAGTTTCTAGTAAAGAAACTTGGAGGTTTCCATTCTTTGGTGGTGCTCATCCTTCGGTAATCTTCAGTGAATTGGCGAAACCGTTTGACCAATGATGTCAAGGTAACGTTCCTCTTCTATCATGACACAGATTGGCATGCAGCTGAATCTCTGTAGCCTTGTCCATTGTGGTTCTTGAGCTCCAGGAAGCATTCCAGGCCTCTTAGTAGTGGCAGATCTGCACTAGGTTGAGAAACGTACAAGTGTACGACCTGTGTGCTTTGTGAGTTGTGAGCAGTGCAGCGTTGGGAAAAGCTGGATGCCGAGTCATGGGGGTGACGGTCTCCTTTTGTTAAAACTCTAGAATATGGTAAGTTGAAGCAACTCAAGTATCTCCCTTCTAAAGCACCTTGGAGGTACAAAATAGAGAAAGAAACAGCAGAGTCAAGGCTCTGCGGGCCCTTTTGAAAATAAGGCTTGAAGGGAAACTTTATTTTCTTCATTGGGATTTAGAGAGTTACGGACTCAGTTCTCCCAGAGAAACAGTGTAGTTGCACGTGTTTTCTTCATAGCACAATTGCCTTTGGAATGACAAGTGAGTGTCTAGGAAAGAAACTTGGAGGTTGCCATTCTTTGGTAGGTGCTCGTCCTTCGGTAATCTTCAGGGAATTGGCGATCCCGTTTGGCCACTAGCGTCAAACTAACGTTCCTCTTATATCATGACACAGATTGGCATGCAGCTGAATCCCTGTAGACTTATCCAGAGTGGTTCTTGAGCTCTAGGAAGCATTGCAGGTGTCTTAGTAGTGGCAGATCTGCCGTAGGATAAGAAACGTACAAGAATGATGGCCTGTGTGTTTTGGGAGTTGTGAGCAGTGCAGCCTTGGGAACAGTTAGATGCCGAGTCATGGGGGTGAAGGTCTTCTTTTGTTAAACCTCTAGAATGTGGTAAGTTGAAGCATCTCAGCTATCTCCCATCTGAAGCACCTTCGTGATACAAAATAGAGAAATAAACAACAGGGTCAATGCTCTGCGGTCCCTTTTGAAAATAAGGCTCGAAGGGAAACTTTATTTTCTTCATTGGGATTTAGAGAGCTGCAGGCTCAATTCTCCCTGACAAACACTGTAGTTGCAAATGTTCTCTTCATAGCAAAATTGCCTTTGTGATGACAAGTGAATTCCTAGGAAAGAAACTTGGAGGTCGCCATTCTTTGGTAGGTGCTCGTCCTTCAGTAATCTTCAGTGAATTTGAAAACCCGTTTGACCACTAGCCTCAAGCTAACGTTCCTCGTGTATCATGCTACAGGTTAGCATGCAGCAGAATCCATATAGCCTTATTCAGATTGGTTCCTGAGCTCTAGGAAGCATTCCAGTTCTCTTAGTACTGGCGGGTCTGCACTAGGATGGGAAACGTACAGGAACTACGGCCTGTGAGTTTGGGGACTTGTGAGCCATTCACCAATGGGAACAGTTAGATGCCGAGTCATGGGCATTGAAGGGCTTCTATTTTTAAACTCCTAGATTGTGGTAGGTTGAAACAACTCAAGTATCTCCCTTCTAAAGCACCTTGGAAATGCAAAATAGAGAAGGAAACATCAGAGTTAATGCTCTGTGGGCCCTTCTGAATATAAGTCTTGTAGGGATACTTTATTTTCCTCATTGGGATTTCGAGAGTTGCAGGATCAATTCTGACTATGAAGCACTGTACTTCCACACGTTCCATTCTTGGCACAATTGCCTTTGTGATGACAAGCGAATTTCTAGGAAAGAAACCTGGAGGTTGCCATTCTTTGGTAGTTGCTTATCCTTCGGTAATCTTCAGTGAATTGGCGAACCCTTTTGACCACTAGCGTCAAGATAACGTTCCTCTTGTTTCATGACGCAGATTGGCATGCAGCTAAATCCCTGTAGCCTTATCAAGTGTGTTTATTGAACTTTAGGAAGCATTCCAAGTCTCTTACTACTGGCATATCTGCACTAGGATGAGAAACGTACAAGAACACGGCCTGAGTGTTTGGGGAGTTGTGAGCAGTGCAGCGTTGGGAACAGCTAGATGCCAAATCATGGGGGTGAATGTCTTCTTTTGTTAAACCTGAGGAATGTGATAAGTTGAAGAAACTCAAGTATCTCCCTTCTTAAGCACCTTGGAGGTACAACATAGAGAAAGAAACAGCAGGGTCAATGCTCTGCGGGCCCTTTTGAAAATAAGGCTTCAAGGGAAACTTTATTTTCTTAATTGGGATTTAGAGAGTTACGGGTTGAATTCTCCCAGAGAAACAGTGTAGTTGCACATGTTCTCTTCATAGCACAATTGCCTTTGTGATGACAAGTGAGATTTTAAGAAAGAAACTTGGGGGTTGCCATTCCTTGGTAGGTGCTCGTCCTTCGGTAATATTCAGTGAATTAGCGACCCCGTTTGACCACTAGTGTCAAGCTGACGTTTCTCTTGTATCATGACACAGATTGGCATGCAGCTGAAACCCTGTAGCCTTATCCATTGTGGTTATTGAGCTCTAGGAAGCATTCCAGCTCTCTTAGTATTGGCAGATCTGCACTACTATGACAAACGTACAAGACGACGGCCTGTGTGTTTTGGGATTTGTGAGCAGTGCTGCATTGGGAACACCTATATGCCGAGTCATGGGGTGAAGGGCTTCTTTTGTTAAACCTCTAGAACTTGGTAAGTTGAAACAACTCAAGTATCTCCCATCTAAAGCACATTGGAGGTACAAAATAGAGAAAGAAAGAGCAGGATCAAGTCTCTGCGGGCCCTTCTGCAAATAAGGCTTGAAGGGAAACTTTATTTTCTTAATTGGGATTTAGATAATTACGGGCTCAATTCTCCCAGACAAACAGTCTAGTTGCACCTGTTCTCTTCATAGCAAAATTGCCTTTGTGATGACAAGTGAGTTTCAAGGAAAGACACTTGGAGGTTGCAATTCTTTGGTAGGTGCTCATCTTTCGGTAATCTTCAGTGAATTGGCGAACCCGTTTGACCACTAGCATCAAGCTAACGTTCCTCGTGTATCATGCCACAGGTTAGCATGCAGCAGAATCCATATAGCCTTATTCAGATTGGTTCCTGAGGTCTAGGAAGCATTCCAGGTCTCTTAGTACTGGCGGGTCTGCACTAGGATGGGAAACGTACAAGAACTACAGCCTGTGATTTCGGGGAGTTCTGAGCAATGAACCAATGGAAACAGTTAGATCCCGAGTCGTGGGCAGTGAAGGGCTTCTGTTTTTAAACTCCTAGATTGTGGTATGTTGAAACAACTCAAGTATCTCCCTTCTAAAGCACCTTCGAGATGCAAAATAGAGAAGGAGACAGCAGGGTCAATGCTCTGCGGGCACTTTTGAAAATAAGGTTTGAAGGGATACTTTATTTTCCTCATTGGAATTTAGAGAGTTGTGGGATCAATTCTCACTATGAAGCATTGTACTTCCACACGTTCCCTTCACGGCTCAATTGCCTTTGTGATGACAAGTGAGTTTCTAGTAAAGAAACTTGGAGGTTTCCATTCTTTGGTGGTGCTCATCCTTCGGTAATCTTCAGTGAATTGGCGAAACCGTTTGACCAATGGTGTCAAGGTAACGTTCCTCTTCTATCATGACACAGATTGGCATGCAGCTGAATCTCTGTAGCCTTGTCCATTGTGGTTCTTGAGCTCTAGGAAGCATTCCAGGCCTCTTAGTAGTGGCAGATCTGCACTAGGTTGAGAAACGTACAAGTGGACGACCTGTGTGCTTTGTGAGTTGTGAGCAGTGCAGCGTTGGGAAAAGCTGGATGCCGAGTCATTGGGGTGACGGTCTCCTTTTGTTAAAACTCTAGAATATGGTAAGTTGAAGCAACTCAAGTATCTCCCTTCTAAAGCACCTTGGAGGTACAAAATAGAGAAAGAAACAGCAGGGTCAAGGCTCTGCGGGCCCTTTTGAAAATAAGGCTTGAAGGGAAACTTTATTTTCTTCATTGGGATTTAGAGAGTTACGGACTCAGTTCTCCCAGAGAAACAGTGTAGTTGCACGTGTTTTCTTCATAGCACAATTGCCTTTGGAATGACAAGTGAGTGTCTAGGAAAGAAACTTGGAGGTTGCCATTCTTTGGTAGGTGCTCGTCCTTCGGTAATCTTCAGGGAATTGGCGATCCCGTTTGGCCACTAGCGTCAAACTAACGTTCCTCTTATATCAAGACATAGATTGGCATGCAGCTGAATCCCTGTAGACTTATCCAGAGTGGTTCTTGAGCTCTAGGAAGTATTGCAGGTCTCTTAGTAGTGGCAGATCTGCACTAGGATGAGAAACATGCAAGAAGTCTGGCCTGTGTGTTTGGGGAGTTGTGAGCAGTGCAGCCTTGGGAACAGCTAGATGCCGAGTCATGGGGTTGAAGGTCTTCTTTTGTTAAAGCTGAAGAATGTGGTAAGTCGAAGCAACTCAAGTATCTCCCTTCTAAAGCACCTTGGAGGTATAACATAGAGAAAGAAACAGCAGGGTCAATGCTCTGCGGGCCCTTTTGAAAATAAGGCTTGAAGGGAAACTTTATTTTCTTCATTGGGATTTAGAGAGTTACGGGCTGAATTCTCCCAGACAAACAGTGTAGTTGCACATGTTCTCTTCATAGCACAATTGACTTTGTGATGACTAGTGACTGTCGAGGAAAGAAACTTGGAGGTTGCTATTCTTTGGTAGGTGCTCGTCCTTCGGTAATCTTCAGTGAATTGGCGAACCCGTTTGACCACTAGCGTCAAACTAACCTTTCTCTTGTATCATGACACAGATTGGCATGCAGCGTAATCCCTGTAGCCTTATCCAGTGTGGTTCTTGAGCTCTAGGAAGCATTCCAGGTCACTTAGTATTGGCAGATCTGCACTACTTTGAGAAACGTACAACAGGACGGCCTGTGTGTTTGGGGAGTTGTGAGCAGTGCAGCGTTGGGAACAGCAAGATACCGAGTCATGGTGGTGAAGGTCTTCTTTCGTGAAACCTCTAGAATGTGGTAAGTTGAAAGAACTCAAGTATCTCCCTTCTAAAGCACTTTGGTGGTACAAAATAGAGAAAGAAACAGCAGGGTCAATACTCTGCGCACCCTTTTGAAAATAAGGCTTGAAGGGAAACTTAATTTCCTCATTGGAATTTAGAGAGTTGTGGGCTCAATTCTCCCTGAGAAACACTGTTGTTGCACAAGTTCCCTTCACAGGACAATTGCCTTTGTGCTGACAAGTGCGTTTCTAGTAAAGAAACCTGGAGGTTGCCATTCTTTAGTGGTGCTCATACTTCGGTTATCTTCAGTGAATTGGCGAACCCTTTTGACCAATAGTGTCAAGCTAAAGATCCCCTTGTATCATGACACAGATTGGCATGCAGCTGAATCCCTGTAGCCTTATCCAGTGTGGTTCTTGAGCTCTAGGAAGCATTGCAGGTGTCTTAGTAGTGGCAGATCTGCCGTAGGATGAGAAACGTACAAGAATGATGGCCTGTGTGTTTTGGGAGTTGTGAGCAGTGCAGCCTTGGGAACAGCTAGATGCCGAGTCATGGGGGTGAAGGTCTTCTTTTGTTAAACCTCTAGAATGTGGTAAGTTGAAGCAACTCAGCTATCTCCCATCTGAAGCAACTTGGTGATACAAAATAGAGAAATAAACAACAGGGTCAATGCTCTGCGGTCCCTTTTGAAAATAAGGCTCGAAGGGAAACTTTATTTTCTTCATTGGGATTTAGAGAGATGCAGGCTCAATTCTCCCTGACAAACACTGTAGTTGCAAATGTTCTCTTCATAGCAAAATTGGCTTTGTGATGACAAGTGAATTCCTAGGAAAGAAACTTGGAGGTTGCCATTCTTTGGTAGGTGCTCGTCCTTCAGTAATCTTCAGTGAATTTGAAAACCCGTTTGACCACTAGCCTCAAGCTAACATTCCTCGTGTATCATGCTACAGGTTAGCATGCAGCAGAATCCATATAGCCTTATTCAGATTGGTTCCTGAGCTCTAGGAAGCATTCCAGTTCTCTTAGTACTGGCGGGTCTGCACTAGGATGGGAAACGTACAAGAACTACGGCCTGTGAATTTGGGGACTTGTGAGCCATTCACCAATGGGAACAGTTAGATGCCGAGTCATGGGCATTGAAGGGCTTCTATTTTTAAACTCCTAGATTGTGGTAGGTTGAAACAACGCAAGTATCTCCCTTCTAAAGCACCTTGGAAATGCAAAATAGAGAAGGAAACATCAGAGTTAATGCTCTGTGGGCCCTTCTGAAAATAAGTCTTGTAGGGATACTTTATTTTCCTCATTGGGATTTCGAGAGTTGCAGGATCAATTCTGACTATGAAGCACTGTACTTCCACACGTTCCCTTCTTGGCACAATTGCCTTTGTGATGACAAGCGAATTTCTAGGAAAGAAACCTGGAGGTTGCCATTCTTTGGTAGTTGCTTATCCTTCGGTAATCTTCAGTGAATTGGCGAACCCTTTTGACCACTAGCGTCAAGATAACGTTCCTCTTGCATCATGACGCAGATTGGCATGCAGCTAAATCCCTGTAGCCTTATCAAGTGTGTTTATTGAACTCTAGGAAGCATTCCAAGTCTCTTACTAGTGGCATATCTGCACTAGGATGAGAAACGTACAAGAACACGGCCTGAGTGTTTGGGGAGTTGTGAGCAGTGCAGCGTTGGGAACAGCTAGATGCCAAATCATGGGGGTGAATGTCTTCTTTTGTTAAAGCTGAGGAATGTGTTAAGTTGAAGAAACTCAAGTATCTCCCTTCTTAAGCACCTTGGAGGTACAACATAGAGAAAGAAACAGCAGGGTCAATGCTCTGCGGCCCCTTTTGAAAATAAGGCTTCAAGGGAAACTTTATTTTCTTAATTGGGATTTAGAGAGTTACGGGCTGAACTCTCCCAGAGAAACAGTGTAGTTGCACATGTTCTCTTCATAGCACAATTGCCTTTGTGATGACCAGTGAGATTTTAAGAAAGAAACTTGGGGGTTGCCATTCTTTGGTAGGTGCTCGTCCTTCGGTAATATTCAGTGAATTAGCGACCCCGTTTGAGCACTAGTGTCAAGCTGACGTTTCTCTTGTATCATGACACAGATTGGCATGCAGCTGAAACCCTGTAGCCTTATCCATTGTGGTTATTGAGCTCTATGAAGCATTCCAGCTCTCTTAGTATTGGCAGATCTGCACTACTATGAAAAACGTACAAGAGGACGGCCTGTGTGTTTTGGGATTTGTGAGCAGTACAGCATTGGGAACACCTATATGCCGAGTCATGGGGTGAAGGGCTTCTTTTGTTAAAGCTCTAGAACTTGGTAAGTTGAAACAACTCAAGTATCTCCCATCTAAAGCACATTGGAGGTACAAAATAGAGAAAGAAAGAGCAGGATCAAGGCTCTGCGGGCCCTTCTGCAAATAAGGCTTGAAGGGAAACTTTATTTTCTTAATTGGGATTTAGATAATTACAGGCTCAATTCTCCCAGACAAACAGTCTAGTTGCACCTGTTCTCTTCATAGCAAAATTGCCTTTGTGATGACAAGTGAGTTTCAAGGAAAGACACTTGGAGGTTGCAATTCTTTGGTAGGTGCTCATCTTTCGGTAATCTTCAGTGAATTCGCGAACCCGTTTTACCACTAGCGTCAAGCTAACGTTCCTCGTGTATCATGCCACAGGTTAGCATGCAGCAGAATCCATATAGCCTTATTCAGATTGGTTCCTGAGGTCTAGGAAGCATTCCAGGTCTCTTAGTACTGGCGGGTCTGCACTAGGATGGGAAACGTACAAGAACTACGGCCTGTGATTTCGGGGAGTTCTGAGCAATGAACCAATGGGAACAGTTAGATCCCGAGTCGTGGGCAGTGAAGGGCTTCTGTTTTTAAACTCCTAGATTGTGGTATGTTGAAACAACTCAACTATCTCCCGTCTAAAGCACCTTTGAGATGCAAAATAGAGAAGGAGACAGCAGGGTCAATGCTCTGCGGGCACTTTTGAAAATAAGGTTTGAAGGGATACTTTATTTTCCTCATTGGAATTTAGAGAGTTGTGGGATCAATTCTCACTATGAAGCATCGTACTTCCACACGTTCCCTTCACGGCTCAATTGCCTTTGTGATGACAAGTGAGTTTCTAGTAAAGAAACTTGGAGGTTTCCATTCTTTGGTGGTGCTCATCCTTCGGTAATCTTCAGTGAATTGGCGAAACCGTTTGACCAATGGTGTCAAAGTAACGTTCCTCTTCTATCATGACACAGATTGGCATGCAGCTGAATCTCTGTAGCCTTGTCCATTGTGGTTCTTGAGCTCTAGGAAGTATTGCAGGTCTCTTAGTAGTGGCAGATCTGCACCAGGATGAGAAACATGCAAGAAGTCTGCCCTGTGTGTTTGAGGAGTTGTGAGCAGTGCAGCCTTGGGAACAGCTAGATGCCGAGTCATGGGGTTGAAGGTCTTCTTTTGTTAAAGCTGAAGAATGTGGTAAGTTGAAGCAACCCAAGTATCTCTCTTCTAAAGCACCTTGGAGGTATAACATAGAGAAAGAAACAGCAGGGTCAATGCTCTGCGGGCCCGTTTGAAAATAAGGCTTGAAGGGAAACTTTATTTTCTTAATTGGGATTTAGAGAGTTACGGGCTGAATTCTCCCAGACAAACAGTGTAGTTGCACATGTTCTCTTCATAGCACAATTGACTTTGTGATGACTAGTGACTGTCGAGGAAAGAAACTTGGAGGTTGCTATTCTTTGGTAGGTGTTCGTCCTTCGGTAATCTTCAGTGAAGTGGCGAACCCGTTTGACCCCTAGCGTCAAACTAACTTTCCTCTTGTATCATGACACAGATTGGCATGCAGCGTAATCCCTGTAGCCTTATCCAGTGTGGTTCTTGAGCTCTAGGAAGCATTCCAGGTCACTTAGTATTGGCAGATCTGCACTACTTTGAGAAACGTACAACAGGACGGCCTGTGTGTTTGGGGAGTTGTGAGCAGTGCAGCGTTGGGAACAGCAAGATACCGAGTCATGGTGGTGAAGGTCTTCTTTCGTGAAACCTCTAGAATGCGGTAAGTTGAAAGAACTCAAGTATCTCCCTTCTAAAGCACTTTGGTGGTACAAAATACAGAAAGAAACAGCAGGGTCAATACTCTGCGCACCCTTTTGAAAATAAGGCTTGAAGGGAAACTTAATTTCCTCATTGGAATTTAGAGAGTTGTGGGCTCAATTCTCCCTGAGAAACACTGTTGTTGCACAGGTTCCCTTCACAGGACAATTGCCTTTGTGCTGACAAGTGCGTTTCCAGTAAAGAAACCTGGAGGTTGCCATTCTTTAGTGGTGCTCATACTTCGGTTATCTTCAGTGAATTGGCGAACCCTTTTGACCAATAGTGTCAAGCTAACGTTCCCCTTGTATCATGACACAGTTTGGCATGCAGCTGAATCCCTGTAGCCTTATCCAGTGTGGTTCTTGAGCTCTAGGAAGCATTGCAGGTGTCTTAGTAGTGGCAGATCTGCCGTAGGATGAGAAACGTACAAGAATGATGGCCTGTGTGTTTTGGGAGTTGTGAGCAGTGCAGCCTTGGGAACAGTTAGATGCCGAGTCATGGGGGTGAAGGTCTTCTTTTGTTAAACCTCTAGAATGTGGTAAGTTGAAGCAACTCAGCTATCTCCCATCTGAAGCACCTTCGTGATACAAAATAGAGAAATAAACAACAGGGTCAATGCTCTGCGGTCCCTTTTGAAAATAAGGCTCGAAGGGAAACTTTATTTTCTTCATTGGGATTTAGAGAGCTGCAGGCTCAATTCTCCCTGACAAACACTGTAGTTGCAAATGTTCTCTTCATAGCAAAATTGCCTTTGTGATGACAAGTGAATTCCTAGGAAAGAAACTTGGAGGTCGCCATTCTTTGGTAGGTGCTCGTCCTTCAGTAATCTTCAGTGAATTTGAAAACCCGTTTGACCACTAGCCTCAAGCTAACGTTCCTCGTGTATCATGCTACAGGTTAGCATGCAGCAGAATCCATATAGCCTTATTCAGATTGGTTCCTGAGCTCTAGGAAGCATTCCAGTTCTCTTAGTACTGGCGGGTCTGCACTAGGATGGGAAACGTACAGGAACTACGGCCTGTGAGTTTGGGGACTTGTGAGCCATTCACCAATGGGAACAGTTAGATGCCGAGTCATGGGCATTGAAGGGCTTCTATTTTTAAACTCCTAGATTGTGGTAGGTTGAAACAACTCAAGTATCTCCCTTCTAAAGCACCTTGGAAATGCAAAATAGAGAAGGAAACATCAGAGTTAATGCTCTGTGGGCCCTTCTGAATATAAGTCTTGTAGGGATACTTTATTTTCCTCATTGGGATTTCGAGAGTTGCAGGATCAATTCTGACTATGAAGCACTGTACTTCCACACGTTCCCTTCTTGGCACAATTGCCTTTGTGATGACAAGCGAATTTCTAGGAAAGAAACCTGGAGGTTGCCATTCTTTGGTAGTTGCTTATCCTTCGGTAATCTTCAGTGAATTGTCGAACCCTTTTGACCACTAGCGTCAAGATAACGTTCCTCTTGCATCATGACGCAGATTGGCATGCAGCTAAATCCCTGTAGCCTTATCAAGTGTGTTTATTGAACTCTAGGAAGCATTCCAAGTCTCTTACTAGTGGCATATCTGCACTAGGATGAGAAACGTACAAGAACACGGCCTGAGTGTTTGGGGAGTTGTGAGCAGTGCAGCGTTGGGAACAGCTAGATGCCCAATCATGGGGGTGAATGTCTTCTTTTGTTAAACCTGAGGAATGTGATAAGTTGAAGAAACTCAAGTATCTCCCTTCTTAAGCACCTTGGAGGTACAACATAGAGAAAGAAACAGCAGGGTCAATGCTCTGCGGGCCCTTTTGAAAATAAGGCTTCAAGGGAAACTTTATTTTCTTAATTGGGATTTAGAGAGTTACGGGTTGAATTCTCCCAGAGAAACAGTGTAGTTGCACATGTTCTCTTCATAGCACAATTGCCTTTGTGATGACAAGTGAGATTTTAAGAAAGAAACTTGGGGGTTGCCATTCCTTGGTAGGTGCTCGTCCTTCGGTAATATTCAGTGAATTAGCGACCCCGTTTGACCACTAGTGTCAAGCTGACGTTTCTCTTGTATCATGACACAGATTGGCATGCAGCTGAAACCCTGTAGCCTTATCCATTGTGGTTATTGAGCTCTAGGAAGCATTCCAGCTCTCTTAGTATTGGCAGATCTGCACTACTATGACAAACGTACAAGACGACGGCCTGTGTGTTTTGGGATTTGTGAGCAGTGCTGCATTGGGAACACCTATATGCCGAGTCATGGGGTGAAGGGCTTCTTTTGTTAAACCTCTAGAACTTGGTAAGTTGAAACAACTCAAGTATCTCCCATCTAAAGCACATTGGAGGTACAAAATAGAGAAAGAAAGAGCAGGATCAAGTCTCTGCGGGCCCTTCTGCAAATAAGGCTTGAAGGGAAACTTTATTTTCTTAATTGGGATTTAGATAATTACGGGCTCAATTCTCCCAGACAAACAGTCTAGTTGCACCTGTTCTCTTCATAGCAAAATTGCCTTTGTGATGACAAGTGAGTTTCAAGGAAAGACACTTGGAGGTTGCAATTCTTTGGTAGGTGCTCATCTTTCGGTAATCTTCAGTGAATTGGCGAACCCGTTTGACCACTAGCATCAAGCTAACGTTCCTCGTGTATCATGCCACAGGTTAGCATGCAGCAGAATCCATATAGCCTTATTCAGATTGGTTCCTGAGGTCTAGGAAGCATTCCAGGTCTCTTAGTACTGGCGGGTCTGCACTAGGATGGGAAACGTACAAGAACTACAGCCTGTGATTTCGGGGAGTTCTGAGCAATGAACCAATGGAAACAGTTAGATCCCGAGTCGTGGGCAGTGAAGGGCTTCTGTTTTTAAACTCCTAGATTGTGGTATGTTGAAACAACTCAAGTATCTCCCTTCTAAAGCACCTTCGAGATGCAAAATAGAGAAGGAGACAGCAGGGTCAATGCTCTGCGGGCACTTTTGAAAATAAGGTTTGAAGGGATACTTTATTTTCCTCATTGGAATTTAGAGAGTTGTGGGATCAATTCTCACTATGAAGCATTGTACTTCCACACGTTCCCTTCACGGCTCAATTGCCTTTGTGATGACAAGTGAGTTTCTAGTAAAGAAACTTGGAGGTTTCCATTCTTTGGTGGTGCTCATCCTTCGGTAATCTTCAGTGAATTGGCGAAACCGTTTGACCAATGGTGTCAAGGTAACGTTCCTCTTCTATCATGACACAGATTGGCATGCAGCTGAATCTCTGTAGCCTTGTCCATTGTGGTTCTTGAGCTCTAGGAAGCATTCCAGGCCTCTTAGTAGTGGCAGATCTGCACTAGGTTGAGAAACGTACAAGTGGACGACCTGTGTGCTTTGTGAGTTGTGAGCAGTGCAGCGTTGGGAAAAGCTGGATGCCGAGTCATTGGGGTGACGGTCTCCTTTTGTTAAAACTCTAGAATATGGTAAGTTGAAGCAACTCAAGTATCTCCCTTCTAAAGCACCTTGGAGGTACAAAATAGAGAAAGAAACAGCAGGGTCAAGGCTCTGCGGGCCCTTTTGAAAATAAGGCTTGAAGGGAAACTTTATTTTCTTCATTGGGATTTAGAGAGTTACGGACTCAGTTCTCCCAGAGAAACAGTGTAGTTGCACGTGTTTTCTTCATAGCACAATTGCCTTTGGAATGACAAGTGAGTGTCTAGGAAAGAAACTTGGAGGTTGCCATTCTTTGGTAGGTGCTCGTCCTTCGGTAATCTTCAGGGAATTGGCGATCCCGTTTGGCCACTAGCGTCAAACTAACGTTCCTCTTATATCAAGACATAGATTGGCATGCAGCTGAATCCCTGTAGACTTATCCAGAGTGGTTCTTGAGCTCTAGGAAGTATTGCAGGTCTCTTAGTAGTGGCAGATCTGCACTAGGATGAGAAACATGCAAGAAGTCTGGCCTGTGTGTTTGGGGAGTTGTGAGCAGTGCAGCCTTGGGAACAGCTAGATGCCGAGTCATGGGGTTGAAGGTCTTCTTTTGTTAAAGCTGAAGAATGTGGTAAGTCGAAGCAACTCAAGTATCTCCCTTCTAAAGCACCTTGGAGGTATAACATAGAGAAAGAAACAGCAGGGTCAATGCTCTGCGGGCCCTTTTGAAAATAAGGCTTGAAGGGAAACTTTATTTTCTTCATTGGGATTTAGAGAGTTACGGGCTGAATTCTCCCAGACAAACAGTGTAGTTGCACATGTTCTCTTCATAGCACAATTGACTTTGTGATGACTAGTGACTGTCGAGGAAAGAAACTTGGAGGTTGCTATTCTTTGGTAGGTGCTCGTCCTTCGGTAATCTTCAGTGAATTGGCGAACCCGTTTGACCACTAGCGTCAAACTAACCTTTCTCTTGTATCATGACACAGATTGGCATGCAGCGTAATCCCTGTAGCCTTATCCAGTGTGGTTCTTGAGCTCTAGGAAGCATTCCAGGTCACTTAGTATTGGCAGATCTGCACTACTTTGAGAAACGTACAACAGGACGGCCTGTGTGTTTGGGGAGTTGTGAGCAGTGCAGCGTTGGGAACAGCAAGATACCGAGTCATGGTGGTGAAGGTCTTCTTTCGTGAAACCTCTAGAATGTGGTAAGTTGAAAGAACTCAAGTATCTCCCTTCTAAAGCACTTTGGTGGTACAAAATAGAGAAAGAAACAGCAGGGTCAATACTCTGCGCACCCTTTTGAAAATAAGGCTTGAAGGGAAACTTAATTTCCTCATTGGAATTTAGAGAGTTGTGGGCTCAATTCTCCCTGAGAAACACTGTTGTTGCACAAGTTCCCTTCACAGGACAATTGCCTTTGTGCTGACAAGTGCGTTTCTAGTAAAGAAACCTGGAGGTTGCCATTCTTTAGTGGTGCTCATACTTCGGTTATCTTCAGTGAATTGGCGAACCCTTTTGACCAATAGTGTCAAGCTAAAGATCCCCTTGTATCATGACACAGATTGGCATGCAGCTGAATCCCTGTAGCCTTATCCAGTGTGGTTCTTGAGCTCTAGGAAGCATTGCAGGTGTCTTAGTAGTGGCAGATCTGCCGTAGGATGAGAAACGTACAAGAATGATGGCCTGTGTGTTTTGGGAGTTGTGAGCAGTGCAGCCTTGGGAACAGCTAGATGCCGAGTCATGGGGGTGAAGGTCTTCTTTTGTTAAACCTCTAGAATGTGGTAAGTTGAAGCAACTCAGCTATCTCCCATCTGAAGCACCTTGGTGATACAAAATAGAGAAATAAACAACAGGGTCAATGCTCTGCGGTCCCTTTTGAAAATAAGGCTCGAAGGGAAACTTTATTTTCTTCATTGGGATTTAGAGAGATGCAGGCTCAATTCTCCCTGACAAACACTGTAGTTGCAAATGTTCTCTTCATAGCAAAATTGGCTTTGTGATGACAAGTGAATTCCTAGGAAAGAAACTTGGAGGTTGCCATTCTTTGGTAGGTGCTCGTCCTTCAGTAATCTTCAGTGAATTTGAAAACCCGTTTGACCACTAGCCTCAAGCTAACATTCCTCGTGTATCATGCTACAGGTTAGCATGCAGCAGAATCCATATAGCCTTATTCAGATTGGTTCCTGAGCTCTAGGAAGCATTCCAGTTCTCTTAGTACTGGCGGGTCTGCACTAGGATGGGAAACGTACAAGAACTACGGCCTGTGAATTTGGGGACTTGTGAGCCATTCACCAATGGGAACAGTTAGATGCCGAGTCATGGGCATTGAAGGGCTTCTATTTTTAAACTCCTAGATTGTGGTAGGTTGAAACAACTCAAGTATCTCCCTTCTAAAGCACCTTGGAAATGCAAAATAGAGAAGGAAACATCAGAGTTAATGCTCTGTGGGCCCTTCTGAAAATAAGTCTTGTAGGGATACTTTATTTTCCTCATTGGGATTTCGAGAGTTGCAGGATCAATTCTGACTATGAAGCACTGTACTTCCACACGTTCCCTTCTTGGCACAATTGCCTTTGTGATGACAAGCGAATTTCTAGGAAAGAAACCTGGAGGTTGCCATTCTTTGGTAGTTGCTTATCCTTCGGTAATCTTCAGTGAATTGGCGAACCCTTTTGACCACTAGCGTCAAGATAACGTTCCTCTTGCATCATGACGCAGATTGGCATGCAGCTAAATCCCTGTAGCCTTATCAAGTGTGTTTATTGAACTCTAGGAAGCATTCCAAGTCTCTTACTAGTGGCATATCTGCACTAGGATGAGAAACGTACAAGAACACGGCCTGAGTGTTTGGGGAGTTGTGAGCAGTGCAGCGTTGGGAACAGCTAGATGCCAAATCATGGGGGTGAATGTCTTCTTTTGTTAAAGCTGAGGAATGTGTTAAGTTGAAGAAACTCAAGTATCTCCCTTCTTAAGCACCTTGGAGGTACAACATAGAGAAAGAAACAGCAGGGTCAATGCTCTGCGGCCCCTTTTGAAAATAAGGCTTCAAGGGAAACTTTATTTTCTTAATTGGGATTTAGAGAGTTACGGGCTGAACTCTCCCAGAGAAACAGTGTAGTTGCACATGTTCTCTTCATAGCACAATTGCCTTTGTGATGACCAGTGAGATTTTAAGAAAGAAACTTGGGGGTTGCCATTCTTTGGTAGGTGCTCGTCCTTCGGTAATATTCAGTGAATTAGCGACCCCGTTTGAGCAATAGTGTCAAGCTGACGTTTCTCTTGTATCATGACACAGATTGGCATGCAGCTGAAACCCTGTAGCCTTATCCATTGTGGTTATTGAGCTCTATGAAGCATTCCAGCTCTCTTAGTATTGGCAGATCTGCACTACTATGAAAAACGTACAAGAGGACGGCCTGTGTGTTTTGGGATTTGTGAGCAGTACAGCATTGGGAACACCTATATGCCGAGTCATGGGGTGAAGGGCTTCTTTTGTTAAAGCTCTAGAACTTGGTAAGTTGAAACAACTCAAGTATCTCCCATCTAAAGCACATTGGAGGTACAAAATAGAGAAAGAAAGAGCAGGATCAAGGCTCTGCGGGCCCTTCTGCAAATAAGGCTTGAAGGGAAACTTTATTTTCTTAATTGGGATTTAGATAATTACAGGCTCAATTCTCCCAGACAAACAGTCTAGTTGCACCTGTTCTCTTCATAGCAAAATTGCCTTTGTGATGACAAGTGAGTTTCAAGGAAAGACACTTGGAGGTTGCAATTCTTTGGTAGGTGCTCATCTTTCGGTAATCTTCAGTGAATTCGCGAACCCGTTTTACCACTAGCGTCAAGCTAACGTTCCTCGTGTATCATGCCACAGGTTAGCATGCAGCAGAATCCATATAGCCTTATTCAGATTGGTTCCTGAGGTCTAGGAAGCATTCCAGGTCTCTTAGTACTGGCGGGTCTGCACTAGGATGGGAAACGTACAAGAACTACGGCCTGTGATTTCGGGGAGTTCTGAGCAATGAACCAATGGGAACAGTTAGATCCCGAGTCGTGGGCAGTGAAGGGCTTCTGTTTTTAAACTCCTAGATTGTGGTATGTTGAAACAACTCAACTATCTCCCGTCTAAAGCACCTTTGAGATGCAAAATAGAGAAGGAGACAGCAGGGTCAATGCTCTGCGGGCACTTTTGAAAATAAGGTTTGAAGGGATACTTTATTTTCCTCATTGGAATTTAGAGAGTTGTGGGATCAATTCTCACTATGAAGCATTGTACTTCCACACGTTCCCTTCACGGCTCAATTGCCTTTGTGATGACAAGTGAGTTTCTAGTAAAGAAACTTGGAGGTTTCCATTCTTTGGTGGTGCTCATCCTTCGGTAATCTTCAGTGAATTGGCGAAACCGTTTGACCAATGGTGTCAAGGTAACGTTCCTCTTCTATCATGACACAGATTGGCATGCAGCTGAATCTCTGTAGCCTTGTCCATTGTGGTTCTTGAGCTCTAGGAAGTATTGCAGGTCTCTTAGTAGTGGCAGATCTGCACCAGGATGAGAAACATGCAAGAAGTCTGCCCTGTGTGTTTGAGGAGTTGTGAGCAGTGCAGCCTTGGGAACAGCTAGATGCCGAGTCATGGGGTTGAAGGTCTTCTTTTGTTAAAGCTGAAGAATGTGGTAAGTTGAAGCAACCCAAGTATCTCTCTTCTAAAGCACCTTGGAGGTATAACATAGAGAAAGAAACAGCAGGGTCAATGCTCTGCGGGCCCGTTTGAAAATAAGGCTTGAAGGGAAACTTTATTTTCTTAATTGGGATTTAGAGAGTTACGGGCTGAATTCTCCCAGACAAACAGTGTAGTTGCACATGTTCTCTTCATAGCACAATTGACTTTGTGATGACTAGTGACTGTCGAGGAAAGAAACTTGGAGGTTGCTATTCTTTGGTAGGTGTTCGTCCTTCGGTAATCTTCAGTGAAGTGGCGAACCCGTTTGACCCCTAGCGTCAAACTAACTTTCCTCTTGTATCATGACACAGATTGGCATGCAGCGTAATCCCTGTAGCCTTATCCAGTGTGGTTCTTGAGCTCTAGGAAGCATTCCAGGTCACTTAGTATTGGCAGATCTGCACTACTTTGAGAAACGTACAACAGGACGGCCTGTGTGTTTGGGGAGTTGTGAGCAGTGCAGCGTTGGGAACAGCAAGATACCGAGTCATGGTGGTGAAGGTCTTCTTTCGTGAAACCTCTAGAATGCGGTAAGTTGAAAGAACTCAAGTATCTCCCTTCTAAAGCACTTTGGTGGTACAAAATACAGAAAGAAACAGCAGGGTCAATACTCTGCGCACCCTTTTGAAAATAAGGCTTGAAGGGAAACTTAATTTCCTCATTGGAATTTAGAGAGTTGTGGGCTCAATTCTCCCTGAGAAACACTGTTGTTGCACAGGTTCCCTTCACAGGACAATTGCCTTTGTGCTGACAAGTGCGTTTCCAGTAAAGAAACCTGGAGGTTGCCATTCTTTAGTGGTGCTCATACTTCGGTTATCTTCAGTGAATTGGCGAACCCTTTTGACCAATAGTGTCAAGCTAACGTTCCCCTTGTATCATGACACAGTTTGGCATGCAGCTGAATCCCTGTAGCCTTATCCAGTGTGGTTCTTGAGCTCTAGGAAGCATTGCAGGTGTCTTAGTAGTGGCAGATCTGCCGTAGGATGAGAAACGTACAAGAATGATGGCCTGTGTGTTTTGGGAGTTGTGAGCAGTGCAGCCTTGGGAACAGTTAGATGCCGAGTCATGGGGGTGAAGGTCTTCTTTTGTTAAACCTCTAGAATGTGGTAAGTTGAAGCAACTCAGCTATCTCCCATCTGAAGCACCTTCGTGATACAAAATAGAGAAATAAACAACAGGGTCAATGCTCTGCGGTCCCTTTTGAAAATAAGGCTCGAAGGGAAACTTTATTTTCTTCATTGGGATTTAGAGAGCTGCAGGCTCAATTCTCCCTGACAAACACTGTAGTTGCAAATGTTCTCTTCATAGCAAAATTGCCTTTGTGATGACAAGTGAATTCCTAGGAAAGAAACTTGGAGGTCGCCATTCTTTGGTAGGTGCTCGTCCTTCAGTAATCTTCAGTGAATTTGAAAACCCGTTTGACCACTAGCCTCAAGCTAACGTTCCTCGTGTATCATGCTACAGGTTAGCATGCAGCAGAATCCATATAGCCTTATTCAGATTGGTTCCTGAGCTCTAGGAAGCATTCCAGTTCTCTTAGTACTGGCGGGTCTGCACTAGGATGGGAAACGTACAGGAACTACGGCCTGTGAGTTTGGGGACTTGTGAGCCATTCACCAATGGGAACAGTTAGATGCCGAGTCATGGGCATTGAAGGGCTTCTATTTTTAAACTCCTAGATTGTGGTAGGTTGAAACAACTCAAGTATCTCCCTTCTAAAGCACCTTGGAAATGCAAAATAGAGAAGGAAACATCAGAGTTAATGCTCTGTGGGCCCTTCTGAATATAAGTCTTGTAGGGATACTTTATTTTCCTCATTGGGATTTCGAGAGTTGCAGGATCAATTCTGACTATGAAGCACTGTACTTCCACACGTTCCCTTCTTGGCACAATTGCCTTTGTGATGACAAGCGAATTTCTAGGAAAGAAACCTGGAGGTTGCCATTCTTTGGTAGTTGCTTATCCTTCGGTAATCTTCAGTGAATTGGCGAACCCTTTTGACCACTAGCGTCAAGATAACGTTCCTCTTGTATCATGACGCAGATTGGCATGCAGCTAAATCCCTGTAGCCTTATCAAGTGTGTTTATTGAACTCTAGGAAGCATTCCAAGTCTCTTACTAGTGGCATATCTGCACTAGGATGAGAAACGTACAAGAACACGGCCTGAGTGTTTGGGGAGTTGTGAGCAGTGCAGCGTTGGGAACAGCTAGATGCCAAATCATGGGGGTGAATGTCTTCTTTTGTTAAACCTGAGGAATGTGATAAGTTGAAGAAACTCAAGTATCTCCCTTCTTAAGCACCTTGGAGGTACAACATAGAGAAAGAAACAGCAGGGTCAATGCTCTGCGGGCCCTTTTGAAAATAAGGCTTCAAGGGAAACTTTATTTTCTTAATTGGGATTTAGAGAGTTACGGGTTGAATTCTCCCAGAGAAACAGTGTAGTTGCACATGTTCTCTTCATAGCACAATTGCCTTTGTGATGACAAGTGAGATTTTAAGAAAGAAACTTGGGGGTTGCCATTCCTTGGTAGGTGCTCGTCCTTCGGTAATATTCAGTGAATTAGCGACCCCGTTTGACCACTAGTGTCAAGCTGACGTTTCTCTTGTATCATGACTCAGATTGGCATGCAGCTGAAACCCTGTAGCCTTATCCATTTTGGTTATTGAGCTCTAGGAAGCATTCCAGCTCTCTTAGTATTGGCAGATCTGCACTACTATGACAAACGTACAAGACGACGGCCTGTGTGTTTTGGGATTTGTGAGCAGTGCTGCATTGGGAACACCTATATGCCGAGTCATGGGGTGAAGGGCTTCTTTTGTTAAACCTCTAGAACTTGGTAAGTTGAAACAACTCAAGTATCTCCCATCTAAAGCACATTGGAGGTACAAAATAGAGAAAGAAAGAGCAGGATCAAGTCTCTGCGGGCCCTTCTGCAAATAAGGCTTGAAGGGAAACTTTATTTTCTTAATTGGGATTTAGATAATTACGGGCTCAATTCTCCCAGACAAACAGTCTAGTTGCACCTGTTCTCTTCATAGCAAAATTGCCTTTGTGATGACAAGTGAGTTTCAAGGAAAGACACTTGGAGGTTGCAATTCTTTGGTAGGTGCTCATCTTTCGGTAATCTTCAGTGAATTGGCGAACCCGTTTGACCACTAGCATCAAGCTAACGTTCCTCGTGTATCATGCCACAGGTTAGCATGCAGCAGAATCCATATAGCCTTATTCAGATTGGTTCCTGAGGTCTAGGAAGCATTCCAGGTCTCTTAGTACTGGCGGGTCTGCACTAGGATGGGAAACGTACAAGAACTACAGCCTGTGATTTCGGGGAGTTCTGAGCAATGAACCAATGGAAACAGTTAGATCCCGAGTCGTGGGCAGTGAAGGGCTTTTGTTTTTAAACTCCTAGATTGTGGTATGTTGAAACAACTCAAGTATCTCCCTTCTAAAGCACCTTCGAGATGCAAAATAGAGAAGGAGACAGCAGGGTCAATGCTCTGCGGGCACTTTTGAAAATAAGGTTTGAAGGGATACTTTATTTTCCTCATTGGAATTTAGAGAGTTGTGGGATCAATTCTCACTATGAAGCATTGTACTTCCACACGTTCCCTTCACGGCTCAATTGCCTTTGTGATGACAAGTGAGTTTCTAGTAAAGAAACTTGGAGGTTTCCATTCTTTGGTGGTGCTCATCCTTCGGTAATCTTCAGTGAATTGGCGAAACCGTTTGACCAATGGTGTCAAGGTAACGTTCCTCTTCTATCATGACACAGATTGGCATGCAGCTGAATCTCTGTAGCCTTGTCCATTGTGGTTCTTGAGCTCTAGGAAGCATTCCAGGCCTCTTAGTAGTGGCAGATCTGCACTAGGTTGAGAAACGTACAAGTGGACGACCTGTGTGCTTTGTGAGTTGTGAGCAGTGCAGCGTTGGGAAAAGCTGGATGCCGAGTCATTGGGGTGACGGTCTCCTTTTGTTAAAACTCTAGAATATGGTAAGTTGAAGCAACTCAAGTATCTCCCTTCTAAAGCACCTTGGAGGTACAAAATAGAGAAAGAAACAGCAGGGTCAAGGCTCTGCGGGCCCTTTTGAAAATAAGGCTTGAAGGGAAACTTTATTTTCTTCATTGGGATTTAGAGAGTTACGGACTCAGTTCTCCCAGAGAAACAGTGTAGTTGCACGTGTTTTCTTCATAGCACAATTGCCTTTGGAATGACAAGTGAGTGTCTAGGAAAGAAACTTGGAGGTTGCCATTCTTTGGTAGGTGCTCGTCCTTCGGTAATCTTCAGGGAATTGGCGATCCCGTTTGGCCACTAGCGTCAAACTAACGTTCCTCTTATATCAAGACATAGATTGGCATGCAGCTGAATCCCTGTAGACTTATCCAGAGTGGTTCTTGAGCTCTAGGAAGTATTGCAGGTCTCTTAGTAGTGGCAGATCTGCACTAGGATGAGAAACATGCAAGAAGTCTGGCCTGTGTGTTTGGGGAGTTGTGAGCAGTGCAGCCTTGGGAACAGCTAGATGCCGAGTCATGGGGTTGAAGGTCTTCTTTTGTTAAAGCTGAAGAATGTGGTAAGTCGAAGCAACTCAAGTATCTCCCTTCTAAAGCACCTTGGAGGTATAACATAGAGAAAGAAACAGCAGGGTCAATGCTCTGCGGGCCCTTTTGAAAATAAGGCTTGAAGGGAAACTTTATTTTCTTCATTGGGATTTAGAGAGTTACGGGCTGAATTCTCCCAGACAAACAGTGTAGTTGCACATGTTCTCTTCATAGCACAATTGACTTTGTGATGACTAGTGACTGTCGAGGAAAGAAACTTGGAGGTTGCTATTCTTTGGTAGGTGCTCGTCCTTCGGTAATCTTCAGTGAATTGGCGAACCCGTTTGACCACTAGCGTCAAACTAACCTTTCTCTTGTATCATGACACAGATTGGCATGCAGCGTAATCCCTGTAGCCTTATCCAGTGTGGTTCTTGAGCTCTAGGAAGCATTCCAGGTCACTTAGTATTGGCAGATCTGCACTACTTTGAGAAACGTACAACAGGACGGCCTGTGTGTTTGGGGAGTTGTGAGCAGTGCAGCGTTGGGAACAGCAAGATACCGAGTCATGGTGGTGAAGGTCTTCTTTCGTGAAACCTCTAGAATGTGGTAAGTTGAAAGAACTCAAGTATCTCCCTTCTAAAGCACTTTGGTGGTACAAAATAGAGAAAGAAACAGCAGGGTCAATACTCTGCGCACCCTTTTGAAAATAAGGCTTGAAGGGAAACTTAATTTCCTCATTGGAATTTAGAGAGTTGTGGGCTCAATTCTCCCTGAGAAACACTGTTGTTGCACAAGTTCCCTTCACAGGACAATTGCCTTTGTGCTGACAAGTGCGTTTCTAGTAAAGAAACCTGGAGGTTGCCATTCTTTAGTGGTGCTCATACTTCGGTTATCTTCAGTGAATTGGCGAACCCTTTTGACCAATAGTGTCAAGCTAAAGATCCCCTTGTATCATGACACAGATTGGCATGCAGCTGAATCCCTGTAGCCTTATCCAGTGTGGTTCTTGAGCTCTAGGAAGCATTGCAGGTGTCTTAGTAGTGGCAGATCTGCCGTAGGATGAGAAACGTACAAGAATGATGGCCTGTGTGTTTTGGGAGTTGTGAGCAGTGCAGCCTTGGGAACAGCTAGATGCCGAGTCATGGGGGTGAAGGTCTTCTTTTGTTAAACCTCTAGAATGTGGTAAGTTGAAGCAACTCAGCTATCTCCCATCTGAAGCACCTTGGTGATACAAAATAGAGAAATAAACAACATGGTCAATGCTCTGCGGTCCCTTTTCAAAATAAGGCTCGAAGGGAAACTTTATTTTCTTCATTAGGATTAAGAGAGCTGCAGGCTCAATTCTCCCTGACAAACACTGTAGTTGCAAATGTTCTCTTCATAGCAAAATTGCCTTTGTGATGACAAGTGAATTCCTGGGAAAGAAACTTGGAGGTCGCCATTCTTTGGTAGGTGCTCGTCCTTCAGTAATCTTCAGTGAATTTGAAAACCCGTTTGACCACTAGCCTCAAGCTAACGTTCCTCGTGTATCATGCTACAGGTTAGCATGCAGCAGAATCCATATAGCCTTATTCAGATTGGTTCCTGAGCTCTAGGAAGCATTCCAGTTCTCTTAGTACTGGCGGGTCTGCACTAGGATGGGAAACGTACAGGAACTACGGCCTGTGAGTTTGGGGACTTGTGAGCCATTCACCAATGGGAACAGTTAGATGCCGAGTCATGGGCATTGAAGGGCTTCTATTTTTAAACTCCTAGATTGTGGTAGGTTGAAACAACTCAAGTATCTCCCTTCTAAAGCACCTTGGAAATGCAAAATAGAGAAGGAAACATCAGAGTTAATGCTCTGTGGGCCCTTCTGAAAATAAGTCTTGTAGGGATACTTTATTTTCCTCATTGGGATTTCGAGAGTTGCAGGATCAATTCTGACTATGAAGCACTGTACTTCCACACGTTCCCTTCTTGGCACAATTGCCTTTGTGATGACAAGCGAATTTCTAGGAAAGAAACCTGGAGGTTGCCATTCTTTGGTAGTTGCTTATCCTTCGGTAATCTTCAGTGAATTGGCGAAACCTTTTGACCACTAGCGTCAGGATAACGTTCCTCTTGTATCATGACGCAGATTGGCATGCAGCTAAATCCCTGTAGCCTTATCAACTGTGTTCATTGAACTCTAGGAAGCATTCCAAGTCTCTTACTAGTGGCATATCTGCACTAGGATGAGAAACGTACAAGAACACGGCCTGAGTGTTTGGGGAGTTGTGAGCAGTGCAGCGTTGGGAACAGCTAGATGCCAAATCATGGGGGTGAATGTCTTCTTTTGTTAAAGCTGAGGAATGTGATAAGTTGAAAAAACTCAAGTATCTCCCTTCTTAAGCACCTTGGAGGTACAACATAGAGAAAGAAACAGCAGGGTCAATGCTCTGCGAGCCCTTTTGAAAATAAGGCTTCAAGGGAACCTTTATTTTCTTAATTGGGATTTAGAGAGTTACGGGCTGAATTCTCCCAGAGAAACAGTGTAGTTGCACATGTTCTCTTCATAGCACAATTGCCTTTGTGATGACAAGTGAGATTTTAAGAAAGAAACTTGGGGGTTGCCATTCTTTGGTAGGTGCTCGTCCTTCGGTAATATTCAGTGAATTAGCGACCCCGTTTGACCACTAGTGTCAAGCTGACGTTTCTCTTGTATTATGACACAGATTGGCATGCAGCTGAAACCCTGTAGCCTTATCCATTGTGGTTATTGAGCTCTAGGAAGCATTCCAGCTCTCTTAGTATTGGCAGATCTGCACTACTATGACAAACGTACAAGAGGACGGCCTGTGTGTTTTGGGATTTGTGAGCAGTGCAGCATTGGGAACACCAATATGCCGAGTCATGGGGTGAAGGGCTTCTTTTGTTAAATCTCTAGAACTTGGTAAGTTGAAACAACTCAAGTATCTCCCATCTAAAGCACATTGGAGGTACAAAATAGAGAAAGAAAGAGCAGGATTAAGGCTCTGCGGGCCCTTCTGCAAATAAGGCTTGAAGGGAAACTTTATTTTCTTAATTGGGATTTAGATAATTACGGGCTCAATTCTCCCAGACAAACAGTCTAGTTGCACCTGTTCTCTTCATAGCAAAATTGCCTTTGTGATGACAAGTGAGTTTCAAGGAAAGACACTTGGAGGTTGCAATTCTTTGGTAGGTACTCATCTTTCGGTAATCTTCAGTGAATTGGCGAACTCGTTTGACCACTAGCGTCAAGCTAACGTTCCTCGTGTATCATGCCACAGGTTAGCATGCAGCAGAATCCATATAGCCTTATTCAGATTGGTTCCTGAGCTCTAGGAAGCATTCCAGGTCTCTTAGTACTGGCGGGTCTGCACTAGGATGGGAAACGTACAAGAACTACGGCCTGTGATTTCGGGGAGTTCTGAGCAATGAACCAATGGGTACAGTTAGATCCCGAGTCGTGGGCAGTGAAGGGCTTCTGTTTTTAAACTCCTAGATTGTGGTATGTTGAAACAACTCAAGTTTCTCCCTTCTAAAGCACCTTCGAGATGCAAAATAGAGAAGGAGACAGCAGGGTCAATGCTCTGCGGGCACTTTTGAAAATAAGGTTTGAAGGGATACTTTATTTTCCTCATTGGAATGTAGAGAGTTGTGGGATCAATTCTCACTATGAAGCATTGTACTTCCACACGTTCACTTCACGGCTCAATTGCCTTTGTGATGACAAGTGAGTTTCTAGTAAAGAAACTTGGAGGTTTCCATTCTTTGGTGGTGCTCATCCTTCGGTAATCTTCAGTGAATTGGCGAAACCGTTTGACCAATGATGTCAAGGTAACGTTCCTCTTCTATCATGACACAGATTGGCATGCAGCTGAATCTCTGTAGCCTTGTCCATTGTGGTTCTTGAGCTCCAGGAAGCATTCCAGGCCTCTTAGTAGTGGCAGATCTGCACTAGGTTGAGAAACGTACAAGTGTACGACCTGTGTGCTTTGTGAGTTGTGAGCAGTGCAGCGTTGGGAAAAGCTGGATGCCGAGTCATGGGGGTGACGGTCTCCTTTTGTTAAAACTCTAGAATATGGTAAGTTGAAGCAACTCAAGTATCTCCCTTCTAAAGCACCTTGGAGGTACAAAATAGAGAAAGAAACAGCAGAGTCAAGGCTCTGCGGGCCCTTTTGAAAATAAGGCTTGAAGGGAAACTTTATTTTCTTCATTGGGATTTAGAGAGTTACGGACTCAGTTCTCCCAGAGAAACAGTGTAGTTGCACGTGTTTTCTTCATAGCACAATTGCCTTTGGAATGACAAGTGAGTGTCTAGGAAAGAAACTTGGAGGTTGCCATTCTTTGGTAGGTGCTCGTCCTTCGGTAATCTTCAGGGAATTGGCGATCCCGTTTGGCCACTAGCGTCAAACTAACGTTCCTCTTATATCATGACACAGATTGGCATGCAGCTGAATCCCTGTAGACTTATCCAGAGTGGTTCTTGAGCTCTAGGAAGCATTGCAGGTGTCTTAGTAGTGGCAGATCTGCCGTAGGATAAGAAACGTACAAGAATGATGGCCTGTGTGTTTTGGGAGTTGTGAGCAGTGCAGCCTTGGGAACAGTTAGATGCCGAGTCATGGGGGTGAAGGTCTTCTTTTGTTAAACCTCTAGAATGTGGTAAGTTGAAGCATCTCAGCTATCTCCCATCTGAAGCACCTTCGTGATACAAAATAGAGAAATAAACAACAGGGTCAATGCTCTGCGGTCCCTTTTGAAAATAAGGCTCGAAGGGAAACTTTATTTTCTTCATTGGGATTTAGAGAGCTGCAGGCTCAATTCTCCCTGACAAACACTGTAGTTGCAAATGTTCTCTTCATAGCAAAATTGCCTTTGTGATGACAAGTGAATTCCTAGGAAAGAAACTTGGAGGTCGCCATTCTTTGGTAGGTGCTCGTCCTTCAGTAATCTTCAGTGAATTTGAAAACCCGTTTGACCACTAGCCTCAAGCTAACGTTCCTCGTGTATCATGCTACAGGTTAGCATGCAGCAGAATCCATATAGCCTTATTCAGATTGGTTCCTGAGCTCTAGGAAGCATTCCAGTTCTCTTAGTACTGGCGGGTCTGCACTAGGATGGGAAACGTACAGGAACTACGGCCTGTGAGTTTGGGGACTTGTGAGCCATTCACCAATGGGAACAGTTAGATGCCGAGTCATGGGCATTGAAGGGCTTCTATTTTTAAACTCCTAGATTGTGGTAGGTTGAAACAACTCAAGTATCTCCCTTCTAAAGCACCTTGGAAATGCAAAATAGAGAAGGAAACATCAGAGTTAATGCTCTGTGGGCCCTTCTGAATATAAGTCTTGTAGGGATACTTTATTTTCCTCATTGGGATTTCGAGAGTTGCAGGATCAATTCTGACTATGAAGCACTGTACTTCCACACGTTCCATTCTTGGCACAATTGCCTTTGTGATGACAAGCGAATTTCTAGGAAAGAAACCTGGAGGTTGCCATTCTTTGGTAGTTGCTTATCCTTCGGTAATCTTCAGTGAATTGGCGAACCCTTTTGACCACTAGCGTCAAGATAACGTTCCTCTTGTTTCATGACGCAGATTGGCATGCAGCTAAATCCCTGTAGCCTTATCAAGTGTGTTTATTGAACTTTAGGAAGCATTCCAAGTCTCTTACTACTGGCATATCTGCACTAGGATGAGAAACGTACAAGAACACGGCCTGAGTGTTTGGGGAGTTGTGAGCAGTGCAGCGTTGGGAACAGCTAGATGCCCAATCATGGGGGTGAATGTCTTCTTTTGTTAAACCTGAGGAATGTGATAAGTTGAAGAAACTCAAGTATCTCCCTTCTTAAGCACCTTGGAGGTACAACATAGAGAAAGAAACAGCAGGGTCAATGCTCTGCGGGCCCTTTTGAAAATAAGGCTTCAAGGGAAACTTTATTTTCTTAATTGGGATTTAGAGAGTTACGGGTTGAATTCTCCCAGAGAAACAGTGTAGTTGCACATGTTCTCTTCATAGCACAATTGCCTTTGTGATGACAAGTGAGATTTTAAGAAAGAAACTTGGGGGTTGCCATTCCTTGGTAGGTGCTCGTCCTTCGGTAATATTCAGTGAATTAGCGACCCCGTTTGACCACTAGTGTCAAGCTGACGTTTCTCTTGTATCATGACACAGATTGGCATGCAGCTGAAACCCTGTAGCCTTATCCATTGTGGTTATTGAGCTCTAGGAAGCATTCCAGCTCTCTTAGTATTGGCAGATCTGCACTACTATGACAAACGTACAAGACGACGGCCTGTGTGTTTTGGGATTTGTGAGCAGTGCTGCATTGGGAACACCTATATGCCGAGTCATGGGGTGAAGGGCTTCTTTTGTTAAACCTCTAGAACTTGGTAAGTTGAAACAACTCAAGTATCTCCCATCTAAAGCACATTGGAGGTACAAAATAGAGAAAGAAAGAGCAGGATCAAGTCTCTGCGGGCCCTTCTGCAAATAAGGCTTGAAGGGAAACTTTATTTTCTTAATTGGGATTTAGATAATTACGGGCTCAATTCTCCCAGACAAACAGTCTAGTTGCACCTGTTCTCTTCATAGCAAAATTGCCTTTGTGATGACAAGTGAGTTTCAAGGAAAGACACTTGGAGGTTGCAATTCTTTGGTAGGTGCTCATCTTTCGGTAATCTTCAGTGAATTGGCGAACCCGTTTGACCACTAGCATCAAGCTAACGTTCCTCGTGTATCATGCCACAGGTTAGCATGCAGCAGAATCCATATAGCCTTATTCAGATTGGTTCCTGAGGTCTAGGAAGCATTCCAGGTCTCTTAGTACTGGCGGGTCTGCACTAGGATGGGAAACGTACAAGAACTACAGCCTGTGATTTCGGGGAGTTCTGAGCAATGAACCAATGGAAACAGTTAGATCCCGAGTCGTGGGCAGTGAAGGGCTTCTGTTTTTAAACTCCTAGATTGTGGTATGTTGAAACAACTCAAGTATCTCCCTTCTAAAGCACCTTCGAGATGCAAAATAGAGAAGGAGACAGCAGGGTCAATGCTCTGCGGGCACTTTTGAAAATAAGGTTTGAAGGGATACTTTATTTTCCTCATTGGAATTTAGAGAGTTGTGGGATCAATTCTCACTATGAAGCATTGTACTTCCACACGTTCCCTTCACGGCTCAATTGCCTTTGTGATGACAAGTGAGTTTCTAGTAAAGAAACTTGGAGGTTTCCATTCTTTGGTGGTGCTCATCCTTCGGTAATCTTCAGTGAATTGGCGAAACCGTTTGACCAATGGTGTCAAGGTAACGTTCCTCTTCTATCATGACACAGATTGGCATGCAGCTGAATCTCTGTAGCCTTGTCCATTGTGGTTCTTGAGCTCTAGGAAGCATTCCAGGCCTCTTAGTAGTGGCAGATCTGCACTAGGTTGAGAAACGTACAAGTGGACGACCTGTGTGCTTTGTGAGTTGTGAGCAGTGCAGCGTTGGGAAAAGCTGGATGCCGAGTCATTGGGGTGACGGTCTCCTTTTGTTAAAACTCTAGAATATGGTAAGTTGAAGCAACTCAAGTATCTCCCTTCTAAAGCACCTTGGAGGTACAAAATAGAGAAAGAAACAGCAGGGTCAAGGCTCTGCGGGCCCTTTTGAAAATAAGGCTTGAAGGGAAACTTTATTTTCTTCATTGGGATTTAGAGAGTTACGGACTCAGTTCTCCCAGAGAAACAGTGTAGTTGCACGTGTTTTCTTCATAGCACAATTGCCTTTGGAATGACAAGTGAGTGTCTAGGAAAGAAACTTGGAGGTTGCCATTCTTTGGTAGGTGCTCGTCCTTCGGTAATCTTCAGGGAATTGGCGATCCCGTTTGGCCACTAGCGTCAAACTAACGTTCCTCTTATATCAAGACATAGATTGGCATGCAGCTGAATCCCTGTAGACTTATCCAGAGTGGTTCTTGAGCTCTAGGAAGTATTGCAGGTCTGTTAGTAGTGGCAGATCTGCACTAGGATGAGAAACATGCAAGAAGTCTGGCCTGTGTGTTTGGGGAGTTGTGAGCAGTGCAGCCTTGGGAACAGCTAGATGCCGAGTCATGGGGTTGAAGGTCTTCTTTTGTTAAAGCTGAAGAATGTGGTAAGTCGAAGCAACTCAAGTATCTCCCTTCTAAAGCACCTTGGAGGTATAACATAGAGAAAGAAACAGCAGGGTCAATGCTCTGCGGGCCCTTTTGAAAATAAGGCTTGAAGGGAAACTTTATTTTCTTCATTGGGATTTAGAGAGTTACGGGCTGAATTCTCCCAGACAAACAGTGTAGTTGCACATGTTCTCTTCATAGCACAATTGACTTTGTGATGACTAGTGACTGTCGAGGAAAGAAACTTGGAGGTTGCTATTCTTTGGTAGGTGCTCGTCCTTCGGTAATCTTCAGTGAATTGGCGAACCCGTTTGACCACTAGCGTCAAACTAACCTTTCTCTTGTATCATGACACAGATTGGCATGCAGCGTAATCCCTGTAGCCTTATCCAGTGTGGTTCTTGAGCTCTAGGAAGCATTCCAGGTCACTTAGTATTGGCAGATCTGCACTACTTTGAGAAACGTACAACAGGACGGCCTGTGTGTTTGGGGAGTTGTGAGCAGTGCAGCGTTGGGAACAGCAAGATACCGAGTCATGGTGGTGAAGGTCTTCTTTCGTGAAACCTCTAGAATGTGGTAAGTTGAAAGAACTCAAGTATCTCCCTTCTAAAGCACTTTGGTGGTACAAAATAGAGAAAGAAACAGCAGGGTCAATACTCTGCGCACCCTTTTGAAAATAAGGCTTGAAGGGAAACTTAATTTCCTCATTGGAATTTAGAGAGTTGTGGGCTCAATTCTCCCTGAGAAACACTGTTGTTGCACAAGTTCCCTTCACAGGACAATTGCCTTTGTGCTGACAAGTGCGTTTCTAGTAAAGAAACCTGGAGGTTGCCATTCTTTAGTGGTGCTCATACTTCGGTTATCTTCAGTGAATTGGCGAACCCTTTTGACCAATAGTGTCAAGCTAAAGATCCCCTTGTATCATGACACAGATTGGCATGCAGCTGAATCCCTGTAGCCTTATCCAGTGTGGTTCTTGAGCTCTAGGAAGCATTGCAGGTGTCTTAGTAGTGGCAGATCTGCCGTAGGATGAGAAACGTACAAGAATGATGGCCTGTGTGTTTTGGGAGTTGTGAGCAGTGCAGCCTTGGGAACAGCTAGATGCCGAGTCATGGGGGTGAAGGTCTTCTTTTGTTAAACCTCTAGAATGTGGTAAGTTGAAGCAACTCAGCTATCTCCCATCTGAAGCACCTTGGTGGTACAAAATAGAGAAATAAACAACATGGTCAATGCTCTGCGGTCCCTTTTCAAAATAAGGCTCGAAGGGAAACTTTATTTTCTTCATTAGGATTAAGAGAGCTGCAGGCTCAATTCTCCCTGACAAACACTGTAGTTGCAAATGTTCTCTTCATAGCAAAATTGCCTTTGTGATGACAAGTGAATTCCTGGGAAAGAAACTTGGAGGTCGCCATTCTTTGGTAGGTGCTCGTCCTTCAGTAATCTTCAGTGAATTTGAAAACCCGTTTGACCACTAGCCTCAAGCTAACGTTCCTCGTGTATCATGCTACAGGTTAGCATGCAGCAGAATCCATATAGCCTTATTCAGATTGGTTCCTGAGCTCTAGGAAGCATTCCAGTTCTCTTAGTACTGGCGGGTCTGCACTAGGATGGGAAACGTACAGGAACTACGGCCTGTGAGTTTGGGGACTTGTGAGCCATTCACCAATGGGAACAGTTAGATGCCGAGTCATGGGCATTGAAGGGCTTCTATTTTTAAACTCCTAGATTGTGGTAGGTTGAAACAACTCAAGTATCTCCCTTCTAAAGCACCTTGGAAATGCAAAATAGAGAAGGAAACATCAGAGTTAATGCTCTGTGGGCCCTTCTGAAAATAAGTCTTGTAGGGATACTTTATTTTCCTCATTGGGATTTCGAGAGTTGCAGGATCAATTCTGACTATGAAGCACTGTACTTCCACACGTTCCCTTCTTGGCACAATTGCCTTTGTGATGACAAGCGAATTTCTAGGAAAGAAACCTGGAGGTTGCCATTCTTTGGTAGTTGCTTATCCTTCGGTAATCTTCAGTGAATTGGCGAACCCTTTTGACCACTAGCGTCAGGATAACGTTCCTCTTGTATCATGACGCAGATTGGCATGCAGCTAAATCCCTGTAGCCTTATCAAGTGTGTTCATTGAACTCTAGGAAGCATTCCAAGTCTCTTACTAGTGGCATATCTGCACTAGGATGAGAAACGTACAAGAACACGGCCTGAGTGTTTGGGGAGTTGTGAGCAGTGCAGCGTTGGGAACAGCTAGATGCCAAATCATGGGGGTGAATGTCTTCTTTTGTTAAAGCTGAGGAATGTGATAAGTTGAAAAAACTCAAGTATCTCCCTTCTTAAGCACCTTGGAGGTACAACATAGAGAAAGAAACAGCAGGGTCAATGCTCTGCGAGCCCTTTTGAAAATAAGGCTTCAAGGGAACCTTTATTTTCTTAATTGGGATTTAGAGAGTTACGGGCTGAATTCTCCCAGAGAAACAGTGTAGTTGCACATGTTCTCTTCATAGCACAATTGCCTTTGTGATGACAAGTGAGATTTTAAGAAAGAAACTTGGGGGTTGCCATTCTTTGGTAGGTGCTCGTCCTTCGGTAATATTCAGTGAATTAGCGACCCCGTTTGACCACTAGTGTCAAGCTGACGTTTCTCTTGTATTATGACACAGATTGGCATGCAGCTGAAACCCTGTAGCCTTATCCATTGTGGTTATTGAGCTCTAGGAAGCATTCCAGCTCTCTTAGTATTGGCAGATCTGCACTACTATGACAAACGTACAAGAGGACGGCCTGTGTGTTTTGGGATTTGTGAGCAGTGCAGCATTGGGAACACCAATATGCCGAGTCATGGGGTGAAGGGCTTCTTTTGTTAAATCTCTAGAACTTGGTAAGTTGAAACAACTCAAGTATCTCCCATCTAAAGCACATTGGAGGTACAAAATAGAGAAAGAAAGAGCAGGATTAAGGCTCTGCGGGCCCTTCTGCAAATAAGGCTTGAAGGGAAACTTTATTTTCTTAATTGGGATTTAGATAATTACGGGCTCAATTCTCCCAGACAAACAGTCTAGTTGCACCTGTTCTCTTCATAGCAAAATTGCCTTTGTGATGACAAGTGAGTTTCAAGGAAAGACACTTGGAGGTTGCAATTCTTTGGTAGGTACTCATCTTTCGGTAATCTTCAGTGAATTGGCGAACTCGTTTGACCACTAGCGTCAAGCTAACGTTCCTCGTGTATCATGCCACAGGTTAGCATGCAGCAGAATCCATATAGCCTTATTCAGATTGGTTCCTGAGCTCTAGGAAGCATTCCAGGTCTCTTAGTACTGGCGGGTCTGCACTAGGATGGGAAACGTACAAGAACTACGGCCTGTGATTTCGGGGAGTTCTGAGCAATGAACCAATGGGTACAGTTAGATCCCGAGTCGTGGGCAGTGAAGGGCTTCTGTTTTTAAACTCCTAGATTGTGGTATGTTGAAACAACTCAAGTTTCTCCCTTCTAAAGCACCTTCGAGATGCAAAATAGAGAAGGAGACAGCAGGGTCAATGCTCTGCGGGCACTTTTGAAAATAAGGTTTGAAGGGATACTTTATTTTCCTCATTGGAATGTAGAGAGTTGTGGGATCAATTCTCACTATGAAGCATTGTACTTCCACACGTTCCCTTCACGGCTCAATTGCCTTTGTGATGACAAGTGAGTTTCTAGTAAAGAAACTTGGAGGTTTCCATTCTTTGGTGGTGCTCATCCTTCGGTAATCTTCAGTGAATTGGCGAAACCGTTTGACCAATGATGTCAAGGTAACGTTCCTCTTCTATCATGACACAGATTGGCATGCAGCTGAATCTCTGTAGCCTTGTCAATTGTGGTTCTTGAGCTCCAGGAAGCATTCCAGGCCTCTTAGTAGTGGCAGATCTGCACTAGGTTGAGAAACGTACAAGTGTACGACCTGTGTGCTTTGTGAGTTGTGAGCAGTGCAGCGTTGGGAAAAGCTGGATGCCGAGTCATGGGGGTGACGGTCTCCTTTTGTTAAAACTCTAGAATATGGTAAGTTGAAGCAACTCAAGTATCTCCCTTCTAAAGCACCTTGGAGGTACAAAATAGAGAAAGAAACAGCAGGGTCAAGGCTCTGCGGGCCCTTTTGAAAATAAGGCTTGAAGGGAAACTTTATTTTCTTCATTGGGATTTAGAGAGTTACGGACTCAGTTCTCCCAGAGAAACAGTGTAGTTGCACGTGTTTTCTTCATAGCACAATTGCCTTTGGAATGACAAGTGAGTGTCTAGGAAAGAAACTTGGAGGTTGCCATTCTTTGGTAGGTGCTCGTCCTTCGGTAATCTTCAGGGAATTGGCGATCCCGTTTGGCCACTAGCGTCAAACTAACGTTCCTCTTATATCATGACACAGATTGGCATGCAGCTGAATCCCTGTAGACTTATCCAGAGTGGTTCTTGAGCTCTAGGAAGTATTGCAGGTCTCTTAGTAGTGGCAGATCTGCACTAGGATGAGAAACATGCAAGAAGTCTGGCCTGTGTGTTTGGGGAGTTGTGAGCAGTGCAGCCTTGGGAACAGCTAGATGCCGAGTCATGGGGTTGAAGGTCTTCTTTTGTTAAAGCTGAAGAATGTGGTAAGTCGAAGCAACTCAAGTATCTCCCTTCTAAAGCACCTTGGAGGTATAACATAGAGAAAGAAACAGCAGGGTCAATGCTCTGCGGGCCCTTTTGAAAATAAGGCTTGAAGGGAAACTTTATTTTCTTCATTGGGATTTAGAGAGTTACGGGCTGAATTCTCCCAGACAAACAGTGTAGTTGCACATATTCTCTTCATAGCACAATTGACTTTGTGATGACTAGTGACTGTCGAGGAAAGAAACTTGGAGGTTGCTATTCTTTGTTAGGTGCTCGTCCTTCGGTAATCTTCAGTGAATTGGCGAACCCGTTTGACCACTAGCGTCAAACTAACCTTTCTCTTGTATCATGACACAGATTGGCATGCAGCGTAATCCCTGTAGCCTTATCCAGTGTGGTTCTTGAGCTCTAGGAAGCATTCCAGGTCACTTAGTATTGGCAGATCTGCACTACTTTGAGAAACGTACAACAGGACGGCCTGTGTGTTTGGGGAGTTGTGAGCAGTGCAGCGTTGGGAACAGCAAGATACCGAGTCATGGTGGTGAAGGTCTTCTTTCGTGAAACCTCTAGAATGTGGTAAGTTGAAAGAACTCAAGTATCTCCCTTCTAAAGCACTTTGGTGGTACAAAATAGAGAAAGAAACAGCAGGGTCAATACTCTGCGCACCCTTTTGAAAATAAGGCTTGAAGGGAAACTTAATTTCCTCATTGGAATTTAGAGAGTTGTGGGCTCAATTCTCCCTGAGAAACACTGTTGTTGCACAAGTTCCCTTCACAGGACAATTGCCTTTGTGCTGACAGGTGAGTTTCCAGTAAAGAAACCTGGAGGTTGCCATTCTTTAGTGGTGCTCATACTTCGGTTATCTTCAGTGAATTGGCGAACCCTTTTGACCAATAGTGTCAAGCTAACGTTCCCCTTGTAACATGACACAGATTGGCATGCATCTGAATCCCTGTAGCCTTATCCAGTGTGGTTCTTGAGCTCTAGGAAGCATTGCAGGTGTCTTAGTAGTGGCAGATCTGCCGTAGGATGAGAAACGTACAAGAAGGATGGCCTGTGTGTTTTGGGAGTTGTGAGCAGTGCAGCCTTGGGAACAGTTAGATGCCGAGTCATGGGGGTGAAGGTCTTCTTTTGTTAAACCTCTAGAATGTGGTAAGTTGAAGCAACTCAGCTATCTCCCATCTGAAGCACCTTCGTGATACAAAATAGAGAAATAAACAACAGGGTCAATGCTCTGCGGTCCCTTTTGAAAATAAGGCTCGAAGGGAAACTTTATTTTCTTCATTGGGATTTAGAGAGCTGCAGGCTCAATTCTCCCTGACAAACACTGTAGTTGCAAATGTTCTCTTCATAGCAAAATTGCCTTTGTGATGACAAGTGAATTCCTAGGAAAGAAACTTGGAGGTCGCCATTCTTTGGTAGGTGCTCGTCCTTCAGTAATCTTCAGTGAATTTGAAAACCCGTTTGACCACTAGCCTCAAGCTAACGTTCCTCGTGTATCATGCTACAGGTTAGCATGCAGCAGAATCCATATAGCCTTATTCAGATTGGTTCCTGAGCTCTAGGAAGCATTCCAGTTCTCTTAGTACTGGCGGGTCTGCACTAGGATGGGAAACGTACAGGAACTACGGCCTGTGAGTTTGGGGACTTGTGAGCCATTCACCAATGGGAACAGTTAGATGCCGAGTCATGGGCATTGAAGGGCTTCTATTTTTAAACTCCTAGATTGTGGTAGGTTGAAACAACTCAAGTATCTCCCTTCTAAAGCACCTTGGAAATGCAAAATAGAGAAGGAAACATCAGAGTTAATGCTCTGTGGGCCCTTCTGAATATAAGTCTTGTAGGGATACTTTATTTTCCTCATTGGGATTTCGAGAGTTGCAGGATCAATTCTGACTATGAAGCACTGTACTTCCACACGTTCCCTTCTTGGCACAATTGCCTTTGTGATGACAAGCGAATTTCTAGGAAAGAAACCTGGAGGTTGCCATTCTTTGGTAGTTGCTTATCCTTCGGTAATCTTCAGTGAATTGGCGAACCCTTTTGACCACTAGCGTCAAGATAACGTTCCTCTTGTATCATGACGCAGATTGGCATGCAGCTAAATCCCTGTAGCCTTATCAAGTGTGTTTATTGAACTCTAGGAAGCATTCCAAGTCTCTTACTAGTGGCATATCTGCACTAGGATGAGAAACGTACAAGAACACGGCCTGAGTGTTTGGGGAGTTGTGAGCAGTGCAGCGTTGGGAACAGCTAGATGCCAAATCATGGGGGTGAATGTCTTCTTTTGTTAAACCTGAGGAATGTGATAAGTTGAAGAAACTCAAGTATCTCCCTTCTTAAGCACCTTGGAGGTACAACATAGAGAAAGAAACAGCAGGGTCAATGCTCTGCGGGCCCTTTTGAAAATAAGGCTTCAAGGGAAACTTTATTTTCTTAATTGGGATTTAGAGAGTTACGGGTTGAATTCTCCCAGAGAAACAGTGTAGTTGCACATGTTCTCTTCATAGCACAATTGCCTTTGTGATGACAAGTGAGATTTTAAGAAAGAAACTTGGGGGTTGCCATTCCTTGGTAGGTGCTCGTCCTTCGGTAATATTCAGTGAATTAGCGACCCCGTTTGACCACTAGTGTCAAGCTGACGTTTCTCTTGTATCATGACACAGATTGGCATGCAGCTGAAACCCTGTAGCCTTATCCATTGTGGTTATTGAGCTCTAGGAAGCATTCCAGCTCTCTTAGTATTGGCAGATCTGCACTACTATGACAAACGTACAAGACGACGGCCTGTGTGTTTTGGGATTTGTGAGCAGTGCAGCATTGGGAACACCAATATGCCGAGTCATGGGGTGAAGGGCTTCTTTTGTTAAACCTCTAGAACTTGGTAAGTTGAAACAACTCAAGTATCTCCCATCTAAAGCACATTGGAGGTACAAAATAGAGAAAGAAAGAGCAGGATCAAGTCTCTGCGGGCCCTTCTGCAAATAAGGCTTGAAGGGAAACTTTATTTTCTTAATTGGGATTTAGATAATTACGGGTTCAATTCTCCCAGACAAACAGTCTAGTTGCACCTGTTCTCTTCATAGCAAAATTGCCTTTGTGATGACAAGTGAGTTTCAAGGAAAGACACTTGGAGGTTGCAATTCTTTGGTAGGTGCTCATCTTTCGGTAATCTTCAGTGAATTGGCGAACCCGTTTGACCACTAGCATCAAGCTAACGTTCCTCGTGTATCATGCCACAGGTTAGCATGCAGCAGAATCCATATAGCCTTATTCAGATTGGTTCCTGAGGTCTAGGAAGCATTCCAGGTCTCTTAGTACTGGCGGGTCTGCACTGGGATGGGAAACGTACAAGAACTACAGCCTGTGATTTCGGGGAGTTCTGAGCAATGAACCAATGGAAACAGTTAGATCCCGAGTCGTGGGCAGTGAAGGGCTTCTGTTTTTAAACTCCTAGATTGTGGTATGTTGAAACAACTCAAGTATCTCCCTTCTAAAGCACCTTCGAGATGCAAAATAGAGAAGGAGACAGCAGGGTCAATGCTCTGCGGGCACTTTTGAAAATAAGGTTTGAAGGGATACTTTATTTTCCTCATTGGAATTTAGAGAGTTGTGGGATCCATTCTCACTATGAAGCATTGTACTTCCACACGTTCCCTTCACGGCTCAATTGCCTTTGTGATGACAAGTGAGTTTCTAGTAAAGAAACTTGGAGGTTTCCATTCTTTGGTGGTGCTCATCCTTCGGTAATCTTCAGTGAATTGGCGAAACCGTTTGACCAATGGTGTCAAGGTAACGTTCCTCTTCTATCATGACACAGATTGGCATGCAGCTGAATCTCTGTAGCCTTGTCCATTGTGGTTCTTGAGCTCTAGGAAGCATTCCAGGCCTCTTAGTAGTGGCAGATCTGCACTAGGTTGAGAAACGTACAAGTGGACGACCTGTGTGCTTTGTGAGTTGTGAGCAGTGCAGCGTTGGGAAAAGCTGGATGCCGAGTCATTGGGGTGACGGTCTCCTTTTGTTAAAACTCTAGAATATGGTAAGTTGAAGCAACTCAAGTATCTCCCTTCTAAAGCACCTTGGAGGTACAAAATAGAGAAAGAAACAGCAGGGTCAAGGCTCTGCGGGCCCTTTTGAAAATAAGGCTTGAAGGGAAACTTTATTTTCTTCATTGGGATTTAGAGAGTTACGGACTCAGTTCTCCCAGAGAAACAGTGTAGTTGCACGTGTTTTCTTCATAGCACAATTGCCTTTGGAATGACAAGTGAGTGTCTAGGAAAGAAACTTGGAGGTTGCCATTCTTTGGTAGGTGCTCGTCCTTCGGTAATCTTCAGGGAATTGGCGATCCCGTTTGGCCACTAGCGTCAAACTAACGTTCCTCTTATATCAAGACATAGATTGGCATGCAGCTGAATCCCTGTAGACTTATCCAGAGTGGTTCTTGAGCTCTAGGAAGTATTGCAGGTCTCTTAGTAGTGGCAGATCTGCACTAGGATGAGAAACATGCAAGAAGTCTGGCCTGTGTGTTTGGGGAGTTGTGAGCAGTGCAGCCTTGGGAACAGCTAGATGCCGAGTCATGGGGTTGAAGGTCTTCTTTTGTTAAAGCTGAAGAATGTGGTAAGTCGAAGCAACTCAAGTATCTCCCTTCTAAAGCACCTTGGAGGTATAACATAGAGAAAGAAACAGCAGGGTCAATGCTCTGCGGGCCCTTTTGAAAATAAGGCTTGAAGGGAAACTTTATTTTCTTCATTGGGATTTAGAGAGTTACGGGCTGAATTCTCCCAGACAAACAGTGTAGTTGCACATGTTCTCTTCATAGCACAATTGACTTTGTGATGACTAGTGACTGTCGAGGAAAGAAACTTGGAGGTTGCTATTCTTTGGTAGGTGCTCGTCCTTCGGTAATCTTCAGTGAATTGGCGAACCCGTTTGACCACTAGCGTCAAACTAACCTTTCTCTTGTATCATGACACAGATTGGCATGCAGCGTAATCCCTGTAGCCTTATCCAGTGTGGTTCTTGAGCTCTAGGAAGCATTCCAGGTCACTTAGTATTGGCAGATCTGCACTACTTTGAGAAACGTACAACAGGACGGCCTGTGTGTTTGGGGAGTTGTGAGCAGTGCAGCGTTGGGAACAGCAAGATACCGAGTCATGGTGGTGAAGGTCTTCTTTCGTGAAACCTCTAGAATGTGGTAAGTTGAAAGAACTCAAGTATCTCCCTTCTAAAGCACTTTGGTGGTACAAAATAGAGAAAGAAACAGCAGGGTCAATACTCTGCGCACCCTTTTGAAAATAAGGCTTGAAGGGAAACTTAATTTCCTCATTGGAATTTAGAGAGTTGTGGGCTCAATTCTCCCTGAGAAACACTGTTGTTGCACAAGTTCCCTTCACAGGACAATTGCCTTTGTGCTGACAAGTGCGTTTCTAGTAAAGAAACCTGGAGGTTGCCATTCTTTAGTGGTGCTCATACTTCGGTTATCTTCAGTGAATTGGCGAACCCTTTTGACCAATAGTGTCAAGCTAAAGATCCCCTTGTATCATGACACAGATTGGCATGCAGCTGAATCCCTGTAGCCTTATCCAGTGTGGTTCTTGAGCTCTAGGAAGCATTGCAGGTGTCTTAGTAGTGGCAGATCTGCCGTAGGATGAGAAACGTACAAGAATGATGGCCTGTGTGTTTTGGGAGTTGTGAGCAGTGCAGCCTTGGGAACAGCTAGATGCCGAGTCATGGGGGTGAAGGTCTTCTTTTGTTAAACCTCTAGAATGTGGTAAGTTGAAGCAACTCAGCTATCTCCCATCGGAAGCACCTTGGTGATACAAAATAGAGAAATAAACAACATGGTCAATGCTCTGCGGTCCCTTTTCAAAATAAGGCTCGAAGGGAAACTTTATTTTCTTCATTAGGATTAAGAGAGCTGCAGGCTCAATTCTCCCTGACAAACACTGTAGTTGCAAATGTTCTCTTCATAGCAAAATTGCCTTTGTGATGACAAGTGAATTCCTGGGAAAGAAACTTGGAGGTCGCCATTCTTTGGTAGGTGCTCGTCCTTCAGTAATCTTCAGTGAATTTGAAAACCCGTTTGACCACTAGCCTCAAGCTAACGTTCCTCGTGTATCATGCTACAGGTTAGCATGCAGCAGAATCCATATAGCCTTATTCAGATTGGTTCCTGAGCTCTAGGAAGCATTCCAGTTCTCTTAGTACTGGCGGGTCTGCACTAGGATGGGAAACGTACAGGAACTACGGCCTGTGAGTTTGGGGACTTGTGAGCCATTCACCAATGGGAACAGTTAGATGCCGAGTCATGGGCATTGAAGGGCTTCTATTTTTAAACTCCTAGATTGTGGTAGGTTGAAACAACTCAAGTATCTCCCTTCTAAAGCACCTTGGAAATGCAAAATAGAGAAGGAAACATCAGAGTTAATGCTCTGTGGGCCCTTCTGAATATAAGTCTTGTAGGGATACTTTATTTTCCTCATTGGGATTTCGAGAGTTGCAGGATCAATTCTGACTATGAAGCACTGTACTTCCACACGTTCCCTTCTTGGCACAATTGCCTTTGTGATGACAAGCGAATTTCTAGGAAAGAAACCTGGAGGTTGCCATTCTTTGGTAGTTGCTTATCCTTCGGTAATCTTCAGTGAATTGGCGAACCCTTTTGACCACTAGCGTCAAGATAACGTTCCTCTTGTATCATGACGCAGATTGGCATGCAGCTAAATCCCTGTAGCCTTATCAAGTGTGTTTATTGAACTCTAGGAAGCATTCCAAGTCTCTTACTAGTGGCATATCTGCACTAGGATGAGAAACGTACAAGAACACGGCCTGAGTGTTTGGGGAGTTGTGAGCAGTGCAGCGTTGGGAACAGCTAGATGCCAAATCATGGGGGTGAATGTCTTCTTTTGTTAAACCTGAGGAATGTGATAAGTTGAAGAAACTCAAGTATCTCCCTTCTTAAGCACCTTGGAGGTACAACATAGAGAAAGAAACAGCAGGGTCAATGCTCTGCGGGCCCTTTTGAAAATAAGGCTTCAAGGGAAACTTTATTTTCTTAATTGGGATTTAGAGAGTTACGGGTTGAATTCTCCCAGAGAAACAGTGTAGTTGCACATGTTCTCTTCATAGCACAATTGCCTTTGTGATGACAAGTGAGATTTTAAGAAAGAAACTTGGGGGTTGCCATTCCTTGGTAGGTGCTCGTCCTTCGGTAATATTCAGTGAATTAGCGACCCCGTTTGACCACTAGTGTCAAGCTGACGTTTCTCTTGTATCATGACACAGATTGGCATGCAGCTGAAACCCTGTAGCCTTATCCATTGTGGTTATTGAGCTCTAGGAAGCATTCCAGCTCTCTTAGTATTGGCAGATCTGCACTACTATGACAAACGTACAAGACGACGGCCTGTGTGTTTTGGGATTTGTGAGCAGTGCTGCATTGGGAACACCTATATGCCGAGTCATGGGGTGAAGGGCTTCTTTTGTTAAACCTCTAGAACTTGGTAAGTTGAAACAACTCAAGTATCTCCCATCTAAAGCACATTGGAGGTACAAAATAGAGAAAGAAAGAGCAGGATCAAGTCTCTGCGGGCCCTTCTGCAAATAAGGCTTGAAGGGAAACTTTATTTTCTTAATTGGGATTTAGATAATTACGGGCTCAATTCTCCCAGACAAACAGTCTAGTTGCACCTGTTCTCTTCATAGCAAAATTGCCTTTGTGATGACAAGTGAGTTTCAAGGAAAGACACTTGGAGGTTGCAATTCTTTGGTAGGTGCTCATCTTTCGGTAATCTTCAGTGAATTGGCGAACCCGTTTGACCACTAGCATCAAGCTAACGTTCCTCGTGTATCATGCCACAGGTTAGCATGCAGCAGAATCCATATAGACTTATTCAGATTGGTTCCTGAGGTCTAGGAAGCATTCCAGGTCTCTTAGTACTGGCGGGTCTGCACTAGGATGGGAAACGTACAAGAACTACAGCCTGTGATTTCGGGGAGTTCTGAGCAATGAACCAATGGAAACAGTTAGATCCCGAGTCGTGGGCAGTGAAGGGCTTCTGTTTTTAAACTCCTAGATTGTGGTATGTTGAAACAACTCAAGTATCTCCCTTCTAAAGCACCTTCGAGATGCAAAATAGAGAAGGAGACAGCAGGGTCAATGCTCTGCGGGCACTTTTGAAAATAAGGTTTGAAGGGATACTTTATTTTCCTCATTGGAATTTAGAGAGTTGTGGGATCAATTCTCACTATGAAGCATTGTACTTCCACACGTTCCCTTCACGGCTCAATTGCCTTTGTGATGACAAGTGAGTTTCTAGTAAAGAAACTTGGAGGTTTCCATTCTTTGGTGGTGCTCATCCTTCGGTAATCTTCAGTGAATTGGCGAAACCGTTTGACCAATGGTGTCAAGGTAACGTTCCTCTTCTATCATGACACAGATTGGCATGCAGCTGAATCTCTGTAGCCTTGTCCATTGTGGTTCTTGAGCTCTAGGAAGCATTCCAGGCCTCTTAGTAGTGGCAGATCTGCACTAGGTTGAGAAACGTACAAGTGGACGACCTGTGTGCTTTGTGAGTTGTGAGCAGTGCAGCGTTGGGAAAAGCTGGATGCCGAGTCATTGGGGTGACGGTCTCCTTTTGTTAAAACTCTAGAATATGGTAAGTTGAAGCAACTCAAGTATCTCCCTTCTAAAGCACCTTGGAGGTACAAAATAGAGAAAGAAACAGCAGGGTCAAGGCTCTGCGGGCCCTTTTGAAAATAAGGCTTGAAGGGAAACTTTATTTTCTTCATTGGGATTTAGAGAGTTACGGACTCAGTTCTCCCAGAGAAACAGTGTAGTTGCACGTGTTTTCTTCATAGCACAATTGCCTTTGGAATGACAAGTGAGTGTCTAGGAAAGAAACTTGGAGGTTGCCATTCTTTGGTAGGTGCTCGTCCTTCGGTAATCTTCAGGGAATTGGCGATCCCGTTTGGCCACTAGCGTCAAACTAACGTTCCTCTTATATCAAGACATAGATTGGCATGCAGCTGAATCCCTGTAGACTTATCCAGAGTGGTTCTTGAGCTCTAGGAAGTATTGCAGGTCTCTTAGTAGTGGCAGATCTGCACCAGGATGAGAAACATGCAAGAAGTCTGGCCTGTGTGTTTGGGGAGTTGTGAGCAGTGCAGCCTTGGGAACAGCTAGATGCCGAGTCATGGGGTTGAAGGTCTTCTTTTGTTAAAGCTGAAGAATGTGGTAAGTCGAAGCAACTCAAGTATCTCCCTTCTAAAGCACCTTGGAGGTATAACATAGAGAAAGAAACAGCAGGGTCAATGCTCTGCGGGCCCTTTTGAAAATAAGGCTTGAAGGGAAACTTTATTTTCTTCATTGGGATTTAGAGAGTTACGGGCTGAATTCTCCCAGACAAACAGTGTAGTTGCACATGTTCTCTTCATAGCACAATTGACTTTGTGATGACTAGTGACTGTCGAGGAAAGAAACTTGGAGGTTGCTATTCTTTGGTAGGTGCTCGTCCTTCGGTAATCTTCAGTGAATTGGCGAACCCGTTTGACCACTAGCGTCAAACTAACCTTTCTCTTATATCATGACACAGATTGGCATGCAGCGTAATCCCTGTAGCCTTATCCAGTGTGGTTCTTGAGCTCTAGGAAGCATTCCAGGTCACTAAGTATTGGCAGATCTGCACTACTTTGAGAAACGTACAACAGGACGGCCTGTGTGTTTGGGGAGTTGTGAGCAGTGCAGCGTTGGGAACAGCAAGATACCGAGTCATGGTGGTGAAGGTCTTCTTTCGTGAAACCTCTAGAATGCGGTAAGTTGAAAGAACTCAAGTATCTCCCTTCTAAAGCACTTTGGTGGTACAAAATACAGAAAGAAACAGCAGGGTCAATACTCTGCGCACCCTTTTGAAAATAAGGCTTGAAGGGAAACTTAATTTCCTCATTGGAATTTAGAGAGTTGTGGGCTCAATTCTCCCTGAGAAACACTGTTGTTGCACAGGTTCCCTTCACAGGACAATTGCCTTTGTGCTGACAAGTGCGTTTCCAGTAAAGAAACCTGGAGGTTGCCATTCTTTAGTGGTGCTCATACTTCGGTTATCTTCAGTGAATTGGCGAATCCTTTTGACCAATAGTGTCAAGCTAACGTTCCCCTTGTATCATGACACAGTTTGGCATGCAGCTGAATCCCTGTAGCCTTATCCAGTGTGGTTCTTGAGCTCTAGGAAGCATTGCAGGTGTCTTAGTAGTGGCAGATCTGCCGTAGGATGAGAAACGTACAAGAATGATGGCCTTTGTGTTTTGGGAGTTGTGAGCAGTGCAGCCTTGGGAACAGTTAGACGCCGAGTCATGGGGGTGAAGGTTTTCTTTTGTTAAACCTCTAGAATGTGGTAAGTTGAAGCAACTCAGCTATCTCCCATCTGAAGCACCTTCGTGATACAAAATAGAGAAATAAACAACAGGGTCAATGCTCTGCGGTCCCTTTTGATAATAAGGCTCGAAGGGAAACTTTATTTTCTTCATTGGGATTTAGAGAGATGCAGGCTCAATTCTCCCTGACAAACACTGTAGTTGCAAATGTTCTCTTCATAGCAAAATTGCCTTTGTGATGACAAGTGAATTCCTGGGAAAGAAACTTGGAGGTCGCCATTCTTTGGTAGGTGCTCGTCCTTCAGTAATCTTCAGTGAATTTGAAAACCCGTTTGACCACTAGCCTCAAGCTAACGTTCCTCGTGTATCATGCTACAGGTTAGCATGCAGCAGAATCCATATAGCCTTATTCAGATTGGTTCCTGAGCTCTAGGAAGCATTCCAGTTCTCTTAGTACTGGCGGGTCTGCACTAGGATGGGAAACGTACAGGAACTACGGCCTGTGAGTTTGGGGACTTGTGAGCCATTCACCAATGGGAACAGTTAGATGCCGAGTCATGGGCATTGAAGGGCTTCTATTTTTAAACTCCTAGATTGTGGTAGGTTGAAACAACTCAAGTATCTCCCTTCTAAAGCACCTTGGAAATGCAAAATAGAGAAGGAAACATCAGAGTTAATGCTCTGTGGGCCCTTCTGAAAATAAGTCTTGTAGGGATACTTTATTTTCCTCATTGGGATTTCGAGAGTTGCAGGATCAATTCTGACTATGAAGCACTGTACTTCCACACGTTCCCTTCTTGGCACAATTGCCTTTGTGATGACAAGCGAATTTCTAGGAAAGAAACCTGGAGGTTGCCATTCTTTGGTAGTTGCTTATCCTTCGGTAATCTTCAGTGAATTGGCGAACCCTTTTGACCACTAGCGTCAAGATAACGTTCCTCTTGTATCATGACGCAGATTGGCATGCAGCTAAATCCCTGTAGCCTTATCAAGTGTGTTTATTGAACTCTAGGAAGCATTCCAAGTCTCTTACTAGTGGCATATCTGCACTAGGATGAGAAACGTACAAGAACACGGCCTGAGTGTTTGGGGAGTTGTGAGCAGTGCAGCGTTGGGAACAGCTAGATGCCAAATCATGGGGGTGAATGTCTTCTTTTGTTAAACCTGAGGAATGTGATAAGTTGAAGAAACTCAAGTATCTCCCTTCTTAAGCACCTTGGAGGTACAACATAGAGAAAGAAACAGCAGGGTCAATGCTCTGCGGGCCCTTTTGAAAATAAGGCTTCAAGGGAAACTTTATTTTCTTAATTGGGATTTAGAGAGTTACGGGTTGAATTCTCCCAGAGAAACAGTGTAGTTGCACATGTTCTCTTCATAGCACAATTGCCTTTGTGATGACAAGTGAGATTTTAAGAAAGAAACTTGGGGGTTGCCATTCCTTGGTAGGTGCTCGTCCTTTGGTAATATTCAGTGAATTAGCGACCCCGTTTGACCACTAGTGTCAAGCTGACGTTTCTCTTGTATCATGACACAGATTGGCATGCAGCTGAAACCCTGTAGCCTTATCCATTGTGGTTATTGAGCTCTAGGAAGCATTCCAGCTCTCTTAGTATTGGCAGATCTGCACTACTATGACAAACGTACAAGACGACGGCCTGTGTGTTTTGGGATTTGTGAGCAGTGCTGCATTGGGAACACCTATATGCCGAGTCATGGGGTGAAGGGCTTCTTTTGTTAAACCTCTAGAACTTGGTAAGTTGAAACAACTCAAGTATCTCCCATCTAAAGCACATTGGAGGTACAAAATAGAGAAAGAAAGAGCAGGATCAAGTCTCTGCGGGCCCTTCTGCAAATAAGGCTTGAAGGGAAACTTTATTTTCTTAATTGGGATTTAGATAATTACGGGCTCAATTCTCCCAGACAAACAGTCTAGTTGCACCTGTTCTCTTCATAGCAAAATTGCCTTTGTGATGACAAGTGAGTTTCAAGGAAAGACACTTGGAGGTTGCAATTCTTTGGTAGGTGCTCATCTTTCGGTAATCTTCAGTGAATTGGCGAACCCGTTTGACCACTAGCATCAAGCTAACGTTCCTCGTGTATCATGCCACAGGTTAGCATGCAGCAGAATCCATATAGACTTATTCAGATTGGTTCCTGAGGTCTAGGAAGCATTCCAGGTCTCTTAGTACTGGCGGGTCTGCACTAGGATGGGAAACGTACAAGAACTACAGCCTGTGATTTCGGGGAGTTCTGAGCAATGAACCAATGGAAACAGTTAGATCCCGAGTCGTGGGCAGTGAAGGGCTTCTGTTTTTAAACTCCTAGATTGTGGTATGTTGAAACAACTCAAGTATCTCCCTTCTAAAGCACCTTCGAGATGCAAAATAGAGAAGGAGACAGCAGGGTCAATGCTCTGCGGGCACTTTTGAAAATAAGGTTTGAAGGGATACTTTATTTTCCTCATTGGAATTTAGAGAGTTGTGGGATCAATTCTCACTATGAAGCATTGTACTTCCACACGTTCCCTTCACGGCTCAATTGCCTTTGTGATGACAAGTGAGTTTCTAGTAAAGAAACTTGGAGGTTTCCATTCTTTGGTGGTGCTCATCCTTCGGTAATCTTCAGTGAATTGGCGAAACCGTTTGACCAATGGTGTCAAGGTAACGTTCCTCTTCTATCATGACACAGATTGGCATGCAGCTGAATCTCTGTAGCCTTGTCCATTGTGGTTCTTGAGCTCTAGGAAGCATTCCAGGCCTCTTAGTAGTGGCAGATCTGCACTAGGTTGAGAAACGTACAAGTGGACGACCTGTGTGCTTTGTGAGTTGTGAGCAGTGCAGCGTTGGGAAAAGCTGGATGCCGAGTCATTGGGGTGACGGTCTCCTTTTGTTAAAACTCTAGAATATGGTAAGTTGAAGCAACTCAAGTATCTCCCTTCTAAAGCACCTTGGAGGTACAAAATAGAGAAAGAAACAGCAGGGTCAAGGCTCTGCGGGCCCTTTTGAAAATAAGGCTTGAAGGGAAACTTTATTTTCTTCATTGGGATTTAGAGAGTTACGGACTCAGTTCTCCCAGAGAAACAGTGTAGTTGCACGTGTTTTCTTCATAGCACAATTGCCTTTGGAATGACAAGTGAGTGTCTAGGAAAGAAACTTGGAGGTTGCCATTCTTTGGTAGGTGCTCGTCCTTCGGTAATCTTCAGGGAATTGGCGATCCCGTTTGGCCACTAGCGTCAAACTAACGTTCCTCTTATATCAAGACATAGATTGGCATGCAGCTGAATCCCTGTAGACTTATCCAGAGTGGTTCTTGAGCTCTAGGAAGTATTGCAGGTCTCTTAGTAGTGGCAGATCTGCACCAGGATGAGAAACATGCAAGAAGTCTGGCCTGTGTGTTTGGGGAGTTGTGAGCAGTGCAGCCTTGGGAACAGCTAGATGCCGAGTCATGGGGTTGAAGGTCTTCTTTTGTTAAAGCTGAAGAATGTGGTAAGTCGAAGCAACTCAAGTATCTCCCTTCTAAAGCACCTTGGAGGTATAACATAGAGAAAGAAACAGCAGGGTCAATGCTCTGCGGGCCCTTTTGAAAATAAGGCTTGAAGGGAAACTTTATTTTCTTCATTGGGATTTAGAGAGTTACGGGCTGAATTCTCCCAGACAAACAGTGTAGTTGCACATGTTCTCTTCATAGCACAATTGACTTTGTGATGACTAGTGACTGTCGAGGAAAGAAACTTGGAGGTTGCTATTCTTTGGTAGGTGCTCGTCCTTCGGTAATCTTCAGTGAATTGGCGAACCCGTTTGACCACTAGCGTCAAACTAACCTTTCTCTTGTATCATGACACAGATTGGCATGCAGCGTAATCCCTGTAGCCTTATCCAGTGTGGTTCTTGAGCTCTAGGAAGCATTCCAGGTCACTTAGTATTGGCAGATCTGCACTACTTTGAGAAACGTACAACAGGACGGCCTGTGTGTTTGGGGAGTTGTGAGCAGTGCAGCGTTGGGAACAGCAAGATACCGAGTCATGGTGGTGAAGGTCTTCTTTCGTGAAACCTCTAGAATGCGGTAAGTTGAAAGAACTCAAGTATCTCCCTTCTAAAGCACTTTGGTGGTACAAAATACAGAAAGAAACAGCAGGGTCAATACTCTGCGCACCCTTTTGAAAATAAGGCTTGAAGGGAAACTTAATTTCCTCATTGGAATTTAGAGAGTTGTGGGCTCAATTCTCCCTGAGAAACACTGTTGTTGCACAGGTTCCCTTCACAGGACAATTGCCTTTGTGCTGACAAGTGCGTTTCCAGTAAAGAAACCTGGAGGTTGCCATTCTTTAGTGGTGCTCATACTTCGGTTATCTTCAGTGAATTGGCGAATCCTTTTGACCAATAGTGTCAAGCTAACGTTCCCCTTGTATCATGACACAGTTTGGCATGCAGCTGAATCCCTGTAGCCTTATCCAGTGTGGTTCTTGAGCTCTAGGAAGCATTGCAGGTGTCTTAGTAGTGGCAGATCTGCCGTAGGATGAGAAACGTACAAGAATGATGGCCTGTGTGTTTTGGGAGTTGTGAGCAGTGCAGCCTTGGGAACAGTTAGACGCCGAGTCATGGGGGTGAAGGTCTTCTTTTGTTAAACCTCTAGAATGTGGTAAGTTGAAGCAACTCAGCTATCTCCCATCTGAAGCACCTTCGTGATACAAAATAGAGAAATAAACAACAGGGTCAATGCTCTGCGGTCCCTTTTGAAAATAAGGCTCGAAGGGAAACTTTATTTTCTTCATTGGGATTTAGAGAGATGCAGGCTCAATTCTCCCTGACAAACACTGTAGTTGCAAATGTTCTCTTCATAGCAAAATTGCCTTTGTGATGACAAGTGAATTCCTGGGAAAGAAACTTGGAGGTCGCCATTCTTTGGTAGGTGCTCGTCCTTCAGTAATCTTCAGTGAATTTGAAAACCCGTTTGACCACTAGCCTCAAGCTAACGTTCCTCGTGTATCATGCTACAGGTTAGCATGCAGCAGAATCCATATAGCCTTATTCAGATTGGTTCCTGAGCTCTAGGAAGCATTCCAGTTCTCTTAGTACTGGCGGGTCTGCACTAGGATGGGAAACGTACAGGAACTACGGCCTGTGAGTTTGGGGACTTGTGAGCCATTCACCAATGGGAACAGTTAGATGCCGAGTCATGGGCATTGAAGGGCTTCTATTTTTAAACTCCTAGATTGTGGTAGGTTGAAACAACTCAAGTATCTCCCTTCTAAAGCACCTTGGAAATGCAAAATAGAGAAGGAAACATCAGAGTTAATGCTCTGTGGGCCCTTCTGAAAATAAGTCTTGTAGGGATACTTTATTTTCCTCATTGGGATTTCGAGAGTTGCAGGATCAATTCTGACTATGAAGCACTGTACTTCCACACGTTCCCTTCTTGGCACAATTGCCTTTGTGATGACAAGCGAATTTCTAGGAAAGAAACCTGGAGGTTGCCATTCTTTGGTAGTTGCTTATCCTTCGGTAATCTTCAGTGAATTGGCGAACCCTTTTGACCACTAGCGTCAGGATAACGTTCCTCTTGTATCATGACGCAGATTGGCATGCAGCTAAATCCCTGTAGCCTTATCAAGTGTGTTCATTGAACTCTAGGAAGCATTCCAAGTCTCTTACTAGTGGCATATCTGCACTAGGATGAGAAACGTACAAGAACACGGCCTGAGTGTTTGGGGAGTTGTGAGCAGTGCAGCGTTGGGAACAGCTAGATGCCAAATCATGGGGGTGAATGTCTTCTTTTGTTAAAGCTGAGGAATGTGATAAGTTGAAAAAACTCAAGTATCTCCCTTCTTAAGCACCTTGGAGGTACAACATAGAGAAAGAAACAGCAGGGTCAATGCTCTGCGAGCCCTTTTGAAAATAAGGCTTCAAGGGAACCTTTATTTTCTTAATTGGGATTTAGAGAGTTACGGGCTGAATTCTCCCAGAGAAACAGTGTAGTTGCACATGTTCTCTTCATAGCACAATTGCCTTTGTGATGACAAGTGAGATTTTAAGAAAGAAACTTGGGGGTTGCCATTCTTTGGTAGGTGCTCGTCCTTCGGTAATATTCAGTGAATTAGCGACCCCGTTTGACCACTAGTGTCAAGCTGACGTTTCTCTTGTATTATGACACAGATTGGCATGCAGCTGAAACCCTGTAGCCTTATCCATTGTGGTTATTGAGCTCTAGGAAGCATTCCAGCTCCCTTAGTATTGGCAGATCTGCACTACTATGACAAACGTACAAGAGGACGGCCTGTGTGTTTTGGGATTTGTGAGCAGTGCAGCATTGGGAACACCAATATGCCGAGTCATGGGGTGAAGGGCTTCTTTTGTTAAATCTCTAGAACTTGGTAAGTTGAAACAACTCAAGTATCTCCCATCTAAAGCACATTGGAGGTACAAAATAGAGAAAGAAAGAGCAGGATTAAGGCTCTGCGGGCCCTTCTGCAAATAAGGCTTGAAGGGAAACTTTATTTTCTTAATTGGGATTTAGATAATTACGGGCTCAATTCTCCCAGACAAACAGTCTAGTTGCACCTGTTCTCTTCATAGCAAAATTGCCTTTGTGATGACAAGTGAGTTTCAAGGAAAGACACTTGGAGGTTGCAATTCTTTGGTAGGTACTCATCTTTCGGTAATCTTCAGTGAATTGGCGAACTCGTTTGACCACTAGCGTCAAGCTAACGTTCCTCGTGTATCATGCCACAGGTTAGCATGCAGCAGAATCCATATAGCCTTATTCAGATTGGTTCCTGAGCTCTAGGAAGCATTCCAGGTCTCTTAGTACTGGCGGGTCTGCACTAGGATGGGAAACGTACAAGAACTACGGCCTGTGATTTCGGGGAGTTCTGAGCAATGAACCAATGGGTACAGTTAGATCCCGAGTCGTGGGCAGTGAAGGGCTTCTGTTTTTAAACTCCTAGATTGTGGTATGTTGAAACAACTCAAGTTTCTCCCTTCTAAAGCACCTTCGAGATGCAAAATAGAGAAGGAGACAGCAGGGTCAATGCTCTGCGGGCACTTTTGAAAATAGGGTTTGAAGGGATACTTTATTTTCCTCATTGGAATGTAGAGAGTTGTGGGATCAATTCTCACTATGAAGCATTGTACTTCCACACGTTCCCTTCACGGCTCAATTGCCTTTGTGATGACAAGTGAGTTTCTAGTAAAGAAACTTGGAGGTTTCCATTCTTTGGTGGTGCTCATCCTTCGGTAATCTTCAGTGAATTGGCGAAACCGTTTGACCAATGATGTCAAGGTAACGTTCCTCTTCTATCATGACACAGATTGGCATGCAGCTGAATCTCTGTAGCCTTGTCCATTGTGGTTCTTGAGCTCCAGGAAGCATTCCAGGCCTCTTAGTAGTGGCAGATCTGCACTAGGTTGAGAAACGTACAAGTGTACGACCTGTGTGCTTTGTGAGTTGTGAGCAGTGCAGCGTTGGGAAAAGCTGGATGCCGAGTCATGGGGGTGACGGTCTCCTTTTGTTAAAACTCTAGAATATGGTAAGTTGAAGCAACTCAAGTATCTCCCTTCTAAAGCACCTTGGAGGTACAAAATAGAGAAAGAAACAGCAGGGTCAAGGCTCTGCGGGCCCTTTTGAAAATAAGGCTTGAAGGGAAACTTTATTTTCTTCATTGGGATTTAGAGAGTTACGGACTCAGTTCTCCCAGAGAAACAGTGTAGTTGCACGTGTTTTCTTCATAGCACAATTGCCTTTGGAATGACAAGTGAGTGTCTAGGAAAGAAACTTGGAGGTTGCCATTCTTTGGTAGGTGCTCGTCCTTCGGTAATCTTCAGGTAATTGGCGATCCCGTTTGGCCACTAGCGTCAAACTAACGTTCCTCTTATATCATGACACAGATTGGCATGCAGCTGAATCCCTGTAGACTTATCCAGAGTGGTTCTTGAGCTCTAGGAAGTATTGCAGGTCTCTTAGTAGTGGCAGATCTGCACTAGGATGAGAAACATGCAAGAAGTCTGGCCTGTGTGTTTGGGGAGTTGTGAGCAGTGCAGCCTTGGGAACAGCTAGATGCCGAGTCATGGGGTTGAAGGTCTTCTTTTGTTAAAGCTGAAGAATGTGGTAAGTCGAAGCAACTCAAGTATCTCCCTTCTAAAGCACCTTGGAGGTATAACATAGGGAAAGAAACAGCAGGGTCAATGCTCTGCGGGCCCTTTTGAAAATAAGGCTTGAAGGGAAACTTTATTTTCTTCATTGGGATTTAGAGAGTTACGGGCTGAATTCTCCCAGACAAACAGTGTAGTTGCACATATTCTCTTCATAGCACAATTGACTTTGTGATGACTAGTGACTGTCGAGGAAAGAAACTTGGAGGTTGCTATTCTTTGTTAGGTGCTCGTCCTTCGGTAATCTTCAGTGAATTGGCGAACCCGTTTGACCACTAGCGTCAAACTAACCTTTCTCTTGTATCATGACACAGATTGGCATGCAGCGTCATCCCTGTAGCCTTATCCAGTGTGGTTCTTGAGCTCTAGGAAGCATTCCAGGTCACTTAGTATTGGCAGATCTGCACTACTTTGAGAAACGTACAACAGGACGGCCTGTGTGTTTGGGGAGTTGTGAGCAGTGCAGCGTTGGGAACAGCAAGATACCGAGTCATGGTGGTGAAGGTCTTCTTTCGTGAAACCTCTAGAATGTGGTAAGTTGAAAGAACTCAAGTAACTCCCTTCTAAAGCACTTTGGTGGTACAAAATAGAGAAAGAAACAGCAGGGTCAATACTCTGCGCACCCTTTTGAAAATAAGGCTTGAAGGGAAACTTAATTTCCTCATTGGAATTTAGAGAGTTGTGGGCTCAATTCTCCCTGAGAAACACTGTTGTTGCACAAGTTCCCTTCACAGGACAATTGCCTTTGTGCTGACAGGTGAGTTTCCAGTAAAGAAACCTGGAGGTTGCCATTCTTTAGTGGTGCTCATACTTCGGTTATCTTCAGTGAATTGGCGAACCCTTTTGACCAATAGTGTCAAGCTAACGTTCCCCTTGTAACATGACACAGATTGGCATGCATCTGAATCCCTGTAGCCTTATCCAGTGTGGTTCTTGAGCTCTAGGAAGCATTGCAGGTGTCTTAGTAGTGGCAGATCTGCCGTAGGATGAGAAACGTACAAGAAGGATGGCCTGTGTGTTTTGGGAGTTGTGAGCAGTGCAGCCTTGGGAACAGTTAGATGCCGAGTCATGGGGGTGAAGGTCTTCTTTTGTTAAACCTCTAGAATGTGGTAAGTTGAAGCAACTCAGCTATCTCCCATCTGAAGCACCTTCGTGATACAAAATAGAGAAATAAACAACAGGGTCAATGCTCTGCGGTCCCTTTTGAAAATAAGGCTCGAAGGGAAACTTTATTTTCTTCATTGGGATTTAGAGAGCTGCAGGCTCAATTCTCCCTGACAAACACTGTAGTTGCAAATGTTCTCTTCATAGCAAAATTGCCTTTGTGATGACAAGTGAATTCCTAGGAAAGAAACTTGGAGGTCGCCATTCTTTGGTAGGTGCTCGTCCTTCAGTAATCTTCAGTGAATTTGAAAACCCGTTTGACCACTAGCCTCAAGCTAACGTTCCTCGTGTATCATGCTACAGGTTAGCATGCAGCAGAATCCATATAGCCTTATTCAGATTGGTTCCTGAGCTCTAGGAAGCATTCCAGTTCTCTTAGTACTGGCGGGTCTGCACTAGGATGGGAAACGTACAGGAACTACGGCCTGTGAGTTTGGGGACTTGTGAGCCATTCACCAATGGGAACAGTTAGATGCCGAGTCATGGGCATTGAAGGGCTTCTATTTTTAAACTCCTAGATTGTGGTAGGTTGAAACAACTCAAGTATCTCCCTTCTAAAGCACCTTGGAAATGCAAAATAGAGAAGGAAACATCAGAGTTAATGCTCTGTGGGCCCTTCTGAATATAAGTCTTGTAGGGATACTTTATTTTCCTCATTGGGATTTCGAGAGTTGCAGGATCAATTCTGACTATGAAGCACTGTACTTCCACACGTTCCCTTCTTGGCACAATTGCCTTTGTGATGACAAGCGAATTTCTAGGAAAGAAACCTGGAGGTTGCCATTCTTTGGTAGTTGCTTATCCTTCGGTAATCTTCAGTGAATTGGCGAACCCTTTTGACCACTAGCGTCAAGATAACGTTCCTCTTGTTTCATGACGCAGATTGGCATGCAGCTAAATCCCTGTAGCCTTATCAAGTGTGTTTATTGAACTCTTGGAAGCATTCCAAGTCTCTTACTAGTGGCATATCTGCACTAGGATGAGAAACGTACAAGAACACGGCCTGAGTGTTTGGGGAGTTGTGAGCAGTGCAGCGTTGGGAACAGCTAGATGCCAAATCATGGGGGTGAATGTCTTCTTTTGTTAAACCTGAGGAATGTGATAAGTTGAAGAAACTCAAGTATCTCCCTTCTTAAGCACCTTGGAGGTACAACATAGAGAAAGAAACAGCAGGGTCAATGCTCTGCGGGCCCTTTTGAAAATAAGGCTTCAAGGGAAACTTTATTTTCTTAATTGGGATTTAGAGAGTTACGGGTTGAATTCTCCCAGAGAAACAGTGTAGTTGCACATGTTCTCTTCATAGCACAATTGCCTTTGTGAAGACAAGTGAGATTTTAAGAAAGAAACTTGGGGGTTGCCATTCCTTGGTAGGTGCTCGTCCTTCGGTAATATTCAGTGAATTAGCGACCCCGTTTGACCACTAGTGTCAAGCTGACGTTTCTCTTGTATCATGACACAGATTGGCATGCAGCTGAAACCCTGTAGCCTTATCCATTGTGGTTATTGAGCTCTAGGAAGCATTCCAGCTCTCTTAGTATTGGCAGATCTGCACTACTATGACAAACGTACAAGACGACGGCCTGTGTGTTTTGGGATTTGTGAGCAGTGCTGCATGGGGAACACCTATATGCCGAGTCATGGGGTGAAGGGCTTCTTTTGTTAAACCTCTAGAACTTGGTAAGTTGAAACAACTCAAGTATCTCCCATCTAAAGCACATTGGAGGTACAAAATAGAGAAAGAAAGAGCAGGATCAAGTCTCTGCGGGCCCTTCTGCAAATAAGGCTTGAAGGGAAACTTTATTTTCTTAATTGGGATTTAGATAATTACGGGCTCAATTCTCCCAGACAAACAGTCTAGTTGCACCTGTTCTCTTCATAGCAAAATTGCCTTTGTGATGACAAGTGAGTTTCAAGGAAAGACACTTGGAGGTTGCAATTCTTTGGTAGGTGCTCATCTTTCGGTAATCTTCAGTGAATTGGCGAACCCGTTTGACCACTAGCATCAAGCTAACGTTCCTCGTGTATCATGCCACAGGTTAGCATGCAGCAGAATCCATATAGCCTTATTCAGATTGGTTCCTGAGGTCTAGGAAGCATTCCAGGTCTCTTAGTACTGGCGGGTCTGCACTAGGATGGGAAACGTACAAGAACTACAGCCTGTGATTTCGGGGAGTTCTGAGCAATGAACCAATGGAAACAGTTAGATCCCGAGTCGTGGGCAGTGAAGGGCTTCTGTTTTTAAACTCCTAGATTGTGGTATGTTGAAACAACTCAAGTATCTCCCTTCTAAAGCACCTTCGAGATGCAAAATAGAGAAGGAGACAGCAGGGTCAATGCTCTGCGGGCACTTTTGAAAATAAGGTTTGAAGGGATACTTTATTTTCCTCATTGGAATTTAGAGAGTTGTGGGATCAATTCTCACTATGAAGCATTGTACTTCCACACGTTCCCTTCACGGCTCAATTGCCTTTGTGATGACAAGTGAGTTTCTAGTAAAGAAACTTGGAGGTTTCCATTCTTTGGTGGTGCTCATCCTTCGGTAATCTTCAGTGAATTGGCGAAACCGTTTGACCAATGGTGTCAAGGTAACGTTCCTCTTCTATCATGACACAGATTGGCATGCAGCTGAATCTCTGTAGCCTTGTCCATTGTGGTTCTTGAGCTCTAGGAAGCATTCCAGGCCTCTTAGTAGTGGCAGATCTGCACTAGGTTGAGAAACGTACAAGTGGACGACCTGTGTGCTTTGTGAGTTGTGAGCAGTGCAGCGTTGGGAAAAGCTGGATGCCGAGTCATTGGGGTGACGGTCTCCTTTTGTTAAAACTCTAGAATATGGTAAGTTGAAGCAACTCAAGTATCTCCCTTCTAAAGCACCTTGGAGGTACAAAATAGAGAAAGAAACAGCAGGGTCAAGGCTCTGCGGGCCCTTTTGAAAATAAGGCTTGAAGGGAAACTTTATTTTCTTCATTGGGATTTAGAGAGTTACGGACTCAGTTCTCCCAGAGAAACAGTGTAGTTGCACGTGTTTTCTTCATAGCACAATTGCCTTTGGAATGACAAGTGAGTGTCTAGGAAAGAAACTTGGAGGTTGCCATTCTTTGGTAGGTGCTCGTCCTTCGGTAATCTTCAGGGAATTGGCGATCCCGTTTGGCCACTAGCGTCAAACTAACGTTCCTCTTATATCAAGACATAGATTGGCATGCAGCTGAATCCCTGTAGACTTATCCAGAGTGGTTCTTGAGCTCTAGGAAGTATTGCAGGTCTCTTAGTAGTGGCAGATCTGCACTAGGATGAGAAACATGCAAGAAGTCTGGCCTGTGTGTTTGGGGAGTTGTGAGCAGTGCAGCCTTGGGAACAGCTAGATGCCGAGTCATGGGGTTGAAGGTCTTCTTTTGTTAAAGCTGAAGAATGTGGTAAGTCGAAGCAACTCAAGTATCTCCCTTCTAAAGCACCTTGGAGGTATAACATAGAGAAAGAAACAGCAGGGTCAATGCTCTGCGGGCCCTTTTGAAAATAAGGCTTGAAGGGAAACTTTATTTTCTTCATTGGGATTTAGAGAGTTACGGGCTGAATTCTCCCAGACAAACAGTGTAGTTGCACATGTTCTCTTCATAGCACAATTGACTTTGTGATGACTAGTGACTGTCGAGGAAAGAAACTTGGAGGTTGCTATTCTTTGGTAGGTGCTCGTCCTTCGGTAATCTTCAGTGAATTGGCGAACCCGTTTGACCACTAGCGTCAAACTAACCTTTCTCTTGTATCATGACACAGATTGGCATGCAGCGTAATCCCTGTAGCCTTATCCAGTGTGGTTCTTGAGCTCTAGGAAGCATTCCAGGTCACTTAGTATTGGCAGATCTGCACTACTTTGAGAAACGTACAACAGGACGGCCTGTGTGTTTGGGGAGTTGTGAGCAGTGCAGCGTTGGGAACAGCAAGATACCGAGTCATGGTGGTGAAGGTCTTCTTTCGTGAAACCTCTAGAATGTGGTAAGTTGAAAGAACTCAAGTATCTCCCTTCTAAAGCACTTTGGTGGTACAAAATAGAGAAAGAAACAGCAGGGTCAATACTCTGCGCACCCTTTTGAAAATAAGGCTTGAAGGGAAACTTAATTTCCTCATTGGAATTTAGAGAGTTGTGGGCTCAATTCTCCCTGAGAAACACTGTTGTTGCACAAGTTCCCTTCACAGGACAATTGCCTTTGTGCTGACAAGTGCGTTTCTAGTAAAGAAACCTGGAGGTTGCCATTCTTTAGTGGTGCTCATACTTCGGTTATCTTCAGTGAATTGGCGAACCCTTTTGACCAATAGTGTCAAGCTAAAGATCCCCTTGTATCATGACACAGATTGGCATGCAGCTGAATCCCTGTAGCCTTATCCAGTGTGGTTCTTGAGCTCTAGGAAGCATTGCAGGTGTCTTAGTAGTGGCAGATCTGCCGTAGGATGAGAAACGTACAAGAATGATGGCCTGTGTGTTTTGGGAGTTGTGAGCAGTGCAGCCTTGGGAACAGCTAGATGCCGAGTCATGGGGGTGAAGGTCTTCTTTTGTTAAACCTCTAGAATGTGGTAAGTTGAAGCAACTCAGCTATCTCCCATCTGAAGCACCTTGGTGATACAAAATAGAGAAATAAACAACATGGTCAATGCTCTGCGGTCCCTTTTCAAAATAAGGCTCGAAGGGAAACTTTATTTTCTTCATTAGGATTAAGAGAGCTGCAGGCTCAATTCTCCCTGACAAACACTGTAGTTGCAAATGTTCTCTTCATAGCAAAATTGCCTTTGTGATGACAAGTGAATTCCTGGGAAAGAAACTTGGAGGTCGCCATTCTTTGGTAGGTGCTCGTCCTTCAGTAATCTTCAGTGAATTTGAAAACCCGTTTGACCACTAGCCTCAAGCTAACGTTCCTCGTGTATCATGCTACAGGTTAGCATGCAGCAGAATCCATATAGCCTTATTCAGATTGGTTCCTGAGCTCTAGGAAGCATTCCAGTTCTCTTAGTACTGGCGGGTCTGCACTAGGATGGGAAACGTACAGGAACTACGGCCTGTGAGTTTGGGGACTTGTGAGCCATTCACCAATGGGAACAGTTAGATGCCGAGTCATGGGCATTGAAGGGCTTCTATTTTTAAACTCCTAGATTGTGGTAGGTTGAAACAACTCAAGTATCTCCCTTCTAAAGCACCTTGGAAATGCAAAATAGAGAAGGAAACATCAGAGTTAATGCTCTGTGGGCCCTTCTGAAAATAAGTCTTGTAGGGATACTTTATTTTCCTCATTGGGATTTCGAGAGTTGCAGGATCAATTCTGACTATGAAGCACTGTACTTCCACACGTTCCCTTCTTGGCACAATTGCCTTTGTGATGACAAGCGAATTTCTAGGAAAGAAACCTGGAGGTTGCCATTCTTTGGTAGTTGCTTATCCTTCGGTAATCTTCAGTGAATTGGCGAACCCTTTTGACCACTAGCGTCAGGATAACGTTCCTCTTGTATCATGACGCAGATTGGCATGCAGCTAAATCCCTGTAGCCTTATCAAGTGTGTTCATTGAACTCTAGGAAGCATTCCAAGTCTCTTACTAGTGGCATATCTGCACTAGGATGAGAAACGTACAAGAACACGGCCTGAGTGTTTGGGGAGTTGTGAGCAGTGCAGCGTTGGGAACAGCTAGATGCCAAATCATGGGGGTGAATGTCTTCTTTTGTTAAAGCTGAGGAATGTGATAAGTTGAAAAAACTCAAGTATCTCCCTTCTTAAGCACCTTGGAGGTACAACATAGAGAAAGAAACAGCAGGGTCAATGCTCTGCGAGCCCTTTTGAAAATAAGGCTTCAAGGGAACCTTTATTTTCTTAATTGGGATTTAGAGAGTTACGGGCTGAATTCTCCCAGAGAAACAGTGTAGTTGCACATGTTCTCTTCATAGCACAATTGCCTTTGTGATGACAAGTGAGATTTTAAGAAAGAAACTTGGGGGTTGCCATTCTTTGGTAGGTGCTCGTCCTTCGGTAATATTCAGTGAATTAGCGACCCCGTTTGACCACTAGTGTCAAGCTGACGTTTCTCTTGTATTATGACACAGATTGGCATGCAGCTGAAACCCTGTAGCCTTATCCATTGTGGTTATTGAGCTCTAGGAAGCATTCCAGCTCTCTTAGTATTGGCAGATCTGCACTACTATGACAAACGTACAAGAGGACGGCCTGTGTGTTTTGGGATTTGTGAGCAGTGCAGCATTGGGAACACCAATATGCCGAGTCATGGGGTGAAGTGCTTCTTTTGTTAAATCTCTAGAACTTGGTAAGTTGAAACAACTCAAGTATCTCCCATCTAAAGCACATTGGAGGTACAAAATAGAGAAAGAAAGAGCAGGATTAAGGCTCTGCGGGCCCTTCTGCAAATAAGGCTTGAAGGGAAACTTTATTTTCTTAATTGGGATTTAGATAATTACGGGCTCAATTCTCCCAGACAAACAGTCTAGTTGCACCTGTTCTCTTCATAGCAAAATTGCCTTTGTGATGACAAGTGAGTTTCAAGGAAAGACACTTGGAGGTTGCAATTCTTTGGTAGGTACTCATCTTTCGGTAATCTTCAGTGAATTGGCGAACTCGTTTGACCACTAGCGTCAAGCTAACGTTCCTCGTGTATCATGCCACAGGTTAGCATGCAGCAGAATCCATATAGCCTTATTCAGATTGGTTCCTGAGCTCTAGGAAGCATTCCAGGTCTCTTAGTACTGGCGGGTCTGCACTAGGATGGGAAACGTACAAGAACTACGGCCTGTGATTTCGGGGAGTTCTGAGCAATGAACCAATGGGTACAGTTAGATCCCGAGTCGTGGGCAGTGAAGGGCTTCTGTTTTTAAACTCCTAGATTGTGGTATGTTGAAACAACTCAAGTTTCTCCCTTCTAAAGCACCTTCGAGATGCAAAATAGAGAAGGAGACAGCAGGGTCAATGCTCTGCGGGCACTTTTGAAAATAAGGTTTGAAGGGATACTTTATTTTCCTCATTGGAATGTAGAGAGTTGTGGGATCAATTCTCACTATGAAGCATTGTACTTCCACACGTTCCCTTCACGGCTCAATTGCCTTTGTGATGACAAGTGAGTTTCTAGTAAAGAAACTTGGAGGTTTCCATTCTTTGGTGGTGCTCATCCTTCGGTAATCTTCAGTGAATTGGCGAAACCGTTTGACCAATGATGTCAAGGTAACGTTCCTCTTCTATCATGACACAGATTGGCATGCAGCTGAATCTCTGTAGCCTTGTCCATTGTGGTTCTTGAGCTCCAGGAAGCATTCCAGGCCTCTTAGTAGTGGCAGATCTGCACTAGGTTGAGAAACGTACAAGTGTACGACCTGTGTGCTTTGTGAGTTGTGAGCAGTGCAGCGTTGGGAAAAGCTGGATGCCGAGTCATGGGGGTGACGGTCTCCTTTTGTTAAAACTCTAGAATATGGTAAGTTGAAGCAACTCAAGTATCTCCCTTCTAAAGCACCTTGGAGGTACAAAATAGAGAAAGAAACAGCAGGGTCAAGGCTCTGCGGGCCCTTTTGAAAATAAGGCTTGAAGGGAAACTTTATTTTCTTCATTGGGATTTAGAGAGTTACGGACTCAGTTCTCCCAGAGAAACAGTGTAGTTGCACGTGTTTTCTTCATAGCACAATTGCCTTTGGAATGACAAGTGAGTGTCTAGGAAAGAAACTTGGAGGTTGCCATTCTTTGGTAGGTGCTCGTCCTTCGGTAATCTTCAGGGAATTGGCGATCCCGTTTGGCCACTAGCGTCAAACTAACGTTCCTCTTATATCATGACACAGATTGGCATGCAGCTGAATCCCTGTAGACTTATCCAGAGTGGTTCTTGAGCTCTAGGAAGTATTGCAGGTCTCTTAGTAGTGGCAGATCTGCACTAGGATGAGAAACATGCAAGAAGTCTGGCCTGTGTGTTTGGGGAGTTGTGAGCAGTGCAGCCTTGGGAACAGCTAGATGCCGAGTCATGGGGTTGAAGGTCTTCTTTTGTTAAAGCTGAAGAATGTGGTAAGTCGAAGCAACTCAAGTATCTCCCTTCTAAAGCACCTTGGAGGTATAACATAGAGAAAGAAACAGCAGGGTCAATGCTCTGCGGGCCCTTTTGAAAATAAGGCTTGAAGGGAAACTTTATTTTCTTCATTGGGATTTAGAGAGTTACGGGCTGAATTCTCCCAGACAAACAGTGTAGTTGCACATATTCTCTTCATAGCACAATTGACTTTGTGATGACTAGTGACTGTCGAGGAAAGAAACTTGGAGGTTGCTATTCTTTGTTAGGTGCTCGTCCTTCGGTAATCTTCAGTGAATTGGCGAACCCGTTTGACCACTAGCGTCAAACTAACCTTTCTCTTGTATCATGACACAGATTGGCATGCAGCGTAATCCCTGTAGCCTTATCCAGTGTGGTTCTTGAGCTCTAGGAAGCATTCCAGGTCACTTAGTATTGGCAGATCTGCACTACTTTGAGAAACGTACAACAGGACGGCCTGTGTGTTTGGGGAGTTGTGAGCAGTGCAGCGTTGGGAACAGCAAGATACCGAGTCATGGTGGTGAAGGTCTTCTTTCGTGAAACCTCTAGAATGTGGTAAGTTGAAAGAACTCAAGTATCTCCCTTCTAAAGCACTTTGGTGGTACAAAATAGAGAAAGAAACAGCAGGGTCAATACTCTGCGCACCCTTTTGAAAATAAGGCTTGAAGGGAAACTTAATTTCCTCATTGGAATTTAGAGAGTTGTGGGCTCAATTCTCCCTGAGAAACACTGTTGTTGCACAAGTTCCCTTCACAGGACAATTGCCTTTGTGCTGACAAGTGCGTTTCTAGTAAAGAAACCTGGAGGTTGCCATTCTTTAGTGGTGCTCATACTTCGGTTATCTTCAGTGAATTGGCGAACCCTTTTGACCAATAGTGTCAAGCTAAAGATCCCCTTGTATCATGACACAGATTGGCATGCAGCTGAATCCCTGTAGCCTTATCCAGTGTGGTTCTTGAGCTCTAGGAAGCATTGCAGGTGTCTTAGTAGTGGCAGATCTGCCGTAGGATGAGAAACGTACAAGAATGATGGCCTGTGTGTTTTGGGAGTTGTGAGCAGTGCAGCCTTGGGAACAGCTAGATGCCGAGTCATGGGGGTGAAGGTCTTCTTTTGTTAAACCTCTAGAATGTGGTAAGTTGAAGCAACTCAGCTATCTCCCATCTGAAGCACCTTGGTGATACAAAATAGAGAAATAAACAACATGGTCAATGCTCTGCGGTCCCTTTTCAAAATAAGGCTCGAAGGGAAACTTTATTTTCTTCATTAGGATTAAGAGAGCTGCAGGCTCAATTCTCCCTGACAAACACTGTAGTTGCAAATGTTCTCTTCATAGCAAAATTGCCTTTGTGATGACAAGTGAATTCCTGGGAAAGAAACTTGGAGGTCGCCATTCTTTGGTAGGTGCTCGTCCTTCAGTAATCTTCAGTGAATTTGAAAACCCGTTTGACCACTAGCCTCAAGTTAACGTTCCTCGTGTATCATGCTACAGGTTAGCATGCAGCAGAATCCATATAGCCTTATTCAGATTGGTTCCTGAGCTCTAGGAAGCATTCCAGTCCTCTTAGTACTGGCGGGTCTGCACTAGGATGGGAAACGTACAGGAACTACGGCCTGTGAGTTTGGGGACTTGTGAGCCATTCACCAATGGGAACAGTTAGATGCCGAGTCATGGGCATTGAAGGGCTTCTATTTTTAAACTCCTAGATTGTGGTAGGTTGAAACAACTCAAGTATCTCCCTTCTAAAGCACCTTGGAAATGCAAAATAGAGAAGGAAACATCAGAGTTAATGCTCTGTGGGCCCTTCTGAAAATAAGTCTTGTAGGGATACTTTATTTTCCTCATTGGGATTTCGAGAGTTGCAGGATCAATTCTGACTATGAAGCACTGTACTTCCACACGTTCCCTTCTTGGCACAATTGCCTTTGTGATGACAAGCGAATTTCTAGGAAAGAAACCTGGAGGTTGCCATTCTTTGGTAGTTGCTTATCCTTCGGTAATCTTCAGTGAATTGGCGAACCCTTTTGACCACTAGCGTCAGGATAACGTTCCTCTTGTATCATGACGCAGATTGGCATGCAGCTAAATCCCTGTAGCCTTATCAAGTGTGTTCATTGAACTCTAGGAAGCATTCCAAGTCTCTTACTAGTGGCATATCTGCACTAGGATGAGAAACGTACAAGAACACGGCCTGAGTGTTTGGGGAGTTGTGAGCAGTGCAGCGTTGGGAACAGCTAGATGCCAAATCATGGGGGTGAATGTCTTCTTTTGTTAAAGCTGAGGAATGTGATAAGTTGAAAAAACTCAAGTATCTCCCTTCTTAAGCACCTTGGAGGTACAACATAGAGAAAGAAACAGCAGGGTCAATGCTCTGCGAGCCCTTTTGAAAATAAGGCTTCAAGGGAACCTTTATTTTCTTAATTGGGATTTAGAGAGTTACGGGCTGAATTCTCCCAGAGAAACAGTGTAGTTGCACATGTTCTCTTCATAGCACAATTGCCTTTGTGATGACAAGTGAGATTTTAAGAAAGAAACTTGGGGGTTGCCATTCTTTGGTAGGTGCTCGTCCTTCGGTAATATTCAGTGAATTAGCGACCCCGTTTGACCACTAGTGTCAAGCTGACGTTTCTCTTGTATTATGACACAGATTGGCATGCAGCTGAAACCCTGTAGCCTTATCCATTGTGGTTATTGAGCTCTAGGAAGCATTCCAGCTCTCTTAGTATTGGCAGATCTGCACTACTATGACAAACGTACAAGAGGACGGCCTGTGTGTTTTGGGATTTGTGAGCAGTGCAGCATTGGGAACACCAATATGCCGAGTCATGGGGTGAAGTGCTTCTTTTGTTAAATCTCTAGAACTTGGTAAGTTGAAACAACTCAAGTATCTCCCATCTAAAGCACATTGGAGGTACAAAATAGAGAAAGAAAGAGCAGGATTAAGGCTCTGCGGGCCCTTCTGCAAATAAGGCTTGAAGGGAAACTTTATTTTCTTAATTGGGATTTAGATAATTACGGGCTCAATTCTCCCAGACAAACAGTCTAGTTGCACCTGTTCTCTTCATAGCAAAATTGCCTTTGTGATGACAAGTGAGTTTCAAGGAAAGACACTTGGAGGTTGCAATTCTTTGGTAGGTACTCATCTTTCGGTAATCTTCAGTGAATTGGCGAACTCGTTTGACCACTAGCGTCAAGCTAACGTTCCTCGTGTATCATGCCACAGGTTAGCATGCAGCAGAATCCATATAGCCTTATTCAGATTGGTTCCTGAGCTCTAGGAAGCATTCCAGGTCTCTTAGTACTGGCGGGTCTGCACTAGGATGGGAAACGTACAAGAACTACGGCCTGTGATTTCGGGGAGTTCTGAGCAATGAACCAATGGGTACAGTTAGATCCCGAGTCGTGGGCAGTGAAGGGCTTCTGTTTTTAAACTCCTAGATTGTGGTATGTTGAAACAACTCAAGTTTCTCCCTTCTAAAGCACCTTCGAGATGCAAAATAGAGAAGGAGACAGCAGGGTCAATGCTCTGCGGGCACTTTTGAAAATAAGGTTTGAAGGGATACTTTATTTTCCTCATTGGAATGTAGAGAGTTGTGGGATCAATTCTCACTATGAAGCATTGTACTTCCACACGTTCCCTTCACGGCTCAATTGCCTTTGTGATGACAAGTGAGTTTCTAGTAAAGAAACTTGGAGGTTTCCATTCTTTGGTGGTGCTCATCCTTCGGTAATCTTCAGTGAATTGGCGAAACCGTTTGACCAATGATGTCAAGGTAACGTTCCTCTTCTATCATGACACAGATTGGCATGCAGCTGAATCTCTGTAGCCTTGTCCATTGTGGTTCTTGAGCTCCAGGAAGCATTCCAGGCCTCTTAGTAGTGGCAGATCTGCACTAGGTTGAGAAACGTACAAGTGTACGACCTGTGTGCTTTGTGAGTTGTGAGCAGTGCAGCGTTGGGAAAAGCTGGATGCCGAGTCATGGGGGTGACGGTCTCCTTTTGTTAAAACTCTAGAATATGGTAAGTTGAAGCAACTCAAGTATCTCCCTTCTAAAGCACCTTGGAGGTACAAAATAGAGAAAGAAACAGCAGGGTCAAGGCTCTGCGGGCCCTTTTGAAAATAAGGCTTGAAGGGAAACTTTATTTTCTTCATTGGGATTTAGAGAGTTACGGACTCAGTTCTCCCAGAGAAACAGTGTAGTTGCACGTGTTTTCTTCATAGCACAATTGCCTTTGGAATGACAAGTGAGTGTCTAGGAAAGAAACTTGGAGGTTGCCATTCTTTGGTAGGTGCTCGTCCTTCGGTAATCTTCAGGGAATTGGCGATCCCGTTTGGCCACTAGCGTCAAACTAACGTTCCTCTTATATCATGACACAGATTGGCATGCAGCTGAATCCCTGTAGACTTATCCAGAGTGGTTCTTGAGCTCTAGGAAGTATTGCAGGTCTCTTAGTAGTGGCAGATCTGCACTAGGATGAGAAACATGCAAGAAGTCTGGCCTGTGTGTTTGGGGAGTTGTGAGCAGTGCAGCCTTGGGAAGAGCTAGATGCCGAGTCATGGGGTTGAAGGTCTTCTTTTGTTAAAGCTGAAGAATGTGGTAAGTCGAAGCAACTCAAGTATCTCCCTTCTAAAGCACCTTGGAGGTATAACATAGAGAAAGAAACAGCAGGGTCAATGCTCTGCGGGCCCTTTTGAAAATAAGGCTTGAAGGGAAACTTTATTTTCTTCATTGGGATTTAGAGAGTTACGGGCTGAATTCTCCCAGACAAACAGTGTAGTTGCACATATTCTCTTCATAGCACAATTGACTTTGTGATGACTAGTGACTGTCGAGGAAAGAAACTTGGAGGTTGCTATTCTTTTTTAGGTGCTCGTCCTTCGGTAATCTTCAGTGAATTGGCGAACCCGTTTGACCACTAGCGTCAAACTAACCTTTCTCTTGTATCATGACACAGATTGGCATGCAGCGTAATCCCTGTAGCCTTATCCAGTGTGGTTCTTGAGCTCTAGGAAGCATTCCAGGTCACTTAGTATTGGCAGATCTGCACTACTTTGAGAAACGTACAACAGGACGGCCTGTGTGTTTGGGGAGTTGTGAGCAGTGCAGCGTTGGGAACAGCAAGATACCGAGTCATGGTGGTGAAGGTCTTCTTTCGTGAAACCTCTAGAATGTGGTAAGTTGAAAGAACTCAAGTAACTCCCTTCTAAAGCACTTTGGTGGTACAAAATAGAGAAAGAAACAGCAGGGTCAATACTCTGCGCACCCTTTTGAAAATAAGGCTTGAAGGGAAACTTAATTTCCTCATTGGAATTTAGAGAGTTGTGGGCTCAATTCTCCCTGAGAAACACTGTTGTTGCACAAGTTCCCTTCACAGGACAATTGCCTTTGTGCTGACAGGTGAGTTTCCAGTAAAGAAACCTGGAGGTTGCCATTCTTTAGTGGTGCTCATACTTCGGTTATCTTCAGTGAATTGGCGAACCCTTTTGACCAATAGTGTCAAGCTAACGTTCCCCTTGTAACATGACACAGATTGGCATGCATCTGAATCCCTGTAGCCTTATCCAGTGTGGTTCTTGAGCTCTAGGAAGCATTGCAGGTGTCTTAGTAGTGGCAGATCTGCCGTAGGATGAGAAACGTACAAGAAGGATGGCCTGTGTGTTTTGGGAGTTGTGAGCAGTGCAGCCTTGGGAACAGTTAGATGCCGAGTCATGGGGGTGAAGGTCTTCTTTTGTTAAACCTCTAGAATGTGGTAAGTTGAAGCAACTCAGCTATCTCCCATCTGAAGCACCTTCGTGATACAAAATAGAGAAATAAACAACAGGGTCAATGCTCTGCGGTCCCTTTTCAAAATAAGGCTCGAAGGGAAACTTTATTTTCTTCATTGGGATTTAGAGAGCTGCAGGCTCAATTCTCCCTGACAAACACTGTAGTTGCAAATGTTCTCTTCATAGCAAAATTGCCTTTGTGATGACAAGTGAATTCCTGGGAAAGAAACTTGGAGGTCGCCATTCTTTGGTAGGTGCTCGTCCTTCAGTAATCTTCAGTGAATTTGAAAACCCGTTTGACCACTAGCCTCAAGCTAACGTTCCTCGTGTATCATGCTACAGGTTAGCATGCAGCAGAATCCATATAGCCTTATTCAGATTGGTTCCTGAGCTCTAGGAAGCATTCCAGTTCTCTTAGTACTGGCGGGTCTGCACTAGGATGGGAAACGTACAGGAACTACGGCCTGTGAGTTTGGGGACTTGTGAGCCATTCACCAATGGGAACAGTTAGATGCCGAGTCATGGGCATTGAAGGGCTTCTATTTTTAAACTCCTAGATTGTGGTAGGTTGAAACAACTCAAGTATCTCCCTTCTAAAGCACCTTGGAAATGCAAAATAGAGAAGGAAACATCAGAGTTAATGCTCTGTGGGCCCTTCTGAAAATAAGTCTTGTAGGGATACTTTATTTTCCTCATTGGGATTTCGAGAGTTGCAGGATCAATTCTGACTATGAAGCACTGTACTTCCACACGTTCCCTTCTTGGCACAATTGCCTTTGTGATGACAAGCGAATTTCTAGGAAAGAAACCTGGAGGTTGCCATTCTTTGGTAGTTGCTTATCCTTCGGTAATCTTCAGTGAATTGGCGAACCCTTTTGACCACTAGCGTCAGGATAACGTTCCTCTTGTATCATGACGCAGATTGGCATGCAGCTAAATCCCTGTAGCCTTATCAAGTGTGTTCATTGAACTCTAGGAAGCATTCCAAGTCTCTTACTAGTGGCATATCTGCACTAGGATGAGAAACGTACAAGAACACGGCCTGAGTGTTTGGGGAGTTGTGAGCAGTGCAGCGTTGGGAACAGCTAGATGCCAAATCATGGGGGTGAATGTCTTCTTTTGTTAAAGCTGAGGAATGTGATAAGTTGAAAAAACTCAAGTATCTCCCTTCTTAAGCACCTTGGAGGTACAACATAGAGAAAGAAACAGCAGGGTCAATGCTCTGCGAGCCCTTTTGAAAATAAGGCTTCAATGGAACCTTTATTTTCTTAATTGGGATTTAGAGAGTTACGGGCTGAATTCTCCCAGAGAAACAGTGTAGTTGCACATGTTCTCTTTATAGCACAATTGCCTTTGTGATGACAAGTGAGATTTTAAGAAAGAAACTTGGGGGTTGCCATTCTTTGGTAGGTGCTCGTCCTTCGGTAATATTCAGTGAATTAGCGACCCCGTTTGACCACTAGTGTCAAGCTGACGTTTCTCTTGTATTATGACACAGATTGGCATGCAGCTGAAACCCTGTAGCCTTATCCATTGTGGTTATTGAGCTCTAGGAAGCATTCCAGCTCTCTTAGTATTGGCAGATCTGCACTACTATGACAAACGTACAAGAGGACGGCCTGTGTGTTTTGGGATTTGTGAGCAGTGCAGCATTGGGAACACCAATATGCCGAGTCATGGGGTGAAGGGCTTCTTTTGTTAAATCTCTAGAACTTGGTAAGTTGAAACAACTCAAGTATCTCCCATCTAAAGCACATTGGAGGTACAAAATAGAGAAAGAAAGAGCAGGATTAAGGCTCTGCGGGCCCTTCTGCAAATAAGGCTTGAAGGGAAACTTTATTTTCTTAATTGGGATTTAGATAATTACGGGCTCAATTCTCCCAGACAAACAGTCTAGTTGCACCTGTTCTCTTCATAGCAAAATTGCCTTTGTGATGACAAGTGAGTTTCAAGGAAAGACACTTGGAGGTTGCAATTCTTTGGTAGGTACTCATCTTTCGGTAATCTTCAGTGAATTGGCGAACTCGTTTGACCACTAGCGTCAAGCTAACGTTCCTCGTGTATCATGCCACAGGTTAGCATGCAGCAGAATCCATATAGCCTTATTCAGATTGGTTCCTGAGCTCTAGGAAGCATTCCAGGTCTCTTAGTACTGGCGGGTCTGCACTAGGATGGGAAACGTACAAGAACTACGGCCTGTGATTTCGGGGAGTTCTGAGCAATGTACCAATGGGTACAGTTAGATCCCGAGTCGTGGGCAGTGAAGGGCTTCTGTTTTTAAACTCCTAGATTGTGGTATGTTGAAACAACTCAAGTTTCTCCCTTCTAAAGCACCTTCGAGATGCAAAATAGAGAAGGAGACAGCAGGGTCAATGCTCTGCGGGCACTTTTGAAAATAAGGTTTGAAGGGATACTTTATTTTCCTCATTGGAATGTAGAGAGTTGTGGGATCAATTCTCACTATGAAGCATTGTACTTCCACACGTTCCCTTCACGGCTCAATTGCCTTTGTGATGATAAGTGAGTTTCTAGTAAAGAAACTTGGAGGTTTCCATTCTTTGGTGGTGCTCATCCTTCGGTAATCTTCAGTGAATTGGCGAAACCGTTTGACCAATGATGTCAAGGTAACGTTCCTCTTCTATCATGACACAGATTGGCATGCAGCTGAATCTCTGTAGCCTTGTCCATTGTGGTTCTTGAGCTCCAGGAAGCATTCCAGGCCTCTTAGTAGTGGCAGATCTGCACTAGGTTGAGAAACGTACAAGTGTACGACCTGTGTGCTTTGTGAGTTGTGAGCAGTGCAGCGTTGGGAAAAGCTGGATGCCGAGTCATGGGGGTGACGGTCTCCTTTTGTTAAAACTCTAGAATATGGTAAGTTGAAGCAACTCAAGTATCTCCCTTCTAAAGCACCTTGGAGGTACAAAATAGAGAAAGAAACAGCAGGGTCAAGGCTCTGCGGGCCCTTTTGAAAATAAGGCTTGAAGGGAAACTTTATTTTCTTCATTGGGATTTAGAGAGTTACGGACTCAGTTCTCCCAGAGAAACAGTGTAGTTGCACGTGTTTTCTTCATAGCACAATTGCCTTTGGAATGACAAGTGAGTGTCTAGGAAAGAAACTTGGAGGTTGCCATTCTTTGGTAGGTGCTCGTCCTTCGGTAATCTTCAGGGAATTGGCGATCCCGTTTGGCCACTAGCGTCAAACTAACGTTCCTCTTATATCATGACACAGATTGGCATGCAGCTGAATCCCTGTAGACTTATCCAGAGTGGTTCTTGAGCTCTAGGAAGTATTGCAGGTCTCTTAGTAGTGGCAGATCTGCACTAGGATGAGAAACATGCAAGAAGTCTGGCCTGTGTGTTTGGGGAGTTGTGAGCAGTGCAGCCTTGGGAACAGCTAGATGCCGAGTCATGGGGTTGAAGGTCTTCTTTTGTTAAAGCTGAAGAATGTGGTAAGTCGAAGCAACTCAAGTATCTCCCTTCTAAAGCACCTTGGAGGTATAACATAGAGAAAGAAACAGCAGGGTCAATGCTCTGCGGGCCCTTTTGAAAATAAGGCTTGAAGGGAAACTTTATTTTCTTCATTGGGATTTAGAGAGTTACGGGCTGAATTCTCCCAGACAAACAGTGTAGTTGCACATGTTCTCTTCATAGCACAATTGACTTTGTGATGACTAGTGACTGTCGAGGAAAGAAACTTGGAGGTTGCTATTCTTTGTTAGGTGCTCGTCCTTCGGTAATCTTCAGTGAATTGGCGAACCCGTTTGACCACTAGCGTCAAACTAACCTTTCTCTTGTATCATGACACAGATTGGCATGCAGCGTAATCCCTGTAGCCTTATCCAGTGTGGTTCTTGAGCTCTAGGAAGCATTCCAGGTCACTTAGTATTGGCAGATCTGCACTACTTTGAGAAACGTACAACAGGACGGCCTGTGTGTTTGGGGAGTTGTGAGCAGTGCAGCGTTGGGAACAGCAAGATACCGAGTCATGGTGGTGAAGGTCTTCTTTCGTGAAACCTCTAGAATGTGGTAAGTTGAAAGAACTCAAGTAACTCCCTTCTAAAGCACTTTGGTGGTACAAAATAGAGAAAGAAACAGCAGGGTCAATACTCTGCGCACCCTTTTGAAAATAAGGCTTGAAGGGAAACTTAATTTCCTCATTGGAATTTAGAGAGTTGTGGGCTCAATTCTCCCTGAGAAACACTGTTGTTGCACAAGTTCCCTTCACAGGACAATTGCCTTTGTGCTGACAGGTGAGTTTCCAGTAAAGAAACCTGGAGGTTGCCATTCTTTAGTGGTGCTCATACTTCGGTTATCTTCAGTGAATTGGCGAACCCTTTTGACCAATAGTGTCAAGCTAACGTTCCCCTTGTAACATGACACAGATTGGCATGCATCTGAATCCCTGTAGCCTTATCCAGTGTGGTTCTTGAGCTCTAGGAAGCATTGCAGGTGTCTTAGTAGTGGCAGATCTGCCGTAGGATGAGAAACGTACAAGAAGGATGGCCTGTGTGTTTTGGGAGTTGTGAGCAGTGCAGCCTTGGGAACAGTTAGATGCCGAGTCATGGGGGTGAAGGTCTTCTTTTGTTAAACCTCTAGAATGTGGTAAGTTGAAGCAACTCAGCTATCTCCCATCTGAAGCACCTTCGTGATACAAAATAGAGAAATAAACAACAGGGTCAATGCTCTGCGGTCCCTTTTCAAAATAAGGCTCGAAGGGAAACTTTATTTTCTTCATTGGGATTTAGAGAGCTGCAGGCTCAATTCTCCCTGACAAACACTGTAGTTGCAAATGTTCTCTTCATAGCAAAATTGCCTTTGTGATGACAAGTGAATTCCTAGGAAAGAAACTTGGAGGTCGCCATTCTTTGGTAGGTGCTCGTCCTTCAGTAATCTTCAGTGAATTTGAAAACCCGTTTGACCACTAGCCTCAAGCTAACGTTCCTCGTGTATCATGCTACAGGTTAGCATGCAGCAGAATCCATATAGCCTTATTCAGATTGGTTCCTGAGCTCTAGGAAGCATTCCAGTTCTCTTAGTACTGGCGGGTCTGCACTAGGATGGGAAACGTACAGGAACTACGGCCTGTGAGTTTGGGGACTTGTGAGCCATTCACCAATGGGAACAGTTAGATGCCGAGTCATGGGCATTGAAGGGCTTCTATTTTTAAACTCCTAGATTGTGGTAGGTTGAAACAACTCAAGTATCTCCCTTCTAAAGCACCTTGGAAATGCAAAATAGAGAAGGAAACATCAGAGTTAATGCTCTGTGGGCCCTTCTGAATATAAGTCTTGTAGGGATACTTTATTTTCCTCATTGGGATTTCGAGAGTTGCAGGATCAATTCTGACTATGAAGCACTGTACTTCCACACGTTCCCTTCTTGGCACAATTGCCTTTGTGATGACAAGCGAATTTCTAGGAAAGAAACCTGGAGGTTGCCATTCTTTGGTAGTTGCTTATCCTTCGGTAATCTTCAGTGAATTGGCGAACCCTTTTGACCACTAGCGTCAAGATAACGTTCCTCTTGTATCATGACGCAGATTGGCATGCAGCTAAATCCCTGTAGCCTTATCAAGTGTGTTTATTGAACTCTAGGAAGCATTCCAAGTCTCTTACTAGTGGCATATCTGCACTAGGATGAGAAACGTACAAGAACACGGCCTGAGTGTTTGGGGAGTTGTGAGCAGTGCAGCGTTGGGAACAGCTAGATGCCAAATCATGGGGGTGAATGTCTTCTTTTGTTAAACCTGAGGAATGTGATAAGTTGAAGAAACTCAAGTATCTCCCTTCTTAAGCACCTTGGAGGTACAACATAGAGAAAGAAACAGCAGGGTCAATGCTCTGCGGGCCCTTTTGAAAATAAGGCTTCAAGGGAAACTTTATTTTCTTAATTGGGATTTAGAGAGTTACGGGCTGAACTCTCCCAGAGAAACAGTGTAGTTGCACATGTTCTCTTCATAGCACAATTGCCTTTGTGATGACAAGTGAGATTTTAAGAAAGAAACTTGGGGGTTGCCATTCTTTGGTAGGTGCTCGTCCTTCGGTAATATTCAGTGAATTAGCGACCCCGTTTGAGCACTAGTGTCAAGCTGATGTTTCTCTTGTATCATGACACAGATTGGCATGCAGCTGAAACCGTGTAGCCTTATCCATTGTGGTTATTGAGCTCTAGGAAGCATTCCAGCTCTCTTAGTATTGGCAGATCTGCACTACTATGACAAACGTACAAGAGGACGGCCTGTGTGTTTTGGGATTTGTGAGCAGTACAGCATTGGGAACACCTATATGCCGAGTCATGGGGTGAAGGGCTTCTTTTGTTAAAGCTCTAGAACTTGGTAAGTTGAAACAACTCAAGTATCTCCCATCTAAAGCACATTGGAGGTACAAAATAGAGAAAGAAAGAGCAGGATCAAGGCTCTGCGGGCCCTTCTGCAAATAAGGCTTGAAGGGAAACTTTATTTTCTTAATTGGGATTTAGATAATTACAGGCTCAATTCTCCCAGACCAACAGTCTAGTTGCACCTGTTCTCTTCATAGCAAAATTGCCTTTGTGATGACAAGTGAGTTTCAAGGAAAGACACTTGGAGGTTGCAATTCTTTGGTAGGTGCTCATCTTTCGGTAATCTTCAGTGAATTGGCGAACCCGTTTGACAACTAGCATCAAGCTAACGTTCCTCGTGTATCATGCCACAGGTTAGCATGCAGCAGAATCCATATAGCCTTATTCAGATTGGTTCCTGAGGTCTAGGAAGCATTCCAGGTCTCTTAGTACTGGCGGGTCTGCACTAGGATGGGAAACGTACAAGAACTACAGCCTGTGATTTCGGGGAGTTCTGAGCAATGAACCAATGGAAACAGTTAGATCCCGAGTCGTGGGCAGTGAAGGGCTTCTGTTTTTAAACTCCTAGATTGTGGTATGTTGAAACAACTCAAGTATCTCCCTTCTAAAGCACCTTCGAGATGCAAAATAGAGAAGGAGACAGCAGGGTCAATGCTCTGCGGGCACTTTTGAAAATAAGGTTTGAAGGGATACTTTATTTTCCTCATTGGAATTTAGAGAGTTGTGGGATCAATTCTCACTATGAAGCATTGTACTTCCACACGTTCCCTTCACGGCTCAATTGCCTTTGTGATGACAAGTGAGTTTCTAGTAAAGAAACTTGGAGGTTTCCATTCTTTGGTGGTGCTCATCCTTCGGTAATCTTCAGTGAATTGCCGAAACCGTTTGACCAATGGTGTCAAGGTAACGTTCCTCTTCTATCATGACACAGATTGGCATGCAGCTGAATCTCTGTAGCCTTGTCCATTGTGGTTCTTGAGCTCTAGGAAGCATTCCAGGCCTCTTAGTAGTGGCAGATCTGCACTAGGTTGAGAAACGTACAAGTGGACGACCTGTGTGCTTTGTGAGTTGTGAGCAGTGCAGCGTTGGGAAAAGCTGGATGCCGAGTCATTGGGGTGACGGTCTCCTTTTGTTAAAACTCTAGAATATGGTAAGTTGAAGCAACTCAAGTATCTCCCTTCTAAAGCACCTTGGAGGTACAAAATAGAGAAAGAAACAGCAGGGTCAAGGCTCTGCGGGCCCTTTTGAAAATAAGGCTTGAAGGGAAACTTTATTTTCTTCATTGGGATTTAGAGAGTTACGGACTCAGTTCTCCCAGAGAAACAGTGTAGTTGCACGTGTTTTCTTCATAGCACAATTGCCTTTGGAATGACAAGTGAGTGTCTAGGAAAGAAACTTGGAGGTTGCCATTCTTTGGTAGGTGCTCGTCCTTCGGTAATCTTCAGGGAATTGGCGATCCCGTTTGGCCACTAGCGTCAAACTAACGTTCCTCTTATATCAAGACATAGATTGGCATGCAGCTGAATCCCTGTAGACTTATCCAGAGTGGTTCTTGAGCTCTAGGAAGTATTGCAGGTCTCTTAGTAGTGGCAGATCTGCACTAGGATGAGAAACATGCAAGAAGTCTGGCCTGTGTGTTTGGGGAGTTGTGAGCAGTGCAGCCTTGGGAACAGCTAGATGCCGAGTCATGGGGTTGAAGGTCTTCTTTTGTTAAAGCTGAAGAATGTGGTAAGTCGAAGCAACTCAAGTATCTCCCTTCTAAAGCACCTTGGAGGTATAACATAGAGAAAGAAACAGCAGGGTCAATGCTCTGCGGGCCCTTTTGAAAATAAGGCTTGAAGGGAAACTTTATTTTCTTCATTGGGATTTAGAGAGTTACGGGCTGAATTCTCCCAGACAAACAGTGTAGTTGCACATGTTCTCTTCATAGCACAATTGACTTTGTGATGACTAGTGACTGTCGAGGAAAGAAACTTGGAGGTTGCTATTCTTTGGTAGGTGCTCGTCCTTCGGTAATCTTCAGTGAATTGGCGAACCCGTTTGACCACTAGCGTCAAACTAACCTTTCTCTTGTATCATGACACAGATTGGCATGCAGCGTAATCCCTGTAGCCTTATCCAGTGTGGTTCTTGAGCTCTAGGAAGCATTCCAGGTCACTTAGTATTGGCAGATCTGCACTACTTTGAGAAACGTACAACAGGACGGCCTGTGTGTTTGGGGAGTTGTGAGCAGTGCAGCGTTGGGAACAGCAAGATACCGAGTCATGGTGGTGAAGGTCTTCTTTCGTGAAACCTCTAGAATGTGGTAAGTTGAAAGAACTCAAGTATCTCCCTTCTAAAGCACTTTGGTGGTACAAAATAGAGAAAGAAACAGCAGGGTCAATACTCTGCGCACCCTTTTGAAAATAAGGCTTGAAGGGAAACTTAATTTCCTCATTGGAATTTAGAGAGTTGTGGGCTCAATTCTCCCTGAGAAACACTGTTGTTGCACAAGTTCCCTTCACAGGACAATTGCCTTTGTGCTGACAAGTGCGTTTCTAGTAAAGAAACCTGGAGGTTGCCATTCTTTAGTGGTGCTCATACTTCGGTTATCTTCAGTGAATTGGCGAACCCTTTTGACCAATAGTGTCAAGCTAAAGATCCCCTTGTATCATGACACAGATTGGCATGCAGCTGAATCCCTGTAGCCTTATCCAGTGTGGTTCTTGAGCTCTAGGAAGCATTGCAGGTGTCTTAGTAGTGGCAGATCTGCCGTAGGATGAGAAACGTACAAGAATGATGGCCTGTGTGTTTTGGGAGTTGTGAGCAGTGCAGCCTTGGGAACAGCTAGATGCCGAGTCATGGGGGTGAAGGTCTTCTTTTGTTAAACCTCTAGAATGTGGTAAGTTGAAGCAACTCAGCTATCTCCCATCTGAAGCACCTTGGTGATACAAAATAGAGAAATAAACAACATGGTCAATGCTCTGCGGTCCCTTTTCAAAATAAGGCTCGAAGGGAAACTTTATTTTCTTCATTAGGATTAAGAGAGCTGCAGGCTCAATTCTCCCTGACAAACACTGTAGTTGCAAATGTTCTCTTCATAGCAAAATTGCCTTTGTGATGACAAGTGAATTCCTGGGAAAGAAACTTGGAGGTCGCCATTCTTTGGTAGGTGCTCGTCCTTCAGTAATCTTCAGTGAATTTGAAAACCCGTTTGACCACTAGCCTCAAGCTAACGTTCCTCGTGTATCATGCTACAGGTTAGCATGCAGCAGAATCCATATAGCCTTATTCAGATTGGTTCCTGAGCTCTAGGAAGCATTCCAGTTCTCTTAGTACTGGCGGGTCTGCACTAGGATGGGAAACGTACAGGAACTACGGCCTGTGAGTTTGGGGACTTGTGAGCCATTCACCAATGGGAACAGTTAGATGCCGAGTCATGGGCATTGAAGGGCTTCTATTTTTAAACTCCTAGATTGTGGTAGGTTGAAACAACTCAAGTATCTCCCTTCTAAAGCACCTTGGAAATGCAAAATAGAGAAGGAAACATCAGAGTTAATGCTCTGTGGGCCCTTCTGAAAATAAGTCTTGTAGGGATACTTTATTTTCCTCATTGGGATTTCGAGAGTTGCAGGATCAATTCTGACTATGAAGCACTGTACTTCCACACGTTCCCTTCTTGGCACAATTGCCTTTGTGATGACAAGCGAATTTCTAGGAAAGAAACCTGGAGGTTGCCATTCTTTGGTAGTTGCTTATCCTTCGGTAATCTTCAGTGAATTGGCGAACCCTTTTGACCACTAGCGTCAGGATAACGTTCCTCTTGTATCATGACGCAGATTGGCATGCAGCTAAATCCCTGTAGCCTTATCAAGTGTGTTCATTGAACTCTAGGAAGCATTCCAAGTCTCTTACTAGTGGCATATCTGCACTAGGATGAGAAACGTACAAGAACACGGCCTGAGTGTTTGGGGAGTTGTGAGCAGTGCAGCGTTGGGAACAGCTAGATGCCAAATCATGGGGGTGAATGTCTTCTTTTGTTAAAGCTGAGGAATGTGATAAGTTGAAAAAACTCAAGTATCTCCCTTCTTAAGCACCTTGGAGGTACAACATAGAGAAAGAAACAGCAGGGTCAATGCTCTGCGAGCCCTTTTGAAAATAAGGCTTCAATGGAACCTTTATTTTCTTAATTGGGATTTAGAGAGTTACGGGCTGAATTCTCCCAGAGAAACAGTGTAGTTGCACATGTTCTCTTCATAGCACAATTGCCTTTGTGATGACAAGTGAGATTTTAAGAAAGAAACTTGGGGGTTGCCATTCTTTGGTAGGTGCTCGTCCTTCGGTAATATTCAGTGAATTAGCGACCCCGTTTGACCACTAGTGTCAAGCTGACGTTTCTCTTGTATTATGACACAGATTGGCATGCAGCTGAAACCCTGTAGCCTTATCCATTGTGGTTATTGAGCTCTAGGAAGCATTCCAGCTCTCTTAGTATTGGCAGATCTGCACTACTATGACAAACGTACAAGAGGACGGCCTGTGTGTTTTGGGATTTGTGAGCAGTGCAGCATTGGGAACACCAATATGCCGAGTCATGGGGTGAAGGGCTTCTTTTGTTAAATCTCTAGAACTTGGTAAGTTGAAACAACTCAAGTATCTCCCATCTAAAGCACATTGGAGGTACAAAATAGAGAAAGAAAGAGCAGGATTAAGGCTCTGCGGGCCCTTCTGCAAATAAGGCTTGAAGGGAAACTTTATTTTCTTAATTGGGATTTAGATAATTACGGGCTCAATTCTCCCAGACAAACAGTCTAGTTGCACCTGTTCTCTTCATAGCAAAATTGCCTTTGTGATGACAAGTGAGTTTCAAGGAAAGACACTTGGAGGTTGCAATTCTTTGGTAGGTACTCATCTTTCGGTAATCTTCAGTGAATTGGCGAACTCGTTTGACCACTAGCGTCAAGCTAACGTTCCTCGTGTATCATGCCACAGGTTAGCATGCAGCAGAATCCATATAGCCTTATTCAGATTGGTTCCTGAGCTCTAGGAAGCATTCCAGGTCTCTTAGTACTGGCGGGTCTGCACTAGGATGGGAAACGTACAAGAACTACGGCCTGTGATTTCGGGGAGTTCTGAGCAATGTACCAATGGGTACAGTTAGATCCCGAGTCGTGGGCAGTGAAGGGCTTCTGTTTTTAAACTCCTAGATTGTGGTATGTTGAAACAACTCAAGTTTCTCCCTTCTAAAGCACCTTCGAGATGCAAAATAGAGAAGGAGACAGCAGGGTCAATGCTCTGCGGGCACTTTTGAAAATAAGGTTTGAAGGGATACTTTATTTTCCTCATTGGAATGTAGAGAGTTGTGGGATCAATTCTCACTATGAAGCATTGTACTTCCACACGTTCCCTTCACGGCTCAATTGCCTTTGTGATGATAAGTGAGTTTCTAGTAAAGAAACTTGGAGGTTTCCATTCTTTGGTGGTGCTCATCCTTCGGTAATCTTCAGTGAATTGGCGAAACCGTTTGACCAATGATGTCAAGGTAACGTTCCTCTTCTATCATGACACAGATTGGCATGCAGCTGAATCTCTGTAGCCTTGTCCATTGTGGTTCTTGAGCTCCAGGAAGCATTCCAGGCCTCTTAGTAGTGGCAGATCTGCACTAGGTTGAGAAACGTACAAGTGTACGACCTGTGTGCTTTGTGAGTTGTGAGCAGTGCAGCGTTGGGAAAAGCTGGATGCCGAGTCATGGGGGTGACGGTCTCCTTTTGTTAAAACTCTAGAATATGGTAAGTTGAAGCAACTCAAGTATCTCCCTTCTAAAGCACCTTGGAGGTACAAAATAGAGAAAGAAACAGCAGGGTCAAGGCTCTGCGGGCCCTTTTGAAAATAAGGCTTGAAGGGAAACTTTATTTTCTTCATTGGGATTTAGAGAGTTACGGACTCAGTTCTCCCAGAGAAACAGTGTAGTTGCACGTGTTTTCTTCATAGCACAATTGCCTTTGGAATGACAAGTGAGTGTCTAGGAAAGAAACTTGGAGGTTGCCATTCTTTGGTAGGTGCTCGTCCTTCGGTAATCTTCAGGGAATTGGCGATCCCGTTTGGCCACTAGCGTCAAACTAACGTTCCTCTTATATCATGACACAGATTGGCATGCAGCTGAATCCCTGTAGACTTATCCAGAGTGGTTCTTGAGCTCTAGGAAGTATTGCAGGTCTCTTAGTAGTGGCAGATCTGCACTAGGATGAGAAACATGCAAGAAGTCTGGCCTGTGTGTTTGGGGAGTTGTGAGCAGTGCAGCCTTGGGAACAGCTAGATGCCGAGTCATGGGGTTGAAGGTCTTCTTTTGTTAAAGCTGAAGAATGTGGTAAGTCGAAGCAACTCAAGTATCTCCCTTCTAAAGCACCTTGGAGGTATAACATAGAGAAAGAAACAGCAGGGTCAATGCTCTGCGGGCCCTTTTGAAAATAAGGCTTGAAGGGAAACTTTATTTTCTTCATTGGGATTTAGAGAGTTACGGGCTGAATTCTCCCAGACAAACAGTGTAGTTGCACATATTCTCTTCATAGCACAATTGACTTTGTGATGACTAGTGACTGTCGAGGAAAGAAACTTGGAGGTTGCTATTCTTTGTTAGGTGCTCGTCCTTCGGTAATCTTCAGTGAATTGGCGAACCCGTTTGACCACTAGCGTCAAACTAACCTTTCTCTTGTATCATGACACAGATTGGCATGCAGCGTAATCCCTGTAGCCTTATCCAGTGTGGTTCTTGAGCTCTAGGAAGCATTCCAGGTCACTTAGTATTGGCAGATCTGCACTACTTTGAGAAACGTACAACAGGACGGCCTGTGTGTTTGGGGAGTTGTGAGCAGTGCAGCGTTGGGAACAGCAAGATACCGAGTCATGGTGGTGAAGGTCTTCTTTCGTGAAACCTCTAGAATGTGGTAAGTTGAAAGAACTCAAGTAACTCCCTTCTAAAGCACTTTGGTGGTACAAAATAGAGAAAGAAACAGCAGGGTCAATACTCTGCGCACCCTTTTGAAAATAAGGCTTGAAGGGAAACTTAATTTCCTCATTGGAATTTAGAGAGTTGTGGGCTCAATTCTCCCTGAGAAACACTGTTGTTGCACAAGTTCCCTTCACAGGACAATTGCCTTTGTGCTGACAGGTGAGTTTCCAGTAAAGAAACCTGGAGGTTGCCATTCTTTAGTGGTGCTCATACTTCGGTTATCTTCAGTGAATTGGCGAACCCTTTTGACCAATAGTGTCAAGCTAACGTTCCCCTTGTAACATGACACAGATTGGCATGCATCTGAATCCCTGTAGCCTTATCCAGTGTGGTTCTTGAGCTCTAGGAAGCATTGCAGGTGTCTTAGTAGTGGCAGATCTGCCGTAGGATGAGAAACGTACAAGAAGGATGGCCTGTGTGTTTTGGGAGTTGTGAGCAGTGCAGCCTTGGGAACAGTTAGATGCCGAGTCATGGGGGTGAAGGTCTTCTTTTGTTAAACCTCTAGAATGTGGTAAGTTGAAGCAACTCAGCTATCTCCCATCTGAAGCACCTTCGTGATACAAAATAGAGAAATAAACAACAGGGTCAATGCTCTGCGGTCCCTTTTCAAAATAAGGCTCGAAGGGAAACTTTATTTTCTTCATTGGGATTTAGAGAGCTGCAGGCTCAATTCTCCCTGACAAACACTGTAGTTGCAAATGTTCTCTTCATAGCAAAATTGCCTTTGTGATGACAAGTGAATTCCTAGGAAAGAAACTTGGAGGTCGCCATTCTTTGGTAGGTGCTCGTCCTTCAGTAATCTTCAGTGAATTTGAAAACCCGTTTGACCACTAGCCTCAAGCTAACGTTCCTCGTGTATCATGCTACAGGTTAGCATGCAGCAGAATCCATATAGCCTTATTCAGATTGGTTCCTGAGCTCTAGGAAGCATTCCAGTTCTCTTAGTACTGGCGGGTCTGCACTAGGATGGGAAACGTACAAGAACTACGGCCTGTGAATTTGGGGACTTGTGAGCCATTCACCAATGGGAACAGTTAGATGCCGAGTCATGGGCATTGAAGGGCTTCTATTTTTAAACTCCTAGATTGTGGTAGGTTGAAACAACTCAAGTATCTCCCTTCTAAAGCACCTTGGAAATGCAAAATAGAGAAGGAAACATCAGAGTTAATGCTCTGTGGGCCCTTCTGAAAATAAGTCTTGTAGGGATACTTTATTTTCCTCATTGGGATTTCGAGAGTTGCAGGATCAATTCTGACTATGAAGCACTGTACTTCCACACGTTCCCTTCTTGGCACAATTGCCTTTGTGATGACAAGCGAATTTCTAGGAAAGAAACCTGGAGGTTGCCATTCTTTGGTAGTTGCTTATCCTTCGGTAATCTTCAGTGAATTGGCGAACCCTTTTGACCACTAGCGTCAAGATAACGTTCCTCTTGCATCATGACGCAGATTGGCATGCAGCTAAATCCCTGTAGCCTTATCAAGTGTGTTTATTGAACTCTAGGAAGCATTCCAAGTCTCTTACTAGTGGCATATCTGCACTAGGATGAGAAACGTACAAGAACACGGCCTGAGTGTTTGGGGAGTTGTGAGCAGTGCAGCGTTGGGAACAGCTAGATGCCAAATCATGGGGGTGAATGTCTTCTTTTGTTAAAGCTGAGGAATGTGTTAAGTTGAAGAAACTCAAGTATCTCCCTTCTTAAGCACCTTGGAGGTACAACATAGAGAAAGAAACAGCAGGGTCAATGCTCTGTGGCCCCTTTTGAAAATAAGGCTTCAAGGGAAACTTTATTTTCTTAATTGGGATTTAGAGAGTTACGGGCTGAACTCTCCCAGAGAAACAGTGTAGTTGCACATGTTCTCTTCATAGCACAATTGCCTTTGTGATGACCAGTGAGATTTTAAGAAAGAAACTTGGGGGTTGCCATTCTTTGGTAGGTGCTCGTCCTTCGGTAATATTCAGTGAATTAGCGACCCCGTTTGAGCACTAGTGTCAAGCTGATGTTTCTCTTGTGTCATGACACAGATTGGCATGCAGCTGAAACCCTGTAGCCTTATCCATTGTGGTTATTGAGCTCTAGGAAGCATTCCAGCTCTCTTAGTATTGGCAGATCTGCACTACTATGAAAAACGTACAAGAGGACGGCCTGTGTGTTTTGGGATTTGTGAGCAGTGCAGCATTGGGAACACCTATATGCCGAGTCATGGGGTGAAGGGCTTCTTTTGTTAAAGCTCTAGAACTTGGTAAGTTGAAACAACTCAAGTATCTCCCATCTAAAGCACATTGGAGGTACAAAATAGAGAAAGAAAGAGCAGGATCAAGGCTCTGCGGGCCCTTCTGCAAATAAGGCTTGAAGGGAAACTTTATTTTCTTAATTGGGATTTAGATAATTACAGGCTCAATTCTCCCAGACAAACAGTCTAGTTGCACCTGTTCTCTTCATAGCAAAATTGCCTTTGTGATGACAAGTGAGTTTCAAGGAAAGACACTTGGAGGTTGCAATTCTTTGGTAGGTGCTCATCTTTCGGTAATCTTCAGTGAATTCGCGAACCCGTTTTACCACTAGCGTCAAGCTAACGTTCCTCGTGTATCATGCCACAGGTTAGCATGCAGCAGAATCCATATAGCCTTATTCAGATTGGTTCCTGAGGTCTAGGAAGCATTCCAGGTCTCTTAGTACTGGCGGGTCTGCACTAGGATGGGAAACGTACAAGAACTACGGCCTGTGATTTCGGGGAGTTCTGAGCAATGAACCAATGGGAACAGTTAGATCCCGAGTCGTGGGCAGTGAAGGGCTTCTGTTTTTAAACTCCTAGATTGTGGTATGTTGAAACAACTCAACTATCTCCCGTCTAAAGCACCTTCGAGATGCAAAATAGAGAAGGAGACAGCAGGGTCAATGCTCTGCGGGCACTTTTGAAAATAAGGTTTGAAGGGATACTTTATTTTCCTCATTGGAATTTAGAGAGTTGTGGGATCAATTCTCACTATGAAGCATTGTACTTCCACACGTTCCCTTCACGGCTCAATTGCCTTTGTGATGACAAGTGAGTTTCTAGTAAAGAAACTTGGAGGTTTCCATTCTTTGGTGGTGCTCATCCTTCGGTAATCTTCAGTGAATTGGCGAAACCGTTTGACCAATGGTGTCCAGGTAACGTTCCTCTTCTATCATGACACAGATTGGCATGCAGCTGAATCTCTGTAGCCTTGTCCATTGTGGTTCTTGAGCTCTAGGAAGTATTGCAGGTCTCTTAGTAGTGGCAGATCTGCACCAGGATGAGAAACATGAAAGAAGTCTGCCCTGTGTGTTTGAGGAGTTGTGAGCAGTGCAGCCTTGGGAACAGCTAGATGCCGAGTCATGGGGTTGAAGGTCTTCTTTTGTTAAAGCTGAAGAATGTGGTAAGTTGAAGCAACCCAAGTATCTCTCTTCTAAAGCACCTTGGAGGTATAACATAGAGAAAGAAACAGCAGGGTCAATGCTCTGCGGGCCCGTTTGAAAATAAGGCTTGAAGGGAAACTTTATTTTCTTAATTGGGATTTAGAGAGTTACGGGCTGAATTCTCCCAGACAAACAGTGTAGTTGCACATGTTCTCTTCATAGCACAATTGACTTTGTGATGACTAGTGACTGTCGAGGAAAGAAACTTGGAGGTTGCTATTCTTTGGTAGGTGTTCGTCCTTCGGTAATCTTCAGTGAAGTGGCGAACCCGTTTGACCCCTAGCGTCAAACTAACTTTCCTCTTGTATCATGACACAGATTGGCATGCAGCGTAATCCCTGTAGCCTTATCCAGTGTGGTTCTTGAGCTCTAGGAAGCATTCCAGGTCACTTAGTATTGGCAGATCTGCACTACTTTGAGAAACGTACAACAGGACGGCCTGTGTGTTTGGGGAGTTGTGAGCAGTGCAGCGTTGGGAACAGCAAGATACCGAGTCATGGTGGTGAAGGTCTTCTTTCGTGAAACCTCTAGAATGTGGTAAGTTGAAAGAACTCAAGTATCTCCCTTCTAAAGCACTTTGGTGGTACAAAATACAGAAAGAAACAGCAGGGTCAATACTCTGCGCACCCTTTTGAAAATAAGGCTTGAAGGGAAACTTAATTTCCTCATTGGAATTTAGAGAGTTGTGGGCTCAATTCTCCCTGAGAAACACTGTTGTTGCACAGGTTCCCTTCACAGGACAATTGCCTTTGTGCTGACAAGTGCGTTTCCAGTAAAGAAACCTGGAGGTTGCCATTCTTTAGTGGTGCTCATACTTCGGTTATCTTCAGTGAATTGGCGAACCCTTTTGACCAATAGTGTCAAGCTAACGTTCCCCTTGTATCATGACACAGTTTGGCATGCAGCTGAATCCCTGTAGCCTTATCCAGTGTGGTTCTTGAGCTCTAGGAAGCATTGCAGGTGTCTTAGTAGTGGCAGATCTGCCGTAGGATGAGAAACGTACAAGAATGATGGCCTGTGTGTTTTGGGAGTTGTGAGCAGTGCAGCCTTGGGAACAGTTAGACGCCGAGTCATGGGGGTGAAGGTCTTCTTTTGTTAAACCTCTAGAATGTGGTAAGTTGAAGCAACTCAGCTATCTCCCATCTGAAGCACCTTCGTGATACAAAATAGAGAAATAAACAACAGGGTCAATGCTCTGCGGTCCCTTTTGAAAATAAGGCTCGAAGGGAAACTTTATTTTCTTCATTGGGATTTAGAGAGCTGCAGGCTCAATTCTCCCTGACAAACACTGTAGTTGCAAATGTTCTCTTCATAGCAAAATTGCCTTTGTGATGACAAGTGAATTCCTAGGAAAGAAACTTGGAGGTCGCCATTCTTTGGTAGGTGCTCGTCCTTCAGTAATCTTCAGTGAATTTGAAAACCCGTTTGACCACTAGCCTCAAGCTAACGTTCCTCGTGTATCATGCTACAGGTTAGCATGCAGCAGAATCCATATAGCCTTATTCAGATTGGTTCCTGAGCTCTAGGAAGCATTCCAGTTCTCTTAGTACTGGCGGGTCTGCACTAGGATGGGAAACGTACAGGAACTACGGCCTGTGAGTTTGGGGACTTGTGAGCCATTCACCAATGGGAACAGTTAGATGCCGAGTCATGGGCATTGAAGGGCTTCTATTTTTAAACTCCTAGATTGTGGTAGGTTGAAACAACTCAAGTATCTCCCTTCTAAAGCACCTTGGAAATGCAAAATAGAGAAGGAAACATCAGAGTTAATGCTCTGTGGGCCCTTCTGAATATAAGTCTTGTAGGGATACTTTATTTTCCTCATTGGGATTTCGAGAGTTGCAGGATCAATTCTGACTATGAAGCACTGTACTTCCACACGTTCCCTTCTTGGCACAATTGCCTTTGTGATGACAAGCGAATTTCTAGGAAAGAAACCTGGAGGTTGCCATTCTTTGGTAGTTGCTTATCCTTCGGTAATCTTCAGTGAATTGGCGAACCCTTTTGACCACTAGCGTCAAGATAACGTTCCTCTTGTATCATGAGGCAGATTGGCATGCAGCTAAATCCCTGTAGCCTTATCAAGTGTGTTTATTGAACTCTAGGAAGCATTCCAAGTCTCTTACTAGTGGCATATCTGCACTAGGATGAGAAACGTACAAGAACACGGCCTGAGTGTTTGGGGAGTTGTGAGCAGTGCAGCGTTGGGAACAGCTAGATGCCAAATCATGGGGGTGAATGTCTTCTTTTGTTAAACCTGAGGAATGTGATAAGTTGAAGAAACTCAAGTATCTCCCTTCTTAAGCACCTTGGAGGTACAACATAGAGAAAGAAACAGCAGGGTCAATGCTCTGCGGGCCCTTTTGAAAATAAGGCTTCAAGGGAAACTTTATTTTCTTAATTGGGATTTAGAGAGTTACGGGTTGAATTCTCCCAGAGAAACAGTGTAGTTGCACATGTTCTCTTCATAGCACAATTGCCTTTGTGATGACAAGTGAGATTTTAAGAAAGAAACTTGGGGGTTGCCATTCCTTGGTAGGTGCTCATCCTTCGGTAATATTCAGTGAATTAGCGACCCCGTTTGACCACTAGTGTCAAGCTGACGTTTCTCTTGTTTCATGACACAGATTGGCATGCAGCTGAAACCCTGTAGCCTTATCCATTGTGGTTATTGAGCTCTAGGAAGCATTCCAGCTCTCTTAGTATTGGCAGATCTGCACTACTATGACAAACGTACAAGACGACGGCCTGTGTGTTTTGGGATTTGTGAGCAGTGCTGCATTGGGAACACCTATATGCCGAGTCATGGGGTGAAGGGCTTCTTTTGTTAAACCTCTAGAACTTGGTAAGTTGAAACAACTCAAGTATCTCCCATCTAAAGCACATTGGAGGTAAAAATAGAGAAAGAAAGAGCAGGATCAAGTCTCTGCGGGCCCTTCTGCAAATAAGGCTTGAAGGGAAACTTTATTTTCTTAATTGGGATTTAGATAATTACGGGCTCAATTCTCCCAGACAAACAGTCTAGTTGCACCTGTTCTCTTCATAGCAAAATTGCCTTTGTGATGACAAGTGAGTTTCAAGGAAAGACACTTGGAGGTTGCAATTCTTTGGTAGGTGCTCATCTTTCGGTAATCTTCAGTGAATTGGCGAACCCGTTTGACAACTAGCATCAAGCTAACGTTCCTCGTGTATCATGCCACAGGTTAGCATGCAGCAGAATCCATATAGCCTTATTCAGATTGGTTCCTGAGGTCTAGGAAGCATTCCAGGTCTCTTAGTACTGGCGGGTCTGCACTAGGATGGGAAACGTACAAGAACTACAGCCTGTGATTTCGGGGAGTTCTGAGCAATGAACCAATGGAAACAGTTAGATCCCGAGTCGTGGGCAGTGAAGGGCTTCTGTTTTTAAACTCCTAGATTGTGGTATGTTGAAACAACTCAAGTATCTCCCTTCTAAAGCACCTTCGAGATGCAAAATAGAGAAGGAGACAGCAGGGTCAATGCTCTGCGGGCACTTTTGAAAATAAGGTTTGAAGGGATACTTTATTTTCCTCATTGGAATTTAGAGAGTTGTGGGATCAATTCTCACTATGAAGCATTGTACTTCCACACGTTCCCTTCACGGCTCAATTGCCTTTGTGATGACAAGTGAGTTTCTAGTAAAGAAACTTGGAGGTTTCCATTCTTTGGTGGTGCTCATCCTTCGGTAATCTTCAGTGAATTGCCGAAACCGTTTGACCAATGGTGTCAAGGTAACGTTCCTCTTCTATCATGACACAGATTGGCATGCAGCTGAATCTCTGTAGCCTTGTCCATTGTGGTTCTTGAGCTCTAGGAAGCATTCCAGGCCTCTTAGTAGTGGCAGATCTGCACTAGGTTGAGAAACGTACAAGTGGACGACCTGTGTGCTTTGTGAGTTGTGAGCAGTGCAGCGTTGGGAAAAGCTGGATGCCGAGTCATTGGGGTGACGGTCTCCTTTTGTTAAAACTCTAGAATATGGTAAGTTGAAGCAACTCAAGTATCTCCCTTCTAAAGCACCTTGGAGGTACAAAATAGAGAAAGAAACAGCAGGGTCAAGGCTCTGCGGGCCCTTTTGAAAATAAGGCTTGAAGGGAAACTTTATTTTCTTCATTGGGATTTAGAGAGTTACGGACTCAGTTCTCCCAGAGAAACAGTGTAGTTGCACGTGTTTTCTTCATAGCACAATTGCCTTTGGAATGACAAGTGAGTGTCTAGGAAAGAAACTTGGAGGTTGCCATTCTTTGGTAGGTGCTCGTCCTTCGGTAATCTTCAGGGAATTGGCGAACCCGTTTGGCCACTAGCGTCAAACTAACGTTCCTCTTATATCAAGACATAGATTGGCATGCAGCTGAATCCCTGTAGACTTATCCAGAGTGGTTCTTGAGCTCTAGGAAGTATTGCAGGTCTCTTAGTAGTGGCAGATCTGCACTAGGATGAGAAACATGCAAGAAGTCTGGCCTGTGTGTTTGGGGAGTTGTGAGCAGTGCAGCCTTGGGAACAGCTAGATGCCGAGTCATGGGGTTGAAGGTCTTCTTTTGTTAAAGCTGAAGAATGTGGTAAGTCGAAGCAACTCAAGTATCTCCCTTCTAAAGCACCTTGGAGGTATAACATAGAGAAAGAAACAGCAGGGTCAATGCTCTGCGGGCCCTTTTGAAAATAAGGCTTGAAGGGAAACTTTATTTTCTTCATTGGGATTTAGAGAGTTACGGGCTGAATTCTCCCAGACAAACAGTGTAGTTGCACATGTTCTCTTCATAGCACAATTGACTTTGTGATGACTAGTGACTGTCGAGGAAAGAAACTTGGAGGTTGCTATTCTTTGGTAGGTGCTCGTCCTTCGGTAATCTTCAGTGAATTGGCGAACCCGTTTGACCACTAGCGTCAAACTAACCTTTCTCTTGTATCATGACACAGATTGGCATGCAGCGTAATCCCTGTAGCCTTATCCAGTGTGGTTCTTGAGCTCTAGGAAGCATTCCAGGTCACTTAGTATTGGCAGATCTGCACTACTTTGAGAAACGTACAACAGGACGGCCTGTGTGTTTGGGGAGTTGTGAGCAGTGCAGCGTTGGGAACAGCAAGATACCGAGTCATGGTGGTGAAGGTCTTCTTTCGTGAAACCTCTAGAATGTGGTAAGTTGAAAGAACTCAAGTATCTCCCTTCTAAAGCACTTTGGTGGTACAAAATAGAGAAAGAAACAGCAGGGTCAATACTCTGCGCACCCTTTTGAAAATAAGGCTTGAAGGGAAACTTAATTTCCTCATTGGAATTTAGAGAGTTGTGGGCTCAATTCTCCCTGAGAAACACTGTTGTTGCACAAGTTCCCTTCACAGGACAATTGCCTTTGTGCTGACAAGTGCGTTTCTAGTAAAGAAACCTGGAGGTTGCCATTCTTTAGTGGTGCTCATACTTCGGTTATCTTCAGTGAATTGGCGAACCCTTTTGACCAATAGTGTCAAGCTAAAGATCCCCTTGTATCATGACACAGATTGGCATGCAGCTGAATCCCTGTAGCCTTATCCAGTGTGGTTCTTGAGCTCTAGGAAGCATTGCAGGTGTCTTAGTAGTGGCAGATCTGCCGTAGGATGAGAAACGTACAAGAATGATGGCCTGTGTGTTTTGGGAGTTGTGAGCAGTGCAGCCTTGGGAACAGCTAGATGCCGAGTCATGGGGGTGAAGGTCTTCTTTTGTTAAACCTCTAGAATGTGGTAAGTTGAAGCAACTCAGCTATCTCCCACCTGAAGCACCTTGGTGATACAAAATAGAGAAATAAACAACAGGGTCAATGCTCTGCGGTCCCTTTTCAAAATAAGGCTCGAAGGGAAACTTTATTTTCTTCATTAGGATTAAGAGAGCTGCAGGCTCAATTCTCCCTGACAAACACTGTAGTTGCAAATGTTCTCTTCATAGCAAAATTGCCTTTGTGATGACAAGTGAATTCCTGGGAAAGAAACTTGGAGGTCGCCATTCTTTGGTAGGTGCTCGTCCTTCAGTAATCTTCAGTGAATTTGAAAACCCGTTTGACCACTAGCCTCAAGCTAACGTTCCTCGTGTATCATGCTACAGGTTAGCATGCAGCAGAATCCATATAGCCTTATTCAGATTGGTTCCTGAGCTCTAGGAAGCATTCCAGTTCTCTTAGTACTGGCGGGTCTGCACTAGGATGGGAAACGTACAGGAACTACGGCCTGTGAGTTTGGGGACTTGTGAGCCATTCACCAATGGGAACAGTTAGATGCCGAGTCATGGGCATTGAAGGGCTTCTATTTTTAAACTCCTAGATTGTGGTAGGTTGAAACAACTCAAGTATCTCCCTTCTAAAGCACCTTGGAAATGCAAAATAGAGAAGGAAACATCAGAGTTAATGCTCTGTGGGCCCTTCTGAAAATAAGTCTTGTAGGGATACTTTATTTTCCTCATTGGGATTTCGAGAGTTGCAGGATCAATTCTGACTATGAAGCACTGTACTTCCACACGTTCCCTTCTTGGCACAATTGCCTTTGTGATGACAAGCGAATTTCTGGGAAAGAAACCTGGAGGTTGCCATTCTTTGGTAGTTGCTTATCCTTCGGTAATCTTCAGTGAATTGGCGAACCCTTTTGACCACTAGCGTCAGGATAACGTTCCTCTTGTATCATGACGCAGATTGGCATGCAGCTAAATCCCTGTAGCCTTATCAAGTGTGTTCATTGAACTCTAGGAAGCATTCCAAGTCTCTTACTAGTGGCATATCTGCACTAGGATGAGAAACGTACAAGAACACGGCCTGAGTGTTTGGGGAGTTGTGAGCAGTGCAGCGTTGGGAACAGCTAGATGCCAAATCATGGGGGTGAATGTCTTCTTTTGTTAAAGCTGAGGAATGTGATAAGTTGAAAAAACTCAAGTATCTCCCTTCTTAAGCACCTTGGAGGTACAACATAGAGAAAGAAACAGCAGGGTCAATGCTCTGCGAGCCCTTTTGAAAATAAGGCTTCAAGGGAACCTTTATTTTCTTAATTGGGATTTAGAGAGTTACGGGCTGAATTCTCCCAGAGAAACAGTGTAGTTGCACATGTTCTCTTCATAGCACAATTGCCTTTGTGATGACAAGTGAGATTTTAAGAAAGAAACTTGGGGGTTGCCATTCTTTGGTAGGTGCTCGTCCTTCGGTAATATTCAGTGAATTAGCGACCCCGTTTGACCACTAGTGTCAAGCTGACGTTTCTCTTGTATTATGACACAGATTGGCATGCAGCTGAAACCCTGTAGCCTTATCCATTGTGGTTATTGAGCTCTAGGAAGCATTCCAGCTCTCTTAGTATTGGCAGATCTGCACTACTATGACAAACGTACAAGAGGACGGCCTGTGTGTTTTGGGATTTGTGAGCAGTGCAGCATTGGGAACACCAATATGCCGAGTCATGGGGTGAAGGGCTTCTTTTGTTAAATCTCTAGAACTTGGTAAGTTGAAACAACTCAAGTATCTCCCATCTAAAGCACATTGGAGGTACAAAATAGAGAAAGAAAGAGCAGGATTAAGGCTCTGCGGGCCCTTCTGCAAATAAGGCTTGAAGGGAAACTTTATTTTCTTAATTGGGATTTAGATAATTACGGGCTCAATTCTCCCAGACAAACAGTCTAGTTGCACCTGTTCTCTTCATAGCAAAATTGCCTTTGTGATGTCAAGTGAGTTTCAAGGAAAGACACTTGGAGGTTGCAATTCTTTGGTAGGTACTCATCTTTCGGTAATCTTCAGTGAATTGGCGAACTCGTTTGACCACTAGCGTCAAGCTAACGTTCCTCGTGTATCATGCCACAGGTTAGCATGCAGCAGAATCCATATAGCCTTATTCAGATTGGTTCCTGAGCTCTAGGAAGCATTCCAGGTCTCTTAGTACTGGCGGGTCTGCACTAGGATGGGAAACGTACAAGAACTACGGCCTGTGATTTCGGGGAGTTCTGAGCAATGAACCAATGGGTACAGTTAGATCCCGAGTCGTGGGCAGTGAAGGGCTTCTGTTTTTAAACTCCTAGATTGTGGTATGTTGAAACAACTCAAGTTTCTCCCTTCTAAAGCACCTTCGAGATGCAAAATAGAGAAGGAGACAGCAGGGTCAATGCTCTGCGGGCACTTTTGAAAATAAGGTTTGAAGGGATACTTTATTTTCCTCATTGGAATGTAGAGAGTTGTGGGATCAATTCTCACTATGAAGCATTGTACTTCCACACGTTCCCTTCACGGCTCAATTGCCTTTGTGATGACAAGTGAGTTTCTAGTAAAGAAACTTGGAGGTTTCCATTCTTTGGTGGTGCTCATCCTTCGGTAATCTTCAGTGAATTGGCGAAACCGTTTGACCAATGATGTCAAGGTAACGTTCCTCTTCTATCATGACACAGATTGGCATGCAGCTGAATCTCTGTAGCCTTGTCCATTGTGGTTCTTGAGCTCCAGGAAGCATTCCAGGCCTCTTAGTAGTGGCAGATCTGCACTAGGTTGAGAAACGTACAAGTGTACGACCTGTGTGCTTTGTGAGTTGTGAGCAGTGCAGCGTTGGGAAAAGCTGGATGCCGAGTCATGGGGGTGACGGTCTCCTTTTGTTAAAACTCTAGAATATGGTAAGTTGAAGCAACTCAAGTATCTCCCTTCTAAAGCATCTTGGAGGTACAAAATAGAGAAAGAAACAGCAGGGTCAAGGCTCTGCGGGCCCTTTTGAAAATAAGGCTTGAAGGGAAACTTTATTTTCTTCATTGGGATTTAGAGAGTTACGGACTCAGTTCTCCCAGAGAAACAGTGTAGTTGCACGTGTTTTCTTCATAGCACAATTGCCTTTGGAATGACAAGTGAGTGTCTAGGAAAGAAACTTGGAGGTTGCCATTCTTTGGTAGGTGCTCGTCCTTCGGTAATCTTCAGGGAATTGGCGATCCCGTTTGGCCACTAGCGTCAAACTAACGTTCCTCTTATATCATGACACAGATTGGCATGCAGCTGAATCCCTGTAGACTTATCCAGAGTGGTTCTTGAGCTCTAGGAAGTATTGCAGGTCTCTTAGTAGTGGCAGATCTGCACTAGGATGAGAAACATGCAAGAAGTCTGGCCTGTGTGTTTGGGGAGTTGTGAGCAGTGCAGCCTTGGGAACAGCTAGATGCCGAGTCATGGGGTTGAAGGTCTTCTTTTGTTAAAGCTGAAGAATGTGGTAAGTCGAAGCAACTCAAGTATCTCCCTTCTAAAGCACCTTGGAGGTATAACATAGAGAAAGAAACAGCAGGGTCAATGCTCTGCGGGCCCTTTTGAAAATAAGGCTTGAAGGGAAACTTTATTTTCTTCATTGGGATTTAGAGAGTTACGGGCTGAATTCTCCCAGACAAACAGTGTAGTTGCACATATTCTCTTCATAGCACAATTGACTTTGTGATGACTAGTGACTGTCGAGGAAAGAAACTTGGAGGTTGCTATTCTTTGTTAGGTGCTCGTCCTTCGGTAATCTTCAGTGAATTGGCGAACCCGTTTGACCACTAGCGTCAAACTAACCTTTCTCTTGTATCATGACACAGATTGGCATGCAGCGTAATCCCTGTAGCCTTATCCAGTGTGGTTCTTGAGCTCTAGGAAGCATTCCAGGTCACTTAGTATTGGCAGATCTGCACTACTTTGAGAAACGTACAACAGGACGGCCTGTGTGTTTGGGGAGTTGTGAGCAGTGCAGCGTTGGGAACAGCAAGATACCGAGTCATGGTGGTGAAGGTCTTCTTTCGTGAAACCTCTAGAATGTGGTAAGTTGAAAGAACTCAAGTAACTCCCTTCTAAAGCACTTTGGTGGTACAAAATAGAGAAAGAAACAGCAGGGTCAATACTCTGCGCACCCTTTTGAAAATAAGGCTTGAAGGGAAACTTAATTTCCTCATTGGAATTTAGAGAGTTGTGGGCTCAATTCTCCCTGAGAAACACTGTTGTTGCACAAGTTCCCTTCACAGGACAATTGCCTTTGTGCTGACAGGTGAGTTTCCAGTAAAGAAACCTGGAGGTTGCCATTCTTTAGTGGTGCTCATACTTCGGTTATCTTCAGTGAATTGGCGAACCCTTTTGACCAATAGTGTCAAGCTAACGTTCCCCTTGTAACATGACACAGATTGGCATGCATCTGAATCCCTGTAGCCTTATCCAGTGTGGTTCTTGAGCTCTAGGAAGCATTGCAGGTGTCTTAGTAGTGGCAGATCTGCCGTAGGATGAGAAACGTACAAGAAGGATGGCCTGTGTGTTTTGGGAGTTGTGAGCAGTGCAGCCTTGGGAACAGTTAGATGCCGAGTCATGGGGGTGAAGGTCTTCTTTTGTTAAACCTCTAGAATGTGGTAAGTTGAAGCAACTCAGCTATCTCCCATCTGAAGCACCTTCGTGATACAAAATAGAGAAATAAACAACAGGGTCAATGCTCTGCGGTCCCTTTTCAAAATAAGGCTCGAAGGGAAACTTTATTTTCTTCATTGGGATTTAGAGAGCTGCAGGCTCAATTCTCCCTGACAAACACTGTAGTTGCAAATGTTCTCTTCATAGCAAAATTGCCTTTGTGATGACAAGTGAATTCCTAGGAAAGAAACTTGGAGGTCGCCATTCTTTGGTAGGTGCTCGTCCTTCAGTAATCTTCAGTGAATTTGAAAACCCGTTTGACCACTAGCCTCAAGCTAACGTTCCTCGTGTATCATGCTACAGGTTAGCATGCAGCAGAATCCATATAGCCTTATTCAGATTGGTTCCTGAGCTCTAGGAAGCATTCCAGTTCTCTTAGTACTGGCGGGTCTGCACTAGGATGGGAAACGTACAGGAACTACGGCCTGTGAGTTTGGGGACTTGTGAGCCATTCACCAATGGGAACAGTTAGATGCCGAGTCATGGGCATTGAAGGGCTTCTATTTTTAAACTCCTAGATTGTGGTAGGTTGAAACAACTCAAGTATCTCCCTTCTAAAGCACCTTGGAAATGCAAAATAGAGAAGGAAACATCAGAGTTAATGCTCTGTGGGCCCTTCTGAATATAAGTCTTGTAGGGATACTTTATTTTCCTCATTGGGATTTCGAGAGTTGCAGGATCAATTCTGACTATGAAGCACTGTACTTCCACACGTTCCCTTCTTGGCACAATTGCCTTTGTGATGACAAGCGAATTTCTAGGAAAGAAACCTGGAGGTTGCCATTCTTTGGTAGTTGCTTATCCTTCGGTAATCTTCAGTGAATTGGCGAACCCTTTTGACCACTAGCGTCAAGATAACGTTCCTCTTGTATCATGACGCAGATTGGCATGCAGCTAAATCCCTGTAGCCTTATCAAGTGTGTTTATTGAACTCTAGGAAGCATTCCAAGTCTCTTACTAGTGGCATATCTGCACTAGGATGAGAAACGTACAAGAACACGGCCTGAGTGTTTGGGGAGTTGTGAGCAGTGCAGCGTTGGGAACAGCTAGATGCCAAATCATGGGGGTGAATGTCTTCTTTTGTTAAACCTGAGGAATGTGATAAGTTGAAGAAACTCAAGTATCTCCCTTCTTAAGCACCTTGGAGGTACAACATAGAGAAAGAAACAGCAGGGTCAATGCTCTGCGGGCCCTTTTGAAAATAAGGCTTCAAGGGAAACTTTATTTTCTTAATTGGGATTTAGAGAGTTACGGGCTGAAATCTCCCAGAGAAACAGTGTAGTTGCACATGTTCTCTTCATAGCACAATTGCCTTTGTGATGACAAGTGAGATTTTAAGAAAGAAACTTGGGGGTTGCCATTCTTTGGTAGGTGCTCGTCCTTCGGTAATATTCAGTGAATTAGCGACCCCGTTTGAGCACTAGTGTCAAGCTGATGTTTCTCTTGTATCATGACACAGATTGGCATGCAGCTGAAACCCTGTAGCCTTATCCATTGTGGTTATTGAGCTCTAGGAAGCATTCCAGCTCTCTTAGTATTGGCAGATCTGCACTACTATGAAAAACGTACAAGAGGACGGCCTGTGTGTTTTGGGATTTGTGAGCAGTACAGCATTGGGAACACCTATATGCCGAGTCATGGGGTGAAGGGCTTCTTTTGTTAAAGCTCTAGAACTTGGTAAGTTGAAACAACTCAAGTATCTCCCATCTAAAGCACATTGGAGGTACAAAATAGAGAAAGAAAGAGCAGGATCAAGGCTCTGCGGGCCCTTCTGCAAATAAGGCTTGAAGGGAAACTTTATTTTCTTAATTGGGATTTAGATAATTACAGGCTCAATTCTCCCAGACAAACAGTCTAGTTGCACCTGTTCTCTTCATAGCAAAATTGCCTTTGTGATGACAAGTGAGTTTCAAGGAAAGACACTTGGAGGTTGCAATTCTTTGGTAGGTGCTCATCTTTCGGTAATCTTCAGTGAATTCGCGAACCCGTTTTACCACTAGCGTCAAGCTAACGTTCCTCGTGTATCATGCCACAGGTTAGCATGCAACAGAATCCATATAGCCTTATTCAGATTGGTTCCTGAGGTCTAGGAAGCATTCCAGGTCTCTTAGTACTGGCGGGTCTGCACTAGGATGGGAAACGTACAAGAACTACGGCCTGTGATTTCGCGGAGTTCTGAGCAATGAACCAATGGGAACAGTTAGATCCCGAGTCGTGGGCAGTGAAGGGCTTCTGTTTTTAAACTCCTAGATTGTGGTATGTTGAAACAACTCAAGTATCTCCCTTCTAAAGCACCTTCGAGATGCAAAATAGAGAAGGAGACAGCAGGGTCAATGCTCTGCGGGCACTTTTGAAAATAAGGTTTGAAGGGATACTTTATTTTCCTCATTGGAATTTAGAGAGTTGTGGGATCAATTCTCACTATGAAGCATTGTACTTCCACACGTTCCCTTCACGGCTCAATTGCCTTTGTGATGACAAGTGAGTTTCTAGTAAAGAAACTTGGAGGTTTCCATTCTTTGGTGGTGCTCATCCTTCGGTAATCTTCAGTGAATTGGCGAAACCGTTTGACCAATGGTGTCCAGGTAACGTTCCTCTTCTATCATGACACAGATTGGCATGCAGCTGAATCTCTGTAGCCTTGTCCATTGTGGTTCTTGAGCTCTAGGAAGTATTGCAGGTCTCTTAGTAGTGGCAGATCTGCACCAGGATGAGAAACATGCAAGAAGTCTGCCCTGTGTGTTTGAGGAGTTGTGAGCAGTGCAGCCTTGGGAACAGCTAGATGCCGAGTCATGGGGTTGAAGGTCTTCTTTTGTTAAAGCTGAAGAATGTGGTAAGTTGAAGCAACCCAAGTATCTCTCTTCTAAAGCACCTTGGAGGTATAACATAGAGAAAGAAACAGCAGGGTCAATGCTCTGCGGGCCCGTTTGAAAATAAGGCTTGAAGGGAAACTTTATTTTCTTAATTGGGATTTAGAGAGTTACGGGCTGAATTCTCCCAGACAAACAGTGTAGTTGCACATGTTCTCTTCATAGCACAATTGACTTTGTGATGACTAGTGACTGTCGAGGAAAGAAACTTGGAGGTTGCTATTCTTTGGTAGGTGTTCGTCCTTCGGTAATCTTCAGTGAAGTGGCGAACCCGTTTGACCCCTAGCGTCAAACTAACTTTCCTCTTGTATCATGACACAGATTGGCATGCAGCGTAATCCCTGTAGCCTTATCCAGTGTGGTTCTTGAGCTCTAGGAAGCATTCCAGGTCACTTAGTATTGGCAGATCTGCACTACTTTGAGAAACGTACAACAGGACGGCCTGTGTGTTTGGGGAGTTGTGAGCAGTGCAGCGTTGGGAACAGCAAGATACCGAGTCATGGTGGTGAAGGTCTTCTTTCGTGAAACCTCTAGAATGCGGTAAGTTGAAAGAACTCAAGTATCTCCCTTCTAAAGCACTTTGGTGGTACAAAATACAGAAAGAAACAGCAGGGTCAATACTCTGCGCACCCTTTTGAAAATAAGGCTTGAAGGGAAACTTAATTTCCTCATTGGAATTTAGAGAGTTGTGGGCTCAATTCTCCCTGAGAAACACTGTTGTTGCACAGGTTCCCTTCACAGGACAATTGCCTTTGTGCTGACAAGTGCGTTTCCAGTAAAGAAACCTGGAGGTTGCCATTCTTTAGTGGTGCTCATACTTCGGTTATCTTCAGTGAATTGGCGAACCCTTTTGACCAATAGTGTCAAGCTAACGTTCCCCTTGTATCATGACACAGTTTGGCATGCAGCTGAATCCCTGTAGCCTTATCCAGTGTGGTTCTTGAGCTCTAGGAAGCATTGCAGGTGTCTTAGTAGTGGCAGATCTGCCGTAGGATGAGAAACGTACAAGAATGATGGCCTGTGTGTTTTGGGAGTTGTGAGCAGTGCAGCCTTGGGAACAGTTAGACGCCGAGTCATGGGGGTGAAGGTCTTCTTTTGTTAAACCTCTAGAATGTGGTAAGTTGAAGCAACTCAGCTATCTCCCATCTGAAGCACCTTCGTGATACAAAATAGAGAAATAAACAACAGGGTCAATGCTCTGCGGTCCCTTTTCAAAATAAGGCTCGAAGGGAAACTTTATTTTCTTCATTGGGATTTAGAGAGCTGCAGGCTCAATTCTCCCTGACAAACACTGTAGTTGCAAATGTTCTCTTCATAGCAAAATTGCCTTTGTGATGACAAGTGAATTCCTAGGAAAGAAACTTGGAGGTCGCCATTCTTTGGTAGGTGCTCGTCCTTCAGTAATCTTCAGTGAATTTGAAAACCCGTTTGACCACTAGCCTCAAGCTAACGTTCCTCGTGTATCATGCTACAGGTTAGCATGCAGCAGAATCCATATAGCCTTATTCAGATTGGTTCCTGAGCTCTAGGAAGCATTCCAGTTCTCTTAGTACTGGCGGGTCTGCACTAGGATGGGAAACGTACAGGAACTACGGCCTGTGAGTTTGGGGACTTGTGAGCCTTTCACCAATGGGAACAGTTAGATGCCGAGTCATGGGCATTGAAGGGCTTCTATTTTTAAACTCCTAGATTGTGGTAGGTTGAAACAACTCAAGTATCTCCCTTCTAAAGCACCTTGGAAATGCAAAATAGAGAAGGAAACATCAGAGTTAATGCTCTGTGGGCCCTTCTGAATATAAGTCTTGTAGGGATACTTTATTTTCCTCATTGGGATTTCGAGAGTTGCAGGATCAATTCTGACTATGAAGCACTGTACTTCCACACGTTCCCTTCTTGGCACAATTGCCTTTGTGATGACAAGCGAATTTCTAGGAAAGAAACCTGGAGGTTGCCATTCTTTGGTAGTTGCTTATCCTTCGGTAATCTTCAGTGAATTGGCGAACCCTTTTGACCACTAGCGTCAAGATAACGTTCCTCTTGTATCATGACGCAGATTGGCATGCAGCTAAATCCCTGTAGCCTTATCAAGTGTGTTTATTGAACTCTAGGAAGCATTCCAAGTCTCTTACTAGTGGCATATCTGCACTAGGATGAGAAACGTACAAGAACACGGCCTGAGTGTTTGGGGAGTTGTGAGCAGTGCAGCGTTGGGAACAGCTAGATGCCAAATCATGGGGGTGAATGTCTTCTTTTGTTAAACCTGAGGAATGTGATAAGTTGAAGAAACTCAAGTATCTCCCTTCTTAAGCACCTTGGAGGTACAACATAGAGAAAGAAACAGCAGGGTCAATTCTCTGCGGGCCCTTTTGAAAATAAGGCTTCAAGGGAAACTTTATTTTCTTAATTGGGATTTAGAGAGTTACGGGTTGAATTCTCCCAGAGAAACAGTGTAGTTGCATATGTTCTCTTCATAGCACAATTGCCTTTGTGATGACAAGTGAGATTTTAAGAAAGAAACTTGGGGGTTGCCATTCCTTGGTAGGTGCTCGTCCTTCAGTAATATTCAGTGAATTAGCGACCCCGTTTGACCACTAGTGTCAAGCTGACGTTTCTCTTGTATCATGACACAGATTGGCATGCAGCTGAAACCCTGTAGCCTTATCCATTGTGGTTATTGAGCTCTAGGAAGCATTCCAGCTCTCTTAGTATTGGCAGATCTGCACTACTATGACAAACGTACAAGACGACGGCCTGTGTGTTTTGGGATTTGTGAGCAGTGCTGCATTGGGAACACCTATATGCCGAGTCATGGGGTGAAGGGCTTCTTTTGTTAAACCTCTAGAACTTGGTAAGTTGAAACAACTCAAGTATCTCCCATCTAAAGCACATTGGAGGTACAAAATAGAGAAAGAAAGAGCAGGATCAAGTCTCTGCGGGCCCTTCTGCAAATAAGGCTTGAAGGGAAACTTTATTTTCTTAATTGGGATTTAGATAATTACGGGCTCAATTCTCCCAGACAAACAGTCTAGTTGCACCTGTTCTCTTCATAGCAAAATTGCCTTTGTGATGACAAGTGAGTTTCAAGGAAAGACACTTGGAGGTTGCAATTCTTTGGTAGGTGCTCATCTTTCGGTAATCTTCAGTGAATTGGCGAACCCGTTTAACCACTAGCGTCAAGCTAACGTTCCTCGTGTATCATGCCACAGGTTAGCATGCAGCAGAATCCATATAGCCTTATTCAGATTGGTTCCTGAGGTCTAGGAAGCATTCCAGGTCTCTTAGTACTGGCGGGTCTGCACTAGGATGGGAAACGTACAAGAACTACAGCCTGTGATTTCGGGGAGTTCTGAGCAATGAACCAATGGAAACAGTTAGATCCCGAGTCCTGGGCAGTGAAGGGCTTCTGTTTTTAAACTCCTAGATTGTGGTATGTTGAAACAACTCAAGTATCTCCCTTCTAAAGCACCTTCGAGATGCAAAATAGAGAAGGAGACAGCAGGGTCAATGCTCTGCGGGCACTTTTGAAAATAAGGTTTGAAGGGATACTTTATTTTCCTCATTGGAATTTAGAGAGTTGTGGGATCAATTCTCACTATGAAGCATTGTACTTCCACACGTTCCCTTCACGGCTCAATTGCCTTTGTGATGACAAGTGAGTTTCTAGTAAAGAAACTTGGAGGTTTCCATTCTTTGGTGGTGCTCATCCTTCGGTAATCTTCAGTGAATTGGCGAAACCGTTTGACCAATGGTGTCAAGGTAACGTTCCTCTTCTATCATGACACAGATTGGCATGCAGCTGAATCTCTGTAGCCTTGTCCATTGTGGTTCTTGAGCTCTAGGAAGCATTCCAGGCCTCTTAGTAGTGGCAGATCTGCACTAGGTTGAGAAACGTACAAGTGGACGACCTGTGTGCTTTGTGAGTTGTGAGCAGTGCAGCGTTGGGAAAAGCTGGATGCCGAGTCATTGGGGTGACGGTCTCCTTTTGTTAAAACTCTAGAATATGGTAAGTTGAAGCAACTCAAGTATCTCCCTTCTAAAGCACCTTGGAGGTACAAAATAGAGAAAGAAACAGCAGGGTCAAGGCTCTGCGGGCCCTTTTGAAAATAAGGCTTGAAGGGAAACTTTATTTTCTTCATTGGGATTTAGAGAGTTACGGACTCAGTTCTCCCAGAGAAACAGTGTAGTTGCACGTGTTTTCTTCATAGCACAATTGCCTTTGGAATGACAAGTGAGTGTCTAGGAAAGAAACTTGGAGGTTGCCATTCTTTGGTAGGTGCTCGTCCTTCGGTAATCTTCAGGGAATTGGCGATCCCGTTTGGCCACTAGCGTCAAACTAACGTTCCTCTTATATCAAGACATAGATTGGCATGCAGCTGAATCCCTGTAGACTTATCCAGAGTGGTTCTTGAGCTCTAGGAAGTATTGCAGGTCTCTTAGTAGTGGCAGATCTGCACTAGGATGAGAAACATGCAAGAAGTCTGGCCTGTGTGTTTGGGGAGTTGTGAGCAGTGCAGCCTTGGGAACAGCTAGATGCCGAGTCATGGGGTTGAAGGTCTTCTTTTGTTAAAGCTGAAGAATGTGGTAAGTCGAAGCAACTCAAGTATCTCCCTTCTAAAGCACCTTGGAGGTATAACATAGAGAAAGAAACAGCAGGGTCAATGCTCTGCGGGCCCTTTTGAAAATAAGGCTTGAAGGGAAACTTTATTTTCTTCATTGGGATTTAGAGAGTTACGGGCTGAATTCTCCCAGACAAACAGTGTAGTTGCACATGTTCTCTTCATAGCACAATTGACTTTGTGATGACTAGTGACTGTCGAGGAAAGAAACTTGGAGGTTGCTATTCTTTGGTAGGTGCTCGTCCTTCGGTAATCTTCAGTGAATTGGCGAACCCGTTTGACCACTAGCGTCAAACTAACCTTTCTCTTGTATCATGACACAGATTGGCATGCAGCGTAATCCCTGTAGCCTTATCCAGTGTGGTTCTTGAGCTCTAGGAAGCATTCCAGGTCACTTAGTATTGGCAGATCTGCACTACTTTGAGAAACGTACAACAGGACGGCCTGTGTGTTTGGGGAGTTGTGAGCAGTGCAGCGTTGGGAACAGCAAGATACCGAGTCATGGTGGTGAAGGTCTTCTTTCGTGAAACCTCTAGAATGCGGTAAGTTGAAAGAACTCAAGTATCTCCCTTCTAAAGCACTTTGGTGGTACAAAATAGAGAAAGAAACAGCAGGGTCAATACTCTGCGCACCCTTTTGAAAATAAGGCTTGAAGGGAAACTTAATTTCCTCATTGGAATTTAGAGAGTTGTGGGCTCAATTCTCCCTGAGAAACACTGTTGTTGCACAAGTTCCCTTCACAGGACAATTGCCTTTGTGCTGACAGGTGAGTTTCCAGTAAAGAAACCTGGAGGTTGCCATTCTTTAGTGGTGCTCATACTTCGGTTATCTTCAGTGAATTGGCGAACCCTTTTGACCAATAGTGTCAAGCTAACGTTCCCCTTGTAACATGACACAGATTGGCATGCATCTGAATCCCTGTAGCCTTATCCAGTGTGGTTCTTGAGCTCTAGGAAGCATTGCAGGTGTCTTAGTAGTGGCAGATCTGCCGTAGGATGAGAAACGTACAAGAAGGATGGCCTGTGTGTTTTGGGAGTTGTGAGCAGTGCAGCCTTGGGAACAGTTAGATGCCGAGTCATGGGGGTGAAGGTCTTCTTTTGTTAAACCTCTAGAATGTGGTAAGTTGAAGCAACTCAGCTATCTCCCATCTGAAGCACCTTCGTGATACAAAATAGAGAAATAAACAACAGGGTCAATGCTCTGCGGTCCCTTTTCAAAATAAGGCTCGAAGGGAAACTTTATTTTCTTCATTGGGATTTAGAGAGCTGCAGGCTCAATTCTCCCTGACAAACACTGTAGTTGCAAATGTTCTCTTCATAGCAAAATTGCCTTTGTGATGACAAGTGAATTCCTAGGAAAGAAACTTGGAGGTCGCCATTCTTTGGTAGGTGCTCGTCCTTCAGTAATCTTCAGTGAATTTGAAAACCCGTTTGACCACTAGCCTCAAGCTAACGTTCCTCGTGTATCATGCTACAGGTTAGCATGCAGCAGAATCCATATAGCCTTATTCAGATTGGTTCCTGAGCTCTAGGAAGCATTCCAGTTCTCTTAGTACTGGCGGGTCTGCACTAGGATGGGAAACGTACAGGAACTACGGCCTGTGAGTTTGGGGACTTGTGAGCCATTCACCAATGGGAACAGTTAGATGCCGAGTCATGGGCATTGAAGGGCTTCTATTTTTAAACTCCTAGATTGTGGTAGGTTGAAACAACTCAAGTATCTCCCTTCTAAAGCACCTTGGAAATGCAAAATAGAGAAGGAAACATCAGAGTTAATGCTCTGTGGGCCCTTCTGAATATAAGTCTTGTAGGGATACTTTATTTTCCTCATTGGGATTTCGAGAGTTGCAGGATCAATTCTGACTATGAAGCACTGTAGTTCCACACGTTCCCTTCTTGGCACAATTGCCTTTGTGATGACAAGCGAATTTCTAGGAAAGAAACCTGGAGGTTGCCATTCTTTGGTAGTTGCTTATCCTTCGGTAATCTTCAGTGAATTGGCGAACCCTTTTGACCACTAGCGTCAAGATAACGTTCCTCTTGTATCATGACGCAGATTGGCATGCAGCTAAATCCCTGTAGCCTTATCAAGTGTGTTTATTGAACTCTAGGAAGCATTCCAAGTCTCTTACTAGTGGCATATCTGCACTAGGATGAGAAACGTACAAGAACACGGCCTGAGTGTTTGGGGAGTTGTGAGCAGTGCAGCGTTGGGAACAGCTAGATGCCAAATCATGGGGGTGAATGTCTTCTTTTGTTAAACCTGAGGAATGTGATAAGTTGAAGAAACTCAAGTATCTCCCTTCTTAAGCACCTTGGAGGTACAACATAGAGAAAGAAACAGCAGGGTCAATGCTCTGCGGGCCCTTTTGAAAATAAGGCTTCAAGGGAAACTTTATTTTCTTAATTGGGATTTAGAGAGTTACGGGCTGAACTCTCCCAGAGAAACAGTGTAGTTGCACATGTTCTCTTCATAGCACAATTGCCTTTGTGATGACAAGTGAGATTTTAAGAAAGAAACTTGGGGGTTGCCATTCTTTGGTAGGTGCTCGTCCTTCGGTAATATTCAGTGAATTAGCGACCCCGTTTGAGCACTAGTGTCAAGCTGATGTTTCTCTTGTATCATGACACAGATTGGCATGCAGCTGAAACCCTGTAGCCTTATCCATTGTGGTTATTGAGCTCTAGGAAGCATTCCAGCTCTCTTAGTATTGGCAGATCTGCACTACTATGAAAAACGTACAAGAGGACGGCCTGTGTGTTTTGGGATTTGTGAGCAGTGCTGCATTGGGAACACCTATATGCCGAGTTATGGGGTGAAGGGCTTCTTTTGTTAAAGCTCTAGAACTTGGTAAGTTGAAACAACTCAAGTATCTCCCATCTAAAGCACATTGGAGGTACAAAATAGAGAAAGAAAGAGCAGGATCAAGGCTCTGCGGGCCCTTCTGCAAATAAGGCTTGAAGGGAAACTTTATTTTCTTAATTGGGATTTAGATAATTACAGGCTCAATTCTCCCAGACAAACAGTCTAGTTGCACCTGTTCTCTTCATAGCAAAATTGCCTTTGTGATGACAAGTGAGTTTCAAGGAAAGACACTTGGAGGTTGCAATTCTTTGGTAGGTGCTCAACTTTCGGTAATCTTCAGTGAATTCGCGAACCCGTTTTACCACTAGCGTCAAGCTAACGTTCCTCGTGTATCATGCCACAGGTTAGCATGCAGCAGAATCCATATAGCCTTATTCAGATTGGTTCCTGAGGTCTAGGAAGCATTCCAGGTCTCTTAGTACTGGCGGGTCTGCACTAGGATGGGAAACGTACAAGAACTACGGCCTGTGATTTCGCGGATTTCTGAGCAATGAACCAATGGGAACAGTTAGATCCCGAGTCGTGGGCAGTGAAGGGCTTCTGTTTTTAAACTCCTAGATTGTGGTATGTTGAAACAACTCAAGTATCTCCCTTCTAAAGCACCTTCGAGATGCAAAATAGAGAAGGAGACAGCAGGGTCAATGCTCTGCGGGCACTTTTGAAAATAAGGTTTGAAGGGATACTTTATTTTCCTCATTGGAATTTAGAGAGTTGTGGGATCAATTCTCACTATGAAGCATTGTACTTCCACACGTTCCCTTCACGGCTCAATTGCCTTTGTGATGACAAGTGAGTTTCTAGTAAAGAAACTTGGAGGTTTCCATTCTTTGGTGGTGCTCATCCTTCGGTAATCTTCAGTGAATTGGCGAAACCGTTTGACCAATGGTGTCAAGGTAACGTTCCTCTTCTATCATGACACAGATTGGCATGCAGCTGAATCTCTGTAGCCTTGTCCATTGTGGTTCTTGAGCTCTAGGAAGTATTGCAGGTCTCTTAGTAGTGGCAGATCTGCACCAGGATGAGAAACATGCAAGAAGTCTGCCCTGTGTGTTTGAGGAGTTGTGAGCAGTGCAGCCTTGGGAACAGCTAGATGCCGAGTCATGGGGTTGAAGGTCTTCTTTTGTTAAAGCTGAAGAATGTGGTAAGTTGAAGCAACCCAAGTATCTCTCTTCTAAAGCACCTTGGAGGTATAACATAGAGAAAGAAACAGCAGGGTCAATGCTCTGCGGGCCCGTTTGAAAATAAGGCTTGAAGGGAAACTTTATTTTCTTAATTGGGATTTAGAGAGTTACAGGCTGAATTCTCCCAGACAAACAGTGTAGTTGCACATGTTCTCTTCATAGCACAATTGACTTTGTGATGACTAGTGACTGTCGAGGAAAGAAACTTGGAGGTTGCTATTCTTTGGTAGGTGTTCGTCCTTCGGTAATCTTCAGTGAAGTGGCGAACCCGTTTGACCCCTAGCGTCAAACTAACTTTCCTCTTGTATCATGACACAGATTGGCATGCAGCGTAATCCCTGTAGCCTTATCCAGTGTGGTTCTTGAGCTCTAGGAAGCATTCCAGGTCACTTAGTATTGGCAGATCTGCACTACTTTGAGAAACGTACAACAGGACGGCCTGTGTGTTTGGGGAGTTGTGAGCAGTGCAGCGTTGGGAACAGCAAGATACCGAGTCATGGTGGTGAAGGTCTTCTTTCGTGAAACCTCTAGAATGCGGTAAGTTGAAAGAACTCAAGTATCTCCCTTCTAAAGCACTTTGGTGGTACAAAATACAGAAAGAAACAGCAGGGTCAATACTCTGCGCACCCTTTTGAAAATAAGGCTTGAAGGGAAACTTAATTTCCTCATTGGAATTTAGAGAGTTGTGGGCTCAATTCTCCCTGAGAAACACTGTTGTTGCACAGGTTCCCTTCACAGGACAATTGCCTTTGTGCTGACAAGTGCGTTTCCAGTAAAGAAACCTGGAGGTTGCCATTCTTTAGTGGTGCTCATACTTCGGTTATCTTCAGTGAATTGGCGAACCCTTTTGACCAATAGTGTCAAGCTAACGTTCCCCTTGTATCATGACACAGTTTGGCATGCAGCTGAATCCCTGTAGCCTTATCCAGTGTGGTTCTTGAGCTCTAGGAAGCATTGCAGGTGTCTTAGTAGTGGCAGATCTGCCGTAGGATGAGAAACGTACAAGAATGATGGCCTGTGTGTTTTGGGAGTTGTGAGCAGTGCAGCCTTGGGAACAGTTAGACGCCGAGTCATGGGGGTGAAGGTCTTCTTTTGTTAAACCTCTAGAATGTGGTAAGTTGAAGCAACTCAGCTATCTCCCATCTGAAGCACCTTCGTGATACAAAATAGAGAAATAAACAACAGGGTCAATGCTCTGCGGTCCCTTTTGAAAATAAGGCTCGAAGGGAAACTTTATTTTCTTCATTGGGATTTAGAGAGCTGCAGGCTCAATTCTCCCTGACAAACACTGTAGTTGCAAATGTTCTCTTCATAGCAAAATTGCCTTTGTGATGACAAGTGAATTCCTAGGAAAGAAACTTGGAGGTCGCCATTCTTTGGTAGGTGCTCGTCCTTCAGTAATCTTCAGTGAATTTGAAAACCCGTTTGACCACTAGCCTCAAGCTAACGTTCCTCGTGTATCATGCTACAGGTTAGCATGCAGCAGAATCCATATAGCCTTATTCAGATTGGTTCCTGAGCTCTAGGAAGCATTCCAGTTCTCTTAGTACTGGCGGGTCTGCACTAGGATGGGAAACGTACAGGAACTACGGCCTGTGAGTTTGGGGACTTGTGAGCCATTCACCAATGGGAACAGTTAGATGCCGAGTCATGGGCATTGAAGGGCTTCTATTTTTAAACTCCTAGATTGTGGTAGGTTGAAACAACTCAAGTATCTCCCTTCTAAAGCACCTTGGAAATGCAAAATAGAGAAGGAAACATCAGAGTTAATGCTCTGTGGGCCCTTCTGAATATAAGTCTTGTAGGGATACTTTATTTTCCTCATTGGGATTTCGAGAGTTGCAGGATCAATTCTGACTATGAAGCACTGTACTTCCACACGTTCCCTTCTTGGCACAATTGCCTTTGTGATGACAAGCGAATTTCTAGGAAAGAAACCTGGAGGTTGCCATTCTTTGGTAGTTGCTTATCCTTCGGTAATCTTCAGTGAATTGGCGAACCCTTTTGACCACTAGCGTCAAAATAACGTTCCTCTTGTATCATGACGCAGATTGGCATGCAGCTAAATCCCTGTAGCCTTATCAAGTGTGTTTATTGAAATCTAGGAAGCATTCCAAGTCTCTTACTAGTGGCATATCTGCACTAGGATGAGAAACGTACAAGAACACGGCCTGAGTGTTTGGGGAGTTGTGAGCAGTGCAGCGTTGGGAACAGCTAGATGCCAAATCATGGGGGTGAATGTCTTCTTTTGTTAAACCTGAGGAATGTGATAAGTTGAAGAAACTCAAGTATCTCCCTTCTTAAGCACCTTGGAGGTACAACATAGAGAAAGAAACAGCAGGGTCAATTCTCTGCGGGCCCTTTTGAAAATAAGGCTTCAAGGGAAACTTTATTTTCTTAATTGGGATTTAGAGAGTTACGGGTTGAATTCTCCCAGAGAAACAGTGTAGTTGCATATGTTCTCTTCATAGCACAATTGCCTTTGTGATGACAAGTGAGATTTTAAGAAAGAAACTTGGGGGTTGCCATTCCTTGGTAGGTGCTCGTCCTTCAGTAATATTCAGTGAATTAGCGACCCCGTTTGACCACTAGTGTCAAGCTGACGTTTCTCTTGTATCATGACACAGATTGGCATGCAGCTGAAACCCTGTAGCCTTATCCATTGTGGTTATTGAGCTCTAGGAAGCATTCCAGCTCTCTTAGTATTGGCAGATCTGCACTACTATGACAAACGTACAAGACGACGGCCTGTGTGTTTTGGGATTTGTGAGCAGTGCTGCATTGGGAACACCTATATGCCGAGTCATGGGGTGAAGGGCTTCTTTTGTTAAACCTCTAGAACTTGGTAAGTTGAAACAACTCAAGTATCTCCCATCTAAAGCACATTGGAGGTACAAAATAGAGAAAGAAAGAGCAGGATCAAGTCTCTGCGGGCCCTTCTGCAAATAAGGCTTGAAGGGAAACTTTATTTTCTTAATTGGGATTTAGATAATTATGGGCTCAATTCTCCCAGACAAACAGTCTAGTTGCACCTGTTCTCTTCATAGCAAAATTGCCTTTGTGATGACAAGTGAGTTTCAAGGAAAGACACTTGGAGGTTGCAATTCTTTGGTAGGTGCTCATCTTTCGGTAATCTTCAGTGAATTGGCGAACCCGTTTAACCACTAGCGTCAAGCTAACGTTCCTCGTGTATCATGCCACAGGTTAGCATGCAGCAGAATCCATATAGCCTTATTCAGATTGGTTCCTGAGGTCTAGGAAGCATTCCAGGTCTCTTAGTACTGGCGGGTCTGCACTAGGATGGGAAACGTACAAGAACTACAGCCTGTGATTTCGGGGAGTTCTGAGCAATGAACCAATGGAAACAGTTAGATCCCGAGTCGTGGGCAGTGAAGGGCTTCTGTTTTTAAACTCCTAGATTGTGGTATGTTGAAACAACTCAAGTATCTCCCTTCTAAAGCACCTTCGAGATGCAAAATAGAGAAGGAGACAGCAGGGTCAATGCTCTGCGGGCACTTTTGAAAATAAGGTTTGAAGGGATACTTTATTTTCCTCATTGGAATTTAGAGAGTTGTGGGATCAATTCTCACTATGAAGCATTGTACTTCCACACGTTCCCTTCACGGCTCAATTGCCTTTGTGATGACAAGTGAGTTTCTAGTAAAGAAACTTGGAGGTTTCCATTCTTTGGTGGTGCTCATCCTTCGGTAATCTTCAGTGAATTGGCGAAACCGTTTGACCAATGGTGTCAAGGTAACGTTCCTCTTCTATCATGACACAGATTGGCATGCAGCTGAATCTCTGTAGCCTTGTCCATTGTGGTTCTTGAGCTCTAGGAAGCATTCCAGGCCTCTTAGTAGTGGCAGATCTGCACTAGGTTGAGAAACGTACAAGTGGACGACCTGTGTGCTTTGTGAGTTGTGAGCAGTGCAGCGTTGGGAAAAGCTGGATGCCGAGTCATTGGGGTGACGGTCTCCTTTTGTTAAAACTCTAGAATATGGTAAGTTGAAGCAACTCAAGTATCTCCCTTCTAAAGCACCTTGGAGGTACAAAATAGAGAAAGAAACAGCAGGGTCAAGGCTCTGCGGGCCCTTTTGAAAATAAGGCTTGAAGGGAAACTTTATTTTCTTCATTGGGATTTAGAGAGTTACGGACTCAGTTCTCCCAGAGAAACAGTGTAGTTGCACGTGTTTTCTTCATAGCACAATTGCCTTTGGAATGACAAGTGAGTGTCTAGGAAAGAAACTTGGAGGTTGCCATTCTTTGGTAGGTGCTCGTCCTTCGGTAATCTTCAGGGAATTGGCGATCCCGTTTGGCCACTAGCGTCAAACTAACGTTCCTCTTATATCAAGACATAGATTGGCATGCAGCTGAATCCCTGTAGACTTATCCAGAGTGGTTCTTGAGCTCTAGGAAGTATTGCAGGTCTCTTAGTAGTGGCAGATCTGCACTAGGATGAGAAACATGCAAGAAGTCTGGCCTGTGTGTTTGGGGAGTTGTGAGCAGTGCAGCCTTGGGAACAGCTAGATGCCGCGTCATGGGGTTGAAGGTCTTCTTTTGTTAAAGCTGAAGAATGTGGTAAGTCGAAGCAACTCAAGTATCTCCCTTCTAAAGCACCTTGGAGGTATAACATAGAGAAAGAAACAGCAGGGTCAATGCTCTGCGGGCCCTTTTGAAAATAAGGCTTGAAGGGAAACTTTATTTTCTTCATTGGGATTTAGAGAGTTACGGGCTGAATTCTCCCAGACAAACAGTGTAGTTGCACATGTTCTCTTCATAGCACAATTGACTTTGTGATGACTAGTGACTGTCGAGGAAAGAAACTTGGAGGTTGCTATTCTTTGGTAGGTGCTCGTCCTTCGGTAATCTTCAGTGAATTGGCGAACCCGTTTGACCACTAGCGTCAAACTAACCTTTCTCTTGTATCATGACACAGATTGGCATGCAGCGTAATCCCTGTAGCCTTATCCAGTGTGGTTCTTGAGCTCTAGGAAGCATTCCAGGTCACTTAGTATTGGCAGATCTGCACTACTTTGAGAAACGTACAACAGGACGGCCTGTGTGTTTGGGGAGTTGTGAGCAGTGCAGCGTTGGGAACAGCAAGATACCGAGTCATGGTGGTGAAGGTCTTCTTTCGTGAAACCTCTAGAATGCGGTAAGTTGAAAGAACTCAAGTATCTCCCTTCTAAAGCACTTTGGTGGTACAAAATAGAGAAAGAAACAGCAGGGTCAATACTCTGCGCACCCTTTTGAAAATAAGGCTTGAAGGGAAACTTAATTTCCTCATTGGAATTTAGAGAGTTGTGGGCTCAATTCTCCCTGAGAAACACTGTTGTTGCACAAGTTCCCTTCACAGGACAATTGCCTTTGTGCTGACAGGTGAGTTTCCAGTAAAGAAACCTGGAGGTTGCCATTCTTTAGTGGTGCTCATACTTCGGTTATCTTCAGTGAATTGGCGAACCCTTTTGACCAATAGTGTCAAGCTAACGTTCCCCTTGTAACATGACACAGATTGGCATGCATCTGAATCCCTGTAGCCTTATCCAGTGTGGTTCTTGAGCTCTAGGAAGCATTGCAGGTGTCTTAGTAGTGGCAGATCTGCCGTAGGATGAGAAACGTACAAGAAGGATGGCCTGTGTGTTTTGGGAGTTGTGAGCAGTGCAGCCTTGGGAACAGTTAGATGCCGAGTCATGGGGGTGAAGGTCTTCTTTTGTTAAACCTCTAGAATGTGGTAAGTTGAAGCAACTCAGCTATCTCCCATCTGAAGCACCTTCGTGATACAAAATAGAGAAATAAACAACAGGGTCAATGCTCTGCGGTCCCTTTTCAAAATAAGGCTCGAAGGGAAACTTTATTTTCTTCATTGGGATTTAGAGAGCTGCAGGCTCAATTCTCCCTGACAAACACTGTAGTTGCAAATGTTCTCTTCATAGCAAAATTGCCTTTGTGATGACAAGTGAATTCCTAGGAAAGAAACTTGGAGGTCGCCATTCTTTGGTAGGTGCTCGTCCTTCAGTAATCTTCAGTGAATTTGAAAACCCGTTTGACCACTAGCCTCAAGCTAACGTTCCTCGTGTATCATGCTACAGGTTAGCATGCAGCAGAATCCATATAGCCTTATTCAGATTGGTTCCTGAGCTCTAGGAAGCATTCCAGTTCTCTTAGTACTGGCGGGTCTGCACTAGGATGGGAAACGTACAGGAACTACGGCCTGTGAGTTTGGGGACTTGTGAGCCATTCACCAATGGGAACAGTTAGATGCCGAGTCATGGGCATTGAAGGGCTTCTATTTTTAAACTCCTAGATTGTGGTAGGTTGAAACAACTCAAGTATCTCCCTTCTAAAGCACCTTGGAAATGCAAAATAGAGAAGGAAACATCAGAGTTAATGCTCTGTGGGCCCTTCTGAATATAAGTCTTGTAGGGATACTTTATTTTCCTCATTGGGATTTCGAGAGTTGCAGGATCAATTCTGACTATGAAGCACTGTACTTCCACACGTTCCCTTCTTGGCACAATTGCCTTTGTGATGACAAGCGAATTTCTAGGAAAGAAACCTGGAGGTTGCCATTCTTTGGTAGTTGCTTATCCTTCGGTAATCTTCAGTGAATTGGCGAACCCTTTTGACCACTAGCGTCAAGATAACGTTCCTCTTGTATCATGACGCAGATTGGCATGCAGCTAAATCCCTGTAGCCTTATCAAGTGTGTTTATTGAACTCTAGGAAGCATTCCAAGTCTCTTACTAGTGGCATATCTGCACTAGGATGAGAAACGTACAAGAACACGGCCTGAGTGTTTGGGGAGTTGTGAGCAGTGCAGCGTTGGGAACAGCTAGATGCCAAATCATGGGGGTGAATGTCTTCTTTTGTTAAACCTGAGGAATGTGATAAGTTGAAAAAACTCAAGTATCTCCCTTCTTAAGCACCTTGGAGGTACAACATAGAGAAAGAAACAGCAGGGTCAATGCTCTGCGAGCCCTTTTGAAAATAAGGCTTCAAGGGAACCTTTATTTTCTTAATTGGGATTTAGAGAGTTACGGGCTGAATTCTCCCAGAGAAACAGTGTAGTTGCACATGTTCTCTTCATAGCACAATTGCCTTTGTGATGACAAGTGAGATTTTAAGAAAGAAACTTGGGGGTTGCCATTCTTTGGTAGGTGCTCGTCCTTCGGTAATATTCAGTGAATTAGCGACCCCGTTTGACCACTAGTGTCAAGCTGACGTTTCTCTTGTATTATGACACAGATTGGCATGCAGCTGAAACCCTGTAGCCTTATCCATTGTGGTTATTGAGCTCTAGGAAGCATTCCAGCTCTCTTAGTATTGGCAGATCTGCACTACTATGACAAACGTACAAGAGGACGGCCTGTGTGTTTTGGGATTTGTGAGCAGTGCAGCATTGGGAACACCAATATGCCGAGTCATGGGGTGAAGGGCTTCTTTTGTTAAATCTCTAGAACTTGGTAAGTTGAAACAACTCAAGTATCTCCCATCTAAAGCACATTGGAGGTACAAAATAGAGAAAGAAAGAGCAGGATTAAGGCTCTGCGGGCCCTTCTGCAAATAAGGCTTGAAGGGAAACTTTATTTTCTTAATTGGGATTTAGATAATTACGGGCTCAATTCTCCCAGACAAACAGTCTAGTTGCACCTGTTCTCTTCATAGCAAAATTGCCTTTGTGATGACAAGTGAGTTTCAAGGAAAGACACTTGGAGGTTGCAATTCTTTGGTAGGTACTCATCTTTCGGTAATCTTCAGTGAATTGGCGAACTCGTTTGACCACTAGCGTCAAGCTAACGTTCCTCGTGTATCATGCCACAGGTTAGCATGCAGCAGAATCCATATAGCCTTATTCAGATTGGTTCCTGAGCTCTAGGAAGCATTCCAGTTCTCTTAGTACTGGCGGGTCTGCACTAGGATGGGAAACGTACAAGAACTACGGCCTGTGATTTCGGGGAGTTCTGAGCAATGAACCAATGGGTACAGTTAGATCCCGAGTCGTGGGCAGTGAAGGGCTTCTGTTTTTAAACTCCTAGATTGTGGTATGTTGAAACAACTCAAGTTTCTCCCTTCTAAAGCACCTTCGAGATGCAAAATAGAGAAGGAGACAGCAGGGTCAATGCTCTGCGGGCACTTTTGAAAATAAGGTTTGAAGGGATACTTTATTTTCCTCATTGGAATGTAGAGAGTTGTGGGATCAATTCTCACTATGAAGCATTGTACTTCCACACGTTCCCTTCACGGCTCAATTGCCTTTGTGATGACAAGTGAGTTTCTAGTAAAGAAACTTGGAGGTTTCCATTCTTTGGTGGTGCTCATCCTTCGGTAATCTTCAGTGAATTGGCGAAACCGTTTGACCAATGATGTCAAGGTAACGTTCCTCTTCTATCATGACACAGATTGGCATGCAGCTGAATCTCTGTAGCCTTGTCCATTGTGGTTCTTGAGCTCCAGGAAGCATTCCAGGCCTCTTAGTAGTGGCAGATCTGCACTAGGTTGAGAAACGTACAAGTGTACGACCTGTGTGCTTTGTGAGTTGTGAGCAGTGCAGCGTTGGGAAAAGCTGGATGCCGAGTCATGGGGGTGACGGTCTCCTTTTGTTAAAACTCTAGAATATGGTAAGTTGAAGCAACTCAAGTATCTCCCTTCTAAAGCACCTTGGAGGTACAAAATAGAGAAAGAAACAGCAGGGTCAAGGCTCTGCGGGCCCTTTTGAAAATAAGGCTTGAAGGGAAACTTTATTTTCTTCATTGGGATTTAGAGAGTTACGGACTCAGTTCTCCCAGAGAAACAGTGTAGTTGCACGTGTTTTCTTCATAGCACAATTGCCTTTGGAATGACAAGTGAGTGTCTAGGAAAGAAACTTGGAGGTTGCCATTCTTTGGTAGGTGCTCGTCCTTCGGTAATCTTCAGGGAATTGGCGATCCCGTTTGGCCACTAGCGTCAAACTAACGTTCCTCTTATATCATGACACAGATTGGCATGCAGCTGAATCCCTGTAGACTTATCCAGAGTGGTTCTTGAGCTCTAGGAAGTATTGCAGGTCTCTTAGTAGTGGCAGATCTGCACTAGGATGAGAAACATGCAAGAAGTCTGGCCTGTGTGTTTGGGGAGTTGTGAGCAGTGCAGCCTTGGGAACAGCTAGATGCCGAGTCATGGGGTTGAAGGTCTTCTTTTGTTAAAGCTGAAGAATGTGGTAAGTCGAAGCAACTCAAGTATCTCCCTTCTAAAGCACCTTGGAGGTATAACATAGAGAAAGAAACAGCAGGGTCAATGCTCTGCGGGCCCTTTTGAAAATAAGGCTTGAAGGGAAACTTTATTTTCTTCATTGGGATTTAGAGAGTTACGGGCTGAATTCTCCCAGACAAACAGTGTAGTTGCACATATTCTCTTCATAGCACAATTGACTTTGTGATGACTAGTGACTGTCGAGGAAAGAAACTTGGAGGTTGCTATTCTTTGTTAGGTGCTCGTCCTTCGGTAATCTTCAGTGAATTGGCGAACCCGTTTGACCACTAGCGTCAAACTAACCTTTCTCTTGTATCATGACACAGATTGGCATGCAGCGTAATCCCTGTAGCCTTATCCAGTGTGGTTCTTGAGCTCTAGGAAGCATTCCAGGTCACTTAGTATTGGCAGATCTGCACTACTTTGAGAAACGTACAACAGGACGGCCTGTGTGTTTGGGGAGTTGTGAGCAGTGCAGCGTTGGGAACAGCAAGATACCGAGTCATGGTGGTGAAGGTCTTCTTTCGTGAAACCTCTAGAATGTGGTAAGTTGAAAGAACTCAAGTAACTCCCTTCTAAAGCACTTTGGTGGTACAAAATAGAGAAAGAAACAGCAGGGTCAATACTCTGCGCACCCTTTTGAAAATAAGGCTTGAAGGGAAACTTAATTTCCTCATTGGAATTTAGAGAGTTGTGGGCTCAATTCTCCCTGAGAAACACTGTTGTTGCACAAGTTCCCTTCACAGGACAATTGCCTTTGTGCTGACAGGTGAGTTTCCAGTAAAGAAACCTGGAGGTTGCCATTCTTTAGTGGTGCTCATACTTCGGTTATCTTCAGTGAATTGGCGAACCCTTTTGACCAATAGTGTCAAGCTAACGTTCCCCTTGTAACATGACACAGATTGGCATGCATCTGAATCCCTGTAGCCTTATCCAGTGTGGTTCTTGAGCTCTAGGAAGCATTGCAGGTGTCTTAGTAGTGGCAGATCTGCCGTAGGATGAGAAACGTACAAGAAGGATGGCCTGTGTGTTTTGGGAGTTGTGAGCAGTGCAGCCTTGGGAACAGTTAGATGCCGAGTCATGGGGGTGAAGGTCTTCTTTTGTTAAACCTCTAGAATGTGGTAAGTTGAAGCAACTCAGCTATCTCCCATCTGAAGCACCTTCGTGATACAAAATAGAGAAATAAACAACAGGGTCAATGCTCTGCGGTCCCTTTTCAAAATAAGGCTCGAAGGGAAACTTTATTTTCTTCATTGGGATTTAGAGAGCTGCAGGCTCAATTCTCCCTGACAAACACTGTAGTTGCAAATGTTCTCTTCATAGCAAAATTGCCTTTGTGATGACAAGTGAATTCCTAGGAAAGAAACTTGGAGGTCGCCATTCTTTGGTAGGTGCTCGTCCTTCAGTAATCTTCAGTGAATTTGAAAACCCGTTTGACCACTAGCCTCAAGCTAACGTTCCTCGTGTATCATGCTACAGGTTAGCATGCAGCAGAATCCATATAGCCTTATTCAGATTGGTTCCTGAGCTCTAGGAAGCATTCCAGTTCTCTTAGTACTGGCGGGTCTGCACTAGGATGGGAAACGTACAGGAACTACGGCCTGTGAGTTTGGGGACTTGTGAGCCATTCACCAATGGGAACAGTTAGATGCCGAGTCATGGGCATTGAAGGGCTTCTATTTTTAAACTCCTAGATTGTGGTAGGTTGAAACAACTCAAGTATCTCCCTTCTAAAGCACCTTGGAAATGCAAAATAGAGAAGGAAACATCAGAGTTAATGCTCTGTGGGCCCTTCTGAATATAAGTCTTGTAGGGATACTTTATTTTCCTCATTGGGATTTCGAGAGTTGCAGGATCAATTCTGACTATGAAGCACTGTACTTCCACACGTTCCCTTCTTGGCACAATTGCCTTTGTGATGACAAGCGAATTTCTAGGAAAGAAACCTGGAGGTTGCCATTCTTTGGTAGTTGCTTATCCTTCGGTAATCTTCAGTGAATTGGCGAACCCTTTTGACCACTAGCGTCAAGATAACGTTCCTCTTGTATCATGACGCAGATTGGCATGCAGCTAAATCCCTGTAGCCTTATCAAGTGTGTTTATTGAACTCTAGGAAGCATTCCAAGTCTCTTACTAGTGGCATATCTGCACTAGGATGAGAAACGTACAAGAACACGGCCTGAGTGTTTGGGGAGTTGTGAGCAGTGCAGCGTTGGGAACAGCTAGATGCCAAATCATGGGGGTGAATGTCTTCTTTTGTTAAACCTGAGGAATGTGATAAGTTGAAGAAACTCAAGTATCTCCCTTCTTAAGCACCTTGGAGGTACAACATAGAGAAAGAAACAGCAGGGTCAATGCTCTGCGGGCCCTTTTGAAAATAAGGCTTCAAGGGAAACTTTATTTTCTTAATTGGGATTTAGAGAGTTACGGGTTGAATTCTCCCAGAGAAACAGTGTAGTTGCACATGTTCTCTTCATAGCACAATTGCCTTTGTGATGACAAGTGAGATTTTAAGAAAGAAACTTGGGGGTTGCCATTCCTTGGTAGGTGCTCGTCCTTCGGTAATATTCAGTGAATTAGCGACCCCGTTTGACCACTAGTGTCAAGCTGACGTTTCTCTTGTATCATGACACAGATTGGCATGCAGCTGAAACCCTGTAGCCTTATCCATTGTGGTTATTGAGCTCTAGGAAGCATTCCAGCTCTCTTAGTATTGGCAGATCTGCACTACTATGACAAACGTACAAGACGACGGCCTGTGTGTTTTGGGATTTGTGAGCAGTGCTGCATTGGGAACACCTATATGCCGAGTCATGGGGTGAAGGGCTTCTTTTGTTAAACCTCTAGAACTTGGTAAGTTGAAACAACTCAAGTATCTCCCATCTAAAGCACATTGGAGGTACAAAATAGAGAAAGAAAGAGCAGGATCAAGTCTCTGCGGGCCCTTCTGCAAATAAGGCTTGAAGGGAAACTTTATTTTCTTAATTGGGATTTAGATAATTACGGGCTCAATTCTCCGAGACAAACAGTCTAGTTGCACCTGTTCTCTTCATAGCAAAATTGCCTTTGTGATGACAAGTGAGTTTCAAGGAAAGACACTTGGAGGTTGCAATTCTTTGGTAGGTGCTCATCTTTCGGTAATCTTCAGTGAATTGGCGAACCCGTTTAACCACTAGCGTCAAGCTAACGTTCCTCGTGTATCATGCCACAGGTTAGCATGCAGCAGAATCCATATAGCCTTATTCAGATTGGTTCCTGAGGTCTAGGAAGCATTCCAGGTCTCTTAGTACTGGCGGGTCTGCACTAGGATGGGAAACGTACAAGAACTACAGCCTGTGATTTCGGGGAGTTCTGAGCAATGAACCAATGGAAACAGTTAGATCCCGAGTCGTGGGCAGTGAAGGGCTTCTGTTTTTAAACTCCTAGATTGTGGTATGTTGAAACAACTCAAGTATCTCCCTTCTAAAGCACCTTCGAGATGCAAAATAGAGAAGGAGACAGCAGGGTCAATGCTCTGCGGGCACTTTTGAAAATAAGGTTTGAAGGGATACTTTATTTTCCTCATTGGAATTTAGAGAGTTGTGGGATCAATTCTCACTATGAAGCATTGTACTTCCACACGTTCCCTTCACGGCTCAATTGCCTTTGTGATGACAAGTGAGTTTCTAGTAAAGAAACTTGGAGGTTTCCATTCTTTGGTGGTGCTCATCCTTCGGTAATCTTCAGTGAATTGGCGAAACCGTTTGACCAATGGTGTCAAGGTAACGTTCCTCTTCTATCATGACACAGATTGGCATGCAGCTGAATCTCTGTAGCCTTGTCCATTGTGGTTCTTGAGCTCTAGGAAGCATTCCAGGCCTCTTAGTAGTGGCAGATCTGCACTAGGTTGAGAAACGTACAAGTGGACGACCTGTGTGCTTTGTGAGTTGTGAGCAGTGCAGCGTTGGGAAAAGCTGGATGCCGAGTCATTGGGGTGACGGTCTCCTTTTGTTAAAACTCTAGAATATGGTAAGTTGAAGCAACTCAAGTATCTCCCTTCTAAAGCACCTTGGAGGTACAAAATAGAGAAAGAAACAGCAGGGTCAAGGCTCTGCGGGCCCTTTTGAAAATAAGGCTTGAAGGGAAACTTTATTTTCTTCATTGGGATTTAGAGAGTTACGGACTCAGTTCTCCCAGAGAAACAGTGTAGTTGCACGTGTTTTCTTCATAGCACAATTGCCTTTGGAATGACAAGTGAGTGTCTAGGAAAGAAACTTGGAGGTTGCCATTCTTTGGTAGGTGCTCGTCCTTCGGTAATCTTCAGGGAATTGGCGATCCCGTTTGGCCACTAGCGTCAAACTAACGTTCCTCTTATATCAAGACATAGATTGGCATGCAGCTGAATCCCTGTAGACTTATCCAGAGTGGTTCTTGAGCTCTAGGAAGTATTGCAGGTCTCTTAGTAGTGGCAGATCTGCACTAGGATGAGAAACATGCAAGAAGTCTGGCCTGTGTGTTTGGGGAGTTGTGAGCAGTGCAGCCTTGGGAACAGCTAGATGCCGAGTCATGGGGTTGAAGGTCTTCTTTTGTTAAAGCTGAAGAATGTGGTAAGTCGAAGCAACTCAAGTATCTCCCTTCTAAAGCACCTTGGAGGTATAACATAGAGAAAGAAACAGCAGGGTCAATGCTCTGCGGGCCCTTTTGAAAATAAGGCTTGAAGGGAAACTTTATTTTCTTCATTGGGATTTAGAGAGTTACGGGCTGAATTCTCCCAGACAAACAGTGTAGTTGCACATGTTCTCTTCATAGCACAATTGACTTTGTGATGACTAGTGACTGTCGAGGAAAGAAACTTGGAGGTTGCTATTCTTTGGTAGGTGCTCGTCCTTCGGTAATCTTCAGTGAATTGGCGAACCCGTTTGACCACTAGCGTCAAACTAACCTTTCTCTTGTATCATGACACAGATTGGCATGCAGCGTAATCCCTGTAGCCTTATCCAGTGTGGTTCTTGAGCTCTAGGAAGCATTCCAGGTCACTTAGTATTGGCAGATCTGCACTACTTTGAGAAACGTACAACAGGACGGCCTGTGTGTTTGGGGAGTTGTGAGCAGTGCAGCGTTGGGAACAGCAAGATACCGAGTCATGGTGGTGAAGGTCTTCTTTCGTGAAACCTCTAGAATGTGGTAAGTTGAAAGAACTCAAGTATCTCCCTTCTAAAGCACTTTGGTGGTACAAAATAGAGAAAGAAACAGCAGGGTCAATACTCTGCGCACCCTTTTGAAAATAAGGCTTGAAGGGAAACTTAATTTCCTCATTGGAATTTAGAGAGTTGTGGGCTCAATTCTCCCTGAGAAACACTGTTGTTGCACAAGTTCCCTTCACAGGACAATTGCCTTTGTGCTGACAAGTGCGTTTCTAGTAAAGAAACCTGGAGGTTGCCATTCTTTAGTGGTGCTCATACTTCGGTTATCTTCAGTGAATTGGCGAACCCTTTTGACCAATAGTGTCAAGCTAAAGATCCCCTTGTATCATGACACAGATTGGCATGCAGCTGAATCCCTGTAGCCTTATCCAGTGTGGTTCTTGAGCTCTAGGAAGCATTGCAGGTGTCTTAGTAGTGGCAGATCTGCCGTAGGATGAGAAACGTACAAGAATGATGGCCTGTGTGTTTTGGGAGTTGTGAGCAGTGCAGCCTTGGGAACAGCTAGATGCCGAGTCATGGGGGTGAAGGTCTTCTTTTGTTAAACCTCTAGAATGTGGTAAGTTGAAGCAACTCAGCTATCTCCCATCTGAAGCACCTTGGTGATACAAAATAGAGAAATAAACAACATGGTCAATGCTCTGCGGTCCCTTTTCAAAATAAGGCTCGAAGGGAAACTTTATTTTCTTCATTAGGATTAAGAGAGCTGCAGGCTCAATTCTCCCTGACAAACACTGTAGTTGCAAATGTTCTCTTCATAGCAAAATTGCCTTTGTGATGACAAGTGAATTCCTGGGAAAGAAACTTGGAGGTCGCCATTCTTTGGTAGGTGCTCGTCCTTCAGTAATCTTCAGTGAATTTGAAAACCCGTTTGACCACTAGCCTCAAGCTAACGTTCCTCGTGTATCATGCTACAGGTTAGCATGCAGCAGAATCCATATAGCCTTATTCAGATTGGTTCCTGAGCTCTAGGAAGCATTCCAGTTCTCTTAGTACTGGCGGGTCTGCACTAGGATGGGAAACGTACAGGAACTACGGCCTGTGAGTTTGGGGACTTGTGAGCCATTCACCAATGGGAACAGTTAGATGCCGAGTCATGGGCATTGAAGGGCTTCTATTTTTAAACTCCTAGATTGTGGTAGGTTGAAACAACTCAAGTATCTCCCTTCTAAAGCACCTTGGAAATGCAAAATAGAGAAGGAAACATCAGAGTTAATGCTCTGTGGGCCCTTCTGAATATAAGTCTTGTAGGGATACTTTATTTTCCTCATTGGGATTTCGAGAGTTGCAGGATCAATTCTGACTATGAAGCACTGTACTTCCACACGTTCCCTTCTTGGCACAATTGCCTTTGTGATGACAAGCGAATTTCTAGGAAAGAAACCTGGAGGTTGCCATTCTTTGGTAGTTGCTTATCCTTCGGTAATCTTCAGTGAATTGGCGAACCCTTTTGACCACTAGCGTCAAGATAACGTTCCTCTTGTATCATGACGCAGATTGGCATGCAGCTAAATCCCTGTAGCCTTATCAAGTGTGTTTATTGAACTCTAGGAAGCATTCCAAGTCTCTTACTAGTGGCATATCTGCACTAGGATGAGAAACGTACAAGAACACGGCCTGAGTGTTTGGGGAGTTGTGAGCAGTGCAGCGTTGGGAACAGCTAGATGCCAAATCATGGGGGTGAATGTCTTCTTTTGTTAAACCTGAGGAATGTGATAAGTTGAAGAAACTCAAGTATCTCCCTTCTTAAGCACCTTGGAGGTACAACATAGAGAAAGAAACAGCAGGGTCAATGCTCTGCGGGCCCTTTTGAAAATAAGGCTTCAAGGGAAACTTTATTTTCTTAATTGGGATTTAGAGAGTTACGGGTTGAATTCTCCCAGAGAAACAGTGTAGTTGCACATGTTCTCTTCATAGCACAATTGCCTTTGTGATGACAAGTGAGATTTTAAGAAAGAAACTTGGGGGTTGCCATTCCTTGGTAGGTGCTCGTCCTTCGGTAATATTCAGTGAATTAGCGACCCCGTTTGACCACTAGTGTCAAGCTGACGTTTCTCTTGTATCATGACACAGATTGGCATGCAGCTGAAACCCTGTAGCCTTATCCATTGTGGTTATTGAGCTCTAGGAAGCATTCCAGCTCTCTTAGTATTGGCAGATCTGCACTACTATGACAAATGTACAAGACGACGGCCTGTGTGTTTTGGGATTTGTGAGCAGTGCTGCATTGGGAACACCTATATGCCGAGTCATGGGGTGAAGGGCTTCTTTTGTTAAACCTCTAGAACTTGGTAAGTTGAAACAACTCAAGTATCTCCCATCTAAAGCACATTGGAGGTACAAAATAGAGAAAGAAAGAGCAGGATCAAGTCTCTGCGGGCCCTTCTGCAAATAAGGCTTGAAGGGAAACTTTATTTTCTTAATTGGGATTTAGATAATTACGGGCTCAATTCTCCCAGACAAACAGTCTAGTTGCACCTGTTCTCTTCATAGCAAAATTGCCTTTGTGATGACAAGTGAGTTTCAAGGAAAGACACTTGGAGGTTGCAATTCTTTGGTAGGTGCTCATCTTTCGGTAATCTTCAGTGAATTGGCGAACCCGTTTGACCACTAGCATCAAGCTAACGTTCCTCGTGTATCATGCCACAGGTTAGCATGCAGCAGAATCCATATAGCCTTATTCAGATTGGTTCCTGAGGTCTAGGAAGCATTCCAGGTCTCTTAGTACTGGCGGGTCTGCACTAGGATGGGAAACGTACAAGAACTACAGCCTGTGATTTCGGGGAGTTCTGAGCAATGAACCAATGGAAAGAGTTAGATCCCGAGTCGTGGGCAGTGAAGGGCTTCTGTTTTTAAACTCCTAGATTGTGGTATGTTGAAACAACTCAAGTATCTCCCTTCTAAAGCACCTTCGAGATGCAAAATAGAGAAGGAGACAGCAGGGTCAATGCTCTGCGGGCACTTTTGAAAATAAGGTTTGAAGGGATACTTTATTTTCCTCATTGGAATTTAGAGAGTTGTGGGATCAATTCTCACTATGAAGCATTGTACTTCCACACGTTCCCTTCACGGCTCAATTGCCTTTGTGATGACAAGTGAGTTTCTAGTAAAGAAACTTGGAGGTTTCCATTCTTTGGTGGTGCTCATCCTTCGGTAATCTTCAGTGAATTGGCGAAACCGTTTGACCAATGGTGTCAAGGTAACGTTCCTCTTCTATCATGACACAGATTGGCATGCAGCTGAATCTCTGTAGCCTTGTCCATTGTGGTTCTTGAGCTCTAGGAAGCATTCCAGGCCTCTTAGTAGTGGCAGATCTGCACTAGGTTGAGAAACGTACAAGTGGACGACCTGTGTGCTTTGTGAGTTGTGAGCAGTGCAGCGTTGGGAAAAGCTGGATGCCGAGTCATTGGGGTGACGGTCTCCTTTTGTTAAAACTCTAGAATATGGTAAGTTGAAGCAACTCAAGTATCTCCCTTCTAAAGCACCTTGGAGGTACAAAATAGAGAAAGAAACAGCAGGGTCAAGGCTCTGCGGGCCCTTTTGAAAATAAGGCTTGAAGGGAAACTTTATTTTCTTCATTGGGATTTAGAGAGTTACGGACTCAGTTCTCCCAGAGAAACAGTGTAGTTGCACGTGTTTTCTTCATAGCACAATTGCCTTTGGAATGACAAGTGAGTGTCTAGGAAAGAAACTTGGAGGTTGCCATTCTTTGGTAGGTGCTCGTCCTTCGGTAATCTTCAGGGAATTGGCGATCCCGTTTGGCCACTAGCGTCAAACTAACGTTCCTCTTATATCAAGACATAGATTGGCATGCAGCTGAATCCCTGTAGACTTATCCAGAGTGGTTCTTGAGCTCTAGGAAGTATTGCAGGTCTCTTAGTAGTGGCAGATCTGCACTAGGATGAGAAACATGCAAGAAGTCTGGCCTGTGTGTTTGGGGAGTTGTGAGCAGTGCAGCCTTGGGAACAGCTAGATGCCGAGTCATGGGGTTGAAGGTCTTCTTTTGTTAAAGCTGAAGAATGTGGTAAGTCGAAGCAACTCAAGTATCTCCCTTCTAAAGCACCTTGGAGGTATAACATAGAGAAAGAAACAGCAGGGTCAATGCTCTGCGGGCCCTTTTGAAAATAAGGCTTGAAGGGAAACTTTATTTTCTTCATTGGGATTTAGAGAGTTACGGGCTGAATTCTCCCAGACAAACAGTGTAGTTGCACATGTTCTCTTCATAGCACAATTGACTTTGTGATGACTAGTGACTGTCGAGGAAAGAAACTTGGAGGTTGCTATTCTTTGGTAGGTGCTCGTCCTTCGGTAATCTTCAGTGAATTGGCGAACCCGTTTGACCACTAGCGTCAAACTAACCTTTCTCTTGTATCATGACACAGATTGGCATGCAGCGTAATCCCTGTAGCCTTATCCAGTGTGGTTCTTGAGCTCTAGGAAGCATTCCAGGTCACTTAGTATTGGCAGATCTGCACTACTTTGAGAAACGTACAACAGGACGGCCTGTGTGTTTGGGGAGTTGTGAGCAGTGCAGCGTTGGGAACAGCAAGATACCGAGTCATGGTGGTGAAGGTCTTCTTTCGTGAAACCTCTAGAATGTGGTAAGTTGAAAGAACTCAAGTATCTCCCTTCTAAAGCACTTTGGTGGTACAAAATAGAGAAAGAAACAGCAGGGTCAATACTCTGCGCACCCTTTTGAAAATAAGGCTTGAAGGGAAACTTAATTTCCTCATTGGAATTTAGAGAGTTGTGGGCTCAATTCTCCCTGAGAAACACTGTTGTTGCACAAGTTCCCTTCACAGGACAATTGCCTTTGTGCTGACAAGTGCGTTTCTAGTAAAGAAACCTGGAGGTTGCCATTCTTTAGTGGTGCTCATACTTCGGTTATCTTCAGTGAATTGGCGAACCCTTTTGACCAATAGTGTCAAGCTAAAGATCCCCTTGTATCATGACACAGATTGGCATGCAGCTGAATCCCTGTAGCCTTATCCAGTGTGGTTCTTGAGCTCTAGGAAGCATTGCAGGTGTCTTAGTAGTGGCAGATCTGCCGTAGGATGAGAAACGTACAAGAATGATGGCCTGTGTGTTTTGGGAGTTGTGAGCAGTGCAGCCTTGGGAACAGCTAGATGCCGAGTCATGGGGGTGAAGGTCTTCTTTTGTTAAACCTCTAGAATGTGGTAAGTTGAAGCAACTCAGCTATCTCCCATCTGAAGCACCTTGGTGATACAAAATAGAGAAATAAACAACATGGTCAATGCTCTGCGGTCCCTTTTCAAAATAAGGCTCGAAGGGAAACTTTATTTTCTTCATTAGGATTAAGAGAGCTGCAGGCTCAATTCTCCCTGACAAACACTGTAGTTGCAAATGTTCTCTTCATAGCAAAATTGCCTTTGTGATGACAAGTGAATTCCTGGGAAAGAAACTTGGAGGTCGCCATTCTTTGGTAGGTGCTCGTCCTTCAGTAATCTTCAGTGAATTTGAAAACCCGTTTGACCACTAGCCTCAAGCTAACGTTCCTCGTGTATCATGCTACAGGTTAGCATGCAGCAGAATCCATATAGCCTTATTCAGATTGGTTCCTGAGCTCTAGGAAGCATTCCAGTTCTCTTAGTACTGGCGGGTCTGCACTAGGATGGGAAACGTACAGGAACTACGGCCTGTGAGTTTGGGGACTTGTGAGCCATTCACCAATGGGAACAGTTAGATGCCGAGTCATGGGCATTGAAGGGCTTCTATTTTTAAACTCCTAGATTGTGGTAGGTTGAAACAACTCAAGTATCTCCCTTCTAAAGCACCTTGGAAATGCAAAATAGAGAAGGAAACATCAGAGTTAATGCTCTGTGGGCCCTTCTGAAAATAAGTCTTGTAGGGATACTTTATTTTCCTCATTGGGATTTCGAGAGTTGCAGGATCAATTCTGACTATGAAGCACTGTACTTCCACACGTTCCCTTCTTGGCACAATTGCCTTTGTGATGACAAGCGAATTTCTAGGAAAGAAACCTGGAGGTTGCCATTCTTTGGTAGTTGCTTATCCTTCGGTAATCTTCAGTGAATTGGCGAACCCTTTTGACCACTAGCGTCAGGATAACGTTCCTCTTGTATCATGACGCAGATTGGCATGCAGCTAAATCCCTGTAGCCTTATCAAGTGTGTTCATTGAACTCTAGGAAGCATTCCAAGTCTCTTACTAGTGGCATATCTGCACTAGGATGAGAAACGTACAAGAACACGGCCTGAGTGTTTGGGGAGTTGTGAGCAGTGCAGCGTTGGGAACAGCTAGATGCCAAATCATGGGGGTGAATGTCTTCTTTTGTTAAAGCTGAGGAATGTGATAAGTTGAAAAAACTCAAGTATCTCCCTTCTTAAGCACCTTGGAGGTACAACATAGAGAAAGAAACAGCAGGGTCAATGCTCTGCGAGCCCTTTTGAAAATAAGGCTTCAAGGGAACCTTTATTTTCTTAATTGGGATTTAGAGAGTTACGGGCTGAATTCTCCCAGAGAAACAGTGTAGTTGCACATGTTCTCTTCATAGCACAATTGCCTTTGTGATGACAAGTGAGATTTTAAGAAAGAAACTTGGGGGTTGCCATTCTTTGGTAGGTGCTCGTCCTTCGGTAATATTCAGTGAATTAGCGACCCCGTTTGACCACTAGTGTCAAGCTGACGTTTCTCTTGTATTATGACACAGATTGGCATGCAGCTGAAACCCTGTAGCCTTATCCATTGTGGTTATTGAGCTCTAGGAAGCATTCCAGCTCTCTTAGTATTGGCAGATCTGCACTACTATGACAAACGTACAAGAGGACGGCCTGTGTGTTTTGGGATTTGTGAGCAGTGCAGCATTGGGAACACCAATATGCCGAGTCATGGGGTGAAGGGCTTCTTTTGTTAAATCTCTAGAACTTGGTAAGTTGAAACAACTCAAGTATCTCCCATCTAAAGCACATTGGAGGTACAAAATAGAGAAAGAAAGAGCAGGATTAAGGCTCTGCGGGCCCTTCTGCAAATAAGGCTTGAAGGGAAACTTTATTTTCTTAATTGGGATTTAGATAATTACGGGCTCAATTCTCCCAGACAAACAGTCTAGTTGCACCTGTTCTCTTCATAGCAAAATTGCCTTTGTGATGACAAGTGAGTTTCAAGGAAAGACACTTGGAGGTTGCAATTCTTTGGTAGGTACTCATCTTTCGGTAATCTTCAGTGAATTGGCGAACTCGTTTGACCACTAGCGTCAAGCTAACGTTCCTCGTGTATCATGCCACAGGTTAGCATGCAGCAGAATCCATATAGCCTTATTCAGATTGGTTCCTGAGCTCTAGGAAGCATTCCAGGTCTCTTAGTACTGGCGGGTCTGCACTAGGATGGGAAACGTACAAGAACTACGGCCTGTGATTTCGGGGAGTTCTGAGCAATGAACCAATGGGTACAGTTAGATCCCGAGTCGTGGGCAGTGAAGGGCTTCTGTTTTTAAACTCCTAGATTGTGGTATGTTGAAACAACTCAAGTTTCTCCCTTCTAAAGCACCTTCGAGATGCAAAATAGAGAAGGAGACAGCAGGGTCAATGCTCTGCGGGCACTTTTGAAAATAAGGTTTGAAGGGATACTTTATTTTCCTCATTGGAATGTAGAGAGTTGTGGGATCAATACTCACTATGAAGCATTGTACTTCCACACGTTCCCTTCACGGCTCAATTGCCTTTGTGATGACAAGTGAGTTTCTAGTAAAGAAACTTGGAGGTTTCCATTCTTTGGTGGTGCTCATCCTTCGGTAATCTTCAGTGAATTGGCGAAACCGTTTGACGAATGGTGTCAAGGTAACGTTCCTCTTCTATCATGACACAGATTGGCATGCAGCTGAATCTCTGTAGCCTTGTCCATTGTGGTTCTTGAGCTCCAGGAAGCATTCCAGGCCTCTTAGTAGTGGCAGATCTGCACTAGGTTGAGAAACGTACAAGTGGACGACCTGTGTGCTTTGTGAGTTGTGAGCAGTGCAGCGTTGGGAAAAGCTGGATGCCGAGTCATGGGGGTGACGGTCTCCTTTTGTTAAAACTCTAGAATATGGTAAGTTGAAGCAACTCAAGTATCTCCCTTCTAAAGCACCTTGGAGGTACAAAATAGAGAAAGAAACAGCAGGGTCAAGGCTCTGCGGGCCCTTTTGAAAATAAGGCTTGAAGGGAAACTTTATTTTCTTCATTGGGATTTAGAGAGTTACGGACTCAGTTCTCCCAGAGAAACAGTGTAGTTGCACGTGTTTTCTTCATAGCACAATTGCCTTTGGAATGACAAGTGAGTGTCTAGGAAAGAAACTTGGAGGTTGCCATTCTTTGGTAGGTGCTCGTCCTTCGGTAATCTTCAGGGAATTGGCGATCCCGTTTGGCCACTAGCGTCAAACTAACGTTCCTCTTATATCATGACACAGATTGGCATGCAGCTGAATCCCTGTAGACTTATCCAGAGTGGTTCTTGAGCTCTAGGAAGTATTGCAGGTCTCTTAGTAGTGGCAGATCTGCACTAGGATGAGAAACATGCAAGAAGTCTGGCCTGTGTGTTTGGGGAGTTGTGAGCAGTGCAGCCTTGGGAACAGCTAGATGCCGAGTCATGGGGTTGAAGGTCTTCTTTTGTTAAAGCTGAAGAATGTGGTAAGTCGAAGCAACTCAAGTATCTCCCTTCTAAAGCACCTTGGAGGTATAACATAGAGAAAGAAACAGCAGGGTCAATGCTCTGCGGGCCCTTTTGAAAATAAGGCTTGAAGGGAAACTTTATTTTCTTCATTGGGATTTAGAGAGTTACGGGCTGAATTCTCCCAGACAAACAGTGTAGTTGCACATATTCTCTTCATAGCACAATTGACTTTGTGATGACTAGTGACTGTCGAGGAAAGAAACTTGGAGGTTGCTATTCTTTGTTAGGTGCTCGTCCTTCGGTAATCTTCAGTGAATTGGCGAACCCGTTTGACCACTAGCGTCAAACTAACCTTTCTCTTGTATCATGACACAGATTGGCATGCAGCGTAATCCCTGTAGCCTTATCCAGTGTGGTTCTTGAGCTCTAGGAAGCATTCCAGGTCACTTAGTATTGGCAGATCTGCACTACTTTGAGAAACGTACAACAGGACGGCCTGTGTGTTTGGGGAGTTGTGAGCAGTGCAGCGTTGGGAACAGCAAGATACCGAGTCATGGTGGTGAAGGTCTTCTTTCGTGAAACCTCTAGAATGTGGTAAGTTGAAAGAACTCAAGTAACTCCCTTCTAAAGCACTTTGGTGGTACAAAATAGAGAAAGAAACAGCAGGGTCAATACTCTGCGCACCCTTTTGAAAATAAGGCTTGAAGGGAAACTTAATTTCCTCATTGGAATTTAGAGAGTTGTGGGCTCAATTCTCCCTGAGAAACACTGTTGTTGCACAAGTTCCCTTCACAGGACAATTGCCTTTGTGCTGACAGGTGAGTTTCCAGTAAAGAAACCTGGAGGTTGCCATTCTTTAGTGGTGCTCATACTTCGGTTATCTTCAGTGAATTGGCGAACCCTTTTGACCAATAGTGTCAAGCTAACGTTCCCCTTGTAACATGACACAGATTGGCATGCATCTGAATCCCTGTAGCCTTATCCAGTGTGGTTCTTGAGCTCTAGGAAGCATTGCAGGTGTCTTAGTAGTGGCAGATCTGCCGTAGGATGAGAAACGTACAAGAAGGATGGCCTGTGTGTTTTGGGAGTTGTGAGCAGTGCAGCCTTGGGAACAGTTAGATGCCGAGTCATGGGGGTGAAGGTCTTCTTTTGTTAAACCTCTAGAATGTGGTAAGTTGAAGCAACTCAGCTATCTCCCATCTGAAGCACCTTCGTGATACAAAATAGAGAAATAAACAACAGGGTCAATGCTCTGCGGTCCCTTTTCAAAATAAGGCTCGAAGGGAAACTTTATTTTCTTCATTGGGATTTAGAGAGCTGCAGGCTCAATTCTCCCTGACAAACACTGTAGTTGCAAATGTTCTCTTCATAGCAAAATTGCCTTTGTGATGACAAGTGAATTCCTAGGAAAGAAACTTGGAGGTCGCCATTCTTTGGTAGGTGCTCGTCCTTCAGTAATCTTCAGTGAATTTGAAAACCCGTTTGACCACTAGCCTCAAGCTAACGTTCCTCGTGTATCATGCTACAGGTTAGCATGCAGCAGAATCCATATAGCCTTATTCAGATTGGTTCCTGAGCTCTAGGAAGCATTCCAGTTCTCTTAGTACTGGCGGGTCTGCACTAGGATGGGAAACGTACAGGAACTACGGCCTGTGAGTTTGGGGACTTGTGAGCCATTCACCAATGGGAACAGTTAGATGCCGAGTCATGGGCATTGAAGGGCTTCTATTTTTAAACTCCTAGATTGTGGTAGGTTGAAACAACTCAAGTATCTCCCTTCTAAAGCACCTTGGAAATGCAAAATAGAGAAGGAAACATCAGAGTTAATGCTCTGTGGGCCCTTCTGAATATAAGTCTTGTAGGGATACTTTATTTTCCTCATTGGGATTTCGAGAGTTGCAGGATCAATTCTGACTATGAAGCACTGTACTTCCACACGTTCCCTTCTTGGCACAATTGCCTTTGTGATGACAAGCGAATTTCTAGGAAAGAAACCTGGAGGTTGCCATTCTTTGGTAGTTGCTTATCCTTCGGTAATCTTCAGTGAATTGGCGAACCCTTTTGACCACTAGCGTCAAGATAACGTTCCTCTTGTATCATGACGCAGATTGGCATGCAGCTAAATCCCTGTAGCCTTATCAAGTGTGTTTATTGAACTCTAGGAAGCATTCCAAGTCTCTTACTAGTGGCATATCTGCACTAGGATGAGAAACGTACAAGAACACGGCCTGAGTGTTTGGGGAGTTGTGAGCAGTGCAGCGTTGGGAACAGCTAGATGCCAAATCATGGGGGTGAATGTCTTCTTTTGTTAAACCTGAGGAATGTGATAAGTTGAAGAAACTCAAGTATCTCCCTTCTTAAGCACCTTGGAGGTACAACATAGAGAAAGAAACAGCAGGGTCAATGCTCTGCGGGCCCTTTTGAAAATAAGGCTTCAAGGGAAACTTTATTTTCTTAATTGGGATTTAGAGAGTTACGGGTTGAATTCTCCCAGAGAAACAGTGTAGTTGCACATGTTCTCTTCATAGCACAATTGCCTTTGTGATGACAAGTGAGATTTTAAGAAAGAAACTTGGGGGTTGCCATTCCTTGGTAGGTGCTCGTCCTTCGGTAATATTCAGTGAATTAGCGACCCCGTTTGACCACTAGTGTCAAGCTGACGTTTCTCTTGTATCATGACACAGATTGGCATGCAGCTGAAACCCTGTAGCCTTATCCATTGTGGTTATTGAGCTCTAGGAAGCATTCCAGCTCTCTTAGTATTGGCAGATCTGCACTACTATGACAAACGTACAAGACGACGGCCTGTGTGTTTTGGGATTTGTGAGCAGTGCTGCATTGGGAACACCTATATGCCGAGTCATGGGGTGAAGGGCTTCTTTTGTTAAACCTCTAGAACTTGGTAAGTTGAAACAACTCAAGTATCTCCCATCTAAAGCACATTGGAGGTACAAAATAGAGAAAGAAAGAGCAGGATCAAGTCTCTGCGGGCCCTTCTGCAAATAAGGCTTGAAGGGAAACTTTATTTTCTTAATTGGGATTTAGATAATTACGGGCTCAATTCTCCGAGACAAACAGTCTAGTTGCACCTGTTCTCTTCATAGCAAAATTGCCTTTGTGATGACAAGTGAGTTTCAAGGAAAGACACTTGGAGGTTGCAATTCTTTGGTAGGTGCTCATCTTTCGGTAATCTTCAGTGAATTGGCGAACCCGTTTAACCACTAGCGTCAAGCTAACGTTCCTCGTGTATCATGCCACAGGTTAGCATGCAGCAGAATCCATATAGCCTTATTCAGATTGGTTCCTGAGGTCTAGGAAGCATTCCAGGTCTCTTAGTACTGGCGGGTCTGCACTAGGATGGGAAACGTACAAGAACTACAGCCTGTGATTTCGGGGAGTTCTGAGCAATGAACCAATGGAAACAGTTAGATCCCGAGTCGTGGGCAGTGAAGGGCTTCTGTTTTTAAACTCCTAGATTGTGGTATGTTGAAACAACTCAAGTATCTCCCTTCTAAAGCACCTTCGAGATGCAAAATAGAGAAGGAGACAGCAGGGTCAATGCTCTGCGGGCACTTTTGAAAATAAGGTTTGAAGGGATACTTTATTTTCCTCATTGGAATTTAGAGAGTTGTGGGATCAATTCTCACTATGAAGCATTGTACTTCCACACGTTCCCTTCACGGCTCAATTGCCTTTGTGATGACAAGTGAGTTTCTAGTAAAGAAACTTGGAGGTTTCCATTCTTTGGTGGTGCTCATCCTTCGGTAATCTTCAGTGAATTGGCGAAACCGTTTGACCAATGGTGTCAAGGTAACGTTCCTCTTCTATCATGACACAGATTGGCATGCAGCTGAATCTCTGTAGCCTTGTCCATTGTGGTTCTTGAGCTCTAGGAAGCATTCCAGGCCTCTTAGTAGTGGCAGATCTGCACTAGGTTGAGAAACGTACAAGTGGACGACCTGTGTGCTTTGTGAGTTGTGAGCAGTGCAGCGTTGGGAAAAGCTGGATGCCGAGTCATTGGGGTGACGGTCTCCTTTTGTTAAAACTCTAGAATATGGTAAGTTGAAGCAACTCAAGTATCTCCCTTCTAAAGCACCTTGGAGGTACAAAATAGAGAAAGAAACAGCAGGGTCAAGGCTCTGCGGGCCCTTTTGAAAATAAGGCTTGAAGGGAAACTTTATTTTCTTCATTGGGATTTAGAGAGTTACGGACTCAGTTCTCCCAGAGAAACAGTGTAGTTGCACGTGTTTTCTTCATAGCACAATTGCCTTTGGAATGACAAGTGAGTGTCTAGGAAAGAAACTTGGAGGTTGCCATTCTTGGGAGGTGCTCGTCCTTCGGTAATCTTCAGGGAATTGGCGATCCCGTTTGGCCACTAGCGTCAAACTAACGTTCCTCTTATATCAAGACATAGATTGGCATGCAGCTGAATCCCTGTAGACTTATCCAGAGTGGTTCTTGAGCTCTAGGAAGTATTGCAGGTCTCTTAGTAGTGGCAGATCTGCACTAGGATGAGAAACATGCAAGAAGTCTGGCCTGTGTGTTTGGGGAGTTGTGAGCAGTGCAGCCTTGGGAACAGCTAGATGCCGAGTCATGGGGTTGAAGGTCTTCTTTTGTTAAAGCTGAAGAATGTGGTAAGTCGAAGCAACTCAAGTATCTCCCTTCTAAAGCACCTTGGAGGTATAACATAGAGAAAGAAACAGCAGGGTCAATGCTCTGCGGGCCCTTTTGAAAATAAGGCTTGAAGGGAAACTTTATTTTCTTCATTGGGATTTAGAGAGTTACGGGCTGAATTCTCCCAGACAAACAGTGTAGTCGCACATGTTCTCTTCATAGCACAATTGACTTTGTGATGACTAGTGACTGTCGAGGAAAGAAACTTGGAGGTTGCTATTCTTTGGTAGGTGCTCGTCCTTCGGTAATCTTCAGTGAATTGGCGAACCCGTTTGACCACTAGCGTCAAACTAACCTTTCTCTTGTATCATGACACAGATTGGCATGCAGCGTAATCCCTGTAGCCTTATCCAGTGTGGTTCTTGAGCTCTAGGAAGCATTCCAGGTCACTTAGTATTGGCAGATCTGCACTACTTTGAGAAACGTACAACAGGACGGCCTGTGTGTTTGGGGAGTTGTGAGCAGTGCAGCGTTGGGAACAGCAAGATACCGAGTCATGGTGGTGAAGGTCTTCTTTCGTGAAACCTCTAGAATGTGGTAAGTTGAAAGAACTCAAGTATCTCCCTTCTAAAGCACTTTGGTGGTACAAAATAGAGAAAGAAACAGCAGGGTCAATACTCTGCGCACCCTTTTGAAAATAAGGCTTGAAGGGAAACTTAATTTCCTCATTGGAATTTAGAGAGTTGTGGGCTCAATTCTCCCTGAGAAACACTGTTGTTGCACAAGTTCCCTTCACAGGACAATTGCCTTTGTGCTGACAAGTGCGTTTCTAGTAAAGAAACCTGGAGGTTGCCATTCTTTAGTGGTGCTCATACTTCGGTTATCTTCAGTGAATTGGCGAACCCTTTTGACCAATAGTGTCAAGCTAAAGATCCCCTTGTATCATGACACAGATTGGCATGCAGCTGAATCCCTGTAGCCTTATCCAGTGTGGTTCTTGAGCTCTAGGAAGCATTGCAGGTGTCTTAGTAGTGGCAGATCTGCCGTAGGATGAGAAACGTACAAGAATGATGGCCTGTGTGTTTTGGGAGTTGTGAGCAGTGCAGCCTTGGGAACAGCTAGATGCCGAGTCATGGGGGTGAAGGTCTTCTTTTGTTAAACCTCTAGAATGTGGTAAGTTGAAGCAACTCAGCTATCTCCCATCTGAAGCACCTTGGTGATACAAAATAGAGAAATAAACAACATGGTCAATGCTCTGCGGTCCCTTTTCAAAATAAGGCTCGAAGGGAAACTTTATTTTCTTCATTAGGATTAAGAGAGCTGCAGGCTCAATTCTCCCTGACAAACACTGTAGTTGCAAATGTTCTCTTCATAGCAAAATTGCCTTTGTGATGACAAGTGAATTCCTGGGAAAGAAACTTGGAGGTCGCCATTCTTTGGTAGGTGCTCGTCCTTCAGTAATCTTCAGTGAATTTGAAAACCCGTTTGACCACTAGCCTCAAGCTAACGTTCCTCGTGTATCATGCTACAGGTTAGCATGCAGCAGAATCCATATAGCCTTATTCAGATTGGTTCCTGAGCTCTAGGAAGCATTCCAGTTCTCTTAGTACTGGCGGGTCTGCACTAGGATGGGAAACGTACAGGAACTACGGCCTGTGAGTTTGGGGACTTGTGAGCCATTCACCAATGGGAACAGTTAGATGCCGAGTCATGGGCATTGAAGGGCTTCTATTTTTAAACTCCTAGATTGTGGTAGGTTGAAACAACTCAAGTATCTCCCTTCTAAAGCACCTTGGAAATGCAAAATAGAGAAGGAAACATCAGAGTTAATGCTCTGTGGGCCCTTCTGAATATAAGTCTTGTAGGGATACTTTATTTTCCTCATTGGGATTTCGAGAGTTGCAGGATCAATTCTGACTATGAAGCACTGTACTTCCACACGTTCCCTTCTTGGCACAATTGCCTTTGTGATGACAAGCGAATTTCTAGGAAAGAAACCTGGAGGTTGCCATTCTTTGGTAGTTGCTTATCCTTCGGTAATCTTCAGTGAATTGGCGAACCCTTTTGACCACTAGCGTCAAGATAACGTTCCTCTTGTATCATGACGCAGATTGGCATGCAGCTAAATCCCTGTAGCCTTATCAAGTGTGTTTATTGAACTCTAGGAAGCATTCCAAGTCTCTTACTAGTGGCATATCTGCACTAGGATGAGAAACGTACAAGAACACGGCCTGAGTGTTTGGGGAGTTGTGAGCAGTGCAGCGTTGGGAACAGCTAGATGCCAAATCATGGGGGTGAATGTCTTCTTTTGTTAAACCTGAGGAATGTGATAAGTTGAAGAAACTCAAGTATCTCCCTTCTTAAGCACCTTGGAGGTACAACATAGAGAAAGAAACAGCAGGGTCAATGCTCTGCGGGCCCTTTTGAAAATAAGGCTTCAAGGGAAACTTTATTTTCTTAATTGGGATTTAGAGAGTTACGGGTTGAATTCTCCCAGAGAAACAGTGTAGTTGCACATGTTCTCTTCATAGCACAATTGCCTTTGTGATGACAAGTGAGATTTTAAGAAAGAAACTTGGGGGTTGCCATTCCTTGGTAGGTGCTCGTCCTTCGGTAATATTCAGTGAATTAGCGACCCCGTTTGACCACTAGTGTCAAGCTGACGTTTCTCTTGTATCATGACACAGATTGGCATGCAGCTGAAACCCTGTAGCCTTATCCATTGTGGTTATTGAGCTCTAGGAAGCATTCCAGCTCTCTTAGTATTGGCAGATCTGCACTACTATGACAAACGTACAAGACGACGGCCTGTGTGTTTTGGGATTTGTGAGCAGTGCTGCATTGGGAACACCTATATGCCGAGTCATGGGGTGAAGGGCTTCTTTTGTTAAACCTCTAGAACTTGGTAAGTTGAAACAACTCAAGTATCTCCCATCTAAAGCACATTGGAGGTACAAAATAGAGAAAGAAAGAGCAGGATCAAGTCTCTGCGGGCCCTTCTGCAAATAAGGCTTGAAGGGAAACTTTATTTTCTTAATTGGGATTTAGATAATTACGGGCTCAATTCTCCCAGACAAACAGTCTAGTTGCACCTGTTCTCTTCATAGCAAAATTGCCTTTGTGATGACAAGTGAGTTTCAAGGAAAGACACTTGGAGGTTGCAATTCTTTGGTAGGTGCTCATCTTTCGGTAATCTTCAGTGAATTGGCGAACCCGTTTGACCACTAGCATCAAGCTAACGTTCCTCGTGTATCATGCCACAGGTTAGCATGCAGCAGAATCCATATAGCCTTATTCAGATTGGTTCCTGAGGTCTAGGAAGCATTCCAGGTCTCTTAGTACTGGCGGGTCTGCACTAGGATGGGAAACGTACAAGAACTACAGCCTGTGATTTCGGGGAGTTCTGAGCAATGAACCAATGGAAACAGTTAGATCCCGAGTCGTGGGCAGTGAAGGGCTTCTGTTTTTAAACTCCTAGATTGTGGTATGTTGAAACAACTCAAGTATCTCCCTTCTAAAGCACCTTCGAGATGCAAAATAGAGAAGGAGACAGCAGGGTCAATGCTCTGCGGGCACTTTTGAAAATAAGGTTTGAAGGGATACTTTATTTTCCTCATTGGAATTTAGAGAGTTGTGGGATCAATTCTCACTATGAAGCATTGTACTTCCACACGTTCCCTTCACGGCTCAATTGCCTTTGTGATGACAAGTGAGTTTCTAGTAAAGAAACTTGGAGGTTTCCATTCTTTGGTGGTGCTCATCCTTCGGTAATCTTCAGTGAATTGGCGAAACCGTTTGACCAATGGTGTCAAGGTAACGTTCCTCTTCTATCATGACACAGATTGGCATGCAGCTGAATCTCTGTAGCCTTGTCCATTGTGGTTCTTGAGCTCTAGGAAGCATTCCAGGCCTCTTAGTAGTGGCAGATCTGCACTAGGTTGAGAAACGTACAAGTGGACGACCTGTGTGCTTTGTGAGTTGTGAGCAGTGCAGCGTTGGGAAAAGCTGGATGCCGAGTCATTGGGGTGACGGTCTCCTTTTGTTAAAACTCTAGAATATGGTAAGTTGAAGCAACTCAAGTATCTCCCTTCTAAAGCACCTTGGAGGTACAAAATAGAGAAAGAAACAGCAGGGTCAAGGCTCTGCGGGCCCTTTTGAAAATAAGGCTTGAAGGGAAACTTTATTTTCTTCATTGGGATTTAGAGAGTTACGGACTCAGTTCTCCCAGAGAAACAGTGTAGTTGCACGTGTTTTCTTCATAGCACAATTGCCTTTGGAATGACAAGTGAGTGTCTAGGAAAGAAACTTGGAGGTTGCCATTCTTTGGTAGGTGCTCGTCCTTCGGTAATCTTCAGGGAATTGGCGATCCCGTTTGGCCACTAGCGTCAAACTAACGTTCCTCTTATATCAAGACATAGATTGGCATGCAGCTGAATCCCTGTAGACTTATCCAGAGTGGTTCTTGAGCTCTAGGAAGTATTGCAGGTCTCTTAGTAGTGGCAGATCTGCACTAGGATGAGAAACATGCAAGAAGTCTGGCCTGTGTGTTTGGGGAGTTGTGAGCAGTGCAGCCTTGGGAACAGCTAGATGCCGAGTCATGGGGTTGAAGGTCTTCTTTTGTTAAAGCTGAAGAATGTGGTAAGTCGAAGCAACTCAAGTATCTCCCTTCTAAAGCACCTTGGAGGTATAACATAGAGAAAGAAACAGCAGGGTCAATGCTCTGCGGGCCCTTTTGAAAATAAGGCTTGAAGGGAAACTTTATTTTCTTCATTGGGATTTAGAGAGTTACGGGCTGAATTCTCCCAGACAAACAGTGTAGTTGCACATGTTCTCTTCATAGCACAATTGACTTTGTGATGACTAGTGACTGTCGAGGAAAGAAACTTGGAGGTTGCTATTCTTTGGTAGGTGCTCGTCCTTCGGTAATCTTCAGTGAATTGGCGAACCCGTTTGACCACTAGCGTCAAACTAACCTTTCTCTTGTATCATGACACAGATTGGCATGCAGCGTAATCCCTGTAGCCTTATCCAGTGTGGTTCTTGAGCTCTAGGAAGCATTCCAGGTCACTTAGTATTGGCAGATCTGCACTACTTTGAGAAACGTACAACAGGACGGCCTGTGTGTTTGGGGAGTTGTGAGCAGTGCAGCGTTGGGAACAGCAAGATACCGAGTCATGGTGGTGAAGGTCTTCTTTCGTGAAACCTCTAGAATGTGGTAAGTTGAAAGAACTCAAGTATCTCCCTTCTAAAGCACTTTGGTGGTACAAAATAGAGAAAGAAACAGCAGGGTCAATACTCTGCGCACCCTTTTGAAAATAAGGCTTGAAGGGAAACTTAATTTCCTCATTGGAATTTAGAGAGTTGTGGGCTCAATTCTCCCTGAGAAACACTGTTGTTGCACAAGTTCCCTTCACAGGACAATTGCCTTTGTGCTGACAAGTGCGTTTCTAGTAAAGAAACCTGGAGGTTGCCATTCTTTAGTGGTGCTCATACTTCGGTTATCTTCAGTGAATTGGCGAACCCTTTTGACCAATAGTGTCAAGCTAAAGATCCCCTTGTATCATGACACAGATTGGCATGCAGCTGAATCCCTGTAGCCTTATCCAGTGTGGTTCTTGAGCTCTAGGAAGCATTGCAGGTGTCTTAGTAGTGGCAGATCTGCCGTAGGATGAGAAACGTACAAGAATGATGGCCTGTGTGTTTTGGGAGTTGTGAGCAGTGCAGCCTTGGGAACAGCTAGATGCCGAGTCATGGGGGTGAAGGTCTTCTTTTGTTAAACCTCTAGAATGTGGTAAGTTGAAGCAACTCAGCTATCTCCCATCTGAAGCACCTTGGTGATACAAAATAGAGAAATAAACAACATGGTCAATGCTCTGCGGTCCCTTTTCAAAATAAGGCTCGAAGGGAAACTTTATTTTCTTCATTAGGATTAAGAGAGCTGCAGGCTCAATTCTCCCTGACAAACACTGTAGTTGCAAATGTTCTCTTCATAGCAAAATTGCCTTTGTGATGACAAGTGAATTCCTGGGAAAGAAACTTGGAGGTCGCCATTCTTTGGTAGGTGCTCGTCCTTCAGTAATCTTCAGTGAATTTGAAAACCCGTTTGACCACTAGCCTCAAGCTAACGTTCCTCGTGTATCATGCTACAGGTTAGCATGCAGCAGAATCCATATAGCCTTATTCAGATTGGTTCCTGAGCTCTAGGAAGCATTCCAGTTCTCTTAGTACTGGCGGGTCTGCACTAGGATGGGAAACGTACAGGAACTACGGCCTGTGAGTTTGGGGACTTGTGAGCCATTCACCAATGGGAACAGTTAGATGCCGAGTCATGGGCATTGAAGGGCTTCTATTTTTAAACTCCTAGATTGTGGTAGGTTGAAACAACTCAAGTATCTCCCTTCTAAAGCACCTTGGAAATGCAAAATAGAGAAGGAAACATCAGAGTTAATGCTCTGTGGGCCCTTCTGAAAATAAGTCTTGTAGGGATACTTTATTTTCCTCATTGGGATTTCGAGAGTTGCAGGATCAATTCTGACTATGAAGCACTGTACTTCCACACGTTCCCTTCTTGGCACAATTGCCTTTGTGATGACAAGCGAATTTCTAGGAAAGAAACCTGGAGGTTGCCATTCTTTGGTAGTTGCTTATCCTTCGGTAATCTTCAGTGAATTGGCGAACCCTTTTGACCACTAGCGTCAGGATAACGTTCCTCTTGTATCATGACGCAGATTGGCATGCAGCTAAATCCCTGTAGCCTTATCAAGTGTGTTCATTGAACTCTAGGAAGCATTCCAAGTCTCTTACTAGTGGCATATCTGCACTAGGATGAGAAACGTACAAGAACACGGCCTGAGTGTTTGGGGAGTTGTGAGCAGTGCAGCGTTGGGAACAGCTAGATGCCAAATCATGGGGGTGAATGTCTTCTTTTGTTAAAGCTGAGGAATGTGATAAGTTGAAAAAACTCAAGTATCTCCCTTCTTAAGCACCTTGGAGGTACAACATAGAGAAAGAAACAGCAGGGTCAATGCTCTGCGAGCCCTTTTGAAAATAAGGCTTCAATGGAACCTTTATTTTCTTAATTGGGATTTAGAGAGTTACGGGCTGAATTCTCCCAGAGAAACAGTGTAGTTGCACATGTTCTCTTCATAGCACAATTGCCTTTGTGATGACAAGTGAGATTTTAAGAAAGAAACTTGGGGGTTGCCATTCTTTGGTAGGTGCTCGTCCTTCGGTAATATTCAGTGAATTAGCGACCCCGTTTGACCACTAGTGTCAAGCTGACGTTTCTCTTGTATTATGACACAGATTGGCATGCAGCTGAAACCCTGTAGCCTTATCCATTGTGGTTATTGAGCTCTAGGAAGCATTCCAGCTCTCTTAGTATTGGCAGATCTGCACTACTATGACAAACGTACAAGAGGACGGCCTGTGTGTTTTGGGATTTGTGAGCAGTGCAGCATTGGGAACACCAATATGCCGAGTCATGGGGTGAAGGGCTTCTTTTGTTAAATCTCTAGAACTTGGTAAGTTGAAACAACTCAAGTATCTCCCATCTAAAGCACATTGGAGGTACAAAATAGAGAAAGAAAGAGCAGGATTAAGGCTCTGCGGGCCCTTCTGCAAATAAGGCTTGAAGGGAAACTTTATTTTCTTAATTGGGATTTAGATAATTACGGGCTCAATTCTCCCAGACAAACAGTCTAGTTGCACCTGTTCTCTTCATAGCAAAATTGCCTTTGTGATGACAAGTGAGTTTCAAGGAAAGACACTTGGAGGTTGCAATTCTTTGGTAGGTACTCATCTTTCGGTAATCTTCAGTGAATTGGCGAACTCGTTTGACCACTAGCGTCAAGCTAACGTTCCTCGTGTATCATGCCACAGGTTAGCATGCAGCAGAATCCATATAGCCTTATTCAGATTGGTTCCTGAGCTCTAGGAAGCATTCCAGGTCTCTTAGTACTGGCGGGTCTGCACTAGGATGGGAAACGTACAAGAACTACGGCCTGTGATTTCGGGGAGTTCTGAGCAATGTACCAATGGGTACAGTTAGATCCCGAGTCGTGGGCAGTGAAGGGCTTCTGTTTTTAAACTCCTAGATTGTGGTATGTTGAAACAACTCAAGTTTCTCCCTTCTAAAGCACCTTCGAGATGCAAAATAGAGAAGGAGACAGCAGGGTCAATGCTCTGCGGGCACTTTTGAAAATAAGGTTTGAAGGGATACTTTATTTTCCTCATTGGAATGTAGAGAGTTGTGGGATCAATTCTCACTATGAAGCATTGTACTTCCACACGTTCCCTTCACGGCTCAATTGCCTTTGTGATGATAAGTGAGTTTCTAGTAAAGAAACTTGGAGGTTTCCATTCTTTGGTGGTGCTCATCCTTCGGTAATCTTCAGTGAATTGGCGAAACCGTTTGACCAATGATGTCAAGGTAACGTTCCTCTTCTATCATGACACAGATTGGCATGCAGCTGAATCTCTGTAGCCTTGTCCATTGTGGTTCTTGAGCTCCAGGAAGCATTCCAGGCCTCTTAGTAGTGGCAGATCTGCACTAGGTTGAGAAACGTACAAGTGTACGACCTGTGTGCTTTGTGAGTTGTGAGCAGTGCAGCGTTGGGAAAAGCTGGATGCCGAGTCATGGGGGTGACGGTCTCCTTTTGTTAAAACTCTAGAATATGGTAAGTTGAAGCAACTCAAGTATCTCCCTTCTAAAGCACCTTGGAGGTACAAAATAGAGAAAGAAACAGCAGGGTCAAGGCTCTGCGGGCCCTTTTGAAAATAAGGCTTGAAGGGAAACTTTATTTTCTTCATTGGGATTTAGAGAGTTACGGACTCAGTTCTCCCAGAGAAACAGTGTAGTTGCACGTGTTTTCTTCATAGCACAATTGCCTTTGGAATGACAAGTGAGTGTCTAGGAAAGAAACTTGGAGGTTGCCATTCTTTGGTAGGTGCTCGTCCTTCGGTAATCTTCAGGGAATTGGCGATCCCGTTTGGCCACTAGCGTCAAACTAACGTTCCTCTTATATCATGACACAGATTGGCATGCAGCTGAATCCCTGTAGACTTATCCAGAGTGGTTCTTGAGCTCTAGGAAGTATTGCAGGTCTCTTAGTAGTGGCAGATCTGCACTAGGATGAGAAACATGCAAGAAGTCTGGCCTGTGTGTTTGGGGAGTTGTGAGCAGTGCAGCCTTGGGAACAGCTAGATGCCGAGTCATGGGGTTGAAGGTCTTCTTTTGTTAAAGCTGAAGAATGTGGTAAGTCGAAGCAACTCAAGTATCTCCCTTCTAAAGCACCTTGGAGGTATAACATAGAGAAAGAAACAGCAGGGTCAATGCTCTGCGGGCCCTTTTGAAAATAAGGCTTGAAGGGAAACTTTATTTTCTTCATTGGGATTTAGAGAGTTACGGGCTGAATTCTCCCAGACAAACAGTGTAGTTGCACATATTCTCTTCATAGCACAATTGACTTTGTGATGACTAGTGACTGTCGAGGAAAGAAACTTGGAGGTTGCTATTCTTTGTTAGGTGCTCGTCCTTCGGTAATCTTCAGTGAATTGGCGAACCCGTTTGACCACTAGCGTCAAACTAACCTTTCTCTTGTATCATGACACAGATTGGCATGCAGCGTAATCCCTGTAGCCTTATCCAGTGTGGTTCTTGAGCTCTAGGAAGCATTCCAGGTCACTTAGTATTGGCAGATCTGCACTACTTTGAGAAACGTACAACAGGACGGCCTGTGTGTTTGGGGAGTTGTGAGCAGTGCAGCGTTGGGAACAGCAAGATACCGAGTCATGGTGGTGAAGGTCTTCTTTCGTGAAACCTCTAGAATGTGGTAAGTTGAAAGAACTCAAGTAACTCCCTTCTAAAGCACTTTGGTGGTACAAAATAGAGAAAGAAACAGCAGGGTCAATACTCTGCGCACCCTTTTGAAAATAAGGCTTGAAGGGAAACTTAATTTCCTCATTGGAATTTAGAGAGTTGTGGGCTCAATTCTCCCTGAGAAACACTGTTGTTGCACAAGTTCCCTTCACAGGACAATTGCCTTTGTGCTGACAGGTGAGTTTCCAGTAAAGAAACCTGGAGGTTGCCATTCTTTAGTGGTGCTCATACTTCGGTTATCTTCAGTGAATTGGCGAACCCTTTTGACCAATAGTGTCAAGCTAACGTTCCCCTTGTAACATGACACAGATTGGCATGCATCTGAATCCCTGTAGCCTTATCCAGTGTGGTTCTTGAGCTCTAGGAAGCATTGCAGGTGTCTTAGTAGTGGCAGATCTGCCGTAGGATGAGAAACGTACAAGAAGGATGGCCTGTGTGTTTTGGGAGTTGTGAGCAGTGCAGCCTTGGGAACAGTTAGATGCCGAGTCATGGGGGTGAAGGTCTTCTTTTGTTAAACCTCTAGAATGTGGTAAGTTGAAGCAACTCAGCTATCTCCCATCTGAAGCACCTTCGTGATACAAAATAGAGAAATAAACAACAGGGTCAATGCTCTGCGGTCCCTTTTGAAAATAAGGCTCGAAGGGAAACTTTATTTTCTTCATTGGGATTTAGAGAGCTGCAGGCTCAATTCTCCCTGACAAACACTGTAGTTGCAAATGTTCTCTTCATAGCAAAATTGCCTTTGTGATGACAAGTGAATTCCTAGGAAAGAAACTTGGAGGTCGCCATTCTTTGGTAGGTGCTCGTCCTTCAGTAATCTTCAGTGAATTTGAAAACCCGTTTGACCACTAGCCTCAAGCTAACGTTCCTCTTGTATCATGCTACAGGTTAGCATGCAGCAGAATCCATATAGCCTTATTCAGATTGGTTCCTGAGCTCTAGGAAGCATTCCAGTTCTCTTAGTACTGGCGGGTCTGCACTAGGATGGGAAACGTACAGGAACTACGGCCTGTGAGTTTGGGGACTTGTGAGCCATTCACCAATGGGAACAGTTAGATGCCGAGTCATGGGCATTGAAGGGCTTCTATTTTTAAACTCTTAGATTGTGGTAGGTTGAAACAACTCAAGTATCTCCCTTCTAAAGCACCTTGGAAATGCAAAATAGAGAAGGAAACATCAGAGTTAATGCTCTGTGGGCCCTTCTGAATATAAGTCTTGTAGGGATACTTTATTTTCCTCATTGGGATTTCGAGAGTTGCAGGATCAATTCTGACTATGAAGCACTGTACTTCCACACGTTCCCTTCTTGGCACAATTGCCTTTGTGATGACAAGCGAATTTCTAGGAAAGAAACCTGGAGGTTGCCATTCTTTGGTAGTTGCTTATCCTTCGGTAATCTTCAGTGAATTGGCGAACCCTTTTGACCACTAGCGTCAAGATAACGTTCCTCTTGTATCATGAAGCAGATTGGCATGCAGCTAAATCCCTGTAGCCTTATCAAGTGTGTTTATTGAACTCTAGGAAGCATTCCAAGTCTCTTACTAGTGGCATATCTGCACTAGGATGAGAAACGTACAAGAACACGGCCTGAGTGTTTGGGGAGTTGTGAGCAGTGCAGCGTTGGGAACAGCTAGATGCCAAATCATGGGGGTGAATGTCTTCTTTTGTTAAACCTGAGGAATGTGATAAGTTGAAGAAACTCAAGTATCTCCCTTCTTAAGCACCTTGGAGGTACAACATAGAGAAAGAAACAGCAGGGTCAATGCTCTGCGGGCCCTTTTGAAAATAAGGCTTCAAGGGAAACTTTATTTTCTTAATTGGGATTTAGAGAGTTACGGGTTGAATTCTCCCAGAGAAACAGTGTAGTTGCACATGTTCTCTTCATAGCACAATTGCCTTTGTGATGACAAGTGAGATTTTAAGAAAGAAACTTGGGGGTTGCCATTCCTTGGTAGGTGCTCGTCCTTCGGTAATATTCAGTGAATTAGCGACCCCGTTTGACCACTAGTGTCAAGCTGACGTTTCTCTTGTATCATGACACAGATTGGCATGCAGCTGAAACCCTGTAGCCTTATCCATTGTGGTTATTGAGCTCTAGGAAGCATTCCAGCTCTCTTAGTATTGGCAGATCTGCACTACTATGACAAACGTACAAGAGGACGGCCTGTGTGTTTTGGGATTTGTGAGCAGTGCTGCATTGGGAACACCTATATGCCGAGTCATGGGGTGAAGGGCTTCTTTTGTTAAACCTCTAGAACTTGGTAAGTTGAAACAACTCAAGTATCTCCCATCTAAAGCACATTGGAGGTACAAAATAGAGAAAGAAAGAGCAGGATCAAGTCTCTGCGGGCCCTTCTGCAAATAAGGCTTGAAGGGAAACTTTATTTTCTTAATTGGGATTTAGATAATTACGGGCTCAATTCTCCCAGACAAACAGTCTAGTTGCACCTGTTCTCTTCATAGCAAAATTGCCTTTGTGATGACAAGTGAGTTTCAAGGAAAGACACTTGGAGGTTGCAATTCTTTGGTAGGTGCTCATCTTTCGGTAATCTTCAGTGAATTGGCGAACCCGTTTGACCACTAGCGTCAAGCTAACGTTCCTCGTGTATCATGCCACAGGTTAGCATGCAGCAGAATTCATATAGCCTTATTCAGATTGGTTCCTGAGGTCTAGGAAGCATTCCAGGTCTCTTAGTACTGGCGGGTCTGCACTAGGATGGGAAACGTACAAGAACTACAGCCTGTGATTTCGGGGAGTTCTGAGCAATGAACCAATGGAAACAGTTAGATCCCGAGTCGTGGGCAGTGAAGGGCTTCTGTTTTTAAACTCTTAGATTGTGGTATGTTGAAACAACTCAAGTATCTCCCTTCTAAAGCACCTTCGAGATGCAAAATAGAGAAGGAGACAGCAGGGTCAATGCTCTGCGGGCACTTTTGAAAATAAGGTTTGAAGGGATACTTTATTTTCCTCATTGGAATTTAGAGAGTTGTGGGATCAATTCTCACTATGAAGCATTGTACTTCCACACGTTCCCTTCACGGCTCAATTGCCTTTGTGATGACAAGTGAGTTTCTAGTAAAGAAACTTAGAGGTTTCCATTCTTTGGTGGTGCTCATCCTTCGGTAATCTTCAGTGAATTGGCGAAACCGTTTGACCAATGGTGTCAAGGTAACGTTCCTCTTCTATCATGACACAGATTGGCATGCAGCTGAATCTCTGTAGCCTTGTCCATTGTGGTTCTTGAGCTCTAGGAAGCATTCCAGGCCTCTTAGTAGTGGCAGATCTGCACTAGGTTGAGAAACGTACAAGTGGACGACCTGTGTGCTTTGTGAGTTGTGAGCAGTGCAGCGTTGGGAAAAGCTGGATGCCGAGTCATTGGGGTGACGGTCTCCTTTTGTTAAAACTCTAGAATATGGTAAGTTGAAGCAACTCAAGTATCTCCCTTCTAAAGCACCTTGGAGGTACAAAATAGAGAAAGAAACAGCAGGGTCAAGGCTCTGCGGGCCCTTTTGAAAATAAGGCTTGAAGGGAAACTTTATTTTCTTCATTGGGATTTAGAGAGTTACGGACTCAGTTCTCCCAGAGAAACAGTGTAGTTGCACGTGTTTTCTTCATAGCACAATTGCCTTTGGAATGACAAGTGAGTGTCTAGGAAAGAAACTTGGAGGTTGCCATTCTTGGGAGGTGCTCGTCCTTCGGTAATCTTCAGGGAATTGGCGATCCCGTTTGGCCACTAGCGTCAAACTAACGTTCCTCTTATATCAAGACATAGATTGGCATGCAGCTGAATCCCTGTAGACTTATCCAGAGTGGTTCTTGAGCTCTAGGAAGTATTGCAGGTCTCTTAGTAGTGGCAGATCTGCACTAGGATGAGAAACATGCAAGAAGTCTGGCCTGTGTGTCTGGGGAGTTGTGAGCAGTGCAGCCTTGGGAACAGCTAGATGCCGAGTCATGGGGTTGAAGGTCTTCTTTTGTTAAAGCTGAAGAATGTGGTAAGTCGAAGCAACTCAAGTATCTCCCTTCTAAAGCACCTTGGAGGTATAACATAGAGAAAGAAACAGCAGGGTCAATGCTCTGCGGGCCCTTTTGAAAATAAGGCTTGAAGGGAAACTTTATTTTCTTCATTGGGATTTAGAGAGTTACAGGCTGAATTCTCCCAGACAAACAGTGTAGTTGCACATGTTCTCTTCATAGCACAATTGACTTTGTGATGACTAGTGACTGTCGAGGAAAGAAACTTGGAGGTTGCTATTCTTTGTTAGGTGCTCGTCCTTCGGTAATCTTCAGTGAATTGGCGAACCCGTTTGACCACTAGCGTCAAACTAACCTTTCTCTTGTATCATGACACAGATTGGCATGCAGCGTAATCCCTGTAGCCTTATCCAGTGTGGTTCTTGAGCTCTAGGAAGCATTCCAGGTCACTTAGTATTGGCAGATCTGCACTACTTTGAGAAACGTACAACAGGACGGCCTGTGTGTTTGGGGAGTTGTGAGCAGTGCAGCGTTGGGAACAGCAAGATACCGAGTCATGGTGGTGAAGGTCTTCTTTCGTGAAACCTCTAGAATGTGGTAAGTTGAAAGAACTCAAGTATCTCCCTTCTAAAGCACTTTGGTGGTACAAAATAGAGAAAGAAACAGCAGGGTCAATACTCTGCGCACCCTTTTGAAAATAAGGCTTGAAGGGAAACTTAATTTCCTCATTGGAATTTAGAGAGTTGTGGGCTCAATTCTCCCTGAGAAACACTGTTGTTGCACAAGTTCCCTTCACAGGACAATTGCCTTTGTGCTGACAAGTGCGTTTCTAGTAAAGAAACCTGGAGGTTGCCATTCTTTAGTGGTGCTCATACTTCGGTTATCTTCAGGGAATTGGCGAACCCTTTTGACCAATAGTGTCAAGCTAAAGTTCCCCTTGTATCATGACACAGATTGGCATGCAGCTGAATCCCTGTAGCCTTATCCAGTGTGGTTCTTGAGCTCTAGGAAGCATTGCAGGTGTCTTAGTAGTGGCAGATCTGCCGTAGGATGAGAAACGTACAAGAATGATGGCCTGTGTGTTTTGGGAGTTGTGAGCAGTGCAGCCTTGGGAACAGCTAGATGCCGAGTCATGGGGGTGAAGGTCTTCTTTTGTTAAACCTCTAGAATGTGGTAAGTTGAAGCAACTCAGCTATCTCCCATCTGAAGCACCTTGGTGATACAAAATAGAGAAATAAACAACAGGGTCAATGCTCTGCGGTCCCTTTTCAAAATAAGGCTCGAAGGGAAACTTTATTTTCTTCATTAGGATTTAGAGAGCTGCAGGCTCAATTCTCCCTGACAAACACTGTAGTTGCAAATGTTCTCTTCATAGCAAAATTGCCTTTGTGATGACAAGTGAATTTCTGGGAAAGAAACTTGGAGGTCGCCATTCTTTGGTAGGTGCTCGTCCTTCAGTAATCTTCAGTGAATTTGAAAACCCGTTTGACCACTAGCCTCAAGCTAACGTTCCTCGTGTATCATGCTACAGGTTAGCATGCAGCAGAATCCATATAGCCTTATTCAGATTGGTTCCTGAGCTCTAGGAAGCATTCCAGTTCTCTTAGTACTGGCGGGTCTGCACTAGGATGGGAAACGTACAGGAACTACGGCCTGTGAGTTTGGGGACTTGTGAGCCATTCACCAATGGGAACAGTTAGATGCCGAGTCATGGGCATTGAAGGGCTTCTATTTTTAAACTCCTAGATTGTGGTAGGTTGCAACAACTCAAGTATCTCCCTTGTAAAGCACCTTGGAAATGCAAAATAGAGAAGGAAACATCAGAGTTAATGCTCTGTGGGCCCTTCTGAAAATAAGTCTTGTAGGGATACTTTATTTTCCTCATTGGGATTTCGAGAGTTGCAGGATCAATTCTGACTATGAAGCACTGTACTTCCACACGTTCCCTTCTTGGCACAATTGCCTTTGTGATGACAAGCGAATTTCTAGGAAAGAAACCTGGAGGTGGCCATTCTTTGGTAGTTGCTTATCCTTCGGTAATCTTCAGTGAATTGGCGAACCCTTTTGACCACTAGCGTCAAGATAACGTTCCTCTTGCATCATGACGCAGATTGGCATGCAGCTAAATCCCTGTAGCCTTATCAAGTGTGTTCATTGAACTCTAGGAAGCATTCCAAGTCTCTTACTAGTGGCATATCTGCACTAGGATGAGAAACGTACAAGAACACGGCCTGAGTGTTTGGGGAGTTGTGAGCAGTGCAGCGTTGGGAACAGCTAGATGCCAACTCATGGGGGTGAATGTCTTCTTTTGTTAAAACTGAGGAATGTGATAAGTTGAAGAAACTCAAGTATCTCCCTTCTTAAGCACCTTGGAGGTACAACATAGAGAAAGAAACAGCAAGGTCAATGCTCTGCGAGCCCTTTTGAAAATAAGGCTTCAAGGGAACCTTTATTTTCTTAATTGGGATTTAGAGAGTTACGGGCTGAATTCTCCCAGAGAAACAGTGTAGTTGCACATGTTCTCTTCATAGCACAATTGCCTTTGTGATGACAAGTGAGATTTTAAGAAAGAAACTTGGGGGTTGCCATTCTTTTGTAGGTGCTCGTCCTTCGGTTATATTCAGTGAATTAGCGACCCCGTTTGACCACTAGTGTCAAGCTGACGTTTCTCTTGTATCATGACACAGATTGGCATGCAGCTGAAACCCTGTAGCCTTATCCATTGTGGTTATTGAGCTCTAGGAAGCATTCCAGCTCTGTTAGTATTGGCAGATCTGCACTACTATGACAAACGTACAAGAGGACGGCCTGTGTGTTTTGGGATTTGTGAGCAGTGGAGCATTGGGAACACCAATATGCCGAGTCATGGGGTGAAGGGCTTCTTTTGTTAAATCTCTAGAACTTGGTAAGTTGAAACAACTCAAGTATCTCCCATCTAAAGCACATTGGAGGTACAAAATAGAGAAAGAAAGAGCAGGATCAAGGCTCTGCGGGCCCTTCTGCAAATAAGGCTTGAAGGGAAACTTTATTTTCTTAATTGGGATTTAGATAATTACGGGCTCAATTCTCCCAGACAAACAGTCTAGTTGCACCTGTTCTCTTCATAGCAAAATTGCCTTTGTGATGACAAGTGAGTTTCAAGGAAAGACACTTGGAGGTTGCAATTCTTTGGTAGGTGCTCATCTTTCGGTAATCTTCAGTGAACTGGCGAACCCGTTTGACCACTAGCGTCAAGCTAACGTTCCTCGTGTATCATGCCACAGGTTAGCATGCAGCAGAATCCATATAGCCTTATTCAGATTGGTTCCTGAGCTCTAGGAAGCATTCCAGGTCTCTTAGTACTGGCGGGTCTGCACTAGGATGGGAAACGTACAAGAACTACGGCCTGTGATTTCGGGGAGTTCTGAGCAATGAACCAATGGGAACAGTTAGATCCCGAGTCGTGGGCAGTGCAGGGCTTCTGTTTTTAAACTCCTAGATTGTGGTATGTTGAAACAACTCAAGTTTCTCCCTTCTAAAGCACCTTCGAGATGCAAAATAGAGAAGGAGACCGCAGGGTCAATGCTCTGCGGGCACTTTTGAAAATAAGGTTTGAAGGGATACTTTATTTTCCTCATTGGAATTTAGAGAGTTGTGGGATCAATTCTCACTATGAAGCATTGCACTTCCACACGTTCCCTTCACGGCTCAATTGCCTTTGTGATGACAAGTGAGTTTCTAGTAAAGAAACTTGGAGGTTTCCATTCTTTGGTGGTGCTCATCCTTCGGTAATCTTCAGTGAATTGGCGAAACCGTTTGACCAATGGTGTCAAGGTAACGTTCCTCTTCTATCATGACACAGATTGGCATGCAGCTGAATCTCTGTAGCCTTGTCCATTGTGGTTCTTGAGCTCTAGGAAGCATTCCAGGCCTCTTAGTAGTGGCAGATCTGCACTAGGTTGAGAAAAGTACAAGTGGACGACCTGTGTGCTTTGTGAGTTGTGAGCAGTGCAGCGTTGGGAAAAGCTGGATGCCGAGTCATGGGGGTGACGGTCTCCTTTTGTTAAAACTCTAGAATATGGTAAGTTGAAGCAACTCAAGTATCTCCCTTCTAAAGCACCTTGGAGGTACAAAATAGAGAAAGAAACAGAAGGGTCAAGGCTCTGCGGGCCCTTTTGAAAATAAGGCTTGAAGGGAAACTTTATTTTCTTCATTGGGATTTAGAGAGTTACGGACTCAGTTCTCCCAGAGAAACAGTGTAGTTGCACATGTTTTCTTCATAGCACAATTGCCTTTGGAATGACAAGTGAGTGTCTAGGAAAGAAACTTGGAGGTTGCCATTCTTTGGTAGGTGCTCGTCCTTCGGTAATCTTCAGGGAATTGGCGATCCCGTTTGACCAGTAGCGTCAAACTAACGTTCCTTTCATATCATGACACAGACTGGCATGCAGCTGAATCCCTGTAGACTTATCCAGTGTGGTTCTTGAGCTCTAGGAAGTATTGCAGGTCTCTTAGTAGTGGCAGATCTGCACCAGTATGAGAAACATGCAAGAAGTCTGGCCTGTGTGTTTGGGGAGTTGTGAGCAGTGCAGCCTTGGGAACAGCTAGATGCCGAGTCATGGGGTTGAAGGTCTTCTTTTGTTAAAGCTGAAGAATGTGGTAAGTTGAAGCAACTCAAGTATGTCCCTTCTAAAGCACCTTGGAGGTATAACATAGAGAAAGAAACAGCAGGGTCAATGCTCTGCGGGCCCTTTTGAAAATAAGGCTTGAAGGGAAACTTTATTTTCTTCATTGGGATTTAGAGAGTTACGGGCTGAATTCTCCCAGACAAACAGTGTAGTTGCACATGTTCTCTTCATAGCACAATTGACTTTGTGATGACTAGTGACTGTCGAGGAAAGAAACTTGGAGGTTGCTATTCTTTGGTAGGTGTTCGTCCTTCGGTAATCTTCAGTGAATTGGCGAACCCGTTTGACCCCTAGCGTCAAACTAGCTTTCCTCTTGTATCATGACACAGATTGGCATGCAGCGTAATCCCTGTAGCCTTATCCAGTGTGGTTCTTGAGCTCTAGGAAACATTCCAGGTCACTTAATATTGGCAGATCTGCACTACTTTGAGAAACGTACAACAGGACGGCCTGTGTGTTTGGGGAGTTGTGAGCAGTGCAGCGTTGGGAACAGCAAGATACCGAGTCATGGTGGTGAAGGTCTTCTTTCGTGAAACCTCTAGAATGCGGTAAGTTGAAAGAACTCAAGTATCTCCCTTCTAAAGCACTTTGGTGGTACAAAATAGGGAAAGAAACAGCAGGGTCAATACTCTGCGCACCCTTTTGAAAATAAGGCTTGAAGGGAAACTTAATTTCCTCATTGGAATTTAGAGAGATGTGGGCTCAATTCTCCCTGAGAAACAGTGTTGTTGCACAGGTTCCCTTCACAGGACAATTGCCTTTGTGCTGACAAGTGCGTTTCCAGTAAAGAAACCTGGAGGTTGCCATTCTTTAGTGGTGCTCATACTTCGGTTATCTTCAGTGAATTGGCGAACCCTTTTGACCAATAGTGTCAAGCTAACGTTCCCCTTGTATCATGACACAGATTGGCATGCAGCTGAATCCCTGTAGCCTTATCCAGTGTGGTTCTTGAGTTCTAGGAAGCATTGCAGGTGTCTTAGTAGTGGCAGATCTGCCGTAGGATGAGAAACGTAGAAGAAGGATGGCCTGTGTGTTTTGGGAGTTGTGAGCAGTGCAGCCTTGGGAACAGCTAGATGCCGAGTCATGGGGGTGAAGGTCTTCTTTTGTTAAACCTCTAGAATGTGGTAAGTTGAAGCAACTCAGCTATCTCCCATCTGAAGCACCTTGGTGATACAAAATAGAGAAATAAACAACAGGGTCAATGCTCTGCGGTCCCTTTTGAAAATAAGGCTCGAAGGGAAACTTTATTTTCTTCATTGGGATTTAGAGAGCTGCAGGCTCAATTCTCCCTGACAAACACTGTAGTTGCAAATGTTCTCTTCATAGCAAAATTGCCTTTGTGATGACAAGTGAATTCCTAGGAAAGAAACTTGGAGGTCGCCATTCTTTGGTAGGTGCTCGTCCTTCAGTAATCTTCAGTGAATTTGAAAACCCGTTTGGCCACTAGCCTCAAGCTAACGTTCCTCGTGAATCATGCTACAGGTTAGCATGCAGCAGAATCCATATAGCCTTATTCAGATTGGTTCCTGAGCTCTAGGAAGCATTCCAGTTCTCTTAGTACTGGCGGGTCTGCACTAGGATGGGAAACGTGCAGGAACTACGGCCTGTGAGTTTGGGGACTTGTGAGCCATTCACCAATGGGAACAGTTAGATGCCGAGTCATGGGCATTGAAGGGCTTCTATTTTTAAACTCCTAGATTGTGGTAGGTTGAAACAACTCAAGTATCTCCCTTCTAAAGCACCTTGGAAATGCAAAATAGAGAAGGAAACATCAGAGTTAATGCTCTGTGGGCCCTTCTGAAAATAAGTCTTGTAGGGATACTTTATTTTCCTCATTGGGATTTCGAGAGTTGCAGGATCAATTCTGACTATGAAGCACTGTACTTCCACACGTTCCCTTCTTGGCACAATTGCCTTTGTGATGACAAGCGAATTTCTAGGAAAGAAACCTGGAGGTTGCCATTCTTTGGTAGTTGCTTATCCTTCGGTAATCTTCAGTGAATTGGCGAACCCTTTTGACCACTAGCGTCAAGATAACGTTCCTCTTGTATCATGACGCAGATTGGCATGCAGCTAAATCCCTGTAGCCTTATCAAGTGTGTTTATTGAACTCTAGGAAGCATTCCAAGTCTCTTACTAGTGGCATATCTGCACTAGGATGAGAAACGTACAAGAACACGGCCTGAGTGTTTGGGGAGTTGTGAGCAGTGCAGCGTTGGGAACAGCTAGATGCCAACTCATGGGGGTGAATGTCTTCTTTTGTTAAAGCTGAGGAATGTGATAAGTTGAAGAAACTCAAGTATCTCCCTTCTTAAGCACCTTGGAGGTACAACATAGAGAAAGAAACAGCAGAGTCAATGCTCTGCGAGCCCTTTTGAAAATAAGGCTTCAAGGGAACCTTCATTTTCTTAATTGGGATTTAGAGAGTTACGGGCTGAATTCTCCCAGAGAAACAGTGTAGTTGCACATGTTCTCTTCATAGCACAATTGCCTTTGTGATGACAAGTGAGATTTTAAGAAAGAAACTTGGGGGTTGCCATTCTTTGGTAGGTGCTCGTCCTTCGGTAATATTCAGTGAATTAGCGACCCCGTTTGACCACTAGTGTCAAGCTGACGTTTCTCTTGTATCATGACACAGATTGGCATGCAGCTGAAACCCTGTAGCCTTATCCATTGTGGTTATTGAGCTCTAGGAAGCATTCCAGCTCTCTTAGTATTGGCAGATCTGCACTACTATGACAAACGTACAAGAGGACGGCCTGTGTGTTTTGGGATTTGTGAGCAGTGCAGCATTGGGAACACCTATATGCCGAGTCATGGGGTGAAGGGCTTCTTTTTTTAAATCTCTAGAACTTCGTATGTTGAAACAACTCAAGTATCTCCCATCTAAAGCACATTGGAGGTACAAAATAGAGAAATAAAGAGCAGGATCAAGTCTCTGCGGGCCCTTCTGCAAATAAGGCTTGAAGGGAAACTTTATTTTCTTAATTGGGATTTAGATAATTACGGGCTCAATTCTCCCAGACAAACAGTCTAGTTGCACCTGTTCTCTTCATAGCAAAATTGCCTTTGTGATGACAAGTGAGTTTCAAGGAAAGACACTTGGAAGTGGCAATTCTTTGGTAGGTGCTCATCTTTCGGTAATCTTCAGTGAATTGGCGAACCCGTTTGACCACTAGCGTCAAGCTAACGTCCCTCGTGTATCATGCCACAGGTTAGCATGCAGCAGAATCCATATAGCCTTATTCAGATTGGTTCCTGAGCTCTAGGAAGCATTCCAGGTCTCTTAGTTCTGGCGGGTCTGCACTAGGATGGGAAACGTACAAGAACTACGGCCTGTGATTTCGGGGAGTTCTGAGCAATGAACCAATGGGAACAGTTAGATCCCGAGTCGTAGGCAGTGAAGGGCTTCTGTTTTTAAACTCCTAGATTGTGGTATGTTGAAACAACTCAACTATCTCCCGTCTAAAGCACCTTCGAGATGCAAAATAGAGAAGGAGACAGCAGGGTCAATGCTCTGCGGGCACTTTTGAAAATAAGGTTTGAAGGGATACTTTATTTTCCTCATTGGAATTTAGAGAGTTGTGGGATCAATTCTCACTATGAAGCATTGTACTTCCACACGTTCCCTTCACGGCTCAATTGCCTTTGTGATGACAAGTGAGTTTCTAGTAAAGAAAGTTGGAGGTTTCCATTCTTTGGTGGTGCTCATCCTTCGGTAATCTTCAGTGAATTGGCGAAACCGTTTGACCAATGGTGTCAAGGTAACGTTCCTCTTCTATCATGACACAGATTGGCATGCAGCTGAATCTCTGTAGCCTTGTCCATTGTGGTTCTTGAGCTCTAGGAAGCATTCCAGGCCTCTTAGTAGTGGCAGATCTGCACTAGGTTGAGAAACGTACAAGTGGACGACCTGTGTGCTTTGTGAGTTGTGAGCAGTGCAGCGTTGGGAAAAGCTGGATGCCGAGTCATGGGGGTGAAGGTCTCCTTTTGTTAAACATCTAGAATGTGGTAAGTTGCAGCAACTCAAGTATCTCCCTTCTAAAGCACCTTGGAGGTACAAAATAGAGAAAGAAACAGCAGGGTCAAGGCTCTGTGGGCCCTCTTGAAAATAAGGCTTGAAGGGAAACTTTATTTTCTTCATTGGGATTTAGACAGTTACGGACTCAGTTCTCCCAGAGAAACAGTGTAGTTGCACATGTTTTCTTCATAGCACAATTGCCTTTGGAATGACAAGTGAGTGTGTAGGAAAGAAACTTGGAGGTTGCCATTCTTTGGTAGGTGCTCGTCCTTCGGTAATCTTCAGGGAATTGGCGATCCCGTTTGACCAGTAGCGTCAAACTAACGTTCCTCTTATATCATGACACAGATTGGCATGCAGCTGAATCCCTGTAGACTTATCCAGTGTGGCTCTTGAGCTCTAGGAAGTATTGCAGGTCTCTTAGTAGTGGCAGATCTGCACCAGGATGAGAAACATGCAAGAAGTCTGGCCTGTGTGTTTGGGGAGTTGTGAGCAGTGCAGCCTTGGGAACAGCTAGATGCCAAGTCATGGGGTTGAAAGTCTTCTTTTGTTAAAGCTGAAGAATGCGGTAAGTTGAAAGAACTCAAGTATCTCCCTTCTAAAGCACTTTGGTGGTACAAAATAGAGAAAGAAACAGCAGGGTCAATACTCTGCGCACCCTTTTGAAAATAAGGCTTGAAGGGAAACTTAATTTCCTCATTGGAATTTAGAGAGTTGTGGGCTCAATTCTCCCTGAGAAACACTGTTGTTGCACAAGTACCCTTCACAGGACAATTGCCTTTGTGCTGACAAGTGCGTTTCCAGTAAAGAAACCTGGAGGTTGCCATTCTTTAGTGGTGCTCATACTTCGGTTATCTTCAGTGAATTGGCGAACCCTTTTGACCAATAGTGTCAAGCTAACGTTCCCCTTGTATCATGACACAAATTGGCATGCAGCTGAATCCCTGTAGCCTTATCCAGTGTGGTTCTTGAGCTCTAGGAAGTGTTGCAGGTCTCTTAGTAGTGGCAGATCTGCACTAGGATGAGAAACATGCAAGAAGTCTGGCCTTTGTGTTTGGTGAGTTGTGAGCAGTGCAGCCTTGGGAACAGCTAGATGCCGAGTCATGGGGTTGAAGGTCTTCTTTTGTGTAAAGCTGAAGAACGTGGTAAGTTGAAGCAACTCAAGTATCTCCCTTCGAAAGCACCTTGCAGGTATAACATAGAGAAAAAAACAGCAGTGTCAATGCTCTGCGGGCCCTTTTGAAAATAAGGCTTGAAGGGAAACTTTATTTTCTTAATTGGGATTTAGAGAGTTACGGGCTGAATTCTCCCAGACAAACAGTGTAGTTGCAAATGTTCTCTTCATAGCACAATTGCCTTTGTGATGACAAGTGAGATTTTAAGAAAGAAACTTGGGGGTTGCCATTCTTTGGTAGGTGCTCATCTTTTGGTAATCTTCAGTGAATTGGCGAACCCGTTTGACCACTAGCGTCAAGCTAACGTTCCTCGTGTATCATGCCACAGGTTAGCATGCAGCAGAATCCATATAGCCTTATTAATATTGGTTCCTGAGGTCTAGGAAGCATTCCAGGTCTCTTAGTACTGGCGGGTCTGCACTAGGATGGGAAACGTACAAGAACTACGGCCTGTGATTTCGGGGATTTCTGAGCAATGAACCAATGGGAACAGTTAGATCCCGAGTCGTAGGCAGTGAAGGGCTTCTGTTTTTAAACTCCTAGATTGTGGTATGTTGAAACAACTCAACTATCTCCCGTCTAAAGCACCTTCGAGATGCAAAATAGAGAAGGAGACAGCAGGGTCAATGCTCTGCGGGCACTTTTGAAAATAAGATTTGAAGGGATACTTTATTTTCCTCATTGGAATTTAGAGAGTTGTGGGATCAATTCTCACTATGAAGCATTGTACTTCCACACGTTCCCTTCACGGCTCAATTGCCTTTATGATGACAAGTGAGTTTCTAGTAAAGAAACTTGGAGGCTTCCATTCTTTGGTGGTGCTCATCCTTCGGTAATCTTCAGTGAATTGGCGAAACCGTTTGACCAATGGTGTCAAGGTAACGTTCCTCTTCTATCATGACACAGATTGGCATGCAGCTGAATCTCTGTAGCCTTGTCTATTGTGGTTCTTGAGCTCTAGGAAGCATTCCAGGTCTCTTAGTAGTGGCAGATCTGCAGTAGGTTGAGAAACGTACAAGTGGACGACCTGTGTGCTTTGTGAATTGTGAGCAGTGCAGCGTTGGGAAAAGCTGGATGCCGAGTCATGGGGGTGAAGGTCTTCTTTTGTTAAACCTCTAGAATGTGGTAAGTTGAAGCAACTCAAGTATCTCCCTTCTAAAGCACCTTGGAGGAACAAAATAGAGAAAGAAACAGCAGGGTCAAGGCTCTGCGGGCCCTTTTGAAAATAAGGATTGAAGGGAAACTTTATTTTCTTAATTGGGATTTAGATAATTACGGGCTAAATTCTCCCAGACAAACAGTCTAGTTGCACATGTTTTCTTCATAGCACAATAGCCTTTGGAATGACAAGTAAGGGTCTAGGAAAGAAACTTGGAGGTTGCCATTCTTTGGTAGGTGCTCGTCCTTCGGTAATCTTCAGGGTATTGGCGAACCCGTTTAACAACTAGCGTCAAACTAACGTTCCTCTTATATCATGACACAGATTGGCATGCAGCTGAATCCCTGTAGACTTATCCAGTGTGGTTCTTGAGCTCTAGGAAGTGTTGCACGTCTCTTAGTAGTGGCAGATCTGCACTAGGATGAGAAACATACAAGAAGTCTGGCCTGTGTGTTTGGGGAGTTGTGAGCAGTGCAGCCTTGGGAACAGCTAGATGCCAAGTCATGGGGTTGAAGGTCTTCTTTTGTTAAAGCTGAAGAATGTGGTAAGTTGAAGCAACTCAAGTATCTCCCTTCTAAAGCACCTTGGAGGTATAACATAGAGAAAGAAACAGCAGGGTCAATGCTCTGCAGGCCCTTTTGAAAATAAGGCTTGAAGGGAAACTTTATTTTCTTAATTGGGATTTAGAGAGTTACAGGCTGAATTCTCCCAGACAAACAGTGTAGTTGCACATGTTCTCTTCATAGCACATTTGACTTTGTGATGACTAGTGACTGTCGAGGAAAGAAACTTGGAGGTTGCTATTCTTTGGTAGGTGCTCGTCCTTCGGTAATCTTCAGTGAATTGGCGAACCCGTTTGACCACTAGCGTCAAACTAACCTTCCTCTTGTATCATGACACAGATTGGCAGGCAGCGTAATCCCTGTAGCCTTATCCAGTGTGGTTCTTGAGCTCTAGGAAACATTGCAGGTCTCTTAGTAGTGGCAGATCTGCCTTGGGATGAGAAACGTAGAAGAAGGATGGCCTGTGTGTTGTGGGAGTTGTGAGCAGTGCAGCCTTGGGAACAGCTAGATGCCGAGTCATGGGGGTGAAGGTCTTCTTTTGTTAAACCTCTAGAATGTGGTAAGTTGAACCAACTCAGCTATCTCCCATCTGAAGCACCTTGGTGATACAAAATAGAGAAATAAACAACAGGGTCAATGCTCGGCGGTCCCTTTTGAAAATAACCCTCGAAGGGAAATTTTATTTTCTTCATTGGGATTTAGAGAGCTGCAGGCTCAATTCGCCCTGACAAACACTGTAGTTGCAAATGTTCTCTTCATAGCAAAATTGCCTTTGTGATGACAAGTGAATTCCTAGGAAAGAAACTTGGAGGTTGCCATTCTTTGGTAGGTGCTCGTCCTTCAGTAATCTTCAGTGAATTTGAAAACCCGTTTGACCACTAGCCTCAAGCTAACGTTCCTCGTGTATCATGCTACAGGTTAGCATGCAGCAGAATCCATATAGCCTTATTCAGATTGGTTCCTGAGCTCTAGGAAGCATTCCAGTTCTCTTAGTACTGGCGGGTCTGCACTAGGATGGGAAACGTACAGGAACTACGGCCTGTGAGTTTGGGGACTTGTGAGCCATTCACCAATGGGAACAGTTAGATGCCGAGTCATGGGCATTGAAGGGCTTCTATTTTTAAACTCCTAGATTGTGGTAGGTTGAAACAACTCAAGTATCTCCCTTCTAAAGCACCTTGGAAATGCAAAATAGAGAAGGAAACATCAGAGTTAATGCTCTGTGGGCCCTTCTGAAAATAAGTCTTGTAGGGATACTTTATTTTCCTCATTGGGATTTCGAGAGTTGCAGGATCAGTTCTGACTATGAAGCACTGTACTTCCACACGTTCCCTTCTTGGCACAATTGCCTTTGTGATGACAAGCGAATTTCTAGGAAAGAAACCTGGAGGTTGCCATTCTTTGGTAGTTGCTTATCCTTCGGTAATCTTCAGTGAATTGGCGAACCCTTTTGACCACTAGCGTCAAGATAACGTTCCTCTTGTATCATGACGCAGATTGGCATGCAGCTAAATCCCTGTAGCCTTATCAAGTGTGTTTATTGAACTCTAGGAATCATTCCAAGTCTCTTACTAGTGGCATATCTGCACTAGGATGAGAAACGTACAAGAACACGGCCTGAGTGTTTGGGGAGTTGTGAGCAGTGCAGCGTTGGGAACAGCTACATGCCAACTCATGGGGGTGAATGTCTTCTTTTGTTAAAGCTGAGGAATGTGATAAGCTGAAGAAACTCAAGTATCTCCCTTCTTAAGCACCTTGGAGGTACAACATAGAGAAAGAAACATCAGGGTCAATTCTCTGCGGGCCCTTTTGAAAATAAGGCTTCAAGGGAAACTTTATTTTCTTAATTGGGATTTAGAGAGTTACGGGCTGAATTCTCCCAGAGAAACAGTGTAGTTGCACATGTTCTCTTCATAGCACAATTGCCTTTGTGATGACAAGTGAGATTTTAAGAAAGAAACTTGGGGGTTGCCAGTCTTTGGTAGGCGCTCATCCTTCGGTAATATTCAGTGAATTAGCGACCCCGTTTGACCACTAGTGTCAAGCTGACGTTTCTCTTGTATCATGACACAGATTGGCATGCAGCTGAAACCCTGTAGCCTTATCCATTGTGGTTATTGAGCTCTAGGAAGCATTCCAGCTCTCTTAGTATTGGCAGATCTGCACTACTATGACAAACGTACAAGAGGACGGCCTGTGTGTTTTGGGATTTGTGAGCAGTGCAGCATTGGGAACACCTATATGCCGAGTCATGGGGTGAAGGGCTTCTTTTGTTAAACCTCTAGAACTTGGTAAGTTGAAACAACTCAAGTATCTCCCATCTAAAGCACATTGGAGGTACAAAATAGAGAAAGAAAGAGCAGGATCAAGGCTCTGCGGGCCCTTCTGCAAATAAGGCCTGAAGGGAAACTTTATTTTCTTAATTGGGATTTAGATAATTACGGGCTCAATTCTCCCAGACAAACAGTCTAGTTGCACCTGTTCTCTTCATAGCAAAATTGCCTTTGTGATGACAAGTGAGTTTCAAGGAAAGACACTTGGAGGTTGCAATTCTTTGGTAGGTGCTCATCTTTCGGTAATCTTCAGTGAATTGGCGAACCCGTTTGACCACTAGCGTCAAGCTAACGTTCCTCGTGTATCATGCCACAGGTTAGCATGCAGCAGAATCCATATAGCCTTATTCAGATTGGTTCCTGAGGTCTAGGAAGCATTCCAGGTCTCTTAGTACTGGCGGGTCTGCACTAGGATGTGAAACGTACAAGAACTACGGCCTGTGATTTCGGGGAGTTCTGAGCAATGAACCAATGGGAACAGTTAGATCCCGAGTCGTGGGCAGTGAAGGGCTTCTGTTTTTAAACTCCTAGATTGTGGTATGTTGAAACAACTCAAGTATCTCCCTTCTAAAGCACCTTCGAGATGCAAAATAGAGAAGGAGACTGCAGGGTCAATGCTCTGCGGGCACTTTTGAAAATAAGGTTTGAAGGGATACTTTATTTTCCTCATTGGAATTTAGAGAGTTGTGGGATCAATTCTCACTATGAAGCATTGTACTTCCACAGGTTCCCTTCACGGCTCAATTGCCTTTGTGATGACAAGTGAATTTCTAGTAAAGAAACTTGGAGGTTTCCATTCTTTGGTGGTGCTCATCCTTCGGTAATCTTCAGTGAATTGGCGAAACCGTTTAACCAATGGTGTCAAGGTAACGTTCCTCTTCTATCATGACACAGATTGGCATGCAGCTGAATCTCTGTAGCCTTGTCCATTGTGGTTCTTGAGCTCTAGGAAGCATTCCAGGCCTCTTAGTAGTGGCAGATCTGCGCTAGGTTGAGAAACGTACAAGTGGACGACCTGTGTGCTTTGTGAGTTGTGAGCAGTGCAGCGTTGGGAAAAGCTGGATGCCGAGTTATGGGGGTGACGGTCTCCTTTTGTTAAAACTCTAGAATATGGTAAGTTGAAGCAACTCAAGTATCTCCATTCTAAAGCACCTTGGAGGTACAAAATAGAGAAAGAAACAGCAGGGTCAAGGCTCTGCGGGCCCTTTTGAAAATAAGGCTTGAAGGGAAACTTTATTTTCTTCATTGGGATTTAGAGAGTTACGGACTCAGTTCTCCCAGAGAAACAGTGTAGTTGCACATGTTTTCTTCATAGCACAATTACCTTTGGAATGACAAGTGAGTGTCTAGGAAAGAAACTTGGAGGTTGCCATTCTTTGGTAGGTGCTCGTCCTTCGGTAATCTTCAGGGAATTGGCGATCCCGTTTGACCACTAGCGTCAAACTAACGTTACTCTTATATCATGACACAGATTGGCATGCAGCTGAATCCCTGTAGACTTATCCAGTGTGGTTCTTGAGCTCTAGGAAGTGTTGCAGGTCTCTTAGTAGTGGCAGATCTGCACTAGGATGAGAAACATGCAAGAAGTCTGGCCTGTGTGTTTGGGGAGTTGTGAGCAGTGCAGCCTTGGGAACAGCTAGATGCCGAGTCATGGGGTTGAAGGTCTTCTTTTGTGTAAAGCTGAAGAACGTGGTAAGTTGAAGCAACTCAAGTATCTCCCTTCGAAAGCACCTTGCAGGTATAACATAGAGAAAAAAACAGCAGTGTCAATGCTCTGCGGGCCCTTTTGAAAATAAGGCTTGAAGGGAAACTTTATTTTCTTAATTGGGATTTAGAGAGTTACGGGCTGAATTCTCCCAGACAAACAGTGTAGTTGCAAATGTTCTCTTCATAGCACAATTGCCTTTGTGATGACAAGTGAGATTTTAAGAAAGAAACTTGGGGGTTGCCATTCCTTGGTAGGTGCTCATCTTTTGGTAATCTTCAGTGAATTGGCGAACCCGTTTGACCACTAGCGTCAAGCTAACGTTCCTCGTGTATCATGCCACAGGTTAGCATGCAGCAGAATCCATATAGCCTTATTAATATTGGTTCCTGAGGTCTAGGAAGCATTCCAGGTCTCTTAGTACTGGCGGGTCTGCACTAGGATGGGAAACGTACAAGAACTACGGCCTGTGATTTCGGGGATTTCTGAGCAATGAACCAATGGGAACAGTTAGATCCCGAGTCGTGGGCAGTGAAGGGCTTCTGTTTTTAAACTCCTAGATTGTGGTATGTTGAAACAACTCAACTATCTCCCGTCTAAAGCACCTTCGAGATGCAAAATAGAGAAGGAGACAGCAGGGTCAATGCTCTGCGGGCACTTTTGAAAATAAGGTTTGAAGGGATACTTTATTTTCCTCATTGGAATTTAGAGAGTTGTGGGATCAATTCTCACTATGAAGCATTGTACTTCCACACGTTCCCTTCACGGCTCAATTGCCTTTATGATGACAAGTGAGTTTCTAGTAAAGAAACTTGGAGGCTTCCATTCTTTGGTGGTGCTCATCCTTCGGTAATCTTCAGTGAATTGGCGAAACCGTTTGACCAATGGTGTCAAGGTAACGTTCCTCTTCTATCATGACACAGATTGGCATGCAGCTGAATCTCTGTAGCCTTGTCTATTGTGGTTCTTGAGCTCTAGGAAGCATTCCAGGTCTCTTAGTAGTGGCAGATCTGCAGTAGGTTGAGAAACGTACAAGTGGACGACCTGTGTGCTTTGTGAGTTGTGAGCAGTGCAGCGTTGGGAAAAGCTGGATGCCGAGTCATGGGGGTGAAGGTCTTCTTTTGTTAACCCTCTAGAATGTGGTAAGTTGAAGCAACTCAAGTATCTCCCTTCTAAAGCACCTTGGAGGAACAAAATAGAGAAAGAAACAGCAGGGTCAAGGCTCTGCGGGCCCTTCTGCAAATAAGGCTTGAAGGGAAACTTTATTTTCTTAATTGGGATTTAGATAATTACGGGCTAAATTCTCCCAGACAAACAGTCTAGTTGCACATGTTTTCTTCATAGCACAATTGCCTTTGGAATGACAAGTAAGGGTCTAGGAAAGAAACTTGGAGGTTGCCATTCTTTGGTAGGTGCTCGTCCTTCGGTAATCTTCAGGGTATTGGCGAACCCGTTTGACAACTAGCGTCAAACTAACGTTCCTCTTATATCATGACACAGATTGGCATGCAGCTGAATCCCTGTTGACTTATCCAGTGTGGTTCTTGAGCTCTAGGAAATGTTGCACGTCTCTTAGTAGTGGCAGATCTGCACTAGGATGAGAAACATACAAGAAGTCTGGCCTGTGTGTTTGGGGAGTTGTGAGCAGTGCAGCCTTGGGAACAGCTAGATGCCAAGTCATGGGGTTGAAGGTCTTCTTTTGTTAAAGCTGAAGAATGTGGTAAGTTGAAGCAACTCAAGTATCTCCCTTCTAAAGCACCTTGGAGGTATAACATAGAGAAAGAAACAGCAGGGTCAATGCTCTGCAGGCCCTTTTGAAAATAAGGCTTGAAGGGAAACTTTATTTTCTTAATTGGGATTTAGAGAGTTACAGGCTGAATTCTCCCAGACAAACAGTGTAGTTGCACATGTTCTCTTCATAGCACATTTGACTTTGTGATGACTAGTGACTGTCGAGGAAAGAAACTTGGAGGTTGCTATTCTTTGGTAGGTGCTCGTCCTTCGGTAATCTTCAGGGAATTGGCGAACCCGTTTGACCACTAGCGTCAAACTAACCTTCCTCTTGTATCATGACACAGATTGGCAGGCAGCGTAATCCCTGTAGCCTTATCCAGTGTGGTTCTTGAGCTCTAGGAAACATTGCAGGTCTCTTAGTAGTGGCAGATCTGCCGTAGTATGAGAAACGTAGAAGAAGGATGGCCTGTGTGTTGTGGGAGTTGTGAGCAGTGCAGCCTTGGGAACAGCTAGATGCCGAGTCATGGGGGTGAAGGTCTTCTTTTGTTAAACCTCTAGAATGTGGTAAGTTGAACCAACTCAGCTATCTCCCATCTCAAGCACCTTGGTGATACAAAATAGAGAAATAAACAACAGGGTCAATGCTCTGCGGTCCCTTTTGAAAATAAGGCTCGAAGGGAAATTTTATTTTCTTCATTGGGATTTAGAGAGCTGCAGGCTCAATTCGCCCTGACAAACACTGTAGTTGCAAATGTTCTCTTCATAGCAAAATTGCCTTTGTGATGACAAGTGAATTCCTAGGAAAGAAACTTGGAGGTTGCCATTCTTTGGTAGGTGCTCGTCCTTCAGTAATCTTCAGTGAATTTGAAAACCCGTTTGACCACTAGCCTCAAGCTAACGTTCCTCGTGTATCATGCTACAGGTTAGCATGCAGCAGAATCCATATAGCCTTATTCAGATTGGTTCCTGAGCTCTAGGAAGCATTCCAGTTCTCTTAGTACTGGCGGGTATGCACTAGGATGGGAAACGTACAGGAACCAGGCCTGTGAGATTGGGGACTTGTGAGCCATTCACCAATGGGAACAGTTAGATGCCGAGTCATGGGCATTGAAGGGCTTCTATTTTTAAACTCCTAGATTCTGGTAGGTTGAAACATCTCATGTATCTCCCTTCTAAAGCACCTTGGAAATGCAAAATAGAGAAGGAAACATCAGAGTTAATGCTCTGTGGGCCCTTCTGGAAATAAGTCTTGTAGGGATACTTTATTTTCCTCATTGGGATTTCGAGAGTTGCAGGATCAATTCTGACTATAAAGCACTGTACTTCCACACGTTCCCTTCTTGGCACAATTGCCTTTGTGATGACAAGCGAATTTCTAGGAAAGAAACCTGGAGGCTGCCATTCTTTGGTAGTTGCTTATCCTTCGGTAATCTTCAGTGAATTGGCGAACCCTTTTGACCACTAGCGTCAAGATAACGTTCCTCTTGAATCATGATGCAGATTGGCATGCAGCTAAATCCCTGTAGCCTTATCAAGTGTGTTTATTGAACTCTAGGAAGCATTCCAAGTGTCTTACTAGTGGCATATCTGCACTAGGATGAGAAACGTATAAGAACACGGCCAGAGTGTTTGGGGAGTTGTGAGCAGTGCAGCGTTGGGAACAGCTAGATGCCAACTCATGGGGGTGAATGTCTTCTTTTCTTAAAGCTGAAGAATGTGATAAGTTGAAGAAACTCAAGTATCTCCCTTCTTAAGCACCTTGGAGGTACAACATAGAGAAAGAAACAGCAGGGTCAATGCTCTGCGGGCCCTTTTGAAAATAAGGCTTCAAGGGAAACTTTATTTTCTTAATTGGGATTTAGAGAGTTACGGGCTGAATTCTCCCAGAGAAACAGTGTAGTTGCACATGTTCTCTTCATAGCACAATTGCCTTTGTGATGACAAGTGAGATTTTAAGAAAGAAACATGGGGGTTGCCATTCTTTGGTAGGTGCTCGTCCTTCGGTAATATTCAGTGAATTAGCGACCCCGTTTGACCACTAGTGTCAAGCTGACGATTCTCTTTTATCATGACACAGATTGGCATGCAGTTGAAACCCTGTAGCCTTATCCATTGTGGTTATTGAGCTCTAGGAAGCATTCCAGCTCTCTTAGTATTGGCAGATCTGCACTACTATGAAAAACGTACAAGAGGGCGGCCTGTGTGTTTTGGGATTTGTGAGCAGTGCAGCATTGGGAACACCTATATGCCGAGTCATGGGGTGAAGGGCTTCTTTTGTTAAACCTCTAGAACTTGGTAAGTTGAAACAACTCAAGTATCTCCCATCTAAAGCACATTGGAGGTACAAAATAGAGAAAGAAAGAGCAGGATCAAGGCTCTGCGGGCCCTTCTGCAAATAAGGCTTGAAGGGAAACTTTATTTTCTTAATTGGGATTTAGATAATTACGGGCTCAATTCTCCCAGACAAACAGTCTAGTTGCACCTGTTCTCTTCATAGCAAAATTGCCTTTGTGATGACAAGTGAGTTTCAAGGAAAGACACTTGGAGGTTGCAATTCTTTGGTAGGTGCTCATCTTTCGGTAATCTTCAGTGAATTGGCGAACCCGTTTGACCACTAGCGTCAAGCTAACGTTCCTCGTGTATCATGCCACAGGTTAGCATGCAGCAGAATACATATAGCCTTATTAATATTGGTTCCTGAGGTCTAGGAAGCATTCCAGGTCTCTTAGTACTGGCGGGTCTGCACTAGTTCGGGAAACGTACAAGAACTACGGCCTGTGATTTCGGGGAGTTCTGAGCAATGAACCAATGGGAACAGTTAGATCCCGAGTCGTGGGCAGTGAAGGGCTTCTGTTTTTAAACTCCTAGATTGTGGTATGTTGAAACAACTCAAGTATCTCCCTTCTAAAGCACCTTCGAGATGCAAAATAGAGAAGGAGACAGCAGGGTCAATGCTCTGCGGGCACTTTTGAAAATAAGGTTTGAAGGGATACTTTATTTTCCTCAATGGAATTTAGAGAGTTGTGGGATCAATTCTCACTATGAAGCATTGTACTTCCACACGTTCCCTTCACGGCTCAATTGCCTTTGTGATGACAAGCGAGTTTCTAGTAAAGAAACTTGGAGGTTTCCATTCTTTGGTGGTGCTCATCCTTTGGTAATCTTCAGAGAATTGGCGAAAACGTTTGACCAATTGTGTCAAGGTAACGTTCCTCTTCTATCATGAAACAGATTGGCATGCAGCTGAATCTCTGTAGCCTTGTCCATTGTGGTTCTTGAGCTCTAGGAAGCATTCCAGGTCTCTTAGTTGTGGCAGATCTGCAGTAGGTTGAGAAACGTACAAGTGGACGACCTGTGTGCTTTGTGAGTTGTGAGCAGTGCATCGTTGGGAAAAGCTGGATGCCGAGTCATGGGGTTGAAGGTCTTCTTTTGTTGAACCTCTAGAATGTGGTAAGTTGAAGCAACTCAGGTATCTACCACCTGAAGCACCTTGGTGATACAAAATAGAGAAATAAACAACAGGGTCAATGCTCTGCGGTCCCTTTTGAAAATAAGGCTCGAAGGGAAACTTTATTTTTTTCATTGGGATTTAGAGAGCTGCAGGCTCAATTCTCCCTAACAAACACTGTAGTTGCAAATGTTCTCTTCATAGCAAAATTCCCTTTGTGATGACAAGTGCATTCCTAGGAAAGAAACTTGGAGGTCGCCATTCTTTGGTAGGTGCTCGTCCTTCAGTAATCTTCAGTGAATTTGAAAACCCGTTTGACCACTAGCCTCAAGCTAACATTCCTCGTGTATCATGCTACAGGTTAGCATGCAGCAGAATCCATATAGCCTTATTCAGATTGGTTCCTGAGCTCTAGGAAGCATTCCAGTTCTCTTAGTACTGGCGGGTCTGCACTAGGATGGGAAACATACAAGAACTACGGCCTGTGATTTTGGGGGCTTGTGAGCCATTCACCAATGGGAACAGTTAGATGCCGAGTCATGGACATTGAAGGGCTCCCATTTTTAAACTAGATTGTGGTAGGTTTAAACAACTCAAGTATCTTCTTCTAAAGCACCTGGGAAATGCAAAATAGAGAAGGAAACATCAGAGTTAATGCTCTGTGGGCCCTTATGAAAATAAGTCTTGTAAGGATACTTTATTTTCCTCATTGGGATTTTGAGAGTTGCAGGATCAATTCTGACTATGAAGCACTGTACTTCCACACGTTCCCTTCTTGGCACAATTGCCTTTGTGATGACAAGCGAATTTCTAGGAAAAAAACCTGGAGGTTGCCATTCTTTGGTAGTTGCTTATCCTTCGGTAATCTTCAGTGAATTGGCGAACCCTTTTGACCACTAGCGTCAAGATAACGTTCCTCTTGTATCATGACGCAGATTGGTATGCAGCTAAATCCCTGTAGCCTTATCAAGTGTGTTTATTGAAATCTAAGAAGCATTCCAAGTCTCTTACTAGTGGCATATCTGCACTAGGATGAGAAACGTACAAGAACACGGCCTGAGTGTTTGGGGAGTTGTGAGCAGTGCAGCGTTGGGAACAGCTAGATGCCAAATCATGGGGGTGAATGTTTTCTTTTGTTAAAGCTGAGGAATGTGATAAGTTGAAGAATCTCAAGTATCTCCCTTCTTAAGCACCGTGGAGGTACAACATAGAGAAAGAAACAGCAGGGTCAATGCTCTGCGGGCCCTTTTGAAAATAAGGCTTCAAGGGAAACTTTATTTTCTTAATTGGGATTTAGAGTGTTACGGGCTGAATTCTCCCAGAGAAACAGTGTAGTTGCACATGTGCTCTTCATAGCACAATTGCCTTTGTGATGACAAGTGAGATTTTAAGAAAGAAACTTGGGGGTTGCCATTCTTTGGTAGGTGCTCATCCTTAGGTAATATTCAGTGAATTAGTGACCCCGTTTGACCGCTAGTGTCAAGCTGACGTTTCTCTTGTATCATGACACAGATTGGCATGCAGCTGAAACCCTGTAGCCTTATCCATTGTGGTTATTGAGCTCTAGGAAGCATTCCATCTCTCTTAGTATTGGCAGATCTGCACTACTATGACAAACGTACAAGAGGACGGCCTGTGTGTTTTGGGATTTGTTAGCAGTGCAGCATTGGGAACACCTATATGCCGAGTCATGGGGTGAAGGGCTTCTTTTGTTAAACCTCTAGAACTTGGTAAGTTGAAACAACTCAAGTATCTCCCATCTAAAGCACATTGGAGGTACAAAATAGAGAAAGAAAGAGCAGGATCAAGGCTCTGCGGGCCCTTCTGCAAATAAGGCTTGAAGGGAAACTTTATTTTCTTAATTGGGATTTAGATAATTACGGGCTCAATTCTCCCAGACAAACAGTCTAGTTGCACCTGTTCTCTTCATAGCAAAATTGCCTTTGTGATGACAAGTGAGTTTCAAGGAAAGACACTTGGAGGTTGCAATTCTTTGGTAGGTGCTCATCTTTCGGTAATCTTCAGTAAATTGGCAAACCCGTTTGACCACTAGCGTCAAGCTAAAGATCCTCGTGTATCATGCAACAGGTTAGCATGCAGAAGAATCCATATAGCCTTATTAATATTGGTTCCTGAGTTCTAGGAAGCATTCCAGGTGTCTTAGTACTGGCGGGTCTGCACTAGTTCGGGAAACGTACAAGAACTACGGCCTGTGATTTCGGGGAGTTCTGAGCAATGAACCAATGGGAACAGTTAGATCCCGAGTCGTGGGCAGTGAAGGGCTTCTGTTTTTAAACTCCTAGTTTGTGGTATGATGAAACAACTCAAGTATCTCCCTTCTAAAGCACCTTCGAGATGCAAAATAGAGAAGGAGACAGCAGGGTCAATGCTCTGCGGGCACTTTTGAAAATAAGGTTTGAAGGGATACTTTATTTTCCTCATTGGAATTTAGAGAGTCGTGGGATCAATTCTCACTATGAAGCATTGTACTTCCACACGTTCCCTTCACGGCTCAATTGCCTTTGTGATGACAAGTGAGTTTCTAGGAAAGAAACTTGGAGTTTTCCATTCTTTGGTGGTGCTCATCCTTCGGTAATCTTCAGTGAATTTGCGAAACCGTTTGACCAATGGTGTCAAGGTAACGTTCCTCTTCTATCATGACACAGATTGGCATGCAGCTGAATCTCTGTAGCCTTGTCCATTGTGGTTCTTGAGCTCTGGGAAGCATTCCAGGTCTCTTAGTAGTGGCAGATCTGCAGAAGGTTGAGAAACGTACAAGCGGACGACCTGTGTGCTTTGTGAGTTGTGATCAGTGCAGCGTTGGGAAAAGCTGGATGCCGAGTCATGGGGGTGAAGGTCTTCTTTTGTTAAACCTCTAGAATGTGGTAAGTTGAAGCAACTCAAGTATCTCCCTTCTAAAGCACCTTGGAGGTACAAAATAGAGAAAGAAACAGCAGGGTCAAGGCTCTGCGGGCCCTTTTGAAAATAAGGCTTGAAGGGAAACTTTATTTTCTTCATTGGGATTTAGAGAGTTACGGACTCAGTTCTCCCAGAGAAACAGTGTAGTTGCACATGTTTTCTTCATAGCACAATTGCCTTTGTAATGACAAGTGAGTGTTTGGGAAAGAAACTTGGAGGTTGCCATTCTTTGGTAGGTGCTCGTCGTTCGGTAATCTTCAGGGAATTGGCGATCCCGTTTGACCACTAGCGTCAAACTAACGTTCCTCTTATATCATGACACAGATTGGCATGCAGCTGAATCCCTGTAGACTTATCCAGTGTGGTTCTTGAGATCTAGGAAGTGTTGCACGTCTCTTAGTAGTGGCAGATCTGCACTAGGATGAGAAACATACAAGAAGTCTGGCCTGTGTGTTTGGGGAGTTGTGAGCAGTGCAGCCTTTGGGAACAGTTAGAGGCCAAGTCATGGGGTTGAAGGTCTTCTTTTGTTAAAGCTGAAGAATGTGGTAAGTTGAAGCAACTCAAGAATCTCCCTTCTAAAGCACCTTGGAGGTATAACATAGAGAAAGAAACAGCAGGGTCAATGCTCTGCGGGCCCTTTTGAAAATAAGGCTTGAAGGGAAACTTTATTTTCTTAATTGGGATTTAGAGAGTTACGGGCTGAATTCTCCCAGACAAACAGTGTAGTTGCACATGTTCTCTTCATAGCACATTTGACTTTGTGATGACTAGTGACTATCGAGGAAAGAAACTTGGAGGTTGCTATTCTATTGTAGGTGCTCGTCCTTCGGTAATCTTCAGTGAATTGGCGAACCCGTTTGACCACTGGCGTCAAACTAAACTTCTCTTGTATCATGACACAGATTGGCATGCAGCGTAATCCCTGTAGCCTTATCCAGTGTGGTTCTTGAGCTCTAGGAAGCATTGCAGGTCTCTTACTAGTGGCAGATCTTCCGTAGGATGAGAAACGTAGAAGAAGGATGGCCTGTGTGTTGTGGGAATTGTGAGCAGTGCAGCCTTGGGAACAGCTAGATGCCGAGTCATGGGGGTGAAGGTATACTTTTGTTAAACCTCTAGAATGTGGTAAGTTGAAGCAACTCAGCTATCTCCCATCTGAAGCACCTTGGTGATACAAAATAGAGAAATAAACAACAGGGTCAATGCTCTGCGGTCCCTTTTGAAAATAAGGCTCGAAGGGAAATTTTATTTTCTTCATTGGGATTTAGAGAGCTGCAAGCTTAATTCGCCCTGACAAACACTGTAGTTGCAAATGTTCTCTTCATAGCAAAATTGCCTTTGTGATGACAAGTGAATTCCTAGGAAAAAAACTTGGAGGTCGCCATTCTTTGGTAGGTGTTCGTCCTTCAGTAATCTTCAGTGAATTTGAAAACCCGTTTGACCACTAGCCTCAAGCTAACGTTCCTCGTGTATCATGCTACAGGTTAGCATGCAGCAGAATCCATATAGCCTTATTCAGATTGGTTCCTGAGCTCTAGGAAGCATTCCAGTTCTCTTAGTACTGGCGGGTCTGCACTAGGATGGGAAACATACAAGCACTACGGCCTATGATTTTGGGGACTTGTGAGCCATTCACCAATGGGAACAGTAAGATGCCGAGTCATGGACATTGAAGGGCTCCCATTTTTAAACTCCTAGATTGTGGTAGGTTGAAACAACTCAAGTATCTTCTTCTAAAGCACCTTGGAAATGCAAAATAGAGAAGGAAACAAAAGAGTTAATGCTCTGTGGGCCCTTATGAAAATAAGTCTTGTAAGGATAGTTTATTTTCCTCATTGGGATTTCAAGAGTTGCAGGATCAATTCTGACTATGAAGCACTGTACTTCCACACGTTCCCTTCTTGGCACAATTGCCTTTGGGATGACAAGCGAATTTCTAGGAAAGAAACCTGGAGGTTGCCATTCTTTAGTAGTTGCTTATCCTTCGGTAACCTTCAGTGAATTGGCGAACCCTTTTGACCACTAGCGTCAAGATAACGTTCCTCTTGTATCATGACGCAGATTGGTATGCAGCTAAATCCCTGTAGCCTTATCAAGTGTGTTTATTGAACTCTAGGAAGCATTCCAAGTCTCTTACTAGTGGCATATCTGCACTAGGATGAGAAACGTACAAGAACACGGCCTGAGTGTTTGGGGAGTTGTGAGCAGTGCAGCGTTGGGAACAGCTAGATGCCAAATCATGGGGGTGAATGTCTTCTTTTGTTAAAGCTGAGGAATGTGATAAGTTGAAGAAACTCAAGTATCTCCCTTCTTAAGCACCTTGGAGGTACAACATAGAGAAAGAAACAGCAGGGTCAATGCTCTGCGGGCCCTTTTGTAAATAAGGCTTCAAGGGTAACTTTATTTTCTTAATTGGGATTTAGAGAGTTACGGGCTGAATTCTCCCAGAGAAACAGTGTAGTTGCACATGTTCTCTTCATAGCACAATTGCCTTTGTGATGACAAGTGAGATTTTAAGAAAGAAACTTGGGGGTTGCCATTCTTTGGTAGGTGCTCGTCCTTCGGTAATATTCAGTGAATTAGTGACCCCGTTTGACCGCTAGTGTCAAGCTGACGTTTCTCTTGTATCATGACACAGATTGGCATGCAGCTGAAACCCTGTAGCCTTATCCATTGTGGTTATTGAGCTCTAGGAAGCATTCCAGCTCTCTTAGTATTGGCAGATCTGCACTACTATGACAAACGTACAAGAGGACGGCCTGTGTGTTTTGGGATTTGTGAGCAGTGCAGCATTGGGAACACCTATATGCCGAGTCATGGGGTGAAGGGCTTCTTTTGTTAAACCTCTAGAACTTGGTAAGTTGAAACAACTCAAGTATCTCCCATCTAAAGCACATTGGAGGTACAAAATAGAGAAAGAAAGAGCAGGATCAAGGCTCTGCGGGCCCTTCTGCAAATAAGGCTTGAAGGCAAACTTTATTTTCTTAATTGGGATTTAGATAATTACGGGCTCAATTCTCCCAGACAAACAGTCTAGTTGCACCTGTTCTCTTCATAGCAAAATTGCCTTTGTGATGACAAGTGAGTTTCAAGGAAAGTCACTTGGAGGTTGCAATTCTTTGGTAGGTGCTCATCTTTCGGTAATCTTCAGTGAATTGGTGAACCCGTTTGACCACTAGCGTCAAGCTAACGTTCCTCGTGTATTATGCCACAGGTTAGCATGCAGCAGAATCCATATAGCCTTATTAATATTGGTTCCTGAGTTCTAGGAAGCATTCCAGGTCTCTTAGTACTGGCGGGTCTGCACTAGTTCGGGAAACGTACAAGAACTACGGCCTGTGATTTCGGGGAGTTCTGAGCAATGAACCAATGGGAACAGTTAGATCCCGAGTCGTGGGCAGTGAAGGGCTTCTGTTTTTAAACTCCTAGATTGTGGTATGTTGAAACAACTCAAGTATCTCCCTTCTAAAGCACCTTCGAGATGCAAAATAGAGAAGGAGACAGCAGGGTCAATGCTCTGCGGGCACTTTTGAAATTAAGGTTTGAAGGGATACTTTATTTTCCTCATTGGAATTTAGAGAGTTGTGGGATCAATTCTCACTATGAAGCATTGTACTTCCACACGTTCCCTTCACGGCTCAATTGCCTTTGTGATGACAAGTGAGTTTCTAGTAAAGAAACTTGGAGTTTTCCATTCTTTGGTGGTGCTCATCCTTCGGTAATCTTCAGTGAATTTGCGAAACCGTTTGACCAATGGTGTCAAGGTAACGTTCCTCTTCTATCATGACACAGATTGGCATGCAGCTGAATCTCTGTAGCCTTGTCCATTGTGGTTCTTGAGCTCTAGGAAGCATTGCAGGTCTCTTAGTAGTGGCAGATCTGCAGTAGGTTGAGAAATGTACAAGTGGACGACCTGTGTGCTTTGTGAGTTGTGAGCAGTGCAGCGTTGGGAAAAGCTGGATGCGGAGTCATGGGGGTGAAGGTCTTCTTTTGTTAAAACTCTAGAATGTGGTAAGTTGAAGCAACTCAAGTATCTCCCTTCTAAAGCACCTTGGAGGTACAAAATATAGAAAGAAACAGCAGGGTCAAGGCTCTGCGGGCCCTTTTGAAAATAAGGCTTGAAGGGAAACTTTATTTTCTTCATTGGGATTTAGAGAGTTACGGACTCAGTTCTCCCAGAGAAACAGTGTAGTTGCACATGTTTTCTTCATAGCACAATTGCCTTTGTAATAACAAGTGAGTGTTTGGGAAAGAAACTTGGAGGTTGCCATTCTTTGGTAGGTGCTCGTCCTTCGGTAATCTTCAGTGAATTGGCGAACCCGTTTGACCACTGGCGTCAAACTAACCTTCCTCTTGTATCATGACACAGATTGGCATGCAGCGTAATCCCTGTAGCCTTATCCAGTGTGGTTCTTGAGCTCTAGGAAGCATTGCAGGTCTCTTAGTAGTGGCAGATCTGCCGTAGGATGAGAAACGTAGAAGAAGGATGGCCTGTGTGTTGTGGGAATTGTGAGCAGTGCAGCCTTGGGAACAGCTAGATGCCGAGTCATGGGGGTGAAGGTCTTCTTTTGTTAAACCTCTAGAATGTGGTAAGTAGAACCAACTCAGCTATCTCCCATCTGAAGCACCTTGGTGATACAAAATACAGAAATAAACAACAGGGTCAATGCTCTGCGGTCCCTTTTGAAAATAAGGATCGAAGGGAAATTTTATTTTCTTCATTGGGATTTAGAGAGCTGCAGGCTCAATTCGTCCTGACAAACACTGTAGTTGCAAATGTTCTCTTCATAGCAAAATTGCCTTTGTGATGACAAGTGAATTCCTAGGAAAGAAACTTGGAGGTTGCCATTCTTTGGTAGGTGTTCGTCCTTCAGTAATCTTCAGTGAATTTGAAAACCCGTTTGACCACTAGCCTCAAGCTAACGTTCCTAGTGTATCATGCTACAGGATAGCATGCAGCAGAATCCATATAGCCTTATTCAGATTGGTTCCTGAGCTCTAGGAAGCATTCCAGTTCTCTTAGTACTGGCGGGTCTGCACTAGGATGGGAAACGTACAGGAACAAGGCCTGTGAGATTGGGGACTTGTGAGCCATTCACCAATGGGAACAGTTAGATGCCGAGTCATGGGCATTGAAGGGCTTCTATTTTTAAACTCCTAGATTGTGGTAGGTTGAAACAACTCAAGTATCTCCCTTCTAAAGCACCTTGGAAATGCAAAATAGAGAAGGAAACATCAGAGTTAATTCTCTGTGGGCCCTTCTGAAAATAAGTCTTGTAGGGATACTTTATTTTCCTCATTGGGATTACGAGAGTTGCAGGATCAATTCTGACTATGAAGCACTGTACTTCCACACGTTCCCTTCTTGGCACAATTGCCTTTGTGATGACAAGCGAATTTCTAGGAAAGAAACCTGGAAGTTGCCATTCTTTGGTAGTTGTTTATCCTTCGGTAAAATTTCAGTGAATTGGCGAACCCTTTTGACCACTAGCGTCAAGATAACGTTCCTCTTGTATCATGACGCAGATTGGCATGCAGCTAAATCCCTGTAGCCTTATCAAGTGTGTTTATTGAACTCTAGGAAGCATTCCAAGTCTCTTACTAGTGGCTTATCTGCACTAGGATGAGAAACGTACAAGAACACGGTCTGAGTGTTTGGGGAGTTGTGAGCAGTGCAGCGTTGGGAACAGCTAGATGCCAACTCATGGGGGTGAATGTCTTGTTTTGTTAAAGCTGAAGAATGTGATAAGTTGAAGAATCTCAAGTATCTCCCTTCTTAAGCACCTTGGAGGTACAACATAGAGAAAGAAACAGCAGGGTCAATGCTCTGCGGGCCCTTTTGAAAATAAGGCTTCAAGGGAAACTTTATTTTCTTAATTGGGATTTAGAGAGTTACGGGCTGAATTCTCCCAGAGAAACAGTGTAGTTGCACATGTTCTCTTCATATCACAATTGCCTTTGTGATGACAAGTGAGATTTTAAGAAAGAAACTTGGGGGTTGCCATTTTTTGGTAGGTGCTCGTCCTTCGGTAATCTTCAGTGAATTAGCGACCCCATTCGACCACTAGTGTCAAGCTGACGTTTCTCTTGTATCATGACACAGATTGGCATGCAGCTGAAACCCTGTAGCCTTATCCATTGTGGTTATTGAGCTCTAGGAAGCATTCCAGCTCTCTTAGTATTGGCAGATCTGCACTACTATGAAAAACGTACAGGAGGGCGGCCTGTGTGTTTTGGGATTTGTGAGCAGTGCAGCATTGGGAACACCTATATGCCGAGTCATGGGGTGAAGGGCTTCTTTTGTTAAACATCTAGAACTTGGTAAGTTGAAACAACTCAAGTATCTCCCATCTAAAGCACATTGGAGGTACAAAATAGAGAAAGAAAGAGCAGGATCAAGGCTCTGCGGGCCCTTCTGCAAATAAGGCTTGAAGGCAAACTTTATTTTCTTAATTGGGATTTAGATAATTACGGGCTCAATTCTCCCAGACAAACAGTCTAGTTGCACCTGTTCTCTTCATAGCAAAATTGCCTTTGTGATGACGAGTTTCAAGGAAAGACACTTGGAGGTTGCAATTCTTTGGTAGGTGCTCATATTTCGGTAATCTTCAGTGAATTGGCGAACCCGTTTGAACACTAGCGCCAAGCTAACCTTCCTCGTGTATCATGCCACAGGTTAGCATGCAGCAGAATCCATATAGCCTTATTAATATTGGTTCCTGAGGTCTAGGAAGCATTCCAGTTCTCTTAGTACTGGCGGGTCTGCACTAGGATGGGAAACGTACAGGAACTACGGCCTGTGATTTCGGGGAGTTCCGAGCAATGAACCAATGGGAACAGTTAGATCCCGAGTCGTGGGCAGTGAAGGGCTTCTGTTTTTAAACTCCTAGATTGTGGTATGTTGAAACACCTCAAGTATCTCCCTTCTAAAGCACCTTCGAGATGCAAAATAGAGAAGGAGACAGCAGGGTCAATGCTCTGCGGGCACTTTTGAAAATAAGGTTTGAAGGGATACATTATTTTCCTCATTGGAATTTAGAGAGTTGTGGGATCAATTCTCACTATGAAGCATTGTACTTCCACACGTTCCCTTCACGGCTGAATTGCCTTTGTGATGACAAGTGAGTTTCTAGTAAAGAAACGTGGAGGTTTCCATTCTTTGGTGGTGCTTATCCTTTGGTAATCTTCAGAGAATTGGCGAAACCGTTTGACGAATGGTGTCAAGGTAACGTTCCTCTTCTATCATGACACAGATTGGCATGCAGCTGAATCTCTGTAGCCTTGTCCATTGTGGTTCTTGAGCTCTAGGAAGCATTCCAGGTCTCTTAGTAGTGGCAGATCTGCAGTAGGTTGAGAAACGTACAAGAATGATGGCCTGTGTGCTTTGTGAGTTGTGAGCAGTGCAGCCTTGGGAACAGTTAGATGCCGAGTCATGGGGGTGAAGGTCTTCTTTTGTTAAACCTCTAGAATGTGGTAAGTTGAAGCAACTCAAGTATCTCCCTTCTAAAGCACCTTGGAGGTACAAAATAGAGAAAGAAACCGCAGGGTCAAGGCTCTGCAGGCCCTTTTGAAAATAAGGCTTGAAGGGAAACTTTATTTTCTTCATTGGGATTTAGAGAGTTACGGACTCAGTTCTCCCAGAGAAACAGTGTAGTTGCACATGTTTTCTTCATAGCACAATTGCCTTTGTAATGACAAGTGAGTGTCTGGGAAAGAAACTTGGAGGTTGCCATTCTTTGGTAGGTGCTCGTCGTTCGGTAATCTTCAGGGAATTGGCGATCCCGTTTGACCAATAGCGTCAAACTAACGTTCCTCTTATATCATGACACAGATTGGCATGCAGCTGAATCCCTGTAGACTTATCCAGTGTGGTTCTTGAGCTCTAGGAAGTGTTGCACGTCTCTTAGAAGTGGCAGATCTGCACTAGGATGAGAAACATACAAGAAGTCTGGCCTGTGTGTTTGGGGAGTTGTGAGCAGTGCAGCCTTGGGAACAGCTAGAGGCCAAGTCATGGGATTGAAGGTCTTCTTTTGTTAAAGCTGAAGAATGTGGTAAGTTGAAGCAACTCAAGTATCTCCTTTCTAAAGCACCTTGGAGGTATAACATAGAGAAAGAAACAGCAGGGTCAATGCTCTGCGGGCCGTTTTGAAAATAAGGCTTGAAGGGAAACTTTATTTTCTTCATTGGGATTTAGAGAGTTACGGGCTTAATTCTCCCAGACAAACAGTGTAGTTGCACATGTTCTCTTCATAGCACATTTGACTTTGTGATGACTAGTGACTGTCGAGGAAAGAAACTTGGAGGTTGCGATTCTATGGTAGGTGCTCGTCCTTCGGTAATCTTCAGTGAATTGGCGAACCCGTTTGACCACTGGCGTCAAACTAACCTTCCTCTTGTATCATGACACAGATTGGCATGCAGCGTAATCCCTGTAGCCTTATCCAGTGTGGTTCTTGATCTCTAGGAAGCATTGCAGGTCTCTTAGTAGTGGCAGATCTGCCGTAGGATGAGAAACGTAGAAGAAGGATGGCCTGTGTGTTGTGGGAATTGTGAGCAGTGCAGCCTTGGGAACAGCTAGATGCCGAGTCATGGGGGTGAAGGTCTTCTTTTGTTAAAACTCTAGAATGTGGTAAGTTGAACCAACTCAGCTATCTCCCATCTGAAGCACCTTGGTGATACAAAATAGAGAAATAAACAACAGGGTCAATGCTCTGCGGTCCCTTTTGAAAATAAGGATCGAAGGGAAATTTTATTTTCTTCATTGGGATTTAGAGAGCTGCAGGCTCAATTCGCCCTGACAAACACTGTAGTTGCAAATGTTCTCTTCATAGCAAAATTGCCTTTGTGATGACAAGTGAATTCCTAGGAAAGAAACTTGGAGGTTGCCATTCTTTGGTAGGTGTTCGTCCTTCAGTAATCTTCAGTGAATTTGAAAACCCGTTTGACCACTAGCCTCAAGCTAACGTTCCTAGTGTATCATGCTACAGGTTAGCATGCAGCAGAATCCATATAGCCTTATTCAGATTGGTTCCTGAGCTCTAGGAAGCATTCCAGTTCTCTTAGTACTGGCGGGTCTGCACTAGGATGGGAAACGTACAGGAACAAGGCCTGTGAGATTGGGGACTTGTGAGCCATTCACCAATGGGAAAAGTTAGATGCCGAGTCATGGGCATTGAAGGGCTTCTATTTTTAAACTCCTAGATTGTGGTAGGTTGAAACAACTCAAGTATCTCCCTTCTAAAGCACCTTGGAAATGCAAAATAGAGAAGGAAACATCAGAGTTAATGCTCTGTGGGCCCTTCTGAAAATAAGTCTTGTAGGGATACTTTATTTTCCTCATTGGGATTTCGAGAGTTGCAGGATCAATTCTGACTATGAAGCACTGTACTTCCACACGTTCCCTTCTTGGCACAATTGCCTTTGTGATGACAAGCGAATTTCTAGGAAAGAAACCTGGAAGTTGCCATTCTTTGGTAGTTGTTTATCCTTCGGTAAAATTTCAGTGAATTGGCGAACCCTTTTGACCACTAGCGTCAAGATAACGTTCCTCTTGTATCATGACGCAGATTGGCATGCAGCTAAATCCCTGTAGCCTTATTAAGTGTGTTTATTGAACTCTAGGAAGTATTCCGAGTCTCTTACTAGTGGCTTATCTGCACTAGGATGAGAAACGTACAAGAACACGGCCTGAGTGTTTGGGGAGTTGTGAGCAGTGCAGCGCTGGGAACAGCTAAATGCCAACTCATGGGGGTGAATGTCTTGTTTTGTTAAAGCTGAAGAATGTGATAAGTTGAAGAATCTCAAGTATCTCCCTTCTTAAGCACCTTGGAGGTACAACATAGAGAAAGAAACAGCAGGGTCAATGCTCTGCGGGCCCTTTTGAAAATAAGGCTTCAAGGGAAACTTTATTTTCTTAATTGGGATTTAGAGAGTTACGGGCTGAATTCTCCCAGAGAAACAGTGTAGTTGCACATGTTCTCTTCATAGCACAATTGCCTTTGTGATGACAATTGAGATTTTAAGAAAGAAACTTGGGGGTTGCCATTTTTTGGTAGGTGCTCGTCCTTCGGTAATCTTCAGTGAATTAGCGACCCCATGTGACCACTAGTGTCAAGCTGACGTTTCTCTTGTATCATGACACAGATTGGCATGCAGCTGAAACCCTGTAGCCTTATCCATTGTGGTTATTGAGCTCTAGGAAGCATTCCAGCTCTCTTAGTATTGGCAGATCTGCACTACTATGAAAAACGTACAGGAGGGCGGCCTGTGTGTTTTGGGATTTGTGAGCAGTGCAGCATTGGGAACACCTATATGCCGAGTCATGGGGTGAAGGGCTTCTTTTGTTAAACCTCTAGAACTTGTTAAGTTGAAACAACTCAAGTATCTCCCATCTAAAGCACATTGGAAGTACAAAATAGAGAAAGAAAGAGCAGGATCAAGGCTCTGCGGGCCCTTCTGCAAATAAGGCTTGAAGGCAAACTTTATTTTCTTAATTGGGATTTAGATAATTACGGGCTCAATTCTCCCAGACAAACAGTCTAGTTGCACCTGTTCTCTTCATAGCAAAATTGCCTTTGTGATGACAAGTGAGTTTCAAGGAAAGACACTTGGAGGTTGCAATTCTTTGGTAGGTGCTCATCTTTCGGTAATCTTCAGTGAATTGGCGAACCCGTTTGACCACTAGCGCCAAGCTAACCTTCCTCGTGTATCATGCCACAGGTTAGCATGCAGCTGAATCCATATAGCCTTATTAATATTGGTTCCTGAGGTCTAGGAAGCATTCCAGTTCTCTTAGTACTGGCGGGTCTGCACTAGGATGGGAAACGTACAAGAACTACGGCCTGTGATTTCGGGGAGTTCTGAGCAATGAACCAATGGGAACAGTTAGATCCCGAGTCGTGGGCAGTGAAGGGCTTCTGTTTTTAAACTCCTAGATTGTGGTATGTTGAAACAACTCAACTATCTCCCGTCTAAAGCACCTTCGAGATGCAAAATAGAGAAGGAGACAGCAGGGTCAATGCTCTGCGGGCACTTTTGAAAATAAGGTTTGAAGGGATACTTTATTTTCCTCATTGGAATTTAGAGAGTTGTGGGATCAATTCTCACTATGAAGCATTGTACTTCCACACGTTCCCTTCACGGCTCAATTGCCTTTGTGATGACAAGTGAGTTTCTAGTAAAGAAACTTGGAGGTTTCCATTCTTTGGTGGTCCTCATCCTTTGGTAATCTTCAGAGAATTGGCGAAACCGTTTGACCAATGGTGTCAAGGTAACGTTCCTCTTCTATCATGAAACAGATTGGCATGCAGCTGAATCTCTGTAGCCTTGTCCATTGTGGTTCTTGAGCTCTAGGAAGCATTCCAGGTCTCTTAGTTGTGGCAGATCTGCAGTAGGTTGAGAAACGTACAAGTGGACGACCTGTGTGCTTTGTGAGTTGTGAGCAGTGCATCGTTGGGAAAAGCTGGATGCCGAGTCATGGGGTTGAAGGTGTTCTTTTGTTAAACCTCTAGAATGTGGTAAGTTGAAGCAACTCAGGTATCTCCCATCTGAAGCAGCTTGGTGATACAAAATAGAGAAATAAACAACAGGGTCAATGCTCTGCGGTCCCTTTTGAAAATAAGGCTCGAAGGGAAACTTTATTTTCTTCATTGGGATTTAGAGAGCTGCAGGCTCAATTCTCCTGACAAACACTGTAGTTGCAAATGTTCTCTTCACAGCAAAATTGCCTTTGTGATGACAAGTGAATTCCTAGGAAAGAAACTTGGAGGTTGCCATTCTTTGGTAGGTGCTCGTCCTTCAGTAATCTTCAGTGAATTTGAAAACCCGTTTGACCACTAGCCTCAAGCTAACATTTCTCGTGTATCATGCTACAGGTTAGCATGCAGCAGAATCCATATAGCCTTATTCAGAATGGTTCCTGAGCTCTAAGAAGCATTCAAGTTCTCTTAGTACTGGCGGGTCTGCACTAGGATCGTAAACATACAAGAACTACGGCCCGTGATTTTGGGGACTTGTGAGCCATTCACCAATGGGAACAGTTAGATGCCGAGTCATGGACATTGAAGGGCTCCCATTTTTAAACTCCTAGATTGTGGTAGGTTGAAACAACTCAAGTATCTTCTTCTAAAGCACCTTGGAAATGCAAAATAGAGAAGGAAACAAAAGAGTTAATGCTCTGTGGGCCCTTATGAAAATAAGTCTTGTAAGGATACTTTATTTTCCTCATTGGGATTTCGAGAGTTGCAGGATCAATTCTGACTATGAAGCACTGTACTTCCACACGTTCCCTTCTTGGCACAATTGCCTTTGTGATGACAAGCGAATTTCTAGGAAAGAAACCTGGAGGTTGCCATTCTTTGGTAGTTGCTTATCCTTCGGTAATCTTCAGTGAATTGGCGAACCCTTTTTACCACTAGCGTCAAGATAACGTTCCTCTTGTATCATGACGCAGATTGGTATGCAGCTAAATCCCTGTAGCCTTATCAAGTGTGTTTATTGAACTCTAGGAAGCATTCCAAGTCTCTTACTAGTGGCATATCTGCACTAGGATGAGAAACGTACAAGAACACGGCCTGAGTGTTTGGGGAGTTGTGAGCAGTGCAGCGTTGGGAACAGCTAGATGCCAAATCATGGGGGTGAATGTCTTCTTTTGTTAAAGCTGAAGAATGTGATAAGTTGAAGAAACTCAAGTATCTCCCTTCTTAAGCACCTTGGAGGTACAACATAGAGAAAGAAACAGCAGGGTCAATGCTCTGCGAGCCCTTTTGAAAATAAGGCTTCAAGGGAAACTTTATTTTCTTAATTGGGATTTAGAGAGTTACGGGCTGAATTCTACCAGAGAAACAGTGTAGTTGCACATGTTCTCTTCATAGCACAATTGCCTTTGTGATGACAAGTGAGATTTTAAGAAAGAAACTTGGGGGTTGCCATTCTTTGATAGGTGCTCGTCCTTCGGTAATATTCAGTGAATTAGTGACCCCGTTTGACCGCTAGTGTCAAGCTGACGTTTCTCTTGTATCATGACACAGATTGGCATGCAGCTGAAACCCTGTAGCCTTATCCATTGTGGTTATTGAGCTCTAGGAAGCATTCCAGCTCTCTTAGTATTGGCAGATCTGCACTACTATGACAAACGTACAAGAGGACGGCCTGTGTGTTTTGGGATTTGTGAGCAGTGCAGCATTGGGAACACCTATATGCCGAGTCATGGGCTGAAGGGCTTCTTTTGTTAAACCTCTAGAACTTGGTAAGTTGAAACAACTCAAGTATCTCCCATCTAAAGCACATTGGAGGTACAAAATAGAGAAAGAAAGAGCAGGATCAAGGCTCTGCGGGCCCTTCTGCAAATAAGGCTTGAAGGGAAACTTTATTTTCTTAATTGGGATTTAGATAATTACGGGCTCAATTCTCCCAGACAAACAGTCTAGTTGCACCTGTTCTCTTCATAGCAAAATTGCCTTTGTGATGACAAGTGAGTTTCAAGGAAAGACACTTGGAGGTTGCAATTCTTTGGTAGGTGCTCATCTTTCGGTAATCTTCAGTGAATTGGCGAACCCGTTTGACCACTAGCGTCAAGCTAACGTTCCTCGTGTATCATGCCACAGGTTAGCATGCAGCAGAATCCATATAGCCTTATTAATATTGGTTCCTGAGGTCTAGGAAGCATTCCAGGTCTCTTAGTACTGGCGGGTCTGCACTAGTTCGGGAAACGTACAAGAACTACGGCCTGTGATTACGGGGAGTTCTGAGCAATGAACCAATGGGAACAGTTAGATCCCGAGTCGTGGGCAGTGAAGGGCTTCTGTTTTTAAACTCCTAGATTGTGGTATGTTGAAACAACTCAAGTATCTCCCTTCTAAAGCACCTTCGAGATGCAAAATAGAGAAGGAGACAGCAGGGTCAATGCTCTGCGAGCACTTTTGAAAATAATGTTTGAAGGGATACTTTATTTTCCTCATTGGAATTTAGAGAGTTGTGGGATCAATTCTCACTATGAAGCATTGTACTTCTACACGTTCCCTTCACGGCTCAATTGCCTTTGTGATGACAAGTGAGTTTCTAGGAAAGAAACTTGGAGGTTTCCATTCTTTGGTGGTGCTCATCCTTCGGTAATCTTCAGTGAATTGGCGAAACCTTTTGACCAATGGTGTCAAGGTAACGTTCCTCTTCTATCATGACACAGATTGGCATGCAGCTGAATCTCTGTAGCCTTGTCCATTGTGGTTCTTGAGCTCTAGGAAGCATTCCAGGTCTCTTAGTAGTGGCAGATCTGCAGTAGGTTGAGAAACGTACAAGTGGACGACCTGTGTGCTTTGTGAGTTGTGAGCAGTGCAGCGTTGGGAAAAGCTGGATGCGGAGTCATGGGGGTGAAGGTCTTCTTTTGTTAAACCTCTAGAATGTGGTAAGTTGAAGCAACTCAAGTATCTCCCTTCTAAAGCACCTTGGAGGTACAAAATAGAGAAAGAAACAGCAGGGTCAAGGCTCTGCAGGCCCTTTTGAAAATAAGGCTTGAAGGGAAACTTTATTTTCTTCATTGGGATTTAGAGAGTTACGGACTCAGTTCTCCCAGAGAAACAGTGTAGTTGCACATGTTTTCTTCATAGCACAATTGCCTTTGTAATGACAAGTGAGTGTCTGGGAAAGAAACTTGGAGGTTGCCATTCTTTGGTAGGTGCTCGTCGTTCGGTAATCTTCAGGGAATTGGCGATCCCGTTTGACCAATAGCGTCAAACTAACGTTCCTCTTATATCATGACACAGATTGGCATGCAGCTGAATCCCTGTAGACTTATCCAGTGTGGTTCTTGAGCTCTAGGAAGTGTTGCACGTCTCTTAGAAGTGGCAGATCTGCACTAGGATGAGAAACATACAAGAAGTCTGGCCTGTGTGTTTGGGGAGTTGTGAGCAGTGCAGCCTTGGGAACAGCTAGAGGCCAAGTCATGGGGTTGAAGGTCTTCTTTTGTTAAAGCTGAAGAATGTGGTAAGTTGAAGCAACTCAAGTATCTCCCTTCTAAAGCACCTTGGAGGTATAACATAGAGAAAGAAACAGCAGGGTCAATGCTCTGCGGGCCCTTTTGAAAATAAGGCTTGAAGGGAAACTTTATTTTCTTCATTGGGATTTAGAGAGTTACGGGCTTAATTCTCCCAGACAAACAGTGTAGTTGCACATGTTCTCTTCATAGCACATTTGACTTTGTGATGACTAGTGACTGTCGAGGAAAGAAACTTGGAGGTTGCTATTCTATGGTAGGTGCTCGTCCTTCGGTAATCTTCAGTGAATTGGCGAACCCGTTTGACCACTGGCGTCAAACTAACCTTCCTCTTGTATCATGACACAGAATGGCATGCAGCGTAATCCCTGTAGCCTTATCCAGTGTGGTTCTTGAGCTCTAGGAAGCATTGCAGGTCTCTTAGTAGTGGCAGATCTGCCGTAGGATGAGAAGCGTAGAAGAAGGATGGCCTGTGTGTTGTGGGAATTGTGAGCAGTGCAGCCTTGAGAACAGCTAGATGCCGAGTCATGGGGGTGAAGGTCTTCTTTTGTTAAACCTCTAGAATGTGGTAAGTAGAACCAACTCAGCTATCTCCCATCTGAAGCACCTTGGTGATACAAAATAGAGAAATACACAACAGGGTCAATGCTCTGCGGTCCCTTTTGAAAATAAGGATCGAAGGGAAATTTTATTTTCTTCATTGGGATTTAGAGAGCTGCAGGCTCAATTCGTCCTGACAAACACTGTAGTTGCAAATGTTCTCTTCATAGCAAAATTGCCTTTGTGATGACAAGTGAATTCCTAGGAAAGAAACTTGGAGGTTGCCATTCTTTGGTAGGTGTTCGTCCTTCAGTAATCTTCAGTGAATTTGAAAACCCGTTTGACCACTAGCCTCAAGCTAACGTTCCTAGTGTATCATGCTACAGGTTAGCATGCAGCAGAATCCATATAGCCTTATTCAGATTGGTTCCTGAGCTCTAGGAAGCATTCCAGTTCTCTTAGTACTGGCGGGTCTGCACTAGGATGGGAAACGTACAGGAACAAGGCCTGTGAGATTGGGGACTTGTGAGCCATTCACCAATGGGAACAGTTAGATGCCGAGTCATGGGCATTGAAGGGCTTCTATTTTTAAACTCCTAGATTGTGGTAGGTTGAAACAACTCAAGTATCTCCCTTCTAAAGCACCTTGGAAATGCAAAATAGAGAAGGAAACATCAGAGTTAATGCTCTGTGGGCCCTTCTGAAAATAAGTCTTGTAGGGATACTTTATTTTCCTCATTGGGATTTCGAGAGTTGCAGGATCAATTCTGACTATGAAGCACTGTACTTCCACACGTTCCCTTCTTGGCACAATTGCCTTTGTGATGACAAGCGAATTTCTAGGAAAGAAACCTGGAAGTTGCCATTCTTTGGTAGTTGTTTATCCTTCGGTAAAATTTCAGTGAATTGGCGAACCCTTTTGACCACTAGCGTCAAGATAACGTTCCTCTTGTATCATGACGCAGATTGGCATGCAGCTAAATCCCTGTAGCCTTATCAAGTGTGTTTATTGAACTCTAGGAAGTATTCCGAGTCTCTTACTAGTGGCTTATCTGCACTAGGATGAGAAACGTACAAGAACACGGCCTGAGTGTTTGGGGAGTTGTGAGCAGTGCAGCGCTGGGAACAGCTAGATGCCAACTCATGGGGGTGAATGTCTTGTTTTGTTAAAGCTGAAGAATGTGATAAGTTGAAGAATCTCAAGTATCTCCCTTCTTAAGCACCTTGGAGGTACAACATAGAGAAAGAAACAGCAGGGTCAATGCTCTGCGGGCCCTTTTGAAAATAAGGCTTCAAGGGAAACTTTATTTTCTTAATTGGGATTTAGAGAGTTACGGGCAGAATTCTCCCAGAGAAACAGTGTAGTTGCACATGTTCTCTTCATAGCACAATTGTCTTTGTGATGACAAGTGAGATTTTAAGAAAGAAACTTGGGGGTTGCCATTTTTTGGTAGGTGCTCGTCCTTCGGTAATCTTCAGTGAATTAGCGACCCCATTTGACCACTAGTGTCAAGCTGACGTTTCTCTTGTATCATGACACAGATTGGCATGCAGCTGAAACCCTGTAGCCTTATCCATTGTGGTTATTGAGCTCTAGGAAGCATTCCAGCTCTCTTAGTATTGGCAGATCTGCACTACTATGAAAAACGTACAGGAGGGCGGCCTGTGTGTTTTGGGATTTGTGAGCAGTGCAGCATTGGGAACACCTATATGCCGAGTCATGGGTTGAAGGCTTCTTTTGTTAAACCTCTAGAACTTGGTAAGTTGAAACAACTCAAGTATCTCCCATCTAAAGCACATTGGAGGTACAAAATAGAGAAAGAAACAGCAGGATCAAGGCTCTGCGGGCCCTTCTGCAAATAAGGCTTGAAGGGAAACTTTATTTTCTTAATTGGGATTTAGATAATTACGGGCTCAATTCTCCCAGACAAACAGTCTAGTTGCACCTGTTCTCTTCATAGCAAAATTGCCTTTGTGATGACGAGTTTCAAGGAAAGACACTTGGAGGTTGCAATTCTTTGGTAGGTGCTCATCTTTCGGTAATCTTCAGAGAATTGGCGAACCCGTTTGACCACTAGCGCCAAGCTAACCTTCCTCGTGTATCATGCCACAGGTTAGCATGCAGCAGAATCCATATAGCCTTATTAATATTGGTTCCTGAGGTCTAGGAAGCATTCCAGGTCTCTTAGTACTGGCGGGTCTGCACTAGGATGGGAAACGTACAGGAACTACGGCCTGTGATTTCGGGGAGTTCTGAGCAATGAACCAATGGGAACAGTTAGATCCCGAGTCGTGGGCAGTGAAGGGCTTCTGTTTTTAAACTCCTAGATTGTGGTAGGTTGAAACACCTCAAGTATCTCCCTTCTAAAGCACCTTCGAGATGCAAAATAGAGAAGGAGACAGCAGGGTCAATGCTCTGCGGGCACTTTTGAAAATAAGGTTTGAAGGGATACTTTATTTTCCTCATTGGAATTTAGAGAGTTGTGGGATCAATTCTCACTATGAAGCATTGTACTTCCACACGTTCCCTTCACGGCTCAATTGCCTTTGTGATGACAAGTGAGTTTCTAGTAAAGAAACTTGGAGGTTTCCATTCTTTGGTGGTGCTCATCCTTTGGTAATCTTCAGAGAATTGGCGAAACCGTTTGACCAATGGTGTCAAGGTAACGTTCCTCTTCTATCATGAAACAGATTGGCATGCAGCTGAATCTCTGTAGCCTTGTCCATTGTGGTTCTTGAGCTCTAGGAAGCATTCCAGGTCTCTTAGTTGTGGCAGATCTGCAGTAGGTTGAGAAACGTACAAGTGGACGACCTGTGTGCTTTGTGAGTTATGAGCAGTGCATCGTTGGGAAAAGCTGGATGCCGAGTCATGGGGTTGAAGGTCTTCTTTTGTTAAACCTCTAGAATGTGGTAAGTTGAACCAACTCACCTATCTCCCATCTGAAGCACCTTGGTGATACAAAATAGAGAAATAAACAACAGGGTCAATGCTCTGCGGTCCCTTTTGAAAATAAGGCTCGAAGGGAAACTTTATTTTCTTCATTGGGATTTAGAGAGCTGCAGGCTCAATTCTCCCTGACAAACACTGTAGTTGCAAATGTTCTCTTCACAGCAAAATTGCCTTTGTGATGACAAGTGAATTCCTAGGAAAGAAACTTGGAGGTTGCCATTCTTTGGTAGGTGCTCGTCCTTCAGTAATCTTCAGTGAATTTGAAAACCCGTTTGACCACTAGCCTCAAGCTAACATTTCTCGTGTATCATGCTACAGGTTAGCATGCAGCAGAATCCATATAGCCTTATTCAGAATGGTTCCTGAGCTCTAAGAAGCATTCCAGTTCTCTTAGTACTGGCGGGTCTGCACTAGGATCGGAAACATACAAGAACTACGGCCCGTGATTTTGGGGACTTGTGAGCCATTCACCAATGGGAACAGTTAGATGCCGAGTCATGGACATTGAAGGGCTCCCATTTTTAAACTCCTAGATTGTGGTAGGTTGAAACAACTCAAGTATCTTCTTCTAAAGCACCTTGGAAATGCAAAATAGAGAAGGAAACAAAAGAGTTAATGCTCTGTGGGCCCTTATGAAAATAAGTCTTGTAAGGATACTTTATTTTCCTCATTGGGATTTCGAGAGTTGCAGGATCAATTCTGACTATGAAGCACTGTACTTCCACACGTTCCCTTCTTGGCACAATTGCCTTTGTGATGACAAGCGAATTTCTAGGAAAGAAACCTGGAGGTTGCCATTCTTTGGTAGTTGCTTATCCTTCGGTAATCTTCAGTGAATTGGCGAAACCTTTTGACCACTAGCGTCAAGATAACGTTCCTCTTGTATCATGACGCAGATTGGTATGCAGCTAAATCCCTGTAGCCTTATCAAGTGTGTTTATTGAACTCTAGGAAGCATTCCAAGTCTCTTACTAGTGGCATATCTGCACTAGGATGAGAAACGTACAAGAACACGGCCTGAGTGTTTGGGGAGTTGTGAGCAGTGCAGCGTTGGGAACAGCTAGATGCCAAATCATGGGGGTGAATGTCTTCTTTTGTTAAAGCTGAGGAATGTGATAAGTTGAAGAAACTCAAGTATCTCCCTTCTTAAGCACCTTGGAGGTACAACATAGAGAAAGAAACAGCAGGGTCAATGCTCTGCGGGCCCTTTTGAAAATAAGGCTTCAAGGGAAACTTTATTTTCTTAATTGGGATTTAGAGAGTTACGGGCAGAATTCTCCCAGAGAAACAGTGTAGTTGCACATGTTCTCTTCATAGCACAATTGCCTTTGTGATGACAAGTGAGATTTTAAGAAAGAAACTTGGGGGTTGCCATTCTTTGGTAGGTGCTCGTCCTTCAGTAATATTCAGTGAATTAGTGACCCCGTTTGACCGCTAGTGTCAAGCTGACGTTTCTCTTGTATCATGACACAGATTGGCATGCAGCTGAAACCCTGTAGCCTTATCCATTGTGGTTATTGAGCTCTAGGAAGCATTCCAGCTCTCTTAGTATTGGCAGATCTGCACTACTATGACAAACGTACAAGAGGACGGCCTGTGTGTTTTGGGATTTGTGAGCAGTGCAGCATTGGGAACACCTATATGCCGAGTCATGGGCTGAAGGGCTTCTTTTGTTAAACCTCTAGAACTTGGTAAGTTGAAACAACTCAAGTATCTCCCATCTAAAGCACATTGGAGGTACAAAATAGAGAAAGAAAGAGCAGGATCAAGGCTCTGCGGGCCCTTCTGCAAATAAGGCTTGAAGGGAAACTTTATTTTCTTAATTGGGATTTAGATAATTACGGGCTCAATTCTCCCAGACAAACAGTCTAGTTGCACCTGTTCTCTTCATAGCAAAATTGCCTTTGTGATGACAAGTGAGTTTCAAGGAAAGACACTTGGAGGTTGCAATTCTTTGGTAGGTGCTCATATTTCGGTAATCTTCAGTGAATTGGCGAACCCGTTTGAACACTAGCGCCAAGCTAACCTTCCTCGTGTATCATGCCACAGGTTAGCATGCAGCAGAATCCATATAGCCTTATTAATATTGGTTCCTGAGGTCTAGGAAGCATTCCAGTTCTCTTAGTACTGGCGGGTCTGCACTAGGATGGGAAACGTACAGGAACTACGGCCTGTGATTTCGGGGAGTTCCGAGCAATGAACCAATGGGAACAGTTAGATCCCGAGTCGTGGGCAGTGAAGGGCTTCTGTTTTTAAACTCCTAGATTGTGGTATGTTGAAACACCTCAAGTATCTCCCTTCTAAAGCACCTTCGAGATGCAAAATAGAGAAGGAGACAGCAGGGTCAATGCTCTGCGGGCACTTTTGAAAATAAGGTTTGAAGGGATACATTATTTTCCTCATTGGAATTTAGAGAGTTGTGGGATCAATTCTCACTATGAAGCATTGTACTTCCACACGTTCCCTTCACGGCTGAATTGCCTTTGTGATGACAAGTGAGTTTCTAGTAAAGAAACGTGGAGGTTTCCATTCTTTGGTGGTGCTTATCCTTTGGTAATCTTCAGAGAATTGGCGAAACCGTTTGACGAATGGTGTCAAGGTAACGTTCCTCTTCTATCATGACACAGATTGGCATGCAGCTGAATCTCTGTAGCCTTGTCCATTGTGGTTCTTGAGCTCTAGGAAGCATTCCAGGTCTCTTAGTAGTGGCAGATCTGCAGTAGGTTGAGAAACGTACAAGAATGATGGCCTGTGTGCTTTGTGAGTTGTGAGCAGTGCAGCCTTGGGAACAGTTAGATGCCGAGTCATGGGGGTGAAGGTCTTCTTTTGTTAAACCTCTAGAATGTGGTAAGTTGAAGCAACTCAAGTATCTCCCTTCTAAAGCACCTTGGAGGTACAAAATAGAGAAAGAAACAGCAGGGTCAAGGCTCTGCAGGCCCTTTTGAAAATAAGGCTTGAAGGGAAACTTTATTTTCTTCATTGGGATTTAGAGAGTTACGGACTCAGTTCTCCCAGAGAAACAGTGTAGTTGCACATGTTTTCTTCATAGCACAATTGCCTTTGTAATGACAAGTGAGTGTCTGGGAAAGAAACTTGGAGGTTGCCATTCTTTGGTAGGTGCTCGTCGTTCGGTAATCTTCAGGGAATTGGCGATCCCGTTTGACCACTAGCGTCAAACTAACGTTCCTCTTATATCATGACACAGATTGGCATGCAGCTGAATCCCTGTAGACTTATCCAGTGTGGTTCTTGAGCTCTAGGAAGTGTTGCACGTCTCTTAGAAGTGGCAGATCTGCACTAGGATGAGAAACATACAAGAAGTCTGGCCTGTGTGTTTGGGGAGTTGTGAGCAGTGCAGCCTTGGGAACAGCTAGAGGCCAAGTCATGGGATTGAAGGTCTTCTTTTGTTAAAGCTGAAGAATGTGGTAAGTTGAAGCAACTCAAGTATCTCCTTTCTAAAGCACCTTGGAGGTATAACATAGAGAAAGAAACAGCAGGGTCAATGCTCTGCGGGCCGTTTTGAAAATAAGGCTTGAAGGGAAACTTTATTTTCTTCATTGGGATTTAGAGAGTTACGGGCTTAATTCTCCCAGACAAACAGTGTAGTTGCACATGTTCTCTTCATAGCACATTTGACTTTGTGATGACTAGTGACTGTCGAGGAAAGAAACTTGGAGGTTGCGATTCTATGGTAGGTGCTCGTCCTTCGGTAATCTTCAGTGAATTGGCGAACCCGTTTGACCACTGGCGTCAAACTAACCTTCCTCTTGTATCATGACACAGATTGGCATGCAGCGTAATCCCTGTAGCCTTATCCAGTGTGGTTCTTGATCTCTAGGAAGCATTGCAGGTCTCTTAGTAGTGGCAGATCTGCCGTAGGATGAGAAACGTAGAAGAAGGATGGCCTGTGTGTTGTGGGAATTGTGAGCAGTGCAGCCTTGGGAACAGCTAGATGCCGAGTCATGGGGGTGAAGGTCTTCTTTTGTTAAAACTCTAGAATGTGGTAAGTTGAACCAACTCAGCTATCTCCCATCTGAAGCACCTTGGTGATACAAAATAGAGAAATAAACAACAGGGTCAATGCTCTGCGGTCCCTTTTGAAAATAAGGATCGAAGGGAAATTTTATTTTCTTCATTGGGATTTAGAGAGCTGCAGGCTCAATTCGCCCTGACAAACACTGTAGTTGCAAATGTTCTCTTCATAGCAAAATTGCCTTTGTGATGACAAGTGAATTCCTAGGAAAGAAACTTGGAGGTTGCCATTCTTTGGTAGGTGTTCGTCCTTCAGTAATCTTCAGTGAATTTGAAAACCCGTTTGACCACTAGCCTCAAGCTAACGTTCCTAGTGTATCATGCTACAGGTTAGCATGCAGCAGAATCCATATAGCCTTATTCAGATTGGTTCCTGAGCTCTAGGAAGCATTCCAGTTCTCTTAGTACTGGCGGGTCTGCACTAGGATGGGAAACGTACAGGAACAAGGCCTGTGAGATTGGGGACTTGTGAGCCATTCACCAATGGGAAAAGTTAGATGCCGAGTCATGGGCATTGAAGGGCTTCTATTTTTAAACTCCTAGATTGTGGTAGGTTGAAACAACTCAAGTATCTCCCTTCTAAAGCACCTTGGAAATGCAAAATAGAGAAGGAAACATCAGAGTTAATGCTCTGTGGGCCCTTCTGAAAATAAGTCTTGTAGGGATACTTTATTTTCCTCATTGGGATTTCGAGAGTTGCAGGATCAATTCTGACTATGAAGCACTGTACTTCCACACGTTCCCTTCTTGGCACAATTGCCTTTGTGATGACAAGCGAATTTCTAGGAAAGAAACCTGGAAGTTGCCATTCTTTGGTAGTTGTTTATCCTTCGGTAAAATTTCAGTGAATTGGCGAACCCTTTTGACCACTAGCGTCAAGATAACGTTCCTCTTGTATCATGACGCAGATTGGCATGCAGCTAAATCCCTGTAGCCTTATTAAGTGTGTTTATTGAACTCTAGGAAGTATTCCGAGTCTCTTACTAGTGGCTTATCTGCACTAGGATGAGAAACGTACAAGAACACGGCCTGAGTGTTTGGGGAGTTGTGAGCAGTGCAGCGCTGGGAACAGCTAAATGCCAACTCATGGGGGTGAATGTCTTGTTTTGTTAAAGCTGAAGAATGTGATAAGTTGAAGAATCTCAAGTATCTCCCTTCTTAAGCACCTTGGAGGTACAACATAGAGAAAGAAACAGCAGGGTCAATGCTCTGCGGGCCCTTTTGAAAATAAGGCTTCAAGGGAAACTTTATTTTCTTAATTGGGATTTAGAGAGTTACGGGCTGAATTCTCCCAGAGAAACAGTGTAGTTGCACATGTTCTCTTCATAGCACAATTGCCTTTGTGATGACAATTGAGATTTTAAGAAAGAAACTTGGGGGTTGCCATTTTTTGGTAGGTGCTCGTCCTTCGGTAATCTTCAGTGAATTAGCGACCCCATGTGACCACTAGTGTCAAGCTGACGTTTCTCTTGTATCATGACACAGATTGGCATGCAGCTGAAACCCTGTAGCCTTATCCATTGTGGTTATTGAGCTCTAGGAAGCATTCCAGCTCTCTTAGTATTGGCAGATCTGCACTACTATGAAAAACGTACAGGAGGGCGGCCTGTGTGTTTTGGGATTTGTGAGCAGTGCAGCATTGGGAACACCTATATGCCGAGTCATGGGGTGAAGGGCTTCTTTTGTTAAACCTCTAGAACTTGTTAAGTTGAAACAACTCAAGTATCTCCCATCTAAAGCACATTGGAAGTACAAAATAGAGAAAGAAAGAGCAGGATCAAGGCTCTGCGGGCCCTTCTGCAAATAAGGCTTGAAGGCAAACTTTATTTTCTTAATTGGGATTTAGATAATTACGGGCTCAATTCTCCCAGACAAACAGTCTAGTTGCACCTGTTCTCTTCATAGCAAAATTGCCTTTGTGATGACAAGTGAGTTTCAAGGAAAGACACTTGGAGGTTGCAATTCTTTGGTAGGTGCTCATCTTTCGGTAATCTTCAGTGAATTGGCGAACCCGTTTGACCACTAGCGCCAAGCTAACCTTCCTCGTGTATCATGCCACAGGTTAGCATGCAGCAGAATCCATATAGCCTTATTAATATTGGTTCCTGAGGTCTAGGAAGCATTCCAGTTCTCTTAGTACTGGCGGGTCTGCACTAGGATGGGAAACGTACAAGAACTACGGCCTGTGATTTCGGGGAGTTCTGAGCAATGAACCAATGGGAACAGTTAGATCCCGAGTCGTGGGCAGTGAAGGGCTTCTGTTTTTAAACTCCTAGATTGTGGTATGTTGAAACAACTCAAGTATCTCCCTTCTAAAGCACCTTCGAGATGCAAAATAGAGAAGGAGACAGCAGGGTCAATGCTCTGCGAGCACTTTTGAAAATAATGTTTGAAGGGATACTTTATTTTCCTCATTGGAATTTAGAGAGTTGTGGGATCAATTCTCACTATGAAGCATTGTACTTCTACACGTTCCCTTCACGGCTCAATTGCCTTTGTGATGACAAGTGAGTTTCTAGGAAAGAAACTTGGAGGTTTCCATTCTTTGGTGGTGCTCATCCTTCGGTAATCTTCAGTGAATTGGCGAAACCGTTTGACCAATGGTGTCAAGGTAACGTTCCTCTTCTATCATGACACAGATTGGCATGCAGCTGAATCTCTGTAGCCTTGTCCATTGTGGTTCTTGAGCTCTAGGAAGCATTCCAGGTCTCTTAGTAGTGGCAGATCTGCAGTAGGTTGAGAAACGTACAAGTGGACGACCTGTGTGCTTTGTGAGTTGTGAGCAGTGCAGCGTTGGGAAAAGCTGGATGCGGAGTCATGGGGGTGAAGGTCTTCTTTTGTTAAACCTCTAGAATGTGGTAAGTTGAAGCAACTCAAGTATCTCCCTTCTAAAGCACCTTGGAGGTACAAAATAGAGAAAGAAACAGCAGGGTCAAGGCTCTGCAGGCCCTTTTGAAAATAAGGCTTGAAGGGAAACTTTATTTTCTTCATTGGGATTTAGAGAGTTACGGACTCAGTTCTCCCAGAGAAACAGTGTAGTTGCACATGTTTTCTTCATAGCACAATTGCCTTTGTAATGACAAGTGAGTGTCTGGGAAAGAAACTTGGAGGTTGCCATTCTTTGGTAGGTGCTCGTCGTTCGGTAATCTTCAGGGAATTGGCGATCCCGTTTGACCAATAGCGTCAAACTAACGTTCCTCTTATATCATGACACAGATTGGCATGCAGCTGAATCCCTGTAGACTTATCCAGTGTGGTTCTTGAGCTCTAGGAAGTGTTGCACGTCTCTTAGAAGTGGCAGATCTGCACTAGGATGAGAAACATACAAGAAGTCTGGCCTGTGTGTTTGGGGAGTTGTGAGCAGTGCAGCCTTGGGAACAGCTAGAGGCCAAGTCATGGGGTTGAAGGTCTTCTTTTGTTAAAGCTGAAGAATGTGGTAAGTTGAAGCAACTCAAGTATCTCCCTTCTAAAGCACCTTGGAGGTATAACATAGAGAAAGAAACAGCAGGGTCAATGCTCTGCGGGCCCTTTTGAAAATAAGGCTTGAAGGGAAACTTTATTTTCTTCATTGGGATTTAGAGAGTTACGGGCTTAATTCTCCCAGACAAACAGTGTAGTTGCACATGTTCTCTTCATAGCACATTTGACTTTGTGATGACTAGTGACTGTCGAGGAAAGAAACTTGGAGGTTGCTATTCTATGGTAGGTGCTCGTCCTTCGGTAATCTTCAGTGAATTGGCGAACCCGTTTGACCACTGGCGTCAAACTAACCTTCCTCTTGTATCATGACACAGAATGGCATGCAGCGTAATCCCTGTAGCCTTATCCAGTGTGGTTCTTGAGCTCTAGGAAGCATTGCAGGTCTCTTAGTAGTGGCAGATCTGCCGTAGGATGAGAAGCGTAGAAGAAGGATGGCCTGTGTGTTGTGGGAATTGTGAGCAGTGCAGCCTTGAGAACAGCTAGATGCCGAGTCATGGGGGTGAAGGTCTTCTTTTGTTAAACCTCTAGAATGTGGTAAGTAGAACCAACTCAGCTATCTCCCATCTGAAGCACCTTGGTGATACAAAATAGAGAAATACACAACAGGGTCAATGCTCTGCGGTCCCTTTTGAAAATAAGGATCGAAGGGAAATTTTATTTTCTTCATTGGGATTTAGAGAGCTGCAGGCTCAATTCGTCCTGACAAACACTGTAGTTGCAAATGTTCTCTTCATAGCAAAATTGCCTTTGTGATGACAAGTGAATTCCTAGGAAAGAAACTTGGAGGTTGCCATTCTTTGGTAGGTGTTCGTCCTTCAGTAATCTTCAGTGAATTTGAAAACCCGTTTGACCACTAGCCTCAAGCTAACGTTCCTAGTGTATCATGCTACAGGTTAGCATGCAGCAGAATCCATATAGCCTTATTCAGATTGGTTCCTGAGCTCTAGGAAGCATTCCAGTTCTCTTAGTACTGGCGGGTCTGCACTAGGATGGGAAACGTACAGGAACAAGGCCTGTGAGATTGGGGACTTGTGAGCCATTCACCAATGGGAACAGTTAGATGCCGAGTCATGGGCATTGAAGGGCTTCTATTTTTAAACTCCTAGATTGTGGTAGGTTGAAACAACTCAAGTATCTCCCTTCTAAAGCACCTTGGAAATGCAAAATAGAGAAGGAAACATCAGAGTTAATGCTCTGTGGGCCCTTCTGAAAATAAGTCTTGTAGGGATACTTTATTTTCCTCATTGGGATTTCGAGAGTTGCAGGATCAATTCTGACTATGAAGCACTGTACTTCCACACGTTCCCTTCTTGGCACAATTGCCTTTGTGATGACAAGCGAATTTCTAGGAAAGAAACCTGGAAGTTGCCATTCTTTGGTAGTTGTTTATCCTTCGGTAAAATTTCAGTGAATTGGCGAACCCTTTTGACCACTAGCGTCAAGATAACGTTCCTCTTGTATCATGACGCAGATTGGCATGCAGCTAAATCCCTGTAGCCTTATCAAGTGTGTTTATTGAACTCTAGGAAGTATTCCGAGTCTCTTACTAGTGGCTTATCTGCACTAGGATGAGAAACGTACAAGAACACGGCCTGAGTGTTTGGGGAGTTGTGAGCAGTGCAGCGCTGGGAACAGCTAGATGCCAACTCATGGGGGTGAATGTCTTGTTTTGTTAAAGCTGAAGAATGTGATAAGTTGAAGAATCTCAAGTATCTCCCTTCTTAAGCACCTTGGAGGTACAACATAGAGAAAGAAACAGCAGGGTCAATGCTCTGCGGGCCCTTTTGAAAATAAGGCTTCAAGGGAAACTTTATTTTCTTAATTGGGATTTAGAGAGTTACGGGCAGAATTCTCCCAGAGAAACAGTGTAGTTGCACATGTTCTCTTCATAGCACAATTGCCTTTGTGATGACAAGTGAGATTTTAAGAAAGAAACTTGGGGGTTGCCATTTTTTGGTAGGTGCTCGTCCTTCGGTAATCTTCAGTGAATTAGCGACCCCATTTGACCACTAGTGTCAAGCTGACGTTTCTCTTGTATCATGACACAGATTGGCATGCAGCTGAAACCCTGTAGCCTTATCCATTGTGGTTATTGAGCTCTAGGAAGCATTCCAGCTCTCTTAGTATTGGCAGATCTGCACTACTATGAAAAACGTACAGGAGGGCGGCCTGTGTGTTTTGGGATTTGTGAGCAGTGCAGCATTGGGAACACCTATATGCCGAGTCATGGGTTGAAGGCTTCTTTTGTTAAACCTCTAGAACTTGGTAAGTTGAAACAACTCAAGTATCTCCCATCTAAAGCACATTGGAGGTACAAAATAGAGAAAGAAACAGCAGGATCAAGGCTCTGCGGGCCCTTCTGCAAATAAGGCTTGAAGGGAAACTTTATTTTCTTAATTGGGATTTAGATAATTACGGGCTCAATTCTCCCAGACAAACAGTCTAGTTGCACCTGTTCTCTTCATAGCAAAATTGCCTTTGTGATGACGAGTTTCAAGGAAAGACACTTGGAGGTTGCAATTCTTTGGTAGGTGCTCATCTTTCGGTAATCTTCAGAGAATTGGCGAACCCGTTTGACCACTAGCGCCAAGCTAACCTTCCTCGTGTATCATGCCACAGGTTAGCATGCAGCAGAATCCATATAGCCTTATTAATATTGGTTCCTGAGGTCTAGGAAGCATTCCAGGTCTCTTAGTACTGGCGGGTCTGCACTAGGATGGGAAACGTACAGGAACTACGGCCTGTGATTTCGGGGAGTTCTGAGCAATGAACCAATGGGAACAGTTAGATCCCGAGTCGTGGGCAGTGAAGGGCTTCTGTTTTTAAACTCCTAGATTGTGGTAGGTTGAAACACCTCAAGTATCTCCCTTCTAAAGCACCTTCGAGATGCAAAATAGAGAAGGAGACAGCAGGGTCAATGCTCTGCGGGCACTTTTGAAAATAAGGTTTGAAGGGATACTTTATTTTCCTCATTGGAATTTAGAGAGTTGTGGGATCAATTCTCACTATGAAGCATTGTACTTCCACACGTTCCCTTCACGGCTCAATTGCCTTTGTGATGACAAGTGAGTTTCTAGTAAAGAAACTTGGAGGTTTCCATTCTTTGGTGGTGCTCATCCTTTGGTAATCTTCAGAGAATTGGCGAAACCGTTTGACCAATGGTGTCAAGGTAACGTTCCTCTTCTATCATGAAACAGATTGGCATGCAGCTGAATCTCTGTAGCCTTGTCCATTGTGGTTCTTGAGCTCTAGGAAGCATTCCAGGTCTCTTAGTTGTGGCAGATCTGCAGTAGGTTGAGAAACGTACAAGTGGACGACCTGTGTGCTTTGTGAGTTATGAGCAGTGCATCGTTGGGAAAAGCTGGATGCCGAGTCATGGGGTTGAAGGTCTTCTTTTGTTAAACCTCTAGAATGTGGTAAGTTGAACCAACTCACCTATCTCCCATCTGAAGCACCTTGGTGATACAAAATAGAGAAATAAACAACAGGGTCAATGCTCTGCGGTCCCTTTTGAAAATAAGGCTCGAAGGGAAACTTTATTTTCTTCATTGGGATTTAGAGAGCTGCAGGCTCAATTCTCCCTGACAAACACTGTAGTTGCAAATGTTCTCTTCACAGCAAAATTGCCTTTGTGATGACAAGTGAATTCCTAGGAAAGAAACTTGGAGGTTGCCATTCTTTGGTAGGTGCTCGTCCTTCAGTAATCTTCAGTGAATTTGAAAACCCGTTTGACCACTAGCCTCAAGCTAACATTTCTCGTGTATCATGCTACAGGTTAGCATGCAGCAGAATCCATATAGCCTTATTCAGAATGGTTCCTGAGCTCTAAGAAGCATTCCAGTTCTCTTAGTACTGGCGGGTCTGCACTAGGATCGGAAACATACAAGAACTACGGCCCGTGATTTTGGGGACTTGTGAGCCATTCACCAATGGGAACAGTTAGATGCCGAGTCATGGACATTGAAGGGCTCCCATTTTTAAACTCCTAGATTGTGGTAGGTTGAAACAACTCAAGTATCTTCTTCTAAAGCACCTTGGAAATGCAAAATAGAGAAGGAAACAAAAGAGTTAATGCTCTGTGGGCCCTTATGAAAATAAGTCTTGTAAGGATACTTTATTTTCCTCATTGGGATTTCGAGAGTTGCAGGATCAATTCTGACTATGAAGCACTGTACTTCCACACGTTCCCTTCTTGGCACAATTGCCTTTGTGATGACAAGCGAATTTCTAGGAAAGAAACCTGGAGGTTGCCATTCTTTGGTAGTTGCTTATCCTTCGGTAATCTTCAGTGAATTGGCGAACCCTTTTGACCACTAGCGTCAAGATAACGTTCCTCTTGTATCATGACGCAGATTGGTATGCAGCTAAATCCCTGTAGCCTTATCAAGTGTGTTTATTGAACTCTAGGAAGCATTCCAAGTCTCTTACTAGTGGCATATCTGCACTAGGATGAGAAACGTACAAGAACACGGCCTGAGTGTTTGGGGAGTTGTGAGCAGTGCAGCGTTGGGAACAGCTAGATGCCAAATCATGGGGGTGAATGTCTTCTTTTGTTAAAGCTGAGGAATGTGATAAGTTGAAGAAACTCAAGTATCTCCCTTCTTAAGCACCTTGGAGGTACAACATAGAGAAAGAAACAGCAGGGTCAATGCTCTGCGGGCCCTTTTGAAAATAAGGCTTCAAGGGAAACTTTATTTTCTTAATTGGGATTTAGAGAGTTACGGGCAGAATTCTCCCAGAGAAACAGTGTAGTTGCACATGTTCTCTTCATAGCACAATTGCCTTTGTGATGACAAGTGAGATTTTAAGAAAGAAACTTGGGGGTTGCCATTCTTTGGTAGGTGCTCGTCCTTCAGTAATATTCAGTGAATTAGTGACCCCGTTTGACCGCTAGTGTCAAGCTGACGTTTCTCTTGTATCATGACACAGATTGGCATGCAGCTGAAACCCTGTAGCCTTATCCATTGTGGTTATTGAGCTCTAGGAAGCATTCCAGCTCTCTTAGTATTGGCAGATCTGCACTACTATGACAAACGTACAAGAGGACGGCCTGTGTGTTTTGGGATTTGTGAGCAGTGCAGCATTGGGAACACCTATATGCCGAGTCATGGGCTGAAGGGCTTCTTTTGTTAAACCTCTAGAACTTGGTAAGTTGAAACAACTCAAGTATCTCCCATCTAAAGCACATTGGAGGTACAAAATAGAGAAAGAAAGAGCAGGATCAAGGCTCTGCGGGCCCTTCTGCAAATAAGGCTTGAAGGGAAACTTTATTTTCTTAATTGGGATTTAGATAATTACGGGCTCAATTCTCCCAGACAAACAGTCTAGTTGCACCTGTTCTCTTCATAGCAAAATTGCCTTTGTGATGACAAGTGAGTTTCAAGGAAAGACACTTGGAGGTTGCAATTCTTTGGTAGGTGCTCATCTTTCGGTAATCTTCAGTGATTTGGCGAACCCGTTTAACCACTAGCGTCAAGCTAACGTTCCTCGTGTATCATGCCACAGGTTAGCATGCAGCAGAATCCATATAGCCTTATTAATATTGGTTCCTGAGGTCTAGGAAGCATTCCAGGTCTCTTAGTACTGGCGGGTCTGCACTAGTTCGGGAAACGTACAAGAACTACGGCCTGTGATTACGGGGAGTTCTGAGCAATGAACCAATGGGAACAGTTAGATCCCGAGTCGTGGGCAGTGAAGGGCTTCTGTTTTTAAACTCCTAGATTGTGGTATGTTGAAACAACTCAAGTATCTCCCTTCTAAAGCACCTTCGAGATGCAAAATAGAGAAGGAGACAGCAGGGTCAATGCTCTGCGGGCACTTTTGAAAATAAGGTTTGAAGGGATACTTTATTTTCCTCATTGGAATTTAGAGAGTTGTGGGATCAATTCTCACTATGAAGCATTGTACTTCCACACGTTCCCTTCACGGCTCAATTGCCTTTGTGATGACAAGTGAGTTTCTAGGAAAGAAACTTGGAGGTTTCCATTCTTTGGTGGTGCTCATCCTTCGGTAATCTTCAGTGAATTGGCGAAACCGTTTGACCAATGGTGTCAAGGTAACGTTCCTCTTCTATCATGACACAGATTGGCATGCAGCTGAATCTCTGTAGCCTTGTCCATTGTGGTTCTTGAGCTCTAGGAAGCATTCCAGGTCTCTTAGTAGTGGCAGATCTGCAGTAGGTTGAGAAACGTACAAGTGGACGACCTCTGTGCTTTGTGAGTTGTGAGCAGTGCAGCGTTGGGAAAAGCTGGATGCGGAGTCATGGGGGTGAAGGTCTTCTTTTGTTAAACCTCTAGAATGTGGTAAGTTGAAGCAACTCAAGTATCTCCCTTCTAAAGCACCTTGGAGGTACAAAATAGAGAAAGAAACAGCAGGGTCAAGGCTCTGCGGGCCCTTTTGAAAATAAGGCTTGAAGGGAAACTTTATTTTCTTCATTGGGATTTAGAGAGTTACGGACTCAGTTCTCCCAGAGAAACAGTGTAGTTGCACATGTATTCTTCATAGCACAATTGCCTTTGTAATGACAAGTGAGTGTCTGGGAAAGAAACTTGGAGGTTGCCATTCTTTGGTAGGTGCTCGTCCTTCGGTAATCTTCAGGGAATTGGCGATCCCGTTTGACCAATAGCGTCAAACTAACGTTCCTCTTATTTCATGACACAGATTGGCATGCAGCTGAATCCCTGTAGACTTATCCAGTGTGGTTCTTGAGCTCTAGGAAGTGTTGCACGTCTCTTAGAAGTGGCAGATCTGCACTAGGATGAGAAACATACAAGAAGTCTGGCCTGTGTGTTTGGGGAGTTGTGAGCAGTGCAGCCTTGGGAACAGCTAGAGGCCAAGTCATGGGGTTGAAGGTCTTCTTTTGTTAAAGCTGAAGAATGTGGTAAGTTGAAGCAACTCAAGTATCTCCCTTCTAAAGCACCTTGGAGGTATAACATAGAGAAAGAAACAGCAGGGTCAATGCTCTGCGGGCCCTTTTGAAAATAAGGCTTGAAGGGAAACTTTATTTTCTTCATTGGGATTTAGAGAGTTACGGGCTTAATTCTCCCAGACAAACAGTGTAGTTGCACATGTTCTCTTCATAGCACATTTGACTTTGTGATGACTAGTGACTGTCGAGGAAAGAAACTTGGAGGTTGCTATTCTATGGTAGGTGCTCGTCCTTCGGTAATCTTCAGTGAATTGGCGAACCCGTTTGACCACTGGCGTCAAACTAACCTTCCTCTTGTATCATGACACAGATTGGCATGCAGCGTAATCCCTGTAGCCTTATCCAGTGTGGTTCTTGAGCTCTAGGAAGCATTGCAGGTCTCTTAGTAGTGGCAGATCTGCCGTAGGATGAGAAACGTAGAAGAAGGATGGCCTGTGTGTTGTGGGAATTGTGAGCAGTGCAGCCTTGGGAACAGCTAGATGCCGAGTCATGGGGGTGAAGGTCTTATTTTGTTAAACCTCTAGAATGTGGTAAGTAGAACCAACTCAGCTATCTCCCATCTGAAGCACCTTGGTGATACAAAATAGAGAAATACACAACAGGGTCAATGCTCTGCGGTCCCTTTTGAAAATAAGGATCAAAGGGAAATTTTATTTTCTTCATTGGGATTTAGAGAGCTGCAGGCTCAATTCGCCCTGACAAACACTGTAGTTGCAAATGTTCTCTTCATAGCAAAATTGCCTTTGTGATGACAAGTGAATTCCTAGGAAAGAAACTTGGAGGTTGCCATTCTTTGGTAGGTGTTCGTCCTTCAGTAATCTTCAGTGAATTTGAAAACCCGTTTGACCACTAGCCTCAAGCTAACGTTCCTAGTGTATCATGCTACAGGTTAGCATGCAGCAGAATCCATATAGCCTTATTCAGATTGGTTCCTGAGCTCTAGGAAGCATTCCAGTTCTCTTAGTACTGGCGGGTCTGCACTAGGATGGGAAACGTACAGGAACTATGGCCTGTGAGTTTGGGGACTTGTGAGCCATTCACCAATGGGAACAGTTAGATGCCGAGTCATGGGCATTGAAGGGCTTCTATTTTTAAACTCCTAGATTGTGGTAGGTTGAAACAACTCAAGTATCTCCCTTCTAAAGCACCTTGGAAATGCAAAATAGAGAAGGAAACATCAGAGTTAATGCTCTGTGGGCCCTTCTGAAAATAAGTCTTGTAGGGATACTTTATTTTCCTCATTGGGATTTCGAGAGTTGCAGGATCAATTCTGACTATGAAGCACTGTACTTCCACACGTTCCCTTCTTGGCACAATTGCCTTTGTGATGACAAGCGAATTTCTAGGAAAGTAACCTGGAAGTTGCCATTCTTTGGTAGTTGTTTATCCTTCGGTAAAATTTCAGTGAATTGGCGAACCCTTTTGACCACTAGCGTCAAGATAACGTTCCTCTTGTATCATGACGCAGATTGGCATGCAGCTAAATCCCTGTAGCCTTATCAAGTGTGTTTATTGAACTCTAGGAAGTATTCCGAGTCTCTTACTAGTGGCTTATCTGCACTAGGATGAGAAACGTACAAGAACACGGCCTGAGTGTTTGGGGAGTTGTGAGCAGTGCAGCGCTGGGAACAGCTAGACGCCAACTCATGGGGGTGAATGTCTTGTTTTGTTAAAGCTGAAGAATGTGATAAGTTGAAGAATCTCAAGTATCTCCCTTCTTAAGCACCTTGGAGGTACAACATAGAGAAAGAAACAGCAGGGTCAATGCTCTGCGGGCCCTTTTGAAAATAAGGCTTCAAGGGAAACTTTATTTTCTTAATTGGGATTTAGAGAGTTACGGGCTGAATTCTCCCAGAGAAACAGTGTAGTTGCACATGTTCTCTTCATAGCACAATTGCCTTTGTGATGACAAGTGAGATTTTAAGAAAGAAACTTGGGGGTTGCCATTTTTTGGTAGGTGCTCGTCCTTCGGTAATCTTCAGTGAATTAGCGACCCCATTTGACCACTAGTGTCAAGCTGACGTTTCTCTTGTATCATGACACAGATTGGCATGCAGCTGAAACCCTGTAGCCTTATCCATTGTGGTTATTGAGCTCTAGGAAGCATTCCAGCTCTCTTAGTATTGGCAGATCTGCACTACTATGAAAAACGTACAGGAGGGCGGCCTGTGTGTTTTGGGATTTGTGAGCAGTGCAGCATTGGGAACACCTATATGCCGAGTCATGGGGTGAAGGGCTTCTTTTGTTAAACCTCTAGAACTTGGTAAGTTGAAACAACTCAAGTATCTCCCATCTAAAGCACATTGGAGGTACAAAATAGAGAAAGAAACAGCAGGATCAAGGCTCTGCGGGCCCTTCTGCAAATAAGGCTTGAAGGGAAACTTTATTTTCTTAATTGGGATTTAGATAATTACGGGCTCAATTCTCCCAGACAAAGAGTCTAGTTGCACCTGTTCTCTTCATAGCAAAATTGCCTTTGTGATGACGAGTTTCAAGGAAAGACACTTGGAGGTTGCAATTCTTTGGTAGGTGCTCATCTTTCGGTAATCTTCAGTGAATTGGCGAACCCGTTTGACCACTAGCGCCAAGCTAACCTTCCTCGTGTATCATGCCACACGTTAGCATGCAGCAGAATCCATATAGCCTTATTAATATTGGTTCCTGAGGTCTAGGAAGCATTCCAGTTCTCTTAGTACTGGCGGGTCTGCACTAGGATGGGAAACGTACAGGAACTACGGCCTGTGATTTCGGGGAGTTCTGAGCAATGAACCAATGGGAACAGTTAGATCCCGAGTCGTGGGCAGTGAAGGGCTTCTGTTTTTAAACTCCTAGATTGTGGTATGTTGAAACACCTCAAGTATCTCCCTTCTAAAGCACCTTCGAGATGCAAAATAGAGAAGGAGACAGCAGGGTCAATGCTCTGCGGGCACTTTTGAAAATAAGGTTTGAAGGGATACTTTATTTTCCTCATTGGAATTTAGAGAGTTGTGGGATCAATTCTCACTATGAAGCATTGTACTTCCACACGTTCCCTTCACGGCTCAATTGCCTTTGTGATGACAAGTGAGTTTCTAGTAAAGAAACTTGGAGGTTTCCATTCTTTTGTGGTGCTAATCCTTTGGTAATCTTCAGAGAATTGGCGAAACCGTTTGACCAATGGTGTCAAGGTAACGTTCCTCTTCTATCATGAAACAGATTGGCATGCAGCTGAATCTCTGTAGCCTTGTCCATTGTGGTTCTTGAGCTCTAGGAAGCATTCCAGGTCTCTTAGTAGTGGCAGATCTGCAGTAGGTTGAGAAACGTACAAGTGGTCGACCTATGTGCTTTGTGAGTTGTGAGCAGTGCATCGTTGGGAAAAGCTGGATGCCGAGTCATGGGGTTGAAGGTCTTCTTTTGTTAAACCTCTAGAATGTGGTAAGTTGAAGCAACTCAGGTATCTCCCATCTGAAGCACCTTGGTGATACAAAATAGAGAAATAAACAACAGGGTCAATGCTCTGCGGTCCCTTTTGAAAATAAGGCTCGAAGGGAAACTTTATTTTCTTCATTGGGATTTAGAGAGCTGCAGGCTCAATTCTCCCTGACAAACACTGTAGTTGCAAATGTTCTCTTCATAGCAAAATTGCCTTTGTGATGACAAGTGAATTCCTAGGAAAGAAACTTGTAGGTTGCCATTCTTTGGTAGGTGCTCGTCCTTCAGTAATCTTCAGTGAATTTGAAAACCCGTTTGACAACTAGCCTCAAGCTAACATTTCTCGTGTATCATGCTACAGGTTAGCATGCAGCAGAATCCATATAGCCTTATTCAGAATGGTTCCTGAGCTCTAAGAAGCATTCCAGTTCTCTTAGTACTGGCGGGTCTGCACTAGGATCGGAAACATACAAGAACTACGGCCCGTGATTTTGGGGACTTGTTAGCCATTCACCAATGGGAACAGTTAGATGCCGAGTCATGGACATTGAAGGGCTCCCATTTTTAAACTCCTAGATTGTGGTAGGTTGAAACAACTCAAGTATCTTCTTCTAAAGCACCTTGGAAATGCAAAATAGAGAAGGAAACAAAAGAGTTAATGCTCTGTGGGCCCTTATGAAAATAAGTCTTGTAAGGATACTTTATTTTCCTCATTGGGATTTCGAGAGTTGCAGGATCAATTCTGACTATGAAGCACTGTACTTCCACACGTTCCCTTCTTGGCACAATTGCCTTTGTGATGACAAGCGAATTTCTAGGAAAGAAACCTGAAGGTTGCCATTCTTTGGTAGTTGCTTATCCTTCGGTAATCTTCAGTGAATTGGCGAACCCTTTGGACCACTAGCGTCAAGATAACGTTCCTCTTGTATCATGACGCAGATTGGTATGCAGCTAAATCCCTGTAGCCTTATCAAGTGTGTTTATTGAACTCTAGGAAGCATTCCAAGTCTCTTACTAGTGGCATATCTGCACTAGGATGAGAAACGTACAAGAACACGGCCTGAGTGTTTGGGGAGTTGTGAGCAGTGCAGCGTTGGGAACAGCTAGATGCCAAATCATGGGGGTGAATGTCTTCTTTTGTTAAAGCTGAGGAATGTGATAAGTTGAAGAAACTCAAGTATCTCCCTTCTTAAGCACCTTGGAGGTACAACATAGAGAAAGAAACAGCAGGGTCAATGCTCTGCGGGCCCTTTTGAAAATAAGGCTTCAAGGGAAACTTTATTTTCTTAATTGGGATTTAGAGAGTTACGGGCTGAATTCTCCCAGAGAAACAGTGTAGTTGCACATGTTCTCTTCATAGCACAATTGCCTTTGTGATGACAAGTGAGATTTTAAGAAAGAAACTTGGGGGTTGCCATTCTTTGGTAGGTGCTCGTCCTTCGGTAATATTCAGTGAATTAGTGACCCCGTTTGACCGCTAGTGTCAAGCTGACGTTTCTCTTGTATCATGACACAGATTGGCATGCAGCTGAAACCCTGTAGCCTTATCCATTGTGGTTATTGAGCTCTAGGAAGCATTCCAGCTCTCTTAATATTGGCAGATCTGCACTACTATGACAAACGTACAAGAGGACGGCCTGTGTGTTTTGGGATTTGTGAGCAGTGCAGCATTGGGAACACCTATATGCCGAGTCATGGGCTGAAGGGCTTCTTTTGTTAAACCTCTAGAACTTGGTAAGTTGAAACAACTCAAGTATCTCCCATCTAAAGCACATTGGAGGTACAAAATAGAGAAAGAAAGAGCAGGATCAAGGCTCTGCGGGCCCTTCTGCAAATAAGGCTTGAAGGGAAACTTTATTTTCTTAATTGGGATTTAGATAATTACGGGCTCAATTCTCCCAGACAAACAGTCTAGTTGCACCTGTTCTCTTCATAGCAAAATTGCCTTTGTGATGACAAGTGAGTTTCAAGGAAAGACACTTGGAGGTTGCAATTCTTTGGTAGGTGCTCATCTTTCGGTAATCTTCAGTGATTTGGCGAACCCGTTTAACCACTAGCGTCAAGCTAACGTTCCTCGTGTATCATGCCACAGGTTAGCATGCAGCAGAATCCATATAGCCTTATTAATATTGGTTCCTGAGGTCTAGGAAGCATTCCAGGTCTCTTAGTACTGGCGGGTCTGCACTAGGATGGGAAACGTACAAGAACTACGGCCTGTGATTACGGGGAGTTCTGAGCAATGAACCAATGGGAACAGTTAGATCCCGAGTCGTGGGCAGTGAAGGGCTTCTGTTTTTAAACTCCTAGATTGTGGTATGTTGAAACAACTCAAGTATCTCCCTTCTAAAGCACCTTCGAGATGCAAAATAGAGAAGGAGACAGCAGGGTCAATGCTCTGCGGGCACTTTTGAAAATAAGGTTTGAAGGGATACTTTATTTTCCTCATTGGAATTTAGAGAGTTGTGGGATCAATTCTCACTATGAAGCATTGTCCTTCCACACGTTCCCTTCACGGCTCAATTGCCTTTGTGATGACAAGTGAGTTTCTAGGAAAGAAACTTGGAGGTTTCCATTCTTTGGTGGTGCTCATCCTTCGGTAATCTTCAGTGAATTGGCGAAACCGTTTGACCAATGGTGTCAAGGTAACGTTCCTCTTCTATCATGACACAGATTGGCATGCAGCTGAATCTCTGTAGCCTTGTCCATTGTGGTTCTTGAGCTCTAGGAAGCATTCCAGGTCTCTTAGTAGTGGCAGATCTGCAGTAGGTTGAGAAACGTACAAGTGGACGACCTGTGTGCTTTGTGAGTTGTGAGCAGTGCAGCGTTGGGAAAAGCTGGATGCGGAGTCATGGGGGTGAAGGTCTTCTTTTGTTAAACCTCTAGAATGTGGTAAGTTGAAGCAACTCAAGTATCTCCCTTCTAAAGCACCTTGGAGGTACAAAATAGAGAAAGAAACAGCAGGGTCAAGGCTCTGCGGGCCCTTTTGAAAATAAGGCTTGAAGGGAAACTTTATTTTCTTCATTGGGATTTAGAGAGTTACGGACTCAGTTCTCCCAGAGAAACAGTGTAGTTGCACATGTTTTCTTCATAGCACAATTGCCTTTGTAATGACAAGTGAGTGTCTGGGAAAGAAACTTGGAGGTTGCCATTCTTTGGTAGGTGCTCGTCGTTCGGTAATCTTCAGGGAATTGGCGATCCCGTTTGACCACTAGCGTCAAAGTAACGTTCCTCTTATATCATGACACAGATTGGCATGCAGCTGAATCCCTGTAGACTTATCCAGTGTGGTTCTTGAGCTCTAGGAAGTGTTGCACGTCTCTTAGAAGTGGCAGATCTGCACTAGGATGAGAAACATACAAGAAGTCTGGCCTGTGTGTTTGGGGAGTTGTGAGCAGTGCAGCCTTGGGAACAGCTAGAGGCCAAGTCATGGGGTTGAAGGTCTTCTTTTGTTAAAGCTGAAGAATGTGGTAAGTTGAAGCAACTCAAGTAACTCCCTTCTAAAGCACCTTGGAGGTATAACATAGAGAAAGAAACAGCAGGGTCAATGCTCTGCAGGCCCTTTTGAAAATAAGGCTTGAAGGGAAACTTTATTTTCTTCATTGGGATTTAGAGAGTTACGGGCTTAATTCTCCCAGACAAACAGTGTAGTTGCACATGTTCTCTTCATAGCACATTTGACTTTGTGATGACTAGTGACTGTCGAGGAAAGAAACGTGGAGGTTGCTATTCTATGGTAGGTGCTCGTCCTTCGGTAATCTTCAGTGAATTGGCGAACCCGTTTGACCACTGACGTCAAACTAACCTTCCTCTTGTATCATGACACAGATTGGCATGCAGCGTAATCCCTGTAGCCTTATCCAGTGTGGTTCTTGAGCTCTAGGAAGCATTGCAGGTCTCTTAGTAGTGGCAGATCTGCCGTAGGATGAGAAACGTAGAAGAAGGATGGCCTGTGTGTTGTGGGAATTGTGAGCAGTGCAGCCTTGGGAACAGCTAGATGCCGAGTCATGGGGGTGAAGGTCTTCTTTTGTTAAACCTCTAGAATGTGGTAAGTAGAACCAACTCAGCTATCTCCCATCTGAAGCACCTTGGTGATACAAAATAGAGAAATACACAACAGGGTCAATGCTCTGCGGTCCCTTTTGAAAATAAGGATCGAAGGGAAATTTTATTTTCTTCATTGGGATTTAGAGAGCTGCAGGCTCAATTCGCCCTGACAAACACTGTAGTTGCAAATGTTCTCTTCATAGCAAAATTGCCTTTGTGATGACAAGTGAATTCCTAGGAAAGAAACTTGGAGGTTGCCATTCTTTGGTAGGTGTTCGTCCTTCAGTAATCTTCAGTGAATTTGAAAACCCGTTTGACCACTAGCCTCAAGCTAACGTTCCTAGTGTATCATGCTACAGGTTAGCATGCAGCAGAATCCATATAGCCTTATTCAGATTGGTTCCTGAGCTCTAGGAAGCATTCCAGTTCTCTTAGTACTGGCGGGTCTGCACTAGGATGGGAAACGTACAGGAACAAGGCCTGTGAGATTGGGGACTTGTGAGCCATTCACCAATGGGAACAGTTAGATGCCGAGTCATGGGCATTGAAGGGCTTCTATTTTTAAACTCCTAGATTGTGGTAGGTTGAAACAACTCAAGTATCTCCCTTCTAAAGCACCTTGGAAATGCAAAATAGAGAAGGAAACATCAGAGTTAATGCTCTGTGGGCCCTTCTGAAAATAAGTCTTGTAGGGATACTTTATTTTCCTCATTGGGATTTCGAGAGTTGCAGGATCAATTCTGACTATGAAGCACTGTACTTCCACACGTTCCCTTCTTGGCACAATTGCCTTTGTGATGACAAGCGAATTTCTAGGAAAGAAACCTGGAAGTTGCCATTCTTTGGTAGTTGTTTATCCTTCGGTAAAATTTCAGTGAATTGGCGAACCCTTTTGACCACTAGCGTCAAGATAACGTTCCTCTTGTATCATGACGCAGATTGGCATGCAGCTAAATCCCTGTAGCCTTATCAAGTGTGTTTATTGAACTCTAGGAAGTATTCCGAGTCTCTTACTAGTGGCTTATCTGCACTAGGATGAGAAACGTACAAGAACACGGCCTGAGTGTTTGGGGAGTTGTGAGCAGTGCAGCGCTGGGAACAGCTAGATGCCAACTCATGGGGGTGAATGTCTTGTTTTGTTAAAGCTGAAGAATCTGATAAGTTGAAGAATCTCAAGTATCTCCCTTCTTAAGCACCTTGGAGGTACAACATAGAGAAAGAAACAGCAGGGTCAATGCTCTGCGGGCCCTTTTGAAAATAAGGCTTCAAGGGAAACTTTATTTTCTTAATTGGGATTTAGAGAGTTACGGGCTGAATTCTCCCAGAGAAACAGTGTAGTTGCACATGTTCTCTTCATAGCACAATTGCCTTTGTGATGACAAGTGAGATTTTAAGAAAGAAACTTGGGGGTTGCCATTTTTTGGTAGGTGCTCGTCCTTCGGTAATCTTCAGTGAATTAGCGATCCCATTTGACCACTAGTGTCAAGCTGACGTTTCTCTTGTATCATGACACAGATTGGCATGCAGCTGAAACCCTGTAGCCTTATCCATTGTGGTTATTGAGCTCTAGGAAGCATTCCAGCTCTCTTAGTATTGGCAGATCTGCACTACTATGAAAAACGTACAGGAGGGCGGCCTGTGTGTTTTGGGATTTGTGAGCAGTGCAGCATTGGGAACACCTATATGCCGAGTCATGGGGTGAAGGGCTTCTTTTGTTAAACCTCTAGAACTTGGTAAGTTGAAACAACTCAAGTATCTCCCATCTAAAGCACATTGGAGGTACAAAATAGAGAAAGAAACAGCAGGATCAAGGCTCTGCGGGCCCTTCTGCAAATAAGGCTTGAAGGCAAACTTTATTTTCTTAATTGGGATTTAGATAATTACGGGCTCAATTCTCCCAGACAAACAGTCTAGTTGCACCTGTTCTCTTCATAGCAAAATTGCCTTTGTGATGACGAGTTTCAAGGAAAGACACTTGGAGGTTGCAATTCTTTGGTAGGTGCTCATCTTTTGGTAATCTTCAGTGGATTGGCGAACCCGTTTGACCACTAGCGCCAAGCTAACCTTCCTCGTGTATCATGCCACAGGTTAGCATGCAGCAGAATCCATATAGCCTTATTAATATTGGTTCCTGAGGTCTAGGAAACATTCCAGTTCTCTTAGTACTGGCGGGTCTGCACTAGGATGGGAAACGTACAAGAACTACGGCCTGTGATTTCGGGGAGTTCTGAGCAATGAACCAATGGGAACAGTTAGATCCCGAGTCGTGGGCAGTGAAGGGCTTCTGTTTTTAAACTCCTAGATTGTGGTATGTTGTAACACCTCAAGTATCTCCCTTCTAAAGCACCTTCGAGATGCAAAATAGAGAAGGAGACAGCAGGGTCAATGCTCTGCGGGCACTTTTGAAAATAAGGTTTGAAGGGATACTTTATTTTCCTCATTGGAATTTAGAGAGTTGTGGGATCAATTCTCACTATGAAGCATTGTACTTCCACACGTTCCCTTCACGGCTCAATTGCCTTTGTGATGACAAGTGAGTTTCTAGTAAAGAAACTTGGAGGTTTCCATTCTTTGGTGGTGCTTATCCTTTGGTAATCTTCAGAGAATTGGCGAAACTGTTTGACCAATGGTGTCAAGGTAACGTTCCTCTTCTATCATGAAACAGATTGGCATGCAGATGAATCTCTGTAGCCTTGTCCATTGTGGTTCTTGAGCTCTAGGAAGCATTCCAGGTCTCTTAGTTGTGGCAGATCTGCAGTAGGTTGAGAAACGTACAAGTGGACGACCTGTGTGCTTTGTGAGTTGTGAGCAGTGCATCGTTGGGAAAAGCTGGATGCCGAGTCATGGGGTTGAAGGTCTTCTTTTGTTAAACCTCTAGAATGTGGTAAGTTGAAGCAACTCAGGTATCTCCCATCTGAAGCACCTTGGTGATACAAAATAGAGAAATAAACAACAGGGTCAATGCTCTGCGGTCCCTTTTGAAAATAAGGCTCGAAGGGAAACTTTATTTTCTTCATTGGGATTTAGAGAGCTGCAGGCTCAATTCTCCCTGACAAACACTGTAGTTGCAAATGTTCTCTTCACAGCAAAATTGCCTTTGTGATGACAAGTGAATTCCTAGGAAAGAAACTTGGAGGTTGCCATTCTTTGGTAGGTGCTCGTCCTTCAGTAATCTTCAGTGAATTTGAAAACCCGTTTGACCACTAGCCTCAAGCTAACGTTCCTCGTGTATCATGCTACAGGTTAGCATGCAGCAGAATCCATATAGCCTTATTCAGAATGGTTCCTGAGCTCTAAGAAGCATTCCAGTTCTCTTAGTACTGGCGGGTCTGCACTAGGATCGGAAACATACAAGAACTACGGCCCGTGATTTTGGGGACTTGTGAGCCATTCACCAATGGGAACAGTTAGATGCCGAGTCATGGACATTGAAGGGCTCCCATTTTAAACTCCTAGATTGTGGTAGGTTGAAACAACTCAAGTATCTCCCTTCTAAAGCACCTTGGAAATGCAAAATAGAGAAGCAAACAAAAGAGTTAATGCTCTGTGGGCCCTTATGAAAATAAGTCTTGTAAGGATACTTTATTTTCCTCATTGGGATTTCGAGAGTTGCAGGATCAATTCTGACTATGAAGCACTGTACTTCCACACGTTCCCTTCTTGGCACAATTGCCTTTGTGATGACAAGCGAATTTCTAGGAAAGAAACCTGGAGGTTGCCATTCTTTGGTAGTTGCTTATCCTTCGGTAATCTTCAGTGAATTGGCGAACCCTTTTGACCACTAGCGTCAAGATAACGTTCCTCTTGTATCATGACGCAGATTGGTATGCAGCTAAATCCCTGTAGCCTTATCAAGTGTGTTTATTGAACTCTAGGAAGCATTCCAAGTCTCTTACTAGTGGCATATCTGCACTAGGATGAGAAACGTACAAGAACACGGCCTGAGTGTTTGGGGAGTTGTGAGCAGTGCAGCGTTGGGAACAGCTAGATGCCAAATCATGGGGGTGAATGTCTTCTTTTGTTAAAGCTGAGGAATGTGATAAGTTGAAGAAACTCAAGTATCTCCCTTCTTAAGCACCTTGGAGGTACAACATAGAGAAAGAAACAGCAGGGTCAATGCTCTGCGGGCCCTTTTGAAAATAAGGCTTCAAGGGAAACTTTATTTTCTTAATTGGGATTTAGAGAGTTACGGGCTGAATTCTCCCAGAGAAACAGTGTAGTTGCACATGTTCTCTTCATAGCACAATTGCCTTTGTGATGACAAGTGAGATTTTAAGAAAGAAACTTGGGGGTTGCCATTCTTTGGTAGGTGCTCGTCCTTCGGTAATATTCAGTGAATTAGTGACCCCGTTTGACCGCTAGTGTCAAGCTGACGTTTCTCTTGTATCATGACACAGATTGGCATGCAGCTGAAACCCTGTAGCCTTATCCATTGTGGTTATTGAGCTCTAGGAAGCATTCCAGCTCTCTTAGTATTGGCAGATCTGCACTACTATGACAAACGTACAAGAGGACGGCCTGTGTGTTTTGGGATTTGTGAGCAGTGCAGCATTGGGAACACCTATATGCCGAGTCATGGGCTGAAGGGCTTCTTTTGTTAAACCTCTAGAACTTGGTAAGTTGAAACAACTCAAGTATCTCCCATCTAAAGCACATTGGAGGTACAAAATAGAGAAAGAAAGAGCAGGATCAAGGCTCTGCGGGCCCTTCTGCAACTAAGGCTTGAAGGGAAACTTTATTTTCTTAATTGGGATTTAGATAATTACGGGCTCAATTATCCCAGACAAACAGTCTAGTTGCACCTGTTCTCTTCATAGCAAAATTGCCTTTGCGATGACAAGTGAGTTTCAAGGAAAGACACTTGGAGGTTGCAATTCTTTGGTAGGTGCTCATCTTTCGGTAATCTTCAGTGATTTGGCGAACCCGTTTAACCACTAGCGTCAAGCTAACGTTCCTCGTGTATCATGCCACAGGTTAGCATGCAGCAGAATCCATATAGCCTTATTAATATTGGTTCCTGAGGTCTAGGAAGCATTCCAGGTCTCTTAGTACTGGCGGGTCTGCACTAGTTCGGGAAACGTACAAGAACTACGGCCTGTGATTACGGGGAGTTCTGAGCAATGAACCAATGGGAACAGTTAGATCCCGAGTCGTGGGCAGTGAAGGGCTTCTGTTTTTAAACTCCTAGATTTTGGTATGTTGAAACAACTCAAGTATCTCCCTTCTAAAGCACCTTCGAGATGCAAAATAGAGAAGGAGACAGCAGGGTCAATGCTCTGCGGGCACTTTTGAAAATAAGGTTTGAAGGGATACTTTATTTTCCTCATTGGAATTTAGAGAGTTGTGGGATCAATTCTCACTATGAAGCATTGTCCTTCCACACGTTCCCTTCACGGCTCAATTGCCTTTGTGATGACAAGTGAGTTTCTAGGAAAGAAACTTGGAGGTTTCCATTCTTTGGTGGTGCTCATCCTTCGGTAATCTTCAGTGAATTGGCGAAACCGTTTGACCAATGGTGTCAAGGTAACGTTCCTCTTCTATCATGACACAGATTGGCATGCAGCTGAATCTCTGTAGCCTTGTCCATTGTGGTTCTTGAGCTCTAGGAAGCATTCCAGGTCTCTTAGTAGTGGCAGATCTGCAGTAGGTTGAGAAACGTACAAGTGGACGACCTGTGTGCTTTGTGAGTTGTGAGCAGTGCAGCGTTGGGAAAAGCTGGATGCGGAGTCATGGGGGTGAAGGTCTTCTTTTGTTAAACCTCTAGAATGTGGTAAGTTGAAGCAACTCAAGTATCTCCCTTCTAAAGCACCTTGGAGGTACAAAATAGAGAAAGAAACAGCAGGGTCAAGGCTCTGCAGGCCCTTTTGAAAATAAGGCTTGAAGGGAAACTTTATTTTCTTCATTGGGATTTAGAGAGTTACGGACTCAGTTCTCCCAGAGAAACAGTGTAGTTGCACATGTTTTCTTCATAGCACAATTGCCTTTGTAATGACAAGTGAGTGTCTGGGAAAGAAACTTGGAGGTTGCCATTCTTTGGTAGGTGCTCGTCGTTCGGTAATCTTCAGGGAATTGGCGATCCCGTTTGACCAATAGCGTCAAACTAACGTTCCTCTTATATCATGACACAGATTGGCATGCAGCTGAATCCCTGTAGACTTATCCAGTGTGGTTCTTGAGCTCTAGGAAGTGTTGCACGTCTCTTAGAAGTGGCAGATCTGCACTAGGATGAGAAACATACAAGAAGTCTGGCCTGTGTGTTTGGGGAGTTGTGAGCAGTGCAGCCTTGGGAACAGCTAGAGGCCAAGTCATGGGGTTGAAGGTCTTCTTTTGTTAAAGCTGAAGAATGTGGTAAGTTGAAGCAACTCAAGTATCTCCCTTCTAAAGCACCATGGAGGTATAACATAGAGAAAGAAACAGCAGGGTCAATGCTCTGCAGGCCCTTTTGAAAATAAGGCTTGAAGGGAAACTTTATTTTCTTCATTGGGATTTAGAGAGTTACGGGCTTAATTCTCCCAGACAAACAGTGTAGTTGCACATGTTCTCTTCATAGCACATTTGACTTTGTGATGACTAGTGACTGTCGAGGAAAGAAACTTGGAGGTTGCTATTCTATGGTAGGTGCTCGTCCTTCGGTAATCTTCAGTGAATTGGCGAACCCGTTTGACCACTGACGTCAAACTAACCTTCCTCTTGTATCATGACACAGATTGGCATGCAGCGTAATCCCTGTAGCCTTATCCAGTGTGGTTCTTGAGCTCTAGGAAGCATTGCAGGTCTCTTAGTAGTGGCAGATCTGCCGTAGGATGAGAAACGTAGAAGAAGGATGGCCTGTGTGTTGTGGGAATTGTGAGCAGTGCAGCCTTGGGAACAGCTAGATGCCGAGTCATGGGGGTGAAGGTCTTCTTTTGTTAAACCTCTAGAATGTGGTAAGTAGAACCAACTCAGCTATCTCCCATCTGAAGCACCTTGGTGATACAAAATAGAGAAATACACAACAGGGTCAATGCTCTGCGGTCCCTTTTGAAAATAAGGATCGAAGGGAAATTTTATTTTCTTCATTGGGATTTAGAGAGCTGCAGGCTCAATTCGCCCTGACAAACACTGTAGTTGCAAATGTTCTCTTCATAGCAAAATTGCCTTTGTGATGACAAGTGAATTCCTAGGAAAGAAACTTGGAGGTTGCCATTCTTTGGTAGGTGTTCGTCCTTCAGTAATCTTCAGTGAATTTGAAAACCCGTTTGACCACTAGCCTCAAGCTAACGTTCCTAGTGTATCATGCTACAGGTTAGCATGCAGCAGAATCCATATAGCCTTATTCAGATTGGTTCCTGAGCTCTAGGAAGCATTCCAGTTCTCTTAGTACTGGCGGGTCTGCACTAGGATGGGAAACGTACAGGAACAAGGCCTGTGAGATTGGGGACTTGTGAGCCATTCACCAATGGGAACAGTTAGATGCCGAGTCATGGGCATTGAAGGGCTTCTATTTTTAAACTCCTAGATTGTGGTAGGTTGAAACAACTCAAGTATCTCCCTTCTAAAGCACCTTGGAAATGCAAAATAGAGAAGGAAACATCAGAGTTAATGCTCTGTGGGCCCTTCTGAAAATAAGTCTTGTAGGGATACTTTATTTTCCTCATTGGGATTTCGAGAGTTGCAGGATCAATTCTGACTATGAAGCACTGTACTTCCACACGTTCCCTTCTTGGCACAATTGCCTTTGTGATGACAAGCGAATTTCTAGGAAAGAAACCTGGAAGTTGCCATTCTTTGGTAGTTGTTTATCCTTCGGTAAAATTTCAGTGAATTGGCGAACCCTTTTGACCACTAGCGTCAAGATAACGTTCCTCTTGTATCATGACGCAGATTGGCATGCAGCTAAATCCCTGTAGCCTTATCAAGTGTGTTTATTGAACTCTAGGAAGTATTCCGAGTCTCTTACTAGTGGCTTATCTGCACTAGGATGAGAAACGTACAAGAACACGGCCTGAGTGTTTGGGGAGTTGTGAGCAGTGCAGCGCTGGGAACAGCTAGATGCCAACTCATGGGGGTGAATGTCTTGTTTTGTTAAAGCTGAAGAATCTGATAAGTTGAAGAATCTCAAGTATCTCCCTTCTTAAGCACCTTGGAGGTACAACATAGAGAAAGAAACAGCAGGGTCAATGCTCTGCGGGCCCTTTTGAAAATAAGGCTTCAAGGGAAACTTTATTTTCTTAATTGGGATTTAGAGAGTTACGGGCTGAATTCTCCCAGAGAAACAGTGTAGTTGCACATGTTCTCTTCATAGCACAATTGCCTTTGTGATGACAAGTGAGATTTTAAGAAAGAAACTTGGGGGTTGCCATTTTTTGGTAGGTGCTCGTCCTTCGGTAATCTTCAGTGAATTAGCGATCCCATTTGACCACTAGTGTCAAGCTGACGTTTCTCTTGTATCATGACACAGATTGGCATGCAGCTGAAACCCTGTAGCCTTATCCATTGTGGTTATTGAGCTCTAGGAAGCATTCCAGCTCTCTTAGTATTGGCAGATCTGCACTACTATGAAAAACGTACAGGAGGGCGGCCTGTGTGTTTTGGGATTTGTGAGCAGTGCAGCATTGGGAACACCTATATGCCGAGTCATGGGGTGAAGGGCTTCTTTTGTTAAACCTCTAGAACTTGGTAAGTTGAAACAACTCAAGTATCTCCCATCTAAAGCACATTGGAGGTACAAAATAGAGAAAGAAACAGCAGGATCAAGGCTCTGCGGGCCCTTCTGCAAATAAGGCTTGAAGGCAAACTTTATTTTCTTAATTGGGATTTAGATAATTACGGGCTCAATTCTCCCAGACAAACAGTCTAGTTGCACCTGTTCTCTTCATAGCAAAATTGCCTTTGTGATGACGAGTTTCAAGGAAAGACACTTGGAGGTTGCAATTCTTTGGTAGGTGCTCATCTTTTGGTAATCTTCAGTGGATTGGCGAACCCGTTTGACCACTAGCGCCAAGCTAACCTTCCTCGTGTATCATGCCACAGGTTAGCATGCAGCAGAATCCATATAGCCTTATTAATATTGGTTCCTGAGGTCTAGGAAACATTCCAGTTCTCTTAGTACTGGCGGGTCTGCACTAGGATGGGAAACGTACAAGAACTACGGCCTGTGATTTCGGGGAGTTCTGAGCAATGAACCAATGGGAACAGTTAGATCCCGAGTCGTGGGCAGTGAAGGGCTTCTGTTTTTAAACTCCTAGATTGTGGTATGTTGTAACACCTCAAGTATCTCCCTTCTAAAGCACCTTCGAGATGCAAAATAGAGAAGGAGACAGCAGGGTCAATGCTCTGCGGGCACTTTTGAAAATAAGGTTTGAAGGGATACTTTATTTTCCTCATTGGAATTTAGAGAGTTGTGGGATCAATTCTCACTATGAAGCATTGTACTTCCACACGTTCCCTTCACGGCTCAATTGCCTTTGTGATGACAAGTGAGTTTCTAGTAAAGAAACTTGGAGGTTTCCATTCTTTGGTGGTGCTTATCCTTTGGTAATCTTCAGAGAATTGGCGAAACTGTTTGACCAATGGTGTCAAGGTAACGTTCCTCTTCTATCATGAAACAGATTGGCATGCAGATGAATCTCTGTAGCCTTGTCCATTGTGGTTCTTGAGCTCTAGGAAGCATTCCAGGTCTCTTAGTTGTGGCAGATCTGCAGTAGGTTGAGAAACGTACAAGTGGACGACCTGTGTGCTTTGTGAGTTGTGAGCAGTGCATCGTTGGGAAAAGCTGGATGCCGAGTCATGGGGTTGAAGGTCTTCTTTTGTTAAACCTCTAGAATGTGGTAAGTTGAAGCAACTCAGGTATCTCCCATCTGAAGCACCTTGGTGATACAAAATAGAGAAATAAACAACAGGGTCAATGCTCTGCGGTCCCTTTTGAAAATAAGGCTCGAAGGGAAACTTTATTTTCTTCATTGGGATTTAGAGAGCTGCAGGCTCAATTCTCCCTGACAAACACTGTAGTTGCAAATGTTCTCTTCACAGCAAAATTGCCTTTGTGATGACAAGTGAATTCCTAGGAAAGAAACTTGGAGGTTGCCATTCTTTGGTAGGTGCTCGTCCTTCAGTAATCTTCAGTGAATTTGAAAACCCGTTTGACCACTAGCCTCAAGCTAACGTTCCTCGTGTATCATGCTACAGGTTAGCATGCAGCAGAATCCATATAGCCTTATTCAGAATGGTTCCTGAGCTCTAAGAAGCATTCCAGTTCTCTTAGTACTGGCGGGTCTGCACTAGGATCGGAAACATACAAGAACTACGGCCCGTGATTTTGGGGACTTGTGAGCCATTCACAAATGGGAACAGTTAGATGCCGAGTCATGGACATTGAAGGGCTCCCATTTTAAACTCCTAGATTGTGGTAGGTTGAAACAACTCAAGTATCTCCCTTCTAAAGCACCTTGGAAATGCAAAATAGAGAAGCAAACAAAAGAGTTAATGCTCTGTGGGCCCTTCTGAAAATAAGTCTTGTAGGGATACTTTATTTTCCTCATTGGGATTTCGAGAGTTGCAGGATCAATTCTGACTATGAAGCACTGTACTTCCACACGTTCCCTTCTTGGCACAATTGCCTTTGTGATGACAAGCGAATTTCTAGGAAAGAAACCTGGAAGTTGCCATTCTTTGGTAGTTGTTTATCCTTCGGTAAAATTTCAGTGAATTGGCGAACCCTTTTGACCACTAGCGTCAAGATAACGTTCCTCTTGTATCATGACGCAGATTGGCATGCAGCTAAATCCCTGTAGCCTTATCAAGTGTGTTTATTGAACTCTAGGAAGTATTCCGAGTCTCTTACTAGTGGCTTATCTGCACTAGGATGAGAAACGTACAAGAACACGGCCTGAGTGTTTGGGGAGTTGTGAGCAGTGCAGCGCTGGGAACAGCTAGATGCCAACTCATGGGGGTGAATGTCTTGTTTTGTTAAAGCTGAAGAATCTGATAAGTTGAAGAATCTCAAGTATCTCCCTTCTTAAGCACCTTGGAGGTACAACATAGAGAAAGAAACAGCAGGGTCAATGCTCTGCGGGCCCTTTTGAAAATAAGGCTTCAAGGGAAACTTTATTTTCTTAATTGGGATTTAGAGAGTTACGGGCTGAATTCTCCCAGAGAAACAGTGTAGTTGCACATGTTCTCTTCATAGCACAATTGCCTTTGTGATGACAAGTGAGATTTTAAGAAAGAAACTTGGGGGTTGCCATTTTTTGGTAGGTGCTCGTCCTTCGGTAATCTTCAGTGAATTAGCGATCCCATTTGACCACTAGTGTCAAGCTGACGTTTCTCTTGTATCATGACACAGATTGGCATGCAGCTGAAACCCTGTAGCCTTATCCATTGTGGTTATTGAGCTCTAGGAAGCATTCCAGCTCTCTTAGTATTGGCAGATCTGCACTACTATGAAAAACGTACAGGAGGGCGGCCTGTGTGTTTTGGGATTTGTGAGCAGTGCAGCATTGGGAACACCTATATGCCGAGTCATGGGGTGAAGGGCTTCTTTTGTTAAACCTCTAGAACTTGGTAAGTTGAAACAACTCAAGTATCTCCCATCTAAAGCACATTGGAGGTACAAAATAGAGAAAGAAACAGCAGGATCAAGGCTCTGCGGGCCCTTCTGCAAATAAGGCTTGAAGGCAAACTTTATTTTCTTAATTGGGATTTAGATAATTACGGGCTCAATTCTCCCAGACAAACAGTCTAGTTGCACCTGTTCTCTTCATAGCAAAATTGCCTTTGTGATGACGAGTTTCAAGGAAAGACACTTGGAGGTTGCAATTCTTTGGTAGGTGCTCATCTTTTGGTAATCTTCAGTGGATTGGCGAACCCGTTTGACCACTAGCGCCAAGCTAACCTTCCTCGTGTATCATGCCACAGGTTAGCATGCAGCAGAATCCATATAGCCTTATTAATATTGGTTCCTGAGGTCTAGGAAACATTCCAGTTCTCTTAGTACTGGCGGGTCTGCACTAGGATGGGAAACGTACAAGAACTACGGCCTGTGATTTCGGGGAGTTCTGAGCAATGAACCAATGGGAACAGTTAGATCCCGAGTCGTGGGCAGTGAAGGGCTTCTGTTTTTAAACTCCTAGATTGTGGTATGTTGTAACACCTCAAGTATCTCCCTTCTAAAGCACCTTCGAGATGCAAAATAGAGAAGGAGACAGCAGGGTCAATGCTCTGCGGGCACTTTTGAAAATAAGGTTTGAAGGGATACTTTATTTTCCTCATTGGAATTTAGAGAGTTGTGGGATCAATTCTCACTATGAAGCATTGTACTTCCACACGTTCCCTTCACGGCTCAATTGCCTTTGTGATGACAAGTGAGTTTCTAGTAAAGAAACTTGGAGGTTTCCATTCTTTGGTGGTGCTTATCCTTTGGTAATCTTCAGAGAATTGGCGAAACTGTTTGACCAATGGTGTCAAGGTAACGTTCCTCTTCTATCATGAAACAGATTGGCATGCAGATGAATCTCTGTAGCCTTGTCCATTGTGGTTCTTGAGCTCTAGGAAGCATTCCAGGTCTCTTAGTTGTGGCAGATCTGCAGTAGGTTGAGAAACGTACAAGTGGACGACCTGTGTGCTTTGTGAGTTGTGAGCAGTGCATCGTTGGGAAAAGCTGGATGCCGAGTCATGGGGTTGAAGGTCTTCTTTTGTTAAACCTCTAGAATGTGGTAAGTTGAAGCAACTCAGGTATCTCCCATCTGAAGCACCTTGGTGATACAAAATAGAGAAATAAACAACAGGGTCAATGCTCTGCGGTCCCTTTTGAAAATAAGGCTCGAAGGGAAACTTTATTTTCTTCATTGGGATTTAGAGAGCTGCAGGCTCAATTCTCCCTGACAAACACTGTAGTTGCAAATGTTCTCTTCACAGCAAAATTGCCTTTGTGATGACAAGTGAATTCCTAGGAAAGAAACTTGGAGGTTGCCATTCTTTGGTAGGTGCTCGTCCTTCAGTAATCTTCAGTGAATTTGAAAACCCGTTTGACCACTAGCCTCAAGCTAACGTTCCTCGTGTATCATGCTACAGGTTAGCATGCAGCAGAATCCATATAGCCTTATTCAGAATGGTTCCTGAGCTCTAAGAAGCATTCCAGTTCTCTTAGTACTGGCGGGTCTGCACTAGGATCGGAAACATACAAGAACTACGGCCCGTGATTTTGGGGACTTGTGAGCCATTCACAAATGGGAACAGTTAGATGCCGAGTCATGGACATTGAAGGGCTCCCATTTTAAACTCCTAGATTGTGGTAGGTTGAAACAACTCAAGTATCTCCCTTCTAAAGCACCTTGGAAATGCAAAATAGAGAAGCAAACAAAAGAGTTAATGCTCTGTGGGCCCTTATGAAAATAAGTCTTGTAAGGATACTTTATTTTCCTCATTGGGATTTCGAGAGTTGCAGGATCAATTCTGACTATGAAGCACTGTACTTCCACACGTTCCCTTCTTGGCACAATTGCCTTTGTGATGACAAGCGAATTTCTAGGAAAGAAACCTGGAGGTTGCCATTCTTTGGTAGTTGCTTATCCTTCGGTAATCTTCAGTGAATTGGCGAACCCTTTTGACCACTAGCGTCAAGATAACGTTCCTCTTGTATCATGACGCAGATTGGTATGCAGCTAAATCCCTGTAGCCTTATCAAGTGTGTTTATTGAACTCTAGGAAGCATTCCAAGTCTCTTACTAGTGGCATATCTGCACTAGGATGAGAAACGTACAAGAACACGGCCTGAGTGTTTGGGGAGTTGTGAGCAGTGCAGCGTTGGGAACAGCTAGATGCCAAATCATGGGGGTGAATGTCTTCTTTTGTTAAAGCTGAGGAATGTGATAAGTTGAAGAAACTCAAGTATCTCCCTTCTTAAGCACCTTGGAGGTACAACATAGAGAAAGAAACAGCAGGGTCAATGCTCTGCGGGCCCTTTTGAAAATAAGGCTTCAAGGGAAACTTTATTTTCTTAATTGGGATTTAGAGAGTTACGGGCTGAATTCTCCCAGAGAAACAGTGTAGTTGCACATGTTCTCTTCATAGCACAATTGCCTTTGTGATGACAAGTGAGATTTTAAGAAAGAAACTTGGGGGTTGCCATTCTTTGGTAGGTGCTCGTCCTTCGGTAATATTCAGTGAATTAGTGACCCCGTTTGACCGCTAGTGTCAAGCTGACGTTTCTCTTGTATCATGACACAGATTGGCATGCAGCTGAAACCCTGTAGCCTTATCCATTGTGGTTATTGAGCTCTAGGAAGCATTCCAGCTCTCTTAGTATTGGCAGATCTGCACTACTATGACAAACGTACAAGAGGACGGCCTGTGTGTTTTGGGATTTGTGAGCAGTGCAGCATTGGGAACACCTATATGCCGAGTCATGGGCTGAAGGGCTTCTTTTGTTAAACCTCTAGAACTTGGTAAGTTGAAACAACTCAAGTATCTCCCATCTAAAGCACATTGGAGGTACAAAATAGAGAAAGAAAGAGCAGGATCAAGGCTCTGCGGGCCCTTCTGCAAATAAGGCTTGAAGGGAAACTTTATTTTCTTAATTGGGATTTAGATAATTACGGGCTCAATTCTCCCAGACAAACAGTCTAGTTGCACCTGTTCTCTTCATAGCAAAATTGCCTTTGCGATGACAAGTGAGTTTCAAGGAAAGACACTTGGAGGTTGCAATTCTTTGGTAGGTGCTCATCTTTCGGTAATCTTCAGTGATTTGGCGAACCCGTTTAACCACTAGCGTCAAGCTAACGTTCCTCGTGTATCATGCCACAGGTTAGCATGCAGCAGAATCCATATAGCCTTATTAATATTGGTTCCTGAGGTCTAGGAAGCATTCCAGGTCTCTTAGTACTGGCGGGTCTGCACTAGTTCGGGAAACGTACAAGAACTACGGCCTGTGATTACGGGGAGTTCTGAGCAATGAACCAATGGGAACAGTTAGATCCCGAGTCGTGGGCAGTGAAGGGCTTCTGTTTTTAAACTCCTAGATTGTGGTATGTTGAAACAACTCAAGTATCTCCCTTCTAAAGCACCTTCGAGATGCAAAATAGAGAAGGAGACAGCAGGGTCAATGCTCTGCGGGCACTTTTGAAAATAAGGTTTGAAGGGATACTTTATTTTCCTCATTGGAATTTAGAGAGTTGTGGGATCAATTCTCACTATGAAGCATTGTCCTTCCACACGTTCCCTTCACGGCTCAATTGCCTTTGTGATGACAAGTGAGTTTCTAGGAAAGAAACTTGGAGGTTTCCATTCTTTGGTGGTGCTCATCCTTCGGTAATCTTCAGTGAATTGGCGAAACCGTTTGACCAATGGTGTCAAGGTAACGTTCCTCTTCTATCATGACACAGATTGGCATGCAGCTGAATCTCTGTAGCCTTGTCCATTGTGGTTCTTGAGCTCTAGGAAGCATTCCAGGTCTCTTAGTAGTGGCAGATCTGCAGTAGGTTGAGAAACGTACAAGTGGACGACCTGTGTGCTTTGTGAGTTGTGAGCAGTGCAGCGTTGGGAAAAGCTGGATGCGGAGTCATGGGGGTGAAGGTCTTCTTTTGTTAAACCTCTAGAATGTGGTAAGTTGAAGCAACTCAAGTATCTCCCTTCTAAAGCACCTTGGAGGTACAAAATAGAGAAAGAAACAGCAGGGTCAAGGCTCTGCAGGCCCTTTTGAAAATAAGGCTTGAAGGGAAACTTTATTTTCTTCATTGGGATTTAGAGAGTTACGGACTCAGTTCTCCCAGAGAAACAGTGTAGTTGCACATGTTTTCTTCATAGCACAATTGCCTTTGTAATGACAAGTGAGTGTCTGGGAAAGAAACTTGGAGGTTGCCATTCTTTGGTAGGTGCTCGTCGTTCGGTAATCTTCAGGGAATTGGCGATCCCGTTTGACCAATAGCGTCAAACTAACGTTCCTCTTATATCATGACACAGATTGGCATGCAGCTGAATCCCTGTAGACTTATCCAGTGTGGTTCTTGAGCTCTAGGAAGTGTTGCACGTCTCTTAGAAGTGGCAGATCTGCACTAGGATGAGAAACATACAAGAAGTCTGGCCTGTGTGTTTGGGGAGTTGTGAGCAGTGCAGCCTTGGGAACAGCTAGAGGCCAAGTCATGGGGTTGAAGGTCTTCTTTTGTTAAAGCTGAAGAATGTGGTAAGTTGAAGCAACTCAAGTATCTCCCTTCTAAAGCACCATGGAGGTATAACATAGAGAAAGAAACAGCAGGGTCAATGCTCTGCAGGCCCTTTTGAAAATAAGGCTTGAAGGGAAACTTTATTTTCTTCATTGGGATTTAGAGAGTTACGGGCTTAATTCTCCCAGACAAACAGTGTAGTTGCACATGTTCTCTTCATAGCACATTTGACTTTGTGATGACTAGTGACTGTCGAGGAAAGAAACTTGGAGGTTGCTATTCTATGGTAGGTGCTCGTCCTTCGGTAATCTTCAGTGAATTGGCGAACCCGTTTGACCACTGACGTCAAACTAACCTTCCTCTTGTATCATGACACAGATTGGCATGCAGCGTAATCCCTGTAGCCTTATCCAGTGTGGTTCTTGAGCTCTAGGAAGCATTGCAGGTCTCTTAGTAGTGGCAGATCTGCCGTAGGATGAGAAACGTAGAAGAAGGATGGCCTGTGTGTTGTGGGAATTGTGAGCAGTGCAGCCTTGGGAACAGCTAGATGCCGAGTCATGGGGGTGAAGGTCTTCTTTTGTTAAACCTCTAGAATGTGGTAAGTAGAACCAACTCAGCTATCTCCCATCTGAAGCACCTTGGTGATACAAAATAGAGAAATACACAACAGGGTCAATGCTCTGCGGTCCCTTTTGAAAATAAGGATCGAAGGGAAATTTTATTTTCTTCATTGGGATTTAGAGAGCTGCAGGCTCAATTCGCCCTGACAAACACTGTAGTTGCAAATGTTCTCTTCATAGCAAAATTGCCTTTGTGATGACAAGTGAATTCCTAGGAAAGAAACTTGGAGGTTGCCATTCTTTGGTAGGTGTTCGTCCTTCAGTAATCTTCAGTGAATTTGAAAACCCGTTTGACCACTAGCCTCAAGCTAACGTTCCTAGTGTATCATGCTACAGGTTAGCATGCAGCAGAATCCATATAGCCTTATTCAGATTGGTTCCTGAGCTCTAGGAAGCATTCCAGTTCTCTTAGTACTGGCGGGTCTGCACTAGGATGGGAAACGTACAGGAACAAGGCCTGTGAGATTGGGGACTTGTGAGCCATTCACCAATGGGAACAGTTAGATGCCGAGTCATGGGCATTGAAGGGCTTCTATTTTTAAACTCCTAGATTGTGGTAGGTTGAAACAACTCAAGTATCTCCCTTCTAAAGCACCTTGGAAATGCAAAATAGAGAAGGAAACATCAGAGTTAATGCTCTGTGGGCCCTTCTGAAAATAAGTCTTGTAGGGATACTTTATTTTCCTCATTGGGATTTCGAGAGTTGCAGGATCAATTCTGACTATGAAGCACTGTACTTCCACACGTTCCCTTCTTGGCACAATTGCCTTTGTGATGACAAGCGAATTTCTAGGAAAGAAACCTGGAAGTTGCCATTCTTTGGTAGTTGTTTATCCTTCGGTAAAATTTCAGTGAATTGGCGAACCCTTTTGACCACTAGCGTCAAGATAACGTTCCTCTTGTATCATGACGCAGATTGGCATGCAGCTAAATCCCTGTAGCCTTATCAAGTGTGTTTATTGAACTCTAGGAAGTATTCCGAGTCTCTTACTAGTGGCTTATCTGCACTAGGATGAGAAACGTACAAGAACACGGCCTGAGTGTTTGGGGAGTTGTGAGCAGTGCAGCGCTGGGAACAGCTAGATGCCAACTCATGGGGGTGAATGTCTTGTTTTGTTAAAGCTGAAGAATCTGATAAGTTGAAGAATCTCAAGTATCTCCCTTCTTAAGCACCTTGGAGGTACAACATAGAGAAAGAAACAGCAGGGTCAATGCTCTGCGGGCCCTTTTGAAAATAAGGCTTCAAGGGAAACTTTATTTTCTTAATTGGGATTTAGAGAGTTACGGGCTGAATTCTCCCAGAGAAACAGTGTAGTTGCACATGTTCTCTTCATAGCACAATTGCCTTTGTGATGACAAGTGAGATTTTAAGAAAGAAACTTGGGGGTTGCCATTTTTTGGTAGGTGCTCGTCCTTCGGTAATCTTCAGTGAATTAGCGATCCCATTTGACCACTAGTGTCAAGCTGACGTTTCTCTTGTATCATGACACAGATTGGCATGCAGCTGAAACCCTGTAGCCTTATCCATTGTGGTTATTGAGCTCTAGGAAGCATTCCAGCTCTCTTAGTATTGGCAGATCTGCACTACTATGAAAAACGTACAGGAGGGCGGCCTGTGTGTTTTGGGATTTGTGAGCAGTGCAGCATTGGGAACACCTATATGCCGAGTCATGGGGTGAAGGGCTTCTTTTGTTAAACCTCTAGAACTTGGTAAGTTGAAACAACTCAAGTATCTCCCATCTAAAGCACATTGGAGGTACAAAATAGAGAAAGAAACAGCAGGATCAAGGCTCTGCGGGCCCTTCTGCAAATAAGGCTTGAAGGCAAACTTTATTTTCTTAATTGGGATTTAGATAATTACGGGCTCAATTCTCCCAGACAAACAGTCTAGTTGCACCTGTTCTCTTCATAGCAAAATTGCCTTTGTGATGACGAGTTTCAAGGAAAGACACTTGGAGGTTGCAATTCTTTGGTAGGTGCTCATCTTTTGGTAATCTTCAGTGGATTGGCGAACCCGTTTGACCACTAGCGCCAAGCTAACCTTCCTCGTGTATCATGCCACAGGTTAGCATGCAGCAGAATCCATATAGCCTTATTAATATTGGTTCCTGAGGTCTAGGAAACATTCCAGTTCTCTTAGTACTGGCGGGTCTGCACTAGGATGGGAAACGTACAAGAACTACGGCCTGTGATTTCGGGGAGTTCTGAGCAATGAACCAATGGGAACAGTTAGATCCCGAGTCGTGGGCAGTGAAGGGCTTCTGTTTTTAAACTCCTAGATTGTGGTATGTTGTAACACCTCAAGTATCTCCCTTCTAAAGCACCTTCGAGATGCAAAATAGAGAAGGAGACAGCAGGGTCAATGCTCTGCGGGCACTTTTGAAAATAAGGTTTGAAGGGATACTTTATTTTCCTCATTGGAATTTAGAGAGTTGTGGGATCAATTCTCACTATGAAGCATTGTACTTCCACACGTTCCCTTCACGGCTCAATTGCCTTTGTGATGACAAGTGAGTTTCTAGGAAAGAAACTTGGAGGTTTCCATTCTTTGGTGGTGCTTATCCTTTGGTAATCTTCAGAGAATTGGCGAAACTGTTTGACCAATGGTGTCAAGGTAACGTTCCTCTTCTATCATGAAACAGATTGGCATGCAGATGAATCTCTGTAGCCTTGTCCATTGTGGTTCTTGAGCTCTAGGAAGCATTCCAGGTCTCTTAGTTGTGGCAGATCTGCAGTAGGTTGAGAAACGTACAAGTGGACGACCTGTGTGCTTTGTGAGTTGTGAGCAGTGCATCGTTGGGAAAAGCTGGATGCCGAGTCATGGGGTTGAAGGTCTTCTTTTGTTAAACCTCTAGAATGTGGTAAGTTGAAGCAACTCAGGTATCTCCCATCTGAAGCACCTTGGTGATACAAAATAGAGAAATAAACAACAGGGTCAATGCTCTGCGGTCCCTTTTGAAAATAAGGCTCGAAGGGAAACTTTATTTTCTTCATTGGGATTTAGAGAGCTGCAGGCTCAATTCTCCCTGACAAACACTGTAGTTGCAAATGTTCTCTTCACAGCAAAATTGCCTTTGTGATGACAAGTGAATTCCTAGGAAAGAAACTTGGAGGTTGCCATTCTTTGGTAGGTGCTCGTCCTTCAGTAATCTTCAGTGAATTTGAAAACCCGTTTGACCACTAGCCTCAAGCTAACGTTCCTCGTGTATCATGCTACAGGTTAGCATGCAGCAGAATCCATATAGCCTTATTCAGAATGGTTCCTGAGCTCTAAGAAGCATTCCAGTTCTCTTAGTACTGGCGGGTCTGCACTAGGATCGGAAACATACAAGAACTACGGCCCGTGATTTTGGGGACTTGTGAGCCATTCACCAATGGGAACAGTTAGATGCCGAGTCATGGACATTGAAGGGCTCCCATTTTAAACTCCTAGATTGTGGTAGGTTGAAACAACTCAAGTATCTCCCTTCTAAAGCACCTTGGAAATGCAAAATAGAGAAGCAAACAAAAGAGTTAATGCTCTGTGGGCCCTTATGAAAATAAGTCTTGTAAGGATACTTTATTTTCCTCATTGGGATTTCGAGAGTTGCAGGATCAATTCTGACTATGAAGCACTGTACTTCCACACGTTCCCTTCTTGGCACAATTGCCTTTGTGATGACAAGCGAATTTCTAGGAAAGAAACCTGGAGGTTGCCATTCTTTGGTAGTTGCTTATCCTTCGGTAATCTTCAGTGAATTGGCGAACCCTTTTGACCACTAGCGTCAAGATAACGTTCCTCTTGTATCATGACGCAGATTGGTATGCAGCTAAATCCCTGTAGCCTTATCAAGTGTGTTTATTGAACTCTAGGAAGCATTCCAAGTCTCTTACTAGTGGCATATCTGCACTAGGATGAGAAACGTACAAGAACACGGCCTGAGTGTTTGGGGAGTTGTGAGCAGTGCAGCGTTGGGAACAGCTAGATGCCAAATCATGGGGGTGAATGTCTTCTTTTGTTAAAGCTGAGGAATGTGATAAGTTGAAGAAACTCAAGTATCTCCCTTCTTAAGCACCTTGGAGGTACAACATAGAGAAAGAAACAGCAGGGTCAATGCTCTGCGGGCCCTTTTGAAAATAAGGCTTCAAGGGAAACTTTATTTTCTTAATTGGGATTTAGAGAGTTACGGGCTGAATTCTCCCAGAGAAACAGTGTAGTTGCACATCTTCTCTTCATAGCACAATTGCCTTTGTGATGACAAGTGAGATTTTAAGAAAGAAACTTGGGGGTTGCCATTCTTTGGTAGGTGCTCGTCCTTCGGTAATATTCAGTGAATTAGTGACCCCGTTTGACCGCTAGTGTCAAGCTGACGTTTCTCTTGTATCATGACACAGATTGGCATGCAGCTGAAACCCTGTAGCCTTATCCATTGTGGTTATTGAGCTCTAGGAAGCATTCCAGCTCTCTTAGTATTGGCAGATCTGCACTACTATGACAAACGTACAAGAGGACGGCCTGTGTGTTTTGGGATTTGTGAGCAGTGCAGCATTGGGAACACCTATATGCCGAGTCATGGGCTGAAGGGCTTCTTTTGTTAAACCTCTAGAACTTGGTAAGTTGAAACAACTCAAGTATCTCCCATCTAAAGCACATTGGAGGTACAAAATAGAGAAAGAAAGAGCAGGATCAAGGCTCTGCGGGCCCTTCTGCAAATAAGGCTTGAAGGGAAACTTTATTTTCTTAATTGGGATTTAGATAATTACGGGCTCAATTCTCCCAGACAAACAGTCTAGTTGCACCTGTTCTCTTCATAGCAAAATTGCCTTTGTGATGACAAGTGAGTTTCAAGGAAAGACACTTGGAGGTTGCAATTCTTTGGTAGGTGCTCATCTTTCGGTAATCTTCAGTGATTTGGCGAACCCGTTTAACCACTAGCGTCAAGCTAACGTTCCTCGTGTATCATGCCACAGGTTAGCATGCAGCAGAATCCATATAGCCTTATTAATATTGGTTCCTGAGGTCTAGGAAGCATTCCAGGTCTCTTAGTACTGGCGGGTCTGCACTAGTTCGGGAAACGTACAAGAACTACGGCCTGTGATTACGGGGAGTTCTGAGCAATGAACCAATGGGAACAGTTAGATCCCGAGTCGTGGGCAGTGAAGGGCTTCTGTTTTTAAACTCCTAGATTGTGGTATGTTGAAACAACTCAAGTATCTCCCTTCTAAAGCACCTTCGAGATGCAAAATAGAGAAGGAGACAGCAGGGTCAATGCTCTGCGGGCACTTTTGAAAATAAGGTTTGAAGGGATACTTTATTTTCCTCATTGGAATTTAGAGAGTTGTGGGATCAATTCTCACTATGAAGCATTGTCCTTCCACACGTTCCCTTCACGGCTCAATTGCCTTTGTGATGACAAGTGAGTTTCTAGGAAAGAAACTTGGAGGTTTCCATTCTTTGGTGGTGCTCATCCTTCGGTAATCTTCAGTGAATTGGCGAAACCGTTTGACCAATGGTGTCAAGGTAACGTTCCTCTTCTATCATGACACAGATTGGCATGCAGCTGAATCTCTGTAGCCTTGTCCATTGTGGTTCTTGAGCTCTAGGAAGCATTCCAGGTCTCTTAGTAGTGGCAGATCTGCAGTAGGTTGAGAAACGTACAAGTGGACGACCTGTGTGCTTTGTGAGTTGTGAGCAGTGCAGCGTTGGGAAAAGCTGGATGCGGAGTCATGGGGGTGAAGGTCTTCTTTTGTTAAACCTCTAGAATGTGGTAAGTTGAAGCAACTCAAGTATCTCCCTTCTAAAGCACCTTGGAGGTACAAAATAGAGAAAGAAACAGCAGGGTCAAGGCTCTGCAGGCCCTTTTGAAAATAAGGCTTGAAGGGAAACTTTATTTTCTTCATTGGGATTTAGAGAGTTACGGACTCAGTTCTCCCAGAGAAACAGTGTAGTTGCACATGTTTTCTTCATAGCACAATTGCCTTTGTAATGACAAGTGAGTGTCTGGGAAAGAAACTTGGAGGTTGCCATTCTTTGGTAGGTGCTCGTCGTTCGGTAATCTTCAGGGAATTGGCGATCCCGTTTGACCAATAGCGTCAAACTAACGTTCCTCTTATATCATGACACAGATTGGCATGCAGCTGAATCCCTGTAGACTTATCCAGTGTGGTTCTTGAGCTCTAGGAAGTGTTGCACGTCTCTTAGAAGTGGCAGATCTGCACTAGGATGAGAAACATACAAGAAGTCTGGCCTGTGTGTTTGGGGAGTTGTGAGCAGTGCAGCCTTGGGAACAGCTAGAGGCCAAGTCATGGGGTTGAAGGTCTTCTTTTGTTAAAGCTGAAGAATGTGGTAAGTTGAAGCAACTCAAGTATCTCCCTTCTAAAGCACCATGGAGGTATAACATAGAGAAAGAAACAGCAGGGTCAATGCTCTGCAGGCCCTTTTGAAAATAAGGCTTGAAGGGAAACTTTATTTTCTTCATTGGGATTTAGAGAGTTACGGGCTTAATTCTCCCAGACAAACAGTGTAGTTGCACATGTTCTCTTCATAGCACATTTGACTTTGTGATGACTAGTGACTGTCGAGGAAAGAAACTTGGAGGTTGCTATTCTATGGTAGGTGCTCGTCCTTCGGTAATCTTCAGTGAATTGGCGAACCCGTTTGACCACTGACGTCAAACTAACCTTCCTCTTGTATCATGACACAGATTGGCATGCAGCGTAATCCCTGTAGCCTTATCCAGTGTGGTTCTTGAGCTCTAGGAAGCATTGCAGGTCTCTTAGTAGTGGCAGATCTGCCGTAGGATGAGAAACGTAGAAGAAGGATGGCCTGTGTGTTGTGGGAATTGTGAGCAGTGCAGCCTTGGGAACAGCTAGATGCCGAGTCATGGGGGTGAAGGTCTTCTTTTGTTAAACCTCTAGAATGTGGTAAGTTGAAGCAACTCAGCTATCTCCCATCTGAAGCACCTTGGTGATACAAAATAGAGAAATACACAACAGGGTCAATGCTCTGCGGTCCCTTTTGAAAATAAGGCTCGAAGGGAAACTTTATTTTCTTCATTGGGATTTAGAGAGCTGCAGGCTCAATTCGCCCTGACAAACACTGTAGTTGCAAATGTTCTCTTCATAACAAAATTGCCTTTGTGATGACAAGTGAATTCCTAGGAAAGAAACTTGGAGGTTGCCATTCTTTGGTAGGTGTTCGTCCTTCAGTAATCTTCAGTGAATTTGAAAACCCGTTTGACCACTAGCCTCAAGCTAACGTTCCTAGTGTATCATGCTACAGGTTAGCATGCAGCAGAATCCATATAGCCTTATTCAGATTGGTTCCTGAGCTCTAGGAAGCATTCCAGTTCTCTTAGTACTGGCGGGTCTGCACTAGGATGGGAAACGTACAGGAACAAGGCCTGTGAGATTGGGGACTTGTGAGCCATTCACCAATGGGAACAGTTAGATGCCGAGTCATGGGCATTGAAGGGCTTCTATTTTTAAACTCCTAGATTGTGGTAGGTTGAAACAACTCAAGTATCTCCCTTCTAAAGCACCTTGGAAATGCAAAATAGAGAAGGAAACATCAGAGTTAATGCTCTGTGGGCCCTTCTGAAAATAAGTCTTGTAGGGATACTTTATTTTCCTCATTGGGATTTCGAGAGTTGCAGGATCAATTCTGACTATGAAGCACTGTACTTCCACACGTTCCCTTCTTGGCACAATTGCCTTTGTGATGACAAGCGAATTTCTAGGAAAGAAACCTGGAAGTTGCCATTCTTTGGTAGTTGTTTATCCTTCGGTAAAATTTCAGTGAATTGGCGAACCCTTTTGACCACTAGCGTCAAGATAACGTTCCTCTTGTATCATGACGCAGATTGGCATGCAGCTAAATCCCTGTAGCCTTATCAAGTGTGTTTATTGAACTCTAGGAAGTATTCCGAGTCTCTTACTAGTGGCTTATCTGCACTAGGATGAGAAACGTACAAGAACACGGCCTGAGTGTTTGGGGAGTTGTGAGCAGTGCAGCGCTGGGAACAGCTAGATGCCAACTCATGGGGGTGAATGTCTTCTTTTGTTAAAGCTGAAGAATGTGATAAGTTGAAGAATCTCAAGTATCTCCCTTCTTAAGCACCTTGGAGGTACAACATAGAGAAAGAAACAGCAGGGTCAATGCTCTGCGGGCCCTTTTGAAAATAAGGCTTGAAGGGAAACTTTATTTTCTTAATTGGGATTTAGAGAGTTACGGGCTGAATTCTCCCAGAGAAACAGTGTAGTTGCACATGTTCTCTTCATAGCACAATTGCCTTTGTGATGACAAGTGAGATTTTAAGAAAGAAACTTGGGGGTTGCCATTTTTTGGTAGGTGCTCGTCCTTCGGTAATCTTCAGTGAATTAGCGACCCCATTTGACCACTAGTGTCAAGCTGACGTTTCTCTTGTATCATGACACAGATTGGCATGCAGCTGAAACCCTGTAGCCTTATCCATTGTGGTTATTGAGCTCTAGGAAGCATTCCAGCTCTCTTAGTATTGGCAGATCTGCACTACTATGAAAAACGTACAGGAGGGCGGCCTGTGTGTTTTGGGATTTGTGAGCAGTGCAGCATTGGGAACACCTATATGCCGAGTCATGGGGTGAAGGGCTTCTTTTGTTAAACCTCTAGAACTTGGTAAGTTGAAACAACTCAAGTATCTCCCATCTAAAGCACATTGGAGGTACAAAATAGAGAAAGAAACAGCAGGATCAAGACTCTGCGGGCCCTTCTGCAAATAAGGCTTGAAGGCAAACTTTATTTTCTTAATTGGGATTTAGATAATTACGGGCTCAATTCTCCCAGACAAACAGTCTAGTTGCACCTGTTCTCTTCATAGCAAAATTGCCTTTGTGATGACGAGTTTCAAGGAAAGACACTTGGAGGTTGCAATTCTTTGGTAGGTGCTCATCTTTCGGTAATCTTCAGTGAATTGGCGAACCCGTTTGACCACTAGCGCCAAGCTAAACTTCCTCGTGTATCATGCCACAGGTTAGCATGCAGCAGAATCCATATAGCCTTATTAATATTGGTTCCTGAGGTCTAGGAAGCATTCCAGTTCTCTTAGTACTGGCGGGTCTGCACTAGGATGAGAAACGTACAAGAACTACGGCCTGTGATTTCGGGGAGTTCTGAGCAATGAACCAATGGGAACAGTTAGATCCCGAGTCGTGGGCAGTGAAGGGCTTCTGTTTTTAAACTCCTAGATTGTGGTATGTTGAAACACCTCAAGTATCTCCCTTCTAAAGCACCTTCGAGATGCAAAATAGAGAAGGAGACAGCAGGGTCAATGCTCTGCGGGCACTTTTGAAAATAAGGTTTGAAGGGATACTTTATTTTCCTCATTGGAATTTAGAGAGTTGTGGGATCAATTCTCACTATGAAGCATTGTACTTCCACACGTTCCCTTCACGGCTCAATTGCCTTTGTGATGACAAGTGAGTTTCTAGTAAAGAAACTTGGAGGTTTCCATTCTTTGGTGGTGCTCATCCTTTGGTAATCTTCAGAGAATTGGCGAAACCGTTTGACCAATGGTGTCAAGGTAACGTTCCTCTTCTATCATGAAACAGATTGGCATGCAGCTGAATCTCTGTAGCCTTGTCCATTGTGGTTCTTGAGCTCTAGGAAGCATTCCAGGTCTCTTAGTTGTGGCAGATCTGCAGTAGGTTGAGAAACGTACAAGTGGACGACCTGTGTGCTTTGTGAGTTGTGAGCAGTGCATCGTTGGGAAAAGCTGGATGCCGAGTCATGGGGTTGAAGGTCTTCTTTTGTTAAACCTCTAGAATGTGGTAAGTTGAAGCAACTCAGGTATCTCCCATCTGAAGCACCTTGGTGATACAAAATAGAGAAAGAAACAGCAGGGTCAAGGCTCTGCGGGCCCTTTTGAAAATAAGGCTTGAAGGGAAACTTTATTTTCTTCATTGGGATTTAGAGAGTTACGGACTCAGTTCTCCCAGAGAAACAGTGTAGTTGCACATGTTTTCTTCATAGCACAATTGCCTTTGTAATGACAAGTGAGTGTCTGGGAAAGAAACTTGGAGGTTGCCATTCTTTGGTAGGTGCTCGTCGTTCGGTAATCTTCAGGGAATTGGCGATCCCGTTTGACCACTAGCGTCAAACTAACGTTCCTCTTATATCATGACACAGATTGGCATGCAGCTGAATCCCTGTAGACTTATCCAATGTGATTCTTGATCTCTAGGAAGTGTTGCACGTCTCTTAGAAGTGGCAGATCTGCACTAGGATGAGAAACATACAAGAAGTCTGGCCTGTGTGTTTGGGGAGTTGTGAGCAGTGCAGCCTTGGGAACAGCTAGAGGCCAAGTCATGGGGTTGAAGGTCTTCTTTTGTTAAAGCTGAAGAATGTGGTAAGTTGAAGCAACTCAAGTATCTCCCTTCTAAAGCACCATGGAGGTATAACATAGAGAAAGAAACAGCAGGGTCAATGCTCTGCGGGCCCTTTTGAAAATAAGGCTTGAAGGGAAACTTTATTTTCTTAATTGGGATTTAGAGAGTTACGGGCTTAATTCTCCCAGACAAACAGTGTTGTTGCACATGTTCTCTTCATAGCACATTTGACTTTGTGATGACTAGTGACTGTCGAGGAAAGAAACTTGGAGGTTGCTATTCTATGGTAGGTGCTCGTCCTTCGGTAATCTTCAGTGAATTGGCGAACCCGTTTGACCACTGGCGTCAAACTAACCTTCCTCTTGTATCATGACACAGATTGGCATGCAGCGTAATCCCTGTAGCCTTATCCAGTGTGGTTCTTGAGCTCTAGGAAGCATTGCAGGTCTCTTAGTAGTGGCAGATCTGCCGTAGGATGAGAAACGTAGAAGAAGGATTGCCTGTGTTGTGGGAATTGTGAGCAGTGCAGCCTTGGGAACAGCTAGATGCCGAGTCATGGGGGTGAAGGTCTTCTTTTGTTAAACCTCTAGAATGTGGTAAGTTGAAGCAACTCAGCTATCTCCCATCTGAAGCACCTTGGTGATACAAAATAGAGAAATAAACAACAGGGTCAATGCTCTGCGGTCCCTTTTGAAAATAAGGATCGAAGGGAAATTTTATTTTCTTCATTGGGATTTAGAGAGCTGCAGGCTCAATTCGCCCTGACAAACACTGTAGTTGCAAATGTTCTCTTCATAGCAAAATTGCCTTTGTGATGACAAGTGAATTCCTAGGAAAGAAACTTGGAGGTTGCCATTCTTTGGTAGGTGTTCGTCCTTCAGTAATCTTCAGTGAATTTGAAAACCCGTTTGACCACTAGCCTCAAGCTAACGTTCCTAGTGTATCATGCTACAGGTTAGCATGCAGCAGAATCCATATAGCCTTATTCAGATTGGTTCCTGAGCTCTAGGAAGCATTCCAGTTCTCTTAGTACTGGCGGGTCTGCACTAGGATGGGAAACGTACAGGAACAAGGCCTGTGAGATTGGGGACTTGTGAGCCATTCACCAATGGGAACAGTTAGATGCCGAGTCATGGGCATTGAAGGGCTTCTATTTTTAAACTCCTAGATTGTGGTAGGTTGAAACAACTCAAGTATCTCCCTTCTAAAGCACCTTGGAAATGTAAAATAGAGAAGGAAACATCAGAGTTAATGCTCTGTGGGCCCTTCTGAAAATAAGTCTTGTAGGGATACTTTATTTTCCTCATTGGGATTTCGAGAGTTGCAGGATCAATTCTGACTATGAAGCACTGTACTTCCACACGTTCCCTTCTTGGCACAATTGCCTTTGTGATGACAAGCGAATTTCTAGAAAGGAAACCTGGAGGTTGCCATTCTTTGGTAGTTGCTTATCCTCCGGTAATCTTCACTGAATTGGCGAAACCTTTTGACCACTAGCGTCAAGATAACGTTCCTCTTGTATCATGACGCAGATTGGCATGCAGCTAAATCCCTGTAGCCTTATCAAGTGTGTTTATTGAACTCTAGGAAGTATTCCGAATCTCTTACTGGTGGCTTATCTGCACTAGGATGAGAAACGTACAAGAACACGGCCTGAGTGTTTGGGGAGTTGTGAGCAGTGCAGCGTTGGGAACAGCTAGATGCCAAATCATGGGGGTGAATGTCTTCTTTTGTTAAAGCTGAAGAATGTGATAAGTTGAAGAAACTCAAGTATCTCCCTTCTTAAGCACCTTGGAGGTATAACATAGAGAAAGAAACAGCAGGGTCAATGCTCTGCGGGCCCTTTTGAAAATAAGGCTTCAAGGGAAACTTTATTTTCTTAATTGGGATTTAGAGAGTTACGGGCTGAATTCTCCCAGACAAACAGTGTAGTTGCACATGTTCTCTTCATAGCACAATTGACTTTGTGATGACTAGTGACTGTCGAGGAAAGAAACTTGGAGGTTGCTATTCTTTGGTAGGTGCTCGTCCTTCGGTAATCTTCAGTGAATTTGAAAACCCGTTTGACCACTAGCCTCAAGCTAACGTTCCTAGTGCATCATGCTACAGGTTAGCATGCAGCAGAATCCATATAGCCTTATTCAGAATGGTTCCTGAGCTCTAAGAAGCATTCCAGTTCTCTTAGTACTGGCGGGTCTGCACTAGGATCGGAAACATACAAGAACTACGGCCCGTGATTTTGGGGACTTGTGAGCCATTCACCAATGGGAACAGTTAGATGCCGAGTCATGGACATTGAAGGGCTCCCATTTTTAAACTCCTAGACTGTGGTAGGTTGAAACAACTCAAGTATCTTCTTCTAAAGCACCTTGGAAATGCAAAATAGAGAAGGAAACAAAAGAGTTAATGCTCTGTGGGCCCTTATGAAAATAAGTCTTGTAAGGATACTTTATTTTCCTCATTGGGATTTCGAGAGTTGCAGGATCAATTCTGACTATGAAGCACTGTACTTCCACACGTTCCCTTCTTGGCACAATTGCCTTTGTGATGACAAGCGAATTTCTAGGAAAGAAACCTGGAGGTTGCCATTCTTTGGTAGTTGCTTATCCTTCGGTAATCTTCAGTGAATTGGCGAACCCTTTTGACCACTAGCGTCAAGATAACGTTCCTCTTGTATCATGACGCAGATTGGTATGCAGCTAAATCCCTGTAGCCTTATCAAGTGTGTTTATTGAACTCTAGGAAGCATTCCAAGTCTCTTACTAGTGGCATATCTGCACTAGGATGAGAAACGTACAAGAACACGGCCTGAGTGTTTGGGGAGTTGTGAGCAGTGCAGCGTTGGGAACAGCTAGATGCCAAATCATGGGGGTGAATGTCTTCTTTGTTAAAGCTGAGGAATGTGATAAGTTGAAGAAACTCAAGTATCTCCCTTCTTAAGCACCTTGGAGGTACAACATAGAGAAAGAAACAGCAGGGTCAATGCTCTGCGGGCCCTTTTGAAAATAAGGCTTCAAGGGAAACTTTATTTTCTTAATTGGGATTTAGAGAGTTACGGGCTGAATTCTCCCAGAGAAACAGTGTAGTTGCACATGTTCTCTTCATAGCACAATTGCCTTTGTGATGACAAGTGAGATTTTAAGAAAGAAACTTGGGGGTTTCCATTCTTTGGTAGGTGCTCGTCCTTCGGTAATATTCAGTGAATTAGTGACCCCGTTTGACCGCTAGTGTCAAGCTGACGTTTCTCTTGTATCATGACACAGATTGGCATGCAGCTGAAACCCTGTAGCCTTATCCATTGTGGTTATTGAGCTCTAGGAAGCATTCCAGCTCTCTTAGTATTGGCAGATCTGCACTACTATGACAAACGTACAAGAGGACGGCCTGTGTGTTTTGGGATTTGTGAGCAGTGCAGCATTGGGAACACCTATATGCCGAGTCATGGGCTGAAGGGCTTCTTTTGTTAAACCTCTAGAACTTGGTAAGTTGAAACAACTCAAGTATCTCCCATCTAAAGCACATTGGAGGTACAAAATAGAGAAAGAAAGAGCAGGATCAAGGCTCTGCGGGCCCTTCTGCAAATAAGGCTTGAAGGGAAACTTTATTTTCTTAATTGAGATTTAGATAATTACGGGCTCAATTCTCCCAGACAAACAGTCTAGTTGCACCTGTTCTCTTCATAGCAAAATTGCCTTTGTGATGACAAGTGAGTTTCAAGGAAAGACACTTGGAGGTTGCAATTCTTTGGTAGGTGCTCATCTTTCGGTAATCTTCAGTGATTTGGCGAACCCGTTTAACCACTAGCGTCAAGCTAACGTTCCTCGTGTATCATGCCACAGGTTAGCATGCAGCAGAATCCATATAGCCTTATTAATATTGGTTCCTGAGGTCTAGGAAGCATTCCAGGTCTCTTAGTACTGGCGGGTCTGCACTAGTTCGGGAAACGTACAAGAACTACGGCCTGTGATTACGGGGAGTTCTGAGCAATGAACCAATGGGAACAGTTAGATCCCGAGTCGTGGGCAGTGAAGGGCTTCTGTTTTTAAACTCCTAGATTGTGGTATGTTGAAACAACTCAAGTATCTCCCTTCTAAAGCACCTTCGAGATGCAAAATAGAGAAGGAGACAGCAGGGTCAATGCTCTGCGGGCACTTTTGAAAATAAGGTTTGAAGGGATACTTTATTTTCCTCATTGGAATTTAGAGAGTTGTGGGATCAATTCTCACTATGAAGCATTGTACTTCCACACGTTCCCTTCACGGCTCAATTGCCTTTGTGATGACAAGTGAGTTTCTAGGAAAGAAACTTGGAGGTTTCCATTCTTTGGTGGTGCTCATCCTTCGGTAATCTTCAGTGAATTGGCGAAACCGTTTGACCAATGGTGTCAAGGTAACGTTCCTCTTCTATCATGACACAGATTGGCATGCAGCTGAATCTCTGTAGCCTTGTCCATTGTGGTTCTTGAGCTCTAGGAAGCATTGCAGGTCTCTTAGTAGTGGCAGATCTGCAGTAGGTTGAGAAACGTACAAGTGGACGACCTGTGTGCTTTGTGAGTTGTGAGCAGTGCAGCGTTGGGAAAAGCTGGATGCGGAGTCATGGGGGTGAAGGTCTTCTTTTGTTAAACCTCTAGAATGTGGTAAGTTGAAGCAACTCAAGTATCTCCCTTCTAAAGCACCTTGGAGGTACAAAATAGAGAAAGAAACAGCAGGGTCAAGGCTCTGTGGGCCCTTTTGAAAATAAGGCTTGAAGGGAAACTTTATTTTCTTCATTGGGATTTAGAGAGTTACGGACTCAGTTCTCCCAGAGATACAGTGTAGTTGCACATGTTTTCTTCATAGCACAATTGCCTTTGTAATGACAAGTGAGTGTCTGGGAAAGAAACTTGGAGGTTGCCATTCTTTGGTAGGTGCTCGTCGTTCAGTAATCTTCAGGGAATTGGCGATCCCGTTTGACCACTAGCGTCAAAGTAACGTTCCTCTTATATCATGACACAGATTGGCATGCAGCTGAATCCCTGTAGACTTATCCAGTATGGTTCTTGAGCTCTAGGAAGTGTTGCACGTCTCTTAGAAGTGGCAGATCTGCACTAGGATGAGAAACATACAAGAAGTCTGGCCTGTGTGTTTGGGGAGTTGTGAGCAGTGCAGCCTTGGGAACAGCTAGAGGCCAAGTCATGGGGTTGAAGGTCTTCTTTTGTTAAAGCTGAAGAATGTGGTAAGTTGAAGCAACTCAAGTATCTCCCTTCTAAAGCACCTTGGAGGTATAACATAGAGAAAGAAACAGCAGGGTCAATGCTCTGCGGGCCCTTTTGAAAATAAGGCTTGAAGGGAAACTTTATTTTCTTAATTGGGATTTAGAGAGTTACGGGCTTAATTCTCCCAGACAAACAGTGTAGTTGCACATGTTCTCTTCATAGCACATTTGACTTTGTGATGGCTAGTGACTGTCGAGGAAAGAAACTTGGAGGTTGCTATTCTATGGTAGGTGCTGGTCCTTCGGTAATCTTCAGTGAATTGGCGAACCCGTTTGAACACTGGCGTCAAACTAACCTTCCTCTTGTATCATGACACAGATTGGCATGCAGCGTAATCCCTGTAGCCTTATCCAGTGTTGTTCTTGAGCTCTAGGAAGCATTGCAGGTCTCTTAGTAGTGGCAGATCTGCCGTAGGATGAGAAACGTAGAAGAAGGATGGCCTGTGTGTTGTGGGAATTGTGAGCAGTGCAGGCTTGGGAACAGCTAGATGCCGAGTCATGGGGGTGAAGGTCTTCTTTTGTTAAACCTCTAGAATGTGGTAAGTTGAACCAACTCACCTATCTCCCATCTGAAGCACCTTGGTGATACAAAATAGAGAAATAAACAACAGTGTCAATGCTCTGCGGTCCCTTTTGAAAATAAGGCTCGAAGGGAAACTTTATTTTCTTCATTGGGATTTAGAGAGCTGCAGGCTCAATTCTCCCTGAGAAACACTGTAGTTGCAAATGTTCTCTTCACAGCAAAATTGCCTTTGTGATGACAAGTGAATTCCTAGGAAAGAAACTTGGAGGTTGCCATTCTTTGGTAGGTGCTCGTCCTTCAGTAATCTTCAGTGAATTTGAAAACCCGTTTGACCACTAGCCTCAAGCTAACATTTCTCGTGTATCATGCTACAGGTTAGCATGCAGCAGAATCCATATAGCCTTATTCAGAATGGTTCCTGAGCTCTAAGAAGCATTCCAGTTCTCTTAGTACTGGCGGGTCTGCACTAGGATCGGAAACATACAAGAACTACGGCCCGTGATTTTGGGGACTTGTGAGCCATTCACCAATGGGAACAGTTAGATGCCGAGTCATGGACATTGAAGGGCTCCCATTTTTAAACTCCTAGATTGTGGTAGGTTGAAACAACTCAAGTATCTTCTTCTAAAGCACCTTGGAAATGCAAAATAGAGAAGGAAACAAAAGAGTTAATGCTCTGTGGGCCCTTATGAAAATAAGTCTTGTAAGGATACTTTATTTTCCTCATTGGGATTTCGAGAGTTGCAGGATCAATTCTGACTATGAAGCACTGTACTTCCACACGTTCCCTTCTTGGCACAATTGCCTTTGTGATGACAAGCGAATTTCTAGGAAAGAAACCTGGAGGTTGCCATTCTTTGGTAGTTGCTTATCCTTCGGTAATCTTCAGTGAATTGGCGAACCCTTTGGACCACTAGAGTCAAGATAACGTTCCTCTTGTATCATGACGCAGATTGGTATGCAGCTAAATCCCTGTAGCCTTATCAAGTGTGTTTATTGAACTCTAGGAAGCATTCCAAGTCTCTTACTAGTGGCATATCTGCACTAGGATGAGAAACGTACAAGAACACGGCCTGAGTGTTTGGGGAGTTGTGAGCAGTGCAGCGTTGGGAACAGCTAGATGCCAAATCATGGGGGTGAATGTCTTCTTTTGTTAAAGCTGAGGAATGTGATAAGTTGAAGAAACTCAAGTATCTCCCTTCTTAAGCACCTTGGAGGTACAACATAGAGAAAGAAACAGCAGGGTCAATGCTCTGCGGGCCCTTTTGAAAATAAGGCTTCAAGGGAAACTTTATTTTCTTAATTGGGATTTAGAGAGTTACGGGCTGAATTCTCCCAGAGAAACAGTGTAGTTGCACATGTTCTCTTCATAGCACAATTGCCTTTGTGATGACAAGTGAGATTTTAAGAAAGAAACTTGGGGGTTGCCATTCTTTGGTAGGTGCTCGTCCTTCGGTAATATTCAGTGAATTAGTGACCCCGTTTGACCGCTAGTGTCAAGCTGACGTTTCTCTTGTATCATGACACAGATTGGCATGCAGCTGAAACCCTGTAGCCTTATCCATTGTGGTTATTGAGCTCTAGGAAGCATTCCAGCTCTCTTAGTATTGGCAGATCTGCACTACTATGACAAACGTACAAGAGGACGGCCTGTGTGTTTTGGGATTTGTGAGCAGTGCAGCATTGGGAACACCTACATGCCGAGTCATGGGGTGAAGGGCTTCTTTTGTTAAACTTCTAGAACTTGGTAAGTTGAAACAACTCAAGTATCTCCCATCTAAAGCACATTGGAGGTACAAAATAGAGAAAGAAAGAGCAGGATCAAGGCTCTGCGGGCCCTTCTGCAAATAAGGCTTGAAGGGAAACTTTATTTTCTTAATTGAGATTTAGATAATTACGGGCTCAATTCTCCCAGACAAACAGTCTCGTTGCACCTGTTCTCTTCATAGCAAAATTGCCTTTGTGATGACAAGTGAGTTTCAAGGAAAGACACTTGGAGGTTGCAATTCTTTGGTAGGTGCTCATCTTTCGGTAATCTTCAGTGAATTGGCGAACCCGTTTGACCACTAGCGTCAAGCTAACATTCCTCGTGTATCATGCCACAGGTTAGCATGCAGCAGAATCCATATAGCCTTATTAATATTGGTTCCTGAGGTCTGGGAAGCATTCCAGTTTTCTTAGTACTGGCGGGTCTGCACTAGGATGGGAAACGTACAAGAACTACGGCCTGTGATTTCGGGGAGTTTTGAGCAATGAACCAATGGGAACAGTTAGATCCCGAGTCGTGGGCAATGAAGAGCTTCTGTTTTTAAACTCCTAGATTGTGGTATGTTGAAACAACTCAAATATCTCCCTTCTAAAGCACCTTCGAGATGCAAAATAGAGAAGGAGACAGCAGGGTCAATGCTCTGCGGGCACTTTTGAAAATAAGGTTTGAAGGGATACTTTATTTTCCTCATTGGAATTTAGAGAGTTGTGGGATCAATTCTCACTATGAAGCCTTGTACTTCCACACGTTCCCTTCACTGCTCACTTGCCTTTGTGATGACAAGTGAGTTTCTAGGAAAGAAACTTGGAGGTTTCCATTCTTTGGTGGTGCTCATCCTTCGGTTATCTTCAGTGAATTGGCGAAACCGTTTACCAATGGTGTCAAGGTAATGTTCCTCTTCTATCATGACACAGATTGGCATGCAGCTGAATCACTGTAGCCTTGTCCATTGAGGTTCTTGAGCTCTAGGAAGCATTCCAGGTCTCTTAGTAGTGGCAGATCAGCACTAGGTTGAGAACCGTACAAGTGGACGACCTGTGTGCTTTGTGAGTTGTGAGCAGTGCAGCGTTGGGAAAAGCTGGATGCCGAGTCATGGGGGTGAAGGTCTTCTTTTGTTAAACCTCTAGAATATGGTAAGTTGAAGCAACTCAAGTATCTCCCTTCTAAAGCACCTTGGAGGTACAAAATAGAGAAAGAAACAGCAGGGTCAAGGCTCTGCGGGCCCTTTTGAAAATAAGGCTTGAAGGGAAACTTTATTTTCTTCATTGGGATTTAGAGAGTTACGGACTCAGTTCTCCCAGAGAAACAGTGTAGTTGCACATGTTTTCTTCATAGCACAATTGCCTTTGTAATGACAAGTGAGTGTCTGGGAAAGAAACTTGGAGGTTGCCATTCTTTGGTAGGTGCTCGTCGTTCGGTAATCTTCAGGGAATTGGCGATCCCGTTTGACCACTAGCGTCAAATTAACGTTCCTCTTATATCATGACACAGATTGGCATGCAGCTGAATCCCTGTAGACTTATCCAGTGTGATTCTTGAGCTCTAGGAAGTGTTGCACGTCTCTTAGAAGTGGCAGATCTGCACTAGGATGAGAAACATACAAGAAGTCTGGCCTGTGTGTTTGGGGAGTTGTGAGCAGTGCAGCCTTGGGAACAGCTACAGGCCAAGTCATGGGGTTGAAGGTCTTCTTTTGTTAAAGCTGAAGAATGTGGTAAGTTGAAGCAACACAAGTATCTCCCTTCTAAAGCACCATGGAGGTATAACATAGAGAAAGAAACAGCAGGGTCAATGCTCTGCGGGCCCTTTTGAAAATAAGGCTTGAAGGGAAACTTTATTTTCTTCATTGGGATTTAGAGAGTTACGGGCTTAATTCTCCCAGACAAACAGTGTAGTTGCACATGTTCTCTTCATAGCACATTTGACTTTGTGATGACTAGTGACTGTCGAGGAAAGAAACTTGGAGGTTGCTATTCTATGGTAGGTGCTCGTCCTTCGGTAATCTTCAGTGAATTGGCGAACCCGTTTGACCACTGGCGTCAAACTAACCTTCCTCTTGTATCATGACACAGATTGGCATGCAGCGTAATCCCTGTAGCCTTATCCAGTGTGGTTCTTGAGCTCAAGGAAGCATTGCAGGTCTCTTAGTAGTGGCAGATCTGCCGTAGGATGAGAAACGTAGAAGAAGGATGGCCTGTGTGTTGTGGGAATTGTGAGCAGTGCAGCCTTGGGAACAGCTAGATGCCGAGTCATGGGGGTGAAGGTCTTCTTTTGTTAAACCTCTAGAATGTGGTAAGTAGAACCAACTCAGCTATCTCCCATCTGAAGCACCTTGGTGATACAAAATAGAGAAATACACAACAGGGTCAATGCTCTGCGGTCCCTTTTGAAAATAAGGATCGAAGGGAAATTTTATTTTCTTCATTGGGATTTAGAGAGCTGCAGGCTCAATTCGCCCTGACAAACACTGTAGTTGCAAATGTTCTCTTCATAGCAAAATTGCCTTTGTGATGACAAGTGAATTCCTAGGAAAGAAACTTGGAGGTTGCCATTCTTTGGTAGGTGTTCGTCCTTCAGTAATCTTCAGTGAATTTGAAAACCCGTTTGACCACTAGCCTCAAGCTAACGTTCCTAGTGTATCATGCTACAGGTTAGCATGCAGCAGAATCCATATAGCCTTATTCAGATTGGTTCCTGAGCTCTAGGAAGCATTCCAGTTCTCTTAGTACTGGCGGGTCTGCACTAGGATGGGAAACGTACAGGAACTACGGCCTGTGAGTTTGGGGACTTGTGAGCCATTCACCAATGGGAACAGTTAGATGCCGAGTCATGGGCATTGAAGGGCTTCTATTATTAAACTCCTAGATTGTGGTAGGTTGAAACAACTCAAGTATCTCCCTTCTAAAGCACCTTGGAAATGCAAAATAGAGAAGGAAACATCAGAGTTAATGCTCTGTGGGCCCTTCTGAAAATAAGTCTTGTAGGGATACTTTATTTTCCTCATTGGGATTTCGAGAGTTGCAGGATCAATTCTGACTATGAAGCACTGTACTTCCACACGTTCCCTTCTTGGCACAATTGCCTTTGTGATGACAAGCGAATTTCTAGGAAAGAAACCTGGAGGTTGCCATTCTTTGGTAGTTGCTTATCCTTCGGTAATCTTCACTGAATTGGCGAAACCTTTTGACCACTAGCGTCAAGATAACGTTCCTCTTGTATCATGACGCAGATTGGCATGCAGCTAAATCCCTGTAGCCTTATCAAGTGTGTTTATTGAACTCTAGGAAGTATTCCGAATCTCTTACTGGTGGCTTATCTGCACTAGGATGAGAAACGTACAAGAACACGGCCTGAGTGTTTGGGGAGTTGTGAGCAGTGCAGCGTTGGGAACAGCTAGATGCCAAATCATGGGGGTGAATGTCTTCTTTTGTTAAAGCTGAAGAATGTGATAAGTTGAAGAAACTCAAGTATCTCCCTTCTTAAGCACCTTGGAGGTATAACATAGAGAAAGAAACAGCAGGGTCAATGCTCTGCGGGCCCTTTTGAAAATAAGGCTTGAAGGGAAACTTTATTTTCTTAATTGGGATTTAGAGAGTTACGGGCTGAATTGTCCCAGACAAACAGTGTAGTTGCACATGTTCTCTTCATAGCACAATTGACTTTGTGATGACTAGTGACTGTCGAGGAAAGAAACTTGGAGGTTGCTATTCTTTGGTAGGTGCTCGTCCTTCGGTAATATTCAGTGAATTTGAAAACCCGTTTGACCACTAGCCTCAAGCTAACGTTCCTAGTGCATCATGCTACAGGTTAGCATGCAGCAGAATCCATATAGCCTTATTCAGAATGGTTCCTGAGCTCTAAGAAGCATTCCAGTTCTCTTAGTACTGGCGGGTCTGCACTAGGATCGGAAACATACAAGAACTACGGCCCGTGATTTTGGGGACTTGTGAGCCATTCACCAATGGGAACAGTTAGATGCCGAGTCATGGACATTGAAGGGCTCCCATTTTTAAACTCCTAGATTGTGGTAGGTTGAAACAACTCAAGTATCTTCTTCTAAAGCACCTTGGAAATGCAAAATAGAGAAGGAAACAAAAGAGTTAATGCTCTGTGGGCCCTTATGAAAATAAGTCTTGTAAGGATACTTTATTTTCCTCATTGGGATTTCGAGAGTTGCAGGATCAATTCTGACTATGAAGCACTGTACTTCCACACGTTCCCTTCTTGGCACAATTGCCTTTGTGATGACAAGCGAATTTCTAGGAAAGAAACCTGGAGGTTGCCATTCTTTGGTAGTTGCTTATCCTTCGGTAATCTTCAGTGAATTGGCGAACCCTTTTGACCACTAGCGTCAAGATAACGTTCCTCTTGTATCATGACGCAGATTGGTATGCAGCTAAATCCCTGTAGCCTTATCAAGTGTGTTTATTGAACTCTAGGAAGCATTCCAAGTCTCTTACTAGTGGCATATCTGCACTAGGATGAGAAACGTACAAGAACACGGCCTGAGTGTTTGGGGAGTTGTGAGCAGTGCAGCGTTGGGAACAGCTAGATGCCAAATCATGGGGGTGAATGTCTTCTTTTGTTAAAGCTGAGGAATGTGATAAGTTGAAGAAACTCAAGTATCTCCCTTCTTAAGCACCTTGGAGGTACAACATAGAGAAAGAAACAGCAGGGTCAATGCTCTGCGGGCCCTTTTGAAAATAAGGCTTGAAGGGAAACTTTATTTTCTTAATTGGGATTTAGAGAGTTACGGGCTGAATTGTCCCAGACAAACAGTGTAGTTGCACATGTTCTCTTCATAGCACAATTGACTTTGTGATGACTAGTGACTGTCGAGGAAAGAAACTTGGAGGTTGCTATTCTTTGGTAGGTGCTCGTCCTTCGGTAATCTTCAGTGAATTTGAAAACCCGTTTGACCACTAGCCTCAAGCTAACGTTCCTAGTGCATCATGCTACAGGTTAGCATGCAGCAGAATCCATATAGCCTTATTCAGAATGGTTCCTGAGCTCTAAGAAGCATTCCAGTTCTCTTAGTACTGGCGGGTCTGCACTAGGATCGGAAACATACAAGAACTACGGCCCGTGATTTTGGGGACTTGTGAGCCATTCACCAATGGGAACAGTTAAATGCCGAGTCATGGACATTGAAGGGCTCCCATTTTTAAACTCCTAGATTGTGGTAGGTTGAAACAACTCAAGTATCTTCTTCTAAAGCACCTTGGAAATGCAAAATAGAGAAGGAAACAAAAGAGTTAATGCTCTGTGGGCCCTTATGAAAATAAGTCTTGTAAGGATACTTTATTTTCCTCATTGGGATTTCGAGAGTTGCAGGATCAATTCTGACTATGAAGCACTGTACTTCCACACGTTCCCTTCTTGGCACAATTGCCTTTGTGATGACAAGCGAATTTCTAGGAAAGAAACCTGGAGGTTGCCATTCTTTGGTAGTTGCTTATCCTTCGGTAATCTTCAGTGAATTGGCGAACCCTTTTGACCACTAGCGTCAAGATAACGTTCCTCTTGTATCATGACGCAGATTGGTATGCAGCTAAATCCCTGTAGCCTTATCAAGTGTGTTTATTGAACTCTAGGAAGCATTCCAAGTCTCTTACTAGTGGCATATCTGCACTAGGATGAGAAACGTACAAGAACACGGCCTGAGTGTTTGGGGAGTTGTGAGCAGTGCAGCGTTGGGAACAGCTAGATGCCAAATCATGGGGGTGAATGTCTTCTTTTGTTAAAGCTGAGGAATGTGATAAGTTGAAGAAACTCAAGTATCTCCCTTCTTAAGCACCTTGGAGGTACAACATAGAGAAAGAAACAGCAGGGTCAATGCTCTGCGGGCCCTTTTGAAAATAAGGCTTCAAGGGAAACTTTATTTTCTTAATTGGGATTTAGAGAGTTACGGGCTGAATTCTCCCAGAGAAACAGTGTAGTTGCACATCTTCTCTTCATAGCACAATTGCCTTTGTGATGACAAGTGAGATTTTAAGAAAGAAACTTGGGGGTTGCCATTCTTTGGTAGGTGCTCGTCCTTCGGTAATATTCAGTGAATTAGTGACCCCGTTTGACCGCTAGTGTCAAGCTGACGTTTCTCTTGTATCATGACACAGATTGGCATGCAGCTGAAACCCTGTAGCCTTATCCATTGTGGTTATTGAGCTCTAGGAAGCATTCCAGCTCTCTTAGTATTGGCAGATCTGCACTACTATGACAAACGTACAAGAGGACGGCCTGTGTGTTTTGGGATTTGTGAGCAGTGCAGCATTGGGAACACCTATATGCCGAGTCATGGGCTGAAGGGCTTCTTTTGTTAAACCTCTAGAACTTGGTAAGTTGAAACAACTCAAGTATCTCCCATCTAAAGCACATTGGAGGTACAAAATAGAGAAAGAAAGAGCAGGATCAAGGCTCTGCGGGCCCTTCTGCAAATAAGGCTTGAAGGGAAACTTTATTTTCTTAATTGAGATTTAGATAATTACGGGCTCAATTCTCCCAGACAAACAGTCTAGTTGCACCTGTTCTCTTCATAGCAAAATTGCCTTTGTGATGACAAGTGAGTTTCAAGGAAAGACACTTGGAGGTTGCAATTCTTTGGTAGGTGCTCATCTTTCGGTAATCTTCAGTGAATTGGCGAACCCGTTTGACCACTAGCGTCAAGCTAACATTCCTCGTGTATCATGCCACAGGTTAGCATGCAGCAGAATCCATATAGCCTTATTAATATTGGTTCCTGAGGTCTGGGAAGCATTCCAGTTTTCTTAGTACTGGCGGGTCTGCACTAGGATGGGAAACGTACAAGAACTACGGCCTGTGATTTCGGGGAGTTTTGAGCAATGAACCAATGGGAACAGTTAGATCCCGAGTCGTGGGCAATGAAGCGCTTCTGTTTTTAAACTCCTAGATTGTGGTATGTTGAAACAACTCAAATATCTCCCTTCTAAAGCACCTTCGAGATGCAAAATAGAGAAGGAGACAGCAGGGTCAATGCTCTGCGGGCACTTTTGAAAATAAGGTTTGAAGGGATACTTTATTTTCCTCATTGGAATTTAGAGAGTTGTGGGATCAATTCTCACTATGAAGCCTTGTACTTCCACACGTTCCCTTCACTGCTCACTTGCCTTTGTGATGACAAGTGAGTTTCTAGGAAAGAAACTTGGAGGTTTCCATTCTTTGGTGGTGCTCATCCTTCGGTTATCTTCAGTGAATTGGCGAAACCGTTTACCAATGGTGTCAAGGTAATGTTCCTCTTCTATCATGACACAGATTGGCATGCAGCTGAATCTCTGTAGCCTTGTCCATTGAGGTTCTTGAGCTCTAGGAAGCATTCCAGGTCTCTTAGTAGTGGCAGATCAGCACTAGGTTGAGAACCGTACAAGTGGACGACCTGTGTGCTTTGTGAGTTGTGAGCAGTGCAGCGTTGGGAAAAGCTGGATGCCGAGTCATGGGGGTGAAGGTCTTCTTTTGTTAAACCTCTAGAATATGGTAAGTTGAAGCAACTCAAGTATCTCCCTTCTAAAGCACCTTGGAGGTACAAAATAGAGAAAGAAACAGCAGGGTCAAGGCTCTGCGGGCCCTTTTGAAAATAAGGCTTGAAGGGAAACTTTATTTTCTTCATTGGGATTTAGAGAGTTACGGACTCAGTTCTCCCAGAGAAACAGTGTAGTTGCACATGTTTTCTTCATAGCACAATTGCCTTTGTAATGACAAGTGAGTGTCTGGGAAAGAAACTTGGAGGTTGCCATTCTTTGGTAGGTGCTCGTCGTTCGGTAATCTTCAGGGAATTGGCGATCCCGTTTGACCACTAGCGTCAAATTAACGTTCCTCTTATATCATGACACAGATTGGCATGCAGCTGAATCCCTGTAGACTTATCCAGTGTGATTCTTGAGCTCTAGGAAGTGTTGCACGTCTCTTAGAAGTGGCAGATCTGCACTAGGATGAGAAACATACAAGAAGTCTGGCCTGTGTGTTTGGGGAGTTGTGAGCAGTGCAGCCTTGGGAACAGCTACAGGCCAAGTCATGGGGTTGAAGGTCTTCTTTTGTTAAAGCTGAAGAATGTGGTAAGTTGAAGCAACACAAGTATCTCCCTTCTAAAGCACCATGGAGGTATAACATAGAGAAAGAAACAGCAGGGTCAATGCTCTGCGGGCCCTTTTGAAAATAAGGCTTGAAGGGAAACTTTATTTTCTTAATTGGGATTAAGAGAGTTACGGGCTTAATTCTCCCAGACAAACAGTGTAGTTGCACATGTTCTCTTCATAGCACATTTGACTTTGTGATGACTAGTGACTGTCGAGGAAAGAAACTTGGAGGTTGCTATTCTATGGTAGGTGCTCGTCCTTCGGTAATCTTCAGTGAATTGGCGAACCCGTTTGACCACTGGCGTCAAACTAACCTTCCTCTTGTATCATGACACAGATTGGCATGCAGCGTAATCCCTGTAGCCTTATCCAGTGTGGTTCTTGAGCTCTAGGAAGCATTGCAGGTCTCTTAGTAGTGGCAGATCTGCCGTAGGATGAGAAACGTAGAAGAAGGATGGCCTGTGTGTTGTGGGAATTGTGAGCAGTGCAGCCTTGGGAACAGCTAGATGCCGAGTCATGGGGGTGAAGTTCTTCTTTTGTTAAACCTCTAGAATGTGGTAAGTTGAAGCAACTCAGCTATCTCCCATCTGAAGCACCTTGGTGATACAAAATAGAGAAATAAACAACAGGGTCAATGCTCTGCGGTCCCTTTTGAAAATAAGGATCGAAGGGAAATTTTATTTTCTTCATTGGGATTTAGAGAGCTGCAGGCTCAATTCGCCCTGACAAACACTGTAGTTGCAAATGTTCTCTTCATAGCAAAATTGCCTTTGTGATGACAAGTGAATTCCTAGGAAAGAAACTTGGAGGTTGCCATTCTTTGGTAGGTGTTCGTCCTTCAGTAATCTTCAGTGAATTTGAAAACCCGTTTGACCACTAGCCTCAAGCTAACGTTCCTAGTGTATCATGCTACAGGTTAGCATGCAGCAGAATCCATATAGCCTTATTCAGATTGGTTCCTGAGCTCTAGGAAGCATTCCAGTTCTCTTAGTACTGGCGGGTCTGCACTAGGATGGGAAACGTACAGGAACAAGGCCTGTGAGATTGGGGACTTGTGAGCCATTCACCAATGGGAACAGTTAGATGCCGAGTCATGGGCATTGAAGGGCTTCTATTTTTAAACTCCTAGATTGTGGTAGGTTGAAACAACTCAAGTATCTCCCATCTAAAGCACCTTGGAAATGCAAAATAGAGAAGGAAACATCAGAGTTAATGCTCTGTGGGCCCTTCTGAAAATAAGTCTTGTAGGGATACTTTATTTTCCTCATTGGGATTTCGAGAGTTGCAGGATCAATTCTGACTATGAAGCACTGTACTTCCACACGTTCCCTTCTTGGCACAATTGCCTTTGTGATGACAAGCGAATTTCTAGAAAAGAAACCTGGAGGTTGCCATTCTTTGGTAGTTGCTTATCCTTCGGTAATGTTCACTGAATTGGCGAAACCTTTTGACCACTAGCGTCAAGATAACGTTCCTCTTGTATCATGACGCAGATTGGCATGCAGCTAAATCCCTGTAGCCTTATCAAGTGTGTTTATTGAACTCTAGGAAGTATTCCGAATCTCTTACTGGTGGCTTATATGCACTAGGATGAGAAACGTACAAGAACACGGCCTGAGTGTTTGGGGAGTTGTGAGCAGTGCAGCGTTGGGAACAGCTAGATGCCAAATCATGGGGGTGAATGTCTTCTTTTGTTAAAGCTGAAGAATGTGATAAGTTGAAGAAACTCAAGTATCTCCCTTCTTAAGCACCTTGGAGGTATAACATAGAGAAAGAAACAGCAGGGTCAATGCTCTGCGGGCCCTTTTGAAAATAAGGCTTGAAGGGAAACTTTATTTTCTTAATTGGGATTTAGAGAGTTACGGGCTGAATTGTCCCAGACAAACAGTGTAGTTGCACATGTTCTCTTCATAGCACAATTGACTTTGTGATGACTAGTGACTGTCGAGGAAAGAAACTTGGAGGTTGCTATTCTTTGGTAGGTGCTCGTCCTTCGGTAATCTTCAGTGAATTTGAAAACCCGTTTGACCACTAGCCTCAAGCTAACGTTCCTAGTGCATCATGCTACAGGTTAGCATGCAGCAGAATCCATATAGCCTTATTCAGAATGGTTCCTGAGCTCTAAGAAGCATTCCAGTTCTCTTAGTACTGGCGGGTCTGCACTAGGATCGGAAACATACAAGAACTACGGCCCGTGATTTTGGGGACTTGTGAGCCATTCACCAATGGGAACAGTTAGATGCCGAGTCATGGACATTGAAGGGCTCCCATTTTTAAACTCCTAGATTGTGGTAGGTTGAAACAACTCAAGTATCTTCTTCTAAAGCACCTTGGAAATGCAAAATAGAGAAGGAAACAAAAGAGTTAATGCTCTGTGGGCCCTTATGAAAATAAGTCTTGTAAGGATACTTTATTTTCCTCATTGGGATTTCGAGAGTTGCAGGATCAATTCTGACTATGAAGCACTGTACTTCCACACGTTCCCTTCTTGGCACAATTGCCTTTGTGATGACAAGCGAATTTCTAGGAAAGAAACCTGGAGGTTGCCATTCTTTGGTAGTTGCTTATCCTTCGGTAATCTTCAGTGAATTGGCGAACCCTTTGGACCACTAGAGTCAAGATAACGTTCCTCTTGTATCATGACGCAGATTGGTATGCAGCTAAATCCCTGTACCCTTATCAAGTGTGTTTATTGAACTCTAGGAAGCATTCCAAGTCTCTTACTAGTGGCATATCTGCACTAGGATGAGAAACGTACAAGAACACGGCCTGAGTGTTTGGGGAGTTGTGAGCAGTGCAGCGTTGGGAACAGCTAGATGCCAAATCATGGGGGTGAATGTCTTCTTTTGTTAAAGCTGAGGAATGTGATAAGTTGAAGAAACTCAAGTATCTCCCTTCTTAAGCACCTTGGAGGTACAACATAGAGAAAGAAACAGCAGGGTCAATGCTCTGCGGGCCCTTTTGAAAATAAGGCTTCAAGGGAAACTTTATTTTCTTAATTGGGATTTAGAGAGTTACGGGCTGAATTCTCCCAGAGAAACAGTGTAGTTGCACATGTTCTCTTCATAGCACAATTGCCTTTGTGATGACAAGTGAGATTTTAAGAAAGAAACTTGGGGGTTGCCATTCTTTGGTAGGTGCTCGTCCTTCGGTAATATTCAGTGAATTAGTGACCCCGTTTGACCGCTAGTGTCAAGCTGACGTTTCTCTTGTATCATGACACAGATTGGCATGCAGCTGAAACCCTGTAGCCTTATCCATTGTGGTTATTGAGCTCTAGGAAGCATTCCAGCTCTCTTAGTATTGGCAGATCTGCACTACTATGACAAACGTACAAGAGGACGGCCTGTGTGTTTTGGGATTTGTGAGCAGTGCAGCATTGGGAACACCTATATGCCGAGTCATGGGCTGAAGGGCTTCTTTTGTTAAACCTCTAGAACTTGGTAAGTTGAAACAACTCAAGTATCTCCCATCTAAAGCACATTGGAGGTACAAAATAGAGAAAGAAAGAGCAGGATCAAGGCTCTGCGGGCCCTTCTGCAAATAAGGCTTGAAGGGAAACTTTATTTTCTTAATTGAGATTTAGATAATTACGGGCTCAATTCTCCCAGACAAACAGTCTAGTTGCACCTGTTCTCTTCATAGCAAAATTGCCTTTGTGATGACAAGTGAGTTTCAAGGAAAGACACTTGGAGGTTGCAATTCTTTGGTAGGTGCTCATCTTTCGGTAATCTTCAGTGATTTGGCGAACCCGTTTAACCACTAGCGTCAAGCTAACGTTCCTCGTGTATCATGCCACAGGTTAGCATGCAGCAGAATCCATATAGCCTTATTAATATTGGTTCCTGAGGTCTAGGAAGCATTCCAGGTCTCTTAGTACTGGCGGGTCTGCACTAGTTCGGGAAACGTACAAGAACTACGGCCTGTGATTACGGGGAGTTCTGAGCAATGAACCAATGGGAACAGTTAGATCCCGAGTCGTGGGCAGTGAAGGGCTTCTGTTTTTAAACTCCTAGATTGTGGTATGTTGAAACAACTCAAGTATCTCCCTTCTAAAGCACCTTCGAGATGCAAAATAGAGAAGGAGACAGCAGGGTCAATGCTCTGCGGGCACTTTTGAAAATAAGGTTTGAAGGGATACTTTATTTTCCTCATTGGAATTTAGAGAGTTGTGGGATCAATTCTCACTATGAAGCATTGTACTTCCACACGTTCCCTTCACGGCTCAATTGCCTTTGTGATGACAAGTGAGTTTCTAGGAAAGAAACTTGGAGGTTTCCATTCTTTGGTGGTGCTCATCCTTCGGTAATCTTCAGTGAATTGGCGAAACCGTTTGACCAATGGTGTCAAGGTAACGTTCCTCTTCTATCATGACACAGATTGGCATGCAGCTGAATCTCTGTAGCCTTGTCCATTGTGGTTCTTGAGCTCTAGGAAGCATTCCAGGTCTCTTAGTAGTGGCAGATCTGCAGTAGGTTGAGAAACGTACAAGTGGACGACCTGTGTGCTTTGTGAGTTGTGAGCAGTGCAGCGTTGGGAAAAGCTGGATGCGGAGTCATGGGGGTGAAGGTCTTCTTTTGTTAAACCTCTAGAATGTGGTAAGTTGAAGCAACTCAAGTATCTCCCTTCTAAAGCACCTTGGAGGTACAAAATAGAGAAAGAAACAGCAGGGTCAAGGCTCTGCGGGCCCTTTTGAAAATAAGGCTTGAAGGGAAACTTTATTTTCTTCATTGGGATTTAGAGAGTTACGGACTCAGTTCTCCCAGAGAAACAGTGTAGTTGCACATGTTTTCTTCATAGCACAATTGCCTTTGTAATGACAAGTGAGTGTCTGGGAAAGAAACTTGGAGGTTGCCATTCTTTGGTAGGTGCTCGTCGTTCAGTAATCTTCAGGGAATTGGCGATCCCGTTTGACCACTAGCGTCAAAGTAACGTTCCTCTTATATCATGACACAGATTGGCATGCAGCTGAATCCCTGTAGACTTATCCAGTGTGGTTCTTGAGCTCTAGGAAGTGTTGCACGTCTCTTAGAAGTGGCAGATCTGCACTAGGATGAGAAACATACAAGAAGTCTGGCCTGTGTGTTTGGGGAGTTGTGAGCAGTGCAGCCTTGGGAACAGCTACAGGCCAAGTCATGGGGTTGAAGGTCTTCTTTTGTTAAAGCTGAAGAATGTGGTAAGTTGAAGCAACTCAAGTATCTCCCTTCTAAAGCACCTTGGAGGTATAACATAGAGAAAGAAACAGCAGGGTCAATGCTCTGCGGGCCCTTTTGAAAATAAGGCTTGAAGGGAAACTTTATTTTCTTAATTGGGATTTAGAGAGTTACGGGCTTAATTCTCCCAGACAAACAGTGTAGTTGCACATGTTCTCTTCATAGCACATTTGACTTTGTGATGGCTAGTGACTGTCGAGGAAAGAAACTTGGAGGTTGCTATTCTATGGTAGGTGCTGGTCCTTCGGTAATCTTCAGTGAATTGGCGAACCCGTTTGACCACTGGCGTCAAACTAACCTTCCTCTTGTATCATGACACAGATTGGCATGCAGCGTAATCCCTGTAGCCTTATCCAGTGTGGTTCTTGAGCTCTAGGAAGCATTGCAGGTCTCTTAGTAGTGGCAGATCTGCCGTAGGATGAGAAACGTAGAAGAAGGATGGCCTGTGTGTTGTGGGAATTGTGAGCAGTGCAGCCTTGGGAACAGCTAGATGCCGAGTCATGGGGGTGAAGGTCTTCTTTTGTTAAACCTCTAGAATGTGGTAAGTTGAACCAACTCACCTATCTCCCATCTGAAGCACCTTGGTGATACAAAATAGAGAAATAAACAACAGGGTCAATGCTCTGCGGTCCCTTTTGAAAATAAGGCTCGAAGGGAAACTTTATTTTCTTCATTGGGATTTAGAGAGCTGCAGGCTCAATTCTCCCTGACAAACACTGTAGTTGCAAATGTTCTCTTCACAGCAAAATTGCCTTTGTGATGACAAGTGAATTCCTAGGAAAGAAACTTGGAGGTTGCCATTCTTTGGTAGGTGCTCGTCCTTCAGTAATCTTCAGTGAATTTGAAAACCCGTTTGACCACTAGCCTCAAGCTAACATTTCTCGTGTATCATGCTACAGGTTAGCATGCAGCAGAATCCATATAGCCTTATTCAGAATGGTTCCTGAGCTCTAAGAAGCATTCCAGTTCTCTTAGTACTGGCGGGTCTGCACTAGGATCGGAAACATACAAGAACTACGGCCCGTGATTTTGGGGACTTGTGAGCCATTCACCAATGGGAACAGTTAGATGCCGAGTCATGGACATTGAAGGGCTCCCATTTTTAAACTCCTAGATTGTGGTAGGTTGAAACAACTCAAGTATCTTCTTCTAAAGCACCTTGGAAATGCAAAATAGAGAAGGAAACAAAAGAGTTAATGCTCTGTGGGCCCTTATGAAAATAAGTCTTGTAAGGATACTTTATTTTCCTCATTGGGATTTCGAGAGTTGCAGGATCAATTCTGACTATGAAGCACTGTACTTCCACACGTTCCCTTCTTGGCACAATTGCCTTTGTGATGACAAGCGAATTTCTAGGAAAGAAACCTGGAGGTTGCCATTCTTTGGTAGTTGCTTATCCTTCGGTAATCTTCAGTGAATTGGCGAACCCTTTGGACCACTAGAGTCAAGATAACGTTCCTCTTGTATCATGACGCAGATTGGTATGCAGCTAAATCCCTGTAGCCTTATCAAGTGTGTTTATTGAACTCTAGGAAGCATTCCAAGTCTCTTACTAGTGGCATATCTGCACTAGGATGAGAAACGTACAAGAACACGGCCTGAGTGTTTGGGGAGTTGTGAGCAGTGCAGCGTTGGGAACAGCTAGATGCCAAATCATGGGGGTGAATGTCTTCTTTGTTAAAGCTGAGGAATGTGATAAGTTGAAGAAACTCAAGTATCTCCCTTCTTAAGCACCTTGGAGGTACAACATAGAGAAAGAAACAGCAGGGTCAATGCTCTGCGGGCCCTTTTGAAAATAAGGCTTCAAGGGAAACTTTATTTTCTTAATTGGGATTTAGAGAGTTACGGGCTGAATTCTCCCAGAGAAACAGTGTAGTTGCACATGTTCTCTTCATAGCACAATTGCCTTTGTGATGACAAGTGAGATTTTAAGAAAGAAACTTGGGGGTTTCCATTCTTTGGTAGGTGCTCGTCCTTCGGTAATATTCAGTGAATTAGTGACCCCGTTTGACCGCTAGTGTCAAGCTGACGTTTCTCTTGTATCATGACACAGATTGGCATGCAGCTGAAACCCTGTAGCCTTATCCATTGTGGTTATTGAGCTCTAGGAAGCATTCCAGCTCTCTTAGTATTGGCAGATCTGCACTACTATGACAAACGTACAAGAGGACGGCCTGTGTGTTTTGGGATTTGTGAGCAGTGCAGCATTGGGAACACCTATATGCCGAGTCATGGGCTGAAGGGCTTCTTTTGTTAAACCTCTAGAACTTGGTAAGTTGAAACAACTCAAGTATCTCCCATCTAAAGCACATTGGAGGTACAAAATAGAGAAAGAAAGAGCAGGATCAAGGCTCTGCGGGCCCTTCTGCAAATAAGGCTTGAAGGGAAACTTTATTTTCTTAATTGAGATTTAGATAATTACGGGCTCAATTCTCCCAGACAAACAGTCTAGTTGCACCTGTTCTCTTCATAGCAAAATTGCCTTTGTGATGACAAGTGAGTTTCAAGGAAAGACACTTGGAGGTTGCAATTCTTTGGTAGGTGCTCATCTTTCGGTAATCTTCAGTGATTTGGCGAACCCGTTTAACCACTAGCGTCAAGCTAACGTTCCTCGTGTATCATGCCACAGGTTAGCATGCAGCAGAATCCATATAGCCTTATTAATATTGGTTCCTGAGGTCTAGGAAGCATTCCAGGTCTCTTAGTACTGGCGGGTCTGCACTAGTTCGGGAAACGTACAAGAACTACGGCCTGTGATTACGGGGAGTTCTGAGCAATGAACCAATGGGAACAGTTAGATCCCGAGTCGTGGGCAGTGAAGGGCTTCTGTTTTTAAACTCCTAGATTGTGGTATGTTGAAACAACTCAAGTATCTCCCTTCTAAAGCACCTTCGAGATGCAAAATAGAGAAGGAGACAGCAGGGTCAATGCTCTGCGGGCACTTTTGAAAATAAGGTTTGAAGGGATACTTTATTTTCCTCATTGGAATTTAGAGAGTTGTGGGATCAATTCTCACTATGAAGCATTGTACTTCCACACGTTCCCTTCACGGCTCAATTGCCTTTGTGATGACAAGTGAGTTTCTAGGAAAGAAACTTGGAGGTTTCCATTCTTTGGTGGTGCTCATCCTTCGGTAATCTTCAGTGAATTGGCGAAACCGTTTGACCAATGGTGTCAAGGTAACGTTCCTCTTCTATCATGACACAGATTGGCATGCAGCTGAATCTCTGTAGCCTTGTCCATTGTGGTTCTTGAGCTCTAGGAAGCATTCCAGGTCTCTTAGTAGTGGCAGATCTGCAGTAGGTTGAGAAACGTACAAGTGGACGACCTGTGTGCTTTGTGAGTTGTGAGCAGTGCAGCGTTGGGAAAAGCTGGATGCGGAGTCATGGGGGTGAAGGTCTTCTTTTGTTAAACCTCTAGAATGTGGTAAGTTGAAGCAACTCAAGTATCTCCCTTCTAAAGCACCTTGGAGGTACAAAATAGAGAAAGAAACAGCAGGGTCAAGGCTCTGCGGGCCCTTTTGAAAATAAGGCTTGAAGGGAAACTTTATTTTCTTCATTGGGATTTAGAGAGTTACGGACTCAGTTCTCCCAGAGAAACAGTGTAGTTGCACATGTTTTCTTCATAGCACAATTGCCTTTGTAATGACAAGTGAGTGTCTGGGAAAGAAACTTGGAGGTTGCCATTCTTTGGTAGGTGCTCGTCGTTCAGTAATCTTCAGGGAATTGGCGATCCCGTTTGACCACTAGCGTCAAAGTAACGTTCCTCTTATATCATGACACAGATTGGCATGCAGCTGAATCCCTGTAGACTTATCCAGTGTGGTTCTTGAGCTCTAGGAAGTGTTGCACGTCTCTTAGAAGTGGCAGATCTGCACTAGGATGAGAAACATACAAGAAGTCTGGCCTGTGTGTTTGGGGAGTTGTGAGCAGTGCAGCCTTGGGAACAGCTACAGGCCAAGTCATGGGGTTGAAGGTCTTCTTTTGTTAAAGCTGAAGAATGTGGTAAGTTGAAGCAACTCAAGTATCTCCCTTCTAAAGCACCTTGGAGGTATAACATAGAGAAAGAAACAGCAGGGTCAATGCTCTGCGGGCCCTTTTGAAAATAAGGCTTGAAGGGAAACTTTATTTTCTTAATTGGGATTTAGAGAGTTACGGGCTTAATTCTCCCAGACAAACAGTGTAGTTGCACATGTTCTCTTCATAGCACATTTGACTTTGTGATGGCTAGTGACTGTCGAGGAAAGAAACTTGGAGGTTGCTATTCTATGGTAGGTGCTGGTCCTTCGGTAATCTTCAGTGAATTGGCGAACCCGTTTGACCACTGGCGTCAAACTAACCTTCCTCTTGTATCATGACACAGATTGGCATGCAGCGTAATCCCTGTAGCCTTATCCAGTGTGGTTCTTGAGCTCTAGGAAGCATTGCAGGTCTCTTAGTAGTGGCAGATCTGCCGTAGGATGAGAAACGTAGAAGAAGGATGGCCTGTGTGTTGTGGGAATTGTGAGCAGTGCAGCCTTGGGAACAGCTAGATGCCGAGTCATGGGGGTGAAGGTCTTCTTTTGTTAAACCTCTAGAATGTGGTAAGTTGAACCAACTCACCTATCTCCCATCTGAAGCACCTTGGTGATACAAAATAGAGAAATAAACAACAGGGTCAATGCTCTGCGGTCCCTTTTGAAAATAAGGCTCGAAGGGAAACTTTATTTTCTTCATTGGGATTTAGAGAGCTGCAGGCTCAATTCTCCCTGACAAACACTGTAGTTGCAAATGTTCTCTTCACAGCAAAATTGCCTTTGTGATGACAAGTGAATTCCTAGGAAAGAAACTTGGAGGTTGCCATTCTTTGGTAGGTGCTCGTCCTTCAGTAATCTTCAGTGAATTTGAAAACCCGTTTGACCACTAGCCTCAAGCTAACATTTCTCGTGTATCATGCTACAGGTTAGCATGCAGCAGAATCCATATAGCCTTATTCAGAATGGTTCCTGAGCTCTAAGAAGCATTCCAGTTCTCTTAGTACTGGCGGGTCTGCACTAGGATCGGAAACATACAAGAACTACGGCCCGTGATTTTGGGGACTTGTGAGCCATTCACCAATGGGAACAGTTAGATGCCGAGTCATGGACATTGAAGGGCTCCCATTTTTAAACTCCTAGATTGTGGTAGGTTGAAACAACTCAAGTATCTTCTTCTAAAGCACCTTGGAAATGCAAAATAGAGAAGGAAACAAAAGAGTTAATGCTCTGTGGGCCCTTATGAAAATAAGTCTTGTAAGGATACTTTATTTTCCTCATTGGGATTTCGAGAGTTGCAGGATCAATTCTGACTATGAAGCACTGTACTTCCACACGTTCCCTTCTTGGCACAATTGCCTTTGTGATGACAAGCGAATTTCTAGGAAAGAAACCTGGAGGTTGCCATTCTTTGGTAGTTGCTTATCCTTCGGTAATCTTCAGTGAATTGGCGAACCCTTTGGACCACTAGAGTCAAGATAACGTTCCTCTTGTATCATGACGCAGATTGGTATGCAGCTAAATCCCTGTAGCCTTATCAAGTGTGTTTATTGAACTCTAGGAAGCATTCCAAGTCTCTTACTAGTGGCATATCTGCACTAGGATGAGAAACGTACAAGAACACGGCCTGAGTGTTTGGGGAGTTGTGAGCAGTGCAGCGTTGGGAACAGCTAGATGCCAAATCATGGGGGTGAATGTCTTCTTTTGTTAAAGCTGAGGAATGTGATAAGTTGAAGAAACTCAAGTATCTCCCTTCTTAAGCACCTTGGAGGTACAACATAGAGAAAGAAACAGCAGGGTCAATGCTCTGCGGGCCCTTTTGAAAATAAGGCTTCAAGGGAAACTTTATTTTCTTAATTGGGATTTAGAGAGTTACGGGCTGAATTCTCCCAGAGAAACAGTGTAGTTGCACATGTTCTCTTCATAGCACAATTGCCTTTGTGATGACAAGTGAGATTTTAAGAAAGAAACTTGGGGGTTGCCATTCTTTGGTAGGTGCTCGTCCTTCGGTAATATTCAGTGAATTAGTGACCCCGTTTGACCGCTAGTGTCAAGCTGACGTTTCTCTTGTATCATGACACAGATTGGCATGCAGCTGAAACCCTGTAGCCTTATCCATTGTGGTTATTGAGCTCTAGGAAGCATTCCAGCTCTCTTAGTATTGGCAGATCTGCACTACTATGACAAACGTACAAGAGGACGGCCTGTGTGTTTTGGGATTTGTGAGCAGTGCAGCATTGGGAACACCTATATGCCGAGTCATGGGCTGAAGGGCTTCTTTTGTTAAACCTCTAGAACTTGGTAAGTTGAAACAACTCAAGTATCTCCCATCTAAAGCACATTGGAGGTACAAAATAGAGAAAGAAAGAGCAGGATCAAGGCTCTGCGGGCCCTTCTGCAAATAAGGCTTGAAGGGAAACTTTATTTTCTTAATTGAGATTTAGATAATTACGGGCTCAATTCTCCCAGACAAACAGTCTAGTTGCACCTGTTCTCTTCATAGCAAAATTGCCTTTGTGATGACAAGTGAGTTTCAAGGAAAGACACTTGGAGGTTGCAATTCTTTGGTAGGTGCTCATCTTTCGGTAATCTTCAGTGATTTGGCGAACCCGTTTAACCACTAGCGTCAAGCTAACGTTCCTCGTGTATCATGCCACAGGTTAGCATGCAGCAGAATCCATATAGCCTTATTAATATTGGTTCCTGAGGTCTAGGAAGCATTCCAGGTCTCTTAGTACTGGCGGGTCTGCACTAGTTCGGGAAACGTACAAGAACTACGGCCTGTGATTACGGGGAGTTCTGAGCAATGAACCAATGGGAACAGTTAGATCCCGAGTCGTGGGCAGTGAAGGGCTTCTGTTTTTAAACTCCTAGATTGTGGTATGTTGAAACAACTCAAGTATCTCCCTTCTAAAGCACCTTCGAGATGCAAAATAGAGAAGGAGACAGCAGGGTCAATGCTCTGCGGGCACTTTTGAAAATAAGGTTTGAAGGGATACTTTATTTTCCTCATTGGAATTTAGAGAGTTGTGGGATCAATTCTCACTATGAAGCATTGTACTTCCACACGTTCCCTTCACGGCTCAATTGCCTTTGTGATGACAAGTGAGTTTCTAGGAAAGAAACTTGGAGGTTTCCATTCTTTGGTGGTGCTCATCCTTCGGTAATCTTCAGTGAATTGGCGAAACCGTTTGACCAATGGTGTCAAGGTAACGTTCCTCTTCTATCATGACACAGATTGGCATGCAGCTGAATCTCTGTAGCCTTGTCCATTGTGGTTCTTGAGCTCTAGGAAGCATTCCAGGTCTCTTAGTAGTGGCAGATCTGCAGTAGGTTGAGAAACGTACAAGTGGACGACCTGTGTGCTTTGTGAGTTGTGAGCAGTGCAGCGTTGGGAAAAGCTGGATGCGGAGTCATGGGGGTGAAGGTCTTCTTTTGTTAAACCTCTAGAATGTGGTAAGTTGAAGCAACTCAAGTATCTCCCTTCTAAAGCACCTTGGAGGTACAAAATAGAGAAAGAAACAGCAGGGTCAAGGCTCTGCGGGCCCTTTTGAAAATAAGGCTTGAAGGGAAACTTTATTTTCTTCATTGGGATTTAGAGAGTTACGGACTCAGTTCTCCCAGAGAAACAGTGTAGTTGCACATGTTTTCTTCATAGCACAATTGCCTTTGTAATGACAAGTGAGTGTCTGGGAAAGAAACTTGGAGGTTGCCATTCTTTGGTAGGTGCTCGTCGTTCAGTAATCTTCAGGGAATTGGCGATCCCGTTTGACCACTAGCGTCAAAGTAACGTTCCTCTTATATCATGACACAGATTGGCATGCAGCTGAATCCCTGTAGACTTATCCAGTGTGGTTCTTGAGCTCTAGGAAGTGTTGCACGTCTCTTAGAAGTGGCAGATCTGCACTAGGATGAGAAACATACAAGAAGTCTGGCCTGTGTGTTTGGGGAGTTGTGAGCAGTGCAGCCTTGGGAACAGCTACAGGCCAAGTCATGGGGTTGAAGGTCTTCTTTTGTTAAAGCTGAAGAATGTGGTAAGTTGAAGCAACTCAAGTATCTCCCTTCTAAAGCACCTTGGAGGTATAACATAGAGAAAGAAACAGCAGGGTCAATGCTCTGCGGGCCCTTTTGAAAATAAGGCTTGAAGGGAAACTTTATTTTCTTAATTGGGATTTAGAGAGTTACGGGCTTAATTCTCCCAGACAAACAGTGTAGTTGCACATGTTCTCTTCATAGCACATTTGACTTTGTGATGGCTAGTGACTGTCGAGGAAAGAAACTTGGAGGTTGCTATTCTATGGTAGGTGCTGGTCCTTCGGTAATCTTCAGTGAATTGGCGAACCCGTTTGACCACTGGCGTCAAACTAACCTTCCTCTTGTATCATGACACAGATTGGCATGCAGCGTAATCCCTGTAGCCTTATCCAGTGTGGTTCTTGAGCTCTAGGAAGCATTGCAGGTCTCTTAGTAGTGGCAGATCTGCCGTAGGATGAGAAACGTAGAAGAAGGATGGCCTGTGTGTTGTGGGAATTGTGAGCAGTGCAGCCTTGGGAACAGCTAGATGCCGAGTCATGGGGGTGAAGGTCTTCTTTTGTTAAACCTCTAGAATGTGGTAAGTTGAACCAACTCACCTATCTCCCATCTGAAGCACCTTGGTGATACAAAATAGAGAAATAAACAACAGGGTCAATGCTCTGCGGTCCCTTTTGAAAATAAGGCTCGAAGGGAAACTTTATTTTCTTCATTGGGATTTAGAGAGCTGCAGGCTCAATTCTCCCTGACAAACACTGTAGTTGCAAATGTTCTCTTCACAGCAAAATTGCCTTTGTGATGACAAGTGAATTCCTAGGAAAGAAACTTGGAGGTTGCCATTCTTTGGTAGGTGCTCGTCCTTCAGTAATCTTCAGTGAATTTGAAAACCCGTTTGACCACTAGCCTCAAGCTAACATTTCTCGTGTATCATGCTACAGGTTAGCATGCAGCAGAATCCATATAGCCTTATTCAGAATGGTTCCTGAGCTCTAAGAAGCATTCCAGTTCTCTTAGTACTGGCGGGTCTGCACTAGGATCGGAAACATACAAGAACTACGGCCCGTGATTTTGGGGACTTGTGAGCCATTCACCAATGGGAACAGTTAGATGCCGAGTCATGGACATTGAAGGGCTCCCATTTTTAAACTCCTAGATTGTGGTAGGTTGAAACAACTCAAGTATCTTCTTCTAAAGCACCTTGGAAATGCAAAATAGAGAAGGAAACAAAAGAGTTAATGCTCTGTGGGCCCTTATGAAAATAAGTCTTGTAAGGATACTTTATTTTCCTCATTGGGATTTCGAGAGTTGCAGGATCAATTCTGACTATGAAGCACTGTACTTCCACACGTTCCCTTCTTGGCACAATTGCCTTTGTGATGACAAGCGAATTTCTAGGAAAGAAACCTGGAGGTTGCCATTCTTTGGTAGTTGCTTATCCTTCGGTAATCTTCAGTGAATTGGCGAACCCTTTGGACCACTAGAGTCAAGATAACGTTCCTCTTGTATCATGACGCAGATTGGTATGCAGCTAAATCCCTGTAGCCTTATCAAGTGTGTTTATTGAACTCTAGGAAGCATTCCAAGTCTCTTACTAGTGGCATATCTGCACTAGGATGAGAAACGTACAAGAACACGGCCTGAGTGTTTGGGGAGTTGTGAGCAGTGCAGCGTTGGGAACAGCTAGATGCCAAATCATGGGGGTGAATGTCTTCTTTTGTTAAAGCTGAGGAATGTGATAAGTTGAAGAAACTCAAGTATCTCCCTTCTTAAGCACCTTGGAGGTACAACATAGAGAAAGAAACAGCAGGGTCAATGCTCTGCGGGCCCTTTTGAAAATAAGGCTTCAAGGGAAACTTTATTTTCTTAATTGGGATTTAGAGAGTTACGGGCTGAATTCTCCCAGAGAAACAGTGTAGTTGCACATCTTCTCTTCATAGCACAATTGCCTTTGTGATGACAAGTGAGATTTTAAGAAAGAAACTTGGGGGTTGCCATTCTTTGGTAGGTGCTCGTCCTTCGGTAATATTCAGTGAATTAGTGACCCCGTTTGACCGCTAGTGTCAAGCTGACGTTTCTCTTGTATCATGACACAGATTGGCATGCAGCTGAAACCCTGTAGCCTTATCCATTGTGGTTATAGAGCTCTAGGAAGCATTCCAGCTCTCTTAGTATTGGCAGATCTGCACTACTATGACAAACGTACAAGAGGACGGCCTGTGTGTTTTGGGATTTGTGAGCAGTGCAGCATTGGGAACACCTATATGCCGAGTCATGGGCTGAAGGGCTTCTTTTGTTAAACCTCTAGAACTTGGTAAGTTGAAACAACTCAAGTATCTCCCATCTAAAGCACATTGGAGGTACAAAATAGAGAAAGAAAGAGCAGGATCAAGGCTCTGCGGGCCCTTCTGCAAATAAGGCTTGAAGGGAAACTTTATTTTCTTAATTGGGATTTAGATAATTACGGGCTCAATTCTCCCAGACAAACAGTCTAGTTGCACCTGTTCTCTTCATAGCAAAATTGCCTTTGTGATGACAAGTGAGTTTCAAGGAAAGACACTTGGAGGTTGCAATTCTTTGGTAGGTGCTCATCTTTCGGTAATCTTCAGTGATTTGGCGAACCCGTTTAACCACTAGCGTCAAGCTAACGTTCCTCGTGTATCATGCCACAGGTTAGCATGCAGCAGAATCCATATAGCCTTATTAATATTGGTTCCTGAGGTCTAGGAAGCATTCCAGGTCTCTTAGTACTGGCGGGTCTGCACTAGTTCGGGAAACGTACAAGAACTACGGCCTGTGATTACGGGGAGTTCTGAGCAATGAACCAATGGGAACAGTTAGATCCCGAGTCGTGGGCAGTGAAGGGCTTCTGTTTTTAAACTCCTAGATTGTGGTATGTTGAAACAACTCAAGTATCTCCCTTCTAAAGCACCTTCGAGATGCAAAATAGAGAAGGAGACAGCAGGGTCAATGCTCTGCGGGCACTTTTGAAAATAAGGTTTGAAGGGATACTTTATTTTCCTCATTGGAATTTAGAGAGTTGTGGGATCAATTCTCACTATGAAGCATTGTCCTTCCACACGTTCCCTTCACGGCTCAATTGCCTTTGTGATGACAAGTGAGTTTCTAGGAAAGAAACTTGGAGGTTTCCATTCTTTGGTGGTGCTCATCCTTCGGTAATCTTCAGTGAATTGGCGAAACCGTTTGACCAATGCTGTCAAGGTAACGTTCCTCTTCTATCATGACACAGATTGGCATGCAGCTGAATCTCTGTAGCCTTGTCCATTGTGGTTCTTGAGCTCTAGGAAGCATTCCAGGTCTCTTAGTAGTGGCAGATCTGCAGTAGGTTGAGAAACGTACAAGTGGACGACCTGTGTGCTTTGTGAGTTGTGAGCAGTGCAGCGTTGGGAAAAGCTGGATGCGGAGTCATGGGGGTGAAGGTCTTCTTTTGTTAAACCTCTAGAATGTGGTAAGTTGAAGCAACTCAAGTATCTCCCTTCTAAAGCACCTTGGAGGTACAAAATAGAGAAAGAAACAGCAGGGTCAAGGCTCTGCGGGCCCTTTTGAAAATAAGGCTTGAAGGGAAACTTTATTTTCTTCATTGGGATTTAGAGAGTTACGGACTCAGTTCTCCCAGAGAAACAGTGTAGTTGCACATGTTTTCTTCATAGCACAATTGCCTTTGTAATGACAAGTGAGTGTCTGGGAAAGAAACTTGGAGGTTGCCATTCTTTGGTAGGTGCTCGTCGTTCAGTAATCTTCAGGGAATTGGCGATCCCGTTTGACCACTAGCGTCAAAGTAACGTTCCTCTTATATCATGACACAGATTGGCATGCAGCTGAATCCCTGTAGACTTATCCAGTGTGGTTCTTGAGCTCTAGGAAGTGTTGCACGTCTCTTAGAAGTGGCAGATCTGCACTAGGATGAGAAACATACAAGAAGTCTGGCCTGTGTGTTTGGGGAGTTGTGAGCAGTGCAGCCTTGGGAACAGCTAGAGGCCAAGTCATGGGGTTGAAGGTCTTCTTTTGTTAAAGCTGAAGAATGTGGTAAGTTGAAGCAACTCAAGTATCTCCCTTCTAAAGCACCTTGGAGGTATAACATAGAGAAAGAAACAGCAGGGTCAATGCTCTGCGGGCCCTTTTGAAAATAAGGCTTGAAGGGAAACTTTATTTTCTTAATTGGGATTTAGAGAGTTACGGGCTTAATTCTCCCAGACAAACAGTGTAGTTGCACATGTTCTCTTCATAGCACATTTGACTTTGTGATGGCTAGTGACTGTCGAGGAAAGAAACTTGGAGGTTGCTATTCTATGGTAGGTGCTGGTCCTTCGGTAATCTTCAGTGAATTGGCGAACCCGTTTGACCACTGGCGTCAAACTAACCTTCCTCTTGTATCATGACACAGATTGGCATGCAGCGTAATCCCTGTAGCCTTATCCAGTGTGGTTCTTGAGCTCTAGGAAGCATTGCAGGTCTCTTAGTAGTGGCAGATCTGCCGTAGGATGAGAAACGTAGAAGAAGGATGGCCTGTGTGTTGTGGGAATTGTGAGCAGTGCAGCCTTGGGAACAGCTAGATGCCGAGTCATGGGGGTGAAGGTCTTCTTTTGTTAAACCTCTAGAATGTGGTAAGTTGAACCAACTCAGCTATCTCCCATCTGAAGCACCTTGGTGATACAAAATAGAGAAATAAACAACAGGGTCAATGCTCTGCGGTCCCTTTTGAAAATAAGGCTCGAAGGGAAACTTTATTTTCTTCATTGGGATTTAGAGAGCTGCAGGCTCAATTCTCCCTGACAAACACTGTAGTTGCAAATGTTCTCTTCACAGCAAAATTGCCTTTGTGATGACAAGTGAATTCCTAGGAAAGAAACTTGGAGGTTGCCATTCTTTGGTAGGTGCTCGTCCTTCAGTAATCTTCAGTGAATTTGAAAACCCGTTTGACCACTAGCCTCAAGCTAACATTTCTCGTGTATCATGCTACAGGTTAGCATGCAGCAGAATCCATATAGCCTTATTCAGAATGGTTCCTGAGCTCTAAGAAGCATTCCAGTTCTCTTAGTACTGGCGGGTCTGCACTAGGATCGGAAACATACAAGAACTACGGCCCGTGATTTTGGGGACTTGTGAGCCATTCACCAATGGGAACAGTTAGATGCCGAGTCATGGACATTGAAGGGCTCCCATTTTTAAACTCCTAGATTGTGGTAGGTTGAAACAACTCAAGTATCTTCTTCTAAAGCACCTTGGAAATGCAAAATAGAGAAGGAAACAAAAGAGTTAATGCTCTGTGGGCCCTTATGAAAATAAGTCTTGTAAGGATACTTTATTTTCCTCATTGGGATTTCGAGAGTTGCAGGATCAATTCTGACTATGAAGCACTGTACTTCCACACGTTCCCTTCTTGGCACAATTGCCTTTGTGATGACAAGCGAATTTCTAGGAAAGAAACCTGGAGGTTGCCATTCTTTGGTAGTTGCTTATCCTTCGGAAATCTTCAGTGAATTGGCGAACCCTTTTGACCACTAGCGTCAAGATAACGTTCCTCTTGTATCATGACGCAGATTGGTATGCAGCTAAATCCCTGTAGCCTTATCAAGTGTGTTTATTGAACTCTAGAAAGCATTCCAAGTCTCTTACTAGTGGCATAACTGCACTAGGATGAGAAACGTACAAGAACACGGCCTGAGTGTTTGGGGAGTTGTGAGCAGTGCAGCGTTGGGAACAGCTAGATGCCAAATCATGGGGGTGAATGTCTTCTTTTGTTAAAGCTGAGGAATGTGATAAGTTGAAGAAACTCAAGTATCTCCCTTCTTAAGCACCTTGGAGGTACAACATAGAGAAAGAAACAGCAGGGTCAATGCTCTGCGGGCCCTTTTGAAAATAAGGCTTCAAGGGAAACTTTATTTTCTTAATTGGGATTTAGAGAGTTACGGGCTGAATTCTCCCAGAGAAACAGTGTAGTTGCACATCTTCTCTTCATAGCACAATTGCCTTTGTGATGACAAGTGAGATTTTAAGAAAGAAACTTGGGGGTTGCCATTCTTTGGTAGGTGCTCGTCCTTCGGTAATATTCAGTGAATTAGTGACCCCGTTTGACCGCTAGTGTCAAGCTGACGTTTCTCTTGTATCATGACACAGATTGGCATGCAGCTGAAACCCTGTAGCCTTATCCATTGTGGTTATTGAGCTCTAGGAAGCATTTCAGCTCTCTTAGTATTGGCAGATCTGCACTACTATGACAAACGTACAAGAGGACGGCCTGTGTGTTTTGGGATTTGTGAGCAGTGCAGCATTGGGAACACCTATATGCCGAGTCATGGGGTGAAGGGCTTCTTTTGTTAAACCTCTAGAACTTGGTAAGTTGAAACAACTCAAGTATCTCCCATCTAAAGCACATTGGAGGTACAAAATAGAGAAAGAAAGAGCAGGATCAAGGCTCTGCGGGCCCTTCTGCAAATAAGGCTTGAAGGGAAACTTTATTTTCTTAATTGAGATTTAGATAATCACGGGCTCAATTCTCCCAGACAAACAGTCTAGTTGCACCTGTTCTCTTCATAGCAAAATTGCCTTTGTGATGACAAGTGAGTTTCAAGGAAAGACACTTGGAGGTTGCAATTCTTTGGTAGGTGCTCATCTTTCGGTAATCTTCAGTGATTTGGTGAACCCGTTTGACCACTAGCGTCAAGCTAACGTTCCTCGTGTATCATGCCACAGGTTAGCATGCAGCAGAATCCATATAGCCTTATTAATATTGGTTCCTGAGGTCTAGGAAGCATTCCAGGTCTCTTAGTACTGGCGGGTCTGCACTAGTTCGGGAAACGTACAAGAACTACGGCCTGTGATTTCGGGGAGTTCTGAGCAATGAACCAATGGGAACAGTTAGATCCCGAGTCGTGGGCAGTGAAGGGCTTCTGTTTTTAAACTCCTAGATTGTGGTATGTTGAAACAACTCAAGTATCTCCCTTCTAAAGCACCTTCGAGATGCAAAATAGAGAAGGAGACAGCAGGGTCAATGCTCTGCGGGCACTTTTGAAAATAAGGTTTGAAGGGATACTTTATTTTCCTCATTGGTATTTAGAGAGTTGTGGGATCAATTCTCACTATGAAGCATTGTACTTCCACACGTTCCCTTCACGGCTCAATTGCCTTTGTGATGACAAGTGAGTTTCTAGGAAAGAAACTTGGAGGTTTCCATTCTTTGGTGGTGCTCATCCTTCGGTAATCTTCAGTGAATTGGCGAAACCGTTTGACCAATGGTGTCAAGGTAACGTTCCTCTTCTATCATGACACAGATTGGCATGCAGCTGAATCTCTGTAGCCTTGTCCATTGTGGTTCTTGAGCTCTAGGAAGCATTCCAGGTCTCTTAGTAGTGGCAGATCTGCAGTAGGTTGAGAAACGTACAAGTAGACGACCTGTGTGCTTTGTGAGTTGTGAGCAGTGCAGCGTTGGGAAAAGCTGGATGCGGAGTCATGGGGGTGAAGGTCTTTTTTTGTTAAACCTCTAGAATGTGGTAAGTTGAAGCAACTCAAGTATCTCCCTTCTAAAGCACCTTGGAGGAACAAAATAGAGAAAGAAACAGCAGGGTCAAGGCTCTGCGGGCCCTTTGGAAAATAAGGCTTGAAGGGAAACTTTATTTTCTTCATTGGGATTTAGAGAGTTACGGACTCAGTTCTCCCAGAGAAACAGTGTAGTTGCACATGTTTTCTTCATAGCACAATTGCCTTTGTAATGACAAGTGAGTGTCTGGGAAAGAAACTTGGAGGTTGCTATTCTATGGTAGGTGCTCGTCCTTCGGTAATCTTCAGTGAATTGGCGAACCCGTTTGACCACTGGCGTCAAACTAACCTTCCTCTTGTATCATGACACAGATTGGCATGCAGCGTAATCCCTGTAGCCTTATCCAGTGTGGTTCTTGAGCTCTAGGAAGCATTGCAGGTCTCTTAGTAGTGGCAGATCTGCTGTAGGATGAGAAACGTAGAAGAAGGATGGCCTGTGTGTTGTGGGAATTGTGAGCAGGGCAGCCTTGGGAACAGCTAGATGCCGAGTCATGGGGGTGAAGGTCTTCTTTTGTTAAACCTCTAGAATGTGGTAAGTAGAACCAACTCAGCTATCTCCCATCTGAAGCACCTTGGTGATACAAAATAGAGAAATAAACAACAGGGTCAATGCTCTGCGGTCCCTTTTGAAAATAAGGATCGAAGGGAAATTTTATTTTCTTCATTGGGATTTAGAGAGCTGCAGGCTCAATTCGCCCTGACAAACACTGTAGTTGCAAATGTTCTCTTCATAGCAAAATTGCCTTTGTGATGACAAGTGAATTCCTAGGAAAGAAACTTGGAGGTTGCCATTCTTTGGTAGGTGTTCGTCCTTCAGTAATCTTCAGTGAATTTGAAAACCCGTTTGACCACTAGCCTCAAGCTAACGTTCCTAGTGTATCATGCTACAGGTTAGCATGCAGCAGAATCCATATAGCCTTATTCAGATTGGTTCCTGAGCTCTAGGAAGCATTCCAGTTCTCTTAGTACTGGCGGGTCTGCACTAGGATGGGAAACGTACAGGAACAAGGCCTGTGAGATTGGGGACTTGTGAGCCATTCACCAATGGGAACAGTTAGATGCCGAGTCATGGGCATTGAAGGGCTTCTATTTTTAAACTCCTAGATTGTGGTAGGTTGAAACAACTCAAGTATCTCCCTTCTAAAGCACCTTGGAAATGCAAAATAGAGAAGGAAACATCAGAGTTAATGCTCTGTGGGCCCTTCTGAAAATAAGTCTTGTAGGGATACTTTATTTTCCTCATTGGGATTTCGAGAGTTGCAGGATCAATTCTGACTATGAAGCACTGTACTTCCACACGTTCCCTTCTTGGCACAATTGCCTTTGTGATGACAAGCGAATTTCTAGAAAAGAAACCTGGAGGTTGCCATTCTTTGGTAGTTGCTTATCCTTCGGTAATCTTCAGTGAATTGGCGAACCCTTTTGACCACTAGCGTCAAGATAACGTTCCTCTTGTATCATGACGCAGATTGGTATGCAGCTAAATCCCTGTAGCCTTATCAAGTGTGTTTATTGAACTCTAGGAAGCATTCCAAGTCTCTTACTAGTGGCATATCTGCACTAGGATGAGAAACGTACAAGAACACGGCCTGAGTGTTTGGGGAGTTGTGAGCAGTGCAGCGTTGGGAACAGCTAGATGCCAAATCATGGGGGTGAATGTCTTCTTTTGTTAAAGCTGAGGAATGTGATAAGTTGAAGAAACTCAAGTATCTCCCTTCTTAAGCACCTTGGAGGTACAACATAGAGAAAGAAACAGCAGGGTCAATGCTCTGCGGGCCCTTTTGAAAATAAGGCTTCAAGGGAAACTTTATTTTCTTAATTGGGATTTAGAGAGTTACGGGCTGAATTCTCCCAGAGAAACAGTGTAGTTGCACATGTTCTCTTCATAGCACAATTGCCTTTGTGATGACAAGTGAGATTTTAAGAAAGAAACTTGGGGGTTGCCATTCTTTGGTAGGTGCTCGTCCTTCGGTAATATTCAGTGAATTAGTTACCCCGTTTGACCGCTAGTGTCAAGCTGACGTTTCTCTTGTATCATGACACAGATTGGCATGCAGCTGAAACCCTGTAGCCTTAACCATTGTGGTTATTGAGCTCTAGGAAGCATTCCAGCTCTCTTAGTATTGGCAGATCTGCACTACTATGACAAACGTACAAGAGGACGGCCTGTGTGTTTTGGGATTTGTGAGCAGTGCAGCATTGGGAACACCTATATGCCGAGTCATGGGGTGAAGGGCTTCTTTTGTTAAACCTCTAGAACTTGGTAAGTTGAAACAACTCAAGTATCTCCCATCTAAAGCACATTGGAGGTACAAAATAGAGAAAGAAAGAGCAGGATCAAGGCTCTGCGGGCCCTTCTGCAAATAAGGCTTGAAGGGAAACTTTATTTTCTTAATTGAGATTTAGATAATTACGGGCTCAATTCTCCCAGACAAACAGTCTAGTTGCACCTGTTCTCTTCATAGCAAAATTGCCTTTGTGATGACAAGTGAGTTTCAAGGAAAGACACTTGGAGGTTGCAATTCTTTGGTAGGTGCTCATCTTTCGGTAATCTTCAGGGATTTGGTGAACCCGTTTGACCACTAGCGTCAAGCTAACGTTCCTCGTGTATCATGCCACAGGTTAGCATCCAGCAGAATCCATATAGTCTTATTAATATTGGTTCCTGAGGTCTAGGAAGCATTCCAGGTCTCTTAGTACTGGCGGGTCTGCACTAGTTCGGGAAACGTACAAGAACTACGGCCTGTGATTTCGGGGAGTTCTGAGCAATGAACCAATGGGAACAGTTAGATCCCGAGTCATGGGCAGTGAAGGGCTTCTGTTTTTAAACTCCTAGATTGTGGTATGTTGAAACAACTCAAGTATCTCCCTTCTAAAGCACCTTCGAGATGCAAAAAAGAGAAGGAGACAGCAGGGTCAATGCTCTGCGGGCACTTTTGAAAATAAGGTTTGAAGGGATACTTTATTTTCCTCATTGGAATTTAGAGAGTTGTGGGATCAATTCTCACTATGAAGCATTGTACTTCCACACGTTCCCTTCACGGCTCAATTGCCTTTGTGATGACAAGTGAGTTTCTAGGAAAGAAACTTGGAGGTTTCCATTCTTTGGTGGTGCTCATCCTTCGGTAATCTTCAGTGAATTGGCGAAACCGTTTGACCAATGGTGTCAAGGTAACGTTCCTCTTCTATCATGACACAGATTGGCATGCAGCTGAATCTCTGTAGCCTTGTCCATTGTGGTTCTTGAGCTCTAGGAAGCATTCCAGGTCTCTTAGTAGTGGCAGATCTGCAGTAGGTTGAGAAACGTACAAGTGCACTACCTGTGTGCTTTGTGAGTTGTGAGCAGTGCAGCGTTGGGAAAAGCTGGATGCGGAGTCATGGGGGTGAAGGTCTTTTTTTGTTAAACCTCTAGAATGTGGTAAGTTGAAGCAACTCAAGTATCTCCCTTCTAAAGCACCTTGGAGGTACAAAATAGAGAATGAAACAGCAGGGTCAAGGCTCTGCGGGCCCTATGGAAAATACGGCTTGAAGGGAAACTTTATTTTCTTAATTGGGATTTAGATAATTACGGGCTCAATTCTCCCAGACAAACAGTCTCGTTGCACCTGTTCTCTTCATAGCAAAATTCCCTTTGTGATGACAAGTGAGTTTCAAGGAAAGACACTTGGAGGTTGCAATTCTTTGGTAGGTGCTCATCTTTCGGTAATCTTCAGTGAATTGGCGAACCCGTTTGACCACTAGCGTCAAGCTAACATTCCTCGTGTATCATGCCACAGGTTAGCATGCAGCAGAATCCATATAGCCTTATTAATATTGGTTCCTGAGGTCTGGGAAGCATTCCAGTTTTCTTAGTACTGGCGGGTCTGCACTAGGATGGGAAACGTACAAGAACTACGGCCTGTGATTTCGGGGAGTTTTGAGCAATGAACCAATGGGAACAGTTAGATCCCGAGTCGTGGGCAATGAAGCGCTTCTGTTTTTAAACTCCTAGATTGTGGTATGTTGAAACAACTCAAGTATCTCCCTTCTAAAGCACCTTCGAGATGCAAAATAGAGAAGGAGACAGCAGGGTCAATGCTCTGCGGGCACTTTTGAAAATAAGGTTTGAAGGGATACTTTATTTTCCTCATTGGAATTTAGAGAGTTGTGGGATCAATTCTCACTATGAAGCCTTGTACTTCCACACGTTCCCTTCACTGCTCACTTGCCTTTGTGATGACAAGTGAGTTTCTAGTAAAGAAACTTGGAGGTTTCCATTCTTTGGTGGTGCTCATCCTTCGGTTATCTTCAGTGAATTGGCGAAACCGTTTACCAATGGTGTCAAGGTAATGTTCCTCTTCTATCATGACACAGATTGGCATGCAGCTGAATCTCTGTAGCCTTGTCCATTGAGGTTCTTGAGCTCTCGGAAGCATTCCAGGTCTCTTAGTAGTGGCAGATCAGCACTAGGTTGAGAACCGTACAAGTGGACGACCTGTGTGCTTTGTGAGTTGTGAGCAGTGCAGCGTTGGGAAAAGCTGGATGCCGAGTCATGGGGGTGAAGGTCTTCTTTTGTTAAACCTCTAGAATATGGTAAGTTGAAGCAACTCATGTATCTCCCTTCTAAAGCACCTTGGAGGAACAAAATAGGGAAAGAAACAGCAGGGTCAAGGCTCTGCGGGCCCTTTTGAAAACAAGGCTTGAAGGGAAACTTTATTTTCTTCATTGGGATTTAGAGAGTTACGGACTCAGTTCTCCCAGAGAAACAGTGTAGTTGCACATGTTTTCTTCATAGCACAATTGACTTTGTGATGACTAGTGACTGTCGAGGAAAGAAACTTGGAGGTTGCTATTCTTTGGTAGGTGCTCGTCCTTCTGTAATCTTCAGTGAATTGGCGAACCCGTTTGACCACTAGCGTCAAACTAACCTTCCTCTTGTATCATGACACAGATTGGCAGGCAGCGTAATCCCTGTAGCCTTATCCAGTGTGGTTCTTGAGCTCTAGGAAGCATTCCAAGTCACTTAGTATTGGCAGATCTGCACTACTTTGGGAAACGTACAACAGGACGGCCTGTGTGTTTGGGGAGTTGTGAGCAGTGCAGCCTTGGGAACAGCTAGATGCCGAGTCATGGGGGTGAAGGTCTGCTTTTGTTGAACTTGTAGAACGTGGTAAGTTGAAACAACTCAAGTATCTCCCATCTGAAGCACCCTGGAGGTACAAAATAAAGAAATAAACAGCAGGGTCAATGCTCTGCAGTCCCTTTTGAAAATAAGGTTTGAAGGGAAATTTTATATTCTTCTTTGGGATTTAGAGTTGCAGGCTCAATTCTCCCTGACAAACACTGTAGTTGTATATGTTCTCTTCATAGCAAAATTGCCTTTGTGATGACAAGTGAGTTCCTAGGAAAGACACTTGGAGGTTGCCATTCTTTGGTAGGTGCTCGTCCTTCAGTAATCTTCAGTGAATTTGCGAACCCATTTGACCACTAGCCTCAAGCTAACGTTCCTCTTGTATCATGCCACAGGTTAGCATGCAGCAGAAATCATATAGCCTTATTCAGATTGGTTCCTGAGCTCTAGGAAGAATTACAGGTCTCTTCGTACTGGCGGGTCTGCACTAGGATGGGAAACGTACAAGAACTACGGCCTGTGAGTTCGGGGAGTTGTGAGCAATGCACCAATGGGAACAGTTAGATGCCAAGTCATGGGCAGTGAACGGCTTCTTTTTTTAACTACTAGATTATGGTATGTGGAAAGAACTCAAGTATCTCCCATGTAAAACACCTTGGAGATGCAAAATAGAGAAGGAAACAGCAGGGTCAATGCTCTGTGGGCCCTTTTGAAAATAAGTCTTGATGGAATACTTCATTTTCCTCAATGGGATTTAGAGAGTTGCAGGATCAAATCTCATTATGAAGCACTGTACTTCCACACGTTCCCTTCATGGCTCAATTGCATTTGTGATGACAAGCGAATTTCTAGGAAAGAAACTTGGAGATTGCCATTCTTTGGTAGGTGCTCGTCCTTCGGTAATCTTCAGTGAATTGGCGAACCCGTTGGACCACTAGCATCAAGCTAACGTTCCTCTTGTATCATGACGCAGATTGGCATGCAGCCTAATCCCTGTAGCCTTATCAAGTGTGGTTCTTGAACTCTAGGAAGCATTCCAGGTCTCTTAGTAGTGGCAGATCTGCACAAGGATGAGAAACGTAGAAGAGGACGGCCTGAGTGTTTGGGGAGTTGTGAGCAGTGCAGCCTTGGGAACAGCTGGATGCCGAGTCATGGGGTTGAAAGTCTTCTTTTGTTAAAGCTGAAGAATGTGGTAAGTTGAAGCAACTCAAGTATCTCCCTTCCAGAGCACCTTGGAGGTATTACATAGAGAAAGAAACTTCAGGGTCAATGCTCTGCGGGCCCTTTTGAAAATAAGGCTTGAAGGAAAACTTTATTTTCTTCACTGGGATTTAGAGAGTTACGGGCTTAATTCTCCCAGACAAACAGTGTACCTGCACATGTTCTCTTCACAGCACAATTGACTTTTTGATGACTAGTGACTGTCGAGGAAAGAAACTTGGAGGTTGCTATTCTTTGGTAGGTGCTCGTCCTTCGGTAATCTTCAGTGAATTGGCGAACCCTTTTGACCACTAGCGTCAAACTAACCTTCCTCTTGTATCATGACACATATTGGCAGGCAGCGTAATCCCTGTAGCCTTATCCAGTGTGGTTCTTGAGCTCTAGGAAGCATTCCAGGTCACTTAGTATTGGCAGATCTGCACTACTTTGAGAAACGTACAACAGGACGGCCTGTGTGTTTGGGGAGTTGTGAGCAGTGCAGCGTTGGGAACAGCAAGATACCGAGTCATGGTGGTGAAGGTCTTCTTTTGTTAAACCTCTAGAATGCGGTAAGTTGAAAGAACTCAAGTATCTCCCTTCTAAAGCACTTTGGTGGTACAAAATAGAGAAAGAAACAGCAGGGTCAATACTCTGCGCACCCTTTTGAAAATAAGGCTTGAAGGGAAACTTTATTTTCCTCATTGTAATTTAGAGAGTTGTGGGCTCAATTCTCCCTGAGAAACAGTGTTGTTGCACAAGTTCCCTTCAGAGGACAATTACCTTTGTGCTGACAAGTGCGTTTCTAGTAAAGAAACTTGGAGGTTGCCATTCTTTAGTGGTGCTCATACTTCGGTTATCTTCAGTGAATTGGCGAACCATTTTGACCAAGAGTGTCAAGCTAACGTTCCCCTTGTATCATGACAGAGATTGGCATGCAGCTGAATCCCTCTAGCCTTATCCAGTGTGGTTCTTGAGCTCTAGGAAGCATTGCAGGTGTCTTAGTAGTGGCAGATCTGCCGTAGGATGAGAAACGTACAAGAAGGATGGCCTGTGTGTTTTGGGAGTTGTGAGCAGTGCAGCCTTGGGAACAGCTAGATGCCGAGTCATGGGGTGAAGGTCTTCTTTTGTTAAACCTCTAGAATGTGGTAAGTTGAAGCAACTGAGCTATCTCCCATCTGAAGCACCTTGGTGATACAAAATAGAGAAATAAACAACAGGGTCAATCCTCTGCGGTCCCTTTTGAAAATAAGGCTCGAAGGGAAACTTTATTTTCTTCACTGGGATTTAGAGAGTTGTAGGCTCAATTCTTCCTGACAAACACTGTAGTTGCAAATGTTCTCTTCATAGCAAAATTGCCTTTGTGATGACAAGTGAATTCCTAGGAAAGAAACTTGGAGGTTGCCATTCTTTGGTAGGTGCTCGTCCTTCAGTAATCTTCAGTGAATTTGAAAACCCGTTTGACCACTAGCCTCAAGCTAACGTTCCTCGTGTGTCGTGCTACACGTTAGCATGCAGCAGAATCCATATAGCCTTATTCAGACTGGTTCCTGAGGTCTAGGAAGCATTCCAGTTCTCTTAGTACTGGCGGGTCTGCACTAGGATGGGAAACGTAGAAGAACTGCGGCCTGTGAGTTTCGGGACTTGTGAGCCATTCACCAATGGGAACAGTCAGATGCCGAGTCATGGGCATTGAAGGGCTTCTATTTTTAAACTCCTAGATTGTGGTAGGTTGAAACAACTCAAGTATCTTCTTCTAAAGCACCTTGGAAATGCAAAATAGAGAAGGAAACATCACAGTTAATGCTCTGTGGGCCCTTATGAAAATAAGTCTTGTAAGGATACTTTATTTTCCTCATTGGGATTTCGAGAGTTACAGGATCAATTCTGACTATGAAGCACTGTACTTCCACACGTTCCCTTCTTGGCACAATTGCCTGTGTGATGACAAGCGAATTTCTAGGAAAGAAACCTGGAGGTTGCCATTCTTTGGTAGTTGCTTATCCTTCGGTAATCTTCAGTGAATTGGCGAACCCTTTTGACGACTAGCGTCAAACTAACCTTCCTCTGGTATCATGACACAGATTGGCAGGCAGCGTAATCCCTGTAGCCTTATCCAGTGTGGTTCTTGAGCTCTAGGAAGCATTCCAGGTCTGGGGAGTTGTTATCAGTGCAGCGCGGTGAACAGCAAGATACCGAGTCATGGTGGTGAAGGTCTTCTTTTGTGAAACCTCTAGAATGCGGTAAGTTGAAAGAACTCAAGTATCTCCCTTCTAAAGCACTTTGGTGGTACAAAATAGAGAAAGAAACAGCAGGGTCAATACTCTGCACACCCTTTTGAAAATAAGGCTTGAAGGGAAACTTTATTTTCCTCATTGGAATGTAGAGAGCTGTGGGCTCAATTCTCCCTGAGAAACACTGTTGTTGCACAAGTTCCCTTCACAGGACAATTGCCTGTGTGCTGACAAGTGCATTTCTAGTAAAGAAACTTAGAGGTTGCCATTCTTTAGTGGTTCTCATACTTCGGTTATCTTCAGTGAATTGGCGAACCCTTTTGACCAAGAGTGTCAAGCTAACGTTCCCCTTGTATCATGACACAGATTGGCATGCAGCTGAAACCCTGTAGCCTTATCCATTGTGGTTATTGAGCTCTAGGAAGCATTGCAGGTCTCTTAGTATTGGCAGATCTGCACTACTATGAAAAATGTACAAGAGGATGGCCTGTGTGTTTTGGGATTTGTGAGCAGTGCAGCAATGGAAACACCTATATGCCGAGTCATGGGGTGAAGGGCTTCTTTTGTTAAACCTCTAGAACTTGGTAAGTTGAAACAACTCAAGTATCTCCCATGTAAAGCACAATGGAGGTACAAAATAGAGAAGGAAACAGCAGGATCAAGGCTCTGCGGGCCCTTCTGCAAATAAGGCTTGAAGGGAAACTTTATTTTCTTAATTGGGATTTAGATAATTACGGGCTCAATTCTCCCAGACAAAAAGTCTGGTTGCACCTGTTCTCTTCATAGCAAAATTGCCTTTGTGATGACAAGTGAGTTTCAAGGAAAGACACTTGGAGGTTGCAATTCTTTGGTAGGTGCTCATCTTTCGGTAATCTTCAGTGAATTGGCGAACCCGTTTGACCACTAGCGTCAAGCTAACGTTCCTCGTGTATCATGCCACAGGTTAGCATGCAGCAGAATCCATATAGCCTTATTAATATTGGTTCCTGAGGTCTGGGAAGCATTCCAGTTTTCTTAGTACTGGCGGGTCTGCACTAGGATGGGAAACGTACAAGAACTACGGCCTGTGATTTCGGGGAGTTTTGAGCAATGAACCAATGGGAACAGTTAGATCCCGAGTCGTGGGCAATGAAGCGCTTCTGTTTTTAAACTCCTAGATTGTGGTATGTTGAAACAACTCAAGTATCTCCCTTCTAAAGCACCTTCGAGATGCAAAATAGAGAAGGAGACAGCAGGGTCAATGCTCTGCGGGCACTTTTGAAAATAAGGTTTGAAGGGATACTTTATTTTCCTCATTGGAATTTAGAGAGTTGTGGGATCAATTCTCACTATGAAGCCTTGTACTTCCACACGTTCCCTTCACTGCTCACTTGCCTTTGTGATGACAAGTGGGTTTCTAGTAAAGAAACTTGGAGGTTTCCATTCTTTGGTGGTGCTCATCCTTCGGTAATCTTCAGTGAATTGGCGAACCCGTTTGACCACTAGCGTCAAACTAACCTTCCTCTTGTATCATGACACTGATTGGCAGGCAGCGTAATCCCTGTAGCCTTATCCAGTGTGGTTCTTGAGCTATAGGAAGCATTCCAGGTCACTTAGTATTGGCAGATCTGCACTACTTTGGGAAACGTACAACAGGACGGCCTGTGTGTTTGGGGAGTTGTGAGCAGTGCAGCGTTGGGAACAGCAAGATACCGAGTCATGGTGGTGAAGGTCTTCTTTTGTGAAACCTCTAGAATGCGGTAAGTTGAAAGAACTCAAGTATCTCCCTTCTAAAGCACTTTGGTGGTACAAAATAGAGAAAGAAACAGCAGGGTCAATACTCTGCACACCCTTTTGGAAATAAGGCTTGAAGGGAAACTTTATTTTCCTCATTGGAATTTAGAGAGTTGTGGGCTCAATTCTCCCTGAGAAACACTGTTGTTGCACAAGTTCCCTTCACAGGACAATTGCCTGTGTGCTGACAAGTGCGTTTCTAGTAAAGAAACTTGGAGGTTGCCATTCTTTTGTGGTGCTCATCCTTCGGTAATCCTCAGTGAATTGGCGAAACCGTTTGACCAATGGTGTCAAGGTAACGTTTCTCTTCTATCATGACACAGATTGGCATGCTGCTGAATCTCTGTAGCCTTGTTCATTGTGGTTCCTGAGCTCTAGGAAACATTCCAGGTCTCTTACTAGTGGCAGGTCTGCACTAGGTTGAGAAACGTACAAGTGGACGACCTGTGTGCTTTGTGAGTTGTGAGCAGTGCAGCGTTGGGAAAAGCTGGATGCCGAGTCATGGGGGTGAAGGTCTTCTTTTGTTAAACCTCTAGAATATGGTAAGTTGAAACAACTCAAGTATGTCCCTTCTAAAGCACCTTGGAGGTACAAAATAGAGAAAGAAACAGCAGGGTCAAGGCTCTGCGGGCCCTTTTGAAAACAAGGCTTGAAGGGAAACTTTATTTTCTTCATTGGGATTTAGAGAGTTACGGACTCAGTTCTCCCAGAGAAACAGTGTAGTTGCACATGTTTTCTTCATAGCACAATTGCCTTTGGAATGACAAGTGAGTGTCTAGGAAAGAAACTTGGAGGTTGCCATTCTTTGGTAGGTGCTTGTCCTTCGGTAATCTTCAGGGAATTGGCGATCCCGTTTGACCACTAGCGTCAAACTAACGTTCCTCTTATATCATGACACAGATTGGCATGCAGCTGAATCCCTGTAGACTTATCCAGTGTGGTTCTTGAGCGCTGGGAAGTATTGCAGGTCTCTTAGTAGTGGCAGATCTGCACTAGGATGAGAAACATACAAGAAGTCTGGCCTGTGTGTTTGGGGAGTTGTGAGCAGTGCAGCCTTGGGAACAGCTAGATGCCGAGTCATGGGGGTGAAGGTCTGCTTTTGTTGAACTTCTAGAACGTGGTAAGTTGAAACAACTCAAGTATCTCCCATCTGAAGCACCCTGGAGGTACAAAATAAAGAAATAAACAGCAGGGTCAATGCTCTGCAGTCCCTTTTGAAAATAAGGCTTGAAGGGAAATTTTATATTCTTCTTTGGGATTTAGAGTTGCAGGCTCAATTCTCCCTGACAAACACTGTAGTTGTATATGTTCTCTTCATAGCAAAATTGCCTTTGTGATGACAAGTGAGTTCCTAGGAAAGACACTTGGAGGTTGCCATTCTTTGGTAGGTGCTCGTCCTTCAGTAATCTTCAGTGAATTTGCGAACCCATTTGACCACTAGCCTCAAGCTAACGTTCCTCTTGTATCATGCCACAGGTTAGCATGCAGCAGAAATCATATAGCCTTATTCAGATTTGTTCCTGAGCTCTAGGAAGAATTACAGGTCTCTTCGTACTTGCGGGTCTGCACTAGGATGGGAAACGTACAAGAACTACGGCCTGTGAGTTCGGGGAGTTGTGAGCAATGCACCAATGGGAACAGTTAGATGCCAAGTCATGGGCAGTGAACGGCTTCTTTTTTTAACTGCTAGATTATGGTATGTGGAAAGAACTCAAGTATCTCCCATGTAAAACACCTTGGAGATGCAAAATAGAGAAGGAAACAGCAGGGTCAATGCTCTGTGGGCCCTTTTGAAAATAAGTCTTGATGGAATACTTCATTTTCCTCATTGGGATTTAGAGAGTTGCAGGATCAAATCTCACTATGAAACACTGTACTTCCACACGTTCCCTTCATGGCTCAATTGCATTTGTGATGACAAGCGAATTTCTAGGAAAGAAACTTGGAGATTGCCATTCTTTGGTAGGTGCTCGTCCTTCGGTAATCTTCAGTGAATTGGCGAACCCGTTGGACCACTAGCATCAAGCTAACGTTCCTCTTGTATCATGACGCAGATTGGCATGCAGCTAAATCCCTGTAGCCTTATCAAGTGTGGTTCTTGAACTCTAGGAAACATTCCAGGTCTCTTAGTAGTGGCAGATGTGCACAAGGATGAGAAACGTAGAAGAGGACGGCCTGAGTGTTTGGGGAGTTGTGAGCAGTGCAGCCTTGGGAACAGCTGGATGCCGAGTCATGGGGTTGAAAGTCTTCTTTTGTTAAAGCTGAAGAATGTGGTAAGTTGAAGCAACTCAAGTATCTCCCTTCCAGAGCACCTTGGAGGTATTACATAGAGAAAGAAACAGCAGGGTCAATGCTCTGCGGGCCCTTTTGAAAATAAGGCTTGAAGGAAAACTTTATTTTCTTCACTGGGATTTAGAGAGTTACGGGCTTAATTCTCCCAGACAAACAGTGTACCTGCACATGTTCTCTTCATAGCACAATTGACTTTTTGATGACTAGTGACTGTCGAGGAAAGAAACTTGGAGGTTGCTATTCTTTGGTAGGTGCTCGTCCTTCGGTAATCTTCAGTGAATTGGCGAACCCTTTTGACCACTAGCGTCAAACTAACCTTCCTCTTGTATCATGACACATATTGGCAGGCAGCGTAATCCCTGTAGCCTTATCCAGTGTGGTTCTTGAGCTCTAGGAAGCATTCCAGGTCACTTAGTATTGGCAGATCTGCACTACTTTGAGAAACGTACAACAGGACGGCCTGTGTGTTTGGGGAGTTGTGAGCAGTGCAGCGTTGGGAACAGCAAGATACCGAGTCATGGTGGTGAAGGTCTTCTTTTGTTAAACCTCTAGAATGCGGTAAGTTGAAAGAACTCAAGTATCTCCCTTCTAAAGCACTTTGGTGGTACAAAATAGAGAAAGAAACAGCAGGGTCAATACTCTGCGCACCCTTTTGAAAATAAGGCTTGAAGGGAAACTTTATTTTCCTCATTGTAATTTAGAGAGTTGTGGGCTCAATTCTCCCTGAGAAACAGTGTTGTTGCACAAGTTCCCTTCAGAGGACAATTACCTTTGTGCTGACAAGTGCGTTTCTAGTAAAGAAACTTGGAGGTTGCCATTCTTTAGTGGTGCTCATACTTCGGTTATCTTCAGTGAATTGGCGAACCATTTTGACCAAGAGTGTCAAGCTAACGTTCCCCTTGTATCATGACAGAGATTGGCATGCAGCTGAATCCCTCTAGCCTTATCCAGTGTGGTTCTTGAGCTCTAGGAAGCATTGCAGGTGTCTTAGTAGTGGCAGATCTGCCGTAGGATGAGAAACGTACAAGAAGGATGGCCTGTGTGTTTTGGGAGTTGTGAGCAGTGCAGCCTTGGGAACAGCTAGATGCCGAGTCATGGGGTGAAGGTCTTCTTTTGTTAAACCTCTAGAATGTGGTAAGTTGAAGCAACTGAGCTATCTCCCATCTGAAGCACCTTGGTGATACAAAATAGAGAAATAAACAACAGGGTCAATCCTCTGCGGTCCCTTTTGAAAATAAGGCTCGAAGGGAAACTTTATTTTCTTCACTGGGATTTAGAGAGTTGTAGGCTCAATTCTTCCTGACAAACACTGTAGTTGCAAATGTTCTCTTCATAGCAAAATTGCCTTTGTGATGACAAGTGAATTCCTAGGAAAGAAACTTGGAGGTTGCCATTCTTTGGTAGGTGCTCGTCCTTCAGTAATCTTCAGTGAATTTGAAAACCCGTTTGACCACTAGCCTCAAGCTAACGTTCCTCGTGTGTCGTGCTACACGTTAGCATGCAGCAGAATCCATATAGCCTTATTCAGACTGGTTCCTGAGGTCTAGGAAGCATTCCAGTTCTCTTAGTACTGGCGGGTCTGCACTAGGATGGGAAACGTAGAAGAACTGCGGCCTGTGAGTTTCGGGACTTGTGAGCCATTCACCAATGGGAACAGTCAGATGCCGAGTCATGGGCATTGAAGGGCTTCTATTTTTAAACTCCTAGATTGTGGTAGGTTGAAACAACTCAAGTATCTTCTTCTAAAGCACCTTGGAAATGCAAAATAGAGAAGGAAACATCACAGTTAATGCTCTGTGGGCCCTTATGAAAATAAGTCTTGTAAGGATACTTTATTTTCCTCATTGGGATTTCGAGAGTTACAGGATCAATTCTGACTATGAAGCACTGTACTTCCACACGTTCCCTTCTTGGCACAATTGCCTGTGTGATGACAAGCGAATTTCTAGGAAAGAAACCTGGAGGTTGCCATTCTTTGGTAGTTGCTTATCCTTCGGTAATCTTCAGTGAATTGGCGAACCCTTTTGACGACTAGCGTCAAACTAACCTTCCTCTGGTATCATGACACAGATTGGCAGGCAGCGTAATCCCTGTAGCCTTATCCAGTGTGGTTCTTGAGCTCTAGGAAGCATTCCAGGTCTGGGGAGTTGTTATCAGTGCAGCGCGGTGAACAGCAAGATACCGAGTCATGGTGGTGAAGGTCTTCTTTTGTGAAACCTCTAGAATGCGGTAAGTTGAAAGAACTCAAGTATCTCCCTTCTAAAGCACTTTGGTGGTACAAAATAGAGAAAGAAACAGCAGGGTCAATACTCTGCACACCCTTTTGAAAATAAGGCTTGAAGGGAAACTTTATTTTCCTCATTGGAATGTAGAGAGCTGTGGGCTCAATTCTCCCTGAGAAACACTGTTGTTGCACAAGTTCCCTTCACAGGACAATTGCCTGTGTGCTGACAAGTGCATTTCTAGTAAAGAAACTTAGAGGTTGCCATTCTTTAGTGGTTCTCATACTTCGGTTATCTTCAGTGAATTGGCGAACCCTTTTGACCAAGAGTGTCAAGCTAACGTTCCCCTTGTATCATGACACAGATTGGCATGCAGCTGAAACCCTGTAGCCTTATCCATTGTGGTTATTGAGCTCTAGGAAGCATTGCAGGTCTCTTAGTATTGGCAGATCTGCACTACTATGAAAAATGTACAAGAGGATGGCCTGTGTGTTTTGGGATTTGTGAGCAGTGCAGCAATGGAAACACCTATATGCCGAGTCATGGGGTGAAGGGCTTCTTTTGTTAAACCTCTAGAACTTGGTAAGTTGAAACAACTCAAGTATCTCCCATGTAAAGCACAATGGAGGTACAAAATAGAGAAGGAAACAGCAGGATCAAGGCTCTGCGGGCCCTTCTGCAAATAAGGCTTGAAGGGAAACTTTATTTTCTTAATTGGGATTTAGATAATTACGGGCTCAATTCTCCCAGACAAAAAGTCTGGTTGCACCTGTTCTCTTCATAGCAAAATTGCCTTTGTGATGACAAGTGAGTTTCAAGGAAAGACACTTGGAGGTTGCAATTCTTTGGTAGGTGCTCATCTTTCGGTAATCTTCAGTGAATTGGCGAACCCGTTTGACCACTAGCGTCAAGCTAACGTTCCTCGTGTATCATGCCACAGGTTAGCATGCAGCAGAATCCATATAGCCTTATTAATATTGGTTCCTGAGGTCTGGGAAGCATTCCAGTTTTCTTAGTACTGGCGGGTCTGCACTAGGATGGGAAACGTACAAGAACTACGGCCTGTGATTTCGGGGAGTTTTGAGCAATGAACCAATGGGAACAGTTAGATCCCGAGTCGTGGGCAATGAAGCGCTTCTGTTTTTAAACTCCTAGATTGTGGTATGTTGAAACAACTCAAGTATCTCCCTTCTAAAGCACCTTCGAGATGCAAAATAGAGAAGGAGACAGCAGGGTCAATGCTCTGCGGGCACTTTTGAAAATAAGGTTTGAAGGGATACTTTATTTTCCTCATTGGAATTTAGAGAGTTGTGGGATCAATTCTCACTATGAAGCCTTGTACTTCCACACGTTCCCTTCACTGCTCACTTGCCTTTGTGATGACAAGTGGGTTTCTAGTAAAGAAACTTGGAGGTTTCCATTCTTTGGTGGTGCTCATCCTTCGGTAATCTTCAGTGAATTGGCGAACCCGTTTGACCACTAGCGTCAAACTAACCTTCCTCTTGTATCATGACACTGATTGGCAGGCAGCGTAATCCCTGTAGCCTTATCCAGTGTGGTTCTTGAGCTATAGGAAGCATTCCAGGTCACTTAGTATTGGCAGATCTGCACTACTTTGGGAAACGTACAACAGGACGGCCTGTGTGTTTGGGGAGTTGTGAGCAGTGCAGCGTTGGGAACAGCAAGATACCGAGTCATGGTGGTGAAGGTCTTCTTTTGTGAAACCTCTAGAATGCGGTAAGTTGAAAGAACTCAAGTATCTCCCTTCTAAAGCACTTTGGTGGTACAAAATAGAGAAAGAAACAGCAGGGTCAATACTCTGCACACCCTTTTGGAAATAAGGCTTGAAGGGAAACTTTATTTTCCTCATTGGAATTTAGAGAGTTGTGGGCTCAATTCTCCCTGAGAAACACTGTTGTTGCACAAGTTCCCTTCACAGGACAATTGCCTGTGTGCTGACAAGTGCGTTTCTAGTAAAGAAACTTGGAGGTTGCCATTCTTTTGTGGTGCTCATCCTTCGGTAATCCTCAGTGAATTGGCGAAACCGTTTGACCAATGGTGTCAAGGTAACGTTTCTCTTCTATCATGACACAGATTGGCATGCTGCTGAATCTCTGTAGCCTTGTTCATTGTGGTTCCTGAGCTCTAGGAAACATTCCAGGTCTCTTACTAGTGGCAGGTCTGCACTAGGTTGAGAAACGTACAAGTGGACGACCTGTGTGCTTTGTGAGTTGTGAGCAGTGCAGCGTTGGGAAAAGCTGGATGCCGAGTCATGGGGGTGAAGGTCTTCTTTTGTTAAACCTCTAGAATATGGTAAGTTGAAACAACTCAAGTATGTCCCTTCTAAAGCACCTTGGAGGTACAAAATAGAGAAAGAAACAGCAGGGTCAAGGCTCTGCGGGCCCTTTTGAAAACAAGGCTTGAAGGGAAACTTTATTTTCTTCATTGGGATTTAGAGAGTTACGGACTCAGTTCTCCCAGAGAAACAGTGTAGTTGCACATGTTTTCTTCATAGCACAATTGCCTTTGGAATGACAAGTGAGTGTCTAGGAAAGAAACTTGGAGGTTGCCATTCTTTGGTAGGTGCTTGTCCTTCGGTAATCTTCAGGGAATTGGCGATCCCGTTTGACCACTAGCGTCAAACTAACGTTCCTCTTATATCATGACACAGATTGGCATGCAGCTGAATCCCTGTAGACTTATCCAGTGTGGTTCTTGAGCGCTGGGAAGTATTGCAGGTCTCTTAGTAGTGGCAGATCTGCACTAGGATGAGAAACATACAAGAAGTCTGGCCTGTGTGTTTGGGGAGTTGTGAGCAGTGCAGCCTTGGGAACAGCTAGATGCCGAGTCATGGGGGTGAAGGTCTGCTTTTGTTGAACTTCTAGAACGTGGTAAGTTGAAACAACTCAAGTATCTCCCATCTGAAGCACCCTGGAGGTACAAAATAAAGAAATAAACAGCAGGGTCAATGCTCTGCAGTCCCTTTTGAAAATAAGGCTTGAAGGGAAATTTTATATTCTTCTTTGGGATTTAGAGTTGCAGGCTCAATTCTCCCTGACAAACACTGTAGTTGTATATGTTCTCTTCATAGCAAAATTGCCTTTGTGATGACAAGTGAGTTCCTAGGAAAGACACTTGGAGGTTGCCATTCTTTGGTAGGTGCTCGTCCTTCAGTAATCTTCAGTGAATTTGCGAACCCATTTGACCACTAGCCTCAAGCTAACGTTCCTCTTGTATCATGCCACAGGTTAGCATGCAGCAGAAATCATATAGCCTTATTCAGATTGGTTCCTGAGCTCTAGGAAGAATTACAGGTCTCTTCGTACTTGCGGGTCTGCACTAGGATGGGAAACGTACAAGAACTACGGCCTGTGAGTTCGGGGAGTTGTGAGCAATGCACCAATGGGAACAGTTAGATGCCAAGTCATGGGCAGTGAACGGCTTCTTTTTTTAACTGCTAGATTATGGTATGTGGAAAGAACTCAAGTATCTCCCATGTAAAACACCTTGGAGATGCAAAATAGAGAAGGAAACAGCAGGGTCAATGCTCTGTGGGCCCTTTTGAAAATAAGTCTTGATGGAATACTTCATTTTCCTCATTGGGATTTAGAGAGTTGCAGGATCAAATCTCACTATGAAACACTGTACTTCCACACGTTCCCTTCATGGCTCAATTGCATTTGTGATGACAAGCGAATTTCTAGGAAAGAAACTTGGAGATTGCCATTCTTTGGTAGGTGCTCGTCCTTCGGTAATCTTCAGTGAATTGGCGAACCCGTTGGACCACTAGCATCAAGCTAACGTTCCTCTTGTATCATGACGCAGATTGGCATGCAGCTAAATCCCTGTAGCCTTATCAAGTGTGGTTCTTGAACTCTAGGAAACATTCCAGGTCTCTTAGTAGTGGCAGATGTGCACAAGGATGAGAAACGTAGAAGAGGACGGCCTGAGTGTTTGGGGAGTTGTGAGCAGTGCAGCCTTGGGAACAGCTGGATGCCGAGTCATGGGGTTGAAAGTCTTCTTTTGTTAAAGCTGAAGAATGTGGTAAGTTGAAGCAACTCAAGTATCTCCCTTCCAGAGCACCTTGGAGGTATTACATAGAGAAAGAAACAGCAGGGTCAATGCTCTGCGGGCCCTTTTGAAAATAAGGCTTGAAGGAAAACTTTATTTTCTTCACTGGGATTTAGAGAGTTACGGGCTTAATTCTCCCAGACAAACAGTGTACCTGCACATGTTCTCTTCATAGCACAATTGACTTTTTGATGACTAGTGACTGTCGAGGAAAGAAACTTGGAGGTTGCTATTCTTTGGTAGGTGCTCGTCCTTCGGTAATCTTCAGTGAATTGGCGAACCCTTTTGACCACTAGCGTCAAACTAACCTTCCTCTTGTATCATGACACATATTGGCAGGCAGCGTAATCCCTGTAGCCTTATCCAGTGTGGTTCTTGAGCTCTAGGAAGCATTCCAGGTCACTTAGTATTGGCAGATCTGCACTACTTTGAGAAACGTACAACAGGACGGCCTGTGTGTTTGGGGAGTTGTGAGCAGTGCAGCGTTGGGAACAGCAAGATACCGAGTCATGGTGGTGAAGGTCTTCTTTTGTTAAACCTCTAGAATGCGGTAAGTTGAAAGAACTCAAGTATCTCCCTTCTAAAGCACTTTGGTGGTACAAAATAGAGAAAGAAACAGCAGGGTCAATACTCTGCGCACCCTTTTGAAAATAAGGCTTGAAGGGAAACTTTATTTTCCTCATTGTAATTTAGAGAGTTGTGGGCTCAATTCTCCCTGAGAAACAGTGTTGTTGCACAAGTTCCCTTCAGAGGACAATTACCTTTGTGCTGACAAGTGCGTTTCTAGTAAAGAAACTTGGAGGTTGCCATTCTTTAGTGGTGCTCATACTTCGGTTATCTTCAGTGAATTGGCGAACCATTTTGACCAAGAGTGTCAAGCTAACGTTCCCCTTGTATCATGACAGAGATTGGCATGCAGCTGAATCCCTCTAGCCTTATCCAGTGTGGTTCTTGAGCTCTAGGAAGCATTGCAGGTGTCTTAGTAGTGGCAGATCTGCCGTAGGATGAGAAACGTACAAGAAGGATGGCCTGTGTGTTTTGGGAGTTGTGAGCAGTGCAGCCTTGGGAACAGCTAGATGCCGAGTCATGGGGTGAAGGTCTTCTTTTGTTAAACCTCTAGAATGTGGTAAGTTGAAGCAACTGAGCTATCTCCCATCTGAAGCACCTTGGTGATACAAAATAGAGAAATAAACAACAGGGTCAATCCTCTGCGGTCCCTTTTGAAAATAAGGCTCGAAGGGAAACTTTATTTTCTTCACTGGGATTTAGAGAGTTGTAGGCTCAATTCTTCCTGACAAACACTGTAGTTGCAAATGTTCTCTTCATAGCAAAATTGCCTTTGTGATGACAAGTGAATTCCTAGGAAAGAAACTTGGAGGTTGCCATTCTTTGGTAGGTGCTCGTCCTTCAGTAATCTTCAGTGAATTTGAAAACCCGTTTGACCACTAGCCTCAAGCTAACGTTCCTCGTGTGTCGTGCTACACGTTAGCATGCAGCAGAATCCATATAGCCTTATTCAGACTGGTTCCTGAGGTCTAGGAAGCATTCCAGTTCTCTTAGTACTGGCGGGTCTGCACTAGGATGGGAAACGTAGAAGAACTGCGGCCTGTGAGTTTCGGGACTTGTGAGCCATTCACCAATGGGAACAGTCAGATGCCGAGTCATGGGCATTGAAGGGCTTCTATTTTTAAACTCCTAGATTGTGGTAGGTTGAAACAACTCAAGTATCTTCTTCTAAAGCACCTTGGAAATGCAAAATAGAGAAGGAAACATCACAGTTAATGCTCTGTGGGCCCTTATGAAAATAAGTCTTGTAAGGATACTTTATTTTCCTCATTGGGATTTCGAGAGTTACAGGATCAATTCTGACTATGAAGCACTGTACTTCCACACGTTCCCTTATTGGCACAATTGCCTGTGTGATGACAAGCGAATTTCTAGGAAAGAAACCTGGAGGTTGCCATTCTTTGGTAGTTGCTTATCCTTCGGTAATCTTCAGTGAATTGGCGAACCCTTTTGACGACTAGCGTCAAACTAACCTTCCTCTGGTATCATGACACAGATTGGCAGGCAGCGTAATCCCTGTAGCCTTATCCAGTGTGGTTCTTGAGCTCTAGGAAGCATTCCAGGTCTGGGGAGTTGTTATCAGTGCAGCGCGGTGAACAGCAAGATACCGAGTCATGGTGGTGAAGGTCTTCTTTTGTGAAACCTCTAGAATGCGGTAAGTTGAAAGAACTCAAGTATCTCCCTTCTAAAGCACTTTGGTGGTACAAAATAGAGAAAGAAACAGCAGGGTCAATACTCTGCACACCCTTTTGAAAATAAGGCTTGAAGGGAAACTTTATTTTCCTCATTGGAATGTAGAGAGCTGTGGGCTCAATTCTCCCTGAGAAACACTGTTGTTGCACAAGTTCCCTTCACAGGACAATTGCCTGTGTGCTGACAAGTGCATTTCTAGTAAAGAAACTTAGAGGTTGCCATTCTTTAGTGGTTCTCATACTTCGGTTATCTTCAGTGAATTGGCGAACCCTTTTGACCAAGAGTGTCAAGCTAACGTTCCCCTTGTATCATGACACAGATTGGCATGCAGCTGAAACCCTGTAGCCTTATCCATTGTGGTTATTGAGCTCTAGGAAGCATTGCAGGTCTCTTAGTATTGGCAGATCTGCACTACTATGAAAAATGTACAAGAGGATGGCCTGTGTGTTTTGGGATTTGTGAGCAGTGCAGCAATGGGAACACCTATATGCCGAGTCATGGGGTGAAGGGCTTCTTTTGTTAAACCTCTAGAACTTGGTAAGTTGAAACAACTCAAGTATCTCCCATGTAAAGCACAATGGAGGTACAAAATAGAGAAGGAAACAGCAGGATCAAGGCTCTGCGGGCCCTTCTGCAAATAAGGCTTGAAGGGAAACTTTATTTTCTTAATTGGGATTTAGATAATTACGGGCTCAATTCTCCCAGACAAAAAGTCTGGTTGCACCTGTTCTCTTCATAGCAAAATTGCCTTTGTGATGACAAGTGAGTTTCAAGGAAAGACACTTGGAGGTTGCAATTCTTTGGTAGGTGCTCATCTTTCGGTAATCTTCAGTGAATTGGCGAACCCGTTTGACCACTAGCGTCAAGCTAACGTTCCTCGTGTATCATGCCACAGGTTAGCATGCAGCAGAATCCATATAGCCTTATTAATATTGGTTCCTGAGGTCTGGGAAGCATTCCAGTTTTCTTAGTACTGGCGGGTCTGCACTAGGATGGGAAACGTACAAGAACTACGGCCTGTGATTTCGGGGAGTTTTGAGCAATGAACCAATGGGAACAGTTAGATCCCGAGTCGTGGGCAATGAAGCGCTTCTGTTTTTAAACTCCTAGATTGTGGTATGTTGAAACAACTCAAGTATCTCCCTTCTAAAGCACCTTCGAGATGCAAAATAGAGAAGGAGACAGCAGGGTCAATGCTCTGCGGGCACTTTTGAAAATAAGGTTTGAAGGGATACTTTATTTTCCTCATTGGAATTTAGAGAGTTGTGGGATCAATTCTCACTATGAAGCCTTGTACTTCCACACGTTCCCTTCACTGCTCACTTGCCTTTGTGATGACAAGTGGGTTTCTAGTAAAGAAACTTGGAGGTTTCCATTCTTTGGTGGTGCTCATCCTTCGGTTATCTTCAGTGAATTGGCGAAACCGTTTACCAATGGTGTCAAGGTAATGTTCCTCTTCTATCATGACACAGATTGGCATGCAGCTGAATCTCTGTAGCCTTGTCCATTGTGGTTCTTGAGCTCTAGGAAGCATTCCAGGTCTCTTAGTAGTGGCAGGTCTGCACTAGGTTGAGAAACGTACAAGTGGACGACCTGTGTGCTTTGTGAGTTGTGAGCAGTGCAGCGTTGGGAAAAGCTGGATGCCGAGTCATGGGGGTGAAGGTCTTCTTTTGTTAAACCTCTAGAATATGGTAAGTTGAAGCAACTCATGTATCTCCCTTCTAAAGCACCTTGGAGGTACAAAATAGGGAAAGAAACAGCAGGGTCAAGGCTCTGCGGGCCCTTTTGAAAACAAGGCTTGAAGGGAAACTTTATTTTCTTCATTGGGATTTAGAGAGTTACGGACTCAGTTCTCCCAGAGAAACAGTGTAGTTGCACATGTTTTCTTCATAGCACAATTGCCTTTGGAATGACAAGTGAGTGTCTAGGAAAGAAACTTGGAGGTTGCCATTCTTTGGTAGGTGCTCGTCCTTCGGTAATCTTCAGGGAATTGGCGATCCCGTTTGACCACTAACGTCAAACTAACCTTCCTCTTGTATCATGACACAGATTGGCATGCAGCTGAATCCCTGTAGACTTATCCAGTGTGGTTCTTGAGCTCTAGGAAGTATTGCAGGTCTCTTAGTAGTGGCAGATCTGCACTAGGATGAGAAACATACAAGAAGTCTGGCCTGTGTGTTTGGGGAGTTGTGAGCAGTGCAGCCTTGGGAACAGCTAGATGCCAAGTCATGGGGTTGAAGGTCTTCTTTTGTTAAAGCTGAAGAATGTGGTAAGTTGAAGCAACTCAAGTATCTCCCTTCTAAAGCACCTTGGAGGTATAACATAGAGAAAGAAACAGCAGGGTCAATGCTCTGCGGGCCCTTTTGAAAATAAGGCTTGAAGGGAAACTTTATTTTCTTCATTGGGATTTAGAGAGTTACGGGCTTAATTCTCCCAGACAAACAGTGTAGTTGCACATATTCTCTTCATAGCACAATTGACTTTGTGATGACTAGTGACTGTCGAGGAAAGAAACTTGGAGGTTGCTATTCTTTGGTAGGTGCTCGTCCTTCGGTAATCTTCAGTGAATTGGCGAACCCGTTTGACCACTAGCGTCAAACTAACCTTCCTCTTGTATCATGACACTGATTGGCAGGCAGCGTAATCCCTGTAGCCTTATCCAGTGTGGTTCTTGAGCTATAGGAAGCATTCCAGGTCACTTAGTATTGGCAGATCTGCACTACTTTGGGAAACGTACAACAGGACGGCCTGTGTGTTTGGGGAGTTGTGAGCAGTGCAGCGTTGGGAACAGCAAGATACCGAGTCATGGTGGTGAAGGTCTTCTTTTGTGAAACCTCTAGAATGCGGTAAGTTGAAAGAACTCAAGTATCTCCCTTCTAAAGCACTTTGGTGGTACAAAATAGAGAAAGAAACAGCAGGGTCAATACTCTGCACACCCTTTTGGAAATAAGGCTTGAAGGGAAACTTTATTTTCCTCATTGGAATTTAGAGAGTTGTGGGCTCAATTCTCCCTGAGAAACACTGTTGTTGCACAAGTTCCCTTCACAGGACAATTGCCTGTGTGCTGACAAGTGCGTTTCTAGTAAAGAAACTTGGAGGTTGCCATTCTTTTGTGGTGCTCATCCTTCGGTAATCCTCAGTGAATTGGCGAAACCGTTTGACCAATGGTGTCAAGGTAACGTTTCTCTTCTATCATGACACAGATTGGCATGCTGCTGAATCTCTGTAGCCTTGTTCATTGTGGTTCCTCAGCTCTAGGAAACATTCCAGGTCTCTTACTAGTGGCAGGTCTGCACTAGGTTGAGAAACGTACAAGTGGACGACCTGTGTGCTTTGTGAGTTGTGAGCAGTGCAGCGTTGGGAAAAGCTGGATGCCGAGTCATGGGGGTGAAGGTCTTCTTTTGTTAAACCTCTAGAATATGGTAAGTTGAAACAACTCAAGTATGTCCCTTCTAAAGCACCTTGGAGGTACAAAATAGAGAAAGAAACAGCAGGGTCAAGGCTCTGCGGGCCCTTTTGAAAACAAGGCTTGAAGGGAAACTTTATTTTCTTCATTGGGATTTAGAGAGTTACGGACTCAGTTCTCCCAGAGAAACAGTGTAGTTGCACATGTTTTCTTCATAGCACAATTGCCTTTGGAATGACAAGTGAGTGTCTAGGAAAGAAACTTGGAGGTTGCCATTCTTTGGTAGGTGCTTGTCCTTCGGTAATCTTCAGGGAATTGGCGATCCCGTTTGACCACTAGCGTCAAACTAACGTTCCTCTTATATCATGACACAGATTGGCATGCAGCTGAATCCCTGTAGACTTATCCAGTGTGGTTCTTGAGCGCTGGGAAGTATTGCAGGTCTCTTAGTAGTGGCAGATCTGCACTAGGATGAGAAACATACAAGAAGTCTGGCCTGTGTGTTTGGGGAGTTGTGAGCAGTGCAGCCTTGGGAACAGTTAGATGCCGAGTCATGGGGGTGAAGGTCTGCTTTTGTTGAACTTCTAGAACGTGGTAAGTTGAAGCAACTCAAGTATCTCCCATCTGAAGCACCCTGGAGGTACAAAATAAAGAAATAAACAGCAGGGTCAATGCTCTGCAGTCCCTTTTGAAAATAAGGCTTGAAGGGAAATTTTATATTCTTCTTTGGGATTTAGAGTTGCAGGCTCAATTCTCCCTGAGAAACACTGTAGTTGTATATGTTCTCTTCATAGCAAAATTGCCTTTGTGATGACAAGTGAGTTCCTAGGAAAGACACTTGGAGGTTGCCATTCTTTGGTAGGTGCTCGTCCTTCAGTAATCTTCAGTGAATTTGCGAACCCATTTGACCACTAGCCTCAAGCTAACGTTCCTCTTGTATCATGCCACAGGTTAGCATGCAGCAGAAATCATATAGCCTTATTCAGATTGGTTCCTGAGCTCTAGGAAGAATTACAGGTCTCTTCGTACTGGCGGGTCTGCACTAGGATGGGAAACGTACAAGAACTACGGCCTGTGAGTTCGGGGAGTTGTGAGCAATGCACCAATGGGAACAGTTAGATGCCAAGTCATGGGCAGTGAACGGCTTCTTTTTTTAACTGCTAGATTATGGTATGTGGAAAGAACTCAAGTATCTCCCATGTAAAACACCTTGGAGATGCAAAATAGAGAAGGAAACAGCAGGGTCAATGCTCTGTGGGCCCTTTTGAAAAAAAGTCTTGATGGAATACTTCATTTTCCTCAATGGGATTTAGAGAGTTGCAGGATCAAATCTCACTATGAAGCACTGTACTTCCACACGTTCCCTTCATGGCTCAATTGCATTTGTGATGACAAGCGAATTTCTAGGAAAGAAACTTGGAGATTGCCATTCTTTGGTAGGTGCTCGTCCTTCGGTAATCTTCAGTGAATTGGCGAACCCGTTGGACCACTAGCATCAAGCTAACGTTCCTCTTGTATTATGACGCAGATTGGCATGCAGCTAAACCCTGTAGCCTTATCAAGTGTGGTTCTTGAACTCTAGGAAGCATTCCAGGTCTCTTAGTAGTGGCAGATCTGCACAAGGATGAGAAACGTAGAAGAGGACGGCCTGAGTGTTTGGGGAGTTGTGAGCAGTGCAGCCTTGGGAACAGCTGGATGCCGAGTCATGGGGTTGAAAGTCTTCTTTTGTTAAAGCTGAAGAATGTGGTAAGTTGAAGCAACTCAAGTATCTCCCTTCCAGAGCACCTTGGAGGTATTACATAGAGAAAGAAACAGCAGGGTCAATGCTCTGCGGGCCCTTTTGAAAATAAGGCTTGAAGGAAAACTTTATTTTCTTCACTGGGATTTAGAGAGTTACGGGCTTAATTCTCCCAGACAAACAGTGTACCTGCACATGTTCTCTTCATAGCACAATTGACTTTTTGATGACTAGTGACTGTCGAGGAAAGAAACTTGGAGGTTGCTATTCTTTGGTAGGTGCTCGTCCTTCGGTAATCTTCAGTGAATTGGCGAACCCTTTTGACCACTAGCGTCAAACTAACCTTCCTCTTGTATCATGACACATATTGGCAGGCAGCGTAATCCCTGTAGCCTTATCCAGTGTGGTTCTTGAGCTCTAGGAAGCATTCCAGGTCACTTAGTATTGGCAGATCTGCACTACTTTGAGAAACGTACAACAGGACGGCCTGTGTGTTTGGGGAGTTGTGAGCAGTGCAGCGTTGGGAACAGCAAGATACCGAGTCATGGTGGTGAAGGTCTTCTTTTGTGAAACCTCTAGAATGCGGTAAGTTGAAAGAACTCAAGTATCTCCCTTCTAAAGCACTTTGGTGGTACAAAATAGAGAAAGAAACAGCAGGGTCAATACTCTGCGCACCCTTTTGAAAATAAGGCTTGAAGGGAAACTTTATTTTCCTCATTGTAATTTAGAGAGTTGTGGGCTCAATTCTCCCTGAGAAACAGTGTTGTTGCACAAGTTCCCTTCAGAGGACAATTACCTTTGTGCTGACAAGTGCGTTTCTAGTAAAGAAACTTGGAGGTTGCCATTCTTTAGTGGTGCTCATACTTCGGTTATCTTCAGTGAATTGGCGAACCATTTTGACCAAGAGTGTCAAGCTAACGTTCCCCTTGTATCATGACAGAGATTGGCATGCAGCTGAATCCCTCTAGCCTTATCCAGTGTGGTTCTTGAGCTCTAGGAAGCATTGCAGGTGTCTTAGTAGTGGCAGATCTGCCGTAGGATGAGAAACGTACAAGAAGGATGGCCTGTGTGTTTTGGGAGTTGTGAGCAGTGCAGCCTTGGGAACAGCTAGATGCCGAGTCATGGGGTGAAGGTCTTCTTTTGTTAAACCTCTAGAATGTGGTAAGTTGAAGCAACTGAGCTATCTCCCATCTGAAGCACCTTGGTGATACAAAATAGAGAAATAAACAACAGGGTCAATCCTCTGCGGTCCCTTTTGAAAATAAGGCTCGAAGGGAAACTTTATTTTCTTCACTGGGATTTAGAGAGTTGTAGGCTCAATTCTTCCTGACAAACACTGTAGTTGCAAATGTTCTCTTCATAGCAAAATTGCCTTTGTGATGACAAGTGAATTCCTAGGAAAGAAACTTGGAGGTTGCCATTCTTTGGTAGGTGCTCGTCCTTCAGTAATCTTCAGTGAATTTGAAAACCCGTTTGACCACTAGCCTCAAGCTAACGTTCCTCGTGTGTCGTGCTACACGTTAGCATGCAGCAGAATCCATATAGCCTTATTCAGACTGGTTCCTGAGGTCTAGGAAGCATTCCAGTTCTCTTAGTACTGGCGGGTCTGCACTAGGATGGGAAACGTAGAAGAACTGCGGCCTGTGAGTTTCGGGACTTGTGAGCCATTCACCAATGGGAACAGTCAGATGCCGAGTCATGGGCATTGAAGGGCTTCTATTTTTAAACTCCTAGATTGTGGTAGGTTGAAACAACTCAAGTATCTTCTTCTAAAGCACCTTGGAAATGCAAAATAGAGAAGGAAACATCACAGTTAATGCTCTGTGGGCCCTTATGAAAATAAGTCTTGTAAGGATACTTTATTTTCCTCATTGGGATTTCGAGAGTTACAGGATCAATTCTGACTATGAAGCACTGTACTTCCACACGTTCCCTTCTTGGCACAATTGCCTGTGTGATGACAAGCGAATTTCTAGGAAAGAAACCTGGAGGTTGCCATTCTTTGGTAGTTGCTTATCCTTCGGTAATCTTCAGTGAATTGGCGAACCCTTTTGACGACTAGCGTCAAACTAACCTTCCTCTGGTATCATGACACAGATTGGCAGGCAGCGTAATCCCTGTAGCCTTATCCAGTGTGGTTCTTGAGCTCTAGGAAGCATTCCAGGTCTGGGGAGTTGTTATCAGTGCAGCGCGGTGAACAGCAAGATACCGAGTCATGGTGGTGAAGGTCTTCTTTTGTGAAACCTCTAGAATGCGGTAAGTTGAAAGAACTCAAGTATCTCCCTTCTAAAGCACTTTGGTGGTACAAAATAGAGAAAGAAACAGCAGGGTCAATACTCTGCACACCCTTTTGAAAATAAGGCTTGAAGGGAAACTTTATTTTCCTCATTGGAATGTAGAGAGCTGTGGGCTCAATTCTCCCTGAGAAACACTGTTGTTGCACAAGTTCCCTTCACAGGACAATTGCCTGTGTGCTGACAAGTGCATTTCTAGTAAAGAAACTTAGAGGTTGCCATTCTTTAGTGGTTCTCATACTTCGGTTATCTTCAGTGAATTGGCGAACCCTTTTGACCAAGAGTGTCAAGCTAACGTTCCCCTTGTATCATGACACAGATTGGCATGCAGCTGAAACCCTGTAGCCTTATCCATTGTGGTTATTGAGCTCTAGGAAGCATTGCAGGTCTCTTAGTATTGGCAGATCTGCACTACTATGAAAAATGTACAAGAGGATGGCCTGTGTGTTTTGGGATTTGTGAGCAGTGCAGCAATGGGAACACCTATATGCCGAGTCATGGGGTGAAGGGCTTCTTTTGTTAAACCTCTAGAACTTGGTAAGTTGAAACAACTCAAGTATCTCCCATGTAAAGCACAATGGAGGTACAAAATAGAGAAGGAAACAGCAGGATCAAGGCTCTGCGGGCCCTTCTGCAAATAAGGCTTGAAGGGAAACTTTATTTTCTTAATTGGGATTTAGATAATTACGGGCTCAATTCTCCCAGACAAAAAGTCTGGTTGCACCTGTTCTCTTCATAGCAAAATTGCCTTTGTGATGACAAGTGAGTTTCAAGGAAAGACACTTGGAGGTTGCAATTCTTTGGTAGGTGCTCATCTTTCGGTAATCTTCAGTGAATTGGCGAACCCGTTTGACCACTAGCGTCAAGCTAACGTTCCTCGTGTATCATGCCACAGGTTAGCATGCAGCAGAATCCATATAGCCTTATTAATATTGGTTCCTGAGGTCTGGGAAGCATTCCAGTTTTCTTAGTACTGGCGGGTCTGCACTAGGATGGGAAACGTACAAGAACTACGGCCTGTGATTTCGGGGAGTTTTGAGCAATGAACCAATGGGAACAGTTAGATCCCGAGTCGTGGGCAATGAAGCGCTTCTGTTTTTAAACTCCTAGATTGTGGTATGTTGAAACAACTCAAGTATCTCCCTTCTAAAGCACCTTCGAGATGCAAAATAGAGAAGGAGACAGCAGGGTCAATGCTCTGCGGGCACTTTTGAAAATAAGGTTTGAAGGGATACTTTATTTTCCTCATTGGAATTTAGAGAGTTGTGGGATCAATTCTCACTATGAAGCCTTGTACTTCCACACGTTCCCTTCACTGCTCACTTGCCTTTGTGATGACAAGTGGGTTTCTAGTAAAGAAACTTGGAGGTTTCCATTCTTTGGTGGTGCTCATCCTTCGGTTATCTTCAGTGAATTGGCGAAACCGTTTACCAATGGTGTCAAGGTAATGTTCCTCTTCTATCATGACACAGATTGGCATGCAGCTGAATCTCTGTAGCCTTGTCCATTGTGGTTCTTGAGCTCTAGGAAGCATTCCAGGTCTCTTAGTAGTGGCAGGTCTGCACTAGGTTGAGAAACGTACAAGTGGACGACCTGTGTGCTTTGTGAGTTGTGAGCAGTGCAGCGTTGGGAAAAGCTGGATGCCGAGTCATGGGGGTGAAGGTCTTCTTTTGTTAAACCTCTAGAATATGGTAAGTTGAAGCAACTCATGTATCTCCCTTCTAAAGCACCTTGGAGGTACAAAATAGGGAAAGAAACAGCAGGGTCAAGGCTCTGCGGGCCCTTTTGAAAACAAGGCTTGAAGGGAAACTTTATTTTCTTCATTGGGATTTAGAGAGTTACGGACTCAGTTCTCCCAGAGAAACAGTGTAGTTGCACATGTTTTCTTCATAGCACAATTGCCTTTGGAATGACAAGTGAGTGTCTAGGAAAGAAACTTGGAGGTTGCCATTCTTTGGTAGGTGCTCGTCCTTCGGTAATCTTCAGGGAATTGGCGATCCCGTTTGACCACTAACGTCAAACTAACCTTCCTCTTGTATCATGACACAGATTGGCATGCAGCTGAATCCCTGTAGACTTATCCAGTGTGGTTCTTGAGCTCTAGGAAGTATTGCAGGTCTCTTAGTAGTGGCAGATCTGCACTAGGATGAGAAACATACAAGAAGTCTGGCCTGTGTGTTTGGGGAGTTGTGAGCAGTGCAGCCTTGGGAACAGCTAGATGCCAAGTCATGGGGTTGAAGGTCTTCTTTTGTTAAAGCTGAAGAATGTGGTAAGTTGAAGCAACTCAAGTATCTCCCTTCTAAAGCACCTTGGAGGTATAACATAGAGAAAGAAACAGCAGGGTCAATGCTCTGCGGGCCCTTTTGAAAATAAGGCTTGAAGGGAAACTTTATTTTCTTCATTGGGATTTAGAGAGTTACGGGCTTAATTCTCCCAGACAAACAGTGTAGTTGCACATATTCTCTTCATAGCACAATTGACTTTGTGATGACTAGTGACTGTCGAGGAAAGAAACTTGGAGGTTGCTATTCTTTGGTAGGTGCTCGTCCTTCGGTAATCTTCAGTGAATTGGCGAACCCGTTTGACCACTAGCGTCAAACTAACCTTCCTCTTGTATCATGACACTGATTGGCAGGCAGCGTAATCCCTGTAGCCTTATCCAGTGTGGTTCTTGAGCTATAGGAAGCATTCCAGGTCACTTAGTATTGGCAGATCTGCACTACTTTGGGAAACGTACAACAGGACGGCCTGTGTGTTTGGGGAGTTGTGAGCAGTGCAGCGTTGGGAACAGCAAGATACCGAGTCATGGTGGTGAAGGTCTTCTTTTGTGAAACCTCTAGAATGCGGTAAGTTGAAAGAACTCAAGTATCTCCCTTCTAAAGCACTTTGGTGGTACAAAATAGAGAAAGAAACAGCAGGGTCAATACTCTGCACACCCTTTTGGAAATAAGGCTTGAAGGGAAACTTTATTTTCCTCATTGGAATTTAGAGAGTTGTGGGCTCAATTCTCCCTGAGAAACACTGTTGTTGCACAAGTTCCCTTCACAGGACAATTGCCTGTGTGCTGACAAGTGCGTTTCTAGTAAAGAAACTTGGAGGTTGCCATTCTTTTGTGGTGCTCATCCTTCGGTAATCCTCAGTGAATTGGCGAAACCGTTTGACCAATGGTGTCAAGGTAACGTTTCTCTTCTATCATGACACAGATTGGCATGCTGCTGAATCTCTGTAGCCTTGTTCATTGTGGTTCCTCAGCTCTAGGAAACATTCCAGGTCTCTTACTAGTGGCAGGTCTGCACTAGGTTGAGAAACGTACAAGTGGACGACCTGTGTGCTTTGTGAGTTGTGAGCAGTGCAGCGTTGGGAAAAGCTGGATGCCGAGTCATGGGGGTGAAGGTCTTCTTTTGTTAAACCTCTAGAATATGGTAAGTTGAAACAACTCAAGTATGTCCCTTCTAAAGCACCTTGGAGGTACAAAATAGAGAAAGAAACAGCAGGGTCAAGGCTCTGCGGGCCCTTTTGAAAACAAGGCTTGAAGGGAAACTTTATTTTCTTCATTGGGATTTAGAGAGTTACGGACTCAGTTCTCCCAGAGAAACAGTGTAGTTGCACATGTTTTCTTCATAGCACAATTGCCTTTGGAATGACAAGTGAGTGTCTAGGAAAGAAACTTGGAGGTTGCCATTCTTTGGTAGGTGCTTGTCCTTCGGTAATCTTCAGGGAATTGGCGATCCCGTTTGACCACTAGCGTCAAACTAACGTTCCTCTTATATCATGACACAGATTGGCATGCAGCTGAATCCCTGTAGACTTATCCAGTGTGGTTCTTGAGCGCTGGGAAGTATTGCAGGTCTCTTAGTAGTGGCAGATCTGCACTAGGATGAGAAACATACAAGAAGTCTGGCCTGTGTGTTTGGGGAGTTGTGAGCAGTGCAGCCTTGGGAACAGTTAGATGCCGAGTCATGGGGGTGAAGGTCTGCTTTTGTTGAACTTCTAGAACGTGGTAAGTTGAAGCAACTCAAGTATCTCCCATCTGAAGCACCCTGGAGGTACAAAATAAAGAAATAAACAGCAGGGTCAATGCTCTGCAGTCCCTTTTGAAAATAAGGCTTGAAGGGAAATTTTATATTCTTCTTTGGGATTTAGAGTTGCAGGCTCAATTCTCCCTGACAAACACTGTAGTTGTATATGTTCTCTTCATAGCAAAATTGCCTTTGTGATGACAAGTGAGTTCCTAGGAAAGACACTTGGAGGTTGCCATTCTTTGGTAGGTGCTCGTCCTTCAGTAATCTTCAGTGAATTTGCGAACCCATTTGACCACTAGCCTCAAGCTAACGTTCCTCTTGTATCATGCCACAGGTTAGCATGCAGCAGAAATCATATAGCCTTATTCAGATTGGTTCCTGAGCTCTAGGAAGAATTACAGGTCTCTTCGTACTGGCGGGTCTGCACTAGGATGGGAAACGTACAAGAACTACGGCCTGTGAGTTCGGGGAGTTGTGAGCAATGCACCAATGGGAACAGTTAGATGCCAAGTCATGGGCAGTGAACGGCTTCTTTTTTTAACTGCTAGATTATGGTATGTGGAAAGAACTCAAGTATCTCCCATGTAAAACACCTTGGAGATGCAAAATAGAGAAGGAAACAGCAGGGTCAATGCTCTGTGGGCCCTTTTGAAAAAAAGTCTTGATGGAATACTTCATTTTCCTCAATGGGATTTAGAGAGTTGCAGGATCAAATCTCACTATGAAGCACTGTACTTCCACACGTTCCCTTCATGGCTCAATTGCATTTGTGATGACAAGCGAATTTCTAGGAAAGAAACTTGGAGATTGCCATTCTTTGGTAGGTGCTCGTCCTTCGGTAATCTTCAGTGAATTGGCGAACCCGTTGGACCACTAGCATCAAGCTAACGTTCCTCTTGTATCATGACGCAGATTGGCATGCAGCTAAACCCTGTAGCCTTATCAAGTGTGGTTCTTGAACTCTAGGAAGCATTCCAGGTCTCTTAGTAGTGGCAGATCTGCACAAGGATGAGAAACGTAGAAGAGGACGGCCTGAGTGTTTGGGGAGTTGTGAGCAGTGCAGCCTTGGGAACAGCTGGATGCCGAGTCATGGGGTTGAAAGTCTTCTTTTGTTAAAGCTGAAGAATGTGGTAAGTTGAAGCAACTCAAGTATCTCCCTTCCAGAGCACCTTGGAGGTATTACATAGAGAAAGAAACAGCAGGGTCAATGCTCTGCGGGCCCTTTTGAAAATAAGGCTTGAAGGAAAACTTTATTTTCTTCACTGGGATTTAGAGAGTTACGGGCTTAATTCTCCCAGACAAACAGTGTACCTGCACATGTTCTCTTCATAGCACAATTGACTTTTTGATGACTAGTGACTGTCGAGGAAAGAAACTTGGAGGTTGCTATTCTTTGGTAGGTGCTCGTCCTTCGGTAATCTTCAGTGAATTGGCGAACCCTTTTGACCACTAGCGTCAAACTAACCTTCCTCTTGTATCATGACACATATTGGCAGGCAGCGTAATCCCTGTAGCCTTATCCAGTGTGGTTCTTGAGCTCTAGGAAGCATTCCAGGTCACTTAGTATTGGCAGATCTGCACTACTTTGAGAAACGTACAACAGGACGGCCTGTGTGTTTGGGGAGTTGTGAGCAGTGCAGCGTTGGGAACAGCAAGATACCGAGTCATGGTGGTGAAGGTCTTCTTTTGTGAAACCTCTAGAATGCGGTAAGTTGAAAGAACTCAAGTATCTCCCTTCTAAAGCACTTTGGTGGTACAAAATAGAGAAAGAAACAGCAGGGTCAATACTCTGCGCACCCTTTTGAAAATAAGGCTTGAAGGGAAACTTTATTTTCCTCATTGTAATTTAGAGAGTTGTGGGCTCAATTCTCCCTGAGAAACAGTGTTGTTGCACAAGTTCCCTTCAGAGGACAATTACCTTTGTGCTGACAAGTGCGTTTCTAGTAAAGAAACTTGGAGGTTGCCATTCTTTAGTGGTGCTCATACTTCGGTTATCTTCAGTGAATTGGCGAACCATTTTGACCAAGAGTGTCAAGCTAACGTTCCCCTTGTATCATGACAGAGATTGGCATGCAGCTGAATCCCTCTAGCCTTATCCAGTGTGGTTCTTGAGCTCTAGGAAGCATTGCAGGTGTCTTAGTAGTGGCAGATCTGCCGTAGGATGAGAAACGTACAAGAAGGATGGCCTGTGTGTTTTGGGAGTTGTGAGCAGTGCAGCCTTGGGAACAGCTAGATGCCGAGTCATGGGGTGAAGGTCTTCTTTTGTTAAACCTCTAGAATGTGGTAAGTTGAAGCAACTGAGCTATCTCCCATCTGAAGCACCTTGGTGATACAAAATAGAGAAATAAACAACAGGGTCAATCCTCTGCGGTCCCTTTTGAAAATAAGGCTCGAAGGGAAACTTTATTTTCTTCACTGGGATTTAGAGAGTTGTAGGCTCAATTCTTCCTGACAAACACTGTAGTTGCAAATGTTCTCTTCATAGCAAAATTGCCTTTGTGATGACAAGTGAATTCCTAGGAAAGAAACTTGGAGGTTGCCATTCTTTGGTAGGTGCTCGTCCTTCAGTAATCTTCAGTGAATTTGAAAACCCGTTTGACCACTAGCCTCAAGCTAACGTTCCTCGTGTGTCGTGCTACACGTTAGCATGCAGCAGAATCCATATAGCCTTATTCAGACTGGTTCCTGAGGTCTAGGAAGCATTCCAGTTCTCTTAGTACTGGCGGGTCTGCACTAGGATGGGAAACGTAGAAGAACTGCGGCCTGTGAGTTTCGGGACTTGTGAGCCATTCACCAATGGGAACAGTCAGATGCCGAGTCATGGGCATTGAAGGGCTTCTATTTTTAAACTCCTAGATTGTGGTAGGTTGAAACAACTCAAGTATCTTCTTCTAAAGCACCTTGGAAATGCAAAATAGAGAAGGAAACATCACAGTTAATGCTCTGTGGGCCCTTATGAAAATAAGTCTTGTAAGGATACTTTATTTTCCTCATTGGGATTTCGAGAGTTACAGGATCAATTCTGACTATGAAGCACTGTACTTCCACACGTTCCCTTCTTGGCACAATTGCCTGTGTGATGACAAGCGAATTTCTAGGAAAGAAACCTGGAGGTTGCCATTCTTTGGTAGTTGCTTATCCTTCGGTAATCTTCAGTGAATTGGCGAACCCTTTTGACGACTAGCGTCAAACTAACCTTCCTCTGGTATCATGACACAGATTGGCAGGCAGCGTAATCCCTGTAGCCTTATCCAGTGTGGTTCTTGAGCTCTAGGAAGCATTCCAGGTCTGGGGAGTTGTTATCAGTGCAGCGCGGTGAACAGCAAGATACCGAGTCATGGTGGTGAAGGTCTTCTTTTGTGAAACCTCTAGAATGCGGTAAGTTGAAAGAACTCAAGTATCTCCCTTCTAAAGCACTTTGGTGGTACAAAATAGAGAAAGAAACAGCAGGGTCAATACTCTGCACACCCTTTTGAAAATAAGGCTTGAAGGGAAACTTTATTTTCCTCATTGGAATGTAGAGAGCTGTGGGCTCAATTCTCCCTGAGAAACACTGTTGTTGCACAAGTTCCCTTCACAGGACAATTGCCTGTGTGCTGACAAGTGCATTTCTAGTAAAGAAACTTAGAGGTTGCCATTCTTTAGTGGTTCTCATACTTCGGTTATCTTCAGTGAATTGGCGAACCCTTTTGACCAAGAGTGTCAAGCTAACGTTCCCCTTGTATCATGACACAGATTGGCATGCAGCTGAAACCCTGTAGCCTTATCCATTGTGGTTATTGAGCTCTAGGAAGCATTGCAGGTCTCTTAGTATTGGCAGATCTGCACTACTATGAAAAATGTACAAGAGGATGGCCTGTGTGTTTTGGGATTTGTGAGCAGTGCAGCAATGGGAACACCTATATGCCGAGTCATGGGGTGAAGGGCTTCTTTTGTTAAACCTCTAGAACTTGGTAAGTTGAAACAACTCAAGTATCTCCCATGTAAAGCACAATGGAGGTACAAAATAGAGAAGGAAACAGCAGGATCAAGGCTCTGCGGGCCCTTCTGCAAATAAGGCTTGAAGGGAAACTTTATTTTCTTAATTGGGATTTAGATAATTACGGGCTCAATTCTCCCAGACAAAAAGTCTGGTTGCACCTGTTCTCTTCATAGCAAAATTGCCTTTGTGATGACAAGTGAGTTTCAAGGAAAGACACTTGGAGGTTGCAATTCTTTGGTAGGTGCTCATCTTTCGGTAATCTTCAGTGAATTGGCGAACCCGTTTGACCACTAGCGTCAAGCTAACGTTCCTCGTGTATCATGCCACAGGTTAGCATGCAGCAGAATCCATATAGCCTTATTAATATTGGTTCCTGAGGTCTGGGAAGCATTCCAGTTTTCTTAGTACTGGCGGGTCTGCACTAGGATGGGAAACGTACAAGAACTACGGCCTGTGATTTCGGGGAGTTTTGAGCAATGAACCAATGGGAACAGTTAGATCCCGAGTCGTGGGCAATGAAGCGCTTCTGTTTTTAAACTCCTAGATTGTGGTATGTTGAAACAACTCAAGTATCTCCCTTCTAAAGCACCTTCGAGATGCAAAATAGAGAAGGAGACAGCAGGGTCAATGCTCTGCGGGCACTTTTGAAAATAAGGTTTGAAGGGATACTTTATTTTCCTCATTGGAATTTAGAGAGTTGTGGGATCAATTCTCACTATGAAGCCTTGTACTTCCACACGTTCCCTTCACTGCTCACTTGCCTTTGTGATGACAAGTGGGTTTCTAGTAAAGAAACTTGGAGGTTTCCATTCTTTGGTGGTGCTCATCCTTCGGTTATCTTCAGTGAATTGGCGAAACCGTTTACCAATGGTGTCAAGGTAATGTTCCTCTTCTATCATGACACAGATTGGCATGCAGCTGAATCTCTGTAGCCTTGTCCATTGTGGTTCTTGAGCTCTAGGAAGCATTCCAGGTCTCTTAGTAGTGGCAGGTCTGCACTAGGTTGAGAAACGTACAAGTGGACGACCTGTGTGCTTTGTGAGTTGTGAGCAGTGCAGCGTTGGGAAAAGCTGGATGCCGAGTCATGGGGGTGAAGGTCTTCTTTTGTTAAACCTCTAGAATATGGTAAGTTGAAGCAACTCATGTATCTCCCTTCTAAAGCACCTTGGAGGTACAAAATAGGGAAAGAAACAGCAGGGTCAAGGCTCTGCGGGCCCTTTTGAAAACAAGGCTTGAAGGGAAACTTTATTTTCTTCATTGGGATTTAGAGAGTTACGGACTCAGTTCTCCCAGAGAAACAGTGTAGTTGCACATGTTTTCTTCATAGCACAATTGCCTTTGGAATGACAAGTGAGTGTCTAGGAAAGAAACTTGGAGGTTGCCATTCTTTGGTAGGTGCTCGTCCTTCGGTAATCTTCAGGGAATTGGCGATCCCGTTTGACCACTAACGTCAAACTAACCTTCCTCTTGTATCATGACACAGATTGGCATGCAGCTGAATCCCTGTAGACTTATCCAGTGTGGTTCTTGAGCTCTAGGAAGTATTGCAGGTCTCTTAGTAGTGGCAGATCTGCACTAGGATGAGAAACATACAAGAAGTCTGGCCTGTGTGTTTGGGGAGTTGTGAGCAGTGCAGCCTTGGGAACAGCTAGATGCCAAGTCATGGGGTTGAAGGTCTTCTTTTGTTAAAGCTGAAGAATGTGGTAAGTTGAAGCAACTCAAGTATCTCCCTTCTAAAGCACCTTGGAGGTATAACATAGAGAAAGAAACAGCAGGGTCAATGCTCTGCGGGCCCTTTTGAAAATAAGGCTTGAAGGGAAACTTTATTTTCTTCATTGGGATTTAGAGAGTTACGGGCTTAATTCTCCCAGACAAACAGTGTAGTTGCACATATTCTCTTCATAGCACAATTGACTTTGTGATGACTAGTGACTGTCGAGGAAAGAAACTTGGAGGTTGCTATTCTTTGGTAGGTGCTCGTCCTTCGGTAATCTTCAGTGAATTGGCGAACCCGTTTGACCACTAGCGTCAAACTAACCTTCCTCTTGTATCATGACACTGATTGGCAGGCAGCGTAATCCCTGTAGCCTTATCCAGTGTGGTTCTTGAGCTATAGGAAGCATTCCAGGTCACTTAGTATTGGCAGATCTGCACTACTTTGGGAAACGTACAACAGGACGGCCTGTGTGTTTGGGGAGTTGTGAGCAGTGCAGCGTTGGGAACAGCAAGATACCGAGTCATGGTGGTGAAGGTCTTCTTTTGTGAAACCTCTAGAATGCGGTAAGTTGAAAGAACTCAAGTATCTCCCTTCTAAAGCACTTTGGTGGTACAAAATAGAGAAAGAAACAGCAGGGTCAATACTCTGCGCACCCTTTTGAAAATAAGGCTTGAAGGGAAACTTTATTTTCCTCATTGTAATTTAGAGAGTTGTGGGCTCAATTCTCCCTGAGAAACAGTGTTGTTGCACAAGTTCCCTTCAGAGGACAATTACCTTTGTGCTGACAAGTGCGTTTCTAGTAAAGAAACTTGGAGGTTGCCATTCTTTAGTGGTGCTCATACTTCGGTTATCTTCAGTGAATTGGCGAACCATTTTGACCAAGAGTGTCAAGCTAACGTTCCCCTTGTATCATGACAGAGATTGGCATGCAGCTGAATCCCTCTAGCCTTATCCAGTGTGGTTCTTGAGCTCTAGGAAGCATTGCAGGTGTCTTAGTAGTGGCAGATCTGCCGTAGGATGAGAAACGTACAAGAAGGATGGCCTGTGTGTTTTGGGAGTTGTGAGCAGTGCAGCCTTGGGAACAGCTAGATGCCGAGTCATGGGGTGAAGGTCTTCTTTTGTTAAACCTCTAGAATGTGGTAAGTTGAAGCAACTGAGCTATCTCCCATCTGAAGCACCTTGGTGATACAAAATAGAGAAATAAACAACAGGGTCAATCCTCTGCGGTCCCTTTTGAAAATAAGGCTCGAAGGGAAACTTTATTTTCTTCACTGGGATTTAGAGAGTTGTAGGCTCAATTCTTCCTGACAAACACTGTAGTTGCAAATGTTCTCTTCATAGCAAAATTGCCTTTGTGATGACAAGTGAATTCCTAGGAAAGAAACTTGGAGGTTGCCATTCTTTGGTAGGTGCTCGTCCTTCAGTAATCTTCAGTGAATTTGAAAACCCGTTTGACCACTAGCCTCAAGCTAACGTTCCTCGTGTGTCGTGCTACACGTTAGCATGCAGCAGAATCCATATAGCCTTATTCAGACTGGTTCCTGAGGTCTAGGAAGCATTCCAGTTCTCTTAGTACTGGCGGGTCTGCACTAGGATGGGAAACGTAGAAGAACTGCGGCCTGTGAGTTTCGGGACTTGTGAGCCATTCACCAATGGGAACAGTCAGATGCCGAGTCATGGGCATTGAAGGGCTTCTATTTTTAAACTCCTAGATTGTGGTAGGTTGAAACAACTCAAGTATCTTCTTCTAAAGCACCTTGGAAATGCAAAATAGAGAAGGAAACATCACAGTTAATGCTCTGTGGGCCCTTATGAAAATAAGTCTTGTAAGGATACTTTATTTTCCTCATTGGGATTTCGAGAGTTACAGGATCAATTCTGACTATGAAGCACTGTACTTCCACACGTTCCCTTCTTGGCACAATTGCCTGTGTGATGACAAGCGAATTTCTAGGAAAGAAACCTGGAGGTTGCCATTCTTTGGTAGTTGCTTATCCTTCGGTAATCTTCAGTGAATTGGCGAACCCTTTTGACGACTAGCGTCAAACTAACCTTCCTCTGGTATCATGACACAGATTGGCAGGCAGCGTAATCCCTGTAGCCTTATCCAGTGTGGTTCTTGAGCTCTAGGAAGCATTCCAGGTCTGGGGAGTTGTTATCAGTGCAGCGCGGTGAACAGCAAGATACCGAGTCATGGTGGTGAAGGTCTTCTTTTGTGAAACCTCTAGAATGCGGTAAGTTGAAAGAACTCAAGTATCTCCCTTCTAAAGCACTTTGGTGGTACAAAATAGAGAAAGAAACAGCAGGGTCAATACTCTGCACACCCTTTTGAAAATAAGGCTTGAAGGGAAACTTTATTTTCCTCATTGGAATGTAGAGAGCTGTGGGCTCAATTCTCCCTGAGAAACACTGTTGTTGCACAAGTTCCCTTCACAGGACAATTGCCTGTGTGCTGACAAGTGCATTTCTAGTAAAGAAACTTAGAGGTTGCCATTCTTTAGTGGTTCTCATACTTCGGTTATCTTCAGTGAATTGGCGAACCCTTTTGACCAAGAGTGTCAAGCTAACGTTCCCCTTGTATCATGACACAGATTGGCATGCAGCTGAAACCCTGTAGCCTTATCCATTGTGGTTATTGAGCTCTAGGAAGCATTGCAGGTCTCTTAGTATTGGCAGATCTGCACTACTATGAAAAATGTACAAGAGGATGGCCTGTGTGTTTTGGGATTTGTGAGCAGTGCAGCAATGGGAACACCTATATGCCGAGTCATGGGGTGAAGGGCTTCTTTTGTTAAACCTCTAGAACTTGGTAAGTTGAAACAACTCAAGTATCTCCCATGTAAAGCACAATGGAGGTACAAAATAGAGAAGGAAACAGCAGGATCAAGGCTCTGCGGGCCCTTCTGCAAATAAGGCTTGAAGGGAAACTTTATTTTCTTAATTGGGATTTAGATAATTACGGGCTCAATTCTCCCAGACAAAAAGTCTGGTTGCACCTGTTCTCTTCATAGCAAAATTGCCTTTGTGATGACAAGTGAGTTTCAAGGAAAGACACTTGGAGGTTGCAATTCTTTGGTAGGTGCTCATCTTTCGGTAATCTTCAGTGAATTGGCGAACCCGTTTGACCACTAGCGTCAAGCTAACGTTCCTCGTGTATCATGCCACAGGTTAGCATGCAGCAGAATCCATATAGCCTTATTAATATTGGTTCCTGAGGTCTGGGAAGCATTCCAGTTTTCTTAGTACTGGCGGGTCTGCACTAGGATGGGAAACGTACAAGAACTACGGCCTGTGATTTCGGGGAGTTTTGAGCAATGAACCAATGGGAACAGTTAGATCCCGAGTCGTGGGCAATGAAGCGCTTCTGTTTTTAAACTCCTAGATTGTGGTATGTTGAAACAACTCAAGTATCTCCCTTCTAAAGCACCTTCGAGATGCAAAATAGAGAAGGAGACAGCAGGGTCAATGCTCTGCGGGCACTTTTGAAAATAAGGTTTGAAGGGATACTTTATTTTCCTCATTGGAATTTAGAGAGTTGTGGGATCAATTCTCACTATGAAGCCTTGTACTTCCACACGTTCCCTTCACTGCTCACTTGCCTTTGTGATGACAAGTGGGTTTCTAGTAAAGAAACTTGGAGGTTTCCATTCTTTGGTGGTGCTCATCCTTCGGTTATCTTCAGTGAATTGGCGAAACCGTTTACCAATGGTGTCAAGGTAATGTTCCTCTTCTATCATGACACAGATTGGCATGCAGCTGAATCTCTGTAGCCTTGTCCATTGTGGTTCTTGAGCTCTAGGAAGCATTCCAGGTCTCTTAGTAGTGGCAGGTCTGCACTAGGTTGAGAAACATACAAGTGGACGACCTGTGTGCTTTGTGAGTTGTGAGCAGTGCAGCGTTGGGAAAAGCTGGATGCCGAGTCATGGGGGTGAAGGTCTTCTTTTGTTAAACCTCTAGAATATGGTAAGTTGAAGCAACTCATGTATCTCCCTTCTAAAGCACCTTGGAGGTACAAAATAGGGAAAGAAACAGCAGGGTCAAGGCTCTGCGGGCCCTTTTGAAAACAAGGCTTGAAGGGAAACTTTATTTTCTTCATTGGGATTTAGAGAGTTACGGACTCAGTTCTCCCAGAGAAACAGTGTAGTTGCACATGTTTTCTTCATAGCACAATTGCCTTTGGAATGACAAGTGAGTGTCTAGGAAAGAAACTTGGAGGTTGCCATTCTTTGGTAGGTGCTCGTCCTTCGGTAATCTTCAGGGAATTGGCGATCCCGTTTGACCACTAACGTCAAACTAACCTTCCTCTTGTATCATGACACAGATTGGCATGCAGCTGAATCCCTGTAGACTTATCCAGTGTGGTTCTTGAGCTCTAGGAAGTATTGCAGGTCTCTTAGTAGTGGCAGATCTGCACTAGGATGAGAAACATACAAGAAGTCTGGCCTGTGTGTTTGGGGAGTTGTGAGCAGTGCAGCCTTGGGAACAGCTAGATGCCAAGTCATGGGGTTGAAGGTCTTCTTTTGTTAAAGCTGAAGAATGTGGTAAGTTGAAGCAACTCAAGTATCTCCCTTCTAAAGCACCTTGGAGGTATAACATAGAGAAAGAAACAGCAGGGTCAATGCTCTGCGGGCCCTTTTGAAAATAAGGCTTGAAGGAAAACTTTATTTTCTTCACTGGGATTTAGAGAGTTACGGGCTTAATTCTCCCAGACAAACAGTGTACCTGCACATGTTCTCTTCATAGCACAATTGACTTTTTGATGACTAGTGACTGTCGAGGAAAGAAACTTGGAGGTTGCTATTCTTTGGTAGGTGCTCGTCCTTCGGTAATCTTCAGTGAATTGGCGAACCCTTTTGACCACTAGCGTCAAACTAACCTTCCTCTTGTATCATGACACATATTGGCAGGCAGCGTAATCCCTGTAGCCTTATCCAGTGTGGTTCTTGAGCTCTAGGAAGCATTCCAGGTCACTTAGTATCGGCAGATCTGCACTACTTTGAGAAACGTACAACAGGACGGCCTGTGTGTTTGGGGAGTTGTGAGCAGTGCAGCGTTGGGAACAGCAAGATACCGAGTCATGGTGGTGAAGGTCTTCTTTTGTGAAACCTCTAGAATGCGGTAAGTTGAAAGAACTCAAGTATCTCCCTTCTAAAGCACTTTGGTGGTACAAAATAGAGAAAGAAACAGCAGGGTCAATACTCTGCGCACCCTTTTGAAAATAAGGCTTGAAGGGAAACTTTATTTTCCTCATTGTAATTTAGAGAGTTGTGGGCTCAATTCTCCCTGAGAAACAGTGTTGTTGCACAAGTTCCCTTCAGAGGACAATTACCTTTGTGCTGACAAGTGCGTTTCTAGTAAAGAAACTTGGAGGTTGCCATTCTTTAGTGGTGCTCATACTTCGGTTATCTTCAGTGAATTGGCGAACCATTTTGACCAAGAGTGTCAAGCTAACGTTCCCCTTGTATCATGACAGAGATTGGCATGCAGCTGAATCCCTCTAGCCTTATCCAGTGTGGTTCTTGAGCTCTAGGAAGCATTGCAGGTGTCTTAGTAGTGGCAGATCTGCCGTAGGATGAGAAACGTACAAGAAGGATGGCCTGTGTGTTTTGGGAGTTGTGAGCAGTGCAGCCTTGGGAACAGCTAGATGCCGAGTCATGGGGTGAAGGTCTTCTTTTGTTAAACCTCTAGAATGTGGTAAGTTGAAGCAACTGAGCTATCTCCCATCTGAAGCACCTTGGTGATACAAAATAGAGAAATAAACAACAGGGTCAATCCTCTGCGGTCCCTTTTGAAAATAAGGCTCGAAGGGAAACTTTATTTTCTTCACTGGGATTTAGAGAGTTGTAGGCTCAATTCTTCCTGACAAACACTGTAGTTGCAAATGTTCTCTTCATAGCAAAATTGCCTTTGTGATGACAAGTGAATTCCTAGGAAAGAAACTTGGAGGTTGCCATTCTTTGGTAGGTGCTCGTCCTTCAGTAATCTTCAGTGAATTTGAAAACCCGTTTGACCACTAGCCTCAAGCTAACGTTCCTCGTGTGTCGTGCTACACGTTAGCATGCAGCAGAATCCATATAGCCTTATTCAGACTGGTTCCTGAGGTCTAGGAAGCATTCCAGTTCTCTTAGTACTGGCGGGTCTGCACTAGGATGGGAAACGTAGAAGAACTGCGGCCTGTGAGTTTCGGGACTTGTGAGCCATTCACCAATGGGAACAGTCAGATGCCGAGTCATGGGCATTGAAGGGCTTCTATTTTTAAACTCCTAGATTGTGGTAGGTTGAAACAACTCAAGTATCTTCTTCTAAAGCACCTTGGAAATGCAAAATAGAGAAGGAAACATCACAGTTAATGCTCTGTGGGCCCTTATGAAAATAAGTCTTGTAAGGATACTTTATTTTCCTCATTGGGATTTCGAGAGTTACAGGATCAATTCTGACTATGAAGCACTGTACTTCCACACGTTCCCTTCTTGGCACAATTGCCTGTGTGATGACAAGCGAATTTCTAGGAAAGAAACCTGGAGGTTGCCATTCTTTGGTAGTTGCTTATCCTTCGGTAATCTTCAGTGAATTGGCGAACCCTTTTGACGACTAGCGTCAAACTAACCTTCCTCTGGTATCATGACACAGATTGGCAGGCAGCGTAATCCCTGTAGCCTTATCCAGTGTGGTTCTTGAGCTCTAGGAAGCATTCCAGGTCTGGGGAGTTGTTATCAGTGCAGCGCGGTGAACAGCAAGATACCGAGTCATGGTGGTGAAGGTCTTCTTTTGTGAAACCTCTAGAATGCGGTAAGTTGAAAGAACTCAAGTATCTCCCTTCTAAAGCACTTTGGTGGTACAAAATAGAGAAAGAAACAGCAGGGTCAATACTCTGCACACCCTTTTGAAAATAAGGCTTGAAGGGAAACTTTATTTTCCTCATTGGAATGTAGAGAGCTGTGGGCTCAATTCTCCCTGAGAAACACTGTTGTTGCACAAGTTCCCTTCACAGGACAATTGCCTGTGTGCTGACAAGTGCATTTCTAGTAAAGAAACTTAGAGGTTGCCATTCTTTAGTGGTTCTCATACTTCGGTTATCTTCAGTGAATTGGCGAACCCTTTTGACCAAGAGTGTCAAGCTAACGTTCCCCTTGTATCATGACACAGATTGGCATGCAGCTGAAACCCTGTAGCCTTATCCATTGTGGTTATTGAGCTCTAGGAAGCATTGCAGGTCTCTTAGTATTGGCAGATCTGCACTACTATGAAAAATGTACAAGAGGATGGCCTGTGTGTTTTGGGATTTGTGAGCAGTGCAGCAATGGGAACACCTATATGCCGAGTCATGGGGTGAAGGGCTTCTTTTGTTAAACCTCTAGAACTTGGTAAGTTGAAACAACTCAAGTATCTCCCATGTAAAGCACAATGGAGGTACAAAATAGAGAAGGAAACAGCAGGATCAAGGCTCTGCGGGCCCTTCTGCAAATAAGGCTTGAAGGGAAACTTTATTTTCTTAATTGGGATTTAGATAATTACGGGCTCAATTCTCCCAGACAAAAAGTCTGGTTGCACCTGTTCTCTTCATAGCAAAATTGCCTTTGTGATGACAAGTGAGTTTCAAGGAAAGACACTTGGAGGTTGCAATTCTTTGGTAGGTGCTCATCTTTCGGTAATCTTCAGTGAATTGGCGAACCCGTTTGACCACTAGCGTCAAGCTAACGTTCCTCGTGTATCATGCCACAGGTTAGCATGCAGCAGAATCCATATAGCCTTATTAATATTGGTTCCTGAGGTCTGGGAAGCATTCCAGTTTTCTTAGTACTGGCGGGTCTGCACTAGGATGGGAAACGTACAAGAACTACGGCCTGTGATTTCGGGGAGTTTTGAGCAATGAACCAATGGGAACAGTTAGATCCCGAGTCGTGGGCAATGAAGCGCTTCTGTTTTTAAACTCCTAGATTGTGGTATGTTGAAACAACTCAAGTATCTCCCTTCTAAAGCACCTTCGAGATGCAAAATAGAGAAGGAGACAGCAGGGTCAATGCTCTGCGGGCACTTTTGAAAATAAGGTTTGAAGGGATACTTTATTTTCCTCATTGGAATTTAGAGAGTTGTGGGATCAATTCTCACTATGAAGCCTTGTACTTCCACACGTTCCCTTCACTGCTCACTTGCCTTTGTGATGACAAGTGGGTTTCTAGTAAAGAAACTTGGAGGTTTCCATTCTTTGGTGGTGCTCATCCTTCGGTTATCTTCAGTGAATTGGCGAAACCGTTTACCAATGGTGTCAAGGTAATGTTCCTCTTCTATCATGACACAGATTGGCATGCAGCTGAATCTCTGTAGCCTTGTCCATTGTGGTTCTTGAGCTCTAGGAAGCATTCCAGGTCTCTTAGTAGTGGCAGGTCTGCACTAGGTTGAGAAACGTACAAGTGGACGACCTGTGTGCTTTGTGAGTTGTGAGCAGTGCAGCGTTGGGAAAAGCTGGATGCCGAGTCATGGGGGTGAAGGTCTTCTTTTGTTAAACCTCTAGAATATGGTAAGTTGAAGCAACTCATGTATCTCCCTTCTAAAGCACCTTGGAGGTACAAAATAGGGAAAGAAACAGCAGGGTCAAGGCTCTGCGGGCCCTTTTGAAAACAAGGCTTGAAGGGAAACTTTATTTTCTTCATTGGGATTTAGAGAGTTACGGACTCAGTTCTCCCAGAGAAACAGTGTAGTTGCACATGTTTTCTTCATAGCACAATTGCCTTTGGAATGACAAGTGAGTGTCTAGGAAAGAAACTTGGAGGTTGCCATTCTTTGGTAGGTGCTCGTCCTTCGGTAATCTTCAGGGAATTGGCGATCCCGTTTGACCACTAACGTCAAACTAACCTTCCTCTTGTATCATGACACAGATTGGCATGCAGCTGAATCCCTGTAGACTTATCCAGTGTGGTTCTTGAGCTCTAGGAAGTATTGCAGGTCTCTTAGTAGTGGCAGATCTGCACTAGGATGAGAAACATACAAGAAGTCTGGCCTGTGTGTTTGGGGAGTTGTGAGCAGTGCAGCCTTGGGAACAGCTAGATGCCGAGTCATGGGGGTGAAGGTCTGCTTTTGTTGAACTTCTAGAACGTGGTAAGTTGAAGCAACTCAAGTATCTCCCATCTGAAGCACCCTGGAGGTACAAAATAAAGAAATAAACAGCAGGGTCAATGCTCTGCAGTCCCTTTTGAAAATAAGGCTTGAAGGGAAATTTTATATTCTTCTTTGGGATTTAGAGTTGCAGGCTCAATTCTCCCTGACAAACACTGTAGTTGTATATGTTCTCTTCATAGCAAAATTGCCTTTGTGATGACAAGTGAGTTCCTAGGAAAGACACTTGGAGGTTGCCATTCTTTGGTAGGTGCTCGTCCTTCAGTAATCTTCAGTGAATTTGCGAACCCATTTGACCACTAGCCTCAAGCTAACGTTCCTCTTGTATCATGCCACAGGTTAGCATGCAGCAGAAATCATATAGCCTTATTCAGATTGGTTCCTGAGCTCTAGGAAGAATTACAGGTCTCTTCGTACTGGCGGGTCTGCACTAGGATGGGAAACGTACAAGAACTACGGCCTGTGAGTTCGGGGAGTTGTGAGCAATGCACCAATGGGAACAGTTAGATGCCAAGTCATGGGCAGTGAACGGCTTCTTTTTTTAACTGCTAGATTATGGTATGTGGAAAGAACTCAAGTATCTCCCATGTAAAACACCTTGGAGATGCAAAATAGAGAAGGAAGCAGCAGGGTCAATGCTCTGTGGGCCCTTTTGAAAATAAGTCTTGATGGAATACTTCATTTTCCTCAATGGGATTTAGAGAGTTGCAGGATCAAATCTCACTATGAAGCACTGTACTTCCACACGTTCCCTTCATGGCTCAATTGCATTTGTGATGACAAGCGAATTTCTAGGAAAGAAACTTGGAGATTGCCATTCTTTGGTAGGTGCTCGTCCTTCGGTAATCTTCAGTGAATTGGCGAACCCGTTGGACCACTAGCATCAAGCTAACGTTCCTCTTGTATCATGACGCAGATTGGCATGCAGCCTAATCCCTGTAGCCTTATCAAGTGTGGTTCTTGAACTCTAGGAAGCATTCCAGGTCTCTTAGTAGTGGCAGATCTGCACAAGGATGAGAAACGTAGAAGAGGACGGCCTGAGTGTTTGGGGAGTTGTGAGCAGTGCAGCCTTGGGAACAGCTGGATGCCGAGTCATGGGGTTGAAAGTCTTCTTTTGTTAAAGCTGAAGAATGTGGTAAGTTGAAGCAACTCAAGTATCTCCCTTCCAGAGCACCTTGGAGGTATTACATAGAGAAAGAAACAGCAGGGTCAATGCTCTGCGGGCCCTTTTGAAAATAAGGCTTGAAGGAAAACTTTATTTTCTTCACTGGGATTTAGAGAGTTACGGGCTTAATTCTCCCAGACAAACAGTGTACCTGCACATGTTCTCTTCATAGCACAATTGACTTTTTGATGACTAGTGACTGTCGAGGAAAGAAACTTGGAGGTTGCTATTCTTTGGTAGGTGCTCGTCCTTCGGTAATCTTCAGTGAATTGGCGAACCCTTTTGACCACTAGCGTCAAACTAACCTTCCTCTTGTATCATGACACATATTGGCAGGCAGCGTAATCCCTGTAGCCTTATCCAGTGTGGTTCTTGAGCTCTAGGAAGCATTCCAGGTCACTTAGTATTGGCAGATCTGCACTACTTTGAGAAACGTACAACAGGACGGCCTGTGTGTTTGGGGAGTTGTGAGCAGTGCAGCGTTGGGAACAGCAAGATACCGAGTCATGGTGGTGAAGGTCTTCTTTTGTTAAACCTCTAGAATGCGGTAAGTTGAAAGAACTCAAGTATCTCCCTTCTAAAGCACTTTGGTGGTACAAAATAGAGAAAGAAACAGCAGGGTCAATACTCTGCGCACCCTTTTGAAAATAAGGCTTGAAGGGAAACTTTATTTTCCTCATTGTAATTTAGAGAGTTGTGGGCTCAATTCTCCCTGAGAAACAGTGTTGTTGCACAAGTTCCCTTCAGAGGACAATTACCTTTGTGCTGACAAGTGCGTTTCTAGTAAAGAAACTTGGAGGTTGCCATTCTTTAGTGGTGCTCATACTTCGGTTATCTTCAGTGAATTGGCGAACCATTTTGACCAAGAGTGTCAAGCTAACGTTCCCCTTGTATCATGACAGAGATTGGCATGCAGCTGAATCCCTCTAGCCTTATCCAGTGTGGTTCTTGAGCTCTAGGAAGCATTGCAGGTGTCTTAGTAGTGGCAGATCTGCCGTAGGATGAGAAACGTACAAGAAGGATGGCCTGTGTGTTTTGGGAGTTGTGAGCAGTGCAGCCTTGGGAACAGCTAGATGCCGAGTCATGGGGTGAAGGTCTTCTTTTGTTAAACCTCTAGAATGTGGTAAGTTGAAGCAACTGAGCTATCTCCCATCTGAAGCACCTTGGTGATACAAAATAGAGAAATAAACAACAGGGTCAATCCTCTGCGGTCCCTTTTGAAAATAAGGCTCGAAGGGAAACTTTATTTTCTTCACTGGGATTTAGAGAGTTGTAGGCTCAATTCTTCCTGACAAACACTGTAGTTGCAAATGTTCTCTTCATAGCAAAATTGCCTTTGTGATGACAAGTGAATTCCTAGGAAAGAAACTTGGAGGTTGCCATTCTTTGGTAGGTGCTCGTCCTTCAGTAATCTTCAGTGAATTTGAAAACCCGTTTGACCACTAGCCTCAAGCTAACGTTCCTCGTGTGTCGTGCTACACGTTAGCATGCAGCAGAATCCATATAGCCTTATTCAGACTGGTTCCTGAGGTCTAGGAAGCATTCCAGTTCTCTTAGTACTGGCGGGTCTGCACTAGGATGGGAAACGTAGAAGAACTGCGGCCTGTGAGTTTCGGGACTTGTGAGCCATTCACCAATGGGAACAGTCAGATGCCGAGTCATGGGCATTGAAGGGCTTCTATTTTTAAACTCCTAGATTGTGGTAGGTTGAAACAACTCAAGTATCTTCTTCTAAAGCACCTTGGAAATGCAAAATAGAGAAGGAAACATCACAGTTAATGCTCTGTGGGCCCTTATGAAAATAAGTCTTGTAAGGATACTTTATTTTCCTCATTGGGATTTCGAGAGTTACAGGATCAATTCTGACTATGAAGCACTGTACTTCCACACGTTCCCTTATTGGCACAATTGCCTGTGTGATGACAAGCGAATTTCTAGGAAAGAAACCTGGAGGTTGCCATTCTTTGGTAGTTGCTTATCCTTCGGTAATCTTCAGTGAATTGGCGAACCCTTTTGACGACTAGCGTCAAACTAACCTTCCTCTGGTATCATGACACAGATTGGCAGGCAGCGTAATCCCTGTAGCCTTATCCAGTGTGGTTCTTGAGCTCTAGGAAGCATTCCAGGTCTGGGGAGTTGTTATCAGTGCAGCGCGGTGAACAGCAAGATACCGAGTCATGGTGGTGAAGGTCTTCTTTTGTGAAACCTCTAGAATGCGGTAAGTTGAAAGAACTCAAGTATCTCCCTTCTAAAGCACTTTGGTGGTACAAAATAGAGAAAGAAACAGCAGGGTCAATACTCTGCACACCCTTTTGAAAATAAGGCTTGAAGGGAAACTTTATTTTCCTCATTGGAATGTAGAGAGCTGTGGGCTCAATTCTCCCTGAGAAACACTGTTGTTGCACAAGTTCCCTTCACAGGACAATTGCCTGTGTGCTGACAAGTGCATTTCTAGTAAAGAAACTTAGAGGTTGCCATTCTTTAGTGGTTCTCATACTTCGGTTATCTTCAGTGAATTGGCGAACCCTTTTGACCAAGAGTGTCAAGCTAACGTTCCCCTTGTATCATGACACAGATTGGCATGCAGCTGAAACCCTGTAGCCTTATCCATTGTGGTTATTGAGCTCTAGGAAGCATTGCAGGTCTCTTAGTATTGGCAGATCTGCACTACTATGAAAAATGTACAAGAGGATGGCCTGTGTGTTTTGGGATTTGTGAGCAGTGCAGCAATGGGAACACCTATATGCCGAGTCATGGGGTGAAGGGCTTCTTTTGTTAAACCTCTAGAACTTGGTAAGTTGAAACAACTCAAGTATCTCCCATGTAAAGCACAATGGAGGTACAAAATAGAGAAGGAAACAGCAGGATCAAGGCTCTGCGGGCCCTTCTGCAAATAAGGCTTGAAGGGAAACTTTATTTTCTTAATTGGGATTTAGATAATTACGGGCTCAATTCTCCCAGACAAAAAGTCTGGTTGCACCTGTTCTCTTCATAGCAAAATTGCCTTTGTGATGACAAGTGAGTTTCAAGGAAAGACACTTGGAGGTTGCAATTCTTTGGTAGGTGCTCATCTTTCGGTAATCTTCAGTGAATTGGCGAACCCGTTTGACCACTAGCGTCAAGCTAACGTTCCTCGTGTATCATGCCACAGGTTAGCATGCAGCAGAATCCATATAGCCTTATTAATATTGGTTCCTGAGGTCTGGGAAGCATTCCAGTTTTCTTAGTACTGGCGGGTCTGCACTAGGATGGGAAACGTACAAGAACTACGGCCTGTGATTTCGGGGAGTTTTGAGCAATGAACCAATTGGAACAGTTAGATCCCGAGTCGTGGGCAATGAAGCGCTTCTGTTTTTAAACTCCTAGATTGTGGTATGTTGAAACAACTCAAGTATCTCCCTTCTAAAGCACCTTCGAGATGCAAAATAGAGAAGGAGACAGCAGGGTCAATGCTCTGCGGGCACTTTTGAAAATAAGGTTTGAAGGGATACTTTATTTTCCTCATTGGAATTTAGAGAGTTGTGGGATCAATTCTCACTATGAAGCCTTGTACTTCCACACGTTCCCTTCACTGCTCACTTGCCTTTGTGATGACAAGTGGGTTTCTAGTAAAGAAACTTGGAGGTTTCCATTCTTTGGTGGTGCTCATCCTTCGGTTATCTTCAGTGAATTGGCGAAACCGTTTACCAATGGTGTCAAGGTAATGTTCCTCTTCTATCATGACACAGATTGGCATGCAGCTGAATCTCTGTAGCCTTGTCCATTGTGGTTCTTGAGCTCTAGGAAGCATTCCAGGTCTCTTAGTAGTGGCAGGTCTGCACTAGGTTGAGAAACGTACAAGTGGACGACCTGTGTGCTTTGTGAGTTGTGAGCAGTGCAGCGTTGGGAAAAGCTGGATGCCGAGTCATGGGGGTGAAGGTCTTCTTTTGTTAAACCTCTAGAATATGGTAAGTTGAAGCAACTCATGTATCTCCCTTCTAAAGCACCTTGGAGGTACAAAATAGGGAAAGAAACAGCAGGGTCAAGGCTCTGCGGGCCCTTTTGAAAACAAGGCTTGAAGGGAAACTTTATTTTCTTCATTGGGATTTAGAGAGTTACGGACTCAGTTCTCCCAGAGAAACAGTGTAGTTGCACATGTTTTCTTCATAGCACAATTGCCTTTGGAATGACAAGTGAGTGTCTAGGAAAGAAACTTGGAGGTTGCCATTCTTTGGTAGGTGCTCGTCCTTCGGTAATCTTCAGGGAATTGGCGATCCCGTTTGACCACTAACGTCAAACTAACCTTCCTCTTGTATCATGACACAGATTGGCATGCAGCTGAATCCCTGTAGACTTATCCAGTGTGGTTCTTGAGCTCTAGGAAGTATTGCAGGTCTCTTAGTAGTGGCAGATCTGCACTAGGATGAGAAACATACAAGAAGTCTGGCCTGTGTGTTTGGGGAGTTGTGAGCAGTGCAGCCTTGGGAACAGCTAGATGCCAAGTCATGGGGTTGAAGGTCTTCTTTTGTTAAAGCTGAAGAATGTGGTAAGTTGAAGCAACTCAAGTATCTCCCTTCTAAAGCACCTTGGAGGTATAACATAGAGAAAGAAACAGCAGGGTCAATGCTCTGCGGGCCCTTTTGAAAATAAGGCTTGAAGGGAAACTTTATTTTCTTCATTGGGATTTAGAGAGTTACGGGCTTAATTCTCCCAGACAAACAGTGTAGTTGCACATATTCTCTTCATAGCACAATTGACTTTGTGATGACTAGTGACTGTCGAGGAAAGAAACTTGGAGGTTGCTATTCTTTGGTAGGTGCTCGTCCTTCGGTAATCTTCAGTGAATTGGCGAACCCGTTTGACCACTAGCGTCAAACTAACCTTCCTCTTGTATCATGACACTGATTGGCAGGCAGCGTAATCCCTGTAGCCTTATCCAGTGTGGTTCTTGAGCTATAGGAAGCATTCCAGGTCACTTAGTATTGGCAGATCTGCACTACTTTGGGAAACGTACAACAGGACGGCCTGTGTGTTTGGGGAGTTGTGAGCAGTGCAGCGTTGGGAACAGCAAGATACCGAGTCATGGTGGTGAAGGTCTTCTTTTGTGAAACCTCTAGAATGCGGTAAGTTGAAAGAACTCAAGTATCTCCCTTCTAAAGCACTTTGGTGGTACAAAATAGAGAAAGAAACAGCAGGGTCAATACTCTGCGCACCCTTTTGAAAATAAGGCTTGAAGGGAAACTTTATTTTCCTCATTGTAATTTAGAGAGTTGTGGGCTCAATTCTCCCTGAGAAACAGTGTTGTTGCACAAGTTCCCTTCAGAGGACAATTACCTTTGTGCTGACAAGTGCGTTTCTAGTAAAGAAACTTGGAGGTTGCCATTCTTTAGTGGTGCTCATACTTCGGTTATCTTCAGTGAATTGGCGAACCATTTTGACCAAGAGTGTCAAGCTAACGTTCCCCTTGTATCATGACAGAGATTGGCATGCAGCTGAATCCCTCTAGCCTTATCCAGTGTGGTTCTTGAGCTCTAGGAAGCATTGCAGGTGTCTTAGTAGTGGCAGATCTGCCGTAGGATGAGAAACGTACAAGAAGGATGGCCTGTGTGTTTTGGGAGTTGTGAGCAGTGCAGCCTTGGGAACAGCTAGATGCCGAGTCATGGGGTGAAGGTCTTCTTTTGTTAAACCTCTAGAATGTGGTAAGTTGAAGCAACTGAGCTATCTCCCATCTGAAGCACCTTGGTGATACAAAATAGAGAAATAAACAACAGGGTCAATCCTCTGCGGTCCCTTTTGAAAATAAGGCTCGAAGGGAAACTTTATTTTCTTCACTGGGATTTAGAGAGTTGTAGGCTCAATTCTTCCTGACAAACACTGTAGTTGCAAATGTTCTCTTCATAGCAAAATTGCCTTTGTGATGACAAGTGAATTCCTAGGAAAGAAACTTGGAGGTTGCCATTCTTTGGTAGGTGCTCGTCCTTCAGTAATCTTCAGTGAATTTGAAAACCCGTTTGACCACTAGCCTCAAGCTAACGTTCCTCGTGTGTCGTGCTACACGTTAGCATGCAGCAGAATCCATATAGCCTTATTCAGACTGGTTCCTGAGGTCTAGGAAGCATTCCAGTTCTCTTAGTACTGGCGGGTCTGCACTAGGATGGGAAACGTAGAAGAACTGCGGCCTGTGAGTTTCGGGACTTGTGAGCCATTCACCAATGGGAACAGTCAGATGCCGAGTCATGGGCATTGAAGGGCTTCTATTTTTAAACTCCTAGATTGTGGTAGGTTGAAACAACTCAAGTATCTTCTTCTAAAGCACCTTGGAAATGCAAAATAGAGAAGGAAACATCACAGTTAATGCTCTGTGGGCCCTTATGAAAATAAGTCTTGTAAGGATACTTTATTTTCCTCATTGGGATTTCGAGAGTTACAGGATCAATTCTGACTATGAAGCACTGTACTTCCACACGTTCCCTTCTTGGCACAATTGCCTGTGTGATGACAAGCGAATTTCTAGGAAAGAAACCTGGAGGTTGCCATTCTTTGGTAGTTGCTTATCCTTCGGTAATCTTCAGTGAATTGGCGAACCCTTTTGACGACTAGCGTCAAACTAACCTTCCTCTGGTATCATGACACAGATTGGCAGGCAGCGTAATCCCTGTAGCCTTATCCAGTGTGGTTCTTGAGCTCTAGGAAGCATTCCAGGTCTGGGGAGTTGTTATCAGTGCAGCGCGGTGAACAGCAAGATACCGAGTCATGGTGGTGAAGGTCTTCTTTTGTGAAACCTCTAGAATGCGGTAAGTTGAAAGAACTCAAGTATCTCCCTTCTAAAGCACTTTGGTGGTACAAAATAGAGAAAGAAACAGCAGGGTCAATACTCTGCACACCCTTTTGAAAATAAGGCTTGAAGGGAAACTTTATTTTCCTCATTGGAATGTAGAGAGCTGTGGGCTCAATTCTCCCTGAGAAACACTGTTGTTGCACAAGTTCCCTTCACAGGACAATTGCCTGTGTGCTGACAAGTGCATTTCTAGTAAAGAAACTTAGAGGTTGCCATTCTTTAGTGGTTCTCATACTTCGGTTATCTTCAGTGAATTGGCGAACCCTTTTGACCAAGAGTGTCAAGCTAACGTTCCCCTTGTATCATGACACAGATTGGCATGCAGCTGAAACCCTGTAGCCTTATCCATTGTGGTTATTGAGCTCTAGGAAGCATTGCAGGTCTCTTAGTATTGGCAGATCTGCACTACTATGAAAAATGTACAAGAGGATGGCCTGTGTGTTTTGGGATTTGTGAGCAGTGCAGCAATGGGAACACCTATATGCCGAGTCATGGGGTGAAGGGCTTCTTTTGTTAAACCTCTAGAACTTGGTAAGTTGAAACAACTCAAGTATCTCCCATGTAAAGCACAATGGAGGTACAAAATAGAGACGGAAACAGCAGGATCAAGGCTCTGCGGGCCCTTCTGCAAATAAGGCTTGAAGGGAAACTTTATTTTCTTAATTGGGATTTAGATAATTACGGGCTCAATTCTCCCAGACAAAAAGTCTGGTTGCACCTGTTCTCTTCATAGCAAAATTGCCTTTGTGATGACAAGTGAGTTTCAAGGAAAGACACTTGGAGGTTGCAATTCTTTGGTAGGTGCTCATCTTTCGGTAATCTTCAGTGAATTGGCGAACCCGTTTGACCACTAGCGTCAAGCTAACGTTCCTCGTGTATCATGCCACAGGTTAGCATGCAGCAGAATCCATATAGCCTTATTAATATTGGTTCCTGAGGTCTGGGAAGCATTCCAGTTTTCTTAGTACTGGCGGGTCTGCACTAGGATGGGAAACGTACAAGAACTACGGCCTGTGATTTCGGGGAGTTTTGAGCAATGAACCAATGGGAACAGTTAGATCCCGAGTCGTGGGCAATGAAGCGCTTCTGTTTTTAAACTCCTAGATTGTGGTATGTTGAAACAACTCAAGTATCTCCCTTCTAAAGCACCTTCGAGATGCAAAATAGAGAAGGAGACAGCAGGGTCAATGCTCTGCGGGCACTTTTGAAAATAAGGTTTGAAGGGATACTTTATTTTCCTCATTGGAATTTAGAGAGTTGTGGGATCAATTCTCACTATGAAGCCTTGTACTTCCACACGTTCCCTTCACTGCTCACTTGCCTTTGTGATGACAAGTGGGTTTCTACTAAAGAAACTTGGAGGTTTCCATTCTTTGGTGGTGCTCATCCTTCGGTTATCTTCAGTGAATTGGCGAAACCGTTTACCAATGGTGTCAAGGTAATGTTCCTCTTCTATCATGACACAGATTGGCATGCAGCTGAATCTCTGTAGCCTTGTCCATTGTGGTTCTTGAGCTCTAGGAAGCATTCCAGGTCTCTTAGTAGTGGCAGGTCTGCACTAGGTTGAGAAACGTACAAGTGGACGACCTGTGTGCTTTGTGAGTTGTGAGCAGTGCAGCGTTGGGAAAAGCTGGATGCCGAGTCATGGGGGTGAAGGTCTTCTTTTGTTAAACCTCTAGAATATGGTAAGTTGAAGCAACTCATGTATCTCCCTTCTAAAGCACCTTGGAGGTACAAAATAGGGAAAGAAACAGCAGGGTCAAGGCTCTGCGGGCCCTTTTGAAAACAAGGCTTGAAGGGAAACTTTATTTTCTTCATTGGGATTTAGAGAGTTACGGACTCAGTTCTCCCAGAGAAACAGTGTAGTTGCACATGTTTTCTTCATAGCACAATTGCCTTTGGAATGACAAGTGAGTGTCTAGGAAAGAAACTTGGAGGTTGCCATTCTTTGGTAGGTGCTCGTCCTTCGGTAATCTTCAGGGAATTGGCGATCCCGTTTGACCACTAACGTCAAACTAACCTTCCTCTTGTATCATGACACAGATTGGCATGCAGCTGAATCCCTGTAGACTTATCCAGTGTGGTTCTTGAGCTCTAGGAAGTATTGCAGGTCTCTTAGTAGTGGCAGATCTGCACTAGGATGAGAAACATACAAGAAGTCTGGCCTGTGTGTTTGGGGAGTTGTGAGCAGTGCAGCCTTGGGAACAGCTAGATGCCAAGTCATGGGGTTGAAGGTCTTCTTTTGTTAAAGCTGAAGAATGTGGTAAGTTGAAGCAACTCAAGTATCTCCCTTCTAAAGCACCTTGGAGGTATAACATAGAGAAAGAAACAGCAGGGTCAATGCTCTGCGGGCCCTTTTGAAAATAAGGCTTGAAGGGAAACTTTATTTTCTTCATTGGGATTTAGAGAGTTACGGGCTTAATTCTCCCAGACAAACAGTGTAGTTGCACATATTCTCTTCATAGCACAATTGACTTTGTGATGACTAGTGACTGTCGAGGAAAGAAACTTGGAGGTTGCTATTCTTTGGTAGGTGCTCGTCCTTCGGTAATCTTCAGTGAATTGGCGAACCCGTTTGACCACTAGCGTCAAACTAACCTTCCTCTTGTATCATGACACTGATTGGCAGGCAGCGTAATCCCTGTAGCCTTATCCAGTGTGGTTCTTGAGCTATAGGAAGCATTCCAGGTCACTTAGTATTGGCAGATCTGCACTACTTTGGGAAACGTACAACAGGACGGCCTGTGTGTTTGGGGAGTTGTGAGCAGTGCAGCGTTGGGAACAGCAAGATACCGAGTCATGGTGGTGAAGGTCTTCCTTTGTGAAACCTCTAGAATGCGGTAAGTTGAAAGAACTCAAGTATCTCCCTTCTAAAGCACTTTGGTGGTACAAAATAGAGAAAGAAACAGCAGGGTCAATACTCTGCGCACCCTTTTGAAAATAAGGCTTGAAGGGAAACTTTATTTTCCTCATTGTAATTTAGAGAGTTGTGGGCTCAATTCTCCCTGAGAAACAGTGTTGTTGCACAAGTTCCCTTCAGAGGACAATTACCTTTGTGCTGACAAGTGCGTTTCTAGTAAAGAAACTTGGAGGTTGCCATTCTTTAGTGGTGCTCATACTTCGGTTATCTTCAGTGAATTGGCGAACCATTTTGACCAAGAGTGTCAAGCTAACGTTCCCCTTGTATCATGACAGAGATTGGCATGCAGCTGAATCCCTCTAGCCTTATCCAGTGTGGTTCTTGAGCTCTAGGAAGCATTGCAGGTGTCTTAGTAGTGGCAGATCTGCCGTAGGATGAGAAACGTACAAGAAGGATGGCCTGTGTGTTTTGGGAGTTGTGAGCAGTGCAGCCTTGGGAACAGCTAGATGCCGAGTCATGGGGTGAAGGTCTTCTTTTGTTAAACCTCTAGAATGTGGTAAGTTGAAGCAACTGAGCTATCTCCCATCTGAAGCACCTTGGTGATACAAAATAGAGAAATAAACAACAGGGTCAATCCTCTGCGGTCCCTTTTGAAAATAAGGCTCGAAGGGAAACTTTATTTTCTTCACTGGGATTTAGAGAGTTGTAGGCTCAATTCTTCCTGACAAACACTGTAGTTGCAAATGTTCTCTTCATAGCAAAATTGCCTTTGTGATGACAAGTGAATTCCTAGGAAAGAAACTTGGAGGTTGCCATTCTTTGGTAGGTGCTCGTCCTTCAGTAATCTTCAGTGAATTTGAAAACCCGTTTGACCACTAGCCTCAAGCTAACGTTCCTCGTGTGTCGTGCTACACGTTAGCATGCAGCAGAATCCATATAGCCTTATTCAGACTGGTTCCTGAGGTCTAGGAAGCATTCCAGTTCTCTTAGTACTGGCGGGTCTGCACTAGGATGGGAAACGTAGAAGAACTGCGGCCTGTGAGTTTCGGGACTTGTGAGCCATTCACCAATGGGAACAGTCAGATGCCGAGTCATGGGCATTGAAGGGCTTCTATTTTTAAACTCCTAGATTGTGGTAGGTTGAAACAACTCAAGTATCTTCTTCTAAAGCACCTTGGAAATGCAAAATAGAGAAGGAAACATCACAGTTAATGCTCTGTGGGCCCTTATGAAAATAAGTCTTGTAAGGATACTTTATTTTCCTCATTGGGATTTCGAGAGTTACAGGATCAATTCTGACTATGAAGCACTGTACTTCCACACGTTCCCTTCTTGGCACAATTGCCTGTGTGATGACAAGCGAATTTCTAGGAAAGAAACCTGGAGGTTGCCATTCTTTGGTAGTTGCTTATCCTTCGGTAATCTTCAGTGAATTGGCGAACCCTTTTGACGACTAGCGTCAAACTAACCTTCCTCTGGTATCATGACACAGATTGGCAGGCAGCGTAATCCCTGTAGCCTTATCCAGTGTGGTTCTTGAGCTCTAGGAAGCATTCCAGGTCTGGGGAGTTGTTATCAGTGCAGCGCGGTGAACAGCAAGATACCGAGTCATGGTGGTGAAGGTCTTCTTTTGTGAAACCTCTAGAATGCGGTAAGTTGAAAGAACTCAAGTATCTCCCTTCTAAAGCACTTTGGTGGTACAAAATAGAGAAAGAAACAGCAGGGTCAATACTCTGCACACCCTTTTGAAAATAAGGCTTGAAGGGAAACTTTATTTTCCTCATTGGAATGTAGAGAGCTGTGGGCTCAATTCTCCCTGAGAAACACTGTTGTTGCACAAGTTCCCTTCACAGGACAATTGCCTGTGTGCTGACAAGTGCATTTCTAGTAAAGAAACTTAGAGGTTGCCATTCTTTAGTGGTTCTCATACTTCGGTTATCTTCAGTGAATTGGCGAACCCTTTTGACCAAGAGTGTCAAGCTAACGTTCCCCTTGTATCATGACACAGATTGGCATGCAGCTGAAACCCTGTAGCCTTATCCATTGTGGTTATTGAGCTCTAGGAAGCATTGCAGGTCTCTTAGTATTGGCAGATCTGCACTACTATGAAAAATGTACAAGAGGATGGCCTGTGTGTTTTGGGATTTGTGAGCAGTGCAGCAATGGGAACACCTATATGCCGAGTCATGGGGTGAAGGGCTTCTTTTGTTAAACCTCTAGAACTTGGTAAGTTGAAACAACTCAAGTATCTCCCATGTAAAGCACAATGGAGGTACAAAATAGAGACGGAAACAGCAGGATCAAGGCTCTGCGGGCCCTTCTGCAAATAAGGCTTGAAGGGAAACTTTATTTTCTTAATTGGGATTTAGATAATTACGGGCTCAATTCTCCCAGACAAAAAGTCTGGTTGCACCTGTTCTCTTCATAGCAAAATTGCCTTTGTGATGACAAGTGAGTTTCAAGGAAAGACACTTGGAGGTTGCAATTCTTTGGTAGGTGCTCATCTTTCGGTAATCTTCAGTGAATTGGCGAACCCGTTTGACCACTAGCGTCAAGCTAACGTTCCTCGTGTATCATGCCACAGGTTAGCATGCAGCAGAATCCATATAGCCTTATTAATATTGGTTCCTGAGGTCTGGGAAGCATTCCAGTTTTCTTAGTACTGGCGGGTCTGCACTAGGATGGGAAACGTACAAGAACTACGGCCTGTGATTTCGGGGAGTTTTGAGCAATGAACCAATGGGAACAGTTAGATCCCGAGTCGTGGGCAATGAAGCGCTTCTGTTTTTAAACTCCTAGATTGTGGTATGTTGAAACAACTCAAGTATCTCCCTTCTAAAGCACCTTCGAGATGCAAAATAGAGAAGGAGACAGCAGGGTCAATGCTCTGCGGGCACTTTTGAAAATAAGGTTTGAAGGGATACTTTATTTTCCTCATTGGAATTTAGAGAGTTGTGGGATCAATTCTCACTATGAAGCCTTGTACTTCCACACGTTCCCTTCACTGCTCACTTGCCTTTGTGATGACAAGTGGGTTTCTACTAAAGAAACTTGGAGGTTTCCATTCTTTGGTGGTGCTCATCCTTCGGTTATCTTCAGTGAATTGGCGAAACCGTTTACCAATGGTGTCAAGGTAATGTTCCTCTTCTATCATGACACAGATTGGCATGCAGCTGAATCTCTGTAGCCTTGTCCATTGTGGTTCTTGAGCTCTAGGAAGCATTCCAGGTCTCTTAGTAGTGGCAGGTCTGCACTAGGTTGAGAACCGTACAAGTGGACGACCTGTGTGCTTTGTGAGTTGTGAGCAGTGCAGCGTTGGGAAAAGCTGGATGCCGAGTCATGGGGGTGAAGGTCTTCTTTTGTTAAACCTCTAGAATATGGTAAGTTGAAGCAACTCATGTATCTCCCTTCTAAAGCACCTTGGAGGTACAAAATAGGGAAAGAAACAGCAGGGTCAAGGCTCTGCGGGCCCTTTTGAAAACAAGGCTTGAAGGGAAACTTTATTTTCTTCATTGGGATTTAGAGAGTTACGGACTCAGTTCTCCCAGAGAAACAGTGTAGTTGCACATGTTTTCTTCATAGCACAATTGCCTTTGGAATGACAAGTGAGTGTCTAGGAAAGAAACTTGGAGGTTGCCATTCTTTGGTAGGTGCTCGTCCTTCGGTAATCTTCAGGGAATTGGCGATCCCGTTTGACCACTAACGTCAAACTAACCTTCCTCTTGTATCATGACACAGATTGGCATGCAGCTGAATCCCTGTAGACTTATCCAGTGTGGTTCTTGAGCTCTAGGAAGTATTGCAGGTCTCTTAGTAGTGGCAGATCTGCACTAGGATGAGAAACATACAAGAAGTCTGGCCTGTGTGTTTGGGGAGTTGTGAGCAGTGCAGCCTTGGGAACAGCTAGATGCCAAGTCATGGGGTTGAAGGTCTTCTTTTGTTAAAGCTGAAGAATGTGGTAAGTTGAAGCAACTCAAGTATCTCCCTTCTAAAGCACCTTGGAGGTATAACATAGAGAAAGAAACAGCAGGGTCAATGCTCTGCGGGCCCTTTTGAAAATAAGGCTTGAAGGGAAACTTTATTTTCTTCATTGGGATTTAGAGAGTTACGGGCTTAATTCTCCCAGACAAACAGTGTAGTTGCACATATTCTCTTCATAGCACAATTGACTTTGTGATGACTAGTGACTGTCGAGGAAAGAAACTTGGAGGTTGCTATTCTTTGGTAGGTGCTCGTCCTTCGGTAATCTTCAGTGAATTGGCGAACCCGTTTGACCACTAGCGTCAAACTAACCTTCCTCTTGTATCATGACACTGATTGGCAGGCAGCGTAATCCCTGTAGCCTTATCCAGTGTGGTTCTTGAGCTATAGGAAGCATTCCAGGTCACTTAGTATTGGCAGATCTGCACTACTTTGGGAAACGTACAACAGGACGGCCTGTGTGTTTGGGGAGTTGTGAGCAGTGCAGCGTTGGGAACAGCAAGATACCGAGTCATGGTGGTGAAGGTCTTCTTTTGTGAAACCTCTAGAATGCGGTAAGTTGAAAGAACTCAAGTATCTCCCTTCTAAAGCACTTTGGTGGTACAAAATAGAGAAAGAAACAGCAGGGTCAATACTCTGCGCACCCTTTTGAAAATAAGGCTTGAAGGGAAACTTTATTTTCCTCATTGTAATTTAGAGAGTTGTGGGCTCAATTCTCCCTGAGAAACAGTGTTGTTGCACAAGTTCCCTTCAGAGGACAATTACCTTTGTGCTGACAAGTGCGTTTCTAGTAAAGAAACTTGGAGGTTGCCATTCTTTAGTGGTGCTCATACTTCGGTTATCTTCAGTGAATTGGCGAACCATTTTGACCAAGAGTGTCAAGCTAACGTTCCCCTTGTATCATGACAGAGATTGGCATGCAGCTGAATCCCTCTAGCCTTATCCAGTGTGGTTCTTGAGCTCTAGGAAGCATTGCAGGTGTCTTAGTAGTGGCAGATCTGCCGTAGGATGAGAAACGTACAAGAAGGATGGCCTGTGTGTTTTGGGAGTTGTGAGCAGTGCAGCCTTGGGAACAGCTAGATGCCGAGTCATGGGGTGAAGGTCTTCTTTTGTTAAACCTCTAGAATGTGGTAAGTTGAAGCAACTGAGCTATCTCCCATCTGAAGCACCTTGGTGATACAAAATAGAGAAATAAACAACAGGGTCAATCCTCTGCGGTCCCTTTTGAAAATAAGGCTCGAAGGGAAACTTTATTTTCTTCACTGGGATTTAGAGAGTTGTAGGCTCAATTCTTCCTGACAAACACTGTAGTTGCAAATGTTCTCTTCATAGCAAAATTGCCTTTGTGATGACAAGTGAATTCCTAGGAAAGAAACTTGGAGGTTGCCATTCTTTGGTAGGTGCTCGTCCTTCAGTAATCTTCAGTGAATTTGAAAACCCGTTTGACCACTAGCCTCAAGCTAACGTTCCTCGTGTGTCGTGCTACACGTTAGCATGCAGCAGAATCCATATAGCCTTATTCAGACTGGTTCCTGAGGTCTAGGAAGCATTCCAGTTCTCTTAGTACTGGCGGGTCTGCACTAGGATGGGAAACGTAGAAGAACTGCGGCCTGTGAGTTTCGGGACTTGTGAGCCATTCACCAATGGGAACAGTCAGATGCCGAGTCATGGGCATTGAAGGGCTTCTATTTTTAAACTCCTAGATTGTGGTAGGTTGAAACAACTCAAGTATCTTCTTCTAAAGCACCTTGGAAATGCAAAATAGAGAAGGAAACATCACAGTTAATGCTCTGTGGGCCCTTATGAAAATAAGTCTTGTAAGGATACTTTATTTTCCTCATTGGGATTTCGAGAGTTACAGGATCAATTCTGACTATGAAGCACTGTACTTCCACACGTTCCCTTCTTGGCACAATTGCCTGTGTGATGACAAGCGAATTTCTAGGAAAGAAACCTGGAGGTTGCCATTCTTTGGTAGTTGCTTATCCTTCGGTAATCTTCAGTGAATTGGCGAACCCTTTTGACGACTAGCGTCAAACTAACCTTCCTCTGGTATCATGACACAGATTGGCAGGCAGCGTAATCCCTGTAGCCTTATCCAGTGTGGTTCTTGAGCTCTAGGAAGCATTCCAGGTCTGGGGAGTTGTTATCAGTGCAGCGCGGTGAACAGCAAGATACCGAGTCATGGTGGTGAAGGTCTTCTTTTGTGAAACCTCTAGAATGCGGTAAGTTGAAAGAACTCAAGTATCTCCCTTCTAAAGCACTTTGGTGGTACAAAATAGAGAAAGAAACAGCAGGGTCAATACTCTGCACACCCTTTTGAAAATAAGGCTTGAAGGGAAACTTTATTTTCCTCATTGGAATGTAGAGAGCTGTGGGCTCAATTCTCCCTGAGAAACACTGTTGTTGCACAAGTTCCCTTCACAGGACAATTGCCTGTGTGCTGACAAGTGCATTTCTAGTAAAGAAACTTAGAGGTTGCCATTCTTTAGTGGTTCTCATACTTCGGTTATCTTCAGTGAATTGGCGAACCCTTTTGACCAAGAGTGTCAAGCTAACGTTCCCCTTGTATCATGACACAGATTGGCATGCAGCTGAAACCCTGTAGCCTTATCCATTGTGGTTATTGAGCTCTAGGAAGCATTGCAGGTCTCTTAGTATTGGCAGATCTGCACTACTATGAAAAATGTACAAGAGGATGGCCTGTGTGTTTTGGGATTTGTGAGCAGTGCAGCAATGGGAACACCTATATGCCGAGTCATGGGGTGAAGGGCTTCTTTTGTTAAACCTCTAGAACTTGGTAAGTTGAAACAACTCAAGTATCTCCCATGTAAAGCACAATGGAGGTACAAAATAGAGAAGGAAACAGCAGGATCAAGGCTCTGCGGGCCCTTCTGCAAATAAGGCTTGAAGGGAAACTTTATTTTCTTAATTGGGATTTAGATAATTACGGGCTCAATTCTCCCAGACAAAAAGTCTGGTTGCACCTGTTCTCTTCATAGCAAAATTGCCTTTGTGATGACAAGTGAGTTTCAAGGAAAGACACTTGGAGGTTGCAATTCTTTGGTAGGTGCTCATCTTTCGGTAATCTTCAGTGAATTGGCGAACCCGTTTGACCACTAGCGTCAAGCTAACGTTCCTCGTGTATCATGCCACAGGTTAGCATGCAGCAGAATCCATATAGCCTTATTAATATTGGTTCCTGAGGTCTGGGAAGCATTCCAGTTTTCTTAGTACTGGCGGGTCTGCACTAGGATGGGAAACGTACAAGAACTACGGCCTGTGATTTCGGGGAGTTTTGAGCAATGAACCAATGGGAACAGTTAGATCCCGAGTCGTGGGCAATGAAGCGCTTCTGTTTTTAAACTCCTAGATTGTGGTATGTTGAAACAACTCAAGTATCTCCCTTCTAAAGCACCTTCGAGATGCAAAATAGAGAAGGAGACAGCAGGGTCAATGCTCTGCGGGCACTTTTGAAAATAAGGTTTGAAGGGATACTTTATTTTCCTCATTGGAATTTAGAGAGTTGTGGGATCAATTCTCACTATGAAGCCTTGTACTTCCACACGTTCCCTTCACTGCTCACTTGCCTTTGTGATGACAAGTGGGTTTCTAGTAAAGAAACTTGGAGGTTTCCATTCTTTGGTGGTGCTCATCCTTCGGTTATCTTCAGTGAATTGGCGAAACCGTTTACCAATGGTGTCAAGGTAATGTTCCTCTTCTATCATGACACAGATTGGCATGCAGCTGAATCTCTGTAGCCTTGTCCATTGTGGTTCTTGAGCTCTAGGAAGCATTCCAGGTCTCTTAGTAGTGGCAGATCAGCACTAGGTTGAGAACCGTACAAGTGGACGACCTGTGTGCTTTGTGAGTTGTGAGCAGTGCAGCGTTGGGAAAAGCTGGATGCCGAGTCATGGGGGTGAAGGTCTTCTTTTGTTAAACCTCTAGAATATGGTAAGTTGAAGCAACTCATGTATCTCCCTTCTAAAGCACCTTGGAGGTACAAAATAGGGAAAGAAACAGCAGGGTCAAGGCTCTGCGGGCCCTTTTGAAAACAAGGCTTGAAGGGAAACTTTATTTTCTTCATTGGGATTTAGAGAGTTACGGACTCAGTTCTCCCAGAGAAACAGTGTAGTTGCACATGTTTTCTTCATAGCACAATTGCCTTTGGAATGACAAGTGAGTGTCTAGGAAAGAAACTTGGAGGTTGCCATTCTTTGGTAGGTGCTCGTCCTTCGGTAATCTTCAGGGAATTGGCGATCCCGTTTGACCACTAACGTCAAACTAACCTTCCTCTTGTATCATGACACAGATTGGCATGCAGCTGAATCCCTGTAGACTTATCCAGTGTGGTTCTTGAGCTCTAGGAAGTATTGCAGGTCTCTTAGTAGTGGCAGATCTGCACTAGGATGAGAAACATACAAGAAGTCTGGCCTGTGTGTTTGGGGAGTTGTGAGCAGTGCAGCCTTGGGAACAGCTAGATGCCAAGTCATGGGGTTGAAGGTCTTCTTTTGTTAAAGCTGAAGAATGTGGTAAGTTGAAGCAACTCAAGTATCTCCCTTCTAAAGCACCTTGGAGGTATAACATAGAGAAAGAAACAGCAGGGTCAATGCTCTGCGGGCCCTTTTGAAAATAAGGCTTGAAGGGAAACTTTATTTTCTTCATTGGGATTTAGAGAGTTACGGGCTTAATTCTCCCAGACAAACAGTGTAGTTGCACATATTCTCTTCATAGCACAATTGACTTTGTGATGACTAGTGACTGTCGAGGAAAGAAACTTGGAGGTTGCTATTCTTTGGTAGGTGCTCGTCCTTCGGTAATCTTCAGTGAATTGGCGAACCCGTTTGACCACTAGCGTCAAACTAACCTTCCTCTTGTATCATGACACTGATTGGCAGGCAGCGTAATCCCTGTAGCCTTATCCAGTGTGGTTCTTGAGCTATAGGAAGCATTCCAGGTCACTTAGTATTGGCAGATCTTCACTACTTTGGGAAACGTACAACAGGACGGCCTGTGTGTTTGGGGAGTTGTGAGCAGTGCAGCGTTGGGAACAGCAAGATACCGAGTCATGGTGGTGAAGGTCTTCTTTTGTGAAACCTCTAGAATGCGGTAAGTTGAAAGAACTCAAGTATCTCCCTTCTAAAGCACTTTGGTGGTACAAAATAGAGAAAGAAACAGCAGGGTCAATACTCTGCGCACCCTTTTGAAAATAAGGCTTGAAGGGAAACTTTATTTTCCTCATTGTAATTTAGAGAGTTGTGGGCTCAATTCTCCCTGAGAAACAGTGTTGTTGCACAAGTTCCCTTCAGAGGACAATTACCTTTGTGCTGACAAGTGCGTTTCTAGTAAAGAAACTTGGAGGTTGCCATTCTTTAGTGGTGCTCATACTTCGGTTATCTTCAGTGAATTGGCGAACCATTTTGACCAAGAGTGTCAAGCTAACGTTCCCCTTGTATCATGACAGAGATTGGCATGCAGCTGAATCCCTCTAGCCTTATCCAGTGTGGTTCTTGAGCTCTAGGAAGCATTGCAGGTGTCTTAGTAGTGGCAGATCTGCCGTAGGATGAGAAACGTACAAGAAGGATGGCCTGTGTGTTTTGGGAGTTGTGAGCAGTGCAGCCTTGGGAACAGCTAGATGCCGAGTCATGGGGTGAAGGTCTTCTTTTGTTAAACCTCTAGAATGTGGTAAGTTGAAGCAACTGAGCTATCTCCCATCTGAAGCACCTTGGTGATACAAAATAGAGAAATAAACAACAGGGTCAATCCTCTGCGGTCCCTTTTGAAAATAAGGCTCGAAGGGAAACTTTATTTTCTTCACTGGGATTTAGAGAGTTGTAGGCTCAATTCTTCCTGACAAACACTGTAGTTGCAAATGTTCTCTTCATAGCAAAATTGCCTTTGTGATGACAAGTGAATTCCTAGGAAAGAAACTTGGAGGTTGCCATTCTTTGGTAGGTGCTCGTCCTTCAGTAATCTTCAGTGAATTTGAAAACCCGTTTGACCACTAGCCTCAAGCTAACGTTCCTCGTGTGTCGTGCTACACGTTAGCATGCAGCAGAATCCATATAGCCTTATTCAGACTGGTTCCTGAGGTCTAGGAAGCATTCCAGTTCTCTTAGTACTGGCGGGTCTGCACTAGGATGGGAAACGTAGAAGAACTGCGGCCTGTGAGTTTCGGGACTTGTGAGCCATTCACCAATGGGAACAGTCAGATGCCGAGTCATGGGCATTGAAGGGCTTCTATTTTTAAACTCCTAGATTGTGGTAGGTTGAAACAACTCAAGTATCTTCTTCTAAAGCACCTTGGAAATGCAAAATAGAGAAGGAAACATCACAGTTAATGCTCTGTGGGCCCTTATGAAAATAAGTCTTGTAAGGATACTTTATTTTCCTCATTGGGATTTCGAGAGTTACAGGATCAATTCTGACTATGAAGCACTGTACTTCCACACGTTCCCTTCTTGGCACAATTGCCTGTGTGATGACAAGCGAATTTCTAGGAAAGAAACCTGGAGGTTGCCATTCTTTGGTAGTTGCTTATCCTTCGGTAATCTTCAGTGAATTGGCGAACCCTTTTGACGACTAGCGTCAAACTAACCTTCCTCTGGTATCATGACACAGATTGGCAGGCAGCGTAATCCCTGTAGCCTTATCCAGTGTGGTTCTTGAGCTCTAGGAAGCATTCCAGGTCTGGGGAGTTGTTATCAGTGCAGCGCGGTGAACAGCAAGATACCGAGTCATGGTGGTGAAGGTCTTCTTTTGTGAAACCTCTAGAATGCGGTAAGTTGAAAGAACTCAAGTATCTCCCTTCTAAAGCACTTTGGTGGTACAAAATAGAGAAAGAAACAGCAGGGTCAATACTCTGCACACCCTTTTGAAAATAAGGCTTGAAGGGAAACTTTATTTTCCTCATTGGAATGTAGAGAGCTGTGGGCTCAATTCTCCCTGAGAAACACTGTTGTTGCACAAGTTCCCTTCACAGGACAATTGCCTGTGTGCTGACAAGTGCATTTCTAGTAAAGAAACTTAGAGGTTGCCATTCTTTAGTGGTTCTCATACTTCGGTTATCTTCAGTGAATTGGCGAACCCTTTTGACCAAGAGTGTCAAGCTAACGTTCCCCTTGTATCATGACACAGATTGGCATGCAGCTGAAACCCTGTAGCCTTATCCATTGTGGTTATTGAGCTCTAGGAAGCATTGCAGGTCTCTTAGTATTGGCAGATCTGCACTACTATGAAAAATGTACAAGAGGATGGCCTGTGTGTTTTGGGATTTGTGAGCAGTGCAGCAATGGGAACACCTATATGCCGAGTCATGGGGTGAAGGGCTTCTTTTGTTAAACCTCTAGAACTTGGTAAGTTGAAACAACTCAAGTATCTCCCATGTAAAGCACAATGGAGGTACAAAATAGAGAAGGAAACAGCAGGATCAAGGCTCTGCGGGCCCTTCTGCAAATAAGGCTTGAAGGGAAACTTTATTTTCTTAATTGGGATTTAGATAATTACGGGCTCAATTCTCCCAGACAAAAAGTCTGGTTGCACCTGTTCTCTTCATAGCAAAATTGCCTTTGTGATGACAAGTGAGTTTCAAGGAAAGACACTTGGAGGTTGCAATTCTTTGGTAGGTGCTCATCTTTCGGTAATCTTCAGTGAATTGGCGAACCCGTTTGACCACTAGCGTCAAGCTAACGTTCCTCGTGTATCATGCCACAGGTTAGCATGCAGCAGAATCCATATAGCCTTATTAATATTGGTTCCTGAGGTCTGGGAAGCATTCCAGTTTTCTTAGTACTGGCGGGTCTGCACTAGGATGGGAAACGTACAAGAACTACGGCCTGTGATTTCGGGGAGTTTTGAGCAATGAACCAATGGGAACAGTTAGATCCCGAGTCGTGGGCAATGAAGCGCTTCTGTTTTTAAACTCCTAGATTGTGGTATGTTGAAACAACTCAAGTATCTCCCTTCTAAAGCACCTTCGAGATGCAAAATAGAGAAGGAGACAGCAGGGTCAATGCTCTGCGGGCACTTTTGAAAATAAGGTTTGAAGGGATACTTTATTTTCCTCATTGGAATTTAGAGAGTTGTGGGATCAATTCTCACTATGAAGCCTTGTACTTCCACACGTTCCCTTCACTGCTCACTTGCCTTTGTGATGACAAGTGGGTTTCTAGTAAAGAAACTTGGAGGTTTCCATTCTTTGGTGGTGCTCATCCTTCGGTTATCTTCAGTGAATTGGCGAAACCGTTTACCAATGGTGTCAAGGTAATGTTCCTCTTCTATCATGACACAGATTGGCATGCAGCTGAATCTCTGTAGCCTTGTCCATTGTGGTTCTTGAGCTCTAGGAAGCATTCCAGGTCTCTTAGTAGTGGCAGGTCTGCACTAGGTTGAGAAACGTACAAGTGGACGACCTGTGTGCTTTGTGAGTTGTGAGCAGTGCAGCGTTGGGAAAAGCTGGATGCCGAGTCATGGGGGTGAAGGTCTTCTTTTGTTAAACCTCTAGAATATGGTAAGTTGAAGCAACTCATGTATCTCCCTTCTAAAGCACCTTGGAGGTACAAAATAGGGAAAGAAACAGCAGGGTCAAGGCTCTGCGGGCCCTTTTGAAAACAAGGCTTGAAGGGAAACTTTATTTTCTTCATTGGGATTTAGAGAGTTACGGACTCAGTTCTCCCAGAGAAACAGTGTAGTTGCACATGTTTTCTTCATAGCACAATTGCCTTTGGAATGACAAGTGAGTGTCTAGGAAAGAAACTTGGAGGTTGCCATTCTTTGGTAGGTGCTCGTCCTTCGGTAATCTTCAGGGAATTGGCGATCCCGTTTGACCACTAACGTCAAACTAACCTTCCTCTTGTATCATGACACAGATTGGCATGCAGCTGAATCCCTGTAGACTTATCCAGTGTGGTTCTTGAGCTCTAGGAAGTATTGCAGGTCTCTTAGTAGTGGCAGATCTGCACTAGGATGAGAAACATACAAGAAGTCTGGCCTGTGTGTTTGGGGAGTTGTGAGCAGTGCAGCCTTGGGAACAGCTAGATGCCAAGTCATGGGGTTGAAGGTCTTCTTTTGTTAAAGCTGAAGAATGTGGTAAGTTGAAGCAACTCAAGTATCTCCCTTCTAAAGCACCTTGGAGGTATAACATAGAGAAAGAAACAGCAGGGTCAATGCTCTGCGGGCCCTTTTGAAAATAAGGCTTGAAGGGAAACTTTATTTTCTTCATTGGGATTTAGAGAGTTACGGGCTTAATTCTCCCAGACAAACAGTGTAGTTGCACATATTCTCTTCATAGCACAATTGACTTTGTGATGACTAGTGACTGTCGAGGAAAGAAACTTGGAGGTTGCTATTCTTTGGTAGGTGCTCGTCCTTCGGTAATCTTCAGTGAATTGGCGAACCCGTTTGACCACTAGCGTCAAACTAACCTTCCTCTTGTATCATGACACTGATTGGCAGGCAGCGTAATCCCTGTAGCCTTATCCAGTGTGGTTCTTGAGCTCTAGGAAGCATTCCAGGTCACTTAGTATTGGCAGATCTGCACTACTTTGGGAAACGTACAACAGGACGGCCTGTGTGTTTGGGGAGTTGTGAGCAGTGCAGCGTTGGGAACAGCAAGATACCGAGTCATGGTGGTGAAGGTCTTCTTTTGTGAAACCTCTAGAATGCGGTAAGTTGAAAGAACTCAAGTATCTCCCTTCTAAAGCACTTTGGTGGTACAAAATAGAGAAAGAAACAGCAGGGTCAATACTCTGCACACCCTTTTGGAAATAAGGCTTGAAGGGAAACTTTATTTTCCTCATTGGAATTTAGAGAGTTGTGGGCTCAATTCTCCCTGAGAAACACTGTTGTTGCACAAGTTCCCTTCACAGGACAATTGCCTGTGTGCTGACAAGTGCGTTTCTAGTAAAGAAACTTGGAGGTTGCCATTCTTTTGTGGTGCTCATCCTTCGGTAATCCTCAGTGAATTGGCGAAACCGTTTGACCAATGGTGTCAAGGTAACGTTTCTCTTCTATCATGACACAGATTGGCATGCTGCTGAATCTCTGTAGCCTTGTTCATTGTGGTTCCTCAGCTCTAGGAAACATTCCAGGTCTCTTACTAGTGGCAGGTCTGCACTAGGTTGAGAAACGTACAAGTGGACGACCTGTGTGCTTTGTGAGTTGTGAGCAGTGCAGCGTTGGGAAAAGCTGGATGCCGAGTCATGGGGGTGAAGGTCTTCTTTTGTTAAACCTCTAGAATATGGTAAGTTGAAACAACTCAAGTATGTCCCTTCTAAAGCACCTTGGAGGTACAAAATAGAGAAAGAAACAGCAGGGTCAAGGCTCTGCGGGCCCTTTTGAAAACAAGGCTTGAAGGGAAACTTTATTTTCTTCATTGGGATTTAGAGAGTTACGGACTCAGTTCTCCCAGAGAAACAGTGTAGTTGCACATGTTTTCTTCATAGCACAATTGCCTTTGGAATGACAAGTGAGTGTCTAGGAAAGAAACTTGGAGGTTGCCATTCTTTGGTAGGTGCTTGTCCTTCGGTAATCTTCAGGGAATTGGCGATCCCGTTTGACCACTAGCGTCAAACTAACGTTCCTCTTATATCATGACACAGATTGGCATGCAGCTGAATCCCTGTAGACTTATCCAGTGTGGTTCTTGAGCGCTGGGAAGTATTGCAGGTCTCTTAGTAGTGGCAGATCTGCACTAGGATGAGAACATACAAGAAGTCTGGCCTGTGTGTTTGGGGAGTTGTGAGCAGTGCAGCCTTGGGAACAGTTAGATGCCGAGTCATGGGGGTGAAGGTCTGCTTTTGTTGAACTTCTAGAACGTGGTAAGTTGAAGCAACTCAAGTATCTCCCATCTGAAGCACCCTGGAGGTACAAAATAAAGAAATAAACAGCAGGGTCAATGCTCTGCAGTCCCTTTTGAAAATAAGGCTTGAAGGGAAATTTTATATTCTTCTTTGGGATTTAGAGTTGCAGGCTCAATTCTCCCTGACAAACACTGTAGTTGTATATGTTCTCTTCATAGCAAAATTGCCTTTGTGATGACAAGTGAGTTCCTAGGAAAGACACTTGGAGGTTGCCATTCTTTGGTAGGTGCTCGTCCTTCAGTAATCTTCAGTGAATTTGCGAACCCATTTGACCACTAGCCTCAAGCTAACGTTCCTCTTGTATCATGCCACAGGTTAGCATGCAGCAGAAATCATATAGCCTTATTCAGATTGGTTCCTGAGCTCTAGGAAGAATTACAGGTCTCTTCGTACTGGCGGGTCTGCACTAGGATGGGAAACGTACAAGAACTACGGCCTGTGAGTTCGGGGAGTTGTGAGCAATGCACCAATGGGAACAGTTAGATGCCAAGTCATGGGCAGTGAACGGCTTCTTTTTTTAACTGCTAGATTATGGTATGTGGAAAGAACTCAAGTATCTCCCATGTAAAACACCTTGGAGATGCAAAATAGAGAAGGAAACAGCAGGGTCAATGCTCTGTGGGCCCTTTTGAAAATAAGTCTTGATGGAATACTTCATTTTCCTCAATGGGATTTAGAGAGTTGCAGGATCAAATCTCACTATGAAGCACTGTACTTCCACACGTTCCCTTCATGGCTCAATTGCATTTGTGATGACAAGCGAATTTCTAGGAAAGAAACTTGGAGATTGCCATTCTTTGGTAGGTGCTCGTCCTTCGGTAATCTTCAGGGAATTGGCGAACCCGTTGGACCACTAGCATCAAGCTAACGTTCCTCTTGTATCATGACGCAGATTGGCATGCAGCTAAACCCTGTAGCCTTATCAAGTGTGGTTCTTGAACTCTAGGAAGCATTCCAGGTCTCTTAGTAGTGGCAGATCTGCACAAGGATGAGAAACGTAGAAGAGGACGGCCTGAGTGTTTGGGGAGTTGTGAGCAGTGCAGCCTTGGGAACAGCTGGATGCCGAGTCATGGGGTTGAAAGTCTTCTTTTGTTAAAGCTGAAGAATGTGGTAAGTTGAAGCAACTCAAGTATCTCCCTTCCAGAGCACCTTGGAGGTATTACATAGAGAAAGAAACAGCAGGGTCAATGCTCTGCGGGCCCTTTTGAAAATAAGGCTTGAAGGAAAACTTTATTTTCTTCACTGGGATTTAGAGAGTTACGGGCTTAATTCTCCCAGACAAACAGTGTACCTGCACATGTTCTCTTCATAGCACAATTGACTTTTTGATGACTAGTGACTGTCGAGGAAAGAAACTTGGAGGTTGCTATTCTTTGGTAGGTGCTCGTCCTTCGGTAATCTTCAGTGAATTGGCGAACCCTTTTGACCACTAGTGTCAAACTAACCTTCCTCTTGTATCATGACACATATTGGCAGGCAGCGTAATCCCTGTAGCCTTATCCAGTGTGGTTCTTGAGCTCTAGGAAGCATTCCAGGTCACTTAGTATTGGCAGATCTGCACTACTTTGAGAAACGTACAACAGGACGGCCTGTGTGTTTGGGGAGTTGTGAGCAGTGCAGCGTTGGGAACAGCAAGATACCGAGTCATGGTGGTGAAGGTCTTCTTTTGTTAAACCTCTAGAATGCGGTAAGTTGAAAGAACTCAAGTATCTCCCTTCTAAAGCACTTTGGTGGTACAAAATAGAGAAAGAAACAGCAGGGTCAATACTCTGCGCACCCTTTTGAAAATAAGGCTTGAAGGGAAACTTTATTTTCCTCATTGTAATTTAGAGAGTTGTGGGCTCAATTCTCCCTGAGAAACAGTGTTGTTGCACAAGTTCCCTTCAGAGGACAATTACCTTTGTGCTGACAAGTGCGTTTCTAGTAAAGAAACTTGGAGGTTGCCATTCTTTAGTGGTGCTCATACTTCGGTTATCTTCAGTGAATTGGCGAACCATTTTGACCAAGAGTGTCAAGCTAACGTTCCCCTTGTATCATGACAGAGATTGGCATGCAGCTGAATCCCTCTAGCCTTATCCAGTGTGGTTCTTGAGCTCTAGGAAGCATTGCAGGTGTCTTAGTAGTGGCAGATCTGCCGTAGGATGAGAAACGTACAAGAAGGATGGCCTGTGTGTTTTGGGAGTTGTGAGCAGTGCAGCCTTGGGAACAGCTAGATGCCGAGTCATGGGGTGAAGGTCTTCTTTTGTTAAACCTCTAGAATGTGGTAAGTTGAAGCAACTGAGCTATCTCCCATCTGAAGCACCTTGGTGATACAAAATAGAGAAATAAACAACAGGGTCAATCCTCTGCGGTCCCTTTTGAAAATAAGGCTCGAAGGGAAACTTTATTTTCTTCACTGGGATTTAGAGAGTTGTAGGCTCAATTCTTCCTGACAAACACTGTAGTTGCAAATGTTCTCTTCATAGCAAAATTGCCTTTGTGATGACAAGTGAATTCCTAGGAAAGAAACTTGGAGGTTGCCATTCTTTGGTAGGTGCTCGTCCTTCAGTAATCTTCAGTGAATTTGAAAACCCGTTTGACCACTAGCCTCAAGCTAACGTTCCTCGTGTGTCGTGCTACACGTTAGCATGCAGCAGAATCCATATAGCCTTATTCAGACTGGTTCCTGAGGTCTAGGAAGCATTCCAGTTCTCTTAGTACTGGCGGGTCTGCACTAGGATGGGAAACGTAGAAGAACTGCGGCCTGTGAGTTTCGGGACTTGTGAGCCATTCACCAATGGGAACAGTCAGATGCCGAGTCATGGGCATTGAAGGGCTTCTATTTTTAAACTCCTAGATTGTGGTAGGTTGAAACAACTCAAGTATCTTCTTCTAAAGCACCTTGGAAATGCAAAATAGAGAAGGAAACATCACAGTTAATGCTCTGTGGGCCCTTATGAAAATAAGTCTTGTAAGGATACTTTATTTTCCTCATTGGGATTTCGAGAGTTACAGGATCAATTCTGACTATGAAGCACTGTACTTCCACACGTTCCCTTCTTGGCACAATTGCCTGTGTGATGACAAGCGAATTTCTAGGAAAGAAACCTGGAGGTTGCCATTCTTTGGTAGTTGCTTATCCTTCGGTAATCTTCAGTGAATTGGCGAACCCTTTTGACGACTAGCGTCAAACTAACCTTCCTCTGGTATCATGACACAGATTGGCAGGCAGCGTAATCCCTGTAGCCTTATCCAGTGTGGTTCTTGAGCTCTAGGAAGCATTCCAGGTCTGGGGAGTTGTTATCAGTGCAGCGCGGTGAACAGCAAGATACCGAGTCATGGTGGTGAAGGTCTTCTTTTGTGAAACCTCTAGAATGCGGTAAGTTGAAAGAACTCAAGTATCTCCCTTCTAAAGCACTTTGGTGGTACAAAATAGAGAAAGAAACAGCAGGGTCAATACTCTGCACACCCTTTTGAAAATAAGGCTTGAAGGGAAACTTTATTTTCCTCATTGGAATGTAGAGAGCTGTGGGCTCAATTCTCCCTGAGAAACACTGTTGTTGCACAAGTTCCCTTCACAGGACAATTGCCTGTGTGCTGACAAGTGCATTTCTAGTAAAGAAACTTAGAGGTTGCCATTCTTTAGTGGTTCTCATACTTCGGTTATCTTCAGTGAATTGGCGAACCCTTTTGACCAAGAGTGTCAAGCTAACGTTCCCCTTGTATCATGACACAGATTGGCATGCAGCTGAAACCCTGTAGCCTTATCCATTGTGGTTATTGAGCTCTAGGAAGCATTGCAGGTCTCTTAGTATTGGCAGATCTGCACTACTATGAAAAATGTACAAGAGGATGGCCTGTGTGTTTTGGGATTTGTGAGCAGTGCAGCAATGGGAACACCTATATGCCGAGTCATGGGGTGAAGGGCTTCTTTTGTTAAACCTCTAGAACTTGGTAAGTTGAAACAACTCAAGTATCTCCCATGTAAAGCACAATGGAGGTACAAAATAGAGACGGAAACAGCAGGATCAAGGCTCTGCGGGCCCTTCTGCAAATAAGGCTTGAAGGGAAACTTTATTTTCTTAATTGGGATTTAGATAATTACGGGCTCAATTCTCCCAGACAAAAAGTCTGGTTGCACCTGTTCTCTTCATAGCAAAATTGCCTTTGTGATGACAAGTGAGTTTCAAGGAAAGACACTTGGAGGTTGCAATTCTTTGGTAGGTGCTCATCTTTCGGTAATCTTCAGTGAATTGGCGAACCCGTTTGACCACTAGCGTCAAGCTAACGTTCCTCGTGTATCATGCCACAGGTTAGCATGCAGCAGAATCCATATAGCCTTATTAATATTGGTTCCTGAGGTCTGGGAAGCATTCCAGTTTTCTTAGTACTGGCGGGTCTGCACTAGGATGGGAAACGTACAAGAACTACGGCCTGTGATTTCGGGGAGTTTTGAGCAATGAACCAATGGGAACAGTTAGATCCCGAGTCGTGGGCAATGAAGCGCTTCTGTTTTTAAACTCCTAGATTGTGGTATGTTGAAACAACTCAAGTATCTCCCTTCTAAAGCACCTTCGAGATGCAAAATAGAGAAGGAGACAGCAGGGTCAATGCTCTGCGGGCACTTTTGAAAATAAGGTTTGAAGGGATACTTTATTTTCCTCATTGGAATTTAGAGAGTTGTGGGATCAATTCTCACTATGAAGCCTTGTACTTCCACACGTTCCCTTCACTGCTCACTTGCCTTTGTGATGACAAGTGGGTTTCTACTAAAGAAACTTGGAGGTTTCCATTCTTTGGTGGTGCTCATCCTTCGGTTATCTTCAGTGAATTGGCGAAACCGTTTACCAATGGTGTCAAGGTAATGTTCCTCTTCTATCATGACACAGATTGGCATGCAGCTGAATCTCTGTAGCCTTGTCCATTGTGGTTCTTGAGCTCTAGGAAGCATTCCAGGTCTCTTAGTAGTGGCAGGTCTGCACTAGGTTGAGAAACGTACAAGTGGACGACCTGTGTGCTTTGTGAGTTGTGAGCAGTGCAGCGTTGGGAAAAGCTGGATGCCGAGTCATGGGGGTGAAGGTCTTCTTTTGTTAAACCTCTAGAATATGGTAAGTTGAAGCAACTCATGTATCTCCCTTCTAAAGCACCTTGGAGGTACAAAATAGGGAAAGAAACAGCAGGGTCAAGGCTCTGCGGGCCCTTTTGAAAACAAGGCTTGAAGGGAAACTTTATTTTCTTCATTGGGATTTAGAGAGTTACGGACTCAGTTCTCCCAGAGAAACAGTGTAGTTGCACATGTTTTCTTCATAGCACAATTGCCTTTGGAATGACAAGTGAGTGTCTAGGAAAGAAACTTGGAGGTTGCCATTCTTTGGTAGGTGCTCGTCCTTCGGTAATCTTCAGGGAATTGGCGATCCCGTTTGACCACTAACGTCAAACTAACCTTCCTCTTGTATCATGACACAGATTGGCATGCAGCTGAATCCCTGTAGACTTATCCAGTGTGGTTCTTGAGCTCTAGGAAGTATTGCAGGTCTCTTAGTAGTGGCAGATCTGCACTAGGATGAGAAACATACAAGAAGTCTGGCCTGTGTGTTTGGGGAGTTGTGAGCAGTGCAGCCTTGGGAACAGCTAGATGCCAAGTCATGGGGTTGAAGGTCTTCTTTTGTTAAAGCTGAAGAATGTGGTAAGTTGAAGCAACTCAAGTATCTCCCTTCTAAAGCACCTTGGAGGTATAACATAGAGAAAGAAACAGCAGGGTCAATGCTCTGCGGGCCCTTTTGAAAATAAGGCTTGAAGGGAAACTTTATTTTCTTCATTGGGATTTAGAGAGTTACGGGCTTAATTCTCCCAGACAAACAGTGTAGTTGCACATATTCTCTTCATAGCACAATTGACTTTGTGATGACTAGTGACTGTCGAGGAAAGAAACTTGGAGGTTGCTATTCTTTGGTAGGTGCTCGTCCTTCGGTAATCTTCAGTGAATTGGCGAACCCGTTTGACCACTAGCGTCAAACTAACCTTCCTCTTGTATCATGACACTGATTGGCAGGCAGCGTAATCCCTGTAGCCTTATCCAGTGTGGTTCTTGAGCTATAGGAAGCATTCCAGGTCACTTAGTATTGGCAGATCTGCACTACTTTGGGAAACGTACAACAGGACGGCCTGTGTGTTTGGGGAGTTGTGAGCAGTGCAGCGTTGGGAACAGCAAGATACCGAGTCATGGTGGTGAAGGTCTTCTTTTGTGAAACCTCTAGAATGCGGTAAGTTGAAAGAACTCAAGTATCTCCCTTCTAAAGCACTTTGGTGGTACAAAATAGAGAAAGAAACAGCAGGGTCAATACTCTGCGCACCCTTTTGAAAATAAGGCTTGAAGGGAAACTTTATTTTCCTCATTGTAATTTAGAGAGTTGTGGGCTCAATTCTCCCTGAGAAACAGTGTTGTTGCACAAGTTCCCTTCAGAGGACAATTACCTTTGTGCTGACAAGTGCGTTTCTAGTAAAGAAACTTGGAGGTTGCCATTCTTTAGTGGTGCTCATACTTCGGTTATCTTCAGTGAATTGGCGAACCATTTTGACCAAGAGTGTCAAGCTAACGTTCCCCTTGTATCATGACAGAGATTGGCATGCAGCTGAATCCCTCTAGCCTTATCCAGTGTGGTTCTTGAGCTCTAGGAAGCATTGCAGGTGTCTTAGTAGTGGCAGATCTGCCGTAGGATGAGAAACGTACAAGAAGGATGGCCTGTGTGTTTTGGGAGTTGTGAGCAGTGCAGCCTTGGGAACAGCTAGATGCCGAGTCATGGGGTGAAGGTCTTCTTTTGTTAAACCTCTAGAATGTGGTAAGTTGAAGCAACTGAGCTATCTCCCATCTGAAGCACCTTGGTGATACAAAATAGAGAAATAAACAACAGGGTCAATCCTCTGCGGTCCCTTTTGAAAATAAGGCTCGAAGGGAAACTTTATTTTCTTCACTGGGATTTAGAGAGTTGTAGGCTCAATTCTTCCTGACAAACACTGTAGTTGCAAATGTTCTCTTCATAGCAAAATTGCCTTTGTGATGACAAGTGAATTCCTAGGAAAGAAACTTGGAGGTTGCCATTCTTTGGTAGGTGCTCGTCCTTCAGTAATCTTCAGTGAATTTGAAAACCCGTTTGACCACTAGCCTCAAGCTAACGTTCCTCGTGTGTCGTGCTACACGTTAGCATGCAGCAGAATCCATATAGCCTTATTCAGACTGGTTCCTGAGGTCTAGGAAGCATTCCAGTTCTCTTAGTACTGGCGGGTCTGCACTAGGATGGGAAACGTAGAAGAACTGCGGCCTGTGAGTTTCGGGACTTGTGAGCCATTCACCAATGGGAACAGTCAGATGCCGAGTCATGGGCATTGAAGGGCTTCTATTTTTAAACTCCTAGATTGTGGTAGGTTGAAACAACTCAAGTATCTTCTTCTAAAGCACCTTGGAAATGCAAAATAGAGAAGGAAACATCACAGTTAATGCTCTGTGGGCCCTTATGAAAATAAGTCTTGTAAGGATACTTTATTTTCCTCATTGGGATTTCGAGAGTTACAGGATCAATTCTGACTATGAAGCACTGTACTTCCACACGTTCCCTTCTTGGCACAATTGCCTGTGTGATGACAAGCGAATTTCTAGGAAAGAAACCTGGAGGTTGCCATTCTTTGGTAGTTGCTTATCCTTCGGTAATCTTCAGTGAATTGGCGAACCCTTTTGACGACTAGCGTCAAACTAACCTTCCTCTGGTATCATGACACAGATTGGCAGGCAGCGTAATCCCTGTAGCCTTATCCAGTGTGGTTCTTGAGCTCTAGGAAGCATTCCAGGTCTGGGGAGTTGTTATCAGTGCAGCGCGGTGAACAGCAAGATACCGAGTCATGGTGGTGAAGGTCTTCTTTTGTGAAACCTCTAGAATGCGGTAAGTTGAAAGAACTCAAGTATCTCCCTTCTAAAGCACTTTGGTGGTACAAAATAGAGAAAGAAACAGCAGGGTCAATACTCTGCACACCCTTTTGAAAATAAGGCTTGAAGGGAAACTTTATTTTCCTCATTGGAATGTAGAGAGCTGTGGGCTCAATTCTCCCTGAGAAACACTGTTGTTGCACAAGTTCCCTTCACAGGACAATTGCCTGTGTGCTGACAAGTGCATTTCTAGTAAAGAAACTTAGAGGTTGCCATTCTTTAGTGGTTCTCATACTTCGGTTATCTTCAGTGAATTGGCGAACCCTTTTGACCAAGAGTGTCAAGCTAACGTTCCCCTTGTATCATGACACAGATTGGCATGCAGCTGAAACCCTGTAGCCTTATCCATTGTGGTTATTGAGCTCTAGGAAGCATTGCAGGTCTCTTAGTATTGGCAGATCTGCACTACTATGAAAAATGTACAAGAGGATGGCCTGTGTGTTTTGGGATTTGTGAGCAGTGCAGCAATGGGAACACCTATATGCCGAGTCATGGGGTGAAGGGCTTCTTTTGTTAAACCTCTAGAACTTGGTAAGTTGAAACAACTCAAGTATCTCCCATGTAAAGCACAATGGAGGTACAAAATAGAGACGGAAACAGCAGGATCAAGGCTCTGCGGGCCCTTCTGCAAATAAGGCTTGAAGGGAAACTTTATTTTCTTAATTGGGATTTAGATAATTACGGGCTCAATTCTCCCAGACAAAAAGTCTGGTTGCACCTGTTCTCTTCATAGCAAAATTGCCTTTGTGATGACAAGTGAGTTTCAAGGAAAGACACTTGGAGGTTGCAATTCTTTGGTAGGTGCTCATCTTTCGGTAATCTTCAGTGAATTGGCGAACCCGTTTGACCACTAGCGTCAAGCTAACGTTCCTCGTGTATCATGCCACAGGTTAGCATGCAGCAGAATCCATATAGCCTTATTAATATTGGTTCCTGAGGTCTGGGAAGCATTCCAGTTTTCTTAGTACTGGCGGGTCTGCACTAGGATGGGAAACGTACAAGAACTACGGCCTGTGATTTCGGGGAGTTTTGAGCAATGAACCAATGGGAACAGTTAGATCCCGAGTCGTGGGCAATGAAGCGCTTCTGTTTTTAAACTCCTAGATTGTGGTATGTTGAAACAACTCAAGTATCTCCCTTCTAAAGCACCTTCGAGATGCAAAATAGAGAAGGAGACAGCAGGGTCAATGCTCTGCGGGCACTTTTGAAAATAAGGTTTGAAGGGATACTTTATTTTCCTCATTGGAATTTAGAGAGTTGTGGGATCAATTCTCACTATGAAGCCTTGTACTTCCACACGTTCCCTTCACTGCTCACTTGCCTTTGTGATGACAAGTGGGTTTCTACTAAAGAAACTTGGAGGTTTCCATTCTTTGGTGGTGCTCATCCTTCGGTTATCTTCAGTGAATTGGCGAAACCGTTTACCAATGGTGTCAAGGTAATGTTCCTCTTCTATCATGACACAGATTGGCATGCAGCTGAATCTCTGTAGCCTTGTCCATTGTGGTTCTTGAGCTCTAGGAAGCATTCCAGGTCTCTTAGTAGTGGCAGGTCTGCACTAGGTTGAGAAACGTACAAGTGGACGACCTGTGTGCTTTGTGAGTTGTGAGCAGTGCAGCGTTGGGAAAAGCTGGATGCCGAGTCATGGGGGTGAAGGTCTTCTTTTGTTAAACCTCTAGAATATGGTAAGTTGAAGCAACTCATGTATCTCCCTTCTAAAGCACCTTGGAGGTACAAAATAGGGAAAGAAACAGCAGGGTCAAGGCTCTGCGGGCCCTTTTGAAAACAAGGCTTGAAGGGAAACTTTATTTTCTTCATTGGGATTTAGAGAGTTACGGACTCAGTTCTCCCAGAGAAACAGTGTAGTTGCACATGTTTTCTTCATAGCACAATTGCCTTTGGAATGACAAGTGAGTGTCTAGGAAAGAAACTTGGAGGTTGCCATTCTTTGGTAGGTGCTCGTCCTTCGGTAATCTTCAGGGAATTGGCGATCCCGTTTGACCACTAACGTCAAACTAACCTTCCTCTTGTATCATGACACAGATTGGCATGCAGCTGAATCCCTGTAGACTTATCCAGTGTGGTTCTTGAGCTCTAGGAAGTATTGCAGGTCTCTTAGTAGTGGCAGATCTGCACTAGGATGAGAAACATACAAGAAGTCTGGCCTGTGTGTTTGGGGAGTTGTGAGCAGTGCAGCCTTGGGAACAGCTAGATGCCAAGTCATGGGGTTGAAGGTCTTCTTTTGTTAAAGCTGAAGAATGTGGTAAGTTGAAGCAACTCAAGTATCTCCCTTCTAAAGCACCTTGGAGGTATAACATAGAGAAAGAAACAGCAGGGTCAATGCTCTGCGGGCCCTTTTGAAAATAAGGCTTGAAGGGAAACTTTATTTTCTTCATTGGGATTTAGAGAGTTACGGGCTTAATTCTCCCAGACAAACAGTGTAGTTGCACATATTCTCTTCATAGCACAATTGACTTTGTGATGACTAGTGACTGTCGAGGAAAGAAACTTGGAGGTTGCTATTCTTTGGTAGGTGCTCGTCCTTCGGTAATCTTCAGTGAATTGGCGAACCCGTTTGACCACTAGCGTCAAACTAACCTTCCTCTTGTATCATGACACTGATTGGCAGGCAGCGTAATCCCTGTAGCCTTATCCAGTGTGGTTCTTGAGCTATAGGAAGCATTCCAGGTCACTTAGTATTGGCAGATCTGCACTACTTTGGGAAACGTACAACAGGACGGCCTGTGTGTTTGGGGAGTTGTGAGCAGTGCAGCGTTGGGAACAGCAAGATACCGAGTCATGGTGGTGAAGGTCTTCTTTTGTGAAACCTCTAGAATGCGGTAAGTTGAAAGAACTCAAGTATCTCCCTTCTAAAGCACTTTGGTGGTACAAAATAGAGAAAGAAACAGCAGGGTCAATACTCTGCGCACCCTTTTGGAAATAAGGCTTGAAGGGAAACTTTATTTTCCTCATTGGAATTTAGAGAGTTGTGGGCTCAATTCTCCCTGAGAAACAGTGTTGTTGCACAAGTTCCCTTCAGAGGACAATTACCTTTGTGCTGACAAGTGCGTTTCTAGTAAAGAAACTTGGAGGTTGCCATTCTTTAGTGGTGCTCATACTTCGGTTATCTTCAGTGAATTGGCGAACCATTTTGACCAAGAGTGTCAAGCTAACGTTCCCCTTGTATCATGACAGAGATTGGCATGCAGCTGAATCCCTCTAGCCTTATCCAGTGTGGTTCTTGAGCTCTAGGAAGCATTGCAGGTGTCTTAGTAGTGGCAGATCTGCCGTAGGATGAGAAACGTACAAGAAGGATGGCCTGTGTGTTTTGGGAGTTGTGAGCAGTGCAGCCTTGGGAACAGCTAGATGCCGAGTCATGGGGTGAAGGTCTTCTTTTGTTAAACCTCTAGAATGTGGTAAGTTGAAGCAACTGAGCTATCTCCCATCTGAAGCACCTTGGTGATACAAAATAGAGAAATAAACAACAGGGTCAATCCTCTGCGGGCCCTTTTGAAAATAAGGCTCGAAGGGAAACTTTATTTTCTTCACTGGGATTTAGAGAGTTGTAGGCTCAATTCTTCCTGACAAACACTGTAGTTGCAAATGTTCTCTTCATAGCAAAATTGCCTTTGTGATGACAAGTGAATTCCTAGGAAAGAAACTTGGAGGTTGCCATTCTTTGGTAGGTGCTCGTCCTTCAGTAATCTTCAGTGAATTTGAAAACCCGTTTGACCACTAGCCTCAAGCTAACGTTCCTCGTGTGTCGTGCTACACGTTAGCATGCAGCAGAATCCATATAGCCTTATTCAGACTGGTTCCTGAGGTCTAGGAAGCATTCCAGTTCTCTTAGTACTGGCGGGTCTGCACTAGGATGGGAAACGTAGAAGAACTGCGGCCTGTGAGTTTCGGGACTTGTGAGCCATTCACCAATGGGAACAGTCAGATGCCGAGTCATGGGCATTGAAGGGCTTCTATTTTTAAACTCCTAGATTGTGGTAGGTTGAAACAACTCAAGTATCTTCTTCTAAAGCACCTTGGAAATGCAAAATAGAGAAGGAAACATCACAGTTAATGCTCTGTGGGCCCTTATGAAAATAAGTCTTGTAAGGATACTTTATTTTCCTCATTGGGATTTCGAGAGTTACAGGATCAATTCTGACTATGAAGCACTGTACTTCCACACGTTCCCTTCTTGGCACAATTGCCTGTGTGATGACAAGCGAATTTCTAGGAAAGAAACCTGGAGGTTGCCATTCTTTGGTAGTTGCTTATCCTTCGGTAATCTTCAGTGAATTGGCGAACCCTTTTGACGACTAGCGTCAAACTAACCTTCCTCTGGTATCATGACACAGATTGGCAGGCAGCGTAATCCCTGTAGCCTTATCCAGTGTGGTTCTTGAGCTCTAGGAAGCATTCCAGGTCTGGGGAGTTGTTATCAGTGCAGCGCGGTGAACAGCAAGATACCGAGTCATGGTGGTGAAGGTCTTCTTTTGTGAAACCTCTAGAATGCGGTAAGTTGAAAGAACTCAAGTATCTCCCTTCTAAAGCACTTTGGTGGTACAAAATAGAGAAAGAAACAGCAGGGTCAATACTCTGCACACCCTTTTGAAAATAAGGCTTGAAGGGAAACTTTATTTTCCTCATTGGAATGTAGAGAGCTGTGGGCTCAATTCTCCCTGAGAAACACTGTTGTTGCACAAGTTCCCTTCACAGGACAATTGCCTGTGTGCTGACAAGTGCATTTCTAGTAAAGAAACTTAGAGGTTGCCATTCTTTAGTGGTTCTCATACTTCGGTTATCTTCAGTGAATTGGCGAACCCTTTTGACCAAGAGTGTCAAGCTAACGTTCCCCTTGTATCATGACACAGATTGGCATGCAGCTGAAACCCTGTAGCCTTATCCATTGTGGTTATTGAGCTCTAGGAAGCATTGCAGGTCTCTTAGTATTGGCAGATCTGCACTACTATGAAAAATGTACAAGAGGATGGCCTGTGTGTTTTGGGATTTGTGAGCAGTGCAGCAATGGGAACACCTATATGCCGAGTCATGGGGTGAAGGGCTTCTTTTGTTAAACCTCTAGAACTTGGTAAGTTGAAACAACTCAAGTATCTCCCATGTAAAGCACAATGGAGGTACAAAATAGAGAAGGAAACAGCAGGATCAAGGCTCTGCGGGCCCTTCTGCAAATAAGGCTTGAAGGGAAACTTTATTTTCTTAATTGGGATTTAGATAATTACGGGCTCAATTCTCCCAGACAAAAAGTCTGGTTGCACCTGTTCTCTTCATAGCAAAATTGCCTTTGTGATGACAAGTGAGTTTCAAGGAAAGACACTTGGAGGTTGCAATTCTTTGGTAGGTGCTCATCTTTCGGTAATCTTCAGTGAATTGGCGAACCCGTTTGACCACTAGCGTCAAGCTAACGTTCCTCGTGTATCATGCCACAGGTTAGCATGCAGCAGAATCCATATAGCCTTATTAATATTGGTTCCTGAGGTCTGGGAAGCATTCCAGTTTTCTTAGTACTGGCGGGTCTGCACTAGGATGGGAAACGTACAAGAACTACGGCCTGTGATTTCGGGGAGTTTTGAGCAATGAACCAATTGGAACAGTTAGATCCCGAGTCGTGGGCAATGAAGCGCTTCTGTTTTTAAACTCCTAGATTGTGGTATGTTGAAACAACTCAAGTATCTCCCTTCTAAAGCACCTTCGAGATGCAAAATAGAGAAGGAGACAGCAGGGTCAATGCTCTGCGGGCACTTTTGAAAATAAGGTTTGAAGGGATACTTTATTTTCCTCATTGGAATTTAGAGAGTTGTGGGATCAATTCTCACTATGAAGCCTTGTACTTCCACACGTTCCCTTCACTGCTCACTTGCCTTTGTGATGACAAGTGGGTTTCTAGTAAAGAAACTTGGAGGTTTCCATTCTTTGGTGGTGCTCATCCTTCGGTTATCTTCAGTGAATTGGCGAAACCGTTTACCAATGGTGTCAAGGTAATGTTCCTCTTCTATCATGACACAGATTGGCATGCAGCTGAATCTCTGTAGCCTTGTCCATTGTGGTTCTTGAGCTCTAGGAAGCATTCCAGGTCTCTTAGTAGTGGCAGGTCTGCACTAGGTTGAGAAACGTACAAGTGGACGACCTGTGTGCTTTGTGAGTTGTGAGCAGTGCAGCGTTGGGAAAAGCTGGATGCCGAGTCATGGGGGTGAAGGTCTTCTTTTGTTAAACCTCTAGAATATGGTAAGTTGAAGCAACTCATGTATCTCCCTTCTAAAGCACCTTGGAGGTACAAAATAGGGAAAGAAACAGCAGGGTCAAGGCTCTGCGGGCCCTTTTGAAAACAAGGCTTGAAGGGAAACTTTATTTTCTTCATTGGGATTTAGAGAGTTACGGACTCAGTTCTCCCAGAGAAACAGTGTAGTTGCACATGTTTTCTTCATAGCACAATTGCCTTTGGAATGACAAGTGAGTGTCTAGGAAAGAAACTTGGAGGTTGCCATTCTTTGGTAGGTGCTCGTCCTTCGGTAATCTTCAGGGAATTGGCGATCCCGTTTGACCACTAACGTCAAACTAACCTTCCTCTTGTATCATGACACAGATTGGCATGCAGCTGAATCCCTGTAGACTTATCCAGTGTGGTTCTTGAGCTCTAGGAAGTATTGCAGGTCTCTTAGTAGTGGCAGATCTGCACTAGGATGAGAAACATACAAGAAGTCTGGCCTGTGTGTTTGGGGAGTTGTGAGCAGTGCAGCCTTGGGAACAGCTAGATGCCAAGTCATGGGGTTGAAGGTCTTCTTTTGTTAAAGCTGAAGAATGTGGTAAGTTGAAGCAACTCAAGTATCTCCCTTCTAAAGCACCTTGGAGGTATAACATAGAGAAAGAAACAGCAGGGTCAATGCTCTGCGGGCCCTTTTGAAAATAAGGCTTGAAGGGAAACTTTATTTTCTTCATTGGGATTTAGAGAGTTACGGGCTTAATTCTCCCAGACAAACAGTGTAGTTGCACATATTCTCTTCATAGCACAATTGACTTTGTGATGACTAGTGACTGTCGAGGAAAGAAACTTGGAGGTTGCTATTCTTTGGTAGGTGCTCGTCCTTCGGTAATCTTCAGTGAATTGGCGAACCCGTTTGACCACTAGCGTCAAACTAACCTTCCTCTTGTATCATGACACTGATTGGCAGGCAGCGTAATCCCTGTAGCCTTATCCAGTGTGGTTCTTGAGCTATAGGAAGCATTCCAGGTCACTTAGTATTGGCAGATCTGCACTACTTTGGGAAACGTACAACAGGACGGCCTGTGTGTTTGGGGAGTTGTGAGCAGTGCAGCGTTGGGAACAGCAAGATACCGAGTCATGGTGGTGAAGGTCTTCTTTTGTGAAACCTCTAGAATGCGGTAAGTTGAAAGAACTCAAGTATCTCCCTTCTAAAGCACTTTGGTGGTACAAAATAGAGAAAGAAACAGCAGGGTCAATACTCTGCGCACCCTTTTGAAAATAAGGCTTGAAGGGAAACTTTATTTTCCTCATTGTAATTTAGAGAGTTGTGGGCTCAATTCTCCCTGAGAAACAGTGTTGTTGCACAAGTTCCCTTCAGAGGACAATTACCTTTGTGCTGACAAGTGCGTTTCTAGTAAAGAAACTTGGAGGTTGCCATTCTTTAGTGGTGCTCATACTTCGGTTATCTTCAGTGAATTGGCGAACCATTTTGACCAAGAGTGTCAAGCTAACGTTCCCCTTGTATCATGACAGAGATTGGCATGCAGCTGAATCCCTCTAGCCTTATCCAGTGTGGTTCTTGAGCTCTAGGAAGCATTGCAGGTGTCTTAGTAGTGGCAGATCTGCCGTAGGATGAGAAACGTACAAGAAGGATGGCCTGTGTGTTTTGGGAGTTGTGAGCAGTGCAGCCTTGGGAACAGCTAGATGCCGAGTCATGGGGTGAAGGTCTTCTTTTGTTAAACCTCTAGAATGTGGTAAGTTGAAGCAACTGAGCTATCTCCCATCTGAAGCACCTTGGTGATACAAAATAGAGAAATAAACAACAGGGTCAATCCTCTGCGGTCCCTTTTGAAAATAAGGCTCGAAGGGAAACTTTATTTTCTTCACTGGGATTTAGAGAGTTGTAGGCTCAATTCTTCCTGACAAACACTGTAGTTGCAAATGTTCTCTTCATAGCAAAATTGCCTTTGTGATGACAAGTGAATTCCTAGGAAAGAAACTTGGAGGTTGCCATTCTTTGGTAGGTGCTCGTCCTTCAGTAATCTTCAGTGAATTTGAAAACCCGTTTGACCACTAGCCTCAAGCTAACGTTCCTCGTGTGTCGTGCTACACGTTAGCATGCAGCAGAATCCATATAGCCTTATTCAGACTGGTTCCTGAGGTCTAGGAAGCATTCCAGTTCTCTTAGTACTGGCGGGTCTGCACTAGGATGGGAAACGTAGAAGAACTGCGGCCTGTGAGTTTCGGGACTTGTGAGCCATTCACCAATGGGAACAGTCAGATGCCGAGTCATGGGCATTGAAGGGCTTCTATTTTTAAACTCCTAGATTGTGGTAGGTTGAAACAACTCAAGTATCTTCTTCTAAAGCACCTTGGAAATGCAAAATAGAGAAGGAAACATCACAGTTAATGCTCTGTGGGCCCTTATGAAAATAAGTCTTGTAAGGATACTTTATTTTCCTCATTGGGATTTCGAGAGTTACAGGATCAATTCTGACTATGAAGCACTGTACTTCCACACGTTCCCTTCTTGGCACAATTGCCTGTGTGATGACAAGCGAATTTCTAGGAAAGAAACCTGGAGGTTGCCATTCTTTGGTAGTTGCTTATCCTTCGGTAATCTTCAGTGAATTGGCGAACCCTTTTGACGACTAGCGTCAAACTAACCTTCCTCTGGTATCATGACACAGATTGGCAGGCAGCGTAATCCCTGTAGCCTTATCCAGTGTGGTTCTTGAGCTCTAGGAAGCATTCCAGGTCTGGGGAGTTGTTATCAGTGCAGCGCGGTGAACAGCAAGATACCGAGTCATGGTGGTGAAGGTCTTCTTTTGTGAAACCTCTAGAATGCGGTAAGTTGAAAGAACTCAAGTATCTCCCTTCTAAAGCACTTTGGTGGTACAAAATAGAGAAAGAAACAGCAGGGTCAATACTCTGCACACCCTTTTGAAAATAAGGCTTGAAGGGAAACTTTATTTTCCTCATTGGAATGTAGAGAGCTGTGGGCTCAATTCTCCCTGAGAAACACTGTTGTTGCACAAGTTCCCTTCACAGGACAATTGCCTGTGTGCTGACAAGTGCATTTCTAGTAAAGAAACTTAGAGGTTGCCATTCTTTAGTGGTTCTCATACTTCGGTTATCTTCAGTGAATTGGCGAACCCTTTTGACCAAGAGTGTCAAGCTAACGTTCCCCTTGTATCATGACACAGATTGGCATGCAGCTGAAACCCTGTAGCCTTATCCATTGTGGTTATTGAGCTCTAGGAAGCATTGCAGGTCTCTTAGTATTGGCAGATCTGCACTACTATGAAAAATGTACAAGAGGATGGCCTGTGTGTTTTGGGATTTGTGAGCAGTGCAGCAATGGGAACACCTATATGCCGAGTCATGGGGTGAAGGGCTTCTTTTGTTAAACCTCTAGAACTTGGTAAGTTGAAACAACTCAAGTATCTCCCATGTAAAGCACAATGGAGGTACAAAATAGAGAAGGAAACAGCAGGATCAAGGCTCTGCGGGCCCTTCTGCAAATAAGGCTTGAAGGGAAACTTTATTTTCTTAATTGGGATTTAGATAATTACGGGCTCAATTCTCCCAGACAAAAAGTCTGGTTGCACCTGTTCTCTTCATAGCAAAATTGCCTTTGTGATGACAAGTGAGTTTCAAGGAAAGACACTTGGAGGTTGCAATTCTTTGGTAGGTGCTCATCTTTCGGTAATCTTCAGTGAATTGGCGAACCCGTTTGACCACTAGCGTCAAGCTAACGTTCCTCGTGTATCATGCCACAGGTTAGCATGCAGCAGAATCCATATAGCCTTATTAATATTGGTTCCTGAGGTCTGGGAAGCATTCCAGTTTTCTTAGTACTGGCGGGTCTGCACTAGGATGGGAAACGTACAAGAACTACGGCCTGTGATTTCGGGGAGTTTTGAGCAATGAACCAATGGGAACAGTTAGATCCCGAGTCGTGGGCAATGAAGCGCTTCTGTTTTTAAACTCCTAGATTGTGGTATGTTGAAACAACTCAAGTATCTCCCTTCTAAAGCACCTTCGAGATGCAAAATAGAGAAGGAGACAGCAGGGTCAATGCTCTGCGGGCACTTTTGAAAATAAGGTTTGAAGGGATACTTTATTTTCCTCATTGGAATTTAGAGAGTTGTGGGATCAATTCTCACTATGAAGCCTTGTACTTCCACACGTTCCCTTCACTGCTCACTTGCCTTTGTGATGACAAGTGGGTTTCTAGTAAAGAAACTTGGAGGTTTCCATTCTTTGGTGGTGCTCATCCTTCGGTTATCTTCAGTGAATTGGCGAAACCGTTTACCAATGGTGTCAAGGTAATGTTCCTCTTCTATCATGACACAGATTGGCATGCAGCTGAATCTCTGTAGCCTTGTCCATTGTGGTTCTTGAGCTCTAGGAAGCATTCCAGGTCTCTTAGTAGTGGCAGGTCTGCACTAGGTTGAGAAACGTACAAGTGGACGACCTGTGTGCTTTGTGAGTTGTGAGCAGTGCAGCGTTGGGAAAAGCTGGATGCCGAGTCATGGGGGTGAAGGTCTTCTTTTGTTAAACCTCTAGAATATGGTAAGTTGAAGCAACTCATGTATCTCCCTTCTAAAGCACCTTGGAGGTACAAAATAGGGAAAGAAACAGCAGGGTCAAGGCTCTGCGGGCCCTTTTGAAAACAAGGCTTGAAGGGAAACTTTATTTTCTTCATTGGGATTTAGAGAGTTACGGACTCAGTTCTCCCAGAGAAACAGTGTAGTTGCACATGTTTTCTTCATAGCACAATTGCCTTTGGAATGACAAGTGAGTGTCTAGGAAAGAAACTTGGAGGTTGCCATTCTTTGGTAGGTGCTCGTCCTTCGGTAATCTTCAGGGAATTGGCGATCCCGTTTGACCACTAACGTCAAACTAACCTTCCTCTTGTATCATGACACAGATTGGCATGCAGCTGAATCCCTGTAGACTTATCCAGTGTGGTTCTTGAGCTCTAGGAAGTATTGCAGGTCTCTTAGTAGTGGCAGATCTGCACTAGGATGAGAAACATACAAGAAGTCTGGCCTGTGTGTTTGGGGAGTTGTGAGCAGTGCAGCCTTGGGAACAGCTAGATGCCAAGTCATGGGGTTGAAGGTCTTCTTTTGTTAAAGCTGAAGAATGTGGTAAGTTGAAGCAACTCAAGTATCTCCCTTCTAAAGCACCTTGGAGGTATAACATAGAGAAAGAAACAGCAGGGTCAATGCTCTGCGGGCCCTTTTGAAAATAAGGCTTGAAGGGAAACTTTATTTTCTTCATTGGGATTTAGAGAGTTACGGGCTTAATTCTCCCAGACAAACAGTGTAGTTGCACATATTCTCTTCATAGCACAATTGACTTTGTGATGACTAGTGACTGTCGAGGAAAGAAACTTGGAGGTTGCTATTCTTTGGTAGGTGCTCGTCCTTCGGTAATCTTCAGTGAATTGGCGAACCCGTTTGACCACTAGCGTCAAACTAACCTTCCTCTTGTATCATGACACTGATTGGCAGGCAGCGTAATCCCTGTAGCCTTATCCAGTGTGGTTCTTGAGCTATAGGAAGCATTCCAGGTCACTTAGTATTGGCAGATCTGCACTACTTTGGGAAACGTACAACAGGACGGCCTGTGTGTTTGGGGAGTTGTGAGCAGTGCAGCGTTGGGAACAGCAAGATACCGAGTCATGGTGGTGAAGGTCTTCCTTTGTGAAACCTCTAGAATGCGGTAAGTTGAAAGAACTCAAGTATCTCCCTTCTAAAGCACTTTGGTGGTACAAAATAGAGAAAGAAACAGCAGGGTCAATACTCTGCGCACCCTTTTGAAAATAAGGCTTGAAGGGAAACTTTATTTTCCTCATTGTAATTTAGAGAGTTGTGGGCTCAATTCTCCCTGAGAAACAGTGTTGTTGCACAAGTTCCCTTCAGAGGACAATTACCTTTGTGCTGACAAGTGCGTTTCTAGTAAAGAAACTTGGAGGTTGCCATTCTTTAGTGGTGCTCATACTTCGGTTATCTTCAGTGAATTGGCGAACCATTTTGACCAAGAGTGTCAAGCTAACGTTCCCCTTGTATCATGACAGAGATTGGCATGCAGCTGAATCCCTCTAGCCTTATCCAGTGTGGTTCTTGAGCTCTAGGAAGCATTGCAGGTGTCTTAGTAGTGGCAGATCTGCCGTAGGATGAGAAACGTACAAGAAGGATGGCCTGTGTGTTTTGGGAGTTGTGAGCAGTGCAGCCTTGGGAACAGCTAGATGCCGAGTCATGGGGTGAAGGTCTTCTTTTGTTAAACCTCTAGAATGTGGTAAGTTGAAGCAACTGAGCTATCTCCCATCTGAAGCACCTTGGTGATACAAAATAGAGAAATAAACAACAGGGTCAATCCTCTGCGGTCCCTTTTGAAAATAAGGCTCGAAGGGAAACTTTATTTTCTTCACTGGGATTTAGAGAGTTGTAGGCTCAATTCTTCCTGACAAACACTGTAGTTGCAAATGTTCTCTTCATAGCAAAATTGCCTTTGTGATGACAAGTGAATTCCTAGGAAAGAAACTTGGAGGTTGCCATTCTTTGGTAGGTGCTCGTCCTTCAGTAATCTTCAGTGAATTTGAAAACCCGTTTGACCACTAGCCTCAAGCTAACGTTCCTCGTGTGTCGTGCTACACGTTAGCATGCAGCAGAATCCATATAGCCTTATTCAGACTGGTTCCTGAGGTCTAGGAAGCATTCCAGTTCTCTTAGTACTGGCGGGTCTGCACTAGGATGGGAAACGTAGAAGAACTGCGGCCTGTGAGTTTCGGGACTTGTGAGCCATTCACCAATGGGAACAGTCAGATGCCGAGTCATGGGCATTGAAGGGCTTCTATTTTTAAACTCCTAGATTGTGGTAGGTTGAAACAACTCAAGTATCTTCTTCTAAAGCACCTTGGAAATGCAAAATAGAGAAGGAAACATCACAGTTAATGCTCTGTGGGCCCTTATGAAAATAAGTCTTGTAAGGATACTTTATTTTCCTCATTGGGATTTCGAGAGTTACAGGATCAATTCTGACTATGAAGCACTGTACTTCCACACGTTCCCTTCTTGGCACAATTGCCTGTGTGATGACAAGCGAATTTCTAGGAAAGAAACCTGGAGGTTGCCATTCTTTGGTAGTTGCTTATCCTTCGGTAATCTTCAGTGAATTGGCGAACCCTTTTGACGACTAGCGTCAAACTAACCTTCCTCTGGTATCATGACACAGATTGGCAGGCAGCGTAATCCCTGTAGCCTTATCCAGTGTGGTTCTTGAGCTCTAGGAAGCATTCCAGGTCTGGGGAGTTGTTATCAGTGCAGCGCGGTGAACAGCAAGATACCGAGTCATGGTGGTGAAGGTCTTCTTTTGTGAAACCTCTAGAATGCGGTAAGTTGAAAGAACTCAAGTATCTCCCTTCTAAAGCACTTTGGTGGTACAAAATAGAGAAAGAAACAGCAGGGTCAATACTCTGCACACCCTTTTGAAAATAAGGCTTGAAGGGAAACTTTATTTTCCTCATTGGAATGTAGAGAGCTGTGGGCTCAATTCTCCCTGAGAAACACTGTTGTTGCACAAGTTCCCTTCACAGGACAATTGCCTGTGTGCTGACAAGTGCATTTCTAGTAAAGAAACTTAGAGGTTGCCATTCTTTAGTGGTTCTCATACTTCGGTTATCTTCAGTGAATTGGCGAACCCTTTTGACCAAGAGTGTCAAGCTAACGTTCCCCTTGTATCATGACACAGATTGGCATGCAGCTGAAACCCTGTAGCCTTATCCATTGTGGTTATTGAGCTCTAGGAAGCATTGCAGGTCTCTTAGTATTGGCAGATCTGCACTACTATGAAAAATGTACAAGAGGATGGCCTGTGTGTTTTGGGATTTGTGAGCAGTGCAGCAATGGGAACACCTATATGCCGAGTCATGGGGTGAAGGGCTTCTTTTGTTAAACCTCTAGAACTTGGTAAGTTGAAACAACTCAAGTATCTCCCATGTAAAGCACAATGGAGGTACAAAATAGAGACGGAAACAGCAGGATCAAGGCTCTGCGGGCCCTTCTGCAAATAAGGCTTGAAGGGAAACTTTATTTTCTTAATTGGGATTTAGATAATTACGGGCTCAATTCTCCCAGACAAAAAGTCTGGTTGCACCTGTTCTCTTCATAGCAAAATTGCCTTTGTGATGACAAGTGAGTTTCAAGGAAAGACACTTGGAGGTTGCAATTCTTTGGTAGGTGCTCATCTTTCGGTAATCTTCAGTGAATTGGCGAACCCGTTTGACCACTAGCGTCAAGCTAACGTTCCTCGTGTATCATGCCACAGGTTAGCATGCAGCAGAATCCATATAGCCTTATTAATATTGGTTCCTGAGGTCTGGGAAGCATTCCAGTTTTCTTAGTACTGGCGGGTCTGCACTAGGATGGGAAACGTACAAGAACTACGGCCTGTGATTTCGGGGAGTTTTGAGCAATGAACCAATGGGAACAGTTAGATCCCGAGTCGTGGGCAATGAAGCGCTTCTGTTTTTAAACTCCTAGATTGTGGTATGTTGAAACAACTCAAGTATCTCCCTTCTAAAGCACCTTCGAGATGCAAAATAGAGAAGGAGACAGCAGGGTCAATGCTCTGCGGGCACTTTTGAAAATAAGGTTTGAAGGGATACTTTATTTTCCTCATTGGAATTTAGAGAGTTGTGGGATCAATTCTCACTATGAAGCCTTGTACTTCCACACGTTCCCTTCACTGCTCACTTGCCTTTGTGATGACAAGTGGGTTTCTACTAAAGAAACTTGGAGGTTTCCATTCTTTGGTGGTGCTCATCCTTCGGTTATCTTCAGTGAATTGGCGAAACCGTTTACCAATGGTGTCAAGGTAATGTTCCTCTTCTATCATGACACAGATTGGCATGCAGCTGAATCTCTGTAGCCTTGTCCATTGTGGTTCTTGAGCTCTAGGAAGCATTCCAGGTCTCTTAGTAGTGGCAGGTCTGCACTAGGTTGAGAACCGTACAAGTGGACGACCTGTGTGCTTTGTGAGTTGTGAGCAGTGCAGCGTTGGGAAAAGCTGGATGCCGAGTCATGGGGGTGAAGGTCTTCTTTTGTTAAACCTCTAGAATATGGTAAGTTGAAGCAACTCATGTATCTCCCTTCTAAAGCACCTTGGAGGTACAAAATAGGGAAAGAAACAGCAGGGTCAAGGCTCTGCGGGCCCTTTTGAAAACAAGGCTTGAAGGGAAACTTTATTTTCTTCATTGGGATTTAGAGAGTTACGGACTCAGTTCTCCCAGAGAAACAGTGTAGTTGCACATGTTTTCTTCATAGCACAATTGCCTTTGGAATGACAAGTGAGTGTCTAGGAAAGAAACTTGGAGGTTGCCATTCTTTGGTAGGTGCTCGTCCTTCGGTAATCTTCAGGGAATTGGCGATCCCGTTTGACCACTAACGTCAAACTAACCTTCCTCTTGTATCATGACACAGATTGGCATGCAGCTGAATCCCTGTAGACTTATCCAGTGTGGTTCTTGAGCTCTAGGAAGTATTGCAGGTCTCTTAGTAGTGGCAGATCTGCACTAGGATGAGAAACATACAAGAAGTCTGGCCTGTGTGTTTGGGGAGTTGTGAGCAGTGCAGCCTTGGGAACAGCTAGATGCCAAGTCATGGGGTTGAAGGTCTTCTTTTGTTAAAGCTGAAGAATGTGGTAAGTTGAAGCAACTCAAGTATCTCCCTTCTAAAGCACCTTGGAGGTATAACATAGAGAAAGAAACAGCAGGGTCAATGCTCTGCGGGCCCTTTTGAAAATAAGGCTTGAAGGGAAACTTTATTTTCTTCATTGGGATTTAGAGAGTTACGGGCTTAATTCTCCCAGACAAACAGTGTAGTTGCACATATTCTCTTCATAGCACAATTGACTTTGTGATGACTAGTGACTGTCGAGGAAAGAAACTTGGAGGTTGCTATTCTTTGGTAGGTGCTCGTCCTTCGGTAATCTTCAGTGAATTGGCGAACCCGTTTGACCACTAGCGTCAAACTAACCTTCCTCTTGTATCATGACACTGATTGGCAGGCAGCGTAATCCCTGTAGCCTTATCCAGTGTGGTTCTTGAGCTATAGGAAGCATTCCAGGTCACTTAGTATTGGCAGATCTGCACTACTTTGGGAAACGTACAACAGGACGGCCTGTGTGTTTGGGGAGTTGTGAGCAGTGCAGCGTTGGGAACAGCAAGATACCGAGTCATGGTGGTGAAGGTCTTCTTTTGTGAAACCTCTAGAATGCGGTAAGTTGAAAGAACTCAAGTATCTCCCTTCTAAAGCACTTTGGTGGTACAAAATAGAGAAAGAAACAGCAGGGTCAATACTCTGCGCACCCTTTTGAAAATAAGGCTTGAAGGGAAACTTTATTTTCCTCATTGTAATTTAGAGAGTTGTGGGCTCAATTCTCCCTGAGAAACAGTGTTGTTGCACAAGTTCCCTTCAGAGGACAATTACCTTTGTGCTGACAAGTGCGTTTCTAGTAAAGAAACTTGGAGGTTGCCATTCTTTAGTGGTGCTCATACTTCGGTTATCTTCAGTGAATTGGCGAACCATTTTGACCAAGAGTGTCAAGCTAACGTTCCCCTTGTATCATGACAGAGATTGGCATGCAGCTGAATCCCTCTAGCCTTATCCAGTGTGGTTCTTGAGCTCTAGGAAGCATTGCAGGTGTCTTAGTAGTGGCAGATCTGCCGTAGGATGAGAAACGTACAAGAAGGATGGCCTGTGTGTTTTGGGAGTTGTGAGCAGTGCAGCCTTGGGAACAGCTAGATGCCGAGTCATGGGGTGAAGGTCTTCTTTTGTTAAACCTCTAGAATGTGGTAAGTTGAAGCAACTGAGCTATCTCCCATCTGAAGCACCTTGGTGATACAAAATAGAGAAATAAACAACAGGGTCAATCCTCTGCGGTCCCTTTTGAAAATAAGGCTCGAAGGGAAACTTTATTTTCTTCACTGGGATTTAGAGAGTTGTAGGCTCAATTCTTCCTGACAAACACTGTAGTTGCAAATGTTCTCTTCATAGCAAAATTGCCTTTGTGATGACAAGTGAATTCCTAGGAAAGAAACTTGGAGGTTGCCATTCTTTGGTAGGTGCTCGTCCTTCAGTAATCTTCAGTGAATTTGAAAACCCGTTTGACCACTAGCCTCAAGCTAACGTTCCTCGTGTGTCGTGCTACACGTTAGCATGCAGCAGAATCCATATAGCCTTATTCAGACTGGTTCCTGAGGTCTAGGAAGCATTCCAGTTCTCTTAGTACTGGCGGGTCTGCACTAGGATGGGAAACGTAGAAGAACTGCGGCCTGTGAGTTTCGGGACTTGTGAGCCATTCACCAATGGGAACAGTCAGATGCCGAGTCATGGGCATTGAAGGGCTTCTATTTTTAAACTCCTAGATTGTGGTAGGTTGAAACAACTCAAGTATCTTCTTCTAAAGCACCTTGGAAATGCAAAATAGAGAAGGAAACATCACAGTTAATGCTCTGTGGGCCCTTATGAAAATAAGTCTTGTAAGGATACTTTATTTTCCTCATTGGGATTTCGAGAGTTACAGGATCAATTCTGACTATGAAGCACTGTACTTCCACACGTTCCCTTCTTGGCACAATTGCCTGTGTGATGACAAGCGAATTTCTAGGAAAGAAACCTGGAGGTTGCCATTCTTTGGTAGTTGCTTATCCTTCGGTAATCTTCAGTGAATTGGCGAACCCTTTTGACGACTAGCGTCAAACTAACCTTCCTCTGGTATCATGACACAGATTGGCAGGCAGCGTAATCCCTGTAGCCTTATCCAGTGTGGTTCTTGAGCTCTAGGAAGCATTCCAGGTCTGGGGAGTTGTTATCAGTGCAGCGCGGTGAACAGCAAGATACCGAGTCATGGTGGTGAAGGTCTTCTTTTGTGAAACCTCTAGAATGCGGTAAGTTGAAAGAACTCAAGTATCTCCCTTCTAAAGCACTTTGGTGGTACAAAATAGAGAAAGAAACAGCAGGGTCAATACTCTGCACACCCTTTTGAAAATAAGGCTTGAAGGGAAACTTTATTTTCCTCATTGGAATGTAGAGAGCTGTGGGCTCAATTCTCCCTGAGAAACACTGTTGTTGCACAAGTTCCCTTCACAGGACAATTGCCTGTGTGCTGACAAGTGCATTTCTAGTAAAGAAACTTAGAGGTTGCCATTCTTTAGTGGTTCTCATACTTCGGTTATCTTCAGTGAATTGGCGAACCCTTTTGACCAAGAGTGTCAAGCTAACGTTCCCCTTGTATCATGACACAGATTGGCATGCAGCTGAAACCCTGTAGCCTTATCCATTGTGGTTATTGAGCTCTAGGAAGCATTGCAGGTCTCTTAGTATTGGCAGATCTGCACTACTATGAAAAATGTACAAGAGGATGGCCTGTGTGTTTTGGGATTTGTGAGCAGTGCAGCAATGGGAACACCTATATGCCGAGTCATGGGGTGAAGGGCTTCTTTTGTTAAACCTCTAGAACTTGGTAAGTTGAAACAACTCAAGTATCTCCCATGTAAAGCACAATGGAGGTACAAAATAGAGACGGAAACAGCAGGATCAAGGCTCTGCGGGCCCTTCTGCAAATAAGGCTTGAAGGGAAACTTTATTTTCTTAATTGGGATTTAGATAATTACGGGCTCAATTCTCCCAGACAAAAAGTCTGGTTGCACCTGTTCTCTTCATAGCAAAATTGCCTTTGTGATGACAAGTGAGTTTCAAGGAAAGACACTTGGAGGTTGCAATTCTTTGGTAGGTGCTCATCTTTCGGTAATCTTCAGTGAATTGGCGAACCCGTTTGACCACTAGCGTCAAGCTAACGTTCCTCGTGTATCATGCCACAGGTTAGCATGCAGCAGAATCCATATAGCCTTATTAATATTGGTTCCTGAGGTCTGGGAAGCATTCCAGTTTTCTTAGTACTGGCGGGTCTGCACTAGGATGGGAAACGTACAAGAACTACGGCCTGTGATTTCGGGGAGTTTTGAGCAATGAACCAATGGGAACAGTTAGATCCCGAGTCGTGGGCAATGAAGCGCTTCTGTTTTTAAACTCCTAGATTGTGGTATGTTGAAACAACTCAAGTATCTCCCTTCTAAAGCACCTTCGAGATGCAAAATAGAGAAGGAGACAGCAGGGTCAATGCTCTGCGGGCACTTTTGAAAATAAGGTTTGAAGGGATACTTTATTTTCCTCATTGGAATTTAGAGAGTTGTGGGATCAATTCTCACTATGAAGCCTTGTACTTCCACACGTTCCCTTCACTGCTCACTTGCCTTTGTGATGACAAGTGGGTTTCTACTAAAGAAACTTGGAGGTTTCCATTCTTTGGTGGTGCTCATCCTTCGGTTATCTTCAGTGAATTGGCGAAACCGTTTACCAATGGTGTCAAGGTAATGTTCCTCTTCTATCATGACACAGATTGGCATGCAGCTGAATCTCTGTAGCCTTGTCCATTGTGGTTCTTGAGCTCTAGGAAGCATTCCAGGTCTCTTAGTAGTGGCAGGTCTGCACTAGGTTGAGAAACGTACAAGTGGACGACCTGTGTGCTTTGTGAGTTGTGAGCAGTGCAGCGTTGGGAAAAGCTGGATGCCGAGTCATGGGGGTGAAGGTCTTCTTTTGTTAAACCTCTAGAATATGGTAAGTTGAAGCAACTCATGTATCTCCCTTCTAAAGCACCTTGGAGGTACAAAATAGGGAAAGAAACAGCAGGGTCAAGGCTCTGCGGGCCCTTTTGAAAACAAGGCTTGAAGGGAAACTTTATTTTCTTCATTGGGATTTAGAGAGTTACGGACTCAGTTCTCCCAGAGAAACAGTGTAGTTGCACATGTTTTCTTCATAGCACAATTGCCTTTGGAATGACAAGTGAGTGTCTAGGAAAGAAACTTGGAGGTTGCCATTCTTTGGTAGGTGCTCGTCCTTCGGTAATCTTCAGGGAATTGGCGATCCCGTTTGACCACTAACGTCAAACTAACCTTCCTCTTGTATCATGACACAGATTGGCATGCAGCTGAATCCCTGTAGACTTATCCAGTGTGGTTCTTGAGCTCTAGGAAGTATTGCAGGTCTCTTAGTAGTGGCAGATCTGCACTAGGATGAGAAACATACAAGAAGTCTGGCCTGTGTGTTTGGGGAGTTGTGAGCAGTGCAGCCTTGGGAACAGCTAGATGCCAAGTCATGGGGTTGAAGGTCTTCTTTTGTTAAAGCTGAAGAATGTGGTAAGTTGAAGCAACTCAAGTATCTCCCTTCTAAAGCACCTTGGAGGTATAACATAGAGAAAGAAACAGCAGGGTCAATGCTCTGCGGGCCCTTTTGAAAATAAGGCTTGAAGGGAAACTTTATTTTCTTCATTGGGATTTAGAGAGTTACGGGCTTAATTCTCCCAGACAAACAGTGTAGTTGCACATATTCTCTTCATAGCACAATTGACTTTGTGATGACTAGTGACTGTCGAGGAAAGAAACTTGGAGGTTGCTATTCTTTGGTAGGTGCTCGTCCTTCGGTAATCTTCAGTGAATTGGCGAACCCGTTTGACCACTAGCGTCAAACTAACCTTCCTCTTGTATCATGACACTGATTGGCAGGCAGCGTAATCCCTGTAGCCTTATCCAGTGTGGTTCTTGAGCTCTAGGAAGCATTCCAGGTCACTTAGTATTGGCAGATCTGCACTACTTTGGGAAACGTACAACAGGACGGCCTGTGTGTTTGGGGAGTTGTGAGCAGTGCAGCGTTGGGAACAGCAAGATACCGAGTCATGGTGGTGAAGGTCTTCTTTTGTGAAACCTCTAGAATGCGGTAAGTTGAAAGAACTCAAGTATCTCCCTTCTAAAGCACTTTGGTGGTACAAAATAGAGAAAGAAACAGCAGGGTCAATACTCTGCACACCCTTTTGGAAATAAGGCTTGAAGGGAAACTTTATTTTCCTCATTGGAATTTAGAGAGTTGTGGGCTCAATTCTCCCTGAGAAACACTGTTGTTGCACAAGTTCCCTTCACAGGACAATTGCCTGTGTGCTGACAAGTGCGTTTCTAGTAAAGAAACTTGGAGGTTGCCATTCTTTTGTGGTGCTCATCCTTCGGTAATCCTCAGTGAATTGGCGAAACCGTTTGACCAATGGTGTCAAGGTAACGTTTCTCTTCTATCATGACACAGATTGGCATGCTGCTGAATCTCTGTAGCCTTGTTCATTGTGGTTCCTGAGCTCTAGGAAACATTCCAGGTCTCTTACTAGTGGCAGGTCTGCACTAGGTTGAGAAACGTACAAGTGGACGACCTGTGTGCTTTGTGAGTTGTGAGCAGTGCAGCGTTGGGAAAAGCTGGATGCCGAGTCATGGGGGTGAAGGTCTTCTTTTGTTAAACCTCTAGAATATGGTAAGTTGAAACAACTCAAGTATGTCCCTTCTAAAGCACCTTGGAGGTACAAAATAGAGAAAGAAACAGCAGGGTCAAGGCTCTGCGGGCCCTTTTGAAAACAAGGCTTGAAAGGAAACTTTATTTTCTTCATTGGGATTTAGAGAGTTACGGACTCAGTTCTCCCAGAGAAACAGTGTAGTTGCACATGTTTTCTTCATAGCACAATTGCCTTTGGAATGACAAGTGAGTGTCTAGGAAAGAAACTTGGAGGTTGCCATTCTTTGGTAGGTGCTTGTCCTTCGGTAATCTTCAGGGAATTGGCGATCCCGTTTGACCACTAGCGTCAAACTAACGTTCCTCTTATATCATGACACAGATTGGCGTGCAGCTGAATCCCTGTAGACTTATCCAGTGTGGTTCTTGAGCGCTGGGAAGTATTGCAGGTCTCTTAGTAGTGGCAGATCTGCACTAGGATGAGAAACATACAAGAAGTCTGGCCTGTGTGTTTGGGGAGTTGTGAGCAGTGTAGCCTTGGGAACAGTTAGATGCCGAGTCATGGGGGTGAAGGTCTGCTTTTGTTGAACTTCTAGAACGTGGTAAGTTGAAGCAACTCAAGTATCTCCCATCTGAAGCACCCTGGAGGTACAAAATAAAGAAATAAACAGCAGGGTCAATGCTCTGCAGTCCCTTTTGAAAATAAGGCTTGAAGGGAAATTTTATATTCTTCTTTGGGATTTAGAGTTGCAGGCTCAATTCTCCCTGACAAGCACTGTAGTTGTATATGTTCTCTTCATAGCAAAATTGCCTTTGTGATGACAAGTGAGTTCCTAGGAAAGACACTTGGAGGTTGCCATTCTTTGGTAGGTGCTCGTCCTTCAGTAATCTTCAGTGAATTTGCGAACCCATTTGACCACTAGCCTCAAGCTAACGTTCCTCTTGTATCATGCCACAGGTTAGCATGCAGCAGAAAACATATAGCCTTATTCAGATTGGTTCCTGAGCTCTAGGAAGAATTACAGGTCTCTTCGTACTGGCGGGTCTGCACTAGGATGGGAAACGTACAAGAACTACGGCCTGTGAGTTCGGGGAGTTGTGAGCAATGCACCAATGGGAACAGTTAGATGCCAAGTCATGGGCAGTGAACGGCTTCTTTTTTTAACTGCTAGATTATGGTATGTGGAAAGAACTCAAGTATCTCCCATGTAAAACACCTTGGAGATGCAAAATAGAGAAGGAAGCAGCAGGGTCAATGCTCTTTGGCCCCTTTTGAAAATAAGTCTTGATGGAATACTTCATTTTCCTCATTGGGATTTAGAGAGTTGCAGGATCAAATCTCACTATGAAGCACTGTACTTCCACACGTTCCCTTCATGGCTCAATTGCATTTGTGATGACAAGCGAATTTCTAGGAAAGAAACTTGGAGATTGCTATTCTTTGGTAGGTGCTCGTCCTTCGGTAATCTTCAGTGAATTGGCGAACCCGTTGGACCACTAGCATCAAGCTAACGTTCCTCTTTTATCATGACGCAGATTGGCATGCAGCTAAATACCTGTAGCCTTAACAAGTGTGGTTCTTGAACTCTAGGAAGCATTCCAGGTCTCTTAGTAGTGGCAGATCTGCACAAGGATGAGAAACGTAGAAGAGGACGGCCTGAGTGTTTGGGGAGTTGTGAGCAGTGCAGCCTTGGGAACAGCTGGATGCCGAGTCATGGGGTTGAAAGTCTTCTTTTGTTAAAGCTGAAGAATGTGGTAAGTTGAAGCAACTCAAATATCTCCCTTCCAGAGCACCTTGGAGGTATTACATAGAGAAAGAAACAGCAGGGTCAATGCTCTGCGGGCCCTTTTGAAAATAAGGCTTGAAGGGAAACTTTATTTTCTTCATTGGGATTTAGAGAGTTACGGGCTTAATTCTCCCAGACAAACAGTGTACCTGCACATGTTCTCTTCATAGCACAATTGACTTTTTGATGACTAGTGACTGTCGAGGAAAGAAACTTGGAGGTTGCTATTCTTTGGTAGGTGCTCGTCCTTCGGTAATCTTCAGGGAATTGGCGAACACTTTTGACCACTAGCGTCAAACTAACCTTCCTCTTGTATCATGACACATATTGGCAGGCAGCGTAATCCCTGTAGCCTTATCCAGTGTGGTTCTTGAGCTCTAGGAAGCATTCCAGGTCACTTAGTATTGGCAGATCTGCACTACTTTGAGAAACGTACAACAGGACGGCCTGTGTGTTTGGGAAGTTGTGAGCAGTGCAGCGTTGGGAAAAGCAAGATACCGAGTCATGGTGGTGAAGGTCTTCTTTTGTGAAACCTCTAGAATGCGGTAAGTTGAAAGAACTCAAGTATCTCCCTTCTAAAGCACTTTGGTGGTACAAAATAGAGAAAGAAACAGCAGGGTCAACTCTGCGCACCCTTTTGAAAATAAGGCTTGAAGGGAAACTTTATTTTCCTCATTGTAATTTAGAGAGTTGTGGGCTCAATTCTCCCTGAGAAACAATGTTGTTGCACAAGTTCCCTTCAGAGGACAATTACCTTTGTGCTGACAAGTGCGTTTCTAGTAAAGAAACTTGGAGGTTGCCATTCTTTAGTGGTGCTCATACTTCGGTTATCTTCAGTGAATTGGCGAACACTTTTGACCAAGAGTGTCAAGCTAACGTTCCCCTTGTATCATGACACAGATTGGCATGCAGCTGAATCCCTGTAGCCTTATCCAGTGTGGTTCTTGAGCTCTAGGAAGCATTGCAGGTGTCTTAGTAGTGGCAGATCTGCCGTAGGATGAGAAACGTACAAGAAGGATGGCCTGTGTGTTTTGGGAGTTGTGAGCAGTGCAGCCTTGGGAACAGCTAGATGCCAAGTCATGGGGTTGAAGGTCTTCTTTTGTTAAAGCTGAAGAATGTGGTAAGTTGAAGCAACTCAAGTATCTCCCTTCTAAAGCACCTTGGAGTTATAACATAGAGAAAGAAACAGCAGGGTCAATGCTCTGCGGGCCCGTTTGAAAATAAGGCTTGAAGGGAAACTTTATTTTCTTCATTGGGATTTAGAGAGTTACGGGCTTAATTCTCCCAGACAAACAGTGTAGTTGCACATATTCTCTTCATAGCACAATTGACTTTGTGATGACTAGTGACTGTCGAGGAAAGAAACTTGGAGGTTGCTATTCTTTGGTCGGTGCTCGTCCTTCGGTAATCTTCAGTGAATTGGCGAACCCGTTTGACCACTAGCGTCAAACTAACCTTCCTCTTGTATCATGACACAGATTGGCAGGCAGCGTAATCCCTGTAGCCTTATCCAGTGTGGTTCTTGAGCTCTAGGAAGCATTCCAGGTCACTTAGTATTGGCAGATCTGCACTACTTTGGGAAACGTACAACAGGACGGCCTGTGTGTTTGGGGAGTTGTGAGCAGTGCAGCGTTGGGAACAGCAAGATACCGAGTCATGGTGGTGAAGGTCTTCTTTTGTGAAACCTCTAGAATGTGGTAAGTTGAAAGAACTCAAGTATCTCCCTTCTAAAGCACTTTGGTGGTACAAAATAGAGAAAGAAACAGCAGGGTCAATACTCTTCACACCCTTTTGGAAATAAGGCTTGAAGGGAAACTTTATTTTCCTCATTGGAATTTAGAGAGTTGTGGGCTCAATTCTCCCTGAGAAACACTGTTGTTGCACAAGTTCCCTTCACAGGACAATTGCCTGTGTGCTGACAAGTGCGTTTCTAGTAAAGAAACTTGGAGGTTGCCATTCTTTTGTGGTGCTCATCCTTCGGTAATCCTCAGTGAATTGGCGAAACCGTTTGACCAATGGTGTCAAGGTAACGTTTCTCTTCTATCATGACACAGATTGGCATGCTGCTGAATCTCTGTAGCCTTGTTCATTGTGGTTCCTGAGCTCTAGGAAACATTCCAGGTCTCTTACTAGTGGCAGGTCTGCACTAGGTTGAGAAACGTACAAGTGGACGACCTGTGTGCTTTGTGAGTTGTGAGCAGTGCAGCGTTGGGAAAAGCTGGATGCCGAGTCATGGGGGTGAAGGTCTTCTTTTGTTAAACCTCTAGAATATGGTAAGTTGAAACAACTCAAGTATGTCCCTTCTAAAGCACCTTGGAGGTACAAAATAGAGAAAGAAACAGCAGGGTCAAGGCTCTGCGGGCCCTTTTGAAAACAAGGCTTGAAGGGAAACTTTATTTTCTTCATTGGGATTTAGAGAGTTACGGACTCAGTTCTCCCAGAGAAACAGTGTAGTTGCACATGTTTTCTTCATAGCACAATTGCCTTTGGAATGACAAGTGAGTGTCTAGGAAAGAAACTTGGAGGTTGCCATTCTTTGGTAGGTGCTTGTCCTTCGGTAATCTTCAGGGAATTGGCGATCCCGTTTGACCACTAGCGTCAAACTAACGTTCCTCTTATATCATGACACAGATTGGCATGCAGCTGAATCCCTGTAGACTTATCCAGTGTGGTTCTTGAGCGCTGGGAAGTATTGCAGGTCTCTTAGTAGTGGCAGATCTGCACTAGGATGAGAAACATACAAGAAGTCTGGCCTGTGTGTTTGGGGAGTTGTGAGCAGTGCAGCCTTGGGAACAGTTAGATGCCGAGTCATGGGGGTGAAGGTCTGCTTTTGTTGAACTTCTAGAACGTGGTAAGTTGAAGCAACTCAAGTATCTCCCATCTGAAGCACCCTGGAGGTACAAGATAAGGAAATAAACAGCAGGGTCAATGCTCTGCAGTCCCTTTTGAAAATAAGGCTTGAAGGGAAATTTTATATTCTTCTTTGGGATTTAGAGTTGCAGGCTCAATTCTCCCTGACAAGCACTGTAGTTGTATATGTTCTCTTCATAGCAAAATTGCCTTTGTGATGACAAGTGAGTTCCTAGGAAAGACACTTGGAGGTTGCCATTCTTTGGTAGGTGCTCGTCCTTCAGTAATCTTCAGTGAATTTGCGAACCCATTTGACCACTAGCCTCAAGCTAACGTTCCTCTTGTATCATGCCACAGGTTAGCATGCAGCAGAAATCATATAGCCTTATTCAGATTGGTTCCTGAGCTCTAGGAAGAATTACAGGTCTCTTCGTACTGGCGGGTCTGCACTAGGATGGGAAACGTACAAGAACTACGGCCTGTGAGTTCGGGGAGTTGTGAGCAATGCACCAATGGGAACAGTTAGGTGCCAAGTCATGGGCAGTGAACGGCTTCTTTTTTTAACTGCTAGATTATGGTATGTGGAAAGAACTCAAGTGTCTCCCATGTAAAACACCTTGGAGATGCAAAATAGAGAAGGAAACAGCAGGGACAATGCTCTGTGGGTCCTTTTGAAAATAAGTCTTGATGGAATACTTCATTTTCCTCATTGGGATTTAGAGAGTTGCAGGATCAAATCTCACTATGAAGCACTGTACTTCCACACGTTCCCTTCATGGCTCAATTGCATTTGTGATGACAAGCGAATTTCTAGGAAAGAAACTTGGAGATTGCCATTCTTTGGTAGGGGCTCGTCCTTCGGTAATCTTCAGTGAATTGGCGAACCCGTTGGACCACTAGCATCAAGCTAACGTTCCTCTTTTATCATGACGCAGATTGGCATGCAGCTAAATACCTGTAGCCTTATCAAGTGTGGTTCTTGAAATCTAGGAAGCATTCCAGGTCTCTTAGTAGTGGCAGATCTGCACAAGGATGAGAAACGTAGAAGAGGACGGCCTGAGTGTTTGGGGAGTTGTGAGCAGTGCAGCCTTGGGAACAGCTGGATGCCGAGTCATGGGGTTGAAAGTCTTCTTTTGTTAAAGCTGAAGAATGTGGTAAGTTGAAGCAACTCAAGTATCTCCCTTCCAGAGCACCTTGGAGGTATTACATAGAGAAAGAAACAGCAGGGTCAATGCTCTGCGGGCCCTTTTGAACATAAGGCTTGAAGGAAAACTTTATTTTCTTCACTGGGATTTAGAGAGTTACGGGCTTAATTCTTCCAGACAAACAGTGTACCTGCACATGTTCTCTTCATAGCACAATTGACTTTTTGATGACTAGTGACTGTCGAGGTAAGAAACTTGGAGGTTGCTATTCTTTGGTAGGTGCTCGTCCTTCGGTAATCTTCAGTGAATTGGCGAACCCTTTTGACCACTAGCGTCAAACTAACCTTCCTCTTGTATCATGACACATATTGGCAGGCAGCGTAATCCCTGTAGCCTTATCCAGTGTGGTTCTTGAGCTCTAGGAAGCATTCCAGGTCACTTAGTATTGGCAGATCTGCACTACTTTGAGAAACGTACAACAGGACGGCCTGTGTGTTTGGGAAGTTGTGAGCAGTGCAGCGTTGGGAACAGCAAGATACCGAGTCATGGTGGTGAAGGTCTTCTTTTGTGAAACCTCTAGAATGCGGTAAGTTGAAAGAACTCAAGTATCTCCCTTCTAAAGCACTTTGGTGGTGCAAAATAGAGAAAGAAACAGCAGGGTCAACTCTGCGCATCCTTTTGAAAATAAGGCTTGAAGGGAAACTTTATTTTCCTCATTGTAATTTAGAGAGTTGTGGGCTCAATTCTCCCTGAGAAACAATGTTGTTGCACAAGTTCCCTTCAGAGGACAATTACCTTTGTGCTGACAAGTGCGTTTCTAGTAAAGAAACTTGGAGGTTGCCATTCTTTAGTGGTGCTCATTCTTCGGTTATCTTCAGTGAATTGGCGAACCCTTTTGACCAAGAGTGTCAAGCTAACGTTCCCCTTGTATCATGACACAGATTGGCATGCAGCTGAATCCCTGTAGCCTTATCCAGTGTGGTTCTTGAGCTCTAGGAAGCATTGCAGGTGTCTTAGTAGTGGCAGATCTGCCGTAGGATGAGAAACGTACAAGAAGGATGGCCTGTGTGTTTTGGGAGTTGTGAGCAGTGCAGCCTTGGGAACAGCTAGATGCCGAGTCATGGGGGTGAAGGTCTTCTTTTGTTAAACCTCTAGAATGTGGTAAGTTGAAGCAACTCAGGTATCGCCCATCTGAAGCACCTTGGTGATACAAAATAGAGAAATAAACAACAGGGTCAATCCTCTGTGGTCCCTTTTGAAAATAAGGCTCGAAGGGAAACTTTATTTTCTTCATTGGGATTTAGAGAGTTGTAGGCTCAATTCTTCCTGACAAACACTGTAGTTGCAAATGTTCTCTTCATAGCAAAATTGCCTTTGTGATGACAAGTGAATTCCTAGGAAAGAAACTTGGAGGTTGCCATTCTTTGGTAGGTGCTCGTCCTTCAGTAATCTTCAGTGAATTTGAAAACTCGTTTGACCACTAGCCTCAAGCTAACGTTCCTCGTATATCGTCCTACAGGTTAGCATGCAGCAGAATCCATATAGCCTTATTCAGATTGGTTCCTGAGGTCTAGGAAGCATTCCAGTTCTCTTAGTACTGGCGGGTCTGCACTAGGATGGGAAACGTAGAAGAACTGCGGCCTGTGGGTTTCGGGACTTGTGAGCCATTCACCAATGGGAGCAGTTAGATGCCGAGTCATGGGCATTGAAGGGCTTCTATTTTTAAACTCCTAGATTGTGGTAGGTTGAAACAACTCAAGTATCTTCTTCTAAAGCACCTTGGAAATGCAAAATAGATAAGGAAACATCAGAGTTAATGCTCTGTGGGCCCTTATGAAAATAAGTCTTGTAAGGATACTTTATTTTCCTCATTGGGATTTCGAGAGTTGCAGGATCAATTCTGACTATGAAGCACTGTGCTTCCACACGTTCCCTTCTTGGCACAATTGCCTGTGTGATGACAAGCGAATTTCTAGGAAAGAAATCTGGAGGTTGCCAATCTTTGGTAGTTGCTTATCCTTCGGTAATCTTCAGTGAATTGACGAACCCGTTTGACGACTAGCGTCAAACTAACCTTCCTCTTGTATCATGACACAGATTGGCAGGCAGCGTAATCCCTGTAGCCTTATCCAGTGTGGTTCTTGAGCTCTAGGAAGCATTCCAGGTCTGGGGAGTTGTGAGCAGTGCAGCGTTGGGAACAGCAAGATACCGAGTCATGGTGGTGAAGGTCTTCTTTTCTGAAACCTCTAGAATGCGGTAAGTTGAAAGAACTCAAGTATCTCCCTTCTAAAGCACTTTGGTGGTACAAAATAGAGAAAGAAACAGCAGGGTCAATACTCTGCACACCCTTTTGAAAATAAGGCTTGAAGGAAAACTTTATTTTCCTCATTGGAATGTAGAGAGTTGTGGGCTCAATTCTCCCTGAGAAACACTGTTGTTGCACAAGTTCCCTTCACAGGACAATTGCCTTTGTGCTGACAAGTGCGTTTCTAGTAAAGAAACTTGGAGGTTTCCATTCTTTAGTGGTGCTCATACTTCGGTTATCTTCAGTGAATTGGCGAACCCTTTTGACCAAGAGTGTCAAGCTAACGTTCCCCTTGTATCATGACACAGATTGTCATGCTGATGAAACCCTGTAGCCTTATGCATTGTGGTTATTGAGCTCTAGGAAGCATTGCAGGTCTCTTAGTATTGGGAGATCTGCACTAGTATGAAAAATGTACAAGAGGCCGGCCTGTGTGTTTTGGGATTTGTGAGCAGTGCAGCAATGGGAACACCTATATGCCGAGTCATGCGGTGAAGGGCTTCTTTTGTTAAACCTCTAGAACTTGGTAAGTTGAAACAACTCAAGTATCTCCCATCTAAAGCACAATGGAGGTACAAAATAGAGAAAGAAACAGCAGGATCAAGGCTCTGCAGGCCCTTCTGCAAATAAGGCTTGAAGGGAAACTTTATTTTCTTAATTGGGATTTAGATAATTACGGGCTCAATTCTCCCAGACAAAAAGTCTGGTTGCACCTGTTCTCTTCATAGCAAAATTGCCTTTGTGATGACAAGTGAGTTTCAAGGAAAGACACTTGGAGGTTGCAATTCTTTGGTAGGTGCTCATCTTTCGGTAATCTTCAGTGAATTGGCGAACCCGTTTGACCACTAGCGTCAAGCTAACGTTCCTCGTGTATCATGCCACAGGTTAGCATGCAGCAGAATCCATATAGCCTTATTAATATTGGTTCCTGAGGTCTAGGAAGCATTCCAGGTCTCTTAGTACTGGCGGGTCTGCACTAGTTCGGGAAACGTACAAGAACTACGGCCTGTGATTACGGGGAGTTCTGAGCAATGAACCAATGGGAACAGTTAGATCCCGAGTCGTGGGCAGTGAAGGGCTTCTGTTTGTAAACTCCTAGATTGTGGTATGTTGAAACAACTCAAGTATCTCCCTTCTAAAGCACCTTCGAGATGCAAAATAGAGAAGGAGACAGCAGGGTCAATGCTCTGCGGGCACTTTTGAAAATAAGGTTTGAAGGGATACTTTATTTTCCTCATTGGAATTTAGAGAGTTGTGGGATCAATTCTCACTATGAAGCATTGTACTTCCACACGTTCCCTTCACCGCTCATTTGCCTTTGTGATGACAAGTGAGTTTCTAGTAAAGAAACTTGGAGGTTTCCATTCTTTGGTGGTGCTCATCCTTCGGTAATCTTCAGTGAATTGGCGAAACCGTTTACCAGTGGTGTCAAGGTAACGTTCCTCTTCTATCATGACACAGATTGGCATGCAGCTGAATCTCTGTAGCCTTGTTCATTGTGGTTCTTCAGCTCTAGGAAGCATTCCAGGTCTCTTAGTAGTGGCAGATCAGCACTAGGTTGAGAAACGTACAAGTGGACGACCTGTGTGCTTTGTGAGTTGTGAGCATTGCAGCGTTGGGAAAAGCTGGATGCGGAGTCATGGGGATGAAGGTCTTCTTTTGTTAAACCTCTAGAATATGGTAAGTTGAAGCAACTCAAGTATCTCCCTTCTAAAGCACCTTGGAGGTACAAAATAGAGAAAGAAACAGCAGGGTCAAGGCTCTGCGGGCCCTTTTGAAAATAAGGCTTGAAGGGAAACTTTATTTTCTTCATTGGGATTTAGAGAGTTACGGGCTGAATTCTCCCAGACAAACAGTGTAGTTGCACATATTCTCTTCATAGCACAATTGACTTTGTGATGACTAGTGACTGTCGAGGAAAGAAACTTGGAGGTTGCTATTCTTTGGTAGGTGCTCATCCTTCGGTAATCTTCAGTGAATTGGCGAACCCGTTTGACCACTAGCCTCAAACTAACCTTCCTCTTGTATCATGACACAGATTGGCAGGCAGCGTAATCCCTGTAGCCTTATCCAGTGTGGTTCTTGAGCTCTAGGAAGCATTCCAGGTCACTTAGTATTGGCAGATCTGCACTACTTTGAGAAACGTACAACAGGACGGCCTGTGTGTTTGGGGAATTGTGAGCAGTGCAGCGTTGGGAACAGCAAGATACCGAGTCATGGTGGTGAAGGTCTTCTTTTGTGAAACCTCTAGAATGCGGTAAGTTGAAAGAACTCAAGTATCTCCCTTCTAAAGCACTTTGGTGGTACAAAATAGAGAAAGAAACAGCAGGGTCAATACTCTGCACACCCTTTTGGAAATAAGGCTTGAAGGGAAACTTTATTTTCCTCATTGGAATTTAGAGAGTTGTGGGCTCAATTCTCCCTGAGAAACACTGTTGTTGCACAAGTTCCCTTCACAGGACAATTGCCTGTGTGCTGACAAGTGCGTTTCTTGTAAAGAAACTTGGAGGTTGCCATTCTTTTGTGGTGCTCATCCTTCGGTAATCTTCAGTGAATTGGCGAAATCGTTTGACCAATGGTGTCAAGGTTACGTTTCTCTTCTATCATGACACAGATTGGCATGCAGCTGAATCTCTGTAGCCTTGTCCATTGTGGTTCCTGAGCTCTAGGAAGCATTCCAGGTCTCTTACTTGTTGCAGGTCTGCACTAGGGTGAGAAACGTACAAGTGGACGACCTGTGTGCTTTGTGAGTTGTGAGCAGTGCAGCGTTGGGTAAAGCTGGGTGCCGAGTCATGGGGGTGAATGTCTTCTTTTGTTAAACCTCTAGGATATGGTAAGTTGAAACAACTCAAGTATGTCCCTTCTAAAGCACCTTGGAGGTTCAAAATAGAGAAAGAAACAGCAGGGTCAAGGCTCTGCGGGCCCTTTTGAAAACAAGGCTTGAAGGGAAACTTTATTTTCTTCATTGGGATTTAGAGAGTTACGGACTCAGTTCTCCCAGAGAAACAGTGTAGTTGCACATGTTTTCTTCATAGCACAATTGCCTTTGGAATGACAAGTGAGTGTCTAGGAAAGAAACTTGGAGGTTGCCATTCTTTGGTAGGTGCTCGTCCTTCGGTAATCTTCAGGGAATTGGCGATCCCGTTTGACCACTAGCGTCAATCTAACGTTCCGCTTATATCATGACACAGATTGGCATGCAGCTGAATCCCTGTAGCCTTATGCAGTGTGGTTCTTGAGCTCTAGGAAGCATTCCAGGTGTCTTAGTGGTTTCAGATCTGCACTAGGATGAGACACGTAGAAGAAGGAAGGCATGTGTGTTTGGGGAGTTCTGAGCAGTGCAGCCTTGGGAACAGCTAGATGCCGAGTCATGGGGGTGAAGGACTTCTTTTCTTAAACCTCTAGAATGTGGTAAGTTGAAGCAACTCAAGTATCTCCCTTCTAAAGCACCTTCGTGGTACACAATAGAGAAAGAAACAGCAGGGTCAATGTTCTGCGGGCCGTTTTGATAATAAGGCTTGAAGGGAATCTTTATTTTCATTGGGATTTAGAGAGTTGCGGGCTCAATTCTCCCTTATAAACACTGCATTTGCACATGTTTTCTTCAAAGCACAATTACCTTTGTGATGACAAGTTAGTTCCTAGAAAGAAACTTGGGGGTTGCCATACTTTGGTAGGTGCTCATCCTTCGGTAATCTTCAGTAAATTGGCGAACCCGTTTGTCCACTAGCGTCAAGCTAACGTTCCTCTTGTATCATGACACAGATTGGCATGCAGCTGTATCCCTGTAGCCTTATCCAGTGTGGTTCCTGAGATCTAGGAAGCATTCCAGGCCTCTCAGTAGTGGCAGATCTGCACCAGGATGAGAAACGTACAAGAGGTCGTCCTGTGTGTTTGGGGAGTTGTGAGCAGTTCAGCATTGGGAATAGCTAGATGCCGAGTCTCCCAGATGAAGGGCTTCTATTGTTAAACCTCTTGAATGTGGTAAGTTGAAGCAACTCAAGTATCTCCCTTCTAAAACCCCTTGGAGGTACAAAATAGAGAAAGAAACTGCAGGGTCAAGGCTCTGCGGGCCCTCTTGAAAATAAGACTTGAAGGGAAACTTTATTTTCTTCATTGGGATTTAGATAGTTGTGGGCTCAATTCTCCGTGAAAAACACTGTAGTTGCACATGTTCTCTTCATAGCACAATGAGTTTGTGATGAAAAGTGAGTTCCTAGGAAAAAAACTTGAGGTTGCCATTCCTTGGAAGGTGCTTGTCCTTCAGTAATCTTCAGTGAATTGGGGAACCCATTTGACCACTAGCCTCAAGCTAACGTTACTCTTGTATCATGCCACAGGGTACCATGCAGGAGAATCCATATAGCCTTATTCAGATTGGTTCCTGAGTTCTAGTAAGCATTCCAGGTCTCTTAGAACTGGCGGATCTACACTAGGATGAGAAACGTACAAGAAGGACGGCTTGTGTGTTTGGCGAGTTGTGAGCAGTGCAGCGTTGGGAACAACTAGTTGCCGAGTCATGGGAGATGAAGGGCTTCTTTTGTTTAAACTCTAGAACGTGGTAAGTTGACACAACTCAAGTATCTCCCTTCTAAAGCACCTATGTGGTACAAAATAGAGAAAGCAACAGCAGGGTCAAGGCTCTGCATGCCCTTTTGAAAACAAGGCTTGAAGGGAAATTTTATTTTCCTCATTGGGATTTAGAGAGTTGTGGGCTCAATTCTCCCTGACAAACACTGTAGTTGCACAAGTTCCCTTCACAGCACAAATGCCATTGTGATGACAAGTGAGTTTCTAGGAAAGAAACTTGAATGTTCCAATTCTTTGGTAGCTGCTCATCATTCAGTAATCTTCAGTGAATTGGCAAACCCGTTTGACCACTAGCGTCAAGATAATGGTTGTCTTGTATCATGACATAGATTGCCATGCAGCTGAATCTCTGTAGCCTTATCCAGTGTGGTTCTTGAGCTCTAGGAAGCATTCCAGGTCTCTTAGTAGTGGCAGATTTGCACTAGGATGGAAACGTATACGAACGACGGCCTAGTGTTTGGAGCGTTGTGAGCTTTGCAGCGTTGGGAACAGCTAGATGCTGAGTCATGGTCGTGAAGGTCTTCTTTTCTTAAACTGTTAGCATGTGGATAGTTGAAGCAACTCAAGTTTCTCCCATGTAAAGAACTTCGAGCGTAGCCCTAGGCCTTTGAGGTGGTAACATTAGCCTTTCAGAGCCTAATGCTGTACAGTTGCCAGAAGACTGAACATGTATGCAGTGTTCTTCAATGGGAAACAATGAGGAGGCAGTGGCTTTAGGAAAAGCATACTAGAATTCCTGCACTACCTGCCCAAAAGTAAATAGAAAACCTCTGCACTCCACAATTCCCGGGTGGCAAATCTGAAGGATAATTTGAAACTTGTGGAGAAGTCTAGCTTTCCCTTTGGCAATGAGGGCTCTGGGATGCCTCCTGCAGGGCACAGGACACATGCTGTTTCTCTAGGAACTCAATCTTTTCTCCACAAAGACATTCTAAAAGTAAAGACAACGCTGGCAGCAACACTGTTCCGCAGGAAACGTTGACGCTTCCAGTATCCTGCTGTCCAGTGGGGAAGACAGTGCTTCTCTCACTAGGTCACCAATATCAAAGTTGCACACTGCATATTACGTGTAGTTTCTGAGAAAGGCAAAGAGTCTCAAGCAGCACCCTGCCCTTCCCAGTTAAAATTTCGTACCAAGGCAATTCTGCATGGAGCGAGTAGCGTGACGAACTTACTGCCTTGAGATACACCTCGCCGTCCGTACACCTTATCAAAGGCTAGTGGGTGTTTCAGGGGAAAACTGTGCCTTTGTCAGGCTGCTTCGGAAGTCAACTGTCTGCTTGGCATAGAAAGACAGCAAGTAAGGGTTCACATTCTCAACCCTACGGAGAGTGTTTCTTCATTGCAGCCCAGGTTCAGTGCTGGGAACCCCTGGCCGTACACCTAAAAGACCTGCTGGAGCTGTGTTCGGGTGGCCTTTAGAAAGCTCGGACATCTAGCTATCCAACGAAGAAAGCAGTGTGTCGCCCTTCTCTCCGTATTAAGAGATATGATCCGGAGGCCCAAGGACCCTGAATGTTGTGAAGTCGCCCAGGAAGAGACATTCGGGATGCAGTGTTCTTCCATGGGAGGTGCTGAGGACGCAGACGTCCTAAGAGTCCTGACAAGCTCACTAGCGTGAAGGCACTACATGGACTACGTTTTCATGGGCAATGCTGCATGCCTAATCTTGTGCATGCTATACATGGACCTTACTATAAGCCTGCCTGGCAGAGTCGTGTTCCCTTTAGTATTGGCGCCGTAGGGATGCCTCATGCAAGGAACTGCAAGCACCCTAGTGCTCACAGGAAAGCGCGCTTTTCCTAACAGGGGCATTCCAGCACGTATGACTGACAGCAGCACTGTATTTCTGGCATCTTTGAGACTGCAGCTGTCCTTCTTTACAGCTGGGAAGTGCAACTATTCGCAAAGATACCGAATCCGAAAGTTGAACCCTGCCCAAGTACCTTTAGTTTTCAGAAAGCAAAAAGAGACTGAAGGACCACTCTGGCACCTTTCCGGATTAATTTTGAACCAGGAAGCTGTGCAATGTGTGAATGGTCTACGCGACTTAAGACTTTAGGGAGGTTTCGGGTCCTTGCACCTTCGCTAAGTGTACTAGAGTTCAGGGGAAAGTATACATTTTCAAGACTGCATGGAATGTCTAGTCTGCGCGTGGCCTAGAGAAAGGTCAGGTGAGTAAGTGTACCCAGAATGGACACCAACAATAGAGTGTTTTCATTGCAGCTCACACTCTGCACTGAGAGCCCCTGGCATTACACCAAACACCTGCTAGAGCTGTGTTCCGGAGGTCTCTTGAATGCTTTGGCCATCTAACTATCTGGAGAAGAAAGCAAAACTTTAACTTTCACTCTCCTTTCAAAGTGGAGATCCGGAGGCCTTAGAGAGCCTACTGCTGTGCAGTCGCCAAGAATTGATCCTTTACGAAGTGTTCTTCTATGGGACACAGTTAGAACGCAGTGGCCTTAGGAAAAGTATACTAGAGTTCAGGCACTACCTGCCCAAAAGTAAATGGAAATCCTCTGCACTCCTCAATTTGTGGATGGAATACCTGAAGGATACTTTGAACCTTGTGGGGAGAACTCGCTTTCCCTTTGGCAATGAGGGCTCTGGGATGCGTCCTGCAGTGCGCAGAACACATTCTTTTTCTCTAGGAACTCTCTCTTTTCTCCACAAAGGCATTCCTGAAGTGAAGACAACACAGGCAGCAACACTGTTCCGGAGGAAACTTTGACGCTTCCAGTATCCTGCTCTCCAGTGGGGAAAACATTGCTTCTCTCACTAGGTCACCAATATCAAAGTTGCACACTGCATATTACGTGTAGTTTCTGACAAAGGCAAAGACTCTCAAGCAACACCCTGCCCTTCCCAGTTAAAACTTCATACCAAGGCAATTCTGCATGGTGTGAGTAGCGTGACGAACTTACTGCCTTGGGATAGACGGCGCCATCTGTACACTTTATCAAAGGCCAGTGGGTGTTTCAGGGGAATACTGTGCCTTTGTCAGGCTGCTTCGGAAGTCAACTGTCTGCTTGGCATAGAAGGAGAGCAAGTAAGGGTTCACATTCTCAACCCTACGGAGAGTGTTTCTTCATTGCAGCCCAGGTTCAGTGCTGGGAACCCCTGGCCGTACACCTAAAAGACCTGCTGGAGCTGTGTTCGGGTGGCCTTTAGAAAGCTCGGACATCTAGCTATCCAACGAAGAAAGCAGTGTGTCGCCCTTCTCTCCGTATTAAGAGATATGATCCGGAGGCCCAAGGTCCCTGAATGTTGTGAAGTCGCCCAGGAAGAGACATTCGGGATGCAGTGTTCTTCCATGGGAGGTGCTGAGGACGCAGACGTCCTAAGAGTCCTGACAAGCTCACTAGCGTGAAGGCACTACATGGACTACGTTTTCATGGGCAATGCTGCATGCCTAATCTTGTGCATGCTATACATGGACCTTACTATAAGCCTGCCTGGCAGAGTCGTGTTCCCTTTAGTATTGGCGCCGTAGGGATGCCTCATGCAAGGAACTGCAAGCACCCTAGTGCTCACAGGAAAGCGCGCTTTTCCTAACAGGGGCATTCCAGCACGTATGACTGACAGCAGCACTGTATTTCTGGCATCTTTGAGACTGCAGCTGTCCTTCTTTACAGCTGGGAAGTGCAACTATTCGCAAAGATACCGAATCCGAAAGTTGAACCCTGCCCAAGTACCTTTAGTTTTCAGAAAGCAAAAAGAGACTGAAGGACCACTCTGGCACCTTTCCGGATTAATTTTGAACCAGGAAGCTGTGCAATGTGTGAATGGTCTACGCGACTTAAGACTTTAGGGAGGTTTCGGGTCCTTGCACCTTCGCTAAGTGTACTAGAGTTCAGGGGAAAGTATACATTTTCAAGACTGCATGGAATGTCTAGTCTGCGCGTGGCCTAGAGAAAGGTCAGGTGAGTAAGTGTACCCAGAATGGACACCAACAATAGAGTGTTTTCATTGCAGCTCACACTCTGCACTGAGAGCCCCTGGCATTACACCAAACACCTGCTAGAGCTGTGTTCCGGAGGTCTCTTGAATGCTTTGGCCATCTAACTATCTGGAGAAGAAAGCAAAACTTTAACTTTCACTCTCCTTTCAAAGTGGAGATCCGGAGGCCTTAGAGAGCCTACTGCTGTGCAGTCGCCAAGAATTGATCCTTTACGAAGTGTTCTTCTATGGGACACAGTTAGAACGCAGTGGCCTTAGGAAAAGTATACTAGAGTTCAGGCACTACCTGCCCAAAAGTAAATGGAAATCCTCTGCACTCCTCAATTTGAGGATGGAATACCTGAAGGATACTTTGAACCTTGTGGGGAGAACTCGCTTTCCCTTTGGCAATGAGGGCTCTGGGATGCGTCCTGCAGTGCGCAGAACACATTCTTTTTCTCTAGGAACTCTCTCTTTTCTCCACAAAGGCATTCCTGAAGTGAAGACAACACAGGCAGCAACACTGTTCCGGAGGAAACTTTGACGCTTCCAGTATCCTGCTCTCCAGTGGGGAAAACATTGCTTCTCTCACTAGGTCACCAATATCAAAGTTGCACACTGCATATTACGTGTAGTTTCTGACAAAGGCAAAGACTCTCAAGCAACACCCTGCCCTTCCCAGTTAAAACTTCATACCAAGGCAATTCTGCATGGTGTGAGTAGCGTGACGAACTTACTGCCTTGGGATAGACGGCGCCATCTGTACACTTTATCAAAGGCCAGTGGGTGTTTCAGGGGAATACTGTGCCTTTGTCAGGCTGCTTCGGAAGTCAACTGTCTGCTTGGCATAGAAGGAGAGCAAGTAAGGGTTCACATTCTCAACCCTACGGAGAGTGTTTCTTCATTGCAGCCCAGGTTCAGTGCTGGGAACCCCTGGCCGTACACCTAAAAGACCTGCTGGAGCTGTGTTCGGGTGGCCTTTAGAAAGCTCAGACATCTAGCTATCCAACGAAGAAAGCAGTGTGTCGCCCTTCTCTCCGTATTAAGAGATATGATCCAGAGGCCCAAGGTCCCTGAATGTAGTGAAGTCGCCCAGGAAGAGACATTCGGGATGCAGTGTTCTTCCACGGGAGGTGCTGAGGACACAGGAGTCCTAAGAGTACTGACAAGCTCACTAGCGTGAAGGCACTACATGGACTACGTTTTCTTGGGCAATACTGCATGTCTAATCTTGTGCATGCAATATATCGACCTTACTATGAGCCTGCCTGGCAGAGTCGTGTTCCCTTTAGTATTGGCGCCTTTCGGATGCCTCATGCAAGGAACTGCAAGCACGTTTGTGCTCACAGGAAAGCGCCCTTTTCCTAACAGGGGCATTCCAGCACGTATGACTGACAGCAGCACTGTATTTCCGGCATCTCTGAGGCTGCAGCTGTCCTTCTTTACAGCTGGGAAGTGCAACTATTCGCAAAGGTTCCGAATCTGAAAGTTGAACCCTGCCCAAGTACTTTTAGTTTTCAGGAAGCAAAAAGAGACTGAAAGACCACTCTGGCACTTTCCCGGATTAGTTTTGAACGAGGGAGTTGTGCAATGTGTGAATGGCCTACAAGACTTAAGTCTTTAGGGAGGTTACGGGTCCTCGCACCTTCGCTAAGTGTACTAGAGTTCAGGGGAAAGTATACATTTTCAAGACTGCATGGAATGTCTAGTCTGCGCATGGCCTAGAAAAAGGTCAGGTAAGTAAGTGTACCCGGAACGGACACCAAGAATAGAGTGTTTTCATTGCAGCTAACACTCTGCACTGAGAGCCACTGCCATTACACCAAACACCTGCTAGAGCTGTGTTCCTGAAGTCTCTTGAATGCTTTGGCCAAATAGCTATCTGGAGAAGAAAGCAGAAATTTAACTTTCACTTTGCTTTCAAAGTGTTGATCCGGATTCCTTAGAGAGCCTAATGCTGTGCAGTCGCCAAGAAGTTGATCCTGTATGAAGTGTTCTTCTATGGGACACGGTGAGGACGCAGTGGCCTTAGGAAAAGTATACTAGAGTTCCTGCACTACCTGCGCAAAAGTAAATGGAAATCCTCTGCACTCCTCAATTTGTTGATGGCATATCTGAAGGATACTTTGAACCTTGTGGGGAGATCTCGCTTTCCCTTTGGCAATGAGGGCTCTGGGATGCCTCCTGCAGTGCGCAGGACACATTCTGTTTCTCTAGGAACTCTCTCTTTTCTCCACAAAGGCATTCCTGAAGTGAAGACAACACAGGCAGCAACACTGTTCCGCAGGAAACTGTGACGCGTCCAGTATCTTGCTCTCCAGTGGGGAAAAGAGTGCTTCTCTCACTAGGTCACCAATATCAAAGTTGCACACTGCATATTACGTGTAGTTTCTGACAAAGGCAAAGACTCTCAAGCAACAACCTGCCCTTCCCAGTTAAAACTTCATACCAAGGCAATTCTGCATGGTGTGAGTAGCGTGACCAACTTACTGCCTTGGGATAGACCTCACCGACTGTACACCTTATCAAACGCTAGTGGGTGTTTCAGGGGAATACTGTGCCTTTGTCAGGCTGCTTCGGAAGTCAACTGTCTGCTTGGCATAGAAAGACAGCAAGTAAGGGTTCACATTCTAAACACGACGCAGAGTGTTTCTTCATAGCAGCCCAGGTTCAGTGCTGGGAACCACTGGCCGTACACCTAAAAGACCTGCTGGAGCTGTGTTCGGGTGGCCTTTAGAAAGCTCGGACATCTAGCTATCCAACGAAGAAAGAAGTGTGTCGCCCTTCTCTCCACATTAAGAGATATGATCGGGAGGCCCAAGGTCCCTGAATGTTGTGAAGTCGCCCAGGAAGAGACATTCGGGATGCAGTGTTCTTCCAAGGGAGGTGCTGAGGACGCAGGAGTCCTAGGAATCCTGACAAGCTCAGTAGCGTGAAGGCACTACATGGACTATGTTTTCAGGGCAATGCTGCATATCTAATCTTGTGCATCCAATACATGGACCTTACTATGAGCCTGCCTGGCAGAGTCGTGTTCCCTTTAGTATTGGCGCCTTTCGGATGCCTCATGCAAGGAACTGCAAGCACCCTAGTGCTCACAGGAAAGCGCCCTTTTCCTAAAAGGGGCATTCCAGCACGTATGACTGACAGCAGCACTGTATTTCCTGCATCTCTGAGGCTGCAGCTGTCCTTCTATACAGCTGGAACGTGCAACTATTCGCATAGATTCCGAATCCGAAAGTTGAACCCTGCCCAAGTACTTTTAGTTTTCAGAAAGCAAAAAGAGACTGAAGGACCACTCTGGCACCTTCCCGGATTAATTTTGAGCCAGGAAGCTGTGCAATGTGTGAATGGTCTACGCGACTTAAGACTTTAGGGAGGTTACGGGTCCTTGCACCTTCGCTAAGTGTACTAGAGTTCAGGGGAAAGTATACATTTTCAAGACTGCATGTAAAGTCTAGTCTGCGCGTGGCCTAGAGAAAGGTCATGTAAGTAAGTGTACCCAGAACGGACACCAAGAATAGAGTGTTTTCTTTGCAGCTCACACTCTGCACTGAGAGCCACTGGCATTACACCAAACACCTGCTAGAGCTGTGTTCTGGGGGTCTCTTGAATGCTTTGGCCATCTAGCTATCTGGAGAAGAAAGCAGAAATTTAACTTTCACTCTCCTTTCAAAGTGGAGATTCGGAGGCCTTAGAGAGCCTAATGCTGTGCAGTCGCCAAGAAGATTGATCCTGTACGAAGTGTTCTTCTATGGGACACGGTGAGGACGCAGTGGCCTTAGGAAAACTATACTAGAGTTCCTGCACTACCTGCCCAAAAGTAAATGGAAATCCTCTGCACTCCTCAATTAGTGGATGGGATATCTGAAGGATACTTTGAATCTTGTGGGGAGATATTGCTTTCCCTTTGGCAATGAGGGCTCTTTCTTGCCTCCTGCAGGGCGGAGGACACATTCTGTTTCTCTAGGAACTCTCTCTTTTCTCCACAAAGGCATTCCTGAAGTGAAGACAACACAGGCAGCAACACTGTTCCGCAGGAAACTTTGACGCTTCCAGTATCCTGCTCTCCAGTGGGGAAAACAGTGCTTCTCTCACTAGGTCACCAATATCAAAGTTGCACACTGCATATTACGTGTAGTTTCTGACAAAGGCAAAGAGTCTCAAGCAATACCCTGCCCTTCCCAGTTAAAACTTCATACCAAGGCAATTCTGCATGGTGTGAGTACCGTGACGAACTTACTGCCTTGGGATAGACCTCGCCGTCTGTACACCTTATCAAAGGCTAGAGGGTGTTTCAGGGGAATAATGTGCCTTTGTCAGGCTGCTTCGGAAGTCAACTGTCTGCTTGACATAGAAAGACAGCAAGTAAGGGTTCACATTCTCAACCCTACGGAGAGTGTTTCTTCATTGCAGCCCAGGTTCAGTGCTGGGAACCCCTGGCCGCACACCTAAAAGACCTGCTGGAGCTGTGTTCGGGTGGCCTTTAGAAAGCTCGGACATCTAGCTATCCAACGAAGAAAGCAGTGTGTCGCCCTTCTCTCCATATTAAGAGATATGAGCTGGAGGCCCAAGGTCCCTGAATGTTGTGAAGTCGCCCAGGAAGAGACATTCGGGATGCAGTGTTCTTCCACGGGAGGTGCTGAGGATGCAGAAGTCCTAGGAATCCTGACAATCTCACTAGCGTAAAGGCACTACATGGACTATGTTTTCATGGGCAATGCTGCATGCCTAATCTTGTGCATGCTATACATGGACCTTACTATAAGCCTGCCTGGCAGAGTCGTGTTCCCTTTAGTATTGGCGCCGTTGGGATGCCTCATGCAAGGAAATGCAAGCACCCTAGTGCTCACAGGAAAGCGCCCTTTTCCTAACAGGGGCATTCCAGCACGTATGACTGACAGCAGCACTGTATTTCTGGCATCTTTGAGACTGCAGCTGTCCTTCTTTACAGCTGGGAAGTGCAACTATTCGCAAAGATACCGAATCCGAAAGTTGAACCCTGCCCAAGTACCTTTAGTATTCAGAAATCAAAAAGAGACTGAAGGACCACTCTGGCACCTTCCCGGATTAATTTTGAACCAGGAAGCTGTGCAATGTGTGAATGGTCTACGCGACTTAAGACTTTAGGGAGGTTTCGGGTCCTTGCACCTTCGCTAAGTGTACTAGAGTTCAGGGGAAAGTATACATTTTCAAGACTGCATGGAATGTCTAGTCTGCGCGTGGCCTAGAGAAAGGTCAGGTAAGTAAGTGTACCCAGAATGGACACCAACAATAGAGTGTTTTCATTGCAGCTCACACTCTGCACTGAGAGCCACTCTCATTACACCAAACACCTGTTAGAGCTGTGTTCCAGAGGTCTCTTGAATGCTTTGGCCATCTAGCTATCTGGAGAAGAAAGCAAAAGTTGAACTTTCACTCTCCATTCAAAGTGGAGATCCGTAGGCCTTAGAGAGCCTACTGCTGTGCAGTCGCCAAGAATTGATCCTGTACGAAGTGTTCTTCTATGGGACACAGTTAGAACGCAGTGGCCTTACGAAAAGTATACTAGAGTTCCTGAACTACCTGCCCAAAAGTAAATGGAAATCCTCTGCACTCCTCAATTTGTGGATGGAATACCTGAAGGATACTTTGAACCTTGTGGGGAGAACTCGCTTTCCCTTTGGCAATGAGGGCTCTGGGATGCGTCCTGCAGTGCGCAGAACACATTCTTTTTCTCTAGGAACTCTCTCTTTTCTCCACAAAGGCATTCCTGAAGTGAAGACAACACAGGCAGCAACACTGTTCCGAAGGAAACTTTGACGCTTCAAGTATCCTGCTCTCCACTGGGGAAAACATTGCTTCTCTCACTAGGTCACCAATATCAAAGTTGCACACTGCATATTACGTGTAGTTTCTGACAAAGGCAAAGACTCTCAAGCAACACCCTGCCCTTCCCAGTTAAAACTTCATACCAAGGCAATTCTGCATGGTGTGAGTAGCGTGACGAACTTACTGCCTTGGCTTAGACGGCGCCATCTGTGCACTTTATCAAAGGCCAGTGGGTGTTTCAGGGGAATACTGTGCCTTTGTCAGTCTGCTTCGGAAGTCAACTGTCTGCTTGGCATAGAAAGACAACAAGTAAGGGTTCACATTCTCAACCCTACGGAGAGTGTTTCTTCATTGCAGCCCAGGTTCAGTGCTGGGAACCCATGGCCGTACACCTAAAAGACCTGCTGGAGCTGTGTTCGGGTGGCCTTCAGAAAGCTCGGACATCTAGCTATCCAACGGAAAAAGCAGTGTGTCACCCTTCTCTCCGCATTAAGAGATATGATCTGGAGGCCCAAGGTCCCTGAATGTTGTGAAGTCGTCCAGGAAGAGACATTCGGGATGCATTGTTCTTCCATGGGAGGTGCTGAGGACGCAGGAGTCCTAAGAGTCCTGACAAGCTCACTAGCGTGAAGGCACTACATGGACTATGTTTTCAGGGCAATGCTGCATGTCTAATCTTGTGCATGCAATACATGGACCTTACTATGAGCCTGCCTGGCAGAGTCGTGTTCCCTTTAGTATTGGCGCCTTTCGGATGCCTCATGCAAGGAACTGCGAGCACTCTAGTGCTCACAGGAAAGCGCCCTTTTCCTAACAGGGGCATTCTAGCACGTACGACTGACAGCAGCACTGTATTTCTGGCATCTTTGAGGCTACAGCTGTCCTTCTTTACAGCTGGAAAGTGCAAATATTTGCATAGATTCCGAATCCGAAAGTTGAACCCTGCCCAAGTACTTTTAGTTTTCAGAAAGCAAAAAGAGACTGAAGGACCACTCTGGCACCTTCCTGGATTAAGTTTGAACCAGGGAGTTGTGCAATGTGTGAATGGTCTACGCGCATTAATACTTTAGGGAGGTTACGGGTCCTCGCACCTTCGCTAATTGTACTAAAGTTCAGGGGAAAGTATACATTTTCAAGACTGCATGTAATGTCTAGTCTGCGCGTGGCCTAGAGAAATGTGAGATAAGTAAGTGTAACCAGAACGGACACCAAGAAGAGAGTGTTTTCTTTGCAGCTCACACTCTGCACTGAGAGCCACTGGCATTACACCTAACACCTGCTAGAGCTGTGTTCCGGAGGTCTTTTGAATGCTATGGGCAACTAGATATCTGGAGAAGAAAGCAAAAGTTTACCTTTCACACTGCTTTCAAAGTGGTTATCCGGAGGCCTTAGAGAGCCTAATGCTGTGCAGTCGCCAAGAAGTTGATCCTGTATGAAGTGTTCTTCTATGGGACACGGTGAGGACGCAGTGGCCTTAGGAAAAGTATACTAGAGTTCCTGAACTACCTGCCCAAAAGTAAATGGAAATCCTCTGCACTCCTCAATTTGTGGATGGAATATCTGAAGGATACTTTGAACCTTGTGGGGAGATCTCGCTTTCCCTTTGGCAATGAGGGCTCTGGGATGCCTCCTGCAGTGCGCAGGACACATTCTGTTTCTCTAGGAACTCTCTCTTTTCTCCACAAAGGCATTCCTGAAGTGAAGACAACACAGGCAGCAACACTGTTCCGCAGGAAACTTTGACGCGTCCAGTATCTTGCTCTCCAGTGGGGAAAAGAGTGCTTCTCTAACTAGGTCACCAATATCAAAGTTGCACACTGCATATTACGTGTAGTTTCTGACAAAGGCAAAGACTCTCAAGCAACACCCTGCCATTCCCAGTTAAAATTTCATACCAAGGAAATTCTGCATGGTGTGAGTAGCGTGACAAACTTATTGCCTTGGGATAGACCTCGCCGTCTGTACACCTTATCAAAGGCTAGTGGGTGTTTCAGGGGAATACGGTCCCTTTGTCAGGCTGCTTCGGAAGTCAACTGTCTGCTTGGCATAGAAAGACAGCGATAAGGGTTCACATTCTAAACACAACGCAGTGTGTTTCTTCATTGCAGCCCAGGTTCAGTGCTGGGAACCACTGGCCGTACACCTAAAAGACCTGCTGGAGCTGTGTTCGGGTGGCCTTTAGAAAGCTCGGACATCTAGCTACCCAACGAAGAAAGAAGTGTATCGCCCTTCTCTCCACATTAAGAGATATGATCCGGAGGCCCAAGGTCTCTGAATGTTGTGAATTCGCCCAGGAAGAGACATTCGGGATGCAGTGTTCTTCCATGGGAGGTGCTGAGGACGCAGAAGTCCTAAGAGTCCTGAAAAGCTCACTAGCGTGAAGGCACTACATGGACTACGTTTTCATGGGCAATGCTGCATGTCTAATCTTGTGCATGCAATACATGGACCTTACTATGAGCCTGCCTGGCAGAGTCGTGTTCCCTTTAGTATTGGCGCCTTTCGGATGCCTCATGCAAGGAACTGCAAGCACCCTAGTGCTCACAGGAAAGCGCCCTTTTCCTAACAGGGGCATTCCAGCACGTATGACTGACAGCAGCACTGTATTTCCGGCATCTCTGAGGCTGCAGCTGTCCTTCTTTACAGCTGGGAAGTGCACCTATTCCCAAAGATAGCGAATCCAAAAGTTGAACCGTGCCCAAGTACCTTTAGTTTTCAGAAAGCAAAAAGAGACTGAAGGACCACTCTGGCACCTTCCCGGATTAATTTTGAGCCAGGAAGCTGTGCAATGTGTTAATGGTCTACGCGACTTAAGACTTTAGGGAGGTTACGGGTCCTCGCACCTTCGCTAAGTGTACTAGAGTTCAGGGGAAATTATACATTTTCAAGACTGCATGTAATGTCTAGTCTGCGCGTGGCCTAGAGAAAGGTCATGTAAGTAAGTGTACCCAGAACGGACACCAAGAATAGAGTATTTTCTTTGCAGCTCACACTTTGAACTGAGAGCCACTGGCATTACTCCAAACACCTGCTAGAGCTGTGTTCCGGGGGTCTCTTGAATGCTTTGGCCATCTAGCTATCTGGAGAAGAAACCAGAAATTTAACTTTCACTCTCCTTTCAAAGTGGAGATTCGGAGGCCTTAGAGAGCCTAATGCTGTGCAGTCACCAAGAAGATTGATCCTGTACGAAGTGTTCTTCTATGGGACACGGTGAGGACGCAGTGGCCTTAGGAAAAGTATACTAGAGTTCCTGCACTACCTGCCCAAAATTAAATGGAAATCCTCTGCACTCCTCAATTCGTGGATGGCATATCTGAAGGATACTTTGAACCTTGTGGGAGATCTCGCTTTCCCTTTGGCAAAGAGGGCTCTGGGATGCCTCCTGCAGTGCGCAGTACATATTCTGTTTCTCTAGGAACTCTCTCTTTTCTCCAAAAAGGCATTCCTGAAGTGAAGACAACACAGGCAGCAACACTGTTTCGCAGGGGACTTGGACGCTTCCAGTATCCTGCTCTCCAGTGGGGAAAACAGTGCTTCTCTCACTAGGTCACCAATATCAAAGTTGCACACTGCATATTACGTGTAGTTTCTGACAAAGGCAAAGACTCTCAAGCAACACCCTGCCCTCCCCAGTTAAAATTTCATACCAAGGCAATTCTGCATGGTGTGAGTAGCGTGACGAACTTACTGCCTTGGGATAGACCTCGCCGTCTGTACACCTTATCAAAGGCTAGAGGGTGTTTCAGGGGAATACTGTGACTTTGTCAGGCTGCTTCGGAAGGCAACTGTCTGCTTGTCATAGAAAGACAGCAAGTAAGGGTTCACATTCTCAACCCCACGGAGAGTGTTTCTTCATTGCAGCCCAGGTTCAGTGCTGGGAACCCCTGGCCGTACACCTAAAAGACCTGCTGGAGCTGTGTTCGGGTGGCCTTCAGAAAGCTCGGACATCCAGCTATCCAACGGGAAAAACAGTGTGTCACCCTTCTCTCCGCATTAAGAGATATGATCTGGAGGCCCAAGGTCCCTGAATGTTGTGAAGTCGCCCAGGAAGAGACATTCGGGATGCATTGTTCTTCCATGGGAGGTGCTGAGGACGCAGGAGTCCTAAGAGTCCTGACAAGCTCGCTAGCGGGAAGGCACTACATGGACTATGTTTTCAGGGCAATGCTGCATGTCTAATCTTGTGCATGCAATACATGGACCTTACTATGAGCCTGCCTGGCAGAGTCGTGTTCCCTTTAGTATTGGCGCCTTTCGGATGCCTCATGCAAGGAACTGCGAGCACTCTAGTGCTCACAGGAAAGCGCTCTTTTCCTAACAGGGGCATTCCAGCACTTAAGACTGACAGCAGCACTGTATTTCCGGCATCTTTGAGGCTGCAGCTGTCCTTCTTTACAGCTGGAAAGTGCAAATATTGGCATAGATTCCGAATCCGAAAGTTGAACCCTGCCCAAGTACTTTTAGTTTTCAAAAAGCAAAAAGAGACTGAAGGACCACTCTGGCACCTTCCTGGATTAAGTTTGAACCAGGGAGTTGTGCAATGTGTGAATGGTCTACGCGCATTAAGACTTTAGGGAGGTTACGGGTCCTCGCACCTTCGCTAATTGTACTAAAGTTCAGGGGAAAGTATACATTTTCAAGACTGCATGTAATGTCTAGCCTGCGCGTGGCCTAGAGAAAGGTCAGATAAGTAAGTGTAACCAGAACGGACACCAAGAATAGAGTGGTTTCATTGCAGCTCACACTCTGCACTGAGAGCCACTGGCATTACACCTAACACCTGCTAGAGCTGTGTTCCGGAGGTCTTTTGAATGCTATGGGCAACTAGATATCTGGAGAAGAAAGCAAAAGTTTACCTTTCACACTGCTTTCAAAGTGGTTATCCGGAGGCCTTAGAGAGCCTAATGCTGTGCAGTCGCCAAGAAGTTGATCCTGTATGAAGTGTTCTTCTATGGGACACGGTGAGGACGCAGTGGCCTTAGGAAAAGTATACTAGAGTTCCTGAACTACCTGCCCAAAAGTAAATGGAAATCCTCTGCACTCCTCAATTTGTGGATGGAATATCTGAAGGATACTTTGAACCTTGTGGGGAGATCTCGCTTTCCCTTTGGCAATGAGGGCTCTGGGATGCCTCCTGCAGTGCGCAGGACATATTCTGTTTCTCTAGGAACTCTCTCTTTTCTCCACAAAGGCATTCCTGAAGTGAAGACAACACAGGCAGCAACACTGTTCCGCAGGAAACTTTGACGCGTCCAGTATCTTGCTCTCCAGTGGGGAAAAGAGTGCTTCTCTCACTAGGTCACCAATATCAAAGTTGCACACTGCATATTACGTGTAGTTTCTGACAAAGGCAAAGACTCTCAAGCAACACCCTGCCCTTCCCAGTTAAAAATTCATACCAAGGCAATTCTGCATGGTGTGAGTAGCGTGACGAACTTATTGCCTTGGGATAGACCTCGCCGTCTGTACACCTTATCAAAGGCTAGAGGGTGTTTCAGGGGAATACGGTGCCTTTGTCAGGCTGCTTCAGAAGTCAACTGTCTGCTTGGCATAGAAAGACAGCAAGTAAGGGTTCACATTCTAAACACGACGCAGAGTGTTTCTTCATTGCAGCCCAGGTTCAGTGCTGGGAACCACTGGCCGTACACCTAAAAGACCTGCTGGAGCTGTGTTCGGGTGGCCTTTAGAAAGCTCGGACATCTAGCTATCCAACGAAGAAAGAAGTGTGTCGCCCTTCTCTCCACATTAAGAGATATGATCCGGAGGCCCAAGGTCCCTGAATGTTGTGAATTCGCCCAGGAAGAGACATTCGGGATGCAGTGTTCTTCCATGGGAGGTGCTGAGGACGCAGAAGTCCTAAGAGTCCTGACAAGCTCACTAGCGTGAAGGCACTACATGGACTACGTTTTCATGGGCAATGCTGCATGTCTAATCTTCTGCATGCAATACATAGACCTTACTATGAGCCTGCCTGGCAGAGTCGTGTTCCCTTTAGTATTCGCGCCTTTCGGATGCCTCATGCAAGGAACTGCAAGCACCCTAGTGCTCACAGGAAAGCGCCCTTTTCCTAACAGGGGCATTCCAGCACGTATGACTGACAGCAGCACTGTATTTCCGGCATCTCTGAGGCTGCAGCTGTCCTTCTTTACAGGTGGGAAGTGCACCTATTCGCAAAGATAGCAAATCCAAAAGTTGAACCGTGCCCAAGTACCTTTAGTTTTCAGAAAGCAAAAAGAGACTGAAGGACCACTCTGGCACCTTCCCGGATTAATTTTGAGCCAGGAAGCTGTGCAATGTGTGAATGGTCTACGCGACTTAAGAGTTTAGGGAGGTTACGTGTCCTCGCACCTTCGCTAAGTGTACTAGAGTTCAGGGGAAAGTATACATTTTCAAGACTGCATGTAATGTCTAGTCTGCGCGTGGCCTAGAAAAAGGTCAGGTAAGTAAGTGTACCCAGATCGGACACCAAGAATAGAGTGTTTTCATTGCAGCTCACACTCTGCACTGAGAGCCACTCTCATTACACCAAACACCTGCTAGAGCTGTGTTCCGGGGGTCTCTTGAATGCTTTGGCCATCTAGCTATCTGGAGAAGAAAGCAGAAATTTAACTTTCACTCTCCTTTCAAAGTGGAGATTCGGAGGCCTTAGAGAGCCTAATGCTGTGCAGTCGCCAAGAAGATTGATCCTGTACGAAGTGTTCTTCTACGGGACACGGTGAGGACTCAGTGGCCTTAGGAAAAGTATACTAGAGTTCCTGCACTACCTGCCCAAAAGTAAATGGAAATCCTCTGGACCCCTCAATTCGTGGATGGATTATCTGAAGGATACTTTGAACCTTGTGGGGAGATATCGCTTTCCCTTTGGCAATGAGGGCTCTTTGTTGCCGCCTGCAGTGCGGAGGACATATTCTGTTTCTCTAGGAACTCTCTCTTTTCTCCACAAAGGCATTCCTGAAGTGAAGACAACACAGGCAGCAACACTGTTCCGCAGGAAACTTTGACGCTTCCAGTATCCTGCTCTCCGGTGGGGAAAACATTGCTTCTCTCACTAGGTCACCAATATCAAAGTTGCACACTGCATATTACGTGTAGTTTCTGACAAAGGCAAAGACTCTCAAGCAACACCCTGCCCTTCCCAGTTAAAAATTCATACCAAGGCAATTCTGCATGGTGTGAGTAGCGTGACGAACTTATTGCCTTGGGATAGACCTCGCCGTCTGTACACCTTATCAAAGGCTAGAGGGTGTTTCAGGGGAATACGGTGCCTTTGTCAGGCTGCTTCAGAAGTCAACTGTCTGCTTGGCATAGAAAGACAGCAAGTAAGGGTTCACATTCTAAACACGACGCAGAGTGTTTCTTCATTGCAGCTCAGGTTCAGTGCTGGGAACCACTGGCCGTACACCTAAAAGACCTGCTGGAGCTGTGTTCGGGTGGCCTTTAGAAAGCTCGGACATCTAGCTATCCAACGAAGAAAGAAGTGTGTCGCCCTTCTCTCCACATTAAGAGATATGATCCGGAGGCCCAAGGTCCCTGAATGTTGTGAATTCGCCCAGGAAGAGACATTCGGGATGCAGTGTTCTTCCATGGGAGGTGCTGAGGACGCAGAAGTCCTAAGAGTCCTGACAAGCTCACTAGCGTGAAGGCACTACATGGACTACGTTTTCATGGGCAATGCTGCATGTCTAATCTTCTGCATGCAATACATAGACCTTACTATGAGCCTGCCTGGCAGAGTCGTGTTCCCTTTAGTATTCGCGCCTTTCGGATGCCTCATGCAAGGAACTGCAAGCACCCTAGTGCTCACAGGAAAGCGCCCTTTTCCTAACAGGGGCATTCCAGCACGTATGACTGACAGCAGCACTGTATTTCCGGCATCTCTGAGGCTGCAGCTGTCCTTCTTTACAGGTGGGAAGTGCACCTATTCGCAAAGATAGCAAATCCAAAAGTTGAACCGTGCCCAAGTACCTTTAGTTTTCAGAAAGCAAAAAGAGACTGAAGGACCACTCTGGCACCTTCCCGGATTAATTTTGAGCCAGGAAGCTGTGCAATGTGTGAATGGTCTACGCGACTTAAGAGTTTAGGGAGGTTACGTGTCCTCGCACCTTCGCTAAGTGTACTAGAGTTCAGGGGAAAGTATACATTTTCAAGACTGCATGTAATGTCTAGTCTGCGCGTGGCCTAGAAAAAGGTCAGGTAAGTAAGTGTACCCAGATCGGACACCAAGAATAGAGTGTTTTCATTGCAGCTCACACTCTGCACTGAGAGCCACTCTCATTACACCAAACACCTGCTAGAGCTGTGTTCCGGGGGTCTCTTGAATGCTTTGGCCATCTAGCTATCTGGAGAAGAAAGCAGAAATTTAACTTTCACTCTCCTTTCAAAGTGGAGATTCGGAGGCCTTAGAGAGCCTAATGCTGTGCAGTCGCCAAGAAGATTGATCCTGTACGAAGTGTTCTTCTACGGGACACGGTGAGGACTCAGTGGCCTTAGGAAAAGTATACTAGAGTTCCTGCACTACCTGCCCAAAAGTAAATGGAAATCCTCTGGACTCCTCAATTCGTGGATGGATTATCTGAAGGATACTTTGAACCTTGTGGGGAGATATCGCTTTCCCTTTGGCAATGAGGGCTCTTTGTTGCCGCCTGCAGTGCGGAGGACATATTCTGTTTCTCTAGGAACTCTCTCTTTTCTCCACAAAGGCATTCCTGAAGTGAAGACAACACAGGCAGCAACACTGTTCCGCAGGAAACTTTGACGCTTCCAGTATCCTGCTCTCCGGTGGGGAAAACATTGCTTCTCTCACTAGGTCACCAATATCAAAGTTGCACACTGCATATTACGTGTAGTTTCTGACAAAGGCAAAGACTCTCAAGCAACACCCTGCCTTCCCCAGTTAAAATTTCATACCAAGGCAATTCTGCATGGTGTGAGTAGCGTGACGAACTTACTGCCTTGGGATAGACCTCGCCGTCTGTACACCTTATCAAAGGCTAGAGGGTGTTTCAGGGGAATACTGTGACTTTGTCAGGCTGCTTCGGAAGGCAACTGTCTGCTTGTCATAGAAAGACAGCAAGTAAGGGTTCACATTCTCAACCCCACGGAGAGTGTTTCTTCATTGCAGCCCAGGTTCAGTGCTGGGAACCCCTGGCCGTACACCTAAAAGACCTGCTGGAGCTGTGTTCGGGTGGCCTTCAGAAAGCTCGGACATCCAGCTATCCAACGGGAAAAACAGTGTGTCACCCTTCTCTCCGCATTAAGAGATATGATCTGGAGGCCCAAGGTCCCTGAATGTTGTGAAGTCGCCCAGGAAGAGACATTCGGGATGCATTGTTCTTCCATGGGAGGTGCTGAGGACGCAGGAGTCCTAAGAGTCCTGACAAGCTCGCTAGCGTGAAGGCACTACATGGACTATGTTTTCAGGGCAATGCTGCATGTCTAATCTTGTGCATGCTATACATGGACCTTACTATGAGCCTGCCTGGCAGAGTCGTGTTCCCTTTAGTATTGGCGCCTTTCGGATGCCTCATGCAAGGAACTGCGAGCACTCTAGTGCTCACAGGAAAACGCTCTTTTCCTAACAGGGGCATTCCAGCACGTACGACTGACAGCAGCACTGTATTTCCGGCATCTTTGAGGCTGCAGCTGTCCTTCTTTACAGCTGGAAAGTGCAAATATTGGCATAGATTCCGAATCCGAAAGTTGAATCCTGCCCAAGTACTTTTAGTTTTCAAAAAGCAAAAAGAGACTGAAGGACCACTCTGGCACCTTCCTGGATTAAGTTTGAACCAGGGAGTTGTGCAATGTGTGAATGGTCCACGCGCATTAAGACTTTAGGGAGGTTACGGGTCCTCGCACCTTCGCTAATTGTACTAAAGTTCAGGGGAAAGTATACATTTTCAAGACTGCATGTAATGTCTAGTCTGCGCGTGGCCTAGAGAAAGGTCAGATAAGTAAGTGTAACCAGAACGGACACCAAGAATAGAGTGGTTTCATTGCAGCTCACACTCTGCACTGAGAGCCACTGGCATTACACCTAACACCTGCTAGAGCTGTGTTCCGGAGGTCTTTTGAATGCTATGGGCAACTAGATATCTGGAGAAGAAAGCAAAAGTTTACCTTTCACACTGCTTTCAAAGTGGTTATCCGGAGGCCTTAGAGAGCCTAATGCTGTGCAGTCGCCAAGAAGTTGATCCTGTATGAAGTGTTCTTCTATGGGACACGGTGAGGATGCAGTGGCCTTACGAAAAGTATACTAGAGTTCCTGAACTACCTGCCCAAAAGTAAATGGAAATCCTCTGCACTCCTCAATTTGTGGATGGAATATCTGAAGGATACTTTGAACCTTGTGGGGAGATCTCGCTTTCCCTTTGGCAATGAGGGCTCTGGGATGCCTCCTGCAGTGCGCAGGACACATTCTGTTTCTCTAGGAACTCTCTCTTTTCTCCACAAAGGCATTCCTGAAGTGAAGACAACACAGGCAGCAACACTGTTCCGCAGGAAACTTTGACGCGTCCAGTATCTTGCTCTCCAGTGGGGAAAAGAGTGCTTCTCTCACTAGGTCACCAATATCAAAGTTGCACACTGCATATTACGTGTAGTTTCTGACAAAGGCAAAGACTCTCAAGCAACACCCTGCCCTTCCCAGTTAAAAATTCATACCAAGGCAATTCTGCATGGTGTGAGTAGCGTGACGAACTTATTGCCTTGGGATAGACCTCGCCGTCTGTACACCTTATCAAAGGCTAGAGGGTGTTTCAGGGGAATACGGTGCCTTTGTCAGGCTGCTTCAGAAGTCAACTGTCTGCTTGGCATAGAAAGACAGCAAGTAAGGGTTCACATTCTAAACACGACGCAGAGTGTTTCTTCATTGCAGCCCAGGTTCAGTGCTGGGAACCACTGGCCGTACACCTAAAAGACCTGCTGGAGCTGTGTTCGGGTGGCCTTTAGAAAGCTCGGACATCTAGCTATCCAACGAAGAAAGAAGTGTGTCGCCCTTCTCTCCACATTAAGAGATATGATCCGGAGGCCCAAGGTCCCTGAATGTTGTGAATTCGCCCAGGAAGAGACATTCGGGATGCAGTGTTCTTCCATGGGAGGTGCTGAGGACGCAGAAGTCCTAAGAGTCCTGACAAGCTCACTAGCGTGAAGGCACTACATGGACTACGTTTTCATGGGCAATGCTGCATGTCTAATCTTCTGCATGCAATACATAGACCTTACTATGAGCCTGCCTGGCAGAGTCGTGTTCCCTTTAGTATTCGCGCCTTTCGGATGCCTCATGCAAGGAACTGCAAGCACCCTAGTGCTCACAGGAAAGCGCCCTTTTCCTAACAGGGGCATTCCAGCACGTATGACTGACAGCAGCACTGTATTTCCGGCATCTCTGAGGCTGCAGCTGTCCTTCTTTACAGGTGGGAAGTGCACCTATTCGCAAAGATAGCAAATCCAAAAGTTGAACCGTGCCCAAGTACCTTTAGTTTTCAGAAAGCAAAAAGAGACTGAAGGACCACTCTGGCACCTTCCCGGATTAATTTTGAGCCAGGAAGCTGTGCAATGTGTGAATGGTCTACGCGACTTAAGAGTTTAGGGAGGTTACGTGTCCTCGCACCTTCGCTAAGTGTACTAGAGTTCAGGGGAAAGTATACATTTTCAAGACTGCATGTAATGTCTAGTCTGCGCGTGGCCTAGAAAAAGGTCAGGTAAGTAAGTGTACCCAGATCGGACACCAAGAATAGAGTGTTTTCATTGCAGCTCACACTCTGCACTGAGAGCCACTCTCATTACACCAAACACCTGCTAGAGCTGTGTTCCGGGGGTCTCTTGAATGCTTTGGCCATCTAGCTATCTGGAGAAGAAAGCAGAAATTTAACTTTCACTCTCCTTTCAAAGTGGAGATTCGGAGGCCTTAGAGAGCCTAATGCTGTGCAGTCGCCAAGAAGATTGATCCTGTACGAAGTGTTCTTCTACGGGACACGGTGAGGACTCAGTGGCCTTAGGAAAAGTATACTAGAGTTCCTGCACTACCTGCCCAAAAGTAAATGGAAATCCTCTGGACTCCTCAATTCGTGGATGGATTATCTGAAGGATACTTTGAACCTTGTGGGGAGATATCGCTTTCCCTTTGGCAATGAGGGCTCTTTGTTGCCGCCTGCAGTGCGGAGGACATATTCTGTTTCTCTAGGAACTCTCTCTTTTCTCCACAAAGGCATTCCTGAAGTGAAGACAACACAGGCAGCAACACTGTTCCGCAGGAAACTTTGACGCTTCCAGTATCCTGCTCTCCGGTGGGGAAAACATTGCTTCTCTCACTAGGTCACCAATATCAAAGTTGCACACTGCATATTACGTGTAGTTTCAGACAAAGGCAAAGACTCTCAAGCAACACCCTGCCCTCCCCAGTTAAAATTTCATACCAAGGCAATTCTGCATGGTGTGAGTAGCGTGACGAACTTACTGCCTTGGGATAGACCTCGCCGTCTGTACACCTTATCAAAGGCTAGAGGGTGTTTCAGGGGAATACTGTGACTTTGTCAGGCTGCTTCGGAAGGCAACTGTCTGCTTGTCATAGAAAGACAGCAAGTAAGGGTTCACATCCTCAACCCCACGGAGAGTGTTTCTTCATTGCAGCCCAGGTTCAGTGCTGGGAACCCCTGGCCGTACACCTAAAAGACCTGCTGGAGCTGTGTTCGGGTGGCCTTCAGAAAGCTCGGACATCTAGCTATCCAACGGGAAAAACAGTGTGTCACCCTTCTCTCCGCATTAAGAGATATGATCTGGAGGCCCAAGGTCCCTGAATGTTGTGAAGTCGCCCAGGAAGAGACATTCGGGATGCATTGTTCTTCCATGGGAGGTGCTGAGGACGCAGGAGTCCTAAGAGTCCTGACAAGCTCGCTAGCGTGAAGGCACTACATGGACTATGTTTTCAGGGCAATGCTGCATGTCTAATCTTGTGCATGCTATACATGGACCTTACTATGAGCCTGCCTGGCAGAGTCGTGTTCCCTTTAGTATTGGCGCCTTTCGGATGCCTCATGCAAGGAACTGCGAGCACTCTAGTGCTCACAGGAAAGCGCTCTTTTCCTAACAGGGGCATTCCAGCATGTACGACTGACAGCAGCACTGTATTTCCGGCATCTTTGAGGCTGCAGCTGTCCTTCTTTACAGCTGGAAAGTGCAAATATTGGCATAGATTCCGAATCCGAAAGTTGAACCCTGCCCAAGTACTTTTAGTTTTCAAAAAGCAAAAAGAGACTGAAGGACCACTCTGGCACCTTCCTGGATTAAGTTTGAACCAGGGAGTTGTGCAATGTGTGAATGGTCTACGCGCATTAAGACTTTAGGGAGGTTACGGGTCCTCGCACCTTCGCTAATTGTACTAAAGTTCAGGGGAAAGTATACATTTTCAAGACTGCATGTAATGTCTAGTCTGCGCGTGGCCTAGAGAAATGTGAGATAAGTAAGTGTAACCAGAACGGACACCAAGAATAGAGTGGTTTCATTGCAGCTCACACTCTGCACTGAGAGCCACTGGCATTACACCTAACACCTGCTAGAGCTGTGTTCCGGAGGTCTTTTGAATGCTATGGGCAACTAGATATCTGGAGAAGAAAGCAAAAGTTTACCTTTCACACTGCTTTCAAAGTGGTTATCCGGAGGCCTTAGAGAGCCTAATGCTGTGCAGTCGCCAAGAAGTTGATCCTGTATGAAGTGTTCTTCTATGGGACACGGTGAGGACGCAGTGGCCTTAGGAAAAGTATACTAGAGTTCCTGAACTACCTGCCCAAAAGTAAATGGAAATCCTCTGCACTCCTCAATTTGTGGATGGAATATCTGAAGGATACTTTGAACCTTGTGGGGAGATCTCGCTTTCCCTTTGGCAATGAGGGCTCTGGAATGCCTCCTGCAGTGCGCAGGACACATTCTGTTTCTCTAGGAACTCTCTCTTTTCTCCACAAAGGCATTCCTGAAGTGAAGACAACACAGGCAGCAACACTGTTCCGCAGGAAACTTTGACGCGTCCAGTATCTTGCTCTCCAGTGGGGAAAAGAGTGCTTCTCTCACTAGGTCACCAATATCAAAGTTGCACACTGCATATTACGTGTAGTTTCTGACAAAGGCAAAGACTCTCAAGCAACACCCTGCCCTTCCCAGTTAAAATTTCATACCAAGGCAATTCTGCATGGTGTGAGTAGCGTGACGAACTTATTGCCTTGGGATAGACCTCGCCGTCTGTACACCTTATCAAAGGCTAGTGGGTGTTTCAGGGGAATACGGTCCCTTTGTCAGGCTGCTTCGGAAGTCAACTGTCTGCTTGGCATAGAAAGACAGCAATAAGGGTTCACATTCTAAACACAACGCAGTGTGTTTCTTCATTGCAGCCCAGGTTCAGTGCTGGGAACCACTGGCCGTACACCTAAAAGACCTGCTGGAGCTGTGTTCGGGTGGCCTTTAGAAAGCTCGGACATCTAGCTACCCAACGAAGAAAGAAGTGTATCGCCCTTCTCTCCACATTAAGAGATATGATCCGGAGGCCCAAGGTCTCTGAATGTTGTGAATTCGCCCAGGAAGAGACATTCGGGATGCAGTGTTCTTCCATGGGAGGTGCTGAGGACGCAGAAGTCCTAAGAGTCCTGAAAAGCTCACTAGCGTGAAGGCACTACATGGACTACGTTTTCATGGGCAATGCTGCATGTCTAATCTTGTGCATGCAATACATGGACCTTACTATGAGCCTGCCTGGCAGAGTCGTGTTCCCTTTAGTATTGGCGCCTTTCGGATGCCTCATGCAAGGAACTGCAAGCACCCTAGTGCTCACAGGAAAGCGCCCTTTTCCTAACAGGGGCATTCCAGCACGTATGACTGACAGCAGCACTGTATTTCCGGCATCTCTGAGGCTGCAGCTGTCCTTCTTTACAGCTGGGAAGTGCACCTATTCCCAAAGATAGCGAATCCAAAAGTTGAACCGTGCCCAAGTACCTTTAGTTTTCAGAAAGCAAAAAGAGACTGAAGGACCACTCTGGCACCTTCCCGGATTAATTTTGAGCCAGGAAGCTGTGCAATGTGTTAATGGTCTACGCGACTTAAGACTTTAGGGAGGTTACGGGTCCTCGCACCTTCGCTAAGTGTACTAGAGTTCAGGGGAAATTATACATTTTCAAGACTGCATGTAATGTCTAGTCTGCGCGTGGCCTAGAGAAAGGTCATGTAAGTAAGTGTACCCAGAACGGACACCAAGAATAGAGTATTTTCTTTGCAGCTCACACTTTGAACTGAGAGCCACTGGCATTACTCCAAACACCTGCTAGAGCTGTGTTCCGGGGGTCTCTTGAATGCTTTGGCCATCTAGCTATCTGGAGAAGAAACCAGAAATTTAACTTTCACTCTCCTTTCAAAGTGGAGATTCGGAGGCCTTAGAGAGCCTAATGCTGTGCAGTCACCAAGAAGATTGATCTTGTACGAAGTGTTCTTCTATGGGACACGGTGAGGACGCAGTGGCCTTAGGAAAAGTATACTAGAGTTCCTGCACTACCTGCCCAAAATTAAATGGAAATCCTCTGCACTCCTCAATTCGTGGATGGCATATCTGAAGGATACTTTGAACCTTGTGGGAGATCTCGCTTTCCCTTTGGCAAAGAGGGCTCTGGGATGCCTCCTGCAGTGCGCAGTACATATTCTGTTTCTCTAGGAACTCTCTCTTTTCTCCAAAAAGGCATTCCTGAAGTGAAGACAACACAGGCAGCAACACTGTTTCGCAGGGGACTTGGACGCTTCCAGTATCCTGCTCTCCAGTGGGGAAAACAGTGCTTCTCTCACTAGGTCACCAATATCAAAGTTGCACACTGCATATTACGTGTAGTTTCTGACAAAGGCAAAGACTCTCAAGCAACACCCTGCCCTCCCCAGTTAAAATTTCATACCAAGGCAATTCTGCATGGTGTGAGTAGCGTGACGAACTTACTGCCTTGGGATAGACCTCGCCGTCTGTACACCTTATCAAAGGCTAGAGGGTGTTTCAGGGGAATACTGTGACTTTGTCAGGCTGCTTCGGAAGGCAACTGTCTGCTTGTCATAGAAAGACAGCAAGTAAGGGTTCACATTCTCAACCCCACGGAGAGTGTTTCTTCATTGCAGCCCAGGTTCAGTGCTGGGAACCCCTGGCCGTACACCTAAAAGACCTGCTGGAGCTGTGTTCGGGTGGCCTTCAGAAAGCTCGGACATCCAGCTATCCAACGGGAAAAACAGTGTGTCACCCTTCTCTCCGCATTAAGAGATATGATCTGGAGGCCCAAGGTCCCTGAATGTTGTGAAGTCGCCCAGGAAGAGACATTCGGGATGCATTGTTCTTCCATGGGAGGTGCTGAGGACGCAGGAGTCCTAAGAGTCCTGACAAGCTCGCTAGCGTGAAGGCACTACATGGACTATGTTTTCAGGGCAATGCTGCATGTCTAATCTTGTGCATGCAATACATGGACCTTACTATGAGCCTGCCTGGCAGAGTCGTGTTCCCTTTAGTATTGGCGCCTTTCGGATGCCTCATGCAAGGAACTGCGAGCACTCTAGTGCTCACAGGAAAGCGCTCTTTTCCTAACAGGGGCATTCCAGCACTTACGACTGACAGCAGCACTGTATTTCCGGCATCTTTGAGGCTGCAGCTGTCCTTCTTTACAGCTGGAAAGTGCAAATATTGGCATAGATTCCGAATCCGAAAGTTGAACCCTGCCCAAGTACTTTTAGTTTTCAAAAAGCAAAAAGAGACTGAAGGACCACTCTGGCACCTTCCTGGATTAAGTTTGAACCAGGGAGTTGTGCAATGTGTGAATGGTCTACGCGCATTAAGACTTTAGGGAGGTTACGGGTCCTCGCACCTTCGCTAATTGTACTAAAGTTCAGGGGAAAGTATACATTTTCAAGACTGCATGTAATGTCTAGTCTGCGCGTGGCCTAGAGAAAGGTCAGATAAGTAAGTGTAACCAGAACGGACACCAAGAATAGAGTGGTTTCATTGCAGCTCACACTCTGCACTGAGAGCCACTGGCATTACACCTAACACCTGCTAGAGCTGTGTTCCGGAGGTCTTTTGAATGCTATGGGCAACTAGATATCTGGAGAAGAAAGCAAAAGTTTACCTTTCACACTGCTTTCAAAGTGGTTATCCGGAGGCCTTAGAGAGCCTAATGCTGTGCAGTCGCCAAGAAGTTGATCCTGTATGAAGTGTTCTTCTATGGGACACGGTGAGGATGCAGTGGCCTTACGAAAAGTATACTAGAGTTCCTGAACTACCTGCCCAAAAGTAAATGGAAATCCTCTGCACTCCTCAATTTGTGGATGGAATATCTGAAGGATACTTTGAACCTTGTGGGGAGATCTCGCTTTCCCTTTGGCAATGAGGGCTCTGGGATGCCTCCTGCAGTGCGCAGGACACATTCTGTTTCTCTAGGAACTCTCTCTTTTCTCCACAAAGGCATTCCTGAAGTGAAGACAACACAGGCAGCAACACTGTTCCGCAGGAAACTTTGACGCGTCCAGTATCTTGCTCTCCAGTGGGGAAAAGAGTGCTTCTCTCACTAGGTCACCAATATCAAAGTTGCACACTGCATATTACGTGTAGTTTCTGACAAAGGCAAAGACTCTCAAGCAACACCCTGCCCTTCCCAGTTAAAAATTCATACCAAGGCAATTCTGCATGGTGTGAGTAGCGTGACGAACTTATTGCCTTGGGATAGACCTCGCCGTCTGTACACCTTATCAAAGGCTAGAGGGTGTTTCAGGGGAATACGGTGCCTTTGTCAGGCTGCTTCAGAAGTCAACTGTCTGCTTGGCATAGAAAGACAGCAAGTAAGGGTTCACATTCTAAACACGACGCAGAGTGTTTCTTCATTGCAGCCCAGGTTCAGTGCTGGGAACCACTGGCCGTACACCTAAAAGACCTGCTGGAGCTGTGTTCGGGTGGCCTTTAGAAAGCTCGGACATCTAGCTATCCAACGAAGAAAGAAGTGTGTCGCCCTTCTCTCCACATTAAGAGATATGATCCGGAGGCCCAAGGTCCCTGAATGTTGTGAATTCGCCCAGGAAGAGACATTCGGGATGCAGTGTTCTTCCATGGGAGGTGCTGAGGACGCAGAAGTCCTAAGAGTCCTGACAAGCTCACTAGCGTGAAGGCACTACATGGACTACGTTTTCATGGGCAATGCTGCATGTCTAATCTTCTGCATGCAATACATAAACCTTACTATGAGCCTGCCTGGCAGAGTCGTGTTCCCTTTAGTATTCGCGCCTTTCGGATGCCTCATGCAAGGAACTGCAAGCACCCTAGTGCTCACAGGAAAGCGCCCTTTTCCTAACAGGGGCATTCCAGCACGTATGACTGACAGCAGCACTGTATTTCCGGCATCTCTGAGGCTGCAGCTGTCCTTCTTTACAGGTGGGAAGTGCACCTATTCGCAAAGATAGCAAATCCAAAAGTTGAACCGTGCCCAAGTACCTTTAGTTTTCAGAAAGCAAAAAGAGACTGAAGGACCACTCTGGCACCTTCCCGGATTAATTTTGAGCCAGGAAGCTGTGCAATGTGTGAATGGTCTACGCGACTTAAGAGTTTAGGGAGGTTACGTGTCCTCGCACCTTCGCTAAGTGTACTAGAGTTCAGGGGAAAGTATACATTTTCAAGACTGCATGTAATGTCTAGTCTGCGCGTGGCCTAGAAAAAGGTCAGGTAAGTAAGTGTACCCAGATCGGACACCAAGAATAGAGTGTTTTCATTGCAGCTCACACTCTGCACTGAGAGCCACTCTCATTACACCAAACACCTGCTAGAGCTGTGTTCCGGGGGTCTCTTGAATGCTTTGGCCATCTAGCTATCTGGAGAAGAAAGCAGAAATTTAACTTTCACTCTCCTTTCAAAGTGGAGATTCGGAGGCCTTAGAGAGCCTAATGCTGTGCAGTCGCCAAGAAGATTGATCCTGTACGAAGTGTTCTTCTACGGGACACGGTGAGGACTCAGTGGCCTTAGGAAAAGTATACTAGAGTTCCTGCACTACCTGCCCAAAAGTAAATGGAAATCCTCTGGACTCCTCAATTCGTGGATGGATTATCTGAAGGATACTTTGAACCTTGTGGGGAGATATCGCTTTCCCTTTGGCAATGAGGGCTCTTTGTTGCCGCCTGCAGTGCGGAGGACATATTCTGTTTCTCTAGGAACTCTCTCTTTTCTCCACAAAGGCATTCCTGAAGTGAAGACAACACAGGCAGAAACACTGTTCCGCAGGAAACTTTGACGCTTCCAGTATCCTGCTCTCCGGTGGGGAAAACATTGCTTCTCTCACTAGGTCACCAATATCAAAGTTGCACACTGCATATTACGTGTAGTTTCTGACAAAGGCAAAGACTCTCAAGCAACACCCTGCCCTTCCCAGTTAAAAATTCATACCAAGGCAATTCTGCATGGTGTGAGTAGCGTGACGAACTTATTGCCTTGGGATAGACCTCGCTGTCTGTACACCTTATCAAAGGCTAGAGGGTGTTTCAGGGGAATACGGTGCCTTTGTCAGGCTGCTTCAGAAGTCAACTGTCTGCTTGGCATAGAAAGACAGCAAGTAAGGGTTCACATTCTAAACACGACGCAGAGTGTTTCTTCATTGCAGCCCAGGTTCAGTGCTGGGAACCACTGGCCGTACACCTAAAAGACCTGCTGGAGCTGTGTTCGGGTGGCCTTTAGAAAGCTCGGACATCTAGCTATCCAACGAAGAAAGAAGTGTGTCGCCCTTCTCTCCACATTAAGAGATATGATCCGGAGGCCCAAGGTCCCTGAATGTTGTGAATTCGCCCAGGAAGAGACATTCGGGATGCAGTGTTCTTCCATGGGAGGTGCTGAGGACGCAGAAGTCCTAAGAGTCCTGACAAGCTCACTAGCGTGAAGGCACTACATGGACTACGTTTTCATGGGCAATGCTGCATGTCTAATCTTCTGCATGCAATACATAGACCTTACTATGAGCCTGCCTGGCAGAGTCGTGTTCCCTTTAGTATTCGCGCCTTTCGGATGCCTCATGCAAGGAACTGCAAGCACCCTAGTGCTCACAGGAAAGCGCCCTTTTCCTAACAGGGGCATTCCAGCACGTATGACTGACAGCAGCACTGTATTTCCGGCATCTCTGAGGCTGCAGCTGTCCTTCTTTACAGGTGGGAAGTGCACCTATTCGCAAAGATAGCAAATCCAAAAGTTGAACCGTGCCCAAGTACCTTTAGTTTTCAGAAAGCAAAAAGAGACTGAAGGACCACTCTGGCACCTTCCCGGATTAATTTTGAGCCAGGAAGCTGTGCAATGTGTGAATGGTCTACGCGACTTAAGAGTTTAGGGAGGTTACGTGTCCTCGCACCTTCGCTAAGTGTACTAGAGTTCAGGGGAAAGTATACATTTTCAAGACTGCATGTAATGTCTAGTCTGCGCGTGGCCTAGAAAAAGGTCAGGTAAGTAAGTGTACACAGATCGGACACCAAGAATAGAGTGTTTTCATTGCAGCTCACACTCTGCACTGAGAGCCACTCTCATTACACCAAACACCTGCTAGAGCTCTGTTCCGGGGGTCTCTTGAATGCTTTGGCCATCTAGCTATCTGGAGAAGAAAGCAGAAATTTAACTTTCACTCTCCTTTCAAAGTGGAGATTCGGAGGCCTTAGAGAGCCTAATGCTGTGCAGTCGCCAAGAAGATTGATCCTGTACGAAGTGTTCTTCTACGGGACACGGTGAGGACTCAGTGGCCTTAGGAAAAGTATACTAGAGTTCCTGCACTACCTGCCCAAAAGTAAATGGAAATCCTCTGGACTCCTCAATTCGTGGATGGATTATCTGAAGGATACTTTGAACCTTGTGGGGAGATATCGCTTTCCCTTTGGCAATGAGGGCTCTTTGTTGCCGCCTGCAGTGCGGAGGACATATTCTGTTTCTCTAGGAACTCTCTCTTTTCTCCACAAAGGCATTCCTGAAGTGAAGACAACACAGGCAGCAACACTGTTCCACAGGAAACTTTGACGCTTCCAGTATCCTGCTCTCCGGTGGGGAAAACATTGCTTCTCTCACTAGGTCACCAATATCAAAGTTGCACACTGCATATTACGTGTAGTTTCTGACAAAGGCAAAGACTCTCAAGCAACACCCTGCCCTCCCCAGTTAAAATTTCATACCAAGGCAATTCTGCATGGTGTGAGTAGCGTGACGAACTTACTGCCTTGGGATAGACCTCGCCGTCTGTACACCTTATCAAAGGCTAGAGGGTGTTTCAGGGGAATACTGTGACTTTGTCAGGCTGCTTCGGAAGGCAACTGTCTGCTTGTCATAGAAAGACAGCAAGTAAGGGTTCACATTCTCAACCCCACGGAGAGTGTTTCTTCATTGCAGCCCAGGTTCAGTGCTGGGAACCCCTGGCCGTACACCTAAAAGACCTGCTGGAGCTGTGTTCGGGTGGCCTTCAGAAAGCTCGGACATCCAGCTATCCAACGGGAAAAACAGTGTGTCACCCTTCTCTCCGCATTAAGAGATATGATCTGGAGGCCCAAGGTCCCTGAATGTTGTGAAGTCGCCCAGGAAGAGACATTCGGGATGCATTGTTCTTCCATGGGAGGTGCTGAGGACGCAGGAATCCTAAGAGTCCTGACAAGCTCGCTAGCGTGAAGGCACTACATGGACTATGTTTTCAGGGCAATGCTGCATGTCTAATCTTGTGCATGCTATACATGGACCTTACTATGAGCCTGCCTGGCAGAGTCGTGTTCCCTTTAGTATTGGCGCCTTTCGGATGCCTCATGCAAGGAACTGCGAGCACTCTAGTGCTCACAGGAAAGCGCTCTTTTCCTAACAGGGGCATTCCAGCACGTACGACTGACAGCAGCACTGTATTTCCGGCATCTTTGAGGCTGCAGCTGTCCTTCTTTACAGCTGGAAAGTGCAAATATTGGCATAGATTCCGAATCCGAAAGTTGAACCCTGCCCAAGTACTTTTAGTTTTCAAAAAGCAAAAAGAGACTGAAGGACCACTCTGGCACCTTCCTGGATTAAGTTTGAACCAGGGAGTTGTGCAATGTGTGAATGGTCTACGCGCATTAAGACTTTAGGGAGGTTACGGGTCCTCGCACCTTCGCTAATTGTACTAAAGTTCAGGGGAAAGTATACATTTTCAAGACTGCATGTAATGTCTAGTCTGCGCGTGGCCTAGAGAAAGGTCAGATAAGTAAGTGTAACCAGAACGGACACCAAGAATAGAGTGGTTTCATTGCAGCTCACACTCTGCACTGAGAGCCACTGGCATTACACCTAACACCTGCTAGAGCTGTGTTCCGGAGGTCTTTTGAATGCTATGGGCAACTAGATATCTGGAGAAGAAAGCAAAAGTTTACCTTTCACACTGCTTTCAAAGTGGTTATCCGGAGGCCTTAGAGAGCCTAATGCTGTGCAGTCGCCAAGAAGTTGATCCTGTATGAAGTGTTCTTCTATGGGACACGGTGAGGATGCAGTGGCCTTACGAAAAGTATACTAGAGTTCCTGAACTACCTGCCCAAAAGTAAATGGAAATCCTCTGCACTCCTCAATTTGTGGATGGAATATCTGAAGGATACTTTGAACCTTGTGGGGAGATCTCGCTTTCCCTTTGGCAATGAGGGCTCTGGGATGCCTCCTGCAGTGCGCAGGACACATTCTGTTTCTCTAGGAACTCTCTCTTTTCTCCACAAAGGCATTCCTGAAGTGAAGACAACACAGGCAGCAACACTGTTCCGCAGGAAACTTTGACGCGTCCAGTATCTTGCTCTCCAGTGGGGAAAAGAGTGCTTCTCTCACTAGGTCACCAATATCAAAGTTGCACACTGCATATTACGTGTAGTTTCTGACAAAGGCAAAGACTCTCAAGCAACACCCTGCCCTTCCCAGTTAAAAATTCATACCAAGGCAATTCTGCATGGTGTGAGTAGCGTGACGAACTTATTGCCTTGGGATAGACCTCGCCGTCTGTACACCTTATCAAAGGCTAGAGGGTGTTTCAGGGGAATACGGTGCCTTTGTCAGGCTGCTTCAGAAGTCAACTGTCTGCTTGGCATAGAAAGACAGCAAGTAAGGGTTCACATTCTAAACACGACGCAGAGTGTTTCTTCATTGCAGCCCAGGTTCAGTGCTGGGAACCACTGGCCGTACACCTAAAAGACCTGCTGGAGCTGTGTTCGGGTGGCCTTTAGAAAGCTCGGACATCTAGCTATCCAACGAAGAAAGAAGTGTGTCGCCCTTCTCTCCACATTAAGAGATATGATCCGGAGGCCCAAGGTCCCTGAATGTTGTGAATTCGCCCAGGAAGAGACATTCGGGATGCAGTGTTCTTCCATGGGAGGTGCTGAGGACGCAGAAGTCCTAAGAGTCCTGACAAGCTCACTAGCGTGAAGGCACTACATGGACTACGTTTTCATGGGCAATGCTGCATGTCTAATCTTCTGCATGCAATACATAGACCTTACTATGAGCCTGCCTGGCAGAGTCGTGTTCCCTTTAGTATTCGCGCCTTTCGGATGCCTCATGCAAGGAACTGCAAGCACCCTAGTGCTCACAGGAAAGCGCCCTTTTCCTAACAGGGGCATTCCAGCACGTATGACTGACAGCAGCACTGTATTTCCGGCATCTCTGAGGCTGCAGCTGTCCTTCTTTACAGGTGGGAAGTGCACCTATTCGCAAAGATAGCAAATCCAAAAGTTGAACCGTGCCCAAGTACCTTTAGTTTTCAGAAAGCAAAAAGAGACTGAAGGACCACTCTGGCACCTTCCCGGATTAATTTTGAGCCAGGAAGCTGTGCAATGTGTGAATGGTCTACGCGACTTAAGAGTTTAGGGAGGTTACGTGTCCTCGCACCTTCGCTAAGTGTACTAGAGTTCAGGGGAAAGTATACATTTTCAAGACTGCATGTAATGTCTAGTCTGCGCGTGGCCTAGAAAAAGGTCAGGTAAGTAAGTGTACCCAGATCGGACACCAAGAATAGAGTGTTTTCATTGCAGCTCACACTCTGCACTGAGAGCCACTCTCATTACACCAAACACCTGCTAGAGCTGTGTTCCGGGGGTCTCTTGAATGCTTTGGCCATCTAGCTATCTGGAGAAGAAAGCAGAAATTTAACTTTCACTCTCCTTTCAAAGTGGAGATTCGGAGGCCTTAGAGAGCCTAATGCTGTGCAGTCGCCAAGAAGATTGATCCTGTACGAAGTGTTCTTCTACGGGACACGGTGAGGACTCAGTGGCCTTAGGAAAAGTATACTAGAGTTCCTGCACTACCTGCCCAAAAGTAAATGGAAATCCTCTGGACTCCTCAATTCGTGGATGGATTATCTGAAGGATACTTTGAAACTTGTGGGGAGATATCGCTTTCCCTTTGGCAATGAGGGCTCTTTGTTGCCGCCTGCAGTGCGGAGGACATATTCTGTTTCTCTAGGAACTCTCTCTTTTCTCCACAAAGGCATTCCTGAAGTGAAGACAACACAGGCAGCAACACTGTTCCGCAGGAAACTTTGACGCTTCCAGTATCCTGCTCTCCGGTGGGGAAAACATTGCTTCTCTCACTAGGTCACCAATATCAAAGTTGCACACTGCATATTACGTGTAGTTTCAGACAAAGGCAAAGACTCTCAAGCAACACCCTGCCCTCCCCAGTTAAAATTTCATACCAAGGCAATTCTGCATGGTGTGAGTAGCGTGACGAACTTACTGCCTTGGGATAGACCTCGCCGTCTGTACACCTTATCAAAGGCTAGAGGGTGTTTCAGGGGAATACTGTGACTTTGTCAGGCTGCTTCGGAAGGCAACTGTCTGCTTGTCATAGAAAGACAGCAAGTAAGGGTTCACATTCTCAACCCCACGGAGAGTGTTTCTTCATTGCAGCCCAGGTTCAGTGCTGGGAACCCCTGGCCGTACACCTAAAAGACCTGCTGGAGCTGTGTTCGGGTGGCCTTCAGAAAGCTCGGACATCCAGCTATCCAACGGGAAAAACAGTGTGTCACCCTTCTCTCCGCATTAAGAGATATGATCTGGAGGCCCAAGGTCCCTGAATGTTGTGAAGTCGCCCAGGAAGAGACATTCGGGATGCATTGTTCTTCCATGGGAGGTGCTGAGGACGCAGGAGTCCTAAGAGTCCTGACAAGCTCGCTAGCGTGAAGGCACTACATGGACTATGTTTTCAGGGCAATGCTGCATGTCTAATCTTGTGCATGCTATACATGGACCTTACTATGAGCCTGCCTGGCAGAGTCGTGTTCCCTTTAGTATTGGCGCCTTTCGGATGCCTCATGCAAGGAACTGCGAGCACTCTAGTGCTCACAGGAAAGCGCTCTTTTCCTAACAGGGGCATTCCAGCACGTACGACTGACAGCAGCACTGTATTTCCGGCATCTTTGAGGCTGCAGCTGTCCTTCTTTACAGCTGGAAAGTGCAAATATTGGCATAGATTCCGAATCCGAAAGTTGAACCCTGCCCAAGTACTTTTAGTTTTCAAAAAGCAAAAAGAGACTGAAGGACCACTCTGGCACCTTCCTGGATTAAGTTTGAACCAGGGAGTTGTGCAATGTGTGAATGGTCTACGCGCATTAAGACTTTAGGGAGGTTACGGGTCCTCGCACCTTCGCTAATTGTACTAAAGTTCAGGGGAAAGTATACATTTTCAAGACTGCATGTAATGTCTAGTCTGCGCGTGGCCTAGAGAAAGGTCAGATAAGTAAGTGTAACCAGAACGGACACCAAGAATAGAGTGGTTTCATTGCAGCTCACACTCTGCACTGAGAGCCACTGGCATTACACCTAACACCTGCTAGAGCTGTGTTCCGGAGGTCTTTTGAATGCTATGGGCAACTAGATATCTGGAGAAGAAAGCAAAAGTTTACCTTTCACACTGCTTTCAAAGTGGTTATCCGGAGGCCTTAGAGAGCCTAATGCTGTGCAGTCGCCAAGAAGTTGATCCTGTATGAAGTGTTCTTCTATGGGACACGGTGAGGATGCAGTGGCCTTACGAAAAGTATACTAGAGTTCCTGAACTACCTGCCCAAAAGTAAATGGAAATCCTCTGCACTCCTCAATTTGTGGATGGAATATCTGAAGGATACTTTGAACCTTGTGGGGAGATCTCGCTTTCCCTTTGGCAATGAGGGCTCTGGGATGCCTCCTGCAGTGCGCAGGACACATTCTGTTTCTCTAGGAACTCTCTCTTTTCTCCACAAAGGCATTCCTGAAGTGAAGACAACACAGGCAGCAACACTGTTCCGCAGGAAACTTTGACGCGTCCAGTATCTTGCTCTCCAGTGGGGAAAAGAGTGCTTCTCTCACTAGGTCACCAATATCAAAGTTGCACACTGCATATTACGTGTAGTTTCTGACAAAGGCAAAGACTCTCAAGCAACACCCTGCCCTCCCCAGTTAAAATTTCATACCAAGGCAATTCTGCATGGTGTGAGTAGCGTGACGAACTTACTGCCTTGGGATAGACCTCGCCGTCTGTACACCTTATCAAAGGCTAGAGGGTGTTTCAGGGGAATACTGTGACTTTGTCAGGCTGCTTCGGAAGGCAACTGTCTGCTTGTCATAGAAAGACAGCAAGTAAGGGTTCACATTCTCAACCCCACGGAGAGTGTTTCTTCATTGCAGCCCAGGTTCAGTGCTGGGAACCCCTGGCCGTACACCTAAAAGACCTGCTGGAGCTGTGTTCGGGTGGCCTTCAGAAAGCTCGGACATCCAGCTATCCAACGGGAAAAACAGTGTGTCACCCTTCTCTCCGCATTAAGAGATATGATCTGGAGGCCCAAGGTCCCTGAATGTTGTGAAGTCGCCCAGGAAGAGACATTCGGGATGCATTGTTCTTCCATGGGAGGTGCTGAGGACGCAGGAGTCCTAAGAGTCCTGACAAGCTCGCTAGCGTGAAGGCACTACATGGACTATGTTTTCAGGGCAATGCTGCATGTCTAATCTTGTGCATGCTATACATGGACCTTACTATGAGCCTGCCTGGCAGAGTCGTGTTCCCTTTAGTATTGGCGCCTTTCGGATGCCTCATGCAAGGAACTGCGAGCACTCTAGTGCTCACAGGAAAGCGCTCTTTTCCTAACAGGGGCATTCCAGCACGTACGACTGACAGCAGCACTGTATTTCCGGCATCTTTGAGGCTGCAGCTGTCCTTCTTTACAGCTGGAAAGTGCAAATATTGGCATAGATTCCGAATCCGAAAGTTGAACCCTGCCCAAGTACTTTTAGTTTTCAAAAAGCAAAAAGAGACTGAAGGACCACTCTGGCACCTTCCTGGATTAAGTTTGAACCAGGGAGTTGTGCAATGTGTGAATGGTCTACGCGCATTAAGACTTTAGGGAGGTTACGGGTCCTCGCACCTTCGCTAATTGTACTAAAGTTCAGGGGAAAGTATACATTTTCAAGACTGCATGTAATGTCTAGTCTGCGCGTGGCCTAGAGAAAGGTCAGATAAGTAAGTGTAACCAGAACGGACACCAAGAATAGAGTGGTTTCATTGCAGCTCACACTCTGCACTGAGAGCCACTGGCATTACACCTAACACCTGCTAGAGCTGTGTTCCGGAGGTCTTTTGAATGCTATGGGCAACTAGATATCTGGAGAAGAAAGCAAAAGTTTACCTTTCACACTGCTTTCAAAGTGGTTATCCGGAGGCCTTAGAGAGCCTAATGCTGTGCAGTTGCCAAGAAGTTGATCCTGTATGAAGTGTTCTTCTATGGGACACGGTGAGGATGCAGTGGCCTTACGAAAAGTATACTAGAGTTCCTGAACTACCTGCCCAAAAGTAAATGGAAATCCTCTGCACTCCTCAATTTGTGGATGGAATATCTGAAGGATACTTTGAACCTTGTGGGGAGATCTCGCTTTCCCTTTGGCAATGAGGGCTCTGGGATGCCTCCTGCAGTGCGCAGGACACATTCTGTTTCTCTAGGAACTCTCTCTTTTCTCCACAAAGGCATTCCTGAAGTGAAGACAACACAGGCAGCAACACTGTTCCGCAGGAAACTTTGACGCGTCCAGTATCTTGCTCTCCAGTGGGGAAAAGAGTGCTTCTCTCACTAGGTCACCAATATCAAAGTTGCACACTGCATATTACGTGTAGTTTCTGACAAAGGCAAAGACTCTCAAGCAACACCCTGCCCTTCCCAGTTAAAAATTCATACCAAGGCAATTCTGCATGGTGTGAGTAGCGTGACGAACTTATTGCCTTGGGATAGACCTCGCCGTCTGTACACCTTATCAAAGGCTAGAGGGTGTTTCAGGGGAATACGGTGCCTTTGTCAGGCTGCTTCAGAAGTCAACTGTCTGCTTGGCATAGAAAGACAGCAAGTAAGGGTTCACATTCTAAGCACGACGCAGAGTGTTTCTTCATTGCAGCCCAGGTTCAGTGCTGGGAACCACTGGCCGTACACCTAAAAGACCTGCTGGAGCTGTGTTCGGGTGGCCTTTAGAAAGCTCGGACATCTAGCTATCCAACGAAGAAAGAAGTGTGTCGCCCTTCTCTCCACATTAAGAGATATGATCCGGAGGCCCAAGGTCCCTGAATGTTGTGAATTCGCCCAGGAAGAGACATTCGGGATGCAGTGTTCTTCCATGGGAGGTGCTGAGGACGCAGAAGTCCTAAGAGTCCTGACAAGCTCACTAGCGTGAAGGCACTACATGGACTACGTTTTCATGGGCAATGCTGCATGTCTAATCTTCTGCATGCAATACATAGACCTTACTATGAGCCTGCCTGGCAGAGTCGTGTTCCCTTTAGTATTCGCGCCTTTCGGATGCCTCATGCAAGGAACTGCAAGCACCCTAGTGCTCACAGGAAAGCGCCCTTTTCCTAACAGGGGCATTCCAGCACGTATGACTGACAGCAGCACTGTATTTCCGGCATCTCTGAGGCTGCAGCTGTCCTTCTTTACAGGTGGGAAGTGCACCTATTCGCAAAGATAGCAAATCCAAAAGTTGAACCGTGCCCAAGTACCTTTAGTTTTCAGAAAGCAAATAGAGACTGAAGGACCACTCTGGCACCTTCCCGGATTAATTTTGAGCCAGGAAGCTGTGCAATGTGTGAATGGTCTACGCGACTTAAGAGTTTAGGGAGGTTACGTGTCCTCGCACCTTCGCTAAGTGTACTAGAGTTCAGGGGAAAGTATACATTTTCAAGACTGCATGTAATGTCTAGTCTGCGCGTGGCCTAGAAAAAGGTCAGGTAAGTAAGTGTACCCAGATCGGACACCAAGAATAGAGTGTTTTCATTGCAGCTCACACTCTGCACTGAGAGCCACTCTCATTACACCAAACACCTGCTAGAGCTGTGTTCCGGGGGTCTCTTGAATGCTTTGGCCATCTAGCTATCTGGAGAAGAAAGCAGAAATTTAACTTTCACTCTCCTTTCAAAGTGGAGATTCGGAGGCCTTAGAGAGCCTAATGCTGTGCAGTCGCCAAGAAGATTGATCCTGTACGAAGTGTTCTTCTACGGGACACGGTGAGGACTCAGTGGCCTTAGGAAAAGTATACTAGAGTTCCTGCACTACCTGCCCAAAAGTAAATGGAAATCCTCTGGACTCCTCAATTCGTGGATGGATTATCTGAAGGATACTTTGAACCTTGTGGGGAGATATCGCTTTCCCTTTGGCAATGAGGGCTCTTTGTTGCCGCCTGCAGTGCGGAGGACATATTCTGTTTCTCTAGGAACTCTCTCTTTTCTCCACAAAGGCATTCCTGAAGTGAAGACAACACAGGCAGCAACACTGTTCCGCAGGAAACTTTGACGCTTCCAGTATCCTGCTCTCCAGTGGGGAAAACATTGCTTCTCTCACTAGGTCACCAATATCAAAGTTGCACACTGCATATTACGTGTAGTTTCAGACAAAGGCAAAGACTCTCAAGCAACACCCTGCCCTCCCCAGTTAAAATTTCATACCAAGGCAATTCTGCATGGTGTGAGTAGCGTGACGAACTTACTGCCTTGGGATAGACCTCGCCGTCTGTACACCTTATCAAAGGCTAGAGGGTGTTTCAGGGGAATACTGTGACTTTGTCAGGCTGCTTCGGAAGGCAACTGTCTGCTTGTCATAGAAAGACAGCAAGTAAGGGTTCACATTCTCAACCCCACGGAGAGTGTTTCTTCATTGCAGCCCAGGTTCAGTGCTGGGAACCCCTGGCCGTACACCTAAAAGACCTGCTGGAGCTGTGTTCGGGTGGCCTTCAGAAAGCTCGGACATCCAGCTATCCAACGGGAAAAACAGTGTGTCACCCTTCTCTCCGCATTAAGAGATATGATCTGGAGGCCCAAGGTCCCTGAATGTTGTGAAGTCGCCCAGGAAGAGACATTCGGGATGCATTGTTCTTCCATGGGAGGTGCTGAGGACGCAGGAGTCCTAAGAGTCCTGACAAGCTCGCTAGCGTGAAGGCACTACATGGACTATGTTTTCAGGGCAAAGCTGCTGCATGTCTAATCTTGTGCATGCTATACATGGACCTTACTATGAGCCTGCCTGGCAGAGTCGTGTTCCCTTTAGTATTGGCGCCTTTCGGATGCCTCATGCAAGGAACTGCGAGCACTCTAGTGCTCACAGGAAAGCGCTCTTTTCCTAACAGGGGCATTCCAGCACGTACGACTGACAGCAGCACTGTATTTCCGGCATCTTTGAGGCTGCAGCTGTCCTTCTTTACAGCTGGAAAGTGCAAATATTGGCATAGATTCCGAATCCGAAAGTTGAACCCTGCCCAAGTACTTTTAGTTTTCAAAAAGCAAAAAGAGACTGAAGGACCACTCTGGCACCTTCCTGGATTAAGTTTGAACCAGGGAGTTGTGCAATGTGTGAATGGTCTACGCGCATTAAGACTTTAGGGAGGTTACGGGTCCTCGCACCTTCGCTAATTGTACTAAAGTTCAGGGGAAAGTATACATTTTCAAGACTGCATGTAATGTCTAGTCTGCGCGTGGCCTAGAGAAAGGTCAGATAAGTAAGTGTAACCAGAACGGACACCAAGAATAGAGTGGTTTCATTGCAGCTCACACTCTGCACTGAGAGCCACTGGCATTACACCTAACACCTGCTAGAGCTGTGTTCCGGAGGTCTTTTGAATGCTATGGGCAACTAGATATCTGGAGAAGAAAGCAAAAGTTTACCTTTCACACTGCTTTCAAAGTGGTTATCCGGAGGCCTTAGAGAGCCTAATGCTGTGCAGTCGCCAAGAAGTTGATCCTGTATGAAGTGTTCTTCTATGGGACACGGTGAGGATGCAGTGGCCTTACGAAAAGTATACTAGAGTTCCTGAACTACCTGCCCAAAAGTAAATGGAAATCCTCTGCACTCCTCAATTTGTGGATGGAATATCTGAAGGATACTTTGAACCTTGTGGGGAGATCTCGCTTTCCCTTTGGCAATGAGGGCTCTGGGATGCCTCCTGCAGTGCGCAGGACACATTCTGTTTCTCTAGGAACTCTCTCTTTTCTCCACAAAGGCATTCCTGAAGTGAAGACAACACAGGCAGCAACACTGTTCCGCAGGAAACTTTGACGCGTCCAGTATCTTGCTCTCCAGTGGGGAAAAGAGTGCTTCTCTCACTAGGTCACCAATATCAAAGTTGCACACTGCATATTACGTGTAGTTTCTGACAAAGGCAAAGACTCTCAAGCAACACCCTGCCCTTCCCAGTTAAAAATTCATACCAAGGCAATTCTGCATGGTGTGAGTAGCGTGACGAACTTATTGCCTTGGGATAGACCTCGCCGTCTGTACACCTTATCAAAGGCTAGAGGGTGTTTCAGGGGAATACGGTGCCTTTGTCAGGCTGCTTCAGAAGTCAACTGTCTGCTTGGCATAGAAAGACAGCAAGTAAGGGTTCACATTCTAAACACGACGCAGAGTGTTTCTTCATTGCAGCCCAGGTTCAGTGCTGGGAACCACTGGCCGTACACCTAAAAGACCTGCTGGAGCTGTGTTCGGGTGGCCTTTAGAAAGCTCGGACATCTAGCTATCCAACGAAGAAAGAAGTGTGTCGCCCTTCTCTCCACATTAAGAGATATGATCCGGAGGCCCAAGGTCCCTGAATGTTGTGAATTCGCCCAGGAAGAGACATTCGGGATGCAGTGTTCTTCCATGGGAGGTGCTGAGGACGCAGAAGTCCTAAGAGTCCTGACAAGCTCACTAGCGTGAAGGCACTACATGGACTACGTTTTCATGGGCAATGCTGCATGTCTAATCTTCTGCATGCAATACATAGACCTTACTATGAGCCTGCCTGGCAGAGTCGTGTTCCCTTTAGTATTCGCGCCTTTCGGATGCCTCATGCAAGGAACTGCAAGCACCCTAGTGCTCACAGGAAAGCGCCCTTTTCCTAACAGGGGCATTCCAGCACGTATGACTGACAGCAGCACTGTATTTCCGGCATCTCTGAGGCTGCAGCTGTCCTTCTTTACAGGTGGGAAGTGCACCTATTCGCAAAGATAGCAAATCCAAAAGTTGAACCGTGCCCAAGTACCTTTAGTTTTCAGAAAGCAAAAAGAGACTGAAGGACCACTCTGGCACCTTCCCGGATTAATTTTGAGCCAGGAAGCTGTGCAATGTGTGAATGGTCTACGCGACTTAAGAGTTTAGGGAGGTTACGTGTCCTCGCACCTTCGCTAAGTGTACTAGAGTTCAGGGGAAAGTATACATTTTCAAGACTGCATGTAATGTCTAGTCTGCGCGTGGCCTAGAAAAAGGTCAGGTAAGTAAGTGTACCCAGATCGGACACCAAGAATAGAGTGTTTTCATTGCAGCTCACACTCTGCACTGAGAGCCACTCTCATTACACCAAACACCTGCTAGAGCTGTGTTCCGGGGGTCTCTTGAATGCTTTGGCCATCTAGCTATCTGGAGAAGAAAGCAGAAATTTAACTTTCACTCTCCTTTCAAAGTGGAGATTCGGAGGCCTTAGAGAGCCTAATGCTGTGCAGTCGCCAAGAAGATTGATCCTGTACGAAGTGTTCTTCTACGGGACACGGTGAGGACTCAGTGGCCTTAGGAAAAGTATACTAGAGTTCCTGCACTACCTGCCCAAAAGTAAATGGAAATCCTCTGGACTCCTCAATTCGTGGATGGATTATCTGAAGGATACTTTGAAACTTGTGGGGAGATATCGCTTTCCCTTTGGCAATGAGGGCTCTTTGTTGCCGCCTGCAGTGCGGAGGACATATTCTGTTTCTCTAGGAACTCTCTCTTTTCTCCACAAAGGCATTCCTGAAGTGAAGACAACACAGGCAGCAACACTGTTCCGCAGGAAACTTTGACGCTTCCAGTATCCTGCTCTCCGGTGGGGAAAACATTGCTTCTCTCACTAGGTCACCAATATCAAAGTTGCACACTGCATATTACGTGTAGTTTCAGACAAAGGCAAAGACTCTCAAGCAACACCCTGCCCTCCCCAGTTAAAATTTCATACCAAGGCAATTCTGCATGGTGTGAGTAGCGTGACGAACTTACTGCCTTGGGATAGACCTCGCCGTCTGTACACCTTATCAAAGGCTAGAGGGTGTTTCAGGGGAATACTGTGACTTTGTCAGGCTGCTTCGGAAGGCAACTGTCTGCTTGTCATAGAAAGACAGCAAGTAAGGGTTCACATTCTCAACCCCACGGAGAGTGTTTCTTCATTGCAGCCCAGGTTCAGTGCTGGGAACCCCTGGCCGTACACCTAAAAGACCTGCTGGAGCTGTGTTCGGGTGGCCTTCAGAAAGCTCGGACATCCAGCTATCCAACGGGAAAAACAGTGTGTCACCCTTCTCTCCGCATTAAGAGATATGATCTGGAGGCCCAAGGTCCCTGAATGTTGTGAAGTCGCCCAGGAAGAGACATTCGGGATGCATTGTTCTTCCATGGGAGGTGCTGAGGACGCAGGAGTCCTAAGAGTCCTGACAAGCTCGCTAGCGTGAAGGCACTACATGGACTATGTTTTCAGGGCAAAGCTGCTGCATGTCTAATCTTGTGCATGCTATACATGGACCTTACTATGAGCCTGCCTGGCAGAGTCGTGTTCCCTTTAGTATTGGCGCCTTTCGGATGCCTCATGCAAGGAACTGCGAGCACTCTAGTGCTCACAGGAAAGCGCTCTTTTCCTAACAGGGGCATTCCAGCACGTACGACTGACAGCAGCACTGTATTTCCGGCATCTTTGAGGCTGCAGCTGTCCTTCTTTACAGCTGGAAAGTGCAAATATTGGCATAGATTCCGAATCCGAAAGTTGAACCCTGCCCAAGTACTTTTAGTTTTCAAAAAGCAAAAAGAGACTGAAGGACCACTCTGGCACCTTCCTGGATTAAGTTTGAACCAGGGAGTTGTGCAATGTGTGAATGGTCTACGCGCATTAAGACTTTAGGGAGGTTACGGGTCCTCGCACCTTCGCTAATTGTACTAAAGTTCAGGGGAAAGTATACATTTTCAAGACTGCATGTAATGTCTAGTCTGCGCGTGGCCTAGAGAAAGGTCAGATAAGTAAGTGTAACCAGAACGGACACCAAGAATAGAGTGGTTTCATTGCAGCTCACACTCTGCACTGAGAGCCACTGGCATTACACCTAACACCTGCTAGAGCTGTGTTCCGGAGGTCTTTTGAATGCTATGGGCAACTAGATATCTGGAGAAGAAAGCAAAAGTTTACCTTTCACACTGCTTTCAAAGTGGTTATCCGGAGGCCTTAGAGAGCCTAATGCTGTGCAGTCGCCAAGAAGTTGATCCTGTATGAAGTGTTCTTCTATGGGACACGGTGAGGATGCAGTGGCCTTACGAAAAGTATACTAGAGTTCCTGAACTACCTGCCCAAAAGTAAATGGAAATCCTCTGCACTCCTCAATTTGTGGATGGAATATCTGAAGGATACTTTGAACCTTGTGGGGAGATCTCGCTTTCCCTTTGGCAATGAGGGCTCTGGGATGCCTCCTGCAGTGCGCAGGACACATTCTGTTTCTCTAGGAACTCTCTCTTTTCTCCACAAAGGCATTCCTGAAGTGAAGACAACACAGGCAGCAACACTGTTCCGCAGGAAACTTTGACGCGTCCAGTATCTTGCTCTCCAGTGGGGAAAAGAGTGCTTCTCTCACTAGGTCACCAATATCAAAGTTGCACACTGCATATTACGTGTAGTTTCTGACAAAGGCAAAGACTCTCAAGCAACACCCTGCCCTTCCCAGTTAAAAATTCATACCAAGGCAATTCTGCATGGTGTGAGTAGCGTGACGAACTTATTGCCTTGGGATAGACCTCGCCGTCTGTACACCTTATCAAAGGCTAGAGGGTGTTTCAGGGGAATACGGTGCCTTTGTCAGGCTGCTTCAGAAGTCAACTGTCTGCTTGGCATAGAAAGACAGCAAGTAAGGGTTCACATTCTAAGCACGACGCAGAGTGTTTCTTCATTGCAGCCCAGGTTCAGTGCTGGGAACCACTGGCCGTACACCTAAAAGACCTGCTGGAGCTGTGTTCGGGTGGCCTTTAGAAAGCTCGGACATCTAGCTATCCAACGAAGAAAGAAGTGTGTCGCCCTTCTCTCCACATTAAGAGATATGATCCGGAGGCCCAAGGTCCCTGAATGTTGTGAATTCGCCCAGGAAGAGACATTCGGGATGCAGTGTTCTTCCATGGGAGGTGCTGAGGACGCAGAAGTCCTAAGAGTCCTGACAAGCTCACTAGCGTGAAGGCACTACATGGACTACGTTTTCATGGGCAATGCTGCATGTCTAATCTTCTGCATGCAATACATAGACCTTACTATGAGCCTGCCTGGCAGAGTCGTGTTCCGTTTAGTATTCGCGCCTTTCGGATGCCTCATGCAAGGAACTGCAAGCACCCTAGTGCTCACAGGAAAGCGCCCTTTTCCTAACAGGGGCATTCCAGCACGTATGACTGACAGCAGCACTGTATTTCCGGCATCTCTGAGGCTGCAGCTGTCCTTCTTTACAGGTGGGAAGTGCACCTATTCGCAAAGATAGCAAATCCAAAAGTTGAACCGTGCCCAAGTACCTTTAGTTTTCAGAAAGCAAAAAGAGACTGAAGGACCACTCTGGCACCTTCCCGGATTAATTTTGAGCCAGGAAGCTGTGCAATGTGTGAATGGTCTACGCGACTTAAGAGTTTAGGGAGGTTACGTGTCCTCGCACCTTCGCTAAGTGTACTAGAGTTCAGGGGAAAGTATACATTTTCAAGACTGCATGTAATGTCTAGTCTGCGCGTGGCCTAGAAAAAGGTCAGGTAAGTAAGTGTACCCAGATCGGACACCAAGAATAGAGTGTTTTCATTGCAGCTCACACTCTGCACTGAGAGCCACTCTCATTACACCAAACACCTGCTAGAGCTGTGTTCCGGGGGTCTCTTGAATGCTTTGGCCATCTAGCTATCTGGAGAAGAAAGCAGAAATTTAACTTTCACTCTCCTTTCAAAGTGGAGATTCGGAGGCCTTAGAGAGCCTAATGCTGTGCAGTCGCCAAGAAGATTGATCCTGTACGAAGTGTTCTTCTACGGGACACGGTGAGGACTCAGTGGCCTTAGGAAAAGTATACTAGAGTTCCTGCACTACCTGCCCAAAAGTAAATGGAAATCCTCTGGACTCCTCAATTCGTGGATGGATTATCTGAAGGATACTTTGAACCTTGTGGGGAGATATCGCTTTCCCTTTGGCAATGAGGGCTCTTTGTTGCCGCCTGCAGTGCGGAGGACATATTCTGTTTCTCTAGGAACTCTCTCTTTTCTCCACAAAGGCATTCCTGAAGTGAAGACAACACAGGCAGAAACACTGTTCCGCAGGAAACTTTGACGCTTCCAGTATCCTGCTCTCCGGTGGGGAAAACATTGCTTCTCTCACTAGGTCACCAATATCAAAGTTGCACACTGCATATTACGTGTAGTTTCTGACAAAGGCAAAGAGTCTCAAGCAATACCATGCCCTTCCCAGTTAAAACTTCATACCAAGGCAATTCTGCATGGTGTGAGTACCGTGAGGAACTTACTGCCTTGGGATAGACCTCGCCGTCCGTACACTTTATCAAAGGCTAGAGGGTGTTTCAGGGGAATAATGTGCCTTTGTCAGGCTGCTTCGGAAGTCAACTGTCTGCTTGGCATAGAAAGACAGCAAGTAAGGGTTCACATTCTCAACCCTACGGAGAGTGTTTCTTCATTGCAGCCCAGGTTCAGTGCTGGGAACCCCTGGCCGCACACCTAAAAGACCTGCTGGAGCTGTGTTCGGGTGGCCTTTAGAAAGCTCGGACATCTAGCTATCCAACGAAGAAAGCAGTGTGTCGCCCTTCTCTCCGTATTAAGAGATATGATCCGGAGGCCCAAGGTCCCTGAATGTTGTGAAGTCGCCCAGGAAGAGACATTCGGGATGCAGTGTTCTTCCACGGGAGGTGCTGAGGATGCAGAAGTCCTAGCAATCCTGACAATCTCACTAGCGTATAGACACTACATGGATTACGTTTTCATGGGCAATGCTGCATGCCTAATCTTGTGCATGCTATACATGGACCTTACTATAAGCCTGCCTGGCAGACTAGTGTTCCCTTTAGTATTGGCGCCATTGGGATGCCTCATGCAAGGAAATGCAAGCACCCTAGTGCTCACAGGAAAGCGCCCTTTTCCTAACAGGGGAATTCAAGCATGTATGACTGACAGCAGCACTGTATTTCCAGCATCGTTGAGACTGCAGCTGTCCTTCTTTACAGCTGGGAAGTGCAACTATTCGCAAAGATACCGAATCCGAAAGTTGAACCCTGCCCAAGTACCTTTAGTTTTCAGAAAGCAAAAAGAGACTGAAGGACCACTCTGGCACCTTCCCGGATTAATTTTGAACCAGGAAGCTGTGCAATGTGTGAATGGTCTACGCGACTTAAGACTTTAGGGAGGTTTCGTGTCCTTGCACCTTCGCTAAGTGTACTAGAGTTCAGGGGAAAGTGTACATTTTCAAAACTGCATGGAATGTCTAGTCTGCACGTGGCCTATAAAAAGGTCAGGTAAGTAAGTGTACCCAGAACGGACACCAAGAATAGAGTGTTTTCATTGCAGCTAACACTCTGCACTGAGAGCCACTGGCATTACACCAAACACATGCTATAGCTGTGTTCTGGAAGTCTCTTGAATGCTTTGGCCAAATAGCTATCTGGAGAAGAAAGCAGAAGTTTAAAGTTCACTTTGCTTTCAAAGTGTTGATCCGAATGCCTTAGAGAGCCTAATGCTGTGCAGTCGCCAAGAAGTTGATCCTGTATGAAGTGTTCTTCTATGGGACACGGTGAGGACGCAGTGGCCTTAAGAAAACTATACTAGAGTTCCTGCACTACCTGCCCAAAAGTAAATGGAAATCCTCTGCACTCCTCAATTTGTGGATGGAATACCTGAAGGATACTTTGAACCTTGTGGGGAGAACTCGCTTTCCCTTTGGCAATGAGGGCTCTGGGATGCCTCCTGCAGTGCGCAGAACATATTCTTTTTCTCTAGGAACTCTCTCTTTTCTCCACAAAGGCATTCCTGAAGTGAAGACAACACAGGTAGCAACACTGTTCCGAAGGAAACTTTGACGTTTCCAGTATCCTGCTCTCCAGTGGGGAAAACATTGCTTCTCTCACTAGGTCACCAATATCAAAGTTGCACACTGCATATTACGTGTAGTTTCTGACAAAGGCAAAGACTCTCAAGCAACACCCTGCCCTTCCCAGTTAAAAATTCATACCAAGGCAATTCTGCATGGTGTGAGTAGCGTGACGAACTTATTGCCTTGGGATAGACCTCGCCGTCTGTACACCTTATCAAAGGCTAGTGGGTGTTTCAGGGGAATACGGTCCCTTTGTCAGGCTGCTTCGGAAGTCAACTGTCTGCTTGGCATAGAAAGACAGCAATAAGGGTTCACATTCTAAACACGACGCAGTGTGTTTCTTCATTGCAGCCCAGGTTCAGTGCTGGGAACCACTGGCCGTACACCTAAATGACCTGCTGGAGCTGTGTTCGGGTGGCCTTTAGAAAGCTCGGACATCTAGCTACCCAACGAAGAAAGAAGTGTATCGCCCTTCTCTCCACATTAAGAGATATGATCCGGAGGCCCAAGGTCTCTGAATGTTGTGAATTCGCCCAGGAAGAGACATTCGGGATGCAGTGTTCTTCCATGGGAGGTGCTGAGGACGCAGAAGTCCTAAGAGTCCTGAAAAGCTCACTAGCGTGAAGGCACTACATGGACTACGTTTTCATGGGCAATGCTGCATGTCTAATCTTGTGCATGCAATACATGGACCTTACTATGAGCCTGCCTGGCAGAGTCGTGTTCCCTTTAGTATTGGCGCCTTTCGGATGCCTCATGCAAGGAACTGCAAGCACCCTAGTGCTCACAGGAAAGCGCCCTTTTCCTAACAGGGGCATTCCAGCACGTATGGCTGACAGCAGCACTGTATTTCCGGCATCTCTGAGGCTGCAGCTGTCCTTCTTTACAGCTGGGAAGTGCACCTATTCCCAAAGATAGCGAATCCAAAAGTTGAACCGTGCCCAAGTACCTTTAGTTTTCAGAAAGCAAAAAGAGACTGAAGGACCACTCTGGCACCTTCCCGGATTAATTTTGAGCCAGGAAGCTGTGCAATGTGTGAATGGTCTACGCGACTTAAGACTTTAGGGAGGTTACGGGTCCTCGCACCTTCGCTAAGTGTACTAGAGTTCAGGGGAAAGTATACATTTTCAAGACTGCATGTAATGTCTAGTCTGCGCGTGGCCTAGAGAAAGGTCATGTAAGTAAGTGTACCCAGAACGGACACCAAGAATAGAGTATTTTCTTTGCAGCTCACACTTTGAACTGAGAGCCACTGGCATTACTCCAAACACCTGCTAGAGCTGTGTTCCGGGGGTCTCTTGAATGCTTTGGCCATCTAGCTATCTGGAGAAGAAACCAGAAATTTAACTTTCACTCTCCTTTCAAAGTGGAGATTCGGAGGCCTTAGAGAGCCTAATGCTGTGCAGTCACCAAGAAGATTGATCCTGTACGAAGTGTTCTTCTATGGGACACGGTGAGGACGCAGTGGCCTTAGGAAAAGTATACTAGAGTTCCTGCACTACCTGCCCAAAATTAAATGGAAATCCTCTGCACTCCTCAATTCGTGGATGGCATATCTGAAGGATACTTTGAACCTTGTGGGAGATCTCGCTTTCCCTTTGGCAAAGAGGGCTCTGGGATGCCTCCTGCAGTGCGCAGTACATATTCTGTTTCTCTAGGAACTCTCTCTTTTCTCCACAAAGGCATTCCTGAAGTGAAGACAACACAGGCAGCAACACTGTTTCGCAGGGGACTTGGACGCTTCCAGTATCCTGCTCTCCAGTGGGGAAAACAGTGCTTCTCTCACTAGGTCACCAATATCAAAGTTGCACACTGCATATTACGTGTAGTTTCTGACAAAGGCAAAGACTCTCAAGCAACACCCTGCCCTCCCCAGTTAAAATTTCATACCAAGGCAATTCTGCATGGTGTGAGTAGCGTGACGAACTTACTGCCTTGGGATAGACCTCGCCGTCTGTACACCTTATCAAAGGCTAGAGGGTGTTTCAGGGGAATACTGTGACTTTGTCAGGCTGCTTCGGAAGGCAACTGTCTGCTTGTCATAGAAAGACAGCAAGTAAGGGTTCACATTCTCAACCCCACGGAGAGTGTTTCTTCATTGCAGCCCAGGTTCAGTGCTGGGAACCCCTGGCCGTACACCTAAAAGACCTGCTGGAGCTGTGTTCGGGTGGCCTTCAGAAAGCTCGGACATCCAGCTATCCAACGGGAAAATCAGTGTGTCACCCTTCTCTCCGCATTAAGAGATATGATCTGGAGGCCCAAGGTCCCTGAATGTTGTGAAGTCGCCCAGGAAGAGACATTCGGGATGCATTGTTCTTCCATGGGAGGTGCTGAGGACGCAGGAGTCCTAAGAGTCCTGACAAGCTCGCTAGCGTGAAGGCACTACATGGACTATGTTTTCAGGGCAATGCTGCATGTCTAATCTTGTGCATGCAATACATGGACCTTACTATGAGCCTGCCTGGCAGAGTCGTGTTCCCTTTAGTATTGGCGCCTTTCGGATGCCTCATGCAAGGAACTGCGAGCACTCTAGTGCTCACAGGAAAGCGCTCTTTTCCTAACAGGGGCATTCCAGCACGTACGACTGACAGCAGCACTGTATTTCCGGCATCTTTGAGGCTGCAGCTGTCCTTCTTTACAGCTGGAAAGTGCAAATATTGGCATAGATTCCGAATCCGAAAGTTGAACCCTGCCCAAGTACTTTTAGTTTTCAAAAAGCAAAAAGAGACTGAAGGACCACCCTGGCACCTTCCTGGATTAAGTTTGAACCAGGGAGTTGTGCAATGTGTGAATGGTCTACGCGCATTAAGACTTTAGGGAGGTTACGGGTCCTCGCACCTTCGCTAATTGTACTAAAGTTCAGGGGAAAGTATACATTTTCAAGACTGCATGTAATGTCTAGTCTGCGCGTGGCCTAGAGAAAGGTCAGATAAGTAAGTGTAACCAGAACGGACACCAAGAATAGAGTGGTTTCATTGCAGCTCACACTCTGCACTGAGAGCCACTGGCATTACACCTAACACCTGCTAGAGCTGTGTTCCGGAGGTCTTTTGAATGCTATGGGCAACTAGATATCTGGAGAAGAAAGCAAAAGTTTACCTTTCACACTGCTTTCAAAGTGGTTATCCGGAGGCCTTAGAGAGCCTAATGCTGTGCAGTCGCCAAGAAGTTGATCCTGTATGAAGTGTTCTTCTATGGGACACGGTGAGGATGCAGTGGCCTTACGAAAAGTATACTAGAGTTCCTGAACTACCTGCCCAAAAGTAAATGGAAATCCTCTGCACTCCTCAATTTGTGGATGGAATATCTGAAGGATACTTTGAACCTTGTGGGGAGATCTCGCTTTCCCTTTGGCAATGAGGGCTCTGGGATGCCTCCTGCAGTGCGCAGGACACATTCTGTTTCTCTTGGAACTCTCTCTTTTCTCCACAAAGGCATTCCTGAAGTGAAGACAACACAGGCAGCAACACTGTTCCGCAGGAAACTTTGACGCGTCCAGTATCTTGCTCTCCAGTGGGGAAAAGAGTGCTTCTCTCACTAGGTCACCAATATCAAAGTTGCACACTGCATATTACGTGTAGTTTCTGACAAAGGCAAAGACTCTCAAGCAACACCCTGCCCTTCCCAGTTAAAAATTCATACCAAGGCAATTCTGCATGGTGTGAGTAGCGTGACGAACTTATTGCCTTGGGATAGACCTCGCCGTCTGTACACCTTATCAAAGGCTAGAGGGTGTTTCAGGGGAATACGGTGCCTTTGTCAGGCTGCTTCGGAAGTCAACTGTCTGCTTGGCATAGAAAGACAGCAAGTAAGGGTTCACATTCTAAACACGACGCAGAGTGTTTCTTCATTGCAGCCCAGGTTCAGTGCTGGGAACCACTGGCCGTACACCTAAAAGACCTGCTGGAGCTGTGTTCGGGTGGCCTTTAGAAAGCTCGGACATCTAGCTATCCAACGAAGAAAGAAGTGTGTCGCCCTTCTCTCCACATTAAGAGATATGATCCGGAGGCCCAAGGTCCCTGAATGTTGTGAATTCGCCCAGGAAGAGACATTCGGGATGCAGTGTTCTTCCATGGGAGGTGCTGAGGACGCAGAAGTCCTAAGAGTCCTGACAAGCTCACTAGCGTGAAGGCACTACATGGACTACGTTTTCATGGGCAATGCTGCATGTCTAATCTTCTGCATGCAATACATGGACCTTACTATGAGCCTGCCTGGCAGAGTCGTGTTCCCTTTAGTATTCGCGCCTTTCGGATGCCTCATGCAAGGAACTGCAAGCACCCTAGTGCTCACAGGAAAGCGCCCTTTTCCTAACAGGGGCATTCCAGCACGTATGACTGACAGCAGCACTGTATTTCCGGCATCTCTGAGGCTGCAGCTGTCCTTCTTTACAGGTGGGAAATGCACCTATTCGCAAAGATAGCAAATCCAAAAGTTGAACCGTGCCCAAGTACCTTTAGTTTTCAGAAAGCAAAAAGAGACTGAAGGACCACTCTGGCACCTTCCCGGATTAATTTTGAGCCAGGAAGCTGTGCAATGTGTGAATGGTCTACGCGACTTAAGAGTTTAGGGAGGTTACGTGTCCTCGCACCTTCGCTAAGTGTACTAGAGTTCAGGGGAAAGTATACATTTTCAAGACTGCATGTAATGTCTAGTCTGCGCGTGGCCTAGAAAAAGGTCAGGTAAGTAAGTGTACCCAGATCGGACACCAAGAATAGAGTGTTTTCATTGCAGCTCACACTCTGCACTGAGAGCCACTCTCATTACACCAAACACCTGCTAGAGCTGTGTTCCGGGGGTCTCTTGAATGCTTTGGCCATCTAGCTATCTGGAGAAGAAAGCAGAAATTTAACTTTCACTCTCCTTTCAAAGTGGAGATTCGGAGGCCTTAGAGAGCCTAATGCTGTGCAGTCGCCAAGAAGATTGATCCTGTACGAAGTGTTCTTCTACGGGACACGGTGAGGACTCAGTGGCCTTAGGAAAAGTATACTAGAGTTCCTGCACTACCTGCCCAAAAGTAAATGGAAATCCTCTGGACTCCTCAATTCGTGGATGGATTATCTGAAGGATACTTTGAACCTTGTGGGGAGATATCGCTTTCCCTTTGGCAATGAGGGCTCTTTGTTGCCGCCTGCAGTGCGGAGGACATATTCTGTTTCTCTAGGAACTCTCTCTTTTCTCCACAAAGGCATTCCTGAAGTGAAGACAACACAGGCAGCAACACTGTTCCGCAGGAAACTTTGACGCTTCCAGTATCCTGCTCTCCGGTGGGGAAAACATTGCTTCTCTCACTAGGTCACCAATATCAAAGTTGCACACTGCATATTACGTGTAGTTTCAGACAAAGGCAAAGACTCTCAAGCAACACCCTGCCCTCCCCAGTTAAAATTTCATACCAAGGCAATTCTGCATGGTGTGAGTAGCGTGACGAACTTACTGCCTTGGGATAGACCTCGCCGTCTGTACACCTTATCAAAGGCTAGAGGGTGTTTCAGGGGAATACTGTGACTTTGTCAGGCTGCTTCGGAAGGCAACTGTCTGCTTGTCATAGAAAGACAGCAAGTAAGGGTTCACATTCTCAACCCCACGGAGAGTGTTTCTTCATTGCAGCCCAGGTTCAGTGCTGGGAACCCCTGGCCGTACACCTAAAAGACCTGCTGGAGCTGTGTTCGGGTGGCCTTCAGAAAGCTCGGACATCCAGCTATCCAACGGGAAAAACAGTGTGTCACCCTTCTCTCCGCATTAAGAGATATGATCTGGAGGCCCAAGGTCCCTGAATGTTGTGAAGTCGCCCAGGAAGAGACATTCGGGATGCATTGTTCTTCCATGGGAGGTGCTGAGGACGCAGGAGTCCTAAGAGTCCTGACAAGCTCGCTAGCGTGAAGGCACTACATGGACTATGTTTTCAGGGCAAAGCTGCTGCATGTCTAATCTTGTGCATGCTATACATGGACCTTACTATGAGCCTGCCTGGCAGAGTCGTGTTCCCTTTAGTATTGGCGCCTTTCGGATGCCTCATGCAAGGAACTGCGAGCACTCTAGTGCTCACAGGAAAGCGCTCTTTTCCTAACAGGGGCATTCCAGCACGTACGACTGACAGCAGCACTGTATTTCCGGCATCTTTGAGGCTGCAGCTGTCCTTCTTTACAGCTGGAAAGTGCAAATATTGGCATAGATTCCGAATCCGAAAGTTGAACCCTGCCCAAGTACTTTTAGTTTTCAAAAAGCAAAAAGAGACTGAAGGACCACTCTGGCACCTTCCTGGATTAAGTTTGAACCAGGGAGTTGTGCAATGTGTGAATGGTCTACGCGCATTAAGACTTTAGGGAGGTTACGGGTCCTCGCACCTTCGCTAATTGTACTAAAGTTCAGGGGAAAGTATACATTTTCAAGACTGCATGTAATGTCTAGTCTGCGCGTGGCCTAGAGAAAGGTCAGATAAGTAAGTGTAACCAGAACGGACACCAAGAATAGAGTGGTTTCATTGCAGCTCACACTCTGCACTGAGAGCCACTGGCATTACACCTAACACCTGCTAGAGCTGTGTTCCGGAGGTCTTTTGAATGCTATGGGCAACTAGATATCTGGAGAAGAAAGCAAAAGTTTACCTTTCACACTGCTTTCAAAGTGGTTATCCGGAGGCCTTAGAGAGCCTAATGCTGTGCAGTCGCCAAGAAGTTGATCCTGTATGAAGTGTTCTTCTATGGGACACGGTGAGGATGCAGTGGCCTTACGAAAAGTATACTAGAGTTCCTGAACTACCTGCCCAAAAGTAAATGGAAATCCTCTGCACTCCTCAATTTGTGGATGGAATATCTGAAGGATACTTTGAACCTTGTGGGGAGATCTCGCTTTCCCTTTGGCAATGAGGGCTCTGGGATGCCTCCTGCAGTGCGCAGGACACATTCTGTTTCTCTAGGAACTCTCTCTTTTCTCCACAAAGGCATTCCTGAAGTGAAGACAACACAGGCAGCAACACTGTTCCGCAGGAAACTTTGACGCGTCCAGTATCTTGCTCTCCAGTGGGGAAAAGAGTGCTTCTCTCACTAGGTCACCAATATCAAAGTTGCACACTGCATATTACGTGTAGTTTCTGACAAAGGCAAAGATTCTCAAGCAACACCCTGCCCTTCCCAGTTAAAAATTCATACCAAGGCAATTCTGCATGGTGTGAGTAGCGTGACGAACTTATTGCCTTGGGATAGACCTCGCCGTCTGTACACCTTATCAAAGGCTAGAGGGTGTTTCAGGGGAATACGGTGCCTTTGTCAGGCTGCTTCAGAAGTCAACTGTCTGCTTGGCATAGAAAGACAGCAAGTAAGGGTTCACATTCTAAACACGACGCAGAGTGTTTCTTCATTGCAGCCCAGGTTCAGTGCTGGGAACCACTGGCCGTACACCTAAAAGACCTGCTGGAGCTGTGTTCGGGTGGCCTTTAGAAAGCTCGGACATCTAGCTATCCAACGAAGAAAGAAGTGTGTCGCCCTTCTCTCCACATTAAGAGATATGATCCGGAGGCCCAAGGTCCCTGAATGTTGTGAATTCGCCCAGGAAGAGACATTCGGGATGCAGTGTTCTTCCATGGGAGGTGCTGAGGACGCAGAAGTCCTAAGAGTCCTGACAAGCTCACTAGCGTGAAGGAACTACATGGACTACGTTTTCATGGGCAATGCTGCATGTCTAATCTTCTGCATGCAATACATAAACCTTACTATGAGCCTGCCTGGCAGAGTCGTGTTCCCTTTAGTATTCGCGCCTTTCGGATGCCTCATGCAAGGAACTGCAAGCACCCTAGTGCTCACAGGAAAGCGCCCTTTTCCTAACAGGGGCATTCCAGCACGTATGACTGACAGCAGCACTGTATTTCCGGCATCTCTGAGGCTGCAGCTGTCCTTCTTTACAGGTGGGAAGTGCACCTATTCGCAAAGATAGCAAATCCAAAAGTTGAACCGTGCCCAAGTACCTTTAGTTTTCAGAAAGCAAAAAGAGACTGAAGGACCACTCTGGCACCTTCCCGGATTAATTTTGAGCCAGGAAGCTGTGCAATGTGTGAATGGTCTACGCGACTTAAGAGTTTAGGGAGGTTACGTGTCCTCGCACCTTCGCTAAGTGTACTAGAGTTCAGGGGAAAGTATACATTTTCAAGACTGCATGTAATGTCTAGTCTGCGCGTGGCCTAGAAAAAGGTCAGGTAAGTAAGTGTACCCAGATCGGACACCAAGAATAGAGTGTTTTCATTGCAGCTCACACTCTGCACTGAGAGCCACTCTCATTACACCAAACACCTGCTAGAGCTGTGTTCCGGGGGTCTCTTGAATGCTTTGGCCATCTAGCTATCTGGAGAAGAAAGCAGAAATTTAACTTTCACTCTCCTTTCAAAGTGGAGATTCGGAGGCCTTAGAGAGCCTAATGCTGTGCAGTCGCCAAGAAGATTGATCCTGTACGAAGTGTTCTTCTACGGGACACGGTGAGGACTCAGTGGCCTTAGGAAAAGTATACTAGAGTTCCTGCACTACCTGCCCAAAAGTAAATGGAAATCCTCTGGACTCCTCAATTCGTGGATGGATTATCTGAAGGATACTTTGAACCTTGTGGGGAGATATCGCTTTCCCTTTGGCAATGAGGGCTCTTTGTTGCCGCCTGCAGTGCGGAGGACATATTCTGTTTCTCTAGGAACTCTCTCTTTTCTCCACAAAGGCATTCCTGAAGTGAAGACAACACAGGCAGAAACACTGTTCCGCAGGAAACTTTGACGCTTCCAGTATCCTGCTCTCCGGTGGGGAAAACATTGCTTCTCTCACTAGGTCACCAATATCAAAGTTGCACACTGCATATTACGTGTAGTTTCTGACAAAGGCAAAGAGTCTCAAGCAATACCATGCCCTTCCCAGTTAAAACTTCATACCAAGGCAATTCTGCATGGTGTGAGTACCGTGAGGAACTTACTGCCTTGGGATAGACCTCGCCGTCCGTACACTTTATCAAAGGCTAGAGGGTGTTTCAGGGGAATAATGTGCCTTTGTCAGGCTGCTTCGGAAGTCAACTGTCTGCTTGGCATAGAAAGACAGCAAGTAAGGGTTCACATTCTCAACCCTACGGAGAGTGTTTCTTCATTGCAGCCCAGGTTCAGTGCTGGGAACCCCTGGCCGCACACCTAAAAGACCTGCTGGAGCTGTGTTCGGGTGGCCTTTAGAAAGCTCGGACATCTAGCTATCCAACGAAGAAAGCAGTGTGTCGCCCTTCTCTCCGTATTAAGAGATATGATCCGGAGGCCCAAGGTCCCTGAATGTTGTGAAGTCGCCCAGGAAGAGACATTCGGGATGCAGTGTTCTTCCACGGGAGGTGCTGAGGATGCAGAAGTCCTAGCAATCCTGACAATCTCACTAGCGTATAGACACTACATGGATTACGTTTTCATGGGCAATGCTGCATGCCTAATCTTGTGCATGCTATACATGGACCTTACTATAAGCCTGCCTGGCAGACTAGTGTTCCCTTTAGTATTGGCGCCATTGGGATGCCTCATGCAAGGAAATGCAAGCACCCTAGTGCTCACAGGAAAGCGCCCTTTTCCTAACAGGGGAATTCAAGCATGTATGACTGACAGCAGCACTGTATTTCCGGCATCGTTGAGACTGCAGCTGTCCTTCTTTACAGCTGGGAAGTGCAACTATTCGCAAAGATACCGAATCCGAAAGTTGAACCCTGCCCAAGTACCTTTAGTTTTCAGAAAGCAAAAAGAGACTGAAGGACCACTCTGGCACCTTCCCGGATTAATTTTGAACCAGGAAGCTGTGCAATGTGTGAATGGTCTACGCGACTTAAGACTTTAGGGAGGTTTCGTGTCCTTGCACCTTCGCTAAGTGTACTAGAGTTCAGGGGAAAGTGTACATTTTCAAAACTGCATGGAATGTCTAGTCTGCGCGTGGCCTATAAAAAGGTCAGGTAAGTAAGTGTACCCAGAACGGACACCAAGAATAGAGTGTTTTCATTGCAGCTAACACTCTGCACTGAGAGCCACTGGCATTACACCAAACACATGCTATAGCTGTGTTCTGGAAGTCTCTTGAATGCTTTGGCCAAATAGCTATCTGGAGAAGAAAGCAGAAGTTTAAAGTTCACTTTGCTTTCAAAGTGTTGATCCGAATGCCTTAGAGAGCCTAATGCTGTGCAGTCGCCAAGAAGTTGATCCTGTATGAAGTGTTCTTCTATGGGACACGGTGAGGACGCAGTGGCCTTAAGAAAACTATACTAGAGTTCCTGCACTACCTGCCCAAAAGTAAATGGAAATCCTCTGCACTCCTCAATTTGTGGATGGAATACCTGAAGGATACTTTGAACCTTGTGGGGAGAACTCGCTTTCCCTTTGGCAATGAGGGCTCTGGGATGCCTCCTGCAGTGCGCAGAACATATTCTTTTTCTCTAGGAACTCTCTCTTTTCTCCACAAAGGCATTCCTGAAGTGAAGACAACACAGGTAGCAACACTGTTCCGAAGGAAACTTTGACGTTTCCAGTATCCTGCTCTCCAGTGGGGAAAACATTGCTTCTCTCACTAGGTCACCAATATCAAAGTTGCACACTGCATATTACGTGTAGTTTCTGACAAAGGCAAAGACTCTCAAGCAACACCCTGCCCTTCCCAGTTAAAAATTCATACCAAGGCAATTCTGCATGGTGTGAGTAGCGTGACGAACTTATTGCCTTGGGATAGACCTCGCCGTCTGTACACCTTATCAAAGGCTAGTGGGTGTTTCAGGGGAATACGGTCCCTTTGTCAGGCTGCTTCGGAAGTCAACTGTCTGCTTGGCATAGAAAGACAGCAATAAGGGTTCACATTCTAAACACGACGCAGTGTGTTTCTTCATTGCAGCCCAGGTTCAGTGCTGGGAACCACTGGCCGTACACCTAAATGACCTGCTGGAGCTGTGTTCGGGTGGCCTTTAGAAAGCTCGGACATCTAGCTACCCAACGAAGAAAGAAGTGTATCGCCCTTCTCTCCACATTAAGAGATATGATCCGGAGGCCCAAGGTCTCTGAATGTTGTGAATTCGCCCAGGAAGAGACATTCGGGATGCAGTGTTCTTCCATGGGAGGTGCTGAGGACGCAGAAGTCCTAAGAGTCCTGAAAAGCTCACTAGCGTGAAGGCACTACATGGACTACGTTTTCATGGGCAATGCTGCATGTCTAATCTTGTGCATGCAATACATGGACCTTACTATGAGCCTGCCTGGCAGAGTCGTGTTCCCTTTAGTATTGGCGCCTTTCGGATGCCTCATGCAAGGAACTGCAAGCACCCTAGTGCTCACAGGAAAGCGCCCTTTTCCTAACAGGGGCATTCCAGCACGTATGGCTGACAGCAGCACTGTATTTCCGGCATCTCTGAGGCTGCAGCTGTCCTTCTTTACAGCTGGGAAGTGCACCTATTCCCAAAGATAGCGAATCCAAAAGTTGAACCGTGCCCAAGTACCTTTAGTTTTCAGAAAGCAAAAAGAGACTGAAGGACCACTCTGGCACCTTCCCGGATTAATTTTGAGCCAGGAAGCTGTGCAATGTGTGAATGGTCTACGCGACTTAAGACTTTAGGGAGGTTACGGGTCCTCGCACCTTCGCTAAGTGTACTAGAGTTCAGGGGAAAGTATACATTTTCAAGACTGCATGTAATGTCTAGTCTGCGCGTGGCCTAGAGAAAGGTCATGTAAGTAAGTGTACCCAGAACGGACACCAAGAATAGAGTATTTTCTTTGCAGCTCACACTTTGAACTGAGAGCCACTGGCATTACTCCAAACACCTGCTAGAGCTGTGTTCCGGGGGTCTCTTGAATGCTTTGGCCATCTAGCTATCTGGAGAAGAAACCAGAAATTTAACTTTCACTCTCCTTTCAAAGTGGAGATTCGGAGGCCTTAGAGAGCCTAATGCTGTGCAGTCACCAAGAAGATTGATCCTGTACGAAGTGTTCTTCTATGGGACACGGTGAGGACGCAGTGGCCTTAGGAAAAGTATACTAGAGTTCCTGCACTACCTGCCCAAAATTAAATGGAAATCCTCTGCACTCCTCAATTCGTGGATGGCATATCTGAAGGATACTTTGAACCTTGTGGGAGATCTCGCTTTCCCTTTGGCAAAGAGGGCTCTGGGATGCCTCCTGCAGTGCGCAGTACATATTCTGTTTCTCTAGGAACTCTCTCTTTTCTCCACAAAGGCATTCCTGAAGTGAAGACAACACAGGCAGCAACACTGTTTCGCAGGGGACTTGGACGCTTCCAGTATCCTGCTCTCCAGTGGGGAAAACAGTGCTTCTCTCACTAGGTCACCAATATCAAAGTTGCACACTGCATATTACGTGTAGTTTCTGACAAAGGCAAAGACTCTCAAGCAACACCCTGCCCTCCCCAGTTAAAATTTCATACCAAGGCAATTCTGCATGGTGTGAGTAGCGTGACGAACTTACTGCCTTGGGATAGACCTCGCCGTCTGTACACCTTATCAAAGGCTAGAGGGTGTTTCAGGGGAATACTGTGACTTTGTCAGGCTGCTTCGGAAGGCAACTGTCTGCTTGTCATAGAAAGACAGCAAGTAAGGGTTCACATTCTCAACCCCACGGAGAGTGTTTCTTCATTGCAGCCCAGGTTCAGTGCTGGGAACCCCTGGCCGTACACCTAAAAGACCTGCTGGAGCTGTGTTCGGGTGGCCTTCAGAAAGCTCGGACATCCAGCTATCCAACGGGAAAATCAGTGTGTCACCCTTCTCTCCGCATTAAGAGATATGATCTGGAGGCCCAAGGTCCCTGAATGTTGTGAAGTCGCCCAGGAAGAGACATTCGGGATGCATTGTTCTTCCATGGGAGGTGCTGAGGACGCAGGAGTCCTAAGAGTCCTGACAAGCTCGCTAGCGTGAAGGCACTACATGGACTATGTTTTCAGGGCAATGCTGCATGTCTAATCTTGTGCATGCAATACATGGACCTTACTATGAGCCTGCCTGGCAGAGTCGTGTTCCCTTTAGTATTGGCGCCTTTCGGATGCCTCATGCAAGGAACTGCGAGCACTCTAGTGCTCACAGGAAAGCGCTCTTTTCCTAACAGGGGCATTCCAGCACGTACGACTGACAGCAGCACTGTATTTCCGGCATCTTTGAGGCTGCAGCTGTCCTTCTTTACAGCTGGAAAGTGCAAATATTGGCATAGATTCCGAATCCGAAAGTTGAACCCTGCCCAAGTACTTTTAGTTTTCAAAAAGCAAAAAGAGACTGAAGGACCACCCTGGCACCTTCCTGGATTAAGTTTGAACCAGGGAGTTGTGCAATGTGTGAATGGTCTACGCGCATTAAGACTTTAGGGAGGTTACGGGTCCTCGCACCTTCGCTAATTGTACTAAAGTTCAGGGGAAAGTATACATTTTCAAGACTGCATGTAATGTCTAGTCTGCGCGTGGCCTAGAGAAAGGTCAGATAAGTAAGTGTAACCAGAACGGACACCAAGAATAGAGTGGTTTCATTGCAGCTCACACTCTGCACTGAGAGCCACTGGCATTACACCTAACACCTGCTAGAGCTGTGTTCCGGAGGTCTTTTGAATGCTATGGGCAACTAGATATCTGGAGAAGAAAGCAAAAGTTTACCTTTCACACTGCTTTCAAAGTGGTTATCCGGAGGCCTTAGAGAGCCTAATGCTGTGCAGTCGCCAAGAAGTTGATCCTGTATGAAGTGTTCTTCTATGGGACACGGTGAGGATGCAGTGGCCTTACGAAAAGTATACTAGAGTTCCTGAACTACCTGCCCAAAAGTAAATGGAAATCCTCTGCACTCCTCAATTTGTGGATGGAATATCTGAAGGATACTTTGAACCTTGTGGGGAGATCTCGCTTTCCCTTTGGCAATGAGGGCTCTGGGATGCCTCCTGCAGTGCGCAGGACACATTCTGTTTCTCTTGGAACTCTCTCTTTTCTCCACAAAGGCATTCCTGAAGTGAAGACAACACAGGCAGCAACACTGTTCCGCAGGAAACTTTGACGCGTCCAGTATCTTGCTCTCCAGTGGGGAAAAGAGTGCTTCTCTCACTAGGTCACCAATATCAAAGTTGCACACTGCATATTACGTGTAGTTTCTGACAAAGGCAAAGACTCTCAAGCAACACCCTGCCCTTCCCAGTTAAAAATTCATACCAAGGCAATTCTGCATGGTGTGAGTAGCGTGACGAACTTATTGCCTTGGGATAGACCTCGCCGTCTGTACACCTTATCAAAGGCTAGAGGGTGTTTCAGGGGAATACGGTGCCTTTGTCAGGCTGCTTCGGAAGTCAACTGTCTGCTTGGCATAGAAAGACAGCAAGTAAGGGTTCACATTCTAAACACGACGCAGAGTGTTTCTTCATTGCAGCCCAGGTTCAGTGCTGGGAACCACTGGCCGTACACCTAAAAGACCTGCTGGAGCTGTGTTCGGGTGGCCTTTAGAAAGCTCGGACATCTAGCTATCCAACGAAGAAAGAAGTGTGTCGCCCTTCTCTCCACATTAAGAGATATGATCCGGAGGCCCAAGGTCCCTGAATGTTGTGAATTCGCCCAGGAAGAGACATTCGGGATGCAGTGTTCTTCCATGGGAGGTGCTGAGGACGCAGAAGTCCTAAGAGTCCTGACAAGCTCACTAGCGTGAAGGCACTACATGGACTACGTTTTCATGGGCAATGCTGCATGTCTAATCTTCTGCATGCAATACATGGACCTTACTATGAGCCTGCCTGGCAGAGTCGTGTTCCCTTTAGTATTCGCGCCTTTCGGATGCCTCATGCAAGGAACTGCAAGCACCCTAGTGCTCACAGGAAAGCGCCCTTTTCCTAACAGGGGCATTCCAGCACGTATGACTGACAGCAGCACTGTATTTCCGGCATCTCTGAGGCTGCAGCTGTCCTTCTTTACAGGTGGGAAATGCACCTATTCGCAAAGATAGCAAATCCAAAAGTTGAACCGTGCCCAAGTACCTTTAGTTTTCAGAAAGCAAAAAGAGACTGAAGGACCACTCTGGCACCTTCCCGGATTAATTTTGAGCCAGGAAGCTGTGCAATGTGTGAATGGTCTACGCGACTTAAGAGTTTAGGGAGGTTACGTGTCCTCGCACCTTCGCTAAGTGTACTAGAGTTCAGGGGAAAGTATACATTTTCAAGACTGCATGTAATGTCTAGTCTGCGCGTGGCCTAGAAAAAGGTCAGGTAAGTAAGTGTACCCAGATCGGACACCAAGAATAGAGTGTTTTCATTGCAGCTCACACTCTGCACTGAGAGCCACTCTCATTACACCAAACACCTGCTAGAGCTGTGTTCCGGGGGTCTCTTGAATGCTTTGGCCATCTAGCTATCTGGAGAAGAAAGCAGAAATTTAACTTTCACTCTCCTTTCAAAGTGGAGATTCGGAGGCCTTAGAGAGCCTAATGCTGTGCAGTCGCCAAGAAGATTGATCCTGTACGAAGTGTTCTTCTACGGGACACGGTGAGGACTCAGTGGCCTTAGGAAAAGTATACTAGAGTTCCTGCACTACCTGCCCAAAAGTAAATGGAAATCCTCTGGACTCCTCAATTCGTGGATGGATTATCTGAAGGATACTTTGAACCTTGTGGGGAGATATCGCTTTCCCTTTGGCAATGAGGGCTCTTTGTTGCCGCCTGCAGTGCGGAGGACATATTCTGTTTCTCTAGGAACTCTCTCTTTTCTCCACAAAGGCATTCCTGAAGTGAAGACAACACAGGCAGCAACACTGTTCCGCAGGAAACTTTGACGCTTCCAGTATCCTGCTCTCCGGTGGGGAAAACATTGCTTCTCTCACTAGGTCACCAATATCAAAGTTGCACACTGCATATTACGTGTAGTTTCAGACAAAGGCAAAGACTCTCAAGCAACACCCTGCCCTCCCCAGTTAAAATTTCATACCAAGGCAATTCTGCATGGTGTGAGTAGCGTGACGAACTTACTGCCTTGGGATAGACCTCGCCGTCTGTACACCTTATCAAAGGCTAGAGGGTGTTTCAGGGGAATACTGTGACTTTGTCAGGCTGCTTCGGAAGGCAACTGTCTGCTTGTCATAGAAAGACAGCAAGTAAGGGTTCACATTCTCAACCCCACGGAGAGTGTTTCTTCATTGCAGCCCAGGTTCAGTGCTGGGAACCCCTGGCCGTACACCTAAAAGACCTGCTGGAGCTGTGTTCGGGTGGCCTTCAGAAAGCTCGGACATCCAGCTATCCAACGGGAAAAACAGTGTGTCACCCTTCTCTCCGCATTAAGAGATATGATCTGGAGGCCCAAGGTCCCTGAATGTTGTGAAGTCGCCCAGGAAGAGACATTCGGGATGCATTGTTCTTCCATGGGAGGTGCTGAGGACGCAGGAGTCCTAAGAGTCCTGACAAGCTCGCTAGCGTGAAGGCACTACATGGACTATGTTTTCAGGGCAAAGCTGCTGCATGTCTAATCTTGTGCATGCTATACATGGACCTTACTATGAGCCTGCCTGGCAGAGTCGTGTTCCCTTTAGTATTGGCGCCTTTCGGATGCCTCATGCAAGGAACTGCGAGCACTCTAGTGCTCACAGGAAAGCGCTCTTTTCCTAACAGGGGCATTCCAGCACGTACGACTGACAGCAGCACTGTATTTCCGGCATCTTTGAGGCTGCAGCTGTCCTTCTTTACAGCTGGAAAGTGCAAATATTGGCATAGATTCCGAATCCGAAAGTTGAACCCTGCCCAAGTACTTTTAGTTTTCAAAAAGCAAAAAGAGACTGAAGGACCACTCTGGCACCTTCCTGGATTAAGTTTGAACCAGGGAGTTGTGCAATGTGTGAATGGTCTACGCGCATTAAGACTTTAGGGAGGTTACGGGTCCTCGCACCTTCGCTAATTGTACTAAAGTTCAGGGGAAAGTATACATTTTCAAGACTGCATGTAATGTCTAGTCTGCGCGTGGCCTAGAGAAAGGTCAGATAAGTAAGTGTAACCAGAACGGACACCAAGAATAGAGTGGTTTCATTGCAGCTCACACTCTGCACTGAGAGCCACTGGCATTACACCTAACACCTGCTAGAGCTGTGTTCCGGAGGTCTTTTGAATGCTATGGGCAACTAGATATCTGGAGAAGAAAGCAAAAGTTTACCTTTCACACTGCTTTCAAAGTGGTTATCCGGAGGCCTTAGAGAGCCTAATGCTGTGCAGTCGCCAAGAAGTTGATCCTGTATGAAGTGTTCTTCTATGGGACACGGTGAGGATGCAGTGGCCTTACGAAAAGTATACTAGAGTTCCTGAACTACCTGCCCAAAAGTAAATGGAAATCCTCTGCACTCCTCAATTTGTGGATGGAATATCTGAAGGATACTTTGAACCTTGTGGGGAGATCTCGCTTTCCCTTTGGCAATGAGGGCTCTGGGATGCCTCCTGCAGTGCGCAGGACACATTCTGTTTCTCTAGGAACTCTCTCTTTTCTCCACAAAGGCATTCCTGAAGTGAAGACAACACAGGCAGCAACACTGTTCCGCAGGAAACTTTGACGCGTCCAGTATCTTGCTCTCCAGTGGGGAAAAGAGTGCTTCTCTCACTAGGTCACCAATATCAAAGTTGCACACTGCATATTACGTGTAGTTTCTGACAAAGGCAAAGATTCTCAAGCAACACCCTGCCCTTCCCAGTTAAAAATTCATACCAAGGCAATTCTGCATGGTGTGAGTAGCGTGACGAACTTATTGCCTTGGGATAGACCTCGCCGTCTGTACACCTTATCAAAGGCTAGAGGGTGTTTCAGGGGAATACGGTGCCTTTGTCAGGCTGCTTCAGAAGTCAACTGTCTGCTTGGCATAGAAAGACAGCAAGTAAGGGTTCACATTCTAAACACGACGCAGAGTGTTTCTTCATTGCAGCCCAGGTTCAGTGCTGGGAACCACTGGCCGTACACCTAAAAGACCTGCTGGAGCTGTGTTCGGGTGGCCTTTAGAAAGCTCGGACATCTAGCTATCCAACGAAGAAAGAAGTGTGTCGCCCTTCTCTCCACATTAAGAGATATGATCCGGAGGCCCAAGGTCCCTGAATGTTGTGAATTCGCCCAGGAAGAGACATTCGGGATGCAGTGTTCTTCCATGGGAGGTGCTGAGGACGCAGAAGTCCTAAGAGTCCTGACAAGCTCACTAGCGTGAAGGAACTACATGGACTACGTTTTCATGGGCAATGCTGCATGTCTAATCTTCTGCATGCAATACATAAACCTTACTATGAGCCTGCCTGGCAGAGTCGTGTTCCCTTTAGTATTCGCGCCTTTCGGATGCCTCATGCAAGGAACTGCAAGCACCCTAGTGCTCACAGGAAAGCGCCCTTTTCCTAACAGGGGCATTCCAGCACGTATGACTGACAGCAGCACTGTATTTCCGGCATCTCTGAGGCTGCAGCTGTCCTTCTTTACAGGTGGGAAGTGCACCTATTCGCAAAGATAGCAAATCCAAAAGTTGAACCGTGCCCAAGTACCTTTAGTTTTCAGAAAGCAAAAAGAGACTGAAGGACCACTCTGGCACCTTCCCGGATTAATTTTGAGCCAGGAAGCTGTGCAATGTGTGAATGGTCTACGCGACTTAAGAGTTTAGGGAGGTTACGTGTCCTCGCACCTTCGCTAAGTGTACTAGAGTTCAGGGGAAAGTATACATTTTCAAGACTGCATGTAATGTCTAGTCTGCGCGTGGCCTAGAAAAAGGTCAGGTAAGTAAGTGTACCCAGATCGGACACCAAGAATAGAGTGTTTTCATTGCAGCTCACACTCTGCACTGAGAGCCACTCTCATTACACCAAACACCTGCTAGAGCTGTGTTCCGGGGGTCTCTTGAATGCTTTGGCCATCTAGCTATCTGGAGAAGAAAGCAGAAATTTAACTTTCACTCTCCTTTCAAAGTGGAGATTCGGAGGCCTTAGAGAGCCTAATGCTGTGCAGTCGCCAAGAAGATTGATCCTGTACGAAGTGTTCTTCTACGGGACACGGTGAGGACTCAGTGGCCTTAGGAAAAGTATACTAGAGTTCCTGCACTACCTGCCCAAAAGTAAATGGAAATCCTCTGGACTCCTCAATTCGTGGATGGATTATCTGAAGGATACTTTGAACCTTGTGGGGAGATATCGCTTTCCCTTTGGCAATGAGGGCTCTTTGTTGCCGCCTGCAGTGCGGAGGACATATTCTGTTTCTCTAGGAACTCTCTCTTTTCTCCACAAAGGCATTCCTGAAGTGAAGACAACACAGGCAGAAACACTGTTCCGCAGGAAACTTTGACGCTTCCAGTATCCTGCTCTCCGGTGGGGAAAACATTGCTTCTCTCACTAGGTCACCAATATCAAAGTTGCACACTGCATATTACGTGTAGTTTCTGACAAAGGCAAAGAGTCTCAAGCAATACCATGCCCTTCCCAGTTAAAACTTCATACCAAGGCAATTCTGCATGGTGTGAGTACCGTGAGGAACTTACTGCCTTGGGATAGACCTCGCCGTCCGTACACTTTATCAAAGGCTAGAGGGTGTTTCAGGGGAATAATGTGCCTTTGTCAGGCTGCTTCGGAAGTCAACTGTCTGCTTGGCATAGAAAGACAGCAAGTAAGGGTTCACATTCTCAACCCTACGGAGAGTGTTTCTTCATTGCAGCCCAGGTTCAGTGCTGGGAACCCCTGGCCGCACACCTAAAAGACCTGCTGGAGCTGTGTTCGGGTGGCCTTTAGAAAGCTCGGACATCTAGCTATCCAACGAAGAAAGCAGTGTGTCGCCCTTCTCTCCGTATTAAGAGATATGATCCGGAGGCCCAAGGTCCCTGAATGTTGTGAAGTCGCCCAGGAAGAGACATTCGGGATGCAGTGTTCTTCCACGGGAGGTGCTGAGGATGCAGAAGTCCTAGCAATCCTGACAATCTCACTAGCGTATAGACACTACATGGATTACGTTTTCATGGGCAATGCTGCATGCCTAATCTTGTGCATGCTATACATGGACCTTACTATAAGCCTGCCTGGCAGACTAGTGTTCCCTTTAGTATTGGCGCCATTGGGATGCCTCATGCAAGGAAATGCAAGCACCCTAGTGCTCACAGGAAAGCGCCCTTTTCCTAACAGGGGAATTCAAGCATGTATGACTGACAGCAGCACTGTATTTCCGGCATCGTTGAGACTGCAGCTGTCCTTCTTTACAGCTGGGAAGTGCAACTATTCGCAAAGATACCGAATCCGAAAGTTGAACCCTGCCCAAGTACCTTTAGTTTTCAGAAAGCAAAAAGAGACTGAAGGACCACTCTGGCACCTTCCCGGATTAATTTTGAACCAGGAAGCTGTGCAATGTGTGAATGGTCTACGCGACTTAAGACTTTAGGGAGGTTTCGTGTCCTTGCACCTTCGCTAAGTGTACTAGAGTTCAGGGGAAAGTGTACATTTTCAAAACTGCATGGAATGTCTAGTCTGCGCGTGGCCTATAAAAAGGTCAGGTAAGTAAGTGTACCCAGAACGGACACCAAGAATAGAGTGTTTTCATTGCAGCTAACACTCTGCACTGAGAGCCACTGGCATTACACCAAACACATGCTATAGCTGTGTTCTGGAAGTCTCTTGAATGCTTTGGCCAAATAGCTATCTGGAGAAGAAAGCAGAAGTTTAAAGTTCACTTTGCTTTCAAAGTGTTGATCCGAATGCCTTAGAGAGCCTAATGCTGTGCAGTCGCCAAGAAGTTGATCCTGTATGAAGTGTTCTTCTATGGGACACGGTGAGGACGCAGTGGCCTTAAGAAAACTATACTAGAGTTCCTGCACTACCTGCCCAAAAGTAAATGGAAATCCTCTGCACTCCTCAATTTGTGGATGGAATACCTGAAGGATACTTTGAACCTTGTGGGGAGAACTCGCTTTCCCTTTGGCAATGAGGGCTCTGGGATGCCTCCTGCAGTGCGCAGAACATATTCTTTTTCTCTAGGAACTCTCTCTTTTCTCCACAAAGGCATTCCTGAAGTGAAGACAACACAGGTAGCAACACTGTTCCGAAGGAAACTTTGACGTTTCCAGTATCCTGCTCTCCAGTGGGGAAAACATTGCTTCTCTCACTAGGTCACCAATATCAAAGTTGCACACTGCATATTACGTGTAGTTTCTGACAAAGGCAAAGACTCTCAAGCAACACCCTGCCCTTCCCAGTTAAAAATTCATACCAAGGCAATTCTGCATGGTGTGAGTAGCGTGACGAACTTATTGCCTTGGGATAGACCTCGCCGTCTGTACACCTTATCAAAGGCTAGTGGGTGTTTCAGGGGAATACGGTCCCTTTGTCAGGCTGCTTCGGAAGTCAACTGTCTGCTTGGCATAGAAAGACAGCAATAAGGGTTCACATTCTAAACACGACGCAGTGTGTTTCTTCATTGCAGCCCAGGTTCAGTGCTGGGAACCACTGGCCGTACACCTAAATGACCTGCTGGAGCTGTGTTCGGGTGGCCTTTAGAAAGCTCGGACATCTAGCTACCCAACGAAGAAAGAAGTGTATCGCCCTTCTCTCCACATTAAGAGATATGATCCGGAGGCCCAAGGTCTCTGAATGTTGTGAATTCGCCCAGGAAGAGACATTCGGGATGCAGTGTTCTTCCATGGGAGGTGCTGAGGACGCAGAAGTCCTAAGAGTCCTGAAAAGCTCACTAGCGTGAAGGCACTACATGGACTACGTTTTCATGGGCAATGCTGCATGTCTAATCTTGTGCATGCAATACATGGACCTTACTATGAGCCTGCCTGGCAGAGTCGTGTTCCCTTTAGTATTGGCGCCTTTCGGATGCCTCATGCAAGGAACTGCAAGCACCCTAGTGCTCACAGGAAAGCGCCCTTTTCCTAACAGGGGCATTCCAGCACGTATGGCTGACAGCAGCACTGTATTTCCGGCATCTCTGAGGCTGCAGCTGTCCTTCTTTACAGCTGGGAAGTGCACCTATTCCCAAAGATAGCGAATCCAAAAGTTGAACCGTGCCCAAGTACCTTTAGTTTTCAGAAAGCAAAAAGAGACTGAAGGACCACTCTGGCACCTTCCCGGATTAATTTTGAGCCAGGAAGCTGTGCAATGTGTGAATGGTCTACGCGACTTAAGACTTTAGGGAGGTTACGGGTCCTCGCACCTTCGCTAAGTGTACTAGAGTTCAGGGGAAAGTATACATTTTCAAGACTGCATGTAATGTCTAGTCTGCGCGTGGCCTAGAGAAAGGTCATGTAAGTAAGTGTACCCAGAACGGACACCAAGAATAGAGTATTTTCTTTGCAGCTCACACTTTGAACTGAGAGCCACTGGCATTACTCCAAACACCTGCTAGAGCTGTGTTCCGGGGGTCTCTTGAATGCTTTGGCCATCTAGCTATCTGGAGAAGAAACCAGAAATTTAACTTTCACTCTCCTTTCAAAGTGGAGATTCGGAGGCCTTAGAGAGCCTAATGCTGTGCAGTCACCAAGAAGATTGATCCTGTACGAAGTGTTCTTCTATGGGACACGGTGAGGACGCAGTGCCCTTAGGAAAAGTATACTAGAGTTCCTGCACTACCTGCCCAAAATTAAATGGAAATCCTCTGCACTCCTCAATTCGTGGATGGCATATCTGAAGGATACTTTGAACCTTGTGGGAGATCTCGCTTTCCCTTTGGCAAAGAGGGCTCTGGGATGCCTCCTGCAGTGCGCAGTACATATTCTGTTTCTCTAGGAACTCTCTCTTTTCTCCACAAAGGCATTCCTGAAGTGAAGACAACACAGGCAGCAACACTGTTTCGCAGGGGACTTGGACGCTTCCAGTATCCTGCTCTCCAGTGGGGAAAACAGTGCTTCTCTCACTAGGTCACCAATATCAAAGTTGCACACTGCATATTACGTGTAGTTTCTGACAAAGGCAAAGACTCTCAAGCAACACCCTGCCCTCCCCAGTTAAAATTTCATACCAAGGCAATTCTGCATGGTGTGAGTAGCGTGACGAACTTACTGCCTTGGGATAGACCTCGCCGTCTGTACACCTTATCAAAGGCTAGAGGGTGTTTCAGGGGAATACTGTGACTTTGTCAGGCTGCTTCGGAAGGCAACTGTCTGCTTGTCATAGAAAGACAGCAAGTAAGGGTTCACATTCTCAACCCCACGGAGAGTGTTTCTTCATTGCAGCCCAGGTTCAGTGCTGGGAACCCCTGGCCGTACACCTAAAAGACCTGCTGGAGCTGTGTTCGGGTGGCCTTCAGAAAGCTCGGACATCCAGCTATCCAACGGGAAAAGCAGTGTGTCACCCTTCTCTCCGCATTAAGAGATATGATCTGGAGGCCCAAGGTCCCTGAATGTTGTGAAGTCGCCCAGGAAGAGACATTCGGGATGCATTGTTCTTCCATGGGAGGTGCTGAGGACGCAGGAGTCCTAAGAGTCCTGACAAGCTCGCTAGCGTGAAGGCACTACATGGACTATGTTTTCAGGGCAATGCTGCATGTCTAATCTTGTGCATGCAATACATGGACCTTACTATGAGCCTGCCTGGCAGAGTCGTGTTCCCTTTAGTATTGGCGCCTTTCGGATGCCTCATGCAAGGAACTGCGAGCACTCTAGTGCTCACAGGAAAGCGCTCTTTTCCTAACAGGGGCATTCCAGCACGTACGACTGACAGCAGCACTGTATTTCCGGCATCTTTGAGGCTGCAGCTGTCCTTCTTTACAGCTGGAAAGTGCAAATATTGGCATAGATTCCGAATCCGAAAGTTGAACCCTGCCCAAGTACTTTTAGTTTTCAAAAAGCAAAAAGAGACTGAAGGACCACCCTGGCACCTTCCTGGATTAAGTTTGAACCAGGGAGTTGTGCAATGTGTGAATGGTCTACGCGCATTAAGACTTTAGGGAGGTTACGGGTCCTCGCACCTTCGCTAATTGTACTAAAGTTCAGGGGAAAGTATACATTTTCAAGACTGCATGTAATGTCTAGTCTGCGCGTGGCCTAGAGAAAGGTCAGATAAGTAAGTGTAACCAGAACGGACACCAAGAATAGAGTGGTTTCATTGCAGCTCACACTCTGCACTGAGAGCCACTGGCATTACACCTAACACCTGCTAGAGCTGTGTTCCGGAGGTCTTTTGAATGCTATGGGCAACTAGATATCTGGAGAAGAAAGCAAAAGTTTACCTTTCACACTGCTTTCAAAGTGGTTATCCGGAGGCCTTAGAGAGCCTAATGCTGTGCAGTCGCCAAGAAGTTGATCCTGTATGAAGTGTTCTTCTATGGGACACGGTGAGGACGCAGTGGCCTTAGGAAAAGTATACTAGAGTTCCTGAACTACCTGCCCAAAAGTAAATGGAAATCCTCTGCACTCCTCAATTTGTGGATGGAATATCTGAAGGATACTTTGAACCTTGTGGGGAGATCTCGCTTTCCCTTTGTCAATGAGGGCTCTGGGATGCCTCCTGCAGTGCGCAGGACACATTCTGTTTCTCTTGGAACTCTCTCTTTTCTCCACAAAGGCATTCCTGAAGTGAAGACAACACAGGCAGCAACACTGTTCCGCAGGAAACTTTGACGCGTCCAGTATCTTGCTCTCCAGTGGGGAAAAGAGTGCTTCTCTCACTAGGTCACCAATATCAAAGTTGCACACTGCATATTACGTGTAGTTTCTGACAAAGGCAAAGACTCTCAAGCAACACCCTGCCCTTCCCAGTTAAAAATTCATACCAAGGCAATTCTGCATGGTGTGAGTAGCGTGACGAACTTATTGCCTTGGGATAGACCTCGCCGTCTGTACACCTTATCAAAGGCTAGAGGGTGTTTCAGGGGAATACGGTGCCTTTGTCAGGCTGCTTCGGAAGTCAACTGTCTGCTTGGCATAGAAAGACAGCAAGTAAGGGTTCACATTCTAAACACGACGCAGAGTGTTTCTTCATTGCAGCCCAGGTTCAGTGCTGGGAACCACTGGCCGTACACCTAAAAGACCTGCTGGAGCTGTGTTCGGGTGGCCTTTAGAAAGCTCGGACATCTAGCTATCCAACGAAGAAAGAAGTGTGTCGCCCTTCTCTCCACATTAAGAGATATGATCCGGAGGCCCAAGGTCCCTGAATGTTGTGAATTCGCCCAGGAAGAGACATTCGGGATGCAGTGTTCTTCCATGGGAGGTGCTGAGGACGCAGAAGTCCTAAGAGTCCTGACAAGCTCACTAGCGTGAAGGCACTACATGGACTACGTTTTCATGGGCAATGCTGCATGTCTAATCTTCTGCATGCAATACATGGACCTTACTATGAGCCTGCCTGGCAGAGTCGTGTTCCCTTTAGTATTCGCGCCTTTCGGATGCCTCATGCAAGGAACTGCAAGCACCCTAGTGCTCACAGGAAAGCGCCCTTTTCCTAACAGGGGCATTCCAGCACGTATGACTGACAGCAGCACTGTATTTCCGGCATCTCTGAGGCTGCAGCTGTCCTTCTTTACAGGTGGGAAATGCACCTATTCGCAAAGATAGCAAATCCAAAAGTTGAACCGTGCCCAAGTACCTTTAGTTTTCAGAAAGCAAAAAGAGACTGAAGGACCACTCTGGCACCTTCCCGGATTAATTTTGAGCCAGGAAGCTGTGCAATGTGTGAATGGTCTACGCGACTTAAGAGTTTAGGGAGGTTACGTGTCCTCGCACCTTCGCTAAGTGTACTAGAGTTCAGGGGAAAGTATACATTTTCAAGACTGCATGTAATGTCTAGTCTGCGCGTGGCCTAGAAAAAGGTCAGGTAAGTAAGTGTACCCAGATCGGACACCAAGAATAGAGTGTTTTCATTGCAGCTCACACTCTGCACTGAGAGCCACTCTCATTACACCAAACACCTGCTAGAGCTGTGTTCCGGGGGTCTCTTGAATGCTTTGGCCATCTAGCTATCTGGAGAAGAAAGCAGAAATTTAACTTTCACTCTCCTTTCAAAGTGGAGATTCGGAGGCCTTAGAGAGCCTAATGCTGTGCAGTCGCCAAGAAGATTGATCCTGTACGAAGTGTTCTTCTACGGGACACGGTGAGGACTCAGTGGCCTTAGGAAAAGTATACTAGAGTTCCTGCACTACCTGCCCAAAAGTAAATGGAAATCCTCTGGACTCCTCAATTCGTGGATGGATTATCTGAAGGATACTTTGAACCTTGTGGGGAGATATCGCTTTCCCTTTGGCAATGAGGGCTCTTTGTTGCCGCCTGCAGTGCGGAGGACATATTCTGTTTCTCTAGGAACTCTCTCTTTTCTCCACAAAGGCATTCCTGAAGTGAAGACAACACAGGCAGCAACACTGTTCCGCAGGAAACTTTGACGCTTCCAGTATCCTGCTCTCCGGTGGGGAAAACATTGCTTCTCTCACTAGGTCACCAATATCAAAGTTGCACACTGCATATTACGTGTAGTTTCAGACAAAGGCAAAGACTCTCAAGCAACACCCTGCCCTCCCCAGTTAAAATTTCATACCAAGGCAATTCTGCATGGTGTGAGTAGCGTGACGAACTTACTGCCTTGGGATAGACCTCGCCGTCTGTACACCTTATCAAAGGCTAGAGGGTGTTTCAGGGGAATACTGTGACTTTGTCAGGCTGCTTCGGAAGGCAACTGTCTGCTTGTCATAGAAAGACAGCAAGTAAGGGTTCACATTCTCAACCCCACGGAGAGTGTTTCTTCATTGCAGCCCAGGTTCAGTGCTGGGAACCCCTGGCCGTACACCTAAAAGACCTGCTGGAGCTGTGTTCGGGTGGCCTTCAGAAAGCTCGGACATCCAGCTATCCAACGGGAAAAACAGTGTGTCACCCTTCTCTCCGCATTAAGAGATATGATCTGGAGGCCCAAGGTCCCTGAATGTTGTGAAGTCGCCCAGGAAGAGACATTCGGGATGCATTGTTCTTCCATGGGAGGTGCTGAGGACGCAGGAGTCCTAAGAGTCCTGACAAGCTCGCTAGCGTGAAGGCACTACATGGACTATGTTTTCAGGGCAATGCTGCATGTCTAATCTTGTGCATGCTATACATGGACCTTACTATGAGCCTGCCTGGCAGAGTCGTGTTCCCTTTAGTATTGGCGCCTTTCGGATGCCTCATGCAAGGAACTGCGAGCACTCTAGTGCTCACAGGAAAGCGCTCTTTTCCTAACAGGGGCATTCCAGCACGTACGACTGACAGCAGCACTGTATTTCCGGCATCTTTGAGGCTGCAGCTGTCCTTCTTTACAGCTGGAAAGTGCAAATATTGGCATAGATTCCGAATCCGAAAGTTGAACCCTGCCCAAGTACTTTTAGTTTTCAAAAAGCAAAAAGAGACTGAAGGACCACTCTGGCACCTTCCTGGATTAAGTTTGAACCAGGGAGTTGTGCAATGTGTGAATGGTCTACGCGCATTAAGACTTTAGGGAGGTTACGGGTCCTCGCACCTTCGCTAATTGTACTAAAGTTCAGGGGAAAGTATACATTTTCAAGACTGCATGTAATGTCTAGTCTGCGCGTGGCCTAGAGAAAGGTCAGATAAGTAAGTGTAACCAGAACGGACACCAAGAATAGAGTGGTTTCATTGCAGCTCACACTCTGCACTGAGAGCCACTGGCATTACACCTAACACCTGCTAGAGCTGTGTTCCGGAGGTCTTTTGAATGCTATGGGCAACTAGATATCTGGAGAAGAAAGCAAAAGTTTACCTTTCACACTGCTTTCAAAGTGGTTATCCGGAGGCCTTAGAGAGCCTAATGCTGTGCAGTCGCCAAGAAGTTGATCCTGTATGAAGTGTTCTTCTATGGGACACGGTGAGGATGCAGTGGCCTTACGAAAAGTATACTAGAGTTCCTGAACTACCTGCCCAAAAGTAAATGGAAATCCTCTGCACTCCTCAATTTGTGGATGGAATATCTGAAGGATACTTTGAACCTTGTGGGGAGATCTTGCTTTCCCTTTGGCAATGAGGGCTCTGGGATGCCTCCTGCAGTGCGCAGGACACATTCTGTTTCTCTAGGAACTCTCTCTTTTCTCCACAAAGGCATTCCTGAAGTGAAGACAACACAGGCAGCAACACTGTTCCGCAGGAAACTTTGACGCGTCCAGTATCTTGCTCTCCAGTGGGGAAAAGAGTGCTTCTCTCACTAGGTCACCAATATCAAAGTTGCACACTGCATATTACGTGTAGTTTCTGACAAAGGCAAAGACTCTCAAGCAACACCCTGCCCTTCCCAGTTAAAAATTCATACCAAGGCAATTCTGCATGGTGTGAGTAGCGTGACGAACTTATTGCCTTGGGATAGACCTCGCCGTCTGTACACCTTATCAAAGGCTAGAGGGTGTTTCAGGGGAATACGGTGCCTTTGTCAGGCTGCTTCAGAAGTCAACTGTCTGCTTGGCATAGAAAGACAGCAAGTAAGGGTTCACATTCTAAGCACGACGCAGAGTGTTTCTTCATTGCAGCCCAGGTTCAGTGCTGGGAACCACTGGCCGTACACCTAAAAGACCTGCTGGAGCTGTGTTCGGGTGGCCTTTAGAAAGCTCGGACATCTAGCTATCCAACGAAGAAAGAAGTGTGTCGCCCTTCTCTCCACATTAAGAGATATGATCCGGAGGCCCAAGGTCCCTGAATGTTGTGAATTCGCCCAGGAAGAGACATTCGGGATGCAGTGTTCTTCCATGGGAGGTGCTGAGGACGCAGAAGTCCTAAGAGTCCTGACAAGCTCACTAGCGTGAAGGCACTACATGGACTACGTTTTCATGGGCAATGCTGCATGTCTAATCTTCTGCATGCAATACATAGACCTTACTATGAGCCTGCCTGGCAGAGTCGTGTTCCCTTTAGTATTCGCGCCTTTCGGATGCCTCATGCAAGGAACTGCAAGCACCCTAGTGCTCACAGGAAAGCGCCCTTTTCCTAACAGGGGCATTCCAGCACGTATGACTGACAGCAGCACTGTATTTCCGGCATCTCTGAGGCTGCAGCTGTCCTTCTTTACAGGTGGGAAGTGCACCTATTCGCAAAGATAGCAAATCCAAAAGTTGAACCGTGCCCAAGTACCTTTAGTTTTCAGAAAGCAAAAAGAGACTGAAGGACCACTCTGGCACCTTCCCGGATTAATTTTGAGCCAGGAAGCTGTGCAATGTGTGAATGGTCTACGCGACTTAAGAGTTTAGGGAGGTTACGTGTCCTCGCACCTTCGCTAAGTGTACTAGAGTTCAGGGGAAAGTATACATTTTCAAGACTGCATGTAATGTCTAGTCTGCGCGTGGCCTAGAAAAAGGTCAGGTAAGTAAGTGTACCCAGATCGGACACCAAGAATAGAGTGTTTTCATTGCAGCTCACACTCTGCACTGAGAGCCACTCTCATTACACCAAACACCTGCTAGAGCTGTGTTCCGGGGGTCTCTTGAATGCTTTGGCCATCTAGCTATCTGGAGAAGAAAGCAGAAATTTAACTTTCACTCTCCTTTCAAAGTGGAGATTCGGAGGCCTTAGAGAGCCTAATGCTGTGCAGTCGCCAAGAAGATTGATCCTGTACGAAGTGTTCTTCTACGGGACACGGTGAGGACTCAGTGGCCTTAGGAAAAGTATACTAGAGTTCCTGCACTACCTGCCCAAAAGTAAATGGAAATCCTCTGGACTCCTCAATTCGTGGATGGATTATCTGAAGGATACTTTGAACCTTGTGGGGAGATATCGCTTTCCCTTTGGCAATGAGGGCTCTTTGTTGCCGCCTGCAGTGCGGAGGACATATTCTGTTTCTCTAGGAACTCTCTCTTTTCTCCACAAAGGCATTCCTGAAGTGAAGACAACACAGGCAGCAACACTGTTCCGCAGGAAACTTTGACGCTTCCAGTATCCTGCTCTCCGGTGGGGAAAACATTGTTTCTCTCACTAGGTCACCAATATCAAAGTTGCACACTGCATATTACGTGTAGTTTCAGACAAAGGCAAAGACTCTCAAGCAACACCCTGCCCTCCCCAGTTAAAATTTCATACCAAGGCAATTCTGCATGGTGTGAGTAGCGTGACGAACTTACTGCCTTGGGATAGACCTCGCCGTCTGTACACCTTATCAAAGGCTAGAGGGTGTTTCAGGGGAATACTGTGACTTTGTCAGGCTGCTTCGGAAGGCAACTGTCTGCTTGTCATAGAAAGACAGCAAGTAAGGGTTCACATTCTCAACCCCACGGAGAGTGTTTCTTCATTGCAGCCCAGGTTCAGTGCTGGGAACCACTGGCCGTACACCTAAAAGACCTGCTGGAGCTGTGTTCGGGTGGCCTTCAGAAAGCTCGGACATCCAGCTATCCAACGGGAAAAACAGTGTGTCACCCTTCTCTCCGCATTAAGAGATATGATCTGGAGGCCCAAGGTCCCTGAATGTTGTGAAGTCGCCCAGGAAGAGACATTCGGGATGCATTGTTCTTCCATGGGAGGTGCTGAGGACGCAGGAGTCCTAAGAGTCCTGACAAGCTCGCTAGCGTGAAGGCACTACATGGACTATGTTTTCAGGGCAAAGCTGCTGCATGTCTAATCTTGTGCATGCTATACATGGACCTTACTATGAGCCTGCCTGGCAGAGTCGTGTTCCCTTTAGTATTGGCGCCTTTCGGATGCCTCATGCAAGGAACTGCGAGCACTCTAGTGCTCACAGGAAAGCGCTCTTTTCCTAACAGGGGCATTCCAGCACGTACGACTGACAGCAGCACTGTATTTCCGGCATCTTTGAGGCTGCAGCTGTCCTTCTTTACAGCTGGAAAGTGCAAATATTGGCATAGATTCCGAATCCGAAAGTTGAACCCTGCCCAAGTACTTTTAGTTTTCAAAAAGCAAAAAGAGACTGAAGGACCACTCTGGCACCTTCCTGGATTAAGTTTGAACCAGGGAGTTGTGCAATGTGTGAATGGTCTACGCGCATTAAGACTTTAGGGAGGTTACGGGTCCTCGCACCTTCGCTAATTGTACTAAAGTTCAGGGGAAAGTATACATTTTCAAGACTGCATGTAATGTCTAGTCTGCGCGTGGCCTAGAGAAAGGTCAGATAAGTAAGTGTAACCAGAACGGACACCAAGAATAGAGTGGTTTCATTGCAGCTCACACTCTGCACTGAGAGCCACTGGCATTACACCTAACACCTGCTAGAGCTGTGTTCCGGAGGTCTTTTGAATGCTATGGGCAACTAGATATCTGGAGAAGAAAGCAAAAGTTTACCTTTCACACTGCTTTCAAAGTGGTTATCCGGAGGCCTTAGAGAGCCTAATGCTGTGCAGTCGCCAAGAAGTTGATCCTGTATGAAGTGTTCTTCTATGGGACACGGTGAGGATGCAGTGGCCTTACGAAAAGTATACTAGAGTTCCTGAACTACCTGCCCAAAAGTAAATGGAAATCCTCTGCACTCCTCAATTTGTGGATGGAATATCTGAAGGATACTTTGAACCTTGTGGGGAGATCTCGCTTTCCCTTTGGCAATGAGGGCTCTGGGATGCCTCCTGCAGTGCGCAGGACACATTCTGTTTCTCTAGGAACTCTCTCTTTTCTCCACAAAGGCATTCCTGAAGTGAAGACAACACAGGCAGCAACACTGTTCCGCAGGAAACTTTGACGCGTCCAGTATCTTGCTCTCCAGTGGGGAAAAGAGTGCTTCTCTCACTAGGTCACCAATATCAAAGTTGCACACTGCATATTACGTGTAGTTTCTGACAAAGGCAAAGACTCTCAAGCAACACCCTGCCCTTCCCAGTTAAAAATTCATACCAAGGCAATTCTGCATGGTGTGAGTAGCGTGACGAACTTATTGCCTTGGGATAGACCTCGCCGTCTGTACACCTTATCAAAGGCTAGAGGGTGTTTCAGGGGAATACGGTGCCTTTGTCAGGCTGCTTCAGAAGTCAACTGTCTGCTTGGCATAGAAAGACAGCAAGTAAGGGTTCACATTCTAAACACGACGCAGAGTGTTTCTTCATTGCAGCCCAGGTTCAGTGCTGGGAACCACTGGCCGTACACCTAAAAGACCTGCTGGAGCTGTGTTCGGGTGGCCTTTAGAAAGCTCGGACATCTAGCTATCCAACGAAGAAAGAAGTGTGTCGCCCTTCTCTCCACATTAAGAGATATGATCCGGAGGCCCAAGGTCCCTGAATGTTGTGAATTCACCCAGGAAGAGACATTCGGGATGCAGTGTTCTTCCATGGGAGGTGCTGAGGACGCAGAAGTCCTAAGAGTCCTGACAAGCTCACTAGCGTGAAGGCACTACATGGACTACGTTTTCATGGGCAATGCTGCATGTCTAATCTTCTGCATGCAATACATAAACCTTACTATGAGCCTGCCTGGCAGAGTCGTGTTCCCTTTAGTATTCGCGCCTTTCGGATGCCTCATGCAAGGAACTGCAAGCACCCTAGTGCTCACAGGAAAGCGCCCTTTTCCTAACAGGGGCATTCCAGCACGTATGACTGACAGCAGCACTGTATTTCCGGCATCTCTGAGGCTGCAGCTGTCCTTCTTTACAGGTGGGAAGTGCACCTATTCGCAAAGATAGCAAATCCAAAAGTTGAACCGTGCCCAAGTACCTTTAGTTTTCAGAAAGCAAAAAGAGACTGAAGGACCACTCTGGCACCTTCCCGGATTAATTTTGAGCCAGGAAGCTGTGCAATGTGTGAATGGTCTACGCGACTTAAGAGTTTAGGGAGGTTACGTGTCCTCGCACCTTCGCTAAGTGTACTAGAGTTCAGGGGAAAGTATACATTTTCAAGACTGCATGTAATGTCTAGTCTGCGCGTGGCCTAGAAAAAGGTCAGGTAAGTAAGTGTACCCAGATCGGACACCAAGAATAGAGTGTTTTCATTGCAGCTCACACTCTGCACTGAGAGCCACTCTCATTACACCAAACACCTGCTAGAGCTGTGTTCCGGGGGTCTCTTGAATGCTTTGGCCATCTAGCTATCTGGAGAAGAAAGCAGAAATTTAACTTTCACTCTCCTTTCAAAGTGGAGATTCGGAGGCCTTAGAGAGCCTAATGCTGTGCAGTCGCCAAGAAGATTGATCCTGTACGAAGTGTTCTTCTACGGGACACGGTGAGGACTCAGTGGCCTTAGGAAAAGTATACTAGAGTTCCTGCACTACCTGCCCAAAAGTAAATGGAAATCCTCTGGACTCCTCAATTCGTGGATGGATTATCTGAAGGATACTTTGAACCTTGTGGGGAGATATCGCTTTCCCTTTGGCAATGAGGGCTCTTTGTTGCCGCCTGCAGTGCGGAGGACATATTCTGTTTCTCTAGGAACTCTCTCTTTTCTCCACAAAGGCATTCCTGAAGTGAAGACAACACAGGCAGAAACACTGTTCCGCAGGAAACTTTGACGCTTCCAGTATCCTGCTCTCCGGTGGGGAAAACATTGCTTCTCTCACTAGGTCACCAATATCAAAGTTGCACACTGCATATTACGTGTAGTTTCTGACAAAGGCAAAGAGTCTCAAGCAATACCATGCCCTTCCCAGTTAAAACTTCATACCAAGGCAATTCTGCATGGTGTGAGTACCGTGAGGAACTTACTGCCTTGGGATAGACCTCGCCGTCCGTACACTTTATCAAAGGCTAGAGGGTGTTTCAGGGGAATAATGTGCCTTTGTCAGGCTGCTTCGGAAGTCAACTGTCTGCTTGGCATAGAAAGACAGCAAGTAAGGGTTCACATTCTCAACCCTACGGAGAGTGTTTCTTCATTGCAGCCCAGGTTCAGTGCTGGGAACCCCTGGCCGCACACCTAAAAGACCTGCTGGAGCTGTGTTCGGGTGGCCTTTAGAAAGCTCGGACATCTAGCTATCCAACGAAGAAAGCAGTGTGTCGCCCTTCTCTCCGTATTAAGAGATATGATCCGGAGGCCCAAGGTCCCTGAATGTTGTGAAGTCGCCCAGGAAGAGACATTCGGGATGCAGTGTTCTTCCACGGGAGGTGCTGAGGATGCAGAAGTCCTAGCAATCCTGACAATCTCACTAGCGTATAGACACTACATGGATTACGTTTTCATGGGCAATGCTGCATGCCTAATCTTGTGCATGCTATACATGGACCTTACTATAAGCCTGCCTGGCAGACTAGTGTTCCCTTTAGTATTGGCGCCATTGGGATGCCTCATGCAAGGAAATGCAAGCACCCTAGTGCTCACAGGAAAGCGCCCTTTTCCTAACAGGGGAATTCAAGCATGTATGACTGACAGCAGCACTGTATTTCCGGCATCGTTGAGACTGCAGCTGTCCTTCTTTACAGCTGGGAAGTGCAACTATTCGCAAAGATACCGAATCCGAAAGTTGAACCCTGCCCAAGTACCTTTAGTTTTCAGAAAGCAAAAAGAGACTGAAGGACCACTCTGGCACCTTCCCGGATTAATTTTGAACCAGGAAGCTGTGCAATGTGTGAATGGTCTACGCGACTTAAGACTTTAGGGAGGTTTCGTGTCCTTGCACCTTCGCTAAGTGTACTAGAGTTCAGGGGAAAGTGTACATTTTCAAAACTGCATGGAATGTCTAGTCTGCGCGTGGCCTATAAAAAGGTCAGGTAAGTAAGTGTACCCAGAACGGACACCAAGAATAGAGTGTTTTCATTGCAGCTAACACTCTGCACTGAGAGCCACTGGCATTACACCAAACACATGCTATAGCTGTGTTCCGGAAGTCTCTTGAATGCTTTGGCCAAATAGCTATCTGGAGAAGAAAGCAGAAGTTTAAAGTTCACTTTGCTTTCAAAGTGTTGATCCGAATGCCTTAGAGAGCCTAATGCTGTGCAGTCGCCAAGAAGTTGATCCTGTATGAAGTGTTCTTCTATGGGACACGGTGAGGACGCAGTGGCCTTAAGAAAACTATACTAGAGTTCCTGCACTACCTGCCCAAAAGTAAATGGAAATCCTCTGCACTCCTCAATTTGTGGATGGAATACCTGAAGGATACTTTGAACCTTGTGGGGAGAACTCGCTTTCCCTTTGGCAATGAGGGCTCTGGGATGCCTCCTGCAGTGCGCAGAACATATTCTTTTTCTCTAGGAACTCTCTCTTTTCTCCACAAAGGCATTCCTGAAGTGAAGACAACACAGGTAGCAACACTGTTCCGAAGGAAACTTTGACGTTTCCAGTATCCTGCTCTCCAGTGGGGAAAACATTGCTTCTCTCACTAGGTCACCAATATCAAAGTTGCACACTGCATATTACGTGTAGTTTCTGACAAAGGCAAAGACTCTCAAGCAACACCCTGCCCTTCCCAGTTAAAAATTCATACCAAGGCAATTCTGCATGGTGTGAGTAGCGTGACGAACTTATTGCCTTGGGATAGACCTCGCCGTCTGTACACCTTATCAAAGGCTAGTGGGTGTTTCAGGGGAATACGGTCCCTTTGTCAGGCTGCTTCGGAAGTCAACTGTCTGCTTGGCATAGAAAGACAGCAATAAGGGTTCACATTCTAAACACGACGCAGTGTGTTTCTTCATTGCAGCCCAGGTTCAGTGCTGGGAACCACTGGCCGTACACCTAAATGACCTGCTGGAGCTGTGTTCGGGTGGCCTTTAGAAAGCTCGGACATCTAGCTACCCAACGAAGAAAGAAGTGTATCGCCCTTCTCTCCACATTAAGAGATATGATCCGGAGGCCCAAGGTCTCTGAATGTTGTGAATTCGCCCAGGAAGAGACATTCGGGATGCAGTGTTCTTCCATGGGAGGTGCTGAGGACGCAGAAGTCCTAAGAGTCCTGAAAAGCTCACTAGCGTGAAGGCACTACATGGACTACGTTTTCATGGGCAATGCTGCATGTCTAATCTTGTGCATGCAATACATGGACCTTACTATGAGCCTGCCTGGCAGAGTCGTGTTCCCTTTAGTATTGGCGCCTTTCGGATGCCTCATGCAAGGAACTGCAAGCACCCTAGTGCTCACAGGAAAGCGCCCTTTTCCTAACAGGGGCATTCCAGCACGTATGGCTGACAGCAGCACTGTATTTCCGGCATCTCTGAGGCTGCAGCTGTCCTTCTTTACAGCTGGGAAGTGCACCTATTCCCAAAGATAGCGAATCCAAAAGTTGAACCGTGCCCAAGTACCTTTAGTTTTCAGAAAGCAAAAAGAGACTGAAGGACCACTCTGGCACCTTCCCGGATTAATTTTGAGCCAGGAAGCTGTGCAATGTGTGAATGGTCTACGCGACTTAAGACTTTAGGGAGGTTACGGGTCCTCGCACCTTCGCTAAGTGTACTAGAGTTCAGGGGAAAGTATACATTTTCAAGACTGCATGTAATGTCTAGTCTGCGCGTGGCCTAGAGAAAGGTCATGTAAGTAAGTGTACCCAGAACGGACACCAAGAATAGAGTATTTTCTTTGCAGCTCACACTTTGAACTGAGAGCCACTGGCATTACTCCAAACACCTGCTAGAGCTGTGTTCCGGGGGTCTCTTGAATGCTTTGGCCATCTAGCTATCTGGAGAAGAAACCAGAAATTTAACTTTCACTCTCCTTTCAAAGTGGAGATTCGGAGGCCTTAGAGAGCCTAATGCTGTGCAGTCACCAAGAAGATTGATCCTGTACGAAGTGTTCTTCTATGGGACACGGTGAGGACGCAGTGGCCTTAGGAAAAGTATACTAGAGTTCCTGCACTACCTGCCCAAAATTAAATGGAAATCCTCTGCACTCCTCAATTCGTGGATGGCATATCTGAAGGATACTTTGAACCTTGTGGGAGATCTCGCTTTCCCTTTGGCAAAGAGGGCTCTGGGATGCCTCCTGCAGTGCGCAGTACATATTCTGTTTCTCTAGGAACTCTCTCTTTTCTCCACAAAGGCATTCCTGAAGTGAAGACAACACAGGCAGCAACACTGTTTCGCAGGGGACTTGGACGCTTCCAGTATCCTGCTCTCCAGTGGGGAAAACAGTGCTTCTCTCACTAGGTCACCAATATCAAAGTTGCACACTGCATATTACGTGTAGTTTCTGACAAAGGCAAAGACTCTCAAGCAACACCCTGCCCTCCCCAGTTAAAATTTCATACCAAGGCAATTCTGCATGGTGTGAGTAGCGTGACGAACTTACTGCCTTGGGATAGACCTCGCCGTCTGTACACCTTATCAAAGGCTAGAGGGTGTTTCAGGGGAATACTGTGACTTTGTCAGGCTGCTTCGGAAGGCAACTGTCTGCTTGTCATAGAAAGACAGCAAGTAAGGGTTCACATTCTCAACCCCACGGAGAGTGTTTCTTCATTGCAGCCCAGGTTCAGTGCTGGGAACCCCTGGCCGTACACCTAAAAGACCTGCTGGAGCTGTGTTCGGGTGGCCTTCAGAAAGCTCGGACATCCAGCTATCCAACGGGAAAATCAGTGTGTCACCCTTCTCTCCGCATTAAGAGATATGATCTGGAGGCCCAAGGTCCCTGAATGTTGTGAAGTCGCCCAGGAAGAGACATTCGGGATGCATTGTTCTTCCATGGGAGGTGCTGAGGACGCAGGAGTCCTAAGAGTCCTGACAAGCTCGCTAGCGTGAAGGCACTACATGGACTATGTTTTCAGGGCAATGCTGCATGTCTAATCTTGTGCATGCAATACATGGACCTTACTATGAGCCTGCCTGGCAGAGTCGTGTTCCCTGTAGTATTGGCGCCTTTCGGATGCCTCATGCAAGGAACTGCGAGCACTCTAGTGCTCACAGGAAAGCGCTCTTTTCCTAACAGGGGCATTCCAGCACGTACGACTGACAGCAGCACTGTATTTCCGGCATCTTTGAGGCTGCAGCTGTCCTTCTTTACAGCTGGAAAGTGCAAATATTGGCATAGATTCCGAATCCGAAAGTTGAACCCTGCCCAAGTACTTTTAGTTTTCAAAAAGCAAAAAGAGACTGAAGGACCACCCTGGCACCTTCCTGGATTAAGTTTGAACCAGGGAGTTGTGCAATGTGTGAATGGTCTACGCGCATTAAGACTTTAGGGAGGTTACGGGTCCTCGCACCTTCGCTAATTGTACTAAAGTTCAGGGGAAAGTATACATTTTCAAGACTGCATGTAATGTCTAGTCTGCGCGTGGCCTAGAGAAAGGTCAGATAAGTAAGTGTAACCAGAACGGACACCAAGAATAGAGTGGTTTCATTGCAGCTCACACTCTGCACTGAGAGCCACTGGCATTACACCTAACACCTGCTAGAGCTGTGTTCCGGAGGTCTTTTGAATGCTATGGGCAACTAGATATCTGGAGAAGAAAGCAAAAGTTTACCTTTCACACTGCTTTCAAAGTGGTTATCCGGAGGCCTTAGAGAGCCTAATGCTGTGCAGTCGCCAAGAAGTTGATCCTGTATGAAGTGTTCTTCTATGGGACACGGTGAGGACGCAGTGGCCTTAGGAAAAGTATACTAGAGTTCCTGAACTACCTGCCCAAAAGTAAATGGAAATCCTCTGCACTCCTCAATTTGTGGATGGAATATCTGAAGGATACTTTGAACCTTGTGGGGAGATCTCGCTTTCCCTTTGTCAATGAGGGCTCTGGGATGCCTCCTGCAGTGCGCAGGACACATTCTGTTTCTCTTGGAACTCTCTCTTTTCTCCACAAAGGCATTCCTGAAGTGAAGACAACACAGGCAGCAACACTGTTCCGCAGGAAACTTTGACGCGTCCAGTATCTTGCTCTCCAGTGGGGAAAAGAGTGCTTCTCTCACTAGGTCACCAATATCAAAGTTGCACACTGCATATTACGTGTAGTTTCTGACAAAGGCAAAGACTCTCAAGCAACACCCTGCCCTTCCCAGTTAAAAATTCATACCAAGGCAATTCTGCATGGTGTGAGTAGCGTGACGAACTTATTGCCTTGGGATAGACCTCGCCGTCTGTACACCTTATCAAAGGCTAGAGGGTGTTTCAGGGGAATACGGTGCCTTTGTCAGGCTGCTTCGGAAGTCAACTGTCTGCTTGGCATAGAAAGACAGCAAGTAAGGGTTCACATTCTAAACACGACGCAGAGTGTTTCTTCATTGCAGCCCAGGTTCAGTGCTGGGAACCACTGGCCGTACACCTAAAAGACCTGCTGGAGCTGTGTTCGGGTGGCCTTTAGAAAGCTCGGACATCTAGCTATCCAACGAAGAAAGAAGTGTGTCGCCCTTCTCTCCACATTAAGAGATATGATCCGGAGGCCCAAGGTCCCTGAATGTTGTGAATTCGCCCAGGAAGAGACATTCGGGATGCAGTGTTCTTCCATGGGAGGTGCTGAGGACGCAGAAGTCCTAAGAGTCCTGACAAGCTCACTAGCGTGAAGGCACTACATGGACTACGTTTTCATGGGCAATGCTGCATGTCTAATCTTCTGCATGCAATACATGGACCTTACTATGAGCCTGCCTGGCAGAGTCGTGTTCCCTTTAGTATTCGCGCCTTTCGGATGCCTCATGCAAGGAACTGCAAGCACCCTAGTGCTCACAGGAAAGCGCCCTTTTCCTAACAGGGGCATTCCAGCACGTATGACTGACAGCAGCACTGTATTTCCGGCATCTCTGAGGCTGCAGCTGTCCTTCTTTACAGGTGGGAAATGCACCTATTCGCAAAGATAGCAAATCCAAAAGTTGAACCGTGCCCAAGTACCTTTAGTTTTCAGAAAGCAAAAAGAGACTGAAGGACCACTCTGGCACCTTCCCGGATTAATTTTGAGCCAGGAAGCTGTGCAATGTGTGAATGGTCTACGCGACTTAAGAGTTTAGGGAGGTTACGTGTCCTCGCACCTTCGCTAAGTGTACTAGAGTTCAGGGGAAAGTATACATTTTCAAGACTGCATGTAATGTCTAGTCTGCGCGTGGCCTAGAAAAAGGTCAGGTAAGTAAGTGTACCCAGATCGGACACCAAGAATAGAGTGTTTTCATTGCAGCTCACACTCTGCACTGAGAGCCACTCTCATTACACCAAACACCTGCTAGAGCTGTGTTCCGGGGGTCTCTTGAATGCTTTGGCCATCTAGCTATCTGGAGAAGAAAGCAGAAATTTAACTTTCACTCTCCTTTCAAAGTGGAGATTCGGAGGCCTTAGAGAGCCTAATGCTGTGCAGTCGCCAAGAAGATTGATCCTGTACGAAGTGTTCTTCTACGGGACACGGTGAGGACTCAGTGGCCTTAGGAAAAGTATACTAGAGTTCCTGCACTACCTGCCCAAAAGTAAATGGAAATCCTCTGGACTCCTCAATTCGTGGATGGATTATCTGAAGGATACTTTGAACCTTGTGGGGAGATATCGCTTTCCCTTTGGCAATGAGGGCTCTTTGTTGCCGCCTGCAGTGCGGAGGACATATTCTGTTTCTCTAGGAACTCTCTCTTTTCTCCACAAAGGCATTCCTGAAGTGAAGACAACACAGGCAGAAACACTGTTCCGCAGGAAACTTTGACGCTTCCAGTATCCTGCTCTCCGGTGGGGAAAACATTGCTTCTCTCACTAGGTCACCAATATCAAAGTTGCACACTGCATATTACGTGTAGTTTCTGACAAAGGCAAAGAGTCTCAAGCAATACCATGCCCTTCCCAGTTAAATCTTCATACCAAGGCAATTCTGCATGGTGTGAGTACCGTGAGGAACTTACTGCCTTGGGATAGACCTCGCCGTCCGTACACTTTATCAAAGGCTAGAGGGTGTTTCAGGGGAATAATGTGCCTTTGTCAGGCTGCTTCGGAAGTCAACTGTCTGCTTGGCATAGAAAGACAGCAAGTAAGGGTTCACATTCTCAACCCTACGGAGAGTGTTTCTTCATTGCAGCCCAGGTTCAGTGCTGGGAACCCCTGGCCGCACACCTAAAAGACCTGCTGGAGCTGTGTTCGGGTGGCCTTTAGAAAGCTCGGACATCTAGCTATCCAACGAAGAAAGCAGTGTGTCGCCCTTCTCTCCGTATTAAGAGATATGATCCGGAGGCCCAAGGTCCCTGAATGTTGTGAAGTCGCCCAGGAAGAGACATTCGGGATGCAGTGTTCTTCCACGGGAGGTGCTGAGGATGCAGAAGTCCTAGCAATCCTGACAATCTCACTAGCGTATAGACACTACATGGATTACGTTTTCATGGGCAATGCTGCATGCCTAATCTTGTGCATGCTATACATGGACCTTACTATAAGCCTGCCTGGCAGACTAGTGTTCCCTTTAGTATTGGCGCCGTTGGGATGCCTCATGCAAGGAAATGCAAGCACCCTAGTGCTCACAGGAAAGCGCCCTTTTCCTAACAGGGGAATTCAAGCATGTATGACTGACAGCAGCACTGTATTTCCGGCATCTTTGAGACTGCAGCTGTCCTTCTTTACAGCTGGGAAGTGCAACTATTCGCAAAGATACCGAATCCGAAAGTTGAACCCTGCCCAAGTACCTTTAGTTTTCAGAAAGCAAAAAGAGACTGAAGGACCACTCTGGCACCTTCCCGGATTAATTTTGAACCAGGAAGCTGTGCAATGTGTGAATGGTCTACGCGACTTAAGACTTTAGGGAGGTTTCGTGTCCTTGCACCTTCGCTAAGTGTACTAGAGTTCAGGGGAAAGTGTACATTTTCAAAACTGCATGGAATGTCTAGTCTGCGCGTGGCCTATAAAAAGGTCAGGTAAGTAAGTGTACCCAGAACGGACACCAAGAATAGAGTGTTTTCATTGCAGCTAACACTCTGCACTGAGAGCCACTGGCATTACACCAAACACATGCTATAGCTGTGTTCCGGAAGTCTCTTGAATGCTTTGGCCAAATAGCTATCTGGAGAAGAAAGCAGAAGTTTAAAGTTCACTTTGCTTTCAAAGTGTTGATCCGAATGCCTTAGAGAGCCTAATGCTGTGCAGTCGCCAAGAAGTTGATCCTGTATGAAGTGTTCTTCTATGGGACACGGTGAGGACGCAGTGGCCTTAAGAAAACTATACTAGAGTTCCTGCACTACCTGCCCAAAAGTAAATGGAAATCCTCTGCACTCCTCAATTTGTGGATGGAATACCTGAAGGATACTTTGAACCTTGTGGGGAGAACTCGCTTTCCCTTTGGCAATGAGGGCTCTGGGATGCCTCCTGCAGTGCGCAGAACATATTCTTTTTCTCTAGGAACTCTCTCTTTTCTCCACAAAGGCATTCCTGAAGTGAAGACAACACAGGTAGCAACACTGTTCCGAAGGAAACTTTGACGTTTCCAGTATCCTGCTCTCCAGTGGGGAAAACATTGCTTCTCTCACTAGGTCACCAATATCAAAGTTGCACACTGCATATTACGTGTAGTTTCTGACAAAGGCAAAGACTCTCAAGCAACACCCTGCCCTTCCCAGTTAAAATTTCATACCAAGGAAATTCTGCATGGTGTGAGTAGCGTGACGAACTTATTGCCTTGGGATAGACCTCGCCGTCTGTACACCTTATCAAAGGCTAGTGGGTGTTTCAGGGGAATACGGTCCCTTTGTCAGGCTGCTTCGGAAGTCAACTGTCTGCTTGGCATAGAAAGACAGCAATAAGGGTTCACATTCTAAACACGACGCAGTGTGCTTCTTCATTGCAGCCCAGGTTCAGTGCTGGGAACCACTGGCCGTACACCTAAATGACCTGCTGGAGCTGTGTTCGGGTGGCCTTTAGAAAGCTCGGACATCTAGCTACCCAACGAAGAAAGAAGTGTATCGCCCTTCTCTCCACATTAAGAGATATGATCCGGAGGCCCAAGGTCTCTGAATGTTGTGAATTCGCCCAGGAAGAGACATTCGGGATGCAGTGTTCTTCCATGGGAGGTGCTGAGGACGCAGAAGTCCTAAGAGTCCTGAAAAGCTCACTAGCGTGAAGGCACTACATGGACTACGTTTTCATGGGCAATGCTGCATGTCTAATCTTGTGCATGCAATACATGGACCTTACTATGAGCCTGCCTGGCAGAGTCGTGTTCCCTTTAGTATTGGCGCCTTTCGGATGCCTCATGCAAGGAACTGCAAGCACCCTAGTGCTCACAGGAAAGCGCCCTTTTCCTAACAGGGGCATTCCAGCACGTATGGCTGACAGCAGCACTGTATTTCCGGCATCTCTGAGGCTGCAGCTGTCCTTCTTTACAGCTGGGAAGTGCACCTATTCCCAAAGATAGCGAATCCAAAAGTTGAACCGTGCCCAAGTACCTTTAGTTTTCAGAAAGCAAAAAGAGACTGAAGGACCACTCTGGCACCTTCCCGGATTAATTTTGAGCCAGGAAGCTGTGCAATGTGTGAATGGTCTACGCGACTTAAGACTTTAGGGAGGTTACGGGTCCTCGCACCTTCGCTAAGTGTACTAGAGTTCAGGGGAAAGTATACATTTTCAAGACTGCATGTAATGTCTAGTCTGCGCGTGGCCTAGAGAAAGGTCATGTAAGTAAGTGTACCCAGAACGGACACCAAGAATAGAGTATTTTCTTTGCAGCTCACACTTTGAACTGAGAGCCACTGGCATTACTCCAAACACCTGCTAGAGCTGTGTTCCGGGGGTCTCTTGAATGCTTTGGCCATCTAGCTATCTGGAGAAGAAACCAGAAATTTAACTTTCACTCTCCTTTCAAAGTGGAGATTCGGAGGCCTTAGAGAGCCTAATGCTGTGCAGTCACCAAGAAGATTGATCCTGTACGAAGTGTTCTTCTATGGGACACGGTGAGGACGCAGTGGCCTTAGGAAAAGTATACTAGAGTTCCTGCACTACCTGCCCAAAATTAAATGGAAATCCTCTGCACTCCTCAATTCGTGGATGGCATATCTGAAGGATACTTTGAACCTTGTGGGAGATCTCGCTTTCCCTTTGGCAAAGAGGGCTCTGGGATGCCTCCTGCAGTGCGGAGGACATATTCTGTTTCTCTAGGAACTCTCTCTTTTCTCCACAAAGGCATTCCTGAAGTGAAGACAACACAGGCAGCAACACTGTTTCGCAGGGGACTTGGACGCTTCCAGTATCCTGCTCTCCAGTGGGGAAAACAGTGCTTCTCTCACTAGGGCACCAATATCAAAGTTGCACACTGCATATTACGTGTAGTTTCTGACAAAGGCAAAGACTCTCAAGCAACACCCTGCCCTCCCCAGTTAAAATTTCATACCAAGGCAATTCTGCATGGTGTGAGTAGCGTGACGAACTTACTGCCTTGGGATAGACCTCGCCGTCTGTACACCTTATCAAAGGCTAGAGGGTGTTTCAGGGGAATACTGTGACTTTGTCAGGCTGCTTCGGAAGGCAACTGTCTGCTTGTCATAGAAAGACAGCAAGTAAGGGTTCACATTCTCAACCCCACGGAGAGTGTTTCTTCATTGCAGCCCAGGTTCAGTGCTGGGAACCCCTGGCCGTACACCTAAAAGACCTGCTGGAGCTGTGTTCGGGTGGCCTTCAGAAAGCTCGGACATCCAGCTATCCAACGGGAAAAGCAGTGTGTCACCCTTCTCTCCGCATTAAGAGATATGATCTGGAGGCCCAAGGTCCCTGAATGTTGTGAAGTCGCCCAGGAAGAGACATTCGGGATGCATTGTTCTTCCATGGGAGGTGCTGAGGACGCAGGAGTCCTAAGAGTCCTGACAAGCTCGCTAGCGTGAAGGCACTACATGGACTATGTTTTCAGGGCAATGCTGCATGTCTAATCTTGTGCATGCAATACATGGACCTTACTATGAGCCTGCCTGGCAGAGTCGTGTTCCCTTTAGTATTGGCGCCTTTCGGATGCCTCATGCAAGGAACTGCGAGCACTCTAGTGCTCACAGGAAAGCGCTCTTTTCCTAACAGGGGCATTCCAGCACGTACGACTGACAGCAGCACTGTATTTCCGGCATCTTTGAGGCTGCAGCTGTCCTTCTTTACAGCTGGAAAGTGCAAATATTGGCATAGATTCCGAATCCGAAAGTTGAACCCTGCCCAAGTACTTTTAGTTTTCAAAAAGCAAAAAGAGACTGAAGGACCACCCTGGCACCTTCCTGGATTAAGTTTGAACCAGGGAGTTGTGCAATGTGTGAATGGTCTACGCGCATTAAGACTTTAGGGAGGTTACGGGTCCTCGCACCTTCGCTAATTGTACTAAAGTTCAGGGGAAAGTATACATTTTCAAGACTGCATGTAATGTCTAGTCTGCGCGTGGCCTAGAGAAAGGTCAGATAAGTAAGTGTAACCAGAACGGACACCAAGAATAGAGTGGTTTCATTGCAGCTCACACTCTGCACTGAGAGCCACTGGCATTACACCTAACACCTGCTAGAGCTGTGTTCCGGAGGTCTTTTGAATGCTATGGGCAACTAGATATCTGGAGAAGAAAGCAAAAGTTTACCTTTCACACTGCTTTCAAAGTGGTTATCCGGAGGCCTTAGAGAGCCTAATGCTGTGCAGTCGCCAAGAAGTTGATCCTGTATGAAGTGTTCTTCTATGGGACACGGTGAGGACGCAGTGGCCTTAGGAAAAGTATACTAGAGTTCCTGAACTACCTGCCCAAAAGTAAATGGAAATCCTCTGCACTCCTCAATTTGTGGATGGAATATCTGAAGGATACTTTGAACCTTGTGGGGAGATCTCGCTTTCCCTTTGGCAATGAGGGCTCTGGGATGCCTCCTGCAGTGCGCAGGACACATTCTGTTTCTCTTGGAACTCTCTCTTTTCTCCACAAAGGCATTCCTGAAGTGAAGACAACACAGGCAGCAACACTGTTCCGCAGGAAACTTTGACGCGTCCAGTATCTTGCTCTCCAGTGGGGAAAAGAGTGCTTCTCTCACTAGGTCACCAATATCAAAGTTGCACACTGCATATTACGTGTAGTTTCTGACAAAGGCAAAGACTCTCAAGCAACACCCTGCCCTTCCCAGTTAAAAATTCCTACCAAGGCAATTCTGCATGGTGTGAGTAGCGTGACGAACTTATTGCCTTGGGATAGACCTCGCCGTCTGTACACCTTATCAAAGGCTAGAGGGTGTTTCAGGGGAATACGGTGCCTTTGTCAGGCTGCTTCGGAAGTCAACTGTCTGCTTGGCATAGAAAGACAGCAAGTAAGGGTTCACATTCTAAACACGACGCAGAGTGTTTCTTCATTGCAGCCCAGGTTCAGTGCTGGGAACCACTGGCCGTACACCTAAAAGACCTGCTGGAGCTGTGTTCGGGTGGCCTTTAGAAAGCTCGGACATCTAGCTATCCAACGAAGAAAGAAGTGTGTCGCCCTTCTCTCCACATTAAGAGATATGATCCGGAGGCCCAAGGTCCCTGAATGTTGTGAATTCGCCCAGGAAGAGACATTCGGGATGCAGTGTTCTTCCATGGGAGGTGCTGAGGACGCAGAAGTCCTAAGAGTCCTGACAAGCTCACTAGCGTGAAGGCACTACATGGACTACGTTTTCATGGGCAATGCTGCATGTCTAATCTTCTGCATGCAATACATGGACCTTACTATGAGCCTGCCTGGCAGAGTCGTGTTCCCTTTAGTATTCGCGCCTTTCGGATGCCTCATGCAAGGAACTGCAAGCACCCTAGTGCTCACAGGAAAGCGCCCTTTTCCTAACAGGGGCATTCCAGCACGTATGACTGACAGCAGCACTGTATTTCCGGCATCTCTGAGGCTGCAGCTGTCCTTCTTTACAGGTGGGAAATGCACCTATTCGCAAAGATAGCAAATCCAAAAGTTGAACCGTGCCCAAGTACCTTTAGTTTTCAGAAAGCAAAAAGAGACTGAAGGACCACTCTGGCACCTTCCCGGATTAATTTTGAGCCAGGAAGCTGTGCAATGTGTGAATGGTCTACACGACTTAAGAGTTTAGGGAGGTTACGTGTCCTCGCACCTTCGCTAAGTGTACTAGAGTTCAGGGGAAAGTATACATTTTCAAGACTGCATGTAATGTCTAGTCTGCGCGTGGCCTAGAAAAAGGTCAGGTAAGTAAGTGTACCCAGATCGGACACCAAGAATAGAGTGTTTTCATTGCAGCTCACACTCTGCACTGAGAGCCACTCTCATTACACCAAACACCTGCTAGAGCTGTGTTCCGGGGGTCTCTTGAATGCTTTGGCCATCTAGCTATCTGGAGAAGAAAGCAGAAATTTAACTTTCACTCTCCTTTCAAAGTGGAGATTCGGAGGCCTTAGAGAGCCTAATGCTGTGCAGTCGCCAAGAAGATTGATCCTGTACGAAGTGTTCTTCTATGGGACACGGTGAGGACTCAGTGGCCTTAGGAAAAGTATACTAGAGTTCCTGCACTACCTGCCCAAAAGTAAATGGAAATCCTCTGCACTCCTCAATTCGTGGATGGAATATCTGAAGGATACTTTGAACCTTGTGGGGAGATATCGCTTTCCCTTTGGCAATGAGGGCTCTTTGTTGCCGCCTGCAGTGCGGAGGACATATTCTGTTTCTCTAGGAACTCTCTCTTTTCTCCACAAAGGCATTCCTGAAGTGAAGACAACACAGGCAGCAACACTGTTCCGCAGGAAACTTTGACGCTTCCAGTATCCTGCTCTCCGGTGGGGAAAACAGTGCTTCTCTCACTAGGTCACCAATATCAAAGTTGCACACTGCATATTACGTGTAGTTTCTGACAAAGGCAAAGAGTCTCAAGCAATACCATGCCCTTCCCAGTTAAAACTTCATACCAAGGCAATTCTGCATGGTGTGAGTACCGTGAGGAACTTACTGCCTTGGGATAGACCTCGCCGTCCGTACACTTTATCAAAGGCTAGAGGGTGTTTCAGGGGAATAATGTGCCTTTGTCAGGCTGCTTCGGAAGTCAACTGTCTGCTTGGCATAGAAAGACAGCAAGTAAGGGTTCACATTCTCAACCCTACGGAGAGTGTTTCTTCATTGCAGCCCAGGTTCAGTGCTGGGAACCCCTGGCCGCACACCTAAAAGACCTGCTGGAGCTGTGTTCGGGTGGCCTTTAGAAAGCTCGGACATCTAGCTATCCAACGAAGAAAGCAGTGTGTCGCCCTTCTCTCCGTATTAAGAGATATGATCCGGAGGCCCAAGGTCCCTGAATGTTGTGAAGTGGCCCAGGAAGAGACATTCGGGATGCAGTGTTCTTCCACGGGAGGTGCTGAGGATGCAGAAGTCCTAGCAATCCTGACAATCTCACTAGCGTATAGACACTACATGGATTACGTTTTCATGGGCAATGCTGCATGCCTAATCTTGTGCATGCTATACATGGACCTTACTATAAGCCTGCCTGGCAGACTAGTGTTCCCTTTTGTATTGGCGCCGTTGGGATGCCTCATGCAAGGAAATGCAAACACCCTAGTGCTCACAGGAAAGCGCCCTTTTCCTAACAGGGGCATTCAAGCATGTATGACTGAGAGCAGCACTGTATTTCCGGCATCTTTGAGACTGCAGCAGTCCTTCTTTACAGCTGGGAAGTGCAACTATTCGCAAAGATACCGAATCCGAAAGTTGAACCCTGCCCAAGTACCTTTAGTTTTCAGAAAGCAAAAAGAGACTGAAGGACCACTCTGGCACCTTCCCGGATTAATTTTGAACCAGGAAGCTGTGCAATGTGTGAATGGTCTACGCGACTTAAGACTTTAGGGAGGTTTCGTGTCCTTGCACCTTCGCTAAGTGTACTAGAGTTCAGGGGAAAGTGTACATTTTCAAAACTGCATGGAATGTCTAGTCTGCGCGTGGCCTATAAAAAGGTCAGGTAAGTAAGTGTACCCAGAACGGACACCAAGAATAGAGTGTTTTCATTGCAGCTAACACTCTGCACTGAGAGCCACTGGCATTACACCAAACACATGCTAGAGCTGTGTTCCGGAAGTCTCTTGAATGCTTTGGCCAAATAGCTATCTGGAGAAGAAAGCAGAAGTTTAAAGTTCACTTTGCTTTCAAAGTGTTGATCCGGATGCCTTAGAGAGCCTAATGCTGTGCAGTCGCCAAGAAGTTGATCCTGTATGAAGTGTTCTTCTATGGGACACGGTGAGGACGCAGTGGCCTTAAGAAAACTATACTAGAGTTCCTGCACTACCTGCCCAAAAGTAAATGGAAATCCTCTGCACTCCTCAATTTGTGGATGGAATACCTGAAGGATACTTTGAACCTTGTGGGGAGAACTCGCTTTCCCTTTGGCAATGAGGGCTCTGGGATGCCTCCTGCAGTGCGCAGAACATATTCTTTTTCTCTAGGAACTCTCTCTTTTCTCCACAAAGGCATTCCTGAAGTGAAGACAACACAGGTAGCAACACTGTTCCGAAGGAAACTTTGACGTTTCCAGTATCCTGCTCTCCAGTGGGGAAAACATTGCTTCTCTCACTAGGTCACCAATATCAAAGTTGCACACTGCATATTACGTGTAGTTTCTGACAAAGGCAAAGACTCTCAAGCAACACCCTGCCCTTCCCAGTTAAAACTTCATACCAAGGCAATTCTGCATGGTGTGAGTAGCGTGACGAACTTACTGCCTTGGGATAGACCTCGCCGTCTGTACACCTTATCAAAGGCCAGTGGGTATTTCAGGGGAATACTGTGCCTTTGTCATGCTGATTCGGAAGTCACCTGTCTGCTTGGCATAGAAAGACAGCAAGTAAGGGTTCACATTCTCAACCCTACGGAGAGTGTTTCTTCATTGCAGCCCAGGTTCAGTGCTGGGTACCCCTGGCCGTAAACCTAAAAGACCTGCTGGAGCTGTGTTCGGGTGGCCTTTAGAAAGCTCGGACATCTAGCTATCCAACGAAGAAAGCAGTGTGTCGCCCTTCTCTCCGTATTAAGAGATATGATCCGGAGGCCCAAGGTCCCTGAATGTTGTGAAGTTGCCCAGGAAGAGACATTCGGGATGCAGTGTTCTTCCATGGGAGGTGCTGAGGACGCAGGAATCCTAAGAGTCCTGACAAGCTCACTAGCGTGAAGGAACTACATGGACTATGTTTTCATGGGCAATGCTGCATGTCTAATCTTGTCCATCCAATACATGGACCTTACTATGAGCCTGCCTGGCAGAGTCGTGTTCCCTTTAGTATTGGCGTCTTTCGGATGCCTCATGCAAGGAACTGCAAGCACCCTAGTGCTCACAGGAAAGCGCCCTTTTCCTAACAGGGGCATTCCAGCACGTATGACTTAGAGCAGCACTGTATTTCCGGCATCTCTGAGGCTGTAGCTGTCCTTCTTTACAGCTGGGAAGTGCACCTATTCCCAAAGATACCGAATCCAAAAGTTGAACCGTGCCCAAGTACCTTTAGTTTTCAGAAAGCAAAAAGAGACTGAAGGACCACTCTGGCACCTTCCCGGATTAATTCTTAACCAGGAAGCTATGCAATGTGTGAATGGTCTACGCGACTTAAGACTTTAGGGAGGTTACGGGTCCTCGCAACTTCGCTAAGTGTACTAGAGTTCAGGGGAAATTATACATTTTCAAGACTGCATGTAATGTCTAGTCTGCGCGTGGCCTAGAGAAAGGTCATGTAAGTAAGTGTACCCAGAACGGACACCAAGAATAGAGTATTTTCTTTGCAGCTCACACTTTGAACTGAGAGCCACTGGCATTACTCCAAACACCTGCTAGAGCTGTGTTCCTGGGGTCTCTTGAATGCTTTGGCCATCGAGCTATCTGGAGAAGAAAGCAGAAATTTAACTTTCACTCTCCTTTCAAAGTGGAGATTCGGAGGCCTTAGAGAGCCTAATGCTGTGCAGTCACCAAGAAGATTGATCCTGTACGAAGTGTTCTTCTATGGGACACGGTGAGGACGCAGTGGCCTTAGGAAAAGTATACTAGAGTTCCTGCACTACCTGCCCAAAATTAAATGGAAATCCTCTGCACTCCTCAATTCGTGGATGGCATATCTGAAGGATACTTTGAACCTTGTGGGAGATCTCGCTTTCCCTTTGGCAATGAGGGCTCTGGGATGCCTCCTGCAGTGCGCAGGACACATTCTGTTTCTCTAGGAACTCTCTCTTTTCTCCACAAAGGCATTCCTGAAGTGAAGACAACACAGGCAGCAACACTGTTTCGCAGGGGACTTTGACGCGTCCAGTATCTTTCTCTCCAGTGGGGAAAACAGTGCTTCTCTCACTAGGTCACCAATATCAAAGTTGCACACTGCATATTACGTGTAGTTTCTGACAAAGGCAAAGACTCTCAAGCAACACCCTGCCCTTCCCAGTTAAAACTTCATACCAAGGCAATTCTGCATGGTGTGAGTAGCGTAACGAACTTACTGCCTTGGGATAGACCTCGCCGTCTGTACACCTTATCAAAGGCTAGTGGGTGTTTCAGGGGAAAACTGTGCCTTTGTCAGGCTGCTTCGTAAGTCAACTGTCTGCTTGGCATAGAAAGACAGCAAGTAAGGGTTCACATTCTCAACCCTACGGAGAGTGTTTCTTCAGTGCAGCCCAGGTTCAGTGCTGGGAACCCCTGGCCGTACACCTAAAAGACCTGCTGGAGCTGTGTTCGGGTGGCCTTCAGAAAGCTCGGACATCTAGCTATCCAACGAAGAAAGCAGTGTGTCGCCCTTCTCTCCGTATTAAGAGATATGATCCGGAGGCCCAAGGTCCCTGAATGTTGTGAATTCGCCCAGGAAGAGACATTCGGGATGCATTGTTCTTCCATGGGAGGTGCTGAGGACGCAGGATTCCTAAGAGTCCTGACAAGCTCACTAGCGTGAAGGCACTACATGGACTATGTTTTCAGGGCAATGCTGCATGTCTAATCTTGTGCATGCAATACATGGACCTTACTATGAGCCTGCCTGGCAGAGTCGTGTTCCCTTTAGTATTGGCGCCTTTCGGATGCCTCATGCAAGGAACTGCGAGCACTCTAGTGCTCACAGGAAAGCGCCCTTTTCCTAACAGGGGCATTCCAGCACGTACGACTGACAGCAGCACTGTATTTCTGGCTTCTTTGAGGCTGCAGCTGTCCTTCTTTACAGCTGGAAAGTGCAAATATTGGCATAGATTCCGAATCCGAAAGTTGAACCCTGCCGAAGTACTTTTAGTTTTCAGAAAGCAAAAAGAGACTGAAGGACCACTCTGGCACCTTCCTGGATTAAGTTTGAACCAGGGAGTTGTGCAATGTGTGAATGGTCTACGCGCATTAATACTTTAGGGAGGTTACGGGTCCTCGCACCTTCGCTAATTGTACTAAAGTTCAGGGGAAAGTATACATTTTCAAGACTGCATGTAATGTCTAGTCTGCGCGTGGCCTAGAGAAAGGTCAGATAAGTAAGTGTAACCAGAACGGACACCAAGAATAGAGTGGTTTCATTGCAGCTCACACTCTGCACTGAGAGCCACTGGCATTACACCTAACACCTGCTAGAGCTGTGTTCCGGAGGTCTTTTGAATGCTATGGGCAACTAGATATCTGGAGAAGAAAGCAAAAGTTTACCTTTCACACTGCTTTCAAAGTGGTTATCCGGAGGCCTTAGAGAGCCTAATGCTGTGCAGTCGCCAAGAAGTTGATCCTGTATGAAGTGTTCTTCTATGGGACACGGTGAGGACGCAGTGGCCTTACGAAAAGTATACTAGAGTTCCTGAACTACCTGCCCAAAAGTAAATGGAAATCCTCTGCACTCCTCAATTTGTGGATGGAATATCTGAAGGATACTTTGAACCTTGTGGGGAGATCTCGCTTTCCCTTTGGCAATGAGGGCTCTGGGATGCCTCCTGCAGTGCGCAGGACACATTCTGTTTCTCTAGGAACTCTCTCTTTTCTCCACAAAGGCATTCCTGAAGTGAAGACAACACAGGCAGCAACACTGTTCCGCAGGAAACTTTGACGCGTCCAGTATCTTGCTCTCCAGTGGGGAAAAGAGTGCTTCTCTCACTAGGTCACCAATATCAAAGTTGCACACTGCATATTACGTGTAGTTTCTGACAAAGGCAAAGACTCTCAAGCAACACCCTGCCCTTCCCAGTTAAAATCTCATACCAAGGCAATTCTGCATGGTGTGAGTAGCGTGACGAACTTATTGCCTTGGGATAGACCTCGCCGTCTGTACACCTTATCAAAGGCTAGAGGGTGTTTCAGGGGAATACGGTGCCTTTGCCAGGCTGCTTCAGAAGTCAACTGTCTGCTTGGCATAGAAAGACAGCAAGTAAGGGTTCACATTCTAAACACGACGCAGAGTGTTTCTTCATTGCAGCCCAGGCTCAGTGCTGGGAACCACTGGCCGTACACCTAAAAGACCTGCTGGAGCTGTGTTCGGGTGGCCTTTAGAAAGCTCGGACATCTAGCTATCCAACGAAGAAAGAAGTGTGTCGCCCTTCTCTCCACATTAAGAGATATGATCCGGAGGCCCAAGGTCCCTGAATGTTGTGAATTCGCCCAGGAAGAGACATTCGGGATGCAGTGTTCTTCCATGGGAGGTGCTGAGGACGAAGAAGTCCTAAGAGTCCTGACAAGCTCACTAGCGTGAAGGCACTACATGGACTACGTTTTCATGGGCAATGCTGCATGTCTAATCTTCTGCATGCAATACATGGACCTTACTATGAGCCTGCCTGGCAGAGTCGTGTTCCCTTTAGTATTCGCGCCTTTCGGATGCCTCATGCAAGGAACTGCAAGCACCCTAGTGCTCACAGGAAAGCGCCCTTTTCCTAACAGGGGCATTCCAGCACGTATGACTGACAGCAGCACTGTATTTCCGGCATCTCTGAGGCTGCAGCTGTCCTTCTTTACAGGTGGGAAGTGCACCTATTCGCAAAGATAGCAAATCCAAAAGTTGAACCGTGCCCAAGTACCTTTAGTTTTCAGAAAGCAAAAAGAGACTGAAGGACCACTCTGGCACCTTCCCGGATTAATTTTGAGCCAGGAAGCTGTGCAATGTGTGAATGGTCTACGCGACTTAAGAGTTTAGGGAGGTTACGTGTCCTCGCACCTTCGCTAAGTGTACTAGAGTTCAGGGGAAAGTATACATTTTCAAGACTGCATGTAATGTCTAGTCTGCGCGTGGCCTAGAAAAAGGTCAGGTAAGTAAGTGTACCCAGATCGGACACCAAGAATAGAGTGTTTTCATTGCAGCTCACACTCTGCACTGAGAGCCACTCTCATTACACCAAACACCTGCTAGAGCTGTGTTCCGGGGGTCTCTTGAATGCTTTGGCCATCTAGCTATCTGGAGAAGAAAGCAGAAATTTAACTTTCACTCTCCTTTCAAAGTGGAGATTCGGAGGCCTTAGAGAGCCTAATGCTGTGCAGTCGCCAAGAAGTTGATCCTGTATGAAGTGTTCTTCTATGGGACACGGTGAGGACGCAGTGGCCTTAAGAAAACTATACTAGAGTTCCTGCACTACCTGCCCAAAAGTAAATGGAAATCCTCTGCACTCCTCAATTTGTGGATGGAATAACTGAAGGATACTTTGAACCTTGTGGGGAGAACTCGCTTTCCCTTTGGCAATGAGGGCTCTGGGATGCCTCCTGCAGTGCGCAGAACACATTCTTTTTCTCTAGGAACTCTCTCTTTTCTCCACAAAGGCATTCCTGAAGTGAAGACAACACAGGTAGCAACACTGTTCCGAAGGAAACTTTGACGTTTCCAGTATCCTGCTCTCCAGTGGGGAAAACAGTGCTTCTCTCACTAGGTCACCAATATCAAAGTTGCACACTGCATATTACGTGTATTTTCTGACAAAGGCAAAGACTCTCAAGCAACACCCTGCCCTTCCCAGTTAAAACTTCATACCAAGGCAATTCTGCATGGTGTGAGTAGCGTGACGAACTTACTGCCTTGGGATAGACCTCGCCGTCTGTACACCTTATCAAAGGCCAGTGGGGGTTTCAGTGGAATACTGTGCCTTTGTCCGGCTGATTCGGAAGACAACTGTCTGCTTGGCATAGAAAGACAGCAAGTAAGGGTTCACATTCTCAACCCTACGGAGAGTGTTTCTTCATTGCAGCCCAGGTTCAGTGCTGGGAACCACTGGCCGTACACCTAAAAGACCTGTTGGAGCTGTGTTCGGGTGGCCTTTAGAAAGCTCGGACATCTAGCTATCCAACGAAGAAAGCAGTGTGTCGCCCTTCTCTCCGTATTAAGAGATATGATCCGGAGGCCCAAGGTCCCTGAATGTTGTGAAGTCGCCCAGGACGAGACATTCGGGATGCAGTGTTCTTCCATGGGAGGTGCTGAGGACGCAGGAATCCTAAGAGTCCTGACAAGTTCACTAGCGTGAAGGCTCTACATGGACTACGTTTTCATGGGCAATGCTGCATGTCTAATCTTGTGCATGCAATACATGGACCTTACTATGAGCCTGCCTGGCAGAGTCGTGTTCCCTTTAGTATTGGCGCCGTTGGGATGCCTCATGCAAGGAACTGCAAGCACCCTAGTGCTCACAGGAAAGTGCCCTTTTCCTAACAGGGGCATTCCAGCACGTATGACTGACAGCAGCACTGTATTTCCGGCATCTCTGAGGCTGCAGCTGTCCTTCTTTACAGCTGGGAAGTGCACCTATTCGCAAAGATACCGAATCCAAAAGTTGAACCGTGCCCAAGTACCTTAAGTGTTCAGAAAGCAAAAAGAGACTGAAGGACCACTCTGGCACCTTCCCGGATTTATTTTGAACCAGGAAGCTGTGCAATGTGTGAATGGTCTACGCGACTTAAGACTTTAGGGAGGTTACGGGTCCTCGCACCTTCGCTAAGTGTACTAGAGTTCAGGGGAAAGTATACATTTTCAAGACTGCATGGAATGTCTAGTCTGCGCGTGGCCTAGAGAAAGGTCATGTAAGTAAGTGTACAGAACGGACACCAAGAATAGAGTGTTTTCTTTGCAGCTCACACTCTGCACTGAGAGCCACTGGCATTACACCAAACACCTGCTAGAGCTGTGTTCCGGGGGTCTCTTGAATGCTTTGGACATCTAGCTATCTGGAGAAGAAAGCAGAAGTTTAACTTTCGCTTTGCTTTCAAAGTGGTGGTCCGGAGGCCTTAGAGAGCCTAATGCTGTGCAGTCGCCAAGAAGATTGATCCTTTACGAAGTGTTCTTCTATGGGAAACGGTGAGGACGCAGTGGCCTTAGGAAAAGTATACTAGAGTTCCTCACTACCTGCCCAAAAGTAAACGGAAATCCTTTACACTCCTCAATTTGTGGATGAAATATCTGAAGGATACTTTGGACCTTGTGGGGAGATCTCGCTTTCCCTTTGGCAATGAGGGCTCTGGGATGCCTCCTGAAGTGCGCAGGACACATTCTGTTTCTCTAGGAACTCTCTCTTTTCTCCAAAAAAGCATTCCTGAAGTGAAGACAACATAGGCAGCAACACTGTTCCACAGGAAACATTGACGCTTCCAGTATCCTGCTCTCCAGTGGGGAAAACAGTGCTTCTCTCACTAGGTCACCAATATCAAAGTTGCACACTGCATATTACGTGTATTTTCTGACAAAGGCAAAGACTGTCAAGCAACACCCTGCCCTTCCCAGTTAAAAATTCATACCAAGGCAATTCTGCATGCTGTGAGTAGCGTGACGAACTTACTGCCTTGGGATAGACCGCGCCGTCTGTACATCTAATCAAAGGCTAGAGGGTGTTTCAGGGGAATACTGTGCCTTTGTCCGGCTGCTTCGGAAGTCAACTGTCTGCTTGGCATAGAAAGACAGCAAGTAAGCGTTCACATTCTAAACACGATGCAGAGTGCTTCTTCATTGCAGCCCAGGTTCAGTGCTGGGAACCCCTGGCCGTACACCTAAAAGACCTGCTGGAGCTGTGTTCGGGTGGCCTTTAGAAAGCTCGGACATCTAGCTATCCAACGAAGAAAGCAGTGTGTCGCCCTTCTCTCCGTATTAAGAGATATGATCCGGAGGCCCAAGGTCCCTGAATGTTGTGAAGTCGCCCAGGAAGAGACATTCGGGATGCAGTGTTATTCCATGGGAGGTGCTGAGGACGCAGAAGTCCTAAGAGTCCTGACAAGCTCACTAGCGTAAAGGCACTACATGGACTATGTTTTCAGGGCAATGCTGCATGTCTAATCTTGTGCATCCAATACATGGACCTTACTATAAGCCTGCCTGGCACAGTCGTGTTTCCTTTAGTATTGGCGTCGTTGGGATGCCTCATGAAAGAAACTGCAAGCACCCTAGTGCTCACAGGAAAGCGCCCTTTTCCTAACAGGGGCATTCCAGCACGTATGACTGAGAGCAGCACTGTATTTCTGGCATCTTTGAGAGTGCAGCTGTCCTTCTTTACAGCTGGGAAATGCAGCTATTCGCAAAGATACCGAATCCGAAAGTTGAACCCTGCCCAAGTACCTTTAGTTTTTAGAAAGCAAAAAGAGACTGAAGGACCACTCTGGCAGCTACCCGGATTAATTTTGAACCAGGGAGTTGTGCAATGTGTGAATGGCCTACGCGACTGAAGTCTTTAGGGAGGTTACGGGTCCTCACACCTTCGCTAAGTGTACTAGAGTTCAGGGGAAAGTATACATTTTCAAGACTGCATGGAATGTCTAGTCTACGCGTGGCCTAGAGAAAGGTCAGGTAAGTAAGTGTACCCAGAATGGACACCAAGAATAGTGTGTTTTCATTGCAGCTAACACTCTGCACTGAGAGCCACTGGCATTACAACAAACACCTGGTAGAGCTATGTTCCGGAAGTCTCTTGAATGCTTTGGCCAAATAGCTATCTGGAGAAGAAAGCAGAAGTTTAACTTTCACTTTGCTTTCCAAGTGTTGATCCGGATGCCTTAGAGAGCCTAGTGCTGTGCAGTCGCCAAGAAGTTGATCCTCTATGAAGTGTTCTTCTATGGGACACGGTGAAGACGCAGTGGCCTTAGGAAAAGTATACTAGAGTTCCTGCACTACCTGCCCAAAAGTAAATAGAAATCCTCTGCACTCCTCAATTCGTGGATGGAATATCTGAAGGATACTTTGAACCTTGTGGGGAGATCTCGCTTTCCCTTTGGCAATAAATGCTCTTGGATGCCTCCTGCAGTGCACAGGACACATTCTGTTTCTCTAGGAACTCTCTCTTTTCTCCACAAAGGAATTCAAAAGTGAAGACAACACAGGCAGCAACACTGTTCCGCAGGAATCTTTGACGCTGCAAGTATCCTGCTCTCCAGTGGGGAAAACAGTGCTTCTCTCACTAGGTCACCAATATCAAAGTTGCACACTGTATAATACGTGTACTTTGTGACAAAGGGAAAGAGGCTCAAGCAGCAACCTGCCCATCCCAGTTAAAACTTCGTACCAAGGCAATTCTGCATGGAGCGAGTAGCGTGACGAAATTACTGCCTTGGGATAGACCTCGCCATCCGTACACCTTATCAAAGGCTAGTGGGTGTTTCAGGGGAAAACTGTGCCTTTGTCAGGCTGCTTCGGAAGTCAACTGTCTGCTTGGCATAGAGAGACAGCAAGTAAGGGTTCACATTCTCAACCCTACGGAGAGTGTTTCTTCATTGCAGCCCAGGTTCAGTGCTGGGAACCACTGGCCGTACACCTAAAAGACCTGCTGGAACTGTGTTCGGCTGGCCTTTAGAAAGCTCGGACATCTAGCTATCCAACGAAGAAAGCAGTGTGTCGCCTTTCTCTCCGCATTAAGAGATATGATCCGGAGGCCCAAGGTCCCTGAATGTTGTGAAGTCGCCCAGGAAGAGGCATACGGGATGCAGTGTTCTTCCATGGGAGGTGCTGAGGACGCAGGAGTCCTAAGAGTCCTGACAAGCTCACTAGCGTGAAAGCACTACATGGACTACGTTTTCATGGGCAATGCTGCATGTCTAATCTTGTGCATGCAATACATGGACCTTACTATGAGCCTGCCTGGCAGAGTCGTGTTCCCTTTAGTATTGGCACCTTTCGGATGCCTCATGCAAGGAACTGCAAGCACACTAGTGCTCACAGGAAAGCGCCCTTTTCCTAACAGGGGCATTCCAGCACGTATGACTGACAGCAGCACTGTATTTCCGGCATCTCTGAGGCTGCATCTGTCCTTCTTTACAGCTGGGAAGTGCACCTATTCGCAAAGATACTGAATCGAAAAGTTGAACCGTGCCCAAATACCTTTAGTTTTCAGAAAGCAAAAAGAGACTGAAGGACCACTCTGGCACCTTCCCGGATTAATTTTGATCCAGGAAGCTGTGCAATGTGTGAATGGTCTACGCGACTTAAGACTTTAGGGAGGTTATGGGTCCTCGCACCGTCGCTAAGTGTACTAGAGTTCAGGGGAAAGTATACATTTTCAAGACTGCATGTAATGTCTAGTCTGCTCGTGGCCTAGAGAAAGGTCAGGTAAGTAAGTTTACCCAGAACAGACACCAAGAATAGAGTGTTTTCTTTGCAGCTCACACTCTGCACTGAGAGCCACTGACATTTCACCAAACACCTGCTAGAGCTGTGTTCCGGGGGTGTCTTGAATGCTTTGGCCATCTAGCTATCTGGAGAAGAAAGCAGAAATTTAACTTTCACTCTCCTTTCAAAGTGGAGATTCGGTGGCCTTAGAGAGCCTAATGCTGTGCAGTCGCCAAGAAGATTGATCCTGTACGAAGTGTTCTTCTATGGGACACGGTGAGGACGCAGTGGCCTTAGGAAAAGTATACTAGAGTTCCTGCACTCCCTGGCCAAAAATAAATGGAAATCCTCTGCATTCCTCAATTCGTGGATGGCATATCTGAAGGATACTTTGAACCTTGTGGGGAAATCTCGCTTTCCCTTTGGCAATGAGGGCTCTGGGATGCCTCCTGCAGTGCGCAGGACACATTCTGTTTCTCTAGGAACTCTCTCTTTTCTCCACAAAGGCATTCCTGAAGTGAAGACAACACAGGCAGCAACACTGTTTCGCAGGGGACTTGGACGCTTCCAGTATCCTGCTCTCCAGTGGGGAAAACAGTGCTTCTCTCACTAGGTCACCAATATCAAAGTTGCACACTGCATATTACGTGTAGTTTCAGACAAAGGCAAAGACTCTCAAGCAACACCCTGCCCTTCCCAGTTAAAACTTCATACCAAGGCAATTCTGCATGGTTTGAGTAGCATGACGAACTTACTGCCTTGGGATAGACCGCGTCGTCTGTACACTTTATCAAAGGCTAGTCGGTGTTTCAGGGGAATACTGTGCCTTTGTTAGGCTGCTTCGGAAATCAACTGTCTGCTTGGCATAGAAAAACAGCAAGTAAGGGTTCACATTCTCAACCCTACGGAGAGTGTTTCTTCATTGCAGCCCAGGTTCAGTGCTGGGAAACCCTGGCCGTACACCTAAAAGACCTGCTGGAGCTGTGTTCGGATGGTCTTTAGAAAGCTCCGACATCTAGCTATCCAACGAAGAAAGCAGTGTGTCGCCCTTCTCTCCGTATTAAGAGATATGATCCGGAGGCCCAAGGTCCCTGAATGTTGTGAATTCGCCCAGGAAGAGACATTCGGGATGCAGTGTTCTTCCATGGGAGGTGCTGAGGACGCAGAAGTCCTAAGAGTCCTGACAAGCTCAATAGCGTGAAGGCACTACATGGACTATGTTTTCAGGGCAATGCTGCATGTCTAATCTTGTGCATGCAATACATGGACCTTACTATGAGCCTGCCTGGCAGAGTCGTGTTCCCTTTAGTATTGGCGCCTTTCGGATGCCTCATGCAAGGAACTGCAAGCACCCTAGTGCTCACAGGAAAGCACCCTTTTCCTCACAGGGGCATTCCAGCACGTATGACTGACAGCAGCACTGTATTTCCGGCATCTCTGAGACTGCAGCTGTCCTTCTTTACAGCTGGAAAGTGCAACTAATCGCATAGATTCCGAATCCGAAAGTTGAACCCTGCCCAAGTACTTTTAGTTTTCAGAAAGCAAAAAGAGAATGAAGGACCACTCTGGCACCTTCCTGGATTAAGTTTGAACAAGGGAGTTGTGCAATGTGTGAATGCTCTACGCGACTTAAGACTTTAGGGAGGTTACGGGTCCTCGCACCTTCGCTAATTGTACTAGAGTTCAGGGGAAAGTATACATTTTCAAGACTGCATGTAATGTCTACTCTGTGCGTGGCCTAGAGAAAGGTCAGGTAAGTAAGTGTACCCAGAACGGACACCAAGAATAGAGTGTTTTCATTGCAGCTCACACTCTGCACTGAGAGCCCCTGGCATTACACCTAACACCTGCTAGAGCTGTGTTCCGGAGGTCTCTTGAATGCTTTGGCCATCTAGCTATCTGGAGAAGAAAGCAGAAGTTTAACTTTCACTCTCCTTTCAAAGTGGAGATCCGGAGGCCTTAGAGAGCCTAATGCTGGGCAGTCGCCAAGAAGATTGATCCTGTACGAAGTGTTCATCTATGGGACACGGAGAGGAGGCAGTGGCCTTAGGAAAAGTATACAAGAGTTGCTGCACTACATGCCCAAAAGTAAATGGAGATCATCTGCACTCCTCAATTCGTGGATGGCATATCTGAAGGATACTTTGAAACTTGTGGGGATATCTCACTTTCCCTTTGGCAAAGAGGGCTCTGGGATGTATCCTGCTCTCCAGTGGGGAAAACAGTGCTTCTCTCACTAGGTCACCAATATCAAAGTTGCACACTGCATATTACGTGTAGTTTCTGACAAAGGCAAAGACTCTCAAGCAACACCCTGCCCTTCCCAGTTAAAACTTCATACCAAGGCAATTCTGCATGGTGTGAGTAGCGTGACGAACTTGCTGCCTTGGGATAGACCTCGCCGTCTGTACACCTTATCAAAGGCTAGAGGGTGTTTTAGGGGAATACTGTGACTTTGTCAGGCTGTTTCGGAAGTCAACTGTCTGCTTGGCATAGAAAGACAGCAAGTAAGGGTTCACATTCTCAACCCTACGGAGAGTGTTTCTTCATTGCAGCCCAGGTTCAGTGCTGGGAACCACTGGCCGTACACCTAAAAGACCTGCTGGAGCTGTGTTCGGGTGGCCTTTAGAAAGCTCGGACATCTAGCTATCCAACGAAGGAAGCAGTGTGTCGCCCTTCTCTCCGTATTAAGAGATATGATCCGGAGGCCCAAGGTCCCTGAATGTTGTGAAGTCGCCCAGGAAGAGACATTCGGCATGCAGGGTTCTTCCACGGGAGGTGCTGAGGATGCAGGAGTCCCAGGAGTCCTGACAAGCTCACTAGCGTAAAGGCACTACATGTACTACGTTTTCATGGGCAATGCTGCATGCCTAATCTTGTGCATCCAATACATGGACCTTACTATGAGCCTGCCTGGCAGAGTCGTGTTTCCTTTAGTATTGGCGCCTTTGGGATGCCTCATGCAAGGAACTGCAAGCACCCTAGTGCTCACAGGAAAGCGACTTTTTCCTAACAGGGGCATTCCAGCACGTATGACTGACAGCAGCACTGTATTTCTGGCATCTTTGAGACTGCAGCTATCCTTCTTTACAGCTGGGAAGTGCAGCTATTCGCAAAGATACCGAATCCGAAAGTTGAACCCTGCCCAAGTACCTTTAGTTTTTAGAAAGCAAAAAGAGACTGAAGGACCACTCTGGCAGCTACCCGGATTAATTTTGAACCAGGGAGTTGTGCAATGTGTGAATGGCCTACGCGACTGAAGTCTTTAGGGAGGTTACGGGTCCTCGCACCTTCGCTAAGTGTACTAGAGTTCAGGGGAAAGTATACATTTTCAAGACTGCATGGAATGTCTAGTCTGCGCGTGGCCTAGAAAAAGGTCAGGTAATTAAGTGTACCCAGAAAGGACACCAAGAATAGAGTGTTTTCAATGCAGCTAACACTCTGCACTGAGAGCCACTGGCATTACACCAAAGACCAACTAGAGCTGTGTTCCGGAAGTCTCTTGAATGCTTTGGCCAAATAGCTATCTGGAGAAGAAAGCAGAAGTTTAACTTTCGCTTTGCTTTCAAAGTGGTGGTCCGGAGGCCTTAGAGAGCCTAATGCTGTGCAGTCGCCAAGAAGATTGATCCTGTACGAAGTGTTCTTCTATGGGACACGGTGAGGATGCAGTGGCCTTAGGAAAAGTATACTAGAGTTCCTCACTACCTGCCCAAAAGTAAATGGAAATCCTTTGCACTCCTCAATTTGTGGATGGAATATCTGAAGGATACTTTGGACCTTGTGGGGAGATCTCGCTTTTCCTTTGGCAATGAGGACTCTGGGATGCCTCCTGCAGTGTGCAGGACACATTCCGTTTCTCTAGGAACTCTCTCTTTTCTCCAAAAAGGCATTCCTGAAGTGAAGACAACATAGGCAGCAACACTGTTCCGCAGGAAACATTGACGCTTCCAGTATCCTGCTCTCCAGTGGGGAAAACAGTGCTTCTTTCACTAGGTCACCAATATCAAAGTTGCACACAGCATATTACGTGTAGTTTCTGACAAAGGCAAAGACTCTCAAGTAACACCCTGCCCTTCCCAGTTAAAACTTCATACCAAGGCAATTCTGCATGGTGTGAGTAGCGTGACGAACTTACTGCCTTGGGATAGACCGCGCCGTCTGTACACCTTATCAAAGGCTAGAGGGTGTTTCAGGGGAATACTGTGCCTTTGTCCGGCTGCTTCGGAAGTCAACTGTCTGCTTGGCATAGAAAAACAGCAAGTAAGGGTTCACATTCTCAACCCTACGGAGAGTGTTTCTTCATTGCAGCCTAGGTTCAGTGCTGGGAACCACAGGCCGTACACCTAAAAGACCTGCTGGAGCTGTGTTCGGGTGGCCTTTAGAAAGCTCGGACATCTAGCTATCCAACGAAGAAAGCAGTGTGTCGCCCTTCTCTCCGTAATAAGAGATATGATCCACAGGCCCAAGGTCCCTGAATGTTGTGAATTCGCCCAGGAAGAGACATTCGGGATGCAGTGTTCTTCCATGGGAGGTGCTGAGGACACAGGAGTCCTAAGAGTCCTGACAAGTTCAAGAGCGTGAAGGCACTACATGGACTATGTTTTCAGGGCAATGCTGCATTTCTAATCTTGTGCATCCAATACATGGACCTTACTATGAGCCTGCCTGGCAGAGTCGTGTTCCCTTTAGTATTGGCGCCTTTCGGATGCCTCATGCAAGGAACTGCAAGCACCCTAGTGCTCACAGGAAAGCGCCCTTTTCCTAAAAGGGGCATTCCAGCACGTATGACTGACAGCAGCACTGTATTTCCTGCATCTCTGAGGCTACAGCTGTCCTTCTATACAGCTGGAACGTGCAACTATTCGCATAGATTCCGAATCCGAAAGTTGAACCCTGCCCAAGTACTTTTAGTTTTCAGAAAGCAAAAAGAGACTGAAGGACCACTCTGGCACCTTCCTGGATTAAGTTTGAACCAGGGAGTTGTGCAATGTGTGAATGCTCTACGCGACTTTAGAGTTTAGGGAGGTTACGGGTCCTCGCAACTTCGGTAAGGGTACTAGAGTTCAGGGGAAAGTATACATTTTCAAGACTACATGTAAGGTCTCCTCTGTGCGTGGCCTAGAGGAAGGTCAGGTAAGTAAGTGTACCCAGAACGGACACCAAGAAGAGAGTGTTTTCTTTGCAGCTCACACTCTGCACTGAGAGCCCCTGGCATTACACCAAACACCTGCTAGAGCTGTGTTCCGGAGGTCTCTTGTATGCTTTGGCCATCTAGCTATCTGGAGAAGAAAGCAGAAGTTGAACTTTCACTCTCCTTTCAAAGTGGAGATCCGGAGGCCTTAGAGAGCCTACTGCTGTGCAGTCGCCAAGAAGATTGATCCTGTACGAAGTGTTCTTCTATGGGACACGGTGAGGACGCAGTGGCCTTAGGAAAAGTACACTAGAGTTCCTGCACTACCTGCCCAAAAGTAAATGGAAATCCTCTGCACTCCTCAATTTGTGGATGGAATACCTGAAGTATACTTTGAAACTTGTGGGGAGATCTCGCTTTCCCTTTGCAATGAGGGCTCTGGGGTGCGTCCTGCACTGTGCAGAACACATTCTGTTTCTCTAGGAACTCTCTCTTTTCTCCACAAAGGCATTCCTGAAGTGAAGACAACACAGGCAGCAACACTGTTCCGAAGGAAACTTTGACGCTTCCAGTATCCTGCTCTCCAGTGGGGAAAACAGTGCTTCTCTCACTAGGTCACCAATATCAAAGTTGCACACTGCATATTACGTGTAGTTTCAGACAAAGGCAAAGACTCTCAAGCAACACCCTGCCCTTCCCAGTTAAATCTTCATACCAAGGCAATTCTGCATGGTGTGAGTAGCGTGACGAACTTACTGCCTTCGGATAGACCGCACTGTCTGTACACCTTATCAAAGGCTAGTGGGTCTTTCAGGGGAATACTGAGCCTTTGTCAGGTTGCTTCGGAAGTCAACTGTCTGCTTGGCATAGAAAGACAGCAAGTAAGGGTTCACATTCTCAACCCTATGGAGAGTGTTTCTTCATTGCACCCCAGGTTCAGTGCTGGGAACCACAGGCCGTACACCTAAAAGACCTGCTGGAGCTGTGTTCGGGTGGCCTTTAGAAAGCTCGGACATCTAGCTATCCAACGAAGAAAGCAGTGTGTCGCCCTTCTCTCCGTAATAAGAGATATGATCCACAGGCCCAAGGTCCCTGAATGTTGTGAAGTCGCCCAGGAAGAGACATTCGGGATGGAGTGTTCTTCCATGGGAGTTGCTGAGGACGCAGGATTCCTAAGAGTCCTGACAAGCTCACTAGCGTGAAGGCACTACATGGACTACGTTTTCATAGGCCATGCTGCATGTCTAATCTTGTGCATCCAATACATGGACCATACTATGAGCCTGCCTGGCAGAGTCGTGTTCCCTTTAGTATTGGCTCCTTTGGGATGCCTCATGCAAGGAACAGCAAGCACCCTAGTGCTCACAGGAAAGCGCCCTTTTCCTAACAGGGGGATTTCAGCACGTATGACTGACAGCAGCACTGTATTTCCGGCATCTCTGAGGCTGCATCTGTCCTTCTTTACAGCTGGGAACAGCAACTATTTGCAAAGATTCCGAATCCGAAAGTTGAACCCTGCCGAAGTACTTTTAGTTTTCAGAAAGCAAAAAGAGACTGAAGGACCACTCTGGCACTTTCCCGGATTAGTTTTGAACCAGGGAGTTGTGCAATGTGTGAATGGCCTACGCGACTGAAGTCTTTAGGGAGGTTACGGGTCCTCGCACCTTCGCTAAGTGTACTAGAGTTCAGGAGAAAGTATACATTTTAAAGACTGCATGGAATGTCTACTCTGCGCGTGGCCTAGAAAAAGGTCAGGTAAGTAAGTGTACCCAGAACGGACACCAAGAATAGAGTGTTTTCATTGCAGCTCACACTCTGCACTGAGAGCCACTGTCATTACACCTAACACCTGCTAGAGCTGTGTTCCGGAGGTCTCTTGAATGCTTTGGCCATCTAGCTATCTGGAGAAGAAAGCAGAAGTTTAACTTTCACTCTCCTTTCAAAGTGGAGATCCGGAGGCCTTGGAGAGCCTAATGCTGTGCAGTCGCCAAGAAGATTGATCCTGTACGAAGTGTGCTTCTATGGGTCACGGTGAGGATGCAGTGGCCTTAGGAAAAGTATACTAGAGTTCCTGCACTACCTGCCCAAAAGTAAATGGAGATCCTCTGCACTCCTCAATTCGTGGATGGCATATCTGAAGGATACTTCGAAACTTGAGGGGAGATCTCGCTTTCCCTTTTGGCAAAGAGGGCTCTGGGATGCCTCCTGCAGTGCGCAGGAAACATTCTGTTTCTCTAGGAATTCTCTCTTTTCTCCACAAAGGCATTCCTGAAGGGAAGATAACACAGGCAGCAACACTGTTCCGTAGGAAACTTTGACGCTTCCAGTATCCTGCTCTCCAGTGGGGAAAACAGTGCTTCTCTCACTAGGTCACCAATATCAAAGTTGTACACTGCATATTACGTGTAGTTTCTGACAAAGGCAAAGACTCTCAAGCAACACCCTGCCCTTCCCAGTTAAAAATTCATACCAAGGCAATTCTGCATGGTGTGAGTAGCGTGACGAACTTACTGCCTTGGGATAGACCTCGCCATCTGTACACCGTATCAAAGGCTAGATGGTGTTTCAGGGGAATACTGTGACTTTGTCAGACTGCTTCGGAAGTCAACTGTCTGCTTGGCATAGAAAGACAGCAAGTAAGGGTTCACATTCTCAACCCTACGGAGAGTGTTTCTTCATTGCACCCCAGGTTCAGTGATGGGAACCACTAGCCATGCACCTAAAAGACATGCTGGAGCTGTGTTCGAGTGACCTTTAGAAAGCTCGGACATCTAGCTATCCAACGAAGAAAGCAGTGTGTCGCCCTTCTCTCCGTATTAAGAGATATGATCCGGAGGCCCTAGGCCCCTGAATGTTGTGAAGTCGCCCAGGAAGAGACATTCGGCATGCAGTGTTCTTCCATGGGAGGTGCTGAGGATGCAGGAGTCCTAGGAATCCTGACAAGCTCACTAGCGTGAAGGCACTACATGGACTACGTTTTCATGGGCAATGCTGTATGTCTAATCTTGTGCATCCAATACATGGACCTTACTATGAGCCTGCCTGGCAGAGTCGTGTTCCCTTTAGTATTGGCACCTTTCGGATGCCTCATGCAAGGAACTGCAAGCAACCTAGTGCTCACAGGAAAGCGCCATTTTTTCAAACAGGGGCATTCCAGCACGTATGACTGACAGCAGCACTGTATTTCCGGCATCTGTGAGGCTGCAGCTGTCCTTCTTTACAGCTGGGAAGTGCAACTATTCACAAAGATTACGAATCTGAAAGTTGAACCCTGCCCAAGTACTTTTAGTTTTCAGAAAGCAAAAATAGACTGAAGGACCACTCTGGCACCTTCCCGGATTAATTTTGAACCAGGGAGTTGTGCAATGTGTGAATGGTCTACGCGACTTAAGACTTTAGGGAGGCTACGGGTCTTCGCACCTTCGCTAAGGGTACTAGATTTCAGGGAAAGTATACATTTTCAAGACTACATGAAATGTCTAGTCTGTGCGTGGCCTAGAAAAAGTCAGGTAAGTAAGTGTACCCAGAACGGACAGCAAGAATAGAGTGTTTTCATTGCAGCTCACACTCTGCACTGAGAGCCCCTGGCATTACACCTAACACCTGCTAGAGCTGTGTTCCGGAGGTCTCTTGAATGCTTTGGCCATCTAGCTATCTGGAGAAGAAAGCAGAAGTTTAACTTTCACTCTCCTTTCAGAGTGGAGATCCGGAGGCCTTAGAGAGCCTAATGCTGGGCAGTCCCCAAGAAGATTGATCCTGTACGAAGTGTTCTTCTATGGGACACGGAGAGGAGGCAGTGGCCTTAGGAAAAGTATACAAGAGTTCCTGCACTACCTGCCCAAAAGTAAATGGAAATCCTCTGCACTCCTCAATTCGTGGATGGCATATCTGAAGGATACTTTGAACCTTGTGGGGAGATCTCGCTTTCCCTTTGGCAATGAGGGCTCTGGGATGCCTCCTGCAGTGCGCAGGACACATTCTGTTTCTCTAGGAACTCTCTCTTTTCTCCACAAAGGCATTCCTGAAGGGAAGACAACACAGGCAGCAATACTGTTCCGCAGGAAACTTTGACGCTTCCAGTATCCTGCTCTCCAGTGGGGAAAACAGTGCTTCTCTCACTAGGTCACCAATATCAAAGTTGCACACTGCATATTACGTGTAGTTTCTGACAAAGGCAAAGACTCTCAAGCAACACCCTGCCCTTCCCAGTTAAAACTTCATACCAAGGCAATTCTGCATGGTGTGAGTAGCGTGACGAACTTACTGCCTTGGGATAGACCTCGCCGTCTGTACACCTTATCAAAGGGTAGTGGGTGATTCAGGGGAATACAGTGCCTTTGTCAGGCTGCTTCGGAAGTCAACTGTCTGCTTGGCATAGAAAGATAGCAAGTAAGGGTTCACATTCTCAACCCTACGGAGTGTTTTTCTTCATTGCAGCCCAGGTTCAGTGCTGGGAACCACTGGCCGTACACCTAAAAGACCTACTGGAGCTGTGTTCGGGTGGCCTTTAGAAAGCTCGGACATCTAGCTATCCAACGAAGAAAGCAGTGTGTCGCCCTTCTCTCCGTATTAAGAGATATGATCCGGATGCCCAAGGTCCCTGAATGTTGTGAAGTCGCCCAGGAAGAGACATTCGGGATGCAGTGTTCTTCCATGGGAGGTGCTGAGGACGCAGGAGTCATAAGAGTCCTGACAAGCTCACTAGCGTGAAAGCACTACATGGACTACGTTTTCATGGTCAATGCTGCATGTCTAATCTTGTGCATGCAATACATGGAACTTACTATGAGCCTGCCTGGCAGAGTCGTGTTCCCTTTAGTATTGGCGCCTGTCGGATGCCTCATGCAAGGAACTGCAAGCACCCTAGTGCTCACAGGAAAGCACCCTTTTCCTCACAGGGGCATTCCAGCACGTATGACTGACAGCAGCACTGTATTTCCGGCATCTCTGAGACTGCAGCTGTCCTTCTTTACAGCTGGAAAGTGCAACTATTCGCATAGATTCCGAATCCGAAAGTTGAACCCTGCCCAAGTACTTTTAGTTTTCAGAAAGCAAAAAGAGAATGAAGGACCACTCTGGCACCTTCCTGGATTAAGTTTGAACAAGGGAGTTGTGCAATGTGTGAATGCTCTACGCGACTTAAGACTTTAGGGAGGTTACGGGTCCTCGCACCTTCGCTAATTGTACTAGAGTTCAGGGGAAAGTATACATTTTCAAGACTGCATGTAATGTCTACTCTGTGCGTGGCCTAGAGAAAGGTCAGGTAAGTGAGTGTACCCAGAACGGACACCAAGAATAGAGTGTTTTCATTGCAGCTCACACTCTGCACTGAGAGCCACTGGCATTACACCTAACACCTGCTAGAGCTGTGTTCCGGAGGTCTCTTGAATGCTTTGGCCATCTAGCTATCTGGAGAAGAAAGCAGAAGTTTAACTTTCACTCTCATTTCAAAGTGGAGATCCGGAGGCCTTAGAGAGCCTAATGCTGGGCAGTCGCCAAGAAGATTGATCCTGTACGAAGTGTTCATCTATGGGACACGGAGAGGAGGCAGTGGCCTTAGGAAAAGTATACAAGAGTTGCTGCACTACCTGCCCAAAAGTAAATGGAGACCATCTGCACTCCTCAATTCGTGGATGGCATATCTGAAGGATACTTTGAAACTTGTGGGGAGATCTCACTTTCCCTTTGGCAAAGAGGGCTCTGGGATGTCTCCTGCAGTGCGCAGGACACATTCTGTTTCTCTAGGAACTCTCTCTTTTCTCCACAAAGGCATTCCTGAAGGGAAGATAACACAGGCAGCAACACTGTTCCGCAGGTAAATTTGATGCTTCCAGTATCCTGCTCTCCAGTGGGGAAAACAGTGCTTCTCTCACTAGGTCACCAATATCAAAGTTGCACACTGCATATTACGTGTAGTTTCTGACAAAGGCAAAGACTCTCAAGCAACACCCTGCCCTTCCCAGTTAAAACTTCATACCAAGGCAATTCTGCATGGTGTGAGTAGCGTGACGAACTTGCTGCCTTGGGATAGACCTCGCCGTCTGTACACCTTATCAAAGGCTAGAGGGTGTTTTAGGGGAATACTGTGACTTTGTCAGGCTGTTTTGGAAGTCAACTGTCTGCTTGGCATAGAAAGACAGCAAGTAAGGGTTCACATTCTCAACCCTACGGAGAGTGTTTCTTCATTGCAGCCCAGGTTCAGTGCTGGGAACCACTGGCCGTACACCTAAAAGACCTGCTGGAGCTGTGTTCGGGTGGCCTTTAGAAAGCTCGGACATCTAGCTATCCAACGAAGGAAGCACTGTGTCGCCCTTCTCTCCGTATTAAGAGATATGATCCAGAGGCCCAAGGTCCCTGAATGTTGTGAAGTCGCCCAGGAAGAGACATTCGGCATGCAGGGTTCTTCCACGGGAGGTGCTGAGGATGCAGGAGTCCCAGGAGTCCTGACAAGCTCACTAGCGTAAAGGCACTACATGGACTACGTTTTCATGGGCAATGCTGCATGCCTAATCTTGTGCATCCAATACATGGACCTTACTATGAGCCTGCCTGGCAGAGTCGTGTTTCCTTTAGTATTGGCGCCTTTGGGATGCCTCATGCAAGGAACTGCAAGCACCCTAGTGCTCACAGGAAAGCGACTTTTTCCTAACAGGGGCATTCCAGCACGTATGACTGACAGCAGCACTGTATTTCTGGCATCTTTGAGACTGCAGCTATCCTTCTTTACAGCTGGGAAGTGCAGCTATTCGCAAAGATACCGAATCCGAAAGTTGAACCCTGCCCAAGTACCTTTAGTTTTTAGAAAGCAAAAAGAGACTGAAGGACCACTCTGGCAGCTACCCGGATTAATTTTGAACCAGGGAGTTGTGCAATGTGTGAATGGCCTACGCGACTGAAGTCTTTAGGGAGGTTACGGGTCCTCGCACCTTCGCTAAGTGTACTAGAGTTCAGGGGAAAGTATACATTTTCAAGACTGCATGGAATGTCTAGTCTGCGCGTGGCCTAGAAAAAGGTCAGGTAATTAAGTGTACCCAGAAAGGACACCAAGAATAGAGTGTTTTCAATGCAGCTAACACTCTGCACTGAGAGCCACTGGCATTACACCAAAGACCAACTAGAGCTGTGTTCCGGAAGTCTCTTGAATGCTTTGGCCAAATAGCTATCTGGAGAAGAAAGCAGAAGTTTAACTTTCGCTTTGCTTTCAAAGTGGTGGTCCGGAGGCCTTAGAGAGCCTAATGCTGTGCAGTCGCCAAGAAGATTGATCCTGTACGAAGTGTTCTTCTATGGGACACGGTGAGGACGCAGTGGCCTTAGGAAAAGTATACTAGAGTTCCTCACTACCTGCCCAAAAGTAAATGGAAATCCTTTGCACTCCTCAATTTGTGGATGGAATATCTGAAGGATACTTTGGACCTTGTGGGGAGATCTCGCTTTTCCTTTGGCAATGAGGACTCTGGGATGCCTCCTGCAGTGTGCAGGACACATTCTGTTTCTCTAGGAACTCTCTCTTTTCTCCAAAAAGGCATTCCTGAAGTGAAGACAACATAGGCAGCAACACTGTTCCGCAGGAAACATTGACGCTTCCAGTATCCTGCTCTCCAGTGGGGAAAAGAGTGCTTCTTTCACTAGGTCACCAATATCAAAGTTGCACACAGCATATTACGTGTAGTTTCTGACAAAGGCAAAGACTCTCAAGCAACACCCTGCCCTTCCCAGTTAAAACTTCATACCAAGGCAATTCTGCATGGTGTGAGTAGCGTGACGAACTTACTGCCTTGGGATAGACCGCGCCGTCTGTACACCTTAACAAAGGCTAGAGGGTGTTTCAGGGGAATACTGTGCCTTTGTCCGGCTGCTTCGGAAGTCAACTGTCTGCTTGGCATAGAAAACAGCAAGTAAGGGTTCACATTCTCAACCCTACGGAGAGTGTTTCTTCATTGCAGCCTAGGTTCAGTGCTGGGAACCCCTGGCCGTACACCATAAAGACCTGCTGGAGCTGTGTTCGGGTGGCCTTTAGAAAGCTCGGACATCTAGCTATCCAACGAAGAAAGCAGTGTGTCGCCCTTCTCTCCGTATTAAGAGATATGATCCGGAGGCCCAAGGTCCCTGAATGTTGTGAATTCGCCCAGGAAGAGACATTCGGGATGCAGTGTTCTTCCATGGGAGGTGCTGAGGACACAGGAGTCCTAAGAGTCCTGACAAGCTCAAGAGCGTGAAGGCACTACATGGACTATGTTTTCAGGGCAATGCTGCATGTCTAATCTTGTGCATCCAATACATGGACCTTACTATGAGCCTGCCTGGCAGAGTCGTGTTCCCTTTAGTATTGGCGCCTTTCGGATGCCTCATGCAAGGAACTGCAAGCACCCTAGTGCTCACAGGAAAGCGCCCTTTTCCTAAAAGGGGCATTCCAGCACGTATGACTGACAGCAGCACTGTATTTCCTGCATCTCTGAGGCTGCAGCTGTCCTTCTATACAGCTGGAACGTGCAACTATTCGCATAGATTCCGAATCCGAAAGTTGAACCCTGCCCAAGTACTTTTAGTTTTCAGAAAGCAAAAAGAGACTGAAGGACCACTCTGGCACCTTCCTGGATTAAGTTTGAACCAGGGAGTTGTGCAATGTGTGAATGCTCTACGCGACTTAAGAGTTTAGGGAGGTTACGGGTCCTCGCAACTTCAGTAAGGGTACTAGAGTTCAGGGGAAAGTATACATTTTCAAGACTACATGTAAGGTCTCCTCTGTGCGTGGCCTAGAGGAAGGTCAGGTAAGTAAGTGTACCCAGAACGGACACCAAGAAGAGAGTGTTTTCTTTGCAGCTCACACTCTGCACTGAGAGCCCCTGGCATTACACCAAACACCTGCTAGAGCTGTGTTCCGGAGGTCTCTTGTATGCTTTGGCCATCTAGCTATCTGGAGAAGAAAGCAGAAGTTGAACTTTCACTCTCCTTTCAAAGTGGAGATCCGGAGGCCTTAGAGAGCCTACTGCTGTGCAGTCGCCAAGAAGATTGATCCTGTACGAAGTGTTCTTCTATGGGACACGGTGAGGACGCAGTGGCCTTAGGAAAAGTACACTAGAGTTCCTGCACTACCTGCCCAAAAGTAAATGGAAATCCTCTGCACTCCTCAATTTGTGGATGGAATACCTGAAGTATACTTTGAAACTTGTGGGGAGATCTCGCTTTCCCTTTGGCAATGAGGGCTCTGGGATGCGTCCTGCACTGTGCAGAACACATTCTGTTTCTCTAGGAACTCTCTCTTTTCTCCACAAAGGCATTCCTGAAGTGAAGACAACACAGGCAGCAACACTGTTCCGAAGGAAACTTTAACGCTTCCAGTATCCTGCTCTCCAGTGGGGAAAACAGTGCTTCTCTCACTAGGTCACCAATATCAAAGTTGCACACTGCATATTACGTGTAGTTTCAGAAAAAGGCAAAGACTCTCAAGCAACACCCTGCCCTTCACAGTTAAATCTTCATACCAAGGCAATTCTGCATGGTGTGAGTAGCGTGACGAACTTACTGCCTTCGGATAGACCGCGCTGTCTGTACACCTTATCAAAGGCTAGTGGGTCTTTCAGGGGAATACTGTGCCTTTGTCAGGTTGCTTCGGAAGTCAACTGTCTGCTTGGCATAGAAAGACAGCAAGTAAGGGTTCACATTCTCAACCCTACGGAGAGTGTTTCTTCATTGCACCCCAGGTTCAGTGCTGGGAACCACAGGCCGTACACCTAAAAGACCTGCTGGAGCTGTGTTCGGGTGGCCTTTAGAAAGCTCGGACATCTAGCTATCCAACGAAGAAAGCAGTGTGTCGCCCTTCTCTCCGTAATAAGAGATATGATCCACAGGCCCAAGGTCCCTGAATGTTGTGAAGTCGCCCAGGAAGAGACATTCGGGATGGAGTGTTCTTCCATGGGAGTTGCTGAGGACGCAGGATTCCTAAGAGTCCTGACAAGCTCACTAGCGTGAAGGCACTACATGGACTACGTTTTCATAGGCCATGCTGCATGTCTAATCTTGTGCATCCAATACATGGACCATACTATGAGCCTGCCTGGCAGAGTCGTGTTCCCTTTAGTATTGGCTCCTTTGGGATGCCTCATGCAAGGAACAGCAAGCACCCTAGTGCTCACAGGAAAGCGCCCTTTTCCTAACAGGGGGATTTCAGCACGTATGACTGAGAGCAGCACTGTATTTCCGGCATCTCTGAGGCTGCATCTGTCCTTCTTTACAGCTGGGAACAGCAACTATTCGCAAAGATTCCGAATCCGAAAGTTGAACCCTGCCCAAGTACTTTTAGTTTTCAGAAAGCAAAAAGAGAATGAAGGACCACTCTGGCACCTTCCTGGATTAAGTTTGAACAAGGGAGTTGTGCAATGTGTGAATGCTCTACGCGACTTAAGACTTTAGGGAGGTTACGGGTCCTCGCACCTTCGCTAATTGTACTAGAGTTCAGGGGAAAGTATACATTTTCAAGACTGCATGTAATGTCTACTCTGTGCGTGGCCTAGAGAAAGGTCAGGTAAGTAAGTGTACCCAGAACGGACACCAAGAATAGAGTGTTTTCATTGCAGCTCACACTCTGCACTGAGAGCCCCTGGCATTACACCTAACACCTGCTAGAGCTGTGTTCCGTAGGTCTCTTGAATGCTTTGGCCATCTAGCTATCTGGAGAAGAAAGCAGAAGTTTAACTTTCACTCTCCTTTCAAAGTGGAGATCCGGAGGCCTTAGAGAGCCTAATGCTGGGCAGTCGCCAAGAAGATTGACCCTGTACGAAGTGTTCATCTATGGGACACGGAGAGGAGGCAGTGGCCTTAGGAAAAGTATACAAGAGTTGCTGCACTACCTGCCCAAACGTAAATGGAGATCATCTGCACTCCTCAATTCGTGGATGGCATATCTGAAAGATACTTTGAAACTTGTGGGGAGATCTCGCTTTCCCTTTGGCAAAGAGGGCTCTGGGATGTCTCCTGCAGTGCGCAGGACAAATTCTGTTTCTCTAGGAACTCTCTCTTTTCTCCACAAAGGCATTCCTGAAGGGAAGATAACACAGGCAGCAACACTGTTCCGCAGGTAACGTTGATGCTTCCAGTATCCTGCTCTCCAGTGGGGAAAACAGTGCTTCTCTCACTAGGTCACCAATATCAAAGTTGCACACTGCATATTACGTGTAGTTTCAGACAAAGGCAAAGACTCTCAAGCAACACCCTGCCCTCCCCAGTTAAAACTTCATACCAAGGCAATTCTGCATGGTGTGAGTAGCGTGACGAACTTGCTGCCTTGGGATAGACCTCGCCGTGTGTACACCTTATCAAAGGCTAGAGGGTGTTTTAGGGGAATACTGTGACTTTGTCAGGCTGTTTTGGAAGTCAACTGTCTGCTTGGCATAGAAAGACAGCAAGTAAGGGTTCACATTCTCAACCCTACGGAGAGTGTTTCTTCATTGCAGCCCAGGTTCAGTGCTGGGAACCACTGGCCGTACACCTAAAAGACCTGCTGGAGCTGTGTTCGGGTGGCCTTTAGAAAGCTCGGACATCTAGCTATCCAACGAAGGAAGCACTGTGTCGCCCTTCTCTCCGTATTAAGAGATATGATCCGGAGGCCCAAGGTCCCTGAATGTTGTGAAGTCTCCCAGGAAGAGACATTCGGCATGCAGGGTTCTTCCACGGGAGGTGCTGAGGATGCAGGAGTCCCAGGAGTCCTGACAAGCTCACTAGCGTAAAGGCACTACATGGACTACGTTTTCATGGGCAATGCTGCATGCCTAATCTTGTGCATCCAATACATGGACCTTACTATGAGCCTGCCTGGCAGAGTCGTGTTTCCTTTAGTATTGGCGCCTTTGGGATGCCTCATGCAAGGAACTGCAAGCACCCTAGTGCTCACAGGAAAGCGACTTTTTCCTAACAGGGGCATTCCAGCACGTATGACTGACAGCAGCACTGTATTTCTGGCATCTTTGAGACTGCAGCTATCCTTCTTTACAGCTGGGAAGTGCAGCTATTCGCAAAGATACCGAATCCGAAAGTTGAACCCTGCCCAAGTACCTTTAGTTTTTAGAAAGCAAAAAGAGACTGAAGGACCACTCTGGCAGCTACCCGGATTAATTTTGAACCAGCGAGTTGTGCAATGTGTGAATGGCCTACGCGACTGAAGTCTTTAGGGAGGTTACGGGTCCTCGCACCTTCGCTAAGTGTACTAGAGTTCAGGGGAAAGTATACATTTTCAAGACTGCATGGAATGTCTAGTCTGCGCGTGGCCTAGAAAAAGGTCAGGTAATTAAGTGTACCCAGAAAGGACACCAAGAATAGAGTGTTTTCAATGCAGCTAACACTCTGCACTGAGAGCCACTGGCATTACACCAAAGACCAACTAGAGCTGTGTTCCGGAAGTCTCTTGAATGCTTTGGCCAAATAGCTATCTGGAGAAGAAAGCAGAAGTTTAACTTTCGCTTTGCTTTCAAAGTGGTGGTCCGGAGGCCTTAGAGAGCCTAATGCTGTGCAGTCGCCAAGAAGATTGATCCTGTACGAAGTGTTCTTCTATGGGACACGGTGAGGACGCAGTGGCCTTAGGAAAAGTATACTAGAGTTCCTCACTACCTGCCCAAAAGTAAATGGAAATCCTTTGCACTCCTCAAATGGTGGATGGAATATCTGAAGGATACTTTGGACCTTGTGGGGAGATCTCGCTTTTCCTTTGGCAATGAGGACTCTGGGATGCCTCCTGCAGTGTGCAGGACACATTCTGTTTCTCTAGGAACTCTCTCTTTTCTCCAAAAAGGCATTCCTGAAGTGAAGACAACATAGGCAGCAACACTGTTCCGCAGGAAACATTGACGCTTCCAGTATCCTGCTCTCCAGTGGGGAAAACAGTGCTTCTTTCACTAGGTCACCAATATCAAAGTGGCACACAGCATATTACGTGTAGTTTCTGACAAAGGCAAAGACTCTCAAGCAACACCCTGCCCTTCCCAGTTAAAACTTCATACCAAGGCAATTCTGCATGGTGTGAGTAGCGTGACGAACTTACTGCCTTGGGATAGACCGCGCCGTCTGTACACCTTAACAAAGGCTAGAGGGTGTTTCAGGGGAATACTGTGCCTTTGTCCGGCTGCTTCGGAAGTCAACTGTCTGCTTGGCATAGAAAAACAGCAAGTAAGGGTTCACATTCTCAACCCTACGGAGAGTGTTTCTTCATTGCAGCCTAGGTTCAGTGCTGGGAACCCCTGGCCGTACACCATAAAGACCTGCTGGAGCTGTGTTCGGGTGGCCTTTAGAAAGCTCGGACATCTAGCTATCCAACGAAGAAAGCAGTGTGTCGCCCTTCTCTCCGTATTAAGAGATATGATCCGGAGGCCCAAGGTCCCTGAATGTTGTGAATTCGCCCAGGAAGAGACATTCGGGATGCAGTGTTCTTCCATGGGAGGTGCTGAGGACACAGGAGTCCTAAGAGTCCTGACAAGCTCAAGAGCGTGAAGGCACTACATGGACTATGTTTTCAGGGCAATGCTGCATGTCTAATCTTGTGCATCCAATACATGGACCTTACTATGAGCCTGCCTGGCAGAGTCGTGTTCCCTTTAGTATTGGCGCCTTTCGGATGCCTCATGCAAGGAACTGCAAGCACCCTAGTGCTCACAGGAAAGCGCCCTTTTCCTAAAAGGGGCATTCCAGCACGTATGACTGACAGCAGCACTGTATTTCCTGCATCTCTGAGGCTGCAGCTGTCCTTCTATACAGCTGGAACGTGCAACTATTCGCATAGATTCCGAATCCGAAAGTTGAACCCTGCCCAAGTACTTTTAGTTTTCAGAAAGCAAAAAGAGACTGAAGGACCACTCTGGCACCTTCCTGGATTAAGTTTGAACCAGGGAGTTGTGCAATGTGTGAATGCTCTACGCGACTTAAGAGTTTAGGGAGGTTACGGGTCCTCGCAACTTCAGTAAGGGTACTAGAGTTCAGGGGAAAGTATACATTTTCAAGACTACATGTAAGGTCTCCTCTGTGCGTGGCCTAGAGGAAGGTCAGGTAAGTAAGTGTACCCAGAACGGACACCAAGAAGAGAGTGTTTTCTTTGCAGCTCACACTCTGCACTGAGAGCCCCTGGCATTACACCAAACACCTGCTAGAGCTGTGTTCCGGAGGTCTCTTGTATGCTTTGGCCATCTAGCTATCTGGAGAAGAAAGCAGAAGTTGAACTTTCACTCTCCTTTCAAAGTGGAGATCCGGAGGCCTTAGAGAGCCTACTGCTGTGCAGTCGCCAAGAAGATTGATCCTGTACGAAGTGTTCTTCTATGGGACACGGTGAGGACGCAGTGGCCTTAGGAAAAGTACACTAGAGTTCCTGCACTACCTGCCCAAAAGTAAATGGAAATCCTCTGCACTCCTCAATTTGTGGATGGAATACCTGAAGTATACTTTGAAACTTGTGGGGAGATCTCGCTTTCCCTTTGGCAATGAGGGCTCTGGGATGCGTCCTGCACTGTGCAGAACACATTTTGTTTCTCTAGGAACTCTCTCTTTTCTCCACAAAGGCATTCCTGAAGTGAAGACAACACAGGCAGCAACACTGTTCCGAAGGAAACTTTGACGCTTCCAGTATCCTGCTCTCCAGTGGGGAAAACAGTGCTTCTCTCACTAGGTCACCAATATCAAAGTTGCACACTGCATATTACGTGTAGTGTCAGACAAAGGCAAAGACTCTCAAGCAACACCCTGCCCTTCCCAGTTAAATCTTCATACCAAGGCAATTCTGCATGGTGTGAGTAGCGTGACGAACTTACTGCCTTGGGATAGACCTCGCCGTCTGTACACCTTATCAAAGGCTAGAGGGTGTTTTAGGGGAATACTGTGACTTTGTCAGGCTGTTTCGGAAGTGAACTGTCTGCTTGGCATAGAAAGACAGCAAGTAAGGGTTCACATTCTCAACCCTACGGAGAGTGTTTCTTCATTGCAGCCCAGGTTCAGTGCTGGGAACCACTGGCCGTACACCTAAAAGACCTGCTGGAGCTGTGTTCGGGTGGCCTTTAGAAAGCTCGGACATCTAGCTATCCAACGAAGGAAGCAGTGTGTCGCCCTTCTCTCCGTATTAAGAGATATGATCCGGAGGCCCAAGGTCCCTGAATGTTGTGAAGTCGCCCAGGAAGAGACATTCGGCATGCAGGGTTCTTCCACGGGAGGTGCTGAGGATGCAGGAGTCCCAGGAGTCCTGACAAGCTCACTAGCGTAAAGGCACTACATGGACTACGTTTTCATGGGCAATGCTGCATGCCTAATCTTGTGCATGCAATACATGGACCTTACTATGAGCCTGCCTGGCAGAGTCGTGTTTCCTTTAGTATTGGCGCCTTTGGGATGCCTCATGCAAGGAACTGCAAGCACCCTAGTGCTCACAGGAAAGCGACTTTTTCCTAACAGGGGCATTCCAGCACGTATGACTGACAGCAGCACTGTATTTCTGGCATCTTTGAGACTGCAGCTATCCTTCTTTACAGCTGGGAAGTGCAGCTATTCGCAAAGATACCGAATCCGAAAGTTGAACCCTGCCCAAGTACCTTTAGTTTTTAGAAAGCAAAAAGAGACTGAAGGACCACTCTGGCAGCTACCCGGATTAATTTTGAACCAGGGAGTTGTGCAATGTGTGAATGGCCTACGCGACTGAAGTCTTTAGGGAGGTTATGGGTCCTCGCACCTTCGCTAAGTGTACTAGAGTTCAGGGGAAAGTATACATTTTCAAGACTGCATGGAATGTCTAGTCTGCGCGTGGCCTAGAAAAAGGTCAGGTAATTAAGTGTACCCAGAAAGGACACCAAGAATAGAGTGTTTTCAATGCAGCTAACACTCTGCACTGAGAGCCACTGGCATTACACCAAAGACCAACTAGAGCTGTGTTCCGGAAGTCTCTTGAATGCTTTGGCCAAATAGCTATCTGGAGAAGAAAGCAGAAGTTTAACTTTCGCTTTGCTTTCAAAGTGGTGGTCCGGAGGCCTTAGAGAGCCTAATGCTGTGCAGTCGCCAAGAAGATTGATCCTGTACGAAGTGTTCTTCTATGGGACACGGTGAGGACGCAGTGGCCTTAGGAAAAGTATACTAGAGTTCCTCACTACCTGCCCAAAAGTAAATGGAAATCCTTTGCACTCCTCAATTTGTGGATGGAATATCTGAAGGATACTTTGGACCTTGTGGGGAGATCTCGCTTTTCCTTTGGCAATGAGGACTCTGGGATGCCTCCTGCAGTGTGCAGGACACATTCTGTTTCTCTAGGAACTCTCTCTTTTCTCCAAAAAGGCATTCCTGAAGTGAAGACAACATAGGCAGCAACACTGTTCCGCAGGAAACATTGACGCTTCCAGTATCCTGCTCTCCAGTGGGGAAAACAGTGCTTCTTTCACTAGGTCACCAATATCAAAGTGGCACACAGCATATTACGTGTAGTTTCTGACAAAGGCAAAGACTCTCAAGCAACACCATGCCCTTCCCAGTTAAAACTTCATACCAAGGCAATTCTGCATGGTGTGAGTAGCGTGACGAACTTACTGCCTTGGGATAGACCGCGCCGTCTGTACACCTTAACAAAGGCTAGAGGGTGTTTCAGGGGAATACTGTGCCTTTGTCCGGCTGCTTCGGAAGTCAACTGTCTGCTTGGCATAGAAAAACAGCAAGTAAGGGTTCACATTCTCAACCCTACGGAGAGTGTTTCTTCATTGCAGCCCAGGTTCAGTGCTGGGAACCCCTGGCCGTACACCATAAAGACCTGCTGGAGCTGTGTTCGGGTGGCCTTTAGAAAGCTCGGACATCTAGCTATCCAACGAAGAAAGCAGTGTGTCGCCCTTCTCTCCGTATTAAGAGATATGATCCGGAGGCCCAAGGTCCCTGAATGTTGTGAATTCGCCCAGGAAGAGACATTCGGGATGCAGTGTTCTTCCATGGGAGGTGCTGAGGACACAGGAGTCCTAAGAGTCCTGACAAGCTCAAGAGCGTGAAGGCACTACATGGACTATGTTTTCAGGGCAATGCTGCATGTCTAATCTTGTGCATCCAATACATGGACCTTACTATGAGCCTGCCTGGCAGAGTCGTGTTCCCTTTAGTATTGGCGCCTTTCGGATGCCTCATGCAAGGAACTGCAAGCACCCTAGTGCTCACAGGAAAGCGCCCTTTTCCTAAAAGGGGCATTCCAGCACGTATGACTGACAGCAGCACTGTATTTCCTGCATCTCTGAGGCTGCAGCTGTCCTTCTATACAGCTGGAACGTGCAACTATTCGCATAGATTCCGAATCCGAAAGTTGAACCCTGCCCAAGTACTTTTAGTTTTCAGAAAGCAAAAAGAGACTGAAGGACCACTCTGGCACCTTCCTGGATTAAGTTTGAACCAGGGAGTTGTGCAATGTGTGAATGCTCTACGCGACTTAAGAGTTTAGGGAGGTTACGGGTCCTCGCAACTTCAGTAAGGGTACTAGAGTTCAGGGGAAAGTATACATTTTCAAGACTACATGTAAGGTCTCCTCTGTGCGTGGCCTAGAGGAAGGTCAGGTAAGTAAGTGTACCCAGAACGGACACCAAGAAGAGAGTGTTTTCTTTGCAGCTCACACTCTGCACTGAGAGCCCCTGGCATTACACCAAACACCTGCTAGAGCTGTGTTCCGGAGGTCTCTTGTATGCTTTGGCCATCTAGCTATCTGGAGAAGAAAGCAGAAGTTGAACTTTCACTCTCCTTTCAAAGTGGAGATCCGGAGGCCTTAGAGAGCCTACTGCTGTGCAGTCGCCAAGAAGATTGATCCTGTACGAAGTGTTCTTCTATGGGACACGGTGAGGACGCAGTGGCCTTAGGAAAAGTACACTAGAGTTCCTGCACTACCTGCCCAAAAGTAAATGGAAATCCTCTGCACTCCTCAATTTGTGGATGGAATACCTGAAGTATACTTTGAAACTTGTGGGGAGATCTCGCTTTCCCTTTGGCAATGAGGGCTCTGGGATGCGTCCTGCACTGTGCAGAACACATTCTGTTTCTCTAGGAACTCTCTCTTTTCTCCACAAAGGCATTCCTGAAGTGAAGACAACACAGGCAGCAACACTGTTCCGAAGGAAACTTTGACGCTTCCAGTATCCTGCTCTCCAGTGGGGAAAGAGTGGTTCTCTCACTAGGTCACCAATATCAAAGTTGCACACTGCATATTACGTGTAGTGTCAGACAAAGGCAAAGACTCTCAAGCAACACCCTGCCCTTCCCAGTTAAATCTTCATACCAAGGCAATTCTGCATGGTGTGAGTAGCGTGACGAACTTACTGCCTTGGGATAGACCTCGCCGTCTGTACACCTTATCAAAGGCTAGAGGGTGTTTTAGGGGAATACTGTGACTTTGTCAGGCTGTTTCGGAAGTGAACTGTCTGCTTGGCATAGAAAGACAGCAAGTAAGGGTTCACATTCTCAACCCTACGGAGAGTGTTTCTTCATTGCAGCCCAGGTTCAGTGCTGGGAACCACTGGCCGTACACCTAAAAGACCTGCTGGAGCTGTGTTCGGGTGGCCTTTAGAAAGCTCGGACATCTAGCTATCCAACGAAGGAAGCAGTGTGTCGCCCTTCTCTCCGTATTAAGAGATATGATCCGGAGGCCCAAGGTCCCTGAATGTTGTGAAGTCGCCCAGGAAGAGACATTCGGCATGCAGGGTTCTTCCACGGGAGGTGCTGAGGATGCAGGAGTCCCAGGAGTCCTGACAAGCTCACTAGCGTAAAGGCACTACATGGACTACGTTTTCATGGGCAATGCTGCATGCCTAATCTTGTGCATGCAATACATGGACCTTACTATGAGCCTGCCTGGCAGAGTCGTGTTTCCTTTAGTATTGGCGCCTTTGGGATGCCTCATGCAAGGAACTGCAAGCACCCTAGTGCTCACAGGAAAGCGACTTTTTCCTAACAGGGGCATTCCAGCACGTATGACTGACAGCAGCACTGTATTTCTGGCATCTTTGAGACTGCAGCTATCCTTCTTTACAGCTGGGAAGTGCAGCTATTCGCAAAGATACCGAATCCGAAACTTGAACCCTGCCCAAGTACCTTTAGTTTTTAGAAAGCAAAAAGAGACTGAAGGACCACTCTGGCAGCTACCCGGATTAATTTTGAACCAGGGAGTTGTGCAATGTGTGAATGGCCTACGCGACTGAAGTCTTTAGGGAGGTTACGGGTCCTCGCACCTTCGCTAAGTGTACTAGAGTTCAGGGGAAAGTATACATTTTCAAGACTGCATGGAATGTCTAGTCTGCGCGTGGCCTAGAAAAAGGTCAGGTAATTAAGTGTACCCAGAAAGGACACCAAGAATAGAGTGTTTTCAATGCAGCTAACACTCTGCACTGAGAGCCACTGGCATTACACCAAAGACCAACTAGAGCTGTGTTCCGGAAGTCTCTTGAATGCTTTGGCCAAATAGCTATCTGGAGAAGAAAGCAGAAGTTTAACTTTCGCTTTGCTTTCAAAGTGGTGGTCCGGAGGCCTTAGAGAGCCTAATGCTGTGCAGTCGCCAAGAAGATTGATCCTGTACGAAGTGTTCTTCTATGGGACACGGTGAGGACGCAGTGGCCTTAGGAAAAGTATACTAGAGTTCCTCACTACCTGCCCAAAAGTAAATGGAAATCCTTTGCACTCCTCAATTTGTGGATGGAATATCTGAAGGATACTTTGGACCTTGTGGGGAGATCTCGCTTTTCCTTTGGCAATGAGGACTCTGGGATGCCTCCTGCAGTGTGCAGGACACATTCTGTTTCTCTAGGAACTCTCTCTTTTCTCCAAAAAGGCATTCCTGAAGTGAAGACAACATAGGCAGCAACACTGTTCCGCAGGAAACATTGACGCTTCCAGTATCCTGCTCTCCAGTGGGGAAAACAGTGCTTCTTTCACTAGGTCACCAATATCAAAGTGGCACACAGCATATTACGTGTAGTTTCTGACAAAGGCAAAGACTCTCAAGCAACACCCTGCCCTTCCCAGTTAAAACTTCATACCAAGGCAATTCTGCATGGTGTGAGTAGCGTGACGAACTTACTGCCTTGGGATAGACCGCGCCGTCTGTACACCTTAACAAAGGCTAGAGGGTGTTTCAGGGGAATACTGTGCCTTTGTCCGGCTGCTTCGGAAGTCAACTGTCTGCTTGGCATAGAAAAACAGCAAGTAAGGGTTCACATTCTCAACCCTACGGAGAGTGTTTCTTCATTGCAGCCTAGGTTCAGTGCTGGGAACCCCTGGCCGTACACCATAAAGACCTGCTGGAGCTGTGTTCGGGTGGCCTTTAGAAAGCTCGGACATCTAGCTATCCAACGAAGAAAGCAGTGTGTCGCCCTTCTCTCCGTATTAAGAGATATGATCCGGAGGCCCAAGGTCCCTGAATGTTGTGAATTCGCCCAGGAAGAGACATTCGGGATGCAGTGTTCTTCCATGGGAGGTGCTGAGGACACAGGAGTCCTAAGAGTCCTGACAAGCTCAAGAGCGTGAAGGCACTACATGGACTATGTTTTCAGGGCAATGCTGCATGTCTAATCTTGTGCATCCAATACATGGACCTTACTATGAGCCTGCCTGGCAGAGTCGTGTTCCCTTTAGTATTGGCGCCTTTCGGATGCCTCATGCAAGGAACTGCAAGCACCCTAGTGCTCACAGGAAAGCGCCCTTTTCCTAAAAGGGGCATTCCAGCACGTATGACTGACAGCAGCACTGTATTTCCTGCATCTCTGAGGCTGCAGCTGTCCTTCTATACAGCTGGAACGTGCAACTATTCGCATAGATTCCGAATCCGAAAGTTGAACCCTGCCCAAGTACTTTTAGTTTTCAGAAAGCAAAAAGAGACTGAAGGACCACTCTGGCACCTTCCTGGATTAAGTTTGAACCAGGGAGTTGTGCAATGTGTGAATGCTCTACGCGACTTAAGAGTTTAGGGAGGTTACGGGTCCTCGCAACTTCAGTAAGGGTACTAGAGTTCAGGGGAAAGTATACATTTTCAAGACTACATGTAAGGTCTCCTCTGTGCGTGGCCTAGAGGAAGGTCAGGTAAGTAAGTGTACCCAGAACGGACACCAAGAAGAGAGTGTTTTCTTTGCAGCTCACACTCTGCACTGAGAGCCCCTGGCATTACACCAAACACCTGCTAGAGCTGTGTTCCGGAGGTCTCTTGTATGCTTTGGCCATCTAGCTATCTGGAGAAGAAAGCAGAAGTTGAACTTTCACTCTCCTTTCAAAGTGGAGATCCGGAGGCCTTAGAGAGCCTACTGCTGTGCAGTCGCCAAGAAGATTGATCCTGTACGAAGTGTTCTTCTATGGGACACGGTGAGGACGCAGTGGCCTTAGGAAAAGTACACTAGAGTTCCTGCACTACCTGCCCAAAAGTAAATGGAAATCCTCTGCACTCCTCAATTTGTGGATGGAATACCTGAAGTATACTTTGAAACTTGTGGGGAGATCTCGCTTTCCCTTTGGCAATGAGGGCTCTGGGATGCGTCCTGCACTGTGCAGAACACATTCTGTTTCTCTAGGAACTCTCTCTTTTCTCCACAAAGGCATTCCTGAAGTGAAGACAACACAGGCAGCAACACTGTTCCGAAGGAAACTTTGACGCTTCCAGTATCCTGCTCTCCAGTGGGGAAAACAGTGTTTCTCTCACTAGGTCACCAATATCAAAGTTGCACACTGCATATTACGTGTAGTGTCAGACAAAGGCAAAGACTCTCAAGCAACACCCTGCCCTTCCCAGTTAAATCTTCATACCAAGGCAATTCTGCATGGTGTGAGTAGCGTGACGAACTTACTGCCTTGGGATAGACCTCGCCGTCTGTACACCTTATCAAAGGCTAGAGGGTGTTTTAGGGGAATACTGTGACTTTGTCAGGCTGTTTCGGAAGTGAACTGTCTGCTTGGCATAGAAAGACAGCAAGTAAGGGTTCACATTCTCAACCCTACGGAGAGTGTTTCTTCATTGCAGCCCAGGTTCAGTGCTGGGAACCACTGGCCGTACACCTAAAAGACCTGCTGGAGCTGTGTTCGGGTGGCCTTTAGAAAGCTCGGACATCTAGCTATCCAACGAAGGAAGCAGTGTGTCGCCCTTCTCTCCGTATTAAGAGATATGATCCGGAGGCCCAAGGTCCCTGAATGTTGTGAAGTCGCCCAGGAAGAGACATTCGGCATGCAGGGTTCTTCCACGGGAGGTGCTGAGGATGCAGGAGTCCCAGGAGTCCTGACAAGCTCACTAGCGTAAAGGCACTACATGGACTACGTTTTCATGGGCAATGCTGCATGCCTAATCTTGTGCATGCAATACATGGACCTTACTATGAGCCTGCCTGGCAGAGTCGTGTTTCCTTTAGTATTGGCGCCTTTGGGATGCCTCATGCAAGGAACTGCAAGCACCCTAGTGCTCACAGGAAAGCGACTTTTTCCTAACAGGGGCATTCCAGCACGTATGACTGACAGCAGCACTGTATTTCTGGCATCTTTGAGACTGCAGCTATCCTTCTTTACAGCTGGGAAGTGCAGCTATTCGCAAAGATACCGAATCCGAAAGTTGAACCCTGCCCAAGTACCTTTAGTTTTTAGAAAGCAAAAAGAGACTGAAGGACCACTCTGGCAGCTACCCGGATTAATTTTGAACCAGGGAGTTGTGCAATGTGTGAATGGCCTACGCGACTGAAGTCTTTAGGGAGGTTACGGGTCCTCGCACCTTCGCTAAGTGTACTAGAGTTCAGGGGAAAGTATACATTTTCAAGACTGCATGGAATGTCTAGTCTGCGCGTGGCCTAGAAAAAGGTCAGGTAATTAAGTGTACCCAGAAAGGACACCAAGAATAGAGTGTTTTCAATGCAGCTAACACTCTGCACTGAGAGCCACTGGCATTACACCAAAGACCAACTAGAGCTGTGTTCCGGAAGTCTCTTGAATGCTTTGGCCAAATAGCTATCTGGAGAAGAAAGCAGAAGTTTAACTTTCGCTTTGCTTTCAAAGTGGTGGTCCGGAGGCCTTAGAGAGCCTAATGCTGTGCAGTCGCCAAGAAGATTGATCCTGTACGAAGTGTTCTTCTATGGGACACGGTGAGGACGCAGTGGCCTTAGGAAAAGTATACTAGAGTTCCTCACTACCTGCCCAAAAGTAAATGGAAATCCTTTGCACTCCTCAATTTGTGGATGGAATATCTGAAGGATACTTTGGACCTTGTGGGGAGATCTCGCTTTTCCTTTGGCAATGAGGACTCTGGGATGCCTCCTGCAGTGTGCAGGACACATTCTGTTTCTCTAGGAACTCTCTCTTTTCTCCAAAAAGGCATTCCTGAAGTGAAGACAACATAGGCAGCAACACTGTTCCGCAGGAAACATTGACGCTTCCAGTATCCTGCTCTCCAGTGGGGAAAACAGTGCTTCTTTCACTAGGTCACCAATATCAAAGTGGCACACAGCATATTACGTGTAGTTTCTGACAAAGGCAAAGACTCTCAAGCAACACCCTGCCCTTCCCAGTTAAAACTTCATACCAAGGCAATTCTGCATGGTGTGAGTAGCGTGACGAACTTACTGCCTTGGGATAGACCACGCCGTCTGTACACCTTAACAAAGGCTAGAGGGTGTTTCAGGGGAATACTGTGCCTTTGTCCGGCTGCTTCGGAAGTCAACTGTCTGCTTGGCATAGAAAAACAGCAAGTAAGGGTTCACATTCTCAACCCTACGGAGAGTGTTTCTTCATTGCAGCCTAGGTTCAGTGCTGGGAACCCCTGGCCGTACACCATAAAGACCTGCTGGAGCTGTGTTCGGGTGGCCTTTAGAAAGCTCGGACATCTAGCTATCCAACGAAGAAAGCAGTGTGTCGCCCTTCTCTCCGTATTAAGAGATATGATCCGGAGGCCCAAGGTCCCTGAATGTTGTGAATTCGCCCAGGAAGAGACATTCGGGATGCAGTGTTCTTCCATGGGAGGTGCTGAGGACACAGGAGTCCTAAGAGTCCTGACAAGCTCAAGAGCGTGAAGGCACTACATGGACTATGTTTTCAGGGCAATGCTGCATGTCTAATCTTGTGCATCCAATACATGGACCTTACTATGAGCCTGCCTGGCAGAGTCGTGTTCCCTTTAGTATTGGCGCCTTTCGGATGCCTCATGCAAGGAACTGCAAGCACCCTAGTGCTCACAGGAAAGCGCCCTTTTCCTAAAAGGGGCATTCCAGCACGTATGACTGACAGCAGCACTGTATTTCCTGCATCTCTGAGGCTGCAGCTGTCCTTCTATACAGCTGGAACGTGCAACTATTCGCATAGATTCCGAATCCGAAAGTTGAACCCTGCCCAAGTACTTTTAGTTTTCAGAAAGCAAAAAGAGACTGAAGGACCACTCTGGCACCTTCCTGGATTAAGTTTGAACCAGGGAGTTGTGCAATGTGTGAATGCTCTACGCGACTTAAGAGTTTAGGGAGGTTACGGGTCCTCGCAACTTCAGTAAGGGTACTAGAGTTCAGGGGAAAGTATACATTTTCAAGACTACATGTAAGGTCTCCTCTGTGCGTGGCCTAGAGGAAGGTCAGGTAAGTAAGTGTACCCAGAACGGACACCAAGAAGAGAGTGTTTTCTTTGCAGCTCACACTCTGCACTGAGAGCCCCTGGCATTACACCAAACACCTGCTAGAGCTGTGTTCCGGAGGTCTCTTGTATGCTTTGGCCATCTAGCTATCTGGAGAAGAAAGCAGAAGTTGAACTTTCACTCTCCTTTCAAAGTGGAGATCCGGAGGCCTTAGAGAGCCTACTGCTGTGCAGTCGCCAAGAAGATTGATCCTGTACGAAGTGTTCTTCTATGGGACACGGTGAGGACGCAGTGGCCTTAGGAAAAGTACACTAGAGTTCCTGCACTACCTGCCCAAAAGTAAATGGAAATCCTCTGCACTCCTCAATTTGTGGATGGAATACCTGAAGTATACTTTGAAACTTGTGGGGAGATCTCGCTTTCCCTTTGGCAATGAGGGCTCTGGGATGCGTCCTGCACTGTGCAGAACACATTCTGTTTCTCTAGGAACTCTCTCTTTTCTCCACAAAGGCATTCCTGAAGTGAAGACAACACAGGCAGCAACACTGTTCCGAAGGAAACTTTGACGCTTCCAGTATCCTGCTCTCCAGTGGGGAAAACAGTGCTTCTCTCACTAGGTCACCAATATCAAAGTTGCACACTGCATATTACGTGTAGTTTCAGACAAAGGCAAAGACTCTCAAGCAACACCCTGCCCTTCCCAGTTAAATCTTCATACCAAGGCAATTCTGCATGGTGTGAGTAGCGTGACGAACTTACTGCCTTGGGATAGACCTCGCCGTCTGTACACCTTATCAAAGGCTAGAGGGTGTTTTAGGGGAATACTGTGACTTTGTCAGGCTGTTTCGGAAGTGAACTGTCTGCTTGGCATAGAAAGACAGCAAGTAAGGGTTCACATTCTCAACCCTACGGAGAGTGTTTCTTCATTGCAGCCCAGGTTCAGTGCTGGGAACCACTGGCCGTACACCTAAAAGACCTGCTGGAGCTGTGTTCGGGTGGCCTTTAGAAAGCTCGGACATCTAGCTATCCAACGAAGGAAGAAGTGTGTCGCCCTTCTCTCCGTATTAAGAGATATGATCCGGAGGCCCAAGGTCCCTGAATGTTGTGAAGTCGCCCAGGAAGAGACATTCGGCATGCAGGGTTCTTCCACGGGAGGTGCTGAGGATGCAGGAGTCCCAGGAGTCCTGACAAGCTCACTAGCGTAAAGGCACTACATGGACTACGTTTTCATGGGCAATGCTGCATGCCTAATCTTGTGCATGCAATACATGGACCTTACTATGAGCCTGCCTGGCAGAGTCGTGTTTCCTTTAGTATTGGCGCCTTTGGGATGCCTCATGCAAGGAACTGCAAGCACCCTAGTGCTCACAGGAAAGCGACTTTTTCCTAACAGGGGCATTCCAGCACGTATGACTGACAGCAGCACTGTATTTCTGGCATCTTTGAGACTGCAGCTATCCTTCTTTACAGCTGGGAAGTGCAGCTATTCGCAAAGATACCGAATCCGAAAGTTGAACCCTGCCCAAGTACCTTTAGTTTTTAGAAAGCAAAAAGAGACTGAAGGACCACTCTGGCAGCTACCCGGATTAATTTTGAACCAGGGAGTTGTGCAATGTGTGAATGGCCTACGCGACTGAAGTCTTTAGGGAGGTTACGGGTCCTCGCACCTTCGCTAAGTGTACTAGAGTTCAGGGGAAAGTATACATTTTCAAGACTGCATGGAATGTCTAGTCTGCGCGTGGCCTAGAAAAAGGTCAGGTAATTAAGTGTACCCAGAAAGGACACCAAGAATAGAGTGTTTTCAATGCAGCTAACACTCTGCACTGAGAGCCACTGGCATTACACCAAAGACCAACTAGAGCTGTGTTCCGGAAGTCTCTTGAATGCTTTGGCCAAATAGCTATCTGGAGAAGAAAGCAGAAGTTTAACTTTCACTTTGCTTTCAAAGTGGTGGTCCGGAGGCCTTAGAGAGCCTAATGCTGTGCAGTCGCCAAGAAGATTGATCCTGTACGAAGTGTTCTTCTATGGGACACGGTGAGGACGCAGTGGCCTTAGGAAAAGTATACTAGAGTTCCTCACTACCTGCCCAAAAGTAAATGGAAATCCTTTGCACTCCTCAATTTGTGGATGGAATATCTGAAGGATACTTTGGACCTTGTGGGGAGATCTCGCTTTTCCTTTGGCAATGAGGACTCTGGGATGCCTCCTGCAGTGTGCAGGACACATTCTGTTTCTCTAGGAACTCTCTCTTTTCTCCAAAAAGGCATTCCTGAAGTGAAGACAACATAGGCAGCAACACTGTTCCGCAGGAAACATTGACGCTTCCAGTATCCTGCTCTCCAGTGGGGAAAACAGTGCTTCTTTCACTAGGTCACCAATATCAAAGTGGCACACAGCATATTACGTGTAGTTTCTGACAAAGGCAAAGACTCTCAAGCAACACCCTGCCCTTCCCAGTTAAAACTTCATACCAAGGCAATTCTGCATGGTGTGAGTAGCGTGACGAACTTACTGCCTTGGGATAGACCGCGCCGTCTGTACACCTTAACAAAGGCTAGAGGGTGTTTCAGGGGAATACTGTGCCTTTGTCCGGCTGCTTCGGAAGTCAACTGTCTGCTTGGCATAGAAAAACAGCAAGTAAGGGTTCACATTCTCAACCCTACGGAGAGTGTTTCTTCATTGCAGCCTAGGTTCAGTGCTGGGAACCCCTGGCCGTACACCATAAAGACCTGCTGGAGCTGTGTTCGGGTGGCCTTTAGAAAGCTCGGACATCTAGCTATCCAACGAAGAAAGCAGTGTGTCGCCCTTCTCTCCGTATTAAGAGATATGATCCGGAGGCCCAAGGTCCCTGAATGTTGTGAATTCGCCCAGGAAGAGACATTCGGGATGCAGTGTTCTTCCATGGGAGGTGCTGAGGACACAGGAGTCCTAAGAGTCCTGACAAGCTCAAGAGCGTGAAGGCACTACATGGACTATGTTTTCAGGGCAATGCTGCATGTCTAATCTTGTGCATCCAATACATGGACCTTACTATGAGCCTGCCTGGCAGAGTCGTGTTCCCTTTAGTATTGGCGCCTTTCGGATGCCTCATGCAAGGAACTGCAAGCACCCTAGTGCTCACAGGAAAGCGCCCTTTTCCTAAAAGGGGCATTCCAGCACGTATGACTGACAGCAGCACTGTATTTCCTGCATCTCTGAGGCTGCAGCTGTCCTTCTATACAGCTGGAACGTGCAACTATTCGCATAGATTCCGAATCCGAAAGTTGAACCCTGCCCAAGTACTTTTAGTTTTCAGAAAGCAAAAAGAGACTGAAGGACCACTCTGGCACCTTCCTGGATTAAGTTTGAACCAGGGAGTTGTGCAATGTGTGAATGCTCTACGCGACTTAAGAGTTTAGGGAGGTTACGGGTCCTCGCAACTTCAGTAAGGGTACTAGAGTTCAGGGGAAAGTATACATTTTCAAGACTACATGTAAGGTCTCCTCTGTGCGTGGCCTAGAGGAAGGTCAGGTAAGTAAGTGTACCCAGAACGGACACCAAGAAGAGAGTGTTTTCTTTGCAGCTCACACTCTGCACTGAGAGCCCCTGGCATTACACCAAACACCTGCTAGAGCTGTGTTCCGGAGGTCTCTTGTATGCTTTGGCCATCTAGCTATCTGGAGAAGAAAGCAGAAGTTGAACTTTCACTCTCCTTTCAAAGTGGAGATCCGGAGGCCTTAGAGAGCCTACTGCTGTGCAGTCGCCAAGAAGATTGATCCTGTACGAAGTGTTCTTCTATGGGACACGGTGAGGACGCAGTGGCCTTAGGAAAAGTACACTAGAGTTCCTGCACTACCTGCCCAAAAGTAAATGGAAATCCTCTGCACTCCTCAATTTGTGGATGGAATACCTGAAGTATACTTTGAAACTTGTGGGGAGATCTCGCTTTCCCTTTGGCAATGAGGGCTCTGGGATGCGTCCTGCACTGTGCAGAACACATTCTGTTTCTCTAGGAACTCTCTCTTTTCTCCACAAAGGCATTCCTGAAGTGAAGACAACACAGGCAGCAACACTGTTCCGAAGGAAACTTTGACGCTTCCAGTATCCTGCTCTCCAGTGGGGAAAACAGTGCTTCTCTCACTAGGTCACCAATATCAAAGTTGCACACTGCATATTACGTGTAGTTTCAGACAAAGGCAAAGACTCTCAAGCAACACCCTGCCCTTCCCAGTTAAATCTTCATACCAAGGCAATTCTGCATGGTGTGAGTAGCGTGACGAACTTACTGCCTTGGGATAGACCTCGCCGTCTGTACACCTTATCAAAGGCTAGAGGGTGTTTTAGGGGAATACTGTGACTTTGTCAGGCTGTTTCGGAAGTGAACTGTCTGCTTGGCATAGAAAGACAGCAAGTAAGGGTTCACATTCTCAACCCTACGGAGAGTGTTTCTTCATTGCAGCCCAGGTTCAGTGCTGGGAACCACTGGCCGTACACCTAAAAGACCTGCTGGAGCTGTGTTCGGGTGGCCTTTAGAAAGCTCGGACATCTAGCTATCCAACGAAGGAAGCAGTGTGTCGCCCTTCTCTCCGTATTAAGAGATATGATCCGGAGGCCCAAGGTCCCTGAATGTTGTGAAGTCGCCCAGGAAGAGACATTCGGCATGCAGGGTTCTTCCACGGGAGGTGCTGAGGATGCAGGAGTCCCAGGAGTCCTGACAAGCTCACTAGCGTAAAGGCACTACATGGACTACGTTTTCATGGGCAATGCTGCATGCCTAATCTTGTGCATCCAATACATGGACCTTACTATGAGCCTGCCTGGCAGAGTCGTGTTTCCTTTAGTATTGGCGCCTTTGGGATGCCTCATGCAAGGAACTGCAAGCACCCTAGTGCTCACAGGAAAGCGACTTTTTCCTAACAGGGGCATTCCAGCACGTATGACTGACAGCAGCACTGTATTTCTGGCATCTTTGAGACTGCAGCTATCCTTCTTTACAGCTGGGAAGTGCAGCTATTCGCAAAGATACCGAATCCGAAAGTTGAACCCTGCCCAAGTACCTTTAGTTTTTAGAAAGCAAAAAGAGACTGAAGGACCACTCTGGCAGCTACCCGGATTAATTTTGAACCAGGGAGTTGTGCAATGTGTGAATGGCCTACGCGACTGAAGTCTTTAGGGAGGTTACGGGTCCTCGCACCTTCGCTAAGTGTACTAGAGTTCAGGGGAAAGTATACATTTTCAAGACTGCATGGAATGTCTAGTCTGTGCGTGGCCTAGAAAAAGGTCAGGTAATTAAGTGTACCCAGAAAGGACACCAAGAATAGAGTGTTTTCAATGCAGCTAACACTCTGCACTGAGAGCCACTGGCATTACACCAAAGACCAACTAGAGCTGTGTTCCGGAAGTCTCTTGAATGCTTTGGCCAAATAGCTATCTGGAGAAGAAAGCAGAAGTTTAACTTTCGCTTTGCTTTCAAAGTGGTGGTCCGGAGGCCTTAGAGAGCCTAATGCTGTGCAGTCGCCAAGAAGATTGATCCTGTACGAAGTGTTCTTCTATGGGACACGGTGAGGACGCAGTGGCCTTAGGAAAAGTATACTAGAGTTCCTCACTACCTGCCCAAAAGTAAATGGAAATCCTTTGCACTCCTCAATTTGTGGATGGAATATCTGAAGGATACTTTGGACCTTGTGGGGAGATCTCGCTTTTCCTTTGGCAATGAGGACTCTGGGATGCCTCCTGCAGTGTGCAGGACACATTCTGTTTCTCTAGGAACTCTCTCTTTTCTCCAAAAAGGCATTCCTGAAGTGAAGACAACATAGGCAGCAACACTGTTCCGCAGGAAACATTGACGCTTCCAGTATCCTGCTCTCCAGTGGGGAAAACAGTGCTTCTTTCACTAGGTCACCAATATCAAAGTGGCACACAGCATATTACGTGTAGTTTCTGACAAAGGCAAAGACTCTCAAGCAACACCCTGCCCTTCCCAGTTAAAACTTCATACCAAGGCAATTCTGCATGGTGTGAGTAGCGTGACGAACTTACTGCCTTGGGATAGACCGCGCCGTCTGTACACCTTAACAAAGGCTAGAGGGTGTTTCAGGGGAATACTGTGCCTTTGTCCGGCTGCTTCGGAAGTCAACTGTCTGCTTGGCATAGAAAAACAGCAAGTAAGGGTTCACATTCTCAACCCTACGGAGAGTGTTTCTTCATTGCAGCCTAGGTTCAGTGCTGGGAACCCCTGGCCGTACACCATAAAGACCTGCTGGAGCTGTGTTCGGGTGGCCTTTAGAAAGCTCGGACATCTAGCTATCCAACGAAGAAAGCAGTGTGTCGCCCTTCTCTCCGTATTAAGAGATATGATCCGGAGGCCCAAGGTCCCTGAATGTTGTGAATTCGCCCAGGAAGAGACATTCGGGATGCAGTGTTCTTCCATGGGAGGTGCTGAGGACACAGGAGTCCTAAGAGTCCTGACAAGCTCAAGAGCGTGAAGGCACTACATGGACTATGTTTTCAGGGCAATGCTGCATGTCTAATCTTGTGCATCCAATACATGGACCTTACTATGAGCCTGCCTGGCAGAGTCGTGTTCCCTTTAGTATTGGCGCCTTTCGGATGCCTCATGCAAGGAACTGCAAGCACCCTAGTGCTCACCGGAAAGCGCCCTTTTCCTAAAAGGGGCATTCCAGCACGTATGACTGACAGCAGCACTGTATTTCCTGCATCTCTGAGGCTGCAGCTGTCCTTCTATACAGCTGGAACGTGCAACTATTCGCATAGATTCCGAATCCGAAAGTTGAACCCTGCCCAAGTACTTTTAGTTTTCAGAAAGCAAAAAGAGACTGAAGGACCACTCTGGCACCTTCCTGGATTAAGTTTGAACCAGGGAGTTGTGCAATGTGTGAATGCTCTACGCGACTTAAGAGTTTAGGGAGGTTACGGGTCCTCGCAACTTCAGTAAGGGTACTAGAGTTCAGGGGAAAGTATACATTTTCAAGACTACATGTAAGGTCTCCTCTGTGCGTGGCCTAGAGGAAGGTCAGGTAAGTAAGTGTACCCAGAACGGACACCAAGAAGAGAGTGTTTTCTTTGCAGCTCACACTCTGCACTGAGAGCCCCTGGCATTACACCAAACACCTGCTAGAGCTGTGTTCCGGAGGTCTCTTGTATGCTTTGGCCATCTAGCTATCTGGAGAAGAAAGCAGAAGTTGAACTTTCACTCTCCTTTCAAAGTGGAGATCCGGAGGCCTTAGAGAGCCTACTGCTGTGCAGTCGCCAAGAAGATTGATCCTGTACGAAGTGTTCTTCTATGGGACACGGTGAGGACGCAGTGGCCTTAGGAAAAGTACACTAGAGTTCCTGCACTACCTGCCCAAAAGTAAATGGAAATCCTCTGCACTCCTCAATTTGTGGATGGAATACCTGAAGTATACTTTGAAACTTGTGGGGAGATCTCGCTTTCCCTTTGGCAATGAGGGCTCTGGGATGCGTCCTGCACTGTGCAGAACACATTCTGTTTCTCTAGGAACTCTCTCTTTTCTCCACAAAGGCATTCCTGAAGTGAAGACAACACAGGCAGCAACACTGTTCCGAAGGAAACTTTGACGCTTCCAGTATCCTGCTCTCCAGTGGGGAAAACAGTGCTTCTCTCACTAGGTCACCAATATCAAAGTTGCACACTGCATATTACGTGTAGTTTCAGACAAAGGCAAAGACTCTCAAGCAACACCCTGCCCTTCCCAGTTAAATCTTCATACCAAGGCAATTCTGCATGGTGTGAGTAGCGTGACGAACTTACTGCCTTGGGATAGACCTCGCCGTCTGTACACCTTATCAAAGGCTAGAGGGTGTTTTAGGGGAATACTGTGACTTTGTCAGGCTGTTTCGGAAGTGAACTGTCTGCTTGGCATAGAAAGACAGCAAGTAAGGGTTCACATTCTCAACCCTACGGAGAGTGTTTCTTCATTGCAGCCCAGGTTCAGTGCTGGGAACCACTGGCCGTACACCTAAAAGACCTGCTGGAGCTGTGTTCGGGTGGCCTTTAGAAAGCTCGGACATCTAGCTATCCAACGAAGGAAGCAGTGTGTCGCCCTTCTCTCCGTATTAAGAGATATGATCCGGAGGCCCAAGGTCCCTGAATGTTGTGAAGTCGCCCAGGAAGAGACATTCGGCATGCAGGGTTCTTCCACGGGAGGTGCTGAGGATGCAGGAGTCCCAGGAGTCCTGACAAGCTCACTAGCGTAAAGGCACTACATGGACTACGTTTTCATGGGCAATGCTGCATGCCTAATCTTGTGCATCCAATACATGGACCTTACTATGAGCCTGCCTGGCAGAGTCGTGTTTCCTTTAGTATTGGCGCCTTTGGGATGCCTCATGCAAGGAACTGCAAGCACCCTAGTGCTCACAGGAAAGCGACTTTTTCCTAACAGGGGCATTCCAGCACGTATGACTGACAGCAGCACTGTATTTCTGGCATCTTTGAGACTGCAGCTATCCTTCTTTACAGCTGGGAAGTGCAGCTATTCGCAAAGATACCGAATCCGAAAGTTGAACCCTGCCCAAGTACCTTTAGTTTTTAGAAAGCAAAAAGAGACTGAAGGACCACTCTGGCAGCTACCCGGATTAATTTTGAACCAGGGAGTTGTGCAATGTGTGAATGGCCTACGCGACTGAAGTCTTTAGGGAGGTTACGGGTCCTCGCACCTTCGCTAAGTGTACTAGAGTTCAGGGGAAAGTATACATTTTCAAGACTGCATGGAATGTCTAGTCTGCGCGTGGCCTAGAAAAAGGTCAGGTAATTAAGTGTACCCAGAAAGGACACCAAGAATAGAGTGTTTTCAATGCAGCTAACACTCTGCACTGAGAGCCACTGGCATTACACCAAAGACCAACTAGAGCTGTGTTCCGGAAGTCTCTTGAATGCTTTGGCCAAATAGCTATCTGGAGAAGAAAGCAGAAGTTTAACTTTCGCTTTGCTTTCAAAGTGGTGGTCCGGAGGCCTTAGAGAGCCTAATGCTGTGCAGTCGCCAAGAAGATTGATCCTGTACGAAGTGTTCTTCTATGGGACACGGTGAGGACGCAGTGGCCTTAGGAAAAGTATACTAGAGTTCCTCACTACCTGCCCAAAAGTAAATGGAAATCCTTTGCACTCCTCAATTTGTGGATGGAATATCTGAAGGATACTTTGGACCTTGTGGGGAGATCTCGCTTTTCCTTTGGCAATGAGGACTCTGGGATGCCTCCTGCAGTGTGCAGGACACATTCTGTTTCTCTAGGAACTCTCTCTTTTCTCCAAAAAGGCATTCCTGAAGTGAAGACAACATAGGCAGCAACACTGTTCCGCAGGAAACATTGACGCTTCCAGTATCCTGCTCTCCAGTGGGGAAAACAGTGCTTCTTTCACTAGGTCACCAATATCAAAGTGGCACACAGCATATTACGTGTAGTTTCTGACAAAGGCAAAGACTCTCAAGCAACACCCTGCCCTTCCCAGTTAAAACTTCATACCAAGGCAATTCTGCATGGTGTGAGTAGCGTGACGAACTTACTGCCTTGGGATAGACCGCGCCGTCTGTACACCTTAACAAAGGCTAGAGGGTGTTTCAGGGGAATACTGTGCCTTTGTCCGGCTGCTTCGGAAGTCAACTGTCTGCTTGGCATAGAAAAACAGCAAGTAAGGGTTCACATTCTCAACCCTACGGAGAGTGTTTCTTCATTGCAGCCTAGGTTCAGTGCTGGGAACCCCTGGCCGTACACCATAAAGACCTGCTGGAGCTGTGTTCGGGTGGCCTTTAGAAAGCTCGGACATCTAGCTATCCAACGAAGAAAGCAGTGTGTCGCCCTTCTCTCCGTATTAAGAGATATGATCCGGAGGCCCAAGGTCCCTGAATGTTGTGAATTCGCCCAGGAAGAGACATTCGGGATGCAGTGTTCTTCCATGGGAGGTGCTGAGGACACAGGAGTCCTAAGAGTCCTGACAAGCTCAAGAGCGTGAAGGCACTACATGGACTATGTTTTCAGGGCAATGCTGCATGTCTAATCTTGTGCATCCAATACATGGACCTTACTATGAGCCTGCCTGGCAGAGTCGTGTTCCCTTTAGTATTGGCGCCTTTCGGATGCCTCATGCAAGGAACTGCAAGCACCCTAGTGCTCACAGGAAAGCGCCCTTTTCCTAAAAGGGGCATTCCAGCACGTATGACTGACAGCAGCACTGTATTTCCTGCATCTCTGAGGCTGCAGCTGTCCTTCTATACAGCTGGAACGTGCAACTATTCGCATAGATTCCGAATCCGAAAGTTGAACCCTGCCCAAGTACTTTTAGTTTTCAGAAAGCAAAAAGAGACTGAAGGACCACTCTGGCACCTTCCTGGATTAAGTTTGAACCAGGGAGTTGTGCAATGTGTGAATGCTCTACGCGACTTAAGAGTTTAGGGAGGTTACGGGTCCTCGCAACTTCAGTAAGGGTACTAGAGTTCAGGGGAAAGTATACATTTTCAAGACTACATGTAAGGTCTCCTCTGTGCGTGGCCTAGAGGAAGGTCAGGTAAGTAAGTGTACCCAGAACGGACACCAAGAAGAGAGTGTTTTCTTTGCAGCTCACACTCTGCACTGAGAGCCCCTGGCATTACACCAAACACCTGCTAGAGCTGTGTTCCGGAGGTCTCTTGTATGCTTTGGCCATCTAGCTATCTGGAGAAGAAAGCAGAAGTTGAACTTTCACTCTCCTTTCAAAGTGGAGATCCGGAGGCCTTAGAGAGCCTACTGCTGTGCAGTCGCCAAGAAGATTGATCCTGTACGAAGTGTTCTTCTATGGGACACGGTGAGGACGCAGTGGCCTTAGGAAAAGTACACTAGAGTTCCTGCACTACCTGCCCAAAAGTAAATGGAAATCCTCTGCACTCCTCAATTTGTGGATGGAATACCTGAAGTATACTTTGAAACTTGTGGGGAGATCTCGCTTTCCCTTTGGCAATGAGGGCTCTGGGATGCGTCCTGCACTGTGCAGAACACATTCTGTTTCTCTAGGAACTCTCTCTTTTCTCCACAAAGGCATTCCTGAAGTGAAGACAACACAGGCAGCAACACTGTTCCGAAGGAAACTTTGACGCTTCCAGTATCCTGCTCTCCAGTGGGGAAAACAGTGCTTCTCTCACTAGGTCACCAATATCAAAGTTGCACACTGCATATTACGTGTAGTTTCAGACAAAGGCAAAGACTCTCAAGCAACACCCTGCCCTTCCCAGTTAAATCTTCATACCAAGGCAATTCTGCATGGTGTGAGTAGCGTGACGAACTTACTGCCTTGGGATAGACCTCGCCGTCTGTACACCTTATCAAAGGCTAGAGGGTGTTTTAGGGGAATACTGTGACTTTGTCAGGCTGTTTCGGAAGTGAACTGTCTGCTTGGCATAGAAAGACAGCAAGTAAGGGTTCACATTCTCAACCCTACGGAGAGTGTTTCTTCATTGCAGCCCAGGTTCAGTGCTGGGAACCACTGGCCGTACACCTAAAAGACCTGCTGGAGCTGTGTTCGGGTGGCCTTTAGAAAGCTCGGACATCTAGCTATCCAACGAAGGAAGCAGTGTGTCGCCCTTCTCTCCGTATTAAGAGATATGATCCGGAGGCCCAAGGTCCCTGAATGTTGTGAAGTCGCCCAGGAAGAGACATTCGGCATGCAGGGTTCTTCCACGGGAGGTGCTGAGGATGCAGGAGTCCCAGGAGTCCTGACAAGCTCACTAGCGTAAAGGCACTACATGGACTACGTTTTCATGGGCAATGCTGCATGCCTAATCTTGTGCATGCAATACATGGACCTTACTATGAGCCTGCCTGGCAGAGTCGTGTTTCCTTTAGTATTGGCGCCTTTGGGATGCCTCATGCAAGGAACTGCAAGCACCCTAGTGCTCACAGGAAAGCGACTTTTTCCTAACAGGGGCATTCCAGCACGTATGACTGACAGCAGCACTGTATTTCTGGCATCTTTGAGACTGCAGCTATCCTTCTTTACAGCTGGGAAGTGCAGCTATTCGCAAAGATACCGAATCCGAAAGTTGAACCCTGCCCAAGTACCTTTAGTTTTTAGAAAGCAAAAAGAGACTGAAGGACCACTCTGGCAGCTACCCGGATTAATTTTGAACCAGGGAGTTGTGCAATGTGTGAATGGCCTACGCGACTGAAGTCTTTAGGGAGGTTACGGGTCCTCGCACCTTCGCTAAGTGTACTAGAGTTCAGGGGAAAGTATACATTTTCAAGACTGCATGGAATGTCTAGTCTGCGCGTGGCCTAGAAAAAGGTCAGGTAATTAAGTGTACCCAGAAAGGACACCAAGAATAGAGTGTTTTCAATGCAGCTAACACTCTGCACTGAGAGCCACTGGCATTACACCAAAGACCAACTAGAGCTGTGTTCCGGAAGTCTCTTGAATGCTTTGGCCAAATAGCTATCTGGAGAAGAAAGCAGAAGTTTAACTTTCGCTTTGCTTTCAAAGTGGTGGTCCGGAGGCCTTAGAGAGCCTAATGCTGTGCAGTCGCCAAGAAGATTGATCCTGTACGAAGTGTTCTTCTATGGGACACGGTGAGGACGCAGTGGCCTTAGGAAAAGTATACTAGAGTTCCTCACTACCTGCCCAAAAGTAAATGGAAATCCTTTGCACTCCTCAATTTGTGGATGGAATATCTGAAGGATACTTTGGACCTTGTGGGGAGATCTCGCTTTTCCTTTGGCAATGAGGACTCTGGGATGCCTCCTGCAGTGTGCAGGACACATTCTGTTTCTCTAGGAACTCTCTCTTTTCTCCAAAAAGGCATTCCTGAAGTGAAGACAACATAGGCAGCAACACTGTTCCGCAGGAAACATTGACGCTTCCAGTATCCTGCTCTCCAGTGGGGAAAACAGTGCTTCTTTCACTAGGTCACCAATATCAAAGTGGCACACAGCATATTACGTGTAGTTTCTGACAAAGGCAAAGACTCTCAAGCAACACCCTGCCCTTCCCAGTTAAAACTTCATACCAAGGCAATTCTGCATGGTGTGAGTAGCGTGACGAACTTACTGCCTTGGGATAGACCGCGCCGTCTGTACACCTTAACAAAGGCTAGAGGGTGTTTCAGGGGAATACTGTGCCTTTGTCCGGCTGCTTCGGAAGTCAACTGTCTGCTTGGCATAGAAAAACAGCAAGTAAGGGTTCACATTCTCAACCCTACGGAGAGTGTTTCTTCATTGCAGCCTAGGTTCAGTGCTGGGAACCCCTGGCCGTACACCATAAAGACCTGCTGGAGCTGTGTTCGGGTGGCCTTTAGAAAGCTCGGACATCTAGCTATCCAACGAAGAAAGCAGTGTGTCGCCCTTCTCTCCGTATTAAGAGATATGATCCGGAGGCCCAAGGTCCCTGAATGTTGTGAATTCGCCCAGGAAGAGACATTCGGGATGCAGTGTTCTTCCATGGGAGGTGCTGAGGACACAGGAGTCCTAAGAGTCCTGACAAGCTCAAGAGCGTGAAGGCACTACATGGACTATGTTTTCAGGGCAATGCTGCATGTCTAATCTTGTGCATCCAATACATGGACCTTACTATGAGCCTGCCTGGCAGAGTCGTGTTCCCTTTAGTATTGGCGCCTTTCGGATGCCTCATGCAAGGAACTGCAAGCACCCTAGTGCTCACAGGAAAGCGCCCTTTTCCTAAAAGGGGCATTCCAGCACGTATGACTGACAGCAGCACTGTATTTCCTGCATCTCTGAGGCTGCAGCTGTCCTTCTATACAGCTGGAACGTGCAACTATTCGCATAGATTCCGAATCCGAAAGTTGAACCCTGCCCAAGTACTTTTAGTTTTCAGAAAGCAAAAAGAGACTGAAGGACCACTCTGGCACCTTCCTGGATTAAGTTTGAACCAGGGAGTTGTGCAATGTGTGAATGCTCTACGCGACTTAAGAGTTTAGGGAGGTTACGGGTCCTCGCAACTTCAGTAAGGGTACTAGAGTTCAGGGGAAAGTATACATTTTCAAGACTACATGTAAGGTCTCCTCTGTGCGTGGCCTAGAGGAAGGTCAGGTAAGTAAGTGTACCCAGAACGGACACCAAGAAGAGAGTGTTTTCTTTGCAGCTCACACTCTGCACTGAGAGCCCCTGGCATTACACCAAACACCTGCTAGAGCTGTGTTCCGGAGGTCTCTTGTATGCTTTGGCCATCTAGCTATCTGGAGAAGAAAGCAGAAGTTGAACTTTCACTCTCCTTTCAAAGTGGAGATCCGGAGGCCTTAGAGAGCCTACTGCTGTGCAGTCGCCAAGAAGATTGATCCTGTACGAAGTGTTCTTCTATGGGACACGGTGAGGACGCAGTGGCCTTAGGAAAAGTACACTAGAGTTCCTGCACTACCTGCCCAAAAGTAAATGGAAATCCTCTGCACTCCTCAATTTGTGGATGGAATACCTGAAGTATACTTTGAAACTTGTGGGGAGATCTCGCTTTCCCTTTGGCAATGAGGGCTCTGGGATGCGTCCTGCACTGTGCAGAACACATTCTGTTTCTCTAGGAACTCTCTCTTTTCTCCACAAAGGCATTCCTGAAGTGAAGACAACACAGGCAGCAACACTGTTCCGAAGGAAACTTTGACGCTTCCAGTATCCTGCTCTCCAGTGGGGAAAACAGTGCTTCTCTCACTAGGTCACCAATATCAAAGTTGCACACTGCATATTACGTGTAGTTTCAGACAAAGGCAAAGACTCTCAAGCAACACCCTGCCCTTCCCAGTTAAATCTTCATACCAAGGCAATTCTGCATGGTGTGAGTAGCGTGACGAACTTACTGCCTTGGGATAGACCTCGCCGTCTGTACACCTTATCAAAGGCTAGAGGGTGTTTTAGGGGAATACTGTGACTTTGTCAGGCTGTTTCGGAAGTGAACTGTCTGCTTGGCATAGAAAGACAGCAAGTAAGGGTTCACATTCTCAACCCTACGGAGAGTGTTTCTTCATTGCAGCCCAGGTTCAGTGCTGGGAACCACTGGCCGTACACCTAAAAGACCTGCTGGAGCTGTGTTCGGGTGGCCTTTAGAAAGCTCGGACATCTAGCTATCCAACGAAGGAAGCAGTGTGTCGCCCTTCTCTCCGTATTAAGAGATATGATCCGGAGGCCCAAGGTCCCTGAATGTTGTGAAGTCGCCCAGGAAGAGACATTCGGCATGCAGGGTTCTTCCACGGGAGGTGCTGAGGATGCAGGAGTCCCAGGAGTCCTGACAAGCTCACTAGCGTAAAGGCACTACATGGACTACGTTTTCATGGGCAATGCTGCATGCCTAATCTTGTGCATCCAATACATGGACCTTACTATGAGCCTGCCTGGCAGAGTCGTGTTTCCTTTAGTATTGGCGCCTTTGGGATGCCTCATGCAAGGAACTGCAAGCACCCTAGTGCTCACAGGAAAGCGACTTTTTCCTAACAGGGGCATTCCAGCACGTATGACTGACAGCAGCACTGTATTTCTGGCATCTTTGAGACTGCAGCTATCCTTCTTTACAGCTGGGAAGTGCAGCTATTCGCAAAGATACCGAATCCGAAAGTTGAACCCTGCCCAAGTACCTTTAGTTTTTAGAAAGCAAAAAGAGACTGAAGGACCACTCTGGCAGCTACCCGGATTAATTTTGAACCAGGGAGTTGTGCAATGTGTGAATGGCCTACGCGACTGAAGTCTTTAGGGAGGTTACGGGTCCTCGCACCTTCGCTAAGTGTACTAGAGTTCAGGGGAAAGTATACATTTTCAAGACTGCATGGAATGTCTAGTCTGTGCGTGGCCTAGAAAAAGGTCAGGTAATTAAGTGTACCCAGAAAGGACACCAAGAATAGAGTGTTTTCAATGCAGCTAACACTCTGCACTGAGAGCCACTGGCATTACACCAAAGACCAACTAGAGCTGTGTTCCGGAAGTCTCTTGAATGCTTTGGCCAAATAGCTATCTGGAGAAGAAAGCAGAAGTTTAACTTTCGCTTTGCTTTCAAAGTGGTGGTCCGGAGGCCTTAGAGAGCCTAATGCTGTGCAGTCGCCAAGAAGATTGATCCTGTACGAAGTGTTCTTCTATGGGACACGGTGAGGACGCAGTGGCCTTAGGAAAAGTATACTAGAGTTCCTCACTACCTGCCCAAAAGTAAATGGAAATCCTTTGCACTCCTCAATTTGTGGATGGAATATCTGAAGGATACTTTGGACCTTGTGGGGAGATCTCGCTTTTCCTTTGGCAATGAGGACTCTGGGATGCCTCCTGCAGTGTGCAGGACACATTCTGTTTCTCTAGGAACTCTCTCTTTTCTCCAAAAAGGCATTCCTGAAGTGAAGACAACATAGGCAGCAACACTGTTCCGCAGGAAACATTGACGCTTCCAGTATCCTGCTCTCCAGTGGGGAAAACAGTGCTTCTTTCACTAGGTCACCAATATCAAAGTGGCACACAGCATATTACGTGTAGTTTCTGACAAAGGCAAAGACTCTCAAGCAACACCCTGCCCTTCCCAGTTAAAACTTCATACCAAGGCAATTCTGCATGGTGTGAGTAGCGTGACGAACTTACTGCCTTGGGATAGACCGCGCCGTCTGTACACCTTAACAAAGGCTAGAGGGTGTTTCAGGGGAATACTGTGCCTTTGTCCGGCTGCTTCGGAAGTCAACTGTCTGCTTGGCATAGAAAAACAGCAAGTAAGGGTTCACATTCTCAACCCTACGGAGAGTGTTTCTTCATTGCAGCCTAGGTTCAGTGCTGGGAACCCCTGGCCGTACACCATAAAGACCTGCTGGAGCTGTGTTCGGGTGGCCTTTAGAAAGCTCGGACATCTAGCTATCCAACGAAGAAAGCAGTGTGTCGCCCTTCTCTCCGTATTAAGAGATATGATCCGGAGGCCCAAGGTCCCTGAATGTTGTGAATTCGTCCAGGAAGAGACATTCGGGATGCAGTGTTCTTCCATGGGAGGTGCTGAGGACACAGGAGTCCTAAGAGTCCTGACAAGCTCAAGAGCGTGAAGGCACTACATGGACTATGTTTTCAGGGCAATGCTGCATGTCTAATCTTGTGCATCCAATACATGGACCTTACTATGAGCCTGCCTGGCAGAGTCGTGTTCCCTTTAGTATTGGCGCCTTTCGGATGCCTCATGCAAGGAACTGCAAGCACCCTAGTGCTCACAGGAAAGCGCCCTTTTCCTAAAAGGGGCATTCCAGCACGTATGACTGACAGCAGCACTGTATTTCCTGCATCTCTGAGGCTGCAGCTGTCCTTCTATACAGCTGGAACGTGCAACTATTCGCATAGATTCCGAATCCGAAAGTTGAACCCTGCCCAAGTACTTTTAGTTTTCAGAAAGCAAAAAGAGACTGAAGGACCACTCTGGCACCTTCCTGGATTAAGTTTGAACCAGGGAGTTGTGCAATGTGTGAATGCTCTACGCGACTTAAGAGTTTAGGGAGGTTACGGGTCCTCGCAACTTCAGTAAGGGTACTAGAGTTCAGGGGAAAGTATACATTTTCAAGACTACATGTAAGGTCTCCTCTGTGCGTGGCCTAGAGGAAGGTCAGGTAAGTAAGTGTACCCAGAACGGACACCAAGAAGAGAGTGTTTTCTTTGCAGCTCACACTCTGCACTGAGAGCCCCTGGCATTACACCAAACACCTGCTAGAGCTGTGTTCCGGAGGTCTCTTGTATGCTTTGGCCATCTAGCTATCTGGAGAAGAAAGCAGAAGTTGAACTTTCACTCTCCTTTCAAAGTGGAGATCCGGAGGCCTTAGAGAGCCTACTGCTGTGCAGTCGCCAAGAAGATTGATCCTGTACGAAGTGTTCTTCTATGGGACACGGTGAGGACGCAGTGGCCTTAGGAAAAGTACACTAGAGTTCCTGCACTACCTGCCCAAAAGTAAATGGAAATCCTCTGCACTCCTCAATTTGTGGATGGCATATCTGAAGGATACTTTGAACCTTGTGGGGAGCTCTCGCTTTCCCTTTGGCAATGAGGGCTCTGGGATGCCTCCTGCAGTGCGCAGGACACATTCTGTTTCTCTAGGAACTCTCTCTTTTCTCCACAAAGGCATTCCTGAAGGGAAGACAACACAGGCAGCAATACTGTTCCGCAGGAAACTTTGACGCTTCCAGTATCCTGCTCTGCAGTGGTGAAAACAGTGCTTCTCTCACTAGGTCACCAATATCAAAGTTGCACACTGCATATTACGTATAGTTTCTGACAAAGGCAAAGACTCTCAAGCAACACCCTGCCCTTCCCAGTTAAAACTTCATACCAAGGCAATTCTGCATGGTGTGAGTAGCGTGACGAACTTACTGCCTTATGATAGACCTCGCCGTCTGTACACCTTATCAAAGGGTAGTGGGTGTTTCAGGGCAATACAGTGCCTTTGTCAGGCTGCTTCAGAAGTCAACTGTCTGCTTGGCATAGAAAGACAGCAAGTAAGGGTTCACATTCTCAACCCTACGGAGAGTGATTCTTCATTGCAGCCCAGGTTCAGTGCTGGGAACCACTGGCCGTACACCTAAAAGACCTGCTGGAGCTGTGTTCGACTGGCCTTTAGAAAGCTCGGACATCTAGCTATCCAACGAAGAAAGCAGTGCGTCGCCCTTCTCTCCACATTAAGAGATATGATCCGGAGGCCCAAGGTCCCTGAATGTTGTGAAGTCGCCCAGGAAGAGACATTCTGGATGCCGTGTTCTTCCACGGGAGGTGCTGAGGATGCAGGAGTCCTAGGAGTCCTGACAAGCTCACTAGCGTGAAGGCACTACATGGACTACGTTTTCATGGGCAATGGTGCATGTCTAATCTTGTGCATGCAATACATGAACCTTACTATGAGCCTGCCTGGCAGAGTCGTTTTCCCTTTAGTACTGGCGCCTTTGGAATGCCTCAGGCAAGGAACTGCAAGCACCCTAGTGCTCACAGACAAGCCCCCTTTTCCTAACATGGGGATTCCAGCACGTATGAGTGACAGCAGCACTGTATTTCCGGTATCTCTGAGGCTACAGTTCTCCTTCTTTACAGCTGGGAAGTGCAACTATTCACAAAGATTCCGAATCAGAAAGTTGAACCCTGCCCAAGTACTTTTAGTTTTCAGAAAGCAAAAAGAGACTGAAGGACCACTCTGGCACCTTTCCGGATTAATTTTGAACAAGGGAGTTGTGCAAAGTCTGAACGGTCTACGGGACTTAAGACTTTAGGGAGGTTACGGGTCCTCGCACCTTCGCCAAGTGTATTAGAGTTCAGGGGAAAGTATACATTTTCAAGACTACATGTAATGTCTAGTCTGCGTGTGGCCTAGAGAAAGTTCAGGTAAGTAAGTGTACCCAGAATGGACACCAAGAATAGAGTGTTTTCATTGCAGCTCACACTCTGCTCTGAGAGCCACTGGCATTACACCTAACACCTGCTAGAGCTGTGTTCTGGAGGTCTCTTGAATGCTTTGGCCATCTAGCTATCTGGAGAAGAAAGCAGAAGTTTAACTTCCACTCTCCTTTCAAAGTGGAGATCCGGAGGCCTTAGAGAGCCTAATGCTGTGCAGTCGCCAAGAAGATTGATCCTGTACGAAGTGTGCTTCTATGGGTCACGGTGAGGATGCAGTGGCCTTAGGAAAAGTATACTAGAGTTCCTGCACTACCTGCCCAAAAATAAATGGAGATCCTCTGCACTCCTCAATTCGTGGATGGCATATCTGAAAGATACTTTGAAACTTGTGGGGAGATCTCGCTTTCTCTTTGGCAAAGAGGGCTCCGGGATGCCTCCTGCAGTGCGCAGGACACATTCTGTTTCTCTAGGAACTCTCTCTTTTCTCCACAAAGGCATTCCTGAAGTGAAGACAACACAGGCAGCAACACTGTTCCGAAGGAAACTTTGACGCTTCCAGTATCCTGCTCTCCAGTGGGGAAAACAGTGGTTCTCTCACTAGGTCACCAATATCAAAGTTGCACACTGCATATTACGTGTAGTTTCTGACACAGGCAAAGACTGTCAAGCAACACCCTGCCCTTCCCAGTTAAAAATTCATACCAAAGCAATTCTGCATGGTGTGAGTAGCGTGACGAACTTACTGCCTTGGGATAGACCTCGCCGTCTGTACACCTTATCAAAGGCTAGAGGGTGTTTCAGGGGAATACTGTGACTTTGTCAGGCTGCTTCGGAAGTCAACTGTCTGCTTGGCATAGAAAGACAGCAAGTAAGGGTTCACATTCTCAACCCTACGGAGTGTGTTTCTTCATTGCAGCCCAGGTTCAGTGCTGGGAACCACTGGCCGTACACCTAAAAGACCTGCTGGAGCTGTGTTCGGGTGGCCTTTAGAAAGCTCGGACATCTAGCTATCCAACGAAGAAAGCAGTGTGTCGCCCTTCTCTCCGTATTAAGAGATATGATCCGGAGGCCCAAGGTCCCTGAATGTTGTGAAGTCGCCCAGGAAGAGACATTCGGGATGCAGTGTTCTTCCAAGGGAGGTGCTGAGGAAGCAGGAGTCCTAGGAATCCTGACAAGCTCACTAGCATGAAGGCACTACATGGACTACGTTTTCATGGACAATGCTGCATGTCTAATCTTGTGCATCCAATACATGGACCTTACTATGAGCCTGCCTGGCAGAGTCGTGTTCCCTTTAGTACTGGCGCCTTTGGGATGCCTCATGCAAGGAACTGCAAGCACCCTAGTGCTCACAGGCAAGCGCCCTTTTCCTAACATGGGGATTCCAGCACGTATGACTGACAGCAGCACTGTGTTTCCGGCATCTGTGAGGCTGCAGCTGTCCTTCTTTACAGCTGGGAAGTGCAACTATTCACAAAGATTCCGAATCTGAAAGTTGAACCCTGCCCAAGTACTTTTAGTTTTCAGAAAGCAAAAAGAGACTGAAGGACCACTCTGGCACCTTCCCGTATTAATTTTGAACAAGGGAGTTGTGCAAAGTCTGAACGGTCTACGGGACTTAAGACTTTAGGGAGGTTACGGGTCCTCGCAACTTCGCCAAGTGTATTAGAGTTCAGGGGAAAGTATACATTTTCAAGACTACATGTAATGTCTAGTCTGCGTGTGGCCTAGAGAAAGTTCAGGTAAGTAAGTGTACCCAGAATGGACACCAAGAATAGAGTGTTTTCATTGCAGCTCACACTCTGCTCTGAGAGCCACTGGCATTACACCTAACACCTGCTAGAGCTGTGTTCTGGAGGTCTCTTGAATCCTTTGGCCATCTAGCTATCTGGAGAAGAAAGCAGAAGTTTAACTTCCACTCTCCTTTCAAAGTGGAGATCCGGAGGCCTTAGAGAGCCTAATGCTGTGCAGTCGCCAAGAAGATTGATCCTGTACGAAGTGTGCTTCTATGGGTCACGGTGAGGATGCAGTGGCCTTAGGAAAAGTATACTAGAGTTCCTGCACTACCTGCCCAAAAATAAATGGAGATCCTCTGCACTCCTCAATTCGTGGATGGCATATCTGAAAGATACTTTGAAACTTGTGGGGAGATCTCGCTTTCTCTTTGGCAAAGAGGGCTCCGGGATGCCTCCTGCAGTGCGCAGGACACATTCTGTTTCTCTAGGAACTCTCTCTTTTCTCCACAAAGGCATTCCTGAAGTGAAGACAACACAGGCAGCAACACTGTTCCGAAGGAAACTTTGACGCTTCCAGTATCCTGCTCTCCAGTGGGGAAAACAGTGGTTCTCTCACTAGGTCACCAATATCAAAGTTGCACACTGCATATTACGTGTAGTTTCTGACACAGGCAAAGACTGTCAAGCAACACCCTGCCCTTCCCAGTTAAAAATTCATACCAAAGCAATTCTGCATGGTGTGAGTAGCGTGACGAACTTACTGCCTTGGGATAGACCTCGCCGTCTGTACACCTTATCAAAGGCTAGAGGGTGTTTCAGGGGAATACTGTGACTTTGTCAGGCTGCTTCGGAAGTCAACTGTCTGCTTGGCATAGAAAGACAGCAAGTAAGGGTTCACATTCTCAACCCTACGGAGTGTGTTTCTTCATTGCAGCCCAGGTTCAGTGCTGGGAACCACTGGCCGTACACCTAAAAGACCTGCTGGAGCTGTGTTCGGGTGGCCTTTAGAAAGCTCGGACATCTAGCTATCCAACGAAGAAAGCAGTGTGTCGCCCTTCTCTCCGTATTAAGAGATATGATCCGGAGGCCCAAGGTCCCTGAATGTTGTGAAGTCGCCCAGGAAGAGACATTCGGGATGCAGTGTTCTTCCAAGGGAGGTGCTGAGGAAGCAGGAGTCCTAGGAATCCTGACAAGCTCACTAGCATGAAGGCACTACATGGACTACGTTTTCATGGACAATGCTGCATGTCTAATCTTGTGCATCCAATACATGGACCTTACTATGAGCCTGCCTGGCAGAGTCGTGTTCCCTTTAGTACTGGCGCCTTTGGGATGCCTCATGCAAGGAACTGCAAGCACCCTAGTGCTCACAGGCAAGCGCCCTTTTCCTAACATGGGGATTCCAGCACGTATGACTGACAGCAGCACTGTGTTTCCGGCATCTGTGAGGCTGCAGCTGTCCTTCTTTACAGCTGGGAAGTGCAACTATTCACAAAGATTCCGAATCTGAAAGTTGAACCCTGCCCAAGTACTTTTAGTTTTCAGAAAGCAAAAAGAGACTGAAGGACCACTCTGGCACCTTCCCGGATTAATTTTGAACAAGGGAGTTGTGCAAAGTCTGAACGGTCTACGGGACTTAAGACTTTAGGGAGGTTACGGGTCCTCGCAACTTCGCCAAGTGTATTAGAGTTCAGGGGAAAGTATACATTTTCAAGACTACATGTAATGTCTAGTCTGCGTGTGGCCTAGAGAAAGGTCAGGTAAGTAAGTGTACCCAGAATGGACACCAAGAATAGAGTGTTTTCATTGCAGCTCACACTCTGCTCTGAGAGCCACTGGCATTACACCTAACACCTGCTAGAGCTGTGTTCTGGAGGTCTCTTGAATGCTTTGGCCATCTAGCTATCTGGAGAAGAAAGCAGAAGTTTAACTTCCACTCTCCTTTCAAAGTGGAGATCCGGAGGCCTTAGAGAGCCTAATGCTGTGCAGTCGCCAAGAAGATTGATCCTGTACGAAGTGTGCTTCTATGGGTCACGGTGAGGATGCAGTGGCCTTAGGAAAAGTATACTAGAGTTCCTGCACTACCTGCCCAAAAATAAATGGAGATCCTCTGCACTCCTCAATTCGTGGATGGCATATCTGAAAGATACTTTGAAACTTGTGGGGAGATCTCGCTTTCTCTTTGGCAAAGAGGGCTCCGGGATGCCTCCTGCAGTGCGCAGGACACATTCTGTTTCTCTAGGAACTCTCTCTTTTCTCCACAAAGGCATTCCTGAAGTGAAGACAACACAGGCAGCAACACTGTTCCGAAGGAAACTTTGACGCTTCCAGTATCCTGCTCTCCAGTGGGGAAAACAGTGGTTCTCTCACTAGGTCACCAATATCAAAGTTGCACACTGCATATTACGTGTAGTTTCTGACACAGGCAAAGACTGTCAAGCAACACCCTGCCCTTCCCAGTTAAAAATTCATACCAAAGCAATTCTGCATGGTGTGAGTAGCGTGACGAACTTACTGCCTTGGGATAGACCTCGCCGTCTGTACACCTTATCAAAGGCTAGAGGGTGTTTCAGGGGAATACTGTGACTTTGTCAGGCTGCTTCGGAAGTCAACTGTCTGCTTGGCATAGAAAGACAGCAAGTAAGGGTTCACATTCTCAACCCTACGGAGTGTGTTTCTTCATTGCAGCCCAGGTTCAGTGCTGGGAACCACTGGCCGTACACCTAAAAGACCTGCTGGAGCTGTGTTCGGGTGGCCTTTAGAAAGCTCGGACATCTAGCTATCCAACGAAGAAAGCAGTGTGTCGCCCTTCTCTCCGTATTAAGAGATATGATCCGGAGGCCCAAGGTCCCTGAATGTTGTGAAGTCGCCCAGGAAGAGACATTCGGGATGCAGTGTTCTTCCAAGGGAGGTGCTGAGGAAGCAGGAGTCCTAGGAATCCTGACAAGCTCACTAGCATGAAGGCACTACATGGACTACGTTTTCATGGACAATGCTGCATGTCTAATCTTGTGCATCCAATACATGGACCTTACTATGAGCCTGCCTGGCAGAGTCGTGTTCCCTTTAGTACTGGCGCCTTTGGGATGCCTCATGCAAGGAACTGCAAGCACCCTAGTGCTCACAGGCAAGCGCCCTTTTCCTAACATGGGGATTCCAGCACGTATGACTGACAGCAGCACTGTGTTTTCGGCATCTGTGAGGCTGCAGCTGTCCTTCTTTACAGCTGGGAAGTGCAACTATTCACAAAGATTCCGAATCTGAAAGTTGAACCCTGCCCAAGTACTTTTAGTTTTCAGAAAGCAAAAAGAGACTGAAGGACCACTCTGGCACCTTCCCGGATTAATTTTGAACAAGGGAGTTGTGCAAAGTCTGAACGGTCTACGGGACTTAAGACTTTAGGGAGGTTACGGGTCCTCGCAACTTCGCCAAGTGTATTAGAGTTCAGGGGAAAGTATACATTTTCAAGACTACATGTAATGTCTAGTCTGCGTGTGGCCTAGAGAAAGGTCAGGTAAGTAAGTGTACCCAGAATGGACACCAAGAATAGAGTGTTTTCATTGCAGCTCACACTCTGCTCTGAGAGCCACTGGCATTACACCTAACACCTGCTAGAGCTGTGTTCTGGAGGTCTCTTGAATGCTTTGGCCATCTAGCTATCTGGAGAAGAAAGCAGAAGTTTAACTTCCACTCTCCTTTCAAAGTGGAGATCCGGAGGCCTTAGAGAGCCTAATGCTGTGCAGTCGCCAAGAAGATTGATCCTGTACGAAGTGTGCTTCTATGGGTCACGGTGAGGATGCAGTGGCCTTAGGAAAAGTATACTAGAGTTCCTGCACTACCTGCCCAAAAATAAATGGAGATCCTCTGCACTCCTCAATTCGTGGATGGCATATCTGAAAGATACTTTGAAACTTGTGGGGAGATCTCGCTTTCTCTTTGGCAAAGAGGGCTCCGGGATGCCTCCTGCAGTGCGCAGGACACATTCTGTTTCTCTAGGAACTCTCTCTTTTCTCCACAAAGGCATTCCTGAAGTGAAGACAACACAGGCAGCAACACTGTTCCGAAGGAAACTTTGACGCTTCCAGTATCCTGCTCTCCAGTGGGGAAAACAGTGGTTCTCTCACTAGGTCACCAATATCAAAGTTGCACACTGCATATTACGTGTAGTTTCTGACACAGGCAAAGACTGTCAAGCAACACCCTGCCCTTCCCAGTTAAAAATTCATACCAAAGCAATTCTGCATGGTGTGAGTAGCGTGACGAACTTACTGCCTTGGGATAGACCTCGCCGTCTGTACACCTTATCAAAGGCTAGAGGGTGTTTCAGGGGAATACTGTGACTTTGTCAGGCTGCTTCGGAAGTCAACTGTCTGCTTGGCATAGAAAGACAGCAAGTAAGGGTTCACATTCTCAACCCTACGGAGTGTGTTTCTTCATTGCAGCCCAGGTTCAGTGCTGGGAACCACTGGCCGTACACCTAAAAGACCTGCTGGAGCTGTGTTCGGGTGGCCTTTAGAAAGCTCGGACATCTAGCTATCCAACGAAGAAAGCAGTGTGTCGCCCTTCTCTCCGTATTAAGAGATATGATCCGGAGGCCCAAGGTCCCTGAATGTTGTGAAGTCGCCCAGGAAGAGACATTCGGGATGCAGTGTTCTTCCAAGGGAGGTGCTGAGGAAGCAGGAGTCCTAGGAATCCTGACAAGCTCACTAGCATGAAGGCACTACATGGACTACGTTTTCATGGACAATGCTGCATGTCTAATCTTGTGCATCCAATACATGGACCTTACTATGAGCCTGCCTGGCAGAGTCGTGTTCCCTTTAGTACTGGCGTCTTTGGGATGCCTCATGCAAGGAACTGCAAGCACCCTAGTGCTCACAGGCAAGCGCCCTTTTCCTAACATGGGGATTCCAGCACGTATGACTGAAAGCAGCACTGTATTTCCGGCATCTGTGAGGCTGCAGCTGTCCTTCTTTACAGCTGGGAAGTGCAACTATTCACAAAGATTCCGAATCTGAAAGTTGAACCCTGCCCAAGTACTTTTAGTTTTCAGAAAGCAAAAAGAGACTGAAGGACCACTCTGGCACCTTCCCGGATTAATTTTGAACCAGGGAGTTGTGCAATGTGTGAATGGTCTATGCGACTTAAGACTTTAGGGAGGGTACGGGTCCTCGCACCTTCGCTAAGGGTACTAGAGTTCAGGGGAAAGTATACATTTTCAAGACTACATGTAATGTCTAGTCTGCACGTGGCCTAGAAAAAGGTCAGGTAAGTAAGTGTACCCAGAACGGACACCAAGAATAGAGTGTTTTCATTGCAGCTCACACTCTGCACTGAGAGCCCCTGGCATTACACCTAACACCTGCTAGAGCTGTGTTCCGGAGGTCTCTTGAATGCTTTGGCCATCTAGCTATCTGGAGAAGAAAGCAGAAGTTTAAATTTCACTCTCCTTTCAAAGTGGAGATCCGGAGACCTTAGAGAGCCTAATGCTGGGCAGTCGCCAAGAAGATTGATCCTGTACTAAGTGTTCTTCTATGGGACACGGAGAGGAGGCAGTGGCCTTAGGATAAGTATACAAGAGTTCCTGCACTACCTGCCCAAAGTAAATGGAAATCCTCTGCACTCCTCAATTCGTGGATGGCATATCTGAAGGATACTTTGAACCTTGTGGGGAGATCTCGCTTTCCCTTTGGCAATGAGGGCTCTGGGATGCCTCCTGCAGTGCGGAGGACACATTCTGTTTCTGTAGGAACTCTCTCTTTTCTCCACAAAGGCATTCCTGAAGGGAAGACAACACAGGCAGCAACACTGTTCCGCAGTAAACTTTGACGCTTCCAGTATCCTGCTCTCCAGTGGGGAAAACACTGCTTCTCTCACTAGGTCACCAATATCAAAGTTGTACACTGCATATTACGTGTAGTTTCTGACAAAGGCAAAGACTCTCAAGCAACACCCTGCCCTTCCCAGTTAAAACTTCATACCAAGGCAATTCTGCATGGTGTGAGTAGCGTGACGAACTTACTGCCTTGGGATAGACCTCGCCGTCTGTACACCGAATCAAAGGCTAGAGGGTGTTTCAGGGGAATACTGTGACTTTGTCAGGCTGCTTCGGAAGTCAACTGTCGGCTTGGCATAGAAAGACAGCAAGTAAGGGTTCACATTCTCAACCCTACGGAGAGTGTTTCTTCATTGCAGCCCAGGTTCATTGCTGGGAACAACTGGCCGTACACCTAAAAGACCTGCTGGAGCTGTGTTCGAGTGGCCTTTAGAAATCTCGGACATCCAGCTATCCAACGAAGAAAGCAGTGTGTCGCCCTTCTCTCCGTATTAAGAGATATGATCCGGAGGCCCAAGGCCCCTGAATGTTGTGAAGTCGCCCAGGAAGAGACATTCGGGATGCAGTGTTCTTCCAAGGGAGGTGCTGTGGACGCAGGAGTCCTAGGAATCCTGACAAGCTCACTAGCGTGAAGGCACTACATGGACTACGTTTTCATGGGCAATGCTGCATGCCTAATCTTGTGCATCCAATACATGGACCTTACTATGAGCCTGCCTGGCAGAGTCGTGTTTCCTTTAGTATTGGCGCCTTTGGGATGCCTCATGCAAGGAACTGCAAGCACCCTAGTGCTCACAGGAAAGCGACTTTTTCCTAACAGGGGCATTCCAGCACGTATGACTGACAGCAGCACTGTATTTCTGGCATCTTTGAGACTGCAGCTATCCTTCTTTACAGCTGGGAAGTGCAGCTATTCGCAAAGATACCGAATCCGAAAGTTGAACCCTGCCCAAGTACCTTTAGTTTTTAGAAAGCAAAAAGAGACTGAAGGACCACTCTGGCAGCTACCCGGATTAATTTTGAACCAGGGAGTTGTGCAATGTGTGAATGGCCTACGCGACTGAAGTCTTTAGGGAGGTTACGGGTCCTCGCACCTTCGCTAAGTGTACTAGAGTTCAGGGGAAAGTATACATTTTCAAGAATGCATGGAATGTCTAGTCTGTGCGTGGCCTAGAAAAAGGTCAGGTAATTAAGTGTACCCAGAAAGGACACCAAGAATAGAGTGTTTTCAATGCAGCTAACACTCTGCACTGAGAGCCACTGGCATTACACCAAAGACCAACTAGAGCTGTGTTCCGGAAGTCTCTTGAATGCTTTGGCCAAATAGCTATCTGGAGAAGAAAGCAGAAGTTTAACTTTCGCTTTGCTTTCAAAGTGGTGGTCCGGAGGCCTTAGAGAGCCTAATGCTGTGCAGTCGCCAAGAAGATTGATCCTGTACGAAGTGTTCTTCTATGGGACACGGTGAGGACGCAGTGGCCTTAGGAAAAGTATACTAGAGTTCCTCACTACCTGCCCAAAAGTAAATGGAAATCCTTTGCACTCCTCAATTTGTGGATGGAATATCTGAAGGATACTTTGGACCTTGTGGGGAGATCTCGCTTTTCCTTTGGCAATGAGGACTCTGGGATGCCTCCTGCAGTGTGCAGGACACATTCTGTTTCTCTAGGAACTCTCTCTTTTCTCCAAAAAGGCATTCCTGAAGTGAAGACAACATAGGCAGCAACACTGTTCCGCAGGAAACATTGACGCTTCCAGTATCCTGCTCTCCAGTGGGGAAAACAGTGCTTCTTTCACTAGGTCACCAATATCAAAGTGGCACACAGCATATTACGTGTAGTTTCTGACAAAGGCAAAGACTCTCAAGCAACACCCTGCCCTTCCCAGTTAAAACTTCATACCAAGGCAATTCTGCATGGTGTGAGTAGCGTGACGAACTTACTGCCTTGGGATAGACCGCGCCGTCTGTACACCTTAACAAAGGCTAGAGGGTGTTTCAGGGGAATACTGTGCCTTTGTCCGGCTGCTTCGGAAGTCAACTGTCTGCTTGGCATAGAAAAACAGCAAGTAAGGGTTCACATTCTCAACCCTACGGAGAGTGTTTCTTCATTGCAGCCTAGGTTCAGTGCTGGGAACCCCTGGCCGTACACCATAAAGACCTGCTGGAGCTGTGTTCGGGTGGCCTTTAGAAAGCTCGGACATCTAGCTATCCAACGAAGAAAGCAGTGTGTCGCCCTTCTCTCCGTATTAAGAGATATGATCCGGAGGCCCAAGGTCCCTGAATGTTGTGAATTCGCCCAGGAAGAGACATTCGGGATGCAGTGTTCTTCCATGGGAGGTGCTGAGGACACAGGAGTCCTAAGAGTCCTGACAAGCTCAAGAGCGTGAAGGCACTACATGGACTATGTTTTCAGGGCAATGCTGCATGTCTAATCTTGTGCATCCAATACATGGACCTTACTATGAGCCTGCCTGGCAGAGTCGTGTTCCCTTTAGTATTGGCGCCTTTCGGATGCCTCATGCAAGGAACTGCAAGCACCCTAGTGCTCACAGGAAAGCGCCCTTTTCCTAAAAGGGGCATTCCAGCACGTATGACTGACAGCAGCACTGTATTTCCTGCATCTCTGAGGCTGCAGCTGTCCTTCTATACAGCTGGAACGTGCAACTATTCGCATAGATTCCGAATCCGAAAGTTGAACCCTGCCCAAGTACTTTTAGTTTTCAGAAAGCAAAAAGAGACTGAAGGACCACTCTGGCACCTTCCTGGATTAAGTTTGAACCAGGGAGTTGTGCAATGTGTGAATGCTCTACGCGACTTAAGAGTTTAGGGAGGTTACGGGTCCTCGCAACTTCAGTAAGGGTACTAGAGTTCAGGGGAAAGTATACATTTTCAAGACTACATGTAAGGTCTCCTCTGTGCGTGGCCTAGAGGAAGGTCAGGTAAGTAAGTGTACCCAGAACGGACACCAAGAAGAGAGTGTTTTCTTTGCAGCTCACACTCTGCACTGAGAGCCCCTGGCATTACACCAAACACCTGCTAGAGCTGTGTTCCGGAGGTCTCTTGTATGCTTTGGCCATCTAGCTATCTGGAGAAGAAAGCAGAAGTTGAACTTTCACTCTCCTTTCAAAGTGGAGATCCGGAGGCCTTAGAGAGCCTACTGCTGTGCAGTCGCCAAGAAGATTGATCCTGTACGAAGTGTTCTTCTATGGGACACGGTGAGGACGCAGTGGCCTTAGGAAAAGTACACTAGAGTTCCTGCACTACCTGCCCAAAAGTAAATGGAAATCCTCTGCACTCCTCAATTTGTGGATGGAATACCTGAAGTATACTTTGAAACTTGTGGGGAGATCTCGCTTTCCCTTTGGCAATGAGGGCTCTGGGATGCGTCCTGCACTGTGCAGAACACATTCTGTTTCTCTAGGAACTCTCTCTTTTCTCCACAAAGGCATTCCTGAAGTGAAGACAACACAGGCAGCAACACTGTTCCGAAGGAAACTTTGACGCTTCCAGTATCCTGCTCTCCAGTGGGGAAAACAGTGCTTCTCTCACTAGGTCACCAATATCAAAGTTGCACACTGCATATTACGTGTAGTTTCAGACAAAGGCAAAGACTCTCAAGCAACACCCTGCCCTTCCCAGTTAAATCTTCATACCAAGGCAATTCTGCATGGTGTGAGTAGCGTGACGAACTTACTGCCTTGGGATAGACCTCGCCGTCTGTACACCTTATCAAAGGCTAGAGGGTGTTTTAGGGGAATACTGTGACTTTGTCAGGCTGTTTCGGAAGTGAACTGTCTGCTTGGCATAGAAAGACAGCAAGTAAGGGTTCACATTCTCAACCCTACGGAGAGTGTTTCTTCATTGCAGCCCAGGTTCAGTGCTGGGAACCACTGGCCGTACACCTAAAAGACCTGCTGGAGCTGTGTTCGGGTGGCCTTTAGAAAGCTCGGACATCTAGCTATCCAACGAAGGAAGCAGTGTATCGCCCTTCTCTCCGTATTAAGAGATATGATCCGGAGGCCCAAGGTCCCTGAATGTTGTGAAGTCGCCCAGGAAGAGACATTCGGCATGCAGGGTTCTTCCACGGGAGGTGCTGAGGATGCAGGAGTCCCAGGAGTCCTGACAAGCTCACTAGCGTAAAGGCACTACATGGACTACGTTTTCATGGGCAATGCTGCATGCCTAATCTTGTGCATCCAATACATGGACCTTACTATGAGCCTGCCTGGCAGAGTCGTGTTTCCTTTAGTATTGGCGCCTTTGGGATGCCTCATGCAAGGAACTGCAAGCACCCTAGTGCTCACAGGAAAGCGACTTTTTCCTAACAGGGGCATTCCAGCACGTATGACTGACAGCAGCACTGTATTTCTGGCATCTTTGAGACTGCAGCTATCCTTCTTTACAGCTGGGAAGTGCAGCTATTCGCAAAGATACCGAATCCGAAAGTTGAACCCTGCCCAAGTACCTTTAGTTTTTAGAAAGCAAAAAGAGACTGAAGGACCACTCTGGCAGCTACCCGGATTAATTTTGAACCAGGGAGTTGTGCAATGTGTGAATGGCCTACGCGACTGAAGTCTTTAGGGAGGTTACGGGTCCTCGCACCTTCGCTAAGTGTACTAGAGTTCAGGGGAAAGTATACATTTTCAAGACTGCATGGAATGTCTAGTCTGCGCGTGGCCTAGAAAAAGGTCAGGTAATTAAGTGTACCCAGAAAGGACACCAAGAATAGAGTGTTTTCAATGCAGCTAACACTCTGCACTGAGAGCCACTGGCATTACACCAAAGACCAACTAGAGCTGTGTTCCGGAAGTCTCTTGAATGCTTTGGCCAAATAGCTATCTGGAGAAGAAAGCAGAAGTTTAACTTTCGCTTTGCTTTCAAAGTGGTGGTCCGGAGGCCTTAGAGAGCCTAATGCTGTGCAGTCGCCAAGAAGATTGATCCTGTACGAAGTGTTCTTCTATGGGACACGGTGAGGACGCAGTGGCCTTAGGAAAAGTATACTAGAGTTCCTCACTACCTGCCCAAAAGTAAATGGAAATCCTTTGCACTCCTCAATTTGTGGATGGAATATCTGAAGGATACTTTGGACCTTGTGGGGAGATCTCGCTTTTCCTTTGGCAATGAGGACTCTGGGATGCCTCCTGCAGTGTGCAGGACACATTCTGTTTCTCTAGGAACTCTCTCTTTTCTCCAAAAAGGCATTCCTGAAGTGAAGACAACATAGGCAGCAACACTGTTCCGCAGGAAACATTGACGCTTCCAGTATCCTGCTCTCCAGTGGGGAAAACAGTGCTTCTTTCACTAGGTCACCAATATCAAAGTGGCACACAGCATATTACGTGTAGTTTCTGACAAAGGCAAAGACTCTCAAGCAACACCCTGCCCTTCCCAGTTAAAACTTCATACCAAGGCAATTCTGCATGGTGTGAGTAGCGTGACGAACTTACTGCCTTGGGATAGACCGCGCCGTCTGTACACCTTAACAAAGGCTAGAGGGTGTTTCAGGGGAATACTGTGCCTTTGTCCGGCTGCTTCGGAAGTCAACTGTCTGCTTGGCATAGAAAAACAGCAAGTAAGGGTTCACATTCTCAACCCTACGGAGAGTGTTTCTTCATTGCAGCCTAGGTTCAGTGCTGGGAACCCCTGGCCGTACACCATAAAGACCTGCTGGAGCTGTGTTCGGGTGGCCTTTAGAAAGCTCGGACATCTAGCTATCCAACGAAGAAAGCAGTGTGTCGCCCTTCTCTCCGTATTAAGAGATATGATCCGGAGGCCCAAGGTCCCTGAATGTTGTGAATTCGCCCAGGAAGAGACATTCGGGATGCAGTGTTCTTCCATGGGAGGTGCTGAGGACACAGGAGTCCTAAGAGTCCTGACAAGCTCAAGAGCGTGAAGGCACTACATGGACTATGTTTTCAGGGCAATGCTGCATGTCTAATCTTGTGCATCCAATACATGGACCTTACTATGAGCCTGCCTGGCAGAGTCGTGTTCCCTTTAGTACTGGCGCCTTTGGGATGCCTCATGCAAGGAACTGCAAGCACCCTAGTGCTCACAGGCAAGCGCCCTTTTCCTAACATGGGGATTCCAGCACGTATGACTGACAGCAGCACTGTGTTTTCGGCATCTGTGAGGCTGCAGCTGTCCTTCTTTACAGCTGGGAAGTGCAACTATTCACAAAGATTCCGAATCTGAAAGTTGAACCCTGCCCAAGTACTTTTAGTTTTCAGAAAGCAAAAAGAGACTGAAGGACCACTCTGGCACCTTCCCGGATTAATTTTGAACAAGGGAGTTGTGCAAAGTCTGAACGGTCTACGGGACTTAAGACTTTAGGGAGGTTACGGGTCCTCGCAACTTCGCCAAGTGTATTAGAGTTCAGGGGAAAGTATACATTTTCAAGACTACATGTAATGTCTAGTCTGCGTGTGGCCTAGAGAAAGGTCAGGTAAGTAAGTGTACCCAGAATGGACACCAAGAATAGAGTGTTTTCATTGCAGCTCACACTCTGCTCTGAGAGCCACTGGCATTACACCTAACACCTGCTAGAGCTGTGTTCTGGAGGTCTCTTGAATGCTTTGGCCATCTAGCTATCTGGAGAAGAAAGCAGAAGTTTAACTTCCACTCTCCTTTCAAAGTGGAGATCCGGAGGCCTTAGAGAGCCTAATGCTGTGCAGTCGCCAAGAAGATTGATCCTGTACGAAGTGTGCTTCTATGGGTCACGGTGAGGATGCAGTGGCCTTAGGAAAAGTATACTAGAGTTCCTGCACTACCTGCCCAAAAATAAATGGAGATCCTCTGCACTCCTCAATTCGTGGATGGCATATCTGAAAGATACTTTGAAACTTGTGGGGAGATCTCGCTTTCTCTTTGGCAAAGAGGGCTCCGGGATGCCTCCTGCAGTGCGCAGGACACATTCTGTTTCTCTAGGAACTCTCTCTTTTCTCCACAAAGGCATTCCTGAAGTGAAGACAACACAGGCAGCAACACTGTTCCGAAGGAAACTTTGACGCTTCCAGTATCCTGCTCTCCAGTGGGGAAAACAGTGGTTCTCTCACTAGGTCACCAATATCAAAGTTGCACACTGCATATTACGTGTAGTTTCTGACACAGGCAAAGACTGTCAAGCAACACCCTGCCCTTCCCAGTTAAAAATTCATACCAAAGCAATTCTGCATGGTGTGAGTAGCGTGACGAACTTACTGCCTTGGGATAGACCTCGCCGTCTGTACACCTTATCAAAGGCTAGAGGGTGTTTCAGGGGAATACTGTGACTTTGTCAGGCTGCTTCGGAAGTCAACTGTCTGCTTGGCATAGAAAGACAGCAAGTAAGGGTTCACATTCTCAACCCTACGGAGTGTGTTTCTTCATTGCAGCCCAGGTTCAGTGCTGGGAACCACTGGCCGTACACCTAAAAGACCTGCTGGAGCTGTGTTCGGGTGGCCTTTAGAAAGCTCGGACATCTAGCTATCCAACGAAGAAAGCAGTGTGTCGCCCTTCTCTCCGTATTAAGAGATATGATCCGGAGGCCCAAGGTCCCTGAATGTTGTGAAGTCGCCCAGGAAGAGACATTCGGGATGCAGTGTTCTTCCAAGGGAGGTGCTGAGGAAGCAGGAGTCCTAGGAATCCTGACAAGCTCACTAGCATGAAGGCACTACATGGACTACGTTTTCATGGACAATGCTGCATGTCTAATCTTGTGCATCCAATACATGGACCTTACTATGAGCCTGCCTGGCAGAGTCGTGTTCCCTTTAGTACTGGCGCCTTTGGGATGCCTCATGCAAGGAACTGCAAGCACCCTAGTGCTCACAGGCAAGCGCCCTTTTCCTAACATGGGGATTCCAGCACGTATGACTGACAGCAGCACTGTGTTTCCGGCATCTGTGAGGCTGCAGCTGTCCTTCTTTACAGCTGGGAAGTGCAACTATTCACAAAGATTCCGAATCTGAAAGTTGAACCCTGCCCAAGTACTTTTAGTTTTCAGAAAGCAAAAAGAGACTGAAGGACCACTCTGGCACCTTCCCGGATTAATTTTGAACAAGGGAGTTGTGCAAAGTCTGAACGGTCTACGGGACTTAAGACTTTAGGGAGGTTACGGGTCCTCGCAACTTCGCCAAGTGTATTAGAGTTCAGGGGAAAGTATACATTTTCAAGACTACATGTAATGTCTAGTCTGCGTGTGGCCTAGAGAAAGTTCAGGTAAGTAAGTGTACCCAGAATGGACACCAAGAATAGAGTGTTTTCATTGCAGCTCACACTCTGCTCTGAGAGCCACTGGCATTACACCTAACACCTGCTAGAGCTGTGTTCTGGAGGTCTCTTGAATGCTTTGGCCATCTAGCTATCTGGAGAAGAAAGCAGAAGTTTAACTTCCACTCTCCTTTCAAAGTGGAGATCCGGAGGCCTTAGAGAGCCTAATGCTGTGCAGTCGCCAAGAAGATTGATCCTGTACGAAGTGTGCTTCTATGGGTCACGGTGAGGATGCAGTGGCCTTAGGAAAAGTATACTAGAGTTCCTGCACTACCTGCCCAAAAATAAATGGAGATCCTCTGCACTCCTCAATTCGTGGATGGCATATCTGAAAGATACTTTGAAACTTGTGGGGAGATCTCGCTTTCTCTTTGGCAAAGAGGGCTCCGGGATGCCTCCTGCAGTGCGCAGGACACATTCTGTTTCTCTAGGAACTCTCTCTTTTCTCCACAAAGGCATTCCTGAAGTGAAGACAACACAGGCAGCAACACTGTTCCGAAGGAAACTTTGACGCTTCCAGTATCCTGCTCTCCAGTGGGGAAAACAGTGGTTCTCTCACTAGGTCACCAATATCAAAGTTGCACACTGCATATTACGTGTAGTTTCTGACACAGGCAAAGACTGTCAAGCAACACCCTGCCCTTCCCAGTTAAAAATTCATACCAAAGCAATTCTGCATGGTGTGAGTAGCGTGACGAACTTACTGCCTTGGGATAGACCTCGCCGTCTGTACACCTTATCAAAGGCTAGAGGGTGTTTCAGGGGAATACTGTGACTTTGTCAGGCTGCTTCGGAAGTCAACTGTCTGCTTGGCATAGAAAGACAGCAAGTAAGGGTTCACATTCTCAACCCTACGGAGTGTGTTTCTTCATTGCAGCCCAGGTTCAGTGCTGGGAACCACTGGCCGTACACCTAAAAGACCTGCTGGAGCTGTGTTCGGGTGGCCTTTAGAAAGCTCGGACATCTAGCTATCCAACGAAGAAAGCAGTGTGTCGCCCTTCTCTCCGTATTAAGAGATATGATCCGGAGGCCCAAGGTCCCTGAATGTTGTGAAGTCGCCCAGGAAGAGACATTCGGGATGCAGTGTTCTTCCAAGGGAGGTGCTGAGGAAGCAGGAGTCCTAGGAATCCTGACAAGCTCACTAGCATGAAGGCACTACATGGACTACGTTTTCATGGACAATGCTGCATGTCTAATCTTGTGCATCCAATACATGGACCTTACTATGAGCCTGCCTGGCAGAGTCGTGTTCCCTTTAGTACTGGCGCCTTTGGGATGCCTCATGCAAGGAACTGCAAGCACCCTAGTGCTCACAGGCAAGCGCCCTTTTCCTAACATGGGGATTCCAGCACGTATGACTGACAGCAGCACTGTGTTTTCGGCATCTGTGAGGCTGCAGCTGTCCTTCTTTACAGCTGGGAAGTGCAACTATTCACAAAGATTCCGAATCTGAAAGTTGAACCCTGCCCAAGTACTTTTAGTTTTCAGAAAGCAAAAAGAGACTGAAGGACCACTCTGGCACCTTCCCGGATTAATTTTGAACAAGGGAGTTGTGCAAAGTCTGAACGGTCTACGGGACTTAAGACTTTAGGGAGGTTACGGGTCCTCGCAACTTCGCCAAGTGTATTAGAGTTCAGGGGAAAGTATACTTTTTCAAGACTACATGTAATGTCTAGTCTGCGTGTGGCCTAGAGAAAGGTCAGGTAAGTAAGTGTACCCAGAATGGACACCAAGAATAGAGTGTTTTCATTGCAGCTCACACTCTGCTCTGAGAGCCACTGGCATTACACCTAACACCTGCTAGAGCTGTGTTCTGGAGGTCTCTTGAATGCTTTGGCCATCTAGCTATCTGGAGAAGAAAGCAGAAGTTTAACTTCCACTCTCCTTTCAAAGTGGAGATCCGGAGGCCTTAGAGAGCCTAATGCTGTGCAGTCGCCAAGAAGATTGATCCTGTACGAAGTGTGCTTCTATGGGTCACGGTGAGGATGCAGTGGCCTTAGGAAAAGTATACTAGAGTTCCTGCACTACCTGCCCAAAAATAAATGGAGATCCTCTGCACTCCTCAATTCGTGGATGGCATATCTGAAAGATACTTTGAAACTTGTGGGGAGATCTCGCTTTCTCTTTGGCAAAGAGGGCTCCGGGATGCCTCCTGCAGTGCGCAGGACACATTCTGTTTCTCTAGGAACTCTCTCTTTTCTCCACAAAGGCATTCCTGAAGTGAAGACAACACAGGCAGCAACACTGTTCCGAAGGAAACTTTGACGCTTCCAGTATCCTGCTCTCCAGTGGGGAAAACAGTGGTTCTCTCACTAGGTCACCAATATCAAAGTTGCACACTGCATATTACGTGTAGTTTCTGACACAGGCAAAGACTGTCAAGCAACACCCTGCCCTTCCCAGTTAAAAATTCATACCAAAGCAATTCTGCATGGTGTGAGTAGCGTGACGAACTTACTGCCTTGGGATAGACCTCGCCGTCTGTACACCTTATCAAAGGCTAGAGGGTGTTTCAGGGGAATACTGTGACTTTGTCAGGCTGCTTCGGAAGTCAACTGTCTGCTTGGCATAGAAAGACAGCAAGTAAGGGTTCACATTCTCAACCCTACGGAGTGTGTTTCTTCATTGCAGCCCAGGTTCAGTGCTGGGAACCACTGGCCGTACACCTAAAAGACCTGCTGGAGCTGTGTTCGGGTGGCCTTTAGAAAGCTCGGACATCTAGCTATCCAACGAAGAAAGCAGTGTGTCGCCCTTCTCTCCGTATTAAGAGATATGATCCGGAGGCCCAAGGTCCCTGAATGTTGTGAAGTCGCCCAGGAAGAGACATTCGGGATGCAGTGTTCTTCCAAGGGAGGTGCTGAGGAAGCAGGAGTCCTAGGAATCCTGACAAGCTCACTAGCATGAAGGCACTACATGGACTACGTTTTCATGGACAATGCTGCATGTCTAATCTTGTGCATCCAATACATGGACCTTACTATGAGCCTGCCTGGCAGAGTCGTGTTCCCTTTAGTACTGGCGCCTTTGGGATGCCTCATGCAAGGAACTGCAAGCACCCTAGTGCTCACAGGCAAGCGCCCTTTTCCTAACATGGGGATTCCAGCACGTATGACTGACAGCAGCACTGTGTTTTCGGCATCTGTGAGGCTGCAGCTGTCCTTCTTTACAGCTGGGAAGTGCAACTATTCACAAAGATTCCGAATCTGAAAGTTGAACCCTGCCCAAGTACTTTTAGTTTTCAGAAAGCAAAAAGAGACTGAAGGACCACTCTGGCACCTTCCCGGATTAATTTTGAACAAGGGAGTTGTGCAAAGTCTGAACGGTCTACGGGACTTAAGACTTTAGGGAGGTTACGGGTCCTCGCAACTTCGCCAAGTGTATTAGAGTTCAGGGGAAAGTATACTTTTTCAAGACTACATGTAATGTCTAGTCTGCGTGTGGCCTAGAGAAAGGTCAGGTAAGTAAGTGTACCCAGAATGGACACCAAGAATAGAGTGTTTTCATTGCAGCTCACACTCTGCTCTGAGAGCCACTGGCATTACACCTAACACCTGCTAGAGCTGTGTTCTGGAGGTCTCTTGAATGCTTTGGCCATCTAGCTATCTGGAGAAGAAAGCAGAAGTTTAACTTCCACTCTCCTTTCAAAGTGGAGATCCGGAGGCCTTAGAGAGCCTAATGCTGTGCAGTCGCCAAGAAGATTGATCCTGTACGAAGTGTGCTTCTATGGGTCACGGTGAGGATGCAGTGGCCTTAGGAAAAGTATACTAGAGTTCCTGCACTACCTGCCCAAAAATAAATGGAGATCCTCTGCACTCCTCAATTCGTGGATGGCATATCTGAAAGATACTTTGAAACTTGTGGGGAGATCTCGCTTTCTCTTTGGCAAAGAGGGCTCCGGGATGCCTCCTGCAGTGCGCAGGACACATTCTGTTTCTCTAGGAACTCTCTCTTTTCTCCACAAAGGCATTCCTGAAGTGAAGACAACACAGGCAGCAACACTGTTCCGAAGGAAACTTTGACGCTTCCAGTATCCTGCTCTCCAGTGGGGAAAACAGTGGTTCTCTCACTAGGTCACCAATATCAAAGTTGCACACTGCATATTACGTGTAGTTTCTGACACAGGCAAAGACTGTCAAGCAACACCCTGCCCTTCCCAGTTAAAAATTCATACCAAAGCAATTCTGCATGGTGTGAGTAGCGTGACGAACTTACTGCCTTGGGATAGACCTCGCCGTCTGTACACCTTATCAAAGGCTAGAGGGTGTTTCAGGGGAATACTGTGACTTTGTCAGGCTGCTTCGGAAGTCAACTGTCTGCTTGGCATAGAAAGACAGCAAGTAAGGGTTCACATTCTCAACCCTACGGAGTGTGTTTCTTCATTGCAGCCCAGGTTCAGTGCTGGGAACCACTGGCCGTACACCTAAAAGACCTGCTGGAGCTGTGTTCGGGTGGCCTTTAGAAAGCTCGGACATCTAGCTATCCAACGAAGAAAGCAGTGTGTCGCCCTTCTCTCCGTATTAAGAGATATGATCCGGAGGCCCAAGGTCCCTGAATGTTGTGAAGTCGCCCAGGAAGAGACATTCGGGATGCAGTGTTCTTCCAAGGGAGGTGCTGAGGAAGCAGGAGTCCTAGGAATCCTGACAAGCTCACTAGCATGAAGGCACTACATGGACTACGTTTTCATGGACAATGCTGCATGTCTAATCTTGTGCATCCAATACATGGACCTTACTATGAGCCTGCCTGGCAGAGTCGTGTTCCCTTTAGTACTGGCGTCTTTGGGATGCCTCATGCAAGGAACTGCAAGCACCCTAGTGCTCACAGGCAAGCGCCCTTTTCCTAACATGGGGATTCCAGCACGTATGACTGAAAGCAGCACTGTATTTCCGGCATCTGTGAGGCTGCAGCTGTCCTTCTTTACAGCTGGGAAGTGCAACTATTCACAAAGATTCCGAATCTGAAAGTTGAACCCTGCCCAAGTACTTTTAGTTTTCAGAAAGCAAAAAGAGACTGAAGGACCACTCTGGCACCTTCCCGGATTAATTTTGAACCAGGGAGTTGTGCAATGTGTGAATGGTCTATGCGACTTAAGACTTTAGGGAGGGTACGGGTCCTCGCACCTTCGCTAAGGGTACTAGAGTTCAGGGGAAAGTATACATTTTCAAGACTACATGTAATGTCTAGTCTGCACGTGGCCTAGAAAAAGGTCAGGTAAGTAAGTGTACCCAGAACGGACACCAAGAATAGAGTGTTTTCATTGCAGCTCACACTCTGCACTGAGAGCCCCTGGCATTACACCTAACACCTGCTAGAGCTGTGTTCCGGAGGTCTCTTGAATGCTTTGGCCATCTAGCTATCTGGAGAAGAAAGCAGAAGTTTAAATTTCACTCTCCTTTCAAAGTGGAGATCCGGAGACCTTAGAGAGCCTAATGCTGGGCAGTCGCCAAGAAGATTGATCCTGTACTAAGTGTTCTTCTATGGGACACGGAGAGGAGGCAGTGGCCTTAGGATAAGTATACAAGAGTTCCTGCACTACCTGCCCAAAGTAAATGGAAATCCTCTGCACTCCTCAATTCGTGGATGGCATATCTGAAGGATACTTTGAACCTTGTGGGGAGATCTCGCTTTCCCTTTGGCAATGAGGGCTCTGGGATGCCTCCTGCAGTGCGGAGGACACATTCTGTTTCTGTAGGAACTCTCTCTTTTCTCCACAAAGGCATTCCTGAAGGGAAGACAACACAGGCAGCAACACTGTTCCGCAGTAAACTTTGACGCTTCCAGTATCCTGCTCTCCAGTGGGGAAAACACTGCTTCTCTCACTAGGTCACCAATATCAAAGTTGTACACTGCATATTACGTGTAGTTTCTGACAAAGGCAAAGACTCTCAAGCAACACCCTGCCCTTCCCAGTTAAAACTTCATACCAAGGCAATTCTGCATGGTGTGAGTAGCGTGACGAACTTACTGCCTTGGGATAGACCTCGCCGTCTGTACACCGAATCAAAGGCTAGAGGGTGTTTCAGGGGAATACTGTGACTTTGTCAGGCTGCTTCGGAAGTCAACTGTCTGCTTGGCATAGAAAGACAGCAAGTAAGGGTTCACATTCTCAACCCTACGGAGAGTGTTTCTTCATTGCAGCCCAGGTTCAGTGCTGGGAACAACTGGCCGTACACGTAAAAGACCTGTTGGAGCTGTGTTCGAGTGGCCTTTAGAAATCTCGGACATCCAGCTATCCAACGAAGAAAGCAGTGTGTCGCCCTTCTCTCCGTATTAAGAGATATGATCCGGAGGCCCAAGGCCCCTGAATGTTGTGAAGTCGCCCAGGAAGAGACATTCGGGATGCAGTGTTCTTCCAAGGGAGGTGCTGTGGACGCAGGAGTCCTAGGAATCCTGACAAGCTCACTAGCGTGAAGGCACTACATGGACTACGTTTTCATGGGCAATGCTGCATGCCTAATCTTGTGCATCCAATACATGGACCTTACTATGAGCCTGCCTGGCAGAGTCGTGTTTCCTTTAGTATTGGCGCCTTTGGGATGCCTCATGCAAGGAACTGCAAGCACCCTAGTGCTCACAGGAAAGCGACTTTTTCCTAACAGGGGCATTCCAGCACGTATGACTGACAGCAGCACTGTATTTCTGGCATCTTTGAGACTGCAGCTATCCTTCTTTACAGCTGGGAAGTGCAGCTATTCGCAAAGATACCGAATCCGAAAGTTGAACCCTGCCCAAGTACCTTTAGTTTTTAGAAAGCAAAAAGAGACTGAAGGACCACTCTGGCAGCTACCCGGATTAATTTTGAACCAGGGAGTTGTGCAATGTGTGAATGGCCTACGCGACTGAAGTCTTTAGGGAGGTTACGGGTCCTCGCACCTTCGCTAAGTGTACTAGAGTTCAGGGGAAAGTATACATTTTCAAGAATGCATGGAATGTCTAGTCTGTGCGTGGCCTAGAAAAAGGTCAGGTAATTAAGTGTACCCAGAAAGGACACCAAGAATAGAGTGTTTTCAATGCAGCTAACACTCTGCACTGAGAGCCACTGGCATTACACCAAAGACCAACTAGAGCTGTGTTCCGGAAGTCTCTTGAATGCTTTGGCCAAATAGCTATCTGGAGAAGAAAGCAGAAGTTTAACTTTCGCTTTGCTTTCAAAGTGGTGGTCCGGAGGCCTTAGAGAGCCTAATGCTGTGCAGTCGCCAAGAAGATTGATCCTGTACGAAGTGTTCTTCTATGGGACACGGTGAGGACGCAGTGGCCTTAGGAAAAGTATACTAGAGTTCCTCACTACCTGCCCAAAAGTAAATGGAAATCCTTTGCACTCCTCAATTTGTGGATGGAATATCTGAAGGATACTTTGGACCTTGTGGGGAGATCTCGCTTTTCCTTTGGCAATGAGGACTCTGGGATGCCTCCTGCAGTGTGCAGGACACATTCTGTTTCTCTAGGAACTCTCTCTTTTCTCCAAAAAGGCATTCCTGAAGTGAAGACAACATAGGCAGCAACACTGTTCCGCAGGAAACATTGACGCTTCCAGTATCCTGCTCTCCAGTGGGGAAAACAGTGCTTCTTTCACTAGGTCACCAATATCAAAGTGGCACACAGCATATTACGTGTAGTTTCTGACAAAGGCAAAGACTCTCAAGCAACACCCTGCCCTTCCCAGTTAAAACTTCATACCAAGGCAATTCTGCATGGTGTGAGTAGCGTGACGAACTTACTGCCTTGGGATAGACCGCGCCGTCTGTACACCTTAACAAAGGCTAGAGGGTGTTTCAGGGGAATACTGTGCCTTTGTCCGGCTGCTTCGGAAGTCAACTGTCTGCTTGGCATAGAAAAACAGCAAGTAAGGGTTCACATTCTCAACCCTACGGAGAGTGTTTCTTCATTGCAGCCTAGGTTCAGTGCTGGGAACCCCTGGCCGTACACCATAAAGACCTGCTGGAGCTGTGTTCGGGTGGCCTTTAGAAAGCTCGGACATCTAGCTATCCAACGAAGAAAGCAGTGTGTCGCCCTTCTCTCCGTATTAAGAGATATGATCCGGAGGCCCAAGGTCCCTGAATGTTGTGAATTCGCCCAGGAAGAGACATTCGGGATGCAGTGTTCTTCCATGGGAGGTGCTGAGGACACAGGAGTCCTAAGAGTCCTGACAAGCTCAAGAGCGTGAAGGCACTACATGGACTATGTTTTCAGGGCAATGCTGCATGTCTAATCTTGTGCATCCAATACATGGACCTTACTATGAGCCTGCCTGGCAGAGTCGTGTTCCCTTTAGTATTGGCGCCTTTCGGATGCCTCATGCAAGGAACTGCAAGCACCCTAGTGCTCACAGGAAAGCGCCCTTTTCCTAAAAGGGGCATTCCAGCACGTATGACTGACAGCAGCACTGTATTTCCTGCATCTCTGAGGCTGCAGCTGTCCTTCTATACAGCTGGAACGTGCAACTATTCGCATAGATTCCGAATCCGAAAGTTGAACCCTGCCCAAGTACTTTTAGTTTTCAGAAAGCAAAAAGAGACTGAAGGACCACTCTGGCACCTTCCTGGATTAAGTTTGAACCAGGGAGTTGTGCAATGTGTGAATGCTCTACGCGACTTAAGAGTTTAGGGAGGTTACGGGTCCTCGCAACTTCAGTAAGGGTACTAGAGTTCAGGGGAAAGTATACATTTTCAAGACTACATGTAAGGTCTCCTCTGTGCGTGGCCTAGAGGAAGGTCAGGTAAGTAAGTGTACCCAGAACGGACACCAAGAAGAGAGTGTTTTCTTTGCAGCTCACACTCTGCACTGAGAGCCCCTGGCATTACACCAAACACCTGCTAGAGCTGTGTTCCGGAGGTCTCTTGTATGCTTTGGCCATCTAGCTATCTGGAGAAGAAAGCAGAAGTTGAACTTTCACTCTCCTTTCAAAGTGGAGATCCGGAGGCCTTAGAGAGCCTACTGCTGTGCAGTCGCCAAGAAGATTGATCCTGTACGAAGTGTTCTTCTATGGGACACGGTGAGGACGCAGTGGCCTTAGGAAAAGTACACTAGAGTTCCTGCACTACCTGCCCAAAAGTAAATGGAAATCCTCTGCACTCCTCAATTTGTGGATGGAATACCTGAAGTATACTTTGAAACTTGTGGGGAGATCTCGCTTTCCCTTTGGCAATGAGGGCTCTGGGATGCGTCCTGCACTGTGCAGAACACATTCTGTTTCTCTAGGAACTCTCTCTTTTCTCCACAAAGGCATTCCTGAAGTGAAGACAACACAGGCAGCAACACTGTTCCGAAGGAAACTTTGACGCTTCCAGTATCCTGCTCTCCAGTGGGGAAAACAGTGCTTCTCTCACTAGGTCACCAATATCAAAGTTGCACACTGCATATTACGTGTAGTTTCAGACAAAGGCAAAGACTCTCAAGCAACACCCTGCCCTTCCCAGTTAAATCTTCATACCAAGGCAATTCTGCATGGTGTGAGTAGCGTGACGAACTTACTGCCTTGGGATAGACCTCGCCGTCTGTACACCTTATCAAAGGCTAGAGGGTGTTTTAGGGGAATACTGTGACTTTGTCAGGCTGTTTCGGAAGTGAACTGTCTGCTTGGCATAGAAAGACAGCAAGTAAGGGTTCACATTCTCAACCCTACGGAGAGTGTTTCTTCATTGCAGCCCAGGTTCAGTGCTGGGAACCACTGGCCGTACACCTAAAAGACCTGCTGGAGCTGTGTTCGGGTGGCCTTTAGAAAGCTCGGACATCTAGCTATCCAACGAAGGAAGCAGTGTGTCGCCCTTCTCTCCGTATTAAGAGATATGATCCGGAGGCCCAAGGTCCCTGAATGTTGTGAAGTCGCCCAGGAAGAGACATTCGGCATGCAGGGTTCTTCCACGGGAGGTGCTGAGGATGCAGGAGTCCCAGGAGTCCTGACAAGCTCACTAGCGTAAAGGCACTACATGGACTACGTTTTCATGGGCAATGCTGCATGCCTAATCTTGTGCATCCAATACATGGACCTTACTATGAGCCTGCCTGGCAGAGTCGTGTTTCCTTTAGTATTGGCGCCTTTGGGATGCCTCATGCAAGGAACTGCAAGCACCCTAGTGCTCACAGGAAAGCGACTTTTTCCTAACAGGGGCATTCCAGCACGTATGACTGACAGCAGCACTGTATTTCTGGCATCTTTGAGACTGCAGCTATCCTTCTTTACAGCTGGGAAGTGCAGCTATTCGCAAAGATACCGAATCCGAAAGTTGAACCCTGCCCAAGTACCTTTAGTTTTTAGAAAGCAAAAAGAGACTGAAGGACCACTCTGGCAGCTACCCGGATTAATTTTGAACCAGGGAGTTGTGCAATGTGTGAATGGCCTACGCGACTGAAGTCTTTAGGGAGGTTACGGGTCCTCGCACCTTCGCTAAGTGTACTAGAGTTCAGGGGAAAGTATACATTTTCAAGACTGCATGGAATGTCTAGTCTGCGCGTGGCCTAGAAAAAGGTCAGGTAATTAAGTGTACCCAGAAAGGACACCAAGAATAGAGTGTTTTCAATGCAGCTAACACTCTGCACTGAGAGCCACTGGCATTACACCAAAGACCAACTAGAGCTGTGTTCCGGAAGTCTCTTGAATGCTTTGGCCAAATAGCTATCTGGAGAAGAAAGCAGAAGTTTAACTTTCGCTTTGCTTTCAAAGTGGTGGTCCGGAGGCCTTAGAGAGCCTAATGCTGTGCAGTCGCCAAGAAGATTGATCCTGTACGAAGTGTGCTTCTATGGGACACGGTGAGGACGCAGTGGCCTTAGGAAAAGTATACTAGAGTTCCTCACTACCTGCCCAAAAGTAAATGGAAATCCTTTGCACTCCTCAATTTGTGGATGGAATATCTGAAGGATACTTTGGACCTTGTGGGGAGATCTCGCTTTTCCTTTGGCAATGAGGACTCTGGGATGCCTCCTGCAGTGTGCAGGACACATTCTGTTTCTCTAGGAACTCTCTCTTTTCTCCAAAAAGGCATTCCTGAAGTGAAGACAACATAGGCAGCAACACTGTTCCGCAGGAAACATTGACGCTTCCAGTATCCTGCTCTCCAGTGGGGAAAACAGTGCTTCTTTCACTAGGTCACCAATATCAAAGTGGCACACAGCATATTACGTGTAGTTTCTGACAAAGGCAAAGACTCTCAAGCAACACCCTGCCCTTCCCAGTTAAAACTTCATACCAAGGCAATTCTGCATGGTGTGAGTAGCGTGACGAACTTACTGCCTTGGGATAGACCGCGCCGTCTGTACACCTTAACAAAGGCTAGAGGGTGTTTCAGGGGAATACTGTGCCTTTGTCCGGCTGCTTCGGAAGTCAACTGTCTGCTTGGCATAGAAAAACAGCAAGTAAGGGTTCACATTCTCAACCCTACGGAGAGTGTTTCTTCATTGCAGCCTAGGTTCAGTGCTGGGAACCCCTGGCCGTACACCATAAAGACCTGCTGGAGCTGTGTTCGGGTGGCCTTTAGAAAGCTCGGACATCTAGCTATCCAACGAAGAAAGCAGTGTGTCGCCCTTCTCTCCGTATTAAGAGATATGATCCGGAGGCCCAAGGTCCCTGAATGTTGTGAATTCGCCCAGGAAGAGACATTCGGGATGCAGTGTTCTTCCATGGGAGGTGCTGAGGACACAGGAGTCCTAAGAGTCCTGACAAGCTCAAGAGCGTGAAGGCACTACATGGACTATGTTTTCAGGGCAATGCTGCATGTCTAATCTTGTGCATCCAATACATGGACCTTACTATGAGCCTGCCTGGCAGAGTCGTGTTCCCTTTAGTATTGGCGCCTTTCGGATGCCTCATGCAAGGAACTGCAAGCACCCTAGTGCTCACAGGAAAGCGCCCTTTTCCTAAAAGGGGCATTCCAGCACGTATGACTGACAGCAGCACTGTATTTCCTGCATCTCTGAGGCTGCAGCTGTCCTTCTATACAGCTGGAACGTGCAACTATTCGCATAGATTCCGAATCCGAAAGTTGAACCCTGCCCAAGTACTTTTAGTTTTCAGAAAGCAAAAAGAGACTGAAGGACCACTCTGGCACCTTCCTGGATTAAGTTTGAACCAGGGAGTTGTGCAATGTGTGAATGCTCTACGCGACTTAAGAGTTTAGGGAGGTTACGGGTCCTCGCAACTTCAGTAAGGGTACTAGAGTTCAGGGGAAAGTATACATTTTCAAGACTACATGTAAGGTCTCCTCTGTGCGTGGCCTAGAGGAAGGTCAGGTAAGTAAGTGTACCCAGAACGGACACCAAGAAGAGAGTGTTTTCTTTGCAGCTCACACTCTGCACTGAGAGCCCCTGGCATTACACCAAACACCTGCTAGAGCTGTGTTCCGGAGGTCTCTTGTATGCTTTGGCCATCTAGCTATCTGGAGAAGAAAGCAGAAGTTGAACTTTCACTCTCCTTTCAAAGTGGAGATCCGGAGGCCTTAGAGAGCCTACTGCTGTGCAGTCGCCAAGAAGATTGATCCTGTACGAAGTGTTCTTCTATGGGACACGGTGAGGACGCAGTGGCCTTAGGAAAAGTACACTAGAGTTCCTGCACTACCTGCCCAAAAGTAAATGGAAATCCTCTGCACTCCTCAATTTGTGGATGGAATACCTGAAGTATACTTTGAAACTTGTGGGGAGATCTCGCTTTCCCTTTGGCAATGAGGGCTCTGGGATGCCTCCTGCACTGTGCAGAACACATTCTGTTTCTCTAGGAACTCTCTCTTTTCTCCACAAAGGCATTCCTGAAGTGAAGACAACACAGGCAGCAACACTGTTCCGAAGGAAACTTTGACGCTTCCAGTATCCTGCTCTCCAGTGGGGAAAACAGTGCTTCTCTCACTAGGTCACCAATATCAAAGTTGCACACTGCATATTACGTGTAGTTTCAGACAAAGGCAAAGACTCTCAAGCAACACCCTGCCCTTCCCAGTTAAATCTTCATACCAAGGCAATTCTGCATGGTGTGAGTAGCGTGACGAACTTACTGCCTTGGGATAGACCTCGCCGTCTGTACACCTTATCAAAGGCTAGAGGGTGTTTTAGGGGAATACTGTGACTTTGTCAGGCTGTTTCGGAAGTGAACTGTCTGCTTGGCATAGAAAGACAGCAAGTAAGGGTTCACATTCTCAACCCTACGGAGAGTGTTTCTTCATTGCAGCCCAGGTTCAGTGCTGGGAACCACTGGCCGTACACCTAAAAGACCTGCTGGAGCTGTGTTCGGGTGGCCTTTAGAAAGCTCGGACATCTAGCTATCCAACGAAGGAAGCAGTGTGTCGCCCTTCTCTCCATATTAAGAGATATGATCCGGAGGCCCAAGGTCCCTGAATGTTGTGAAGTCGCCCAGGAAGAGACATTCGGCATGCAGGGTTCTTCCACGGGAGGTGCTGAGGATGCAGGAGTCCCAGGAGTCCTGACAAGCTCACTAGCGTAAAGGCACTACATGGACTACGTTTTCATGGGCAATGCTGCATGCCTAATCTTGTGCATCCAATACATGGACCTTACTATGAGCCTGCCTGGCAGAGTCGTGTTTCCTTTAGTATTGGCGCCTTTGGGATGCCTCATGCAAGGAACTGCAAGCACCCTAGTGCTCACAGGAAAGCGACTTTTTCCTAACAGGGGCATTCCAGCACGTATGACTGACAGCAGCACTGTATTTCTGGCATCTTTGAGACTGCAGCTATCCTTCTTTACAGCTGGGAAGTGCAGCTATTCGCAAAGATACCGAATCCGAAAGTTGAACCCTGCCCAAGTACCTTTAGTTTTTAGAAAGCAAAAAGAGACTGAAGGACCACTCTGGCAGCTACCCGGATTAATTTTGAACCAGGGAGTTGTGCAATGTGTGAATGGCCTACGCGACTGAAGTCTTTAGGGAGGTTACGGGTCCTCGCACCTTCGCTAAGTGTACTAGAGTTCAGGGGAAAGTATACATTTTCAAGACTGCATGGAATGTCTAGTCTGTGCGTGGCCTAGAAAAAGGTCAGGTAATTAAGTGTACCCAGAAAGGACACCAAGAATAGAGTGTTTTCAATGCAGCTAACACTCTGCACTGAGAGCCACTGGCATTACACCAAAGACCAACTAGAGCTGTGTTCCGGAAGTCTCTTGAATGCTTTGGCCAAATAGCTATCTGGAGAAGAAAGCAGAAGTTTAACTTTCGCTTTGCTTTCAAAGTGGTGGTCCGGAGGCCTTAGAGAGCCTAATGCTGTGCAGTCGCCAAGAAGATTGATCCTGTACGAAGTGTTCTTCTATGGGACACAGTGAGGACGCAGTGGCCTTAGGAAAAGTATACTAGAGTTCCTCACTACCTGCCCAAAAGTAAATGGAAATCCTTTGCACTCCTCAATTTGTGGATGGAATATCTGAAGGATACTTTGGACCTTGTGGGGAGATCTCGCTTTTCCTTTGGCAATGAGGACTCTGGGATGCCTCCTGCAGTGTGCAGGACACATTCTGTTTCTCTAGGAACTCTCTCTTTTCTCCAAAAAGGCATTCCTGAAGTGAAGACAACATAGGCAGCAACACTGTTCCGCAGGAAACATTGACGCTTCCAGTATCCTGCTCTCCAGTGGGGAAAACAGTGCTTCTTTCACTAGGTCACCAATATCAAAGTGGCACACAGCATATTACGTGTAGTTTCTGACAAAGGCAAAGACTCTCAAGCAACACCCTGCCCTTCCCAGTTAAAACTTCATACCAAGGCAATTCTGCATGGTGTGAGTAGCGTGACGAACTTACTGCCTTGGGATAGACCGCGCCGTCTGTACACCTTAACAAAGGCTAGAGGGTGTTTCAGGGGAATACTGTGCCTTTGTCCGGCTGCTTCGGAAGTCAACTGTCTGCTTGGCATAGAAAAACAGCAAGTAAGGGTTCACATTCTCAACCCTACGGAGAGTGTTTCTTCATTGCAGCCTAGGTTCAGTGCTGGGAACCCCTGGCCGTACACCATAAAGACCTGCTGGAGCTGTGTTCGGGTGGCCTTTAGAAAGCTCGGACATCTAGCTATCCAACGAAGAAAGCAGTGTGTCGCCCTTCTCTCCGTATTAAGAGATATGATCCGGAGGCCCAAGGTCCCTGAATGTTGTGAATTCGCCCAGGAAGAGACATTCGGGATGCAGTGTTCTTCCATGGGAGGTGCTGAGGACACAGGAGTCCTAAGAGTCCTGACAAGCTCAAGAGCGTGAAGGCACTACATGGACTATGTTTTCAGGGCAATGCTGCATGTCTAATCTTGTGCATCCAATACATGGACCTTACTATGAGCCTGCCTGGCAGAGTCGTGTTCCCTTTAGTATTGGCGCCTTTCGGATGCCTCATGCAAGGAACTGCAAGCACCCTAGTGCTCACAGGAAAGCGCCCTTTTCCTAAAAGGGGCATTCCAGCACGTATGACTGACAGCAGCACTGTATTTCCTGCATCTCTGAGGCTGCAGCTGTCCTTCTATACAGCTGGAACGTGCAACTATTCGCATAGATTCCGAATCCGAAAGTTGAACCCTGCCCAAGTACTTTTAGTTTTCAGAAAGCAAAAAGAGACTGAAGGACCACTCTGGCACCTTCCTGGATTAAGTTTGAACCAGGGAGTTGTGCAATGTGTGAATGCTCTACGCGACTTAAGAGTTTAGGGAGGTTACGGGTCCTCGCAACTTCAGTAAGGGTACTAGAGTTCAGGGGAAAGTATACATTTTCAAGACTACATGTAAGGTCTCCTCTGTGCGTGGCCTAGAGGAAGGTCAGGTAAGTAAGTGTACCCAGAACGGACACCAAGAAGAGAGTGTTTTCTTTGCAGCTCACACTCTGCACTGAGAGCCCCTGGCATTACACCAAACACCTGCTAGAGCTGTGTTCCGGAGGTCTCTTGTATGCTTTGGCCATCTAGCTATCTGGAGAAGAAAGCAGAAGTTGAACTTTCACTCTCCTTTCAAAGTGGAGATCCGGAGGCCTTAGAGAGCCTACTGCTGTGCAGTCGCCAAGAAGATTGATCCTGTACGAAGTGTTCTTCTATGGGACACGGTGAGGACGCAGTGGCCTTAGGAAAAGTACACTAGAGTTCCTGCACTACCTGCCCAAAAGTAAATGGAAATCCTCTGCACTCCTCAATTTGTGGATGGCATATCTGAAGGATACTTTGAACCTTGTGGGGAGCTCTCGCTTTCCCTTTGGCAATGAGGGCTCTGGGATGCCTCCTGCAGTGCGCAGGACACATTCTGTTTCTCTAGGAACTCTCTCTTTTCTCCACAAAGGCATTCCTGAAGGGAAGACAACACAGGCAGCAATACTGTTCCGCAGGAAACTTTGACGCTTCCAGTATCCTGCTCTGCAGTGGTGAAAACAGTGCTTCTCTCACTAGGTCACCAATATCAAAGTTGCACACTGCATATTACGTATAGTTTCTGACAAAGGCAAAGACTCTCAAGCAACACCCTGCCCTTCCCAGTTAAAACTTCATACCAAGGCAATTCTGCATGGTGTGAGTAGCGTGACGAACTTACTGCCTTATGATAGACCTCGCCGTCTGTACACCTTATCAAAGGGTAGTGGGTGTTTCAGGGCAATACAGTGCCTTTGTCAGGCTGCTTCAGAAGTCAACTGTCTGCTTGGCATAGAAAGACAGCAAGTAAGGGTTCACATTCTCAACCCTACGGAGAGTGATTCTTCATTGCAGCCCAGGTTCAGTGCTGGGAACCACTGGCCGTACACCTAAAAGACCTGCTGGAGCTGTGTTCGACTGGCCTTTAGAAAGCTCGGACATCTAGCTATCCAACGAAGAAAGCAGTGCGTCGCCCTTCTCTCCACATTAAGAGATATGATCCGGAGGCCCAAGGTCCCTGAATGTTGTGAAGTCGCCCAGGAAGAGACATTCTGGATGCCGTGTTCTTCCACGGGAGGTGCTGAGGATGCAGGAGTCCTAGGAGTCCTGACAAGCTCACTAGCGTGAAGGCACTACATGGACTACGTTTTCATGGGCAATGGTGCATGTCTAATCTTGTGCATGCAATACATGAACCTTACTATGAGCCTGCCTGGCAGAGTCGTTTTCCCTTTAGTACTGGCGCCTTTGGAATGCCTCAGGCAAGGAACTGCAAGCACCCTAGTGCTCACAGACAAGCCCCCTTTTCCTAACATGGGGATTCCAGCACGTATGAGTGACAGCAGCACTGTATTTCCGGTATCTCTGAGGCTGCAGTTCTCCTTCTTTACAGCTGGGAAGTGCAACTATTCACAAAGATTCCGAATCAGAAAGTTGAACCCTGCCCAAGTACTTTTAGTTTTCAGAAAGCAAAAAGAGACTGAAGGACCACTCTGGCACCTTTCCGGATTAATTTTGAACAAGGGAGTTGTGCAAAGTCTGAACGGTCTACGGGACTTAAGACTTTAGGGAGGTTACGGGTCCTCGCACCTTCGCCAAGTGTATTAGAGTTCAGGGGAAAGTATACATTTTCAAGACTACATGTAATGTCTAGTCTGCGTGTGGCCTAGAGAAAGTTCAGGTAAGTAAGTGTACCCAGAATGGACACCAAGAATAGAGTGTTTTCATTGCAGCTCACACTCTGCTCTGAGAGCCACTGGCATTACACCTAACACCTGCTAGAGCTGTGTTCTGGAGGTCTCTTGAATGCTTTGGCCATCTAGCTATCTGGAGAAGAAAGCAGAAGTTTAACTTCCACTCTCCTTTCAAAGTGGAGATCCGGAGGCCTTAGAGAGCCTAATGCTGTGCAGTCGCCAAGAAGATTGATCCTGTACGAAGTGTGCTTCTATGGGTCACGGTGAGGATGCAGTGGCCTTAGGAAAAGTATACTAGAGTTCCTGCACTACCTGCCCAAAAATAAATGGAGATCCTCTGCACTCCTCAATTCGTGGATGGCATATCTGAAAGATACTTTGAAACTTGTGGGGAGATCTCGCTTTCTCTTTGGCAAAGAGGGCTCCGGGATGCCTCCTGCAGTGCGCAGGACACATTCTGTTTCTCTAGGAACTCTCTCTTTTCTCCACAAAGGCATTCCTGAAGTGAAGACAACACAGGCAGCAACACTGTTCCGAAGGAAACTTTGACGCTTCCAGTATCCTGCTCTCCAGTGGGGAAAACAGTGGTTCTCTCACTAGGTCACCAATATCAAAGTTGCACACTGCATATTACGTGTAGTTTCTGACACAGGCAAAGACTGTCAAGCAACACCCTGCCCTTCCCAGTTAAAAATTCATACCAAAGCAATTCTGCATGGTGTGAGTAGCGTGACGAACTTACTGCCTTGGGATAGACCTCGCCGTCTGTACACCTTATCAAAGGCTAGAGGGTGTTTCAGGGGAATACTGTGACTTTGTCAGGCTGCTTCGGAAGTCAACTGTCTGCTTGGCATAGAAAGACAGCAAGTAAGGGTTCACATTCTCAACCCTACGGAGTGTGTTTCTTCATTGCAGCCCAGGTTCAGTGCTGGGAACCACTGGCCGTACACCTAAAAGACCTGCTGGAGCTGTGTTCGGGTGGCCTTTAGAAAGCTCGGACATCTAGCTATCCAACGAAGAAAGCAGTGTGTCGCCCTTCTCTCCGTATTAAGAGATATGATCCGGAGGCCCAAGGTCCCTGAATGTTGTGAAGTCGCCCAGGAAGAGACATTCGGGATGCAGTGTTCTTCCAAGGGAGGTGCTGAGGAAGCAGGAGTCCTAGGAATCCTGACAAGCTCACTAGCATGAAGGCACTACATGGACTACGTTTTCATGGACAATGCTGCATGTCTAATCTTGTGCATCCAATACATGGACCTTACTATGAGCCTGCCTGGCAGAGTCGTGTTCCCTTTAGTACTGGCGCCTTTGGGATGCCTCATGCAAGGAACTGCAAGCACCCTAGTGCTCACAGGCAAGCGCCCTTTTCCTAACATGGGGATTCCAGCACGTATGACTGACAGCAGCACTGTGTTTCCGGCATCTGTGAGGCTGCAGCTGTCCTTCTTTACAGCTGGGAAGTGCAACTATTCACAAAGATTCCGAATCTGAAAGTTGAACCCTGCCCAAGTACTTTTAGTTTTCAGAAAGCAAAAAGAGACTGAAGGACCACTCTGGCACCTTCCCGGATTAATTTTGAACAAGGGAGTTGTGCAAAGTCTGAACGGTCTACGGGACTTAAGACTTTAGGGAGGTTACGGGTCCTCGCAACTTCGCCAAGTGTATTAGAGTTCAGGGGAAAGTATACATTTTCAAGACTACATGTAATGTCTAGTCTGCGTGTGGCCTAGAGAAAGTTCAGGTAAGTAAGTGTACCCAGAATGGACACCAAGAATAGAGTGTTTTCATTGCAGCTCACACTCTGCTCTGAGAGCCACTGGCATTACACCTAACACCTGATAGAGCTGTGTTCTGGAGGTCTCTTGAATGCTTTGGCCATCTAGCTATCTGGAGAAGAAAGCAGAAGTTTAACTTCCACTCTCCTTTCAAAGTGGAGATCCGGAGGCCTTAGAGAGCCTAATGCTGTGCAGTCGCCAAGAAGATTGATCCTGTACGAAGTGTGCTTCTATGGGTCACGGTGAGGATGCAGTGGCCTTAGGAAAAGTATACTAGAGTTCCTGCACTACCTGCCCAAAAATAAATGGAGATCCTCTGCACTCCTCAATTCGTGGATGGCATATCTGAAAGATACTTTGAAACTTGTGGGGAGATCTCGCTTTCTCTTTGGCAAAGAGGGCTCCGGGATGCCTCCTGCAGTGCGCAGGACACATTCTGTTTCTCTAGGAACTCTCTCTTTTCTCCACAAAGGCATTCCTGAAGTGAAGACAACACAGGCAGCAACACTGTTCCGAAGGAAACTTTGACGCTTCCAGTATCCTGCTCTCCAGTGGGGAAAACAGTGGTTCTCTCACTAGGTCACCAATATCAAAGTTGCACACTGCATATTACGTGTAGTTTCTGACACAGGCAAAGACTGTCAAGCAACACCCTGCCCTTCCCAGTTAAAAATTCATACCAAAGCAATTCTGCATGGTGTGAGTAGCGTGACGAACTTACTGCCTTGGGATAGACCTCGCCGTCTGTACACCTTATCAAAGGCTAGAGGGTGTTTCAGGGGAATACTGTGACTTTGTCAGGCTGCTTCGGAAGTCAACTGTCTGCTTGGCATAGAAAGACAGCAAGTAAGGGTTCACATTCTCAACCCTACGGAGTGTGTTTCTTCATTGCAGCCCAGGTTCAGTGCTGGGAACCACTGGCCGTACACCTAAAAGACCTGCTGGAGCTGTGTTCGGGTGGCCTTTAGAAAGCTCGGACATCTAGCTATCCAACGAAGAAAGCAGTGTGTCGCCCTTCTCTCCGTATTAAGAGATATGATCCGGAGGCCCAAGGTCCCTGAATGTTGTGAAGTCGCCCAGGAAGAGACATTCGGGATGCAGTGTTCTTCCAAGGGAGGTGCTGAGGAAGCAGGAGTCCTAGGAATCCTGACAAGCTCACTAGCATGAAGGCACTACATGGACTACGTTTTCATGGACAATGCTGCATGTCTAATCTTGTGCATCCAATACATGGACCTTACTATGAGCCTGCCTGGCAGAGTCGTGTTCCCTTTAGTACTGGCGCCTTTGGGATGCCTCATGCAAGGAACTGCAAGCACCCTAGTGCTCACAGGCAAGCGCCCTTTTCCTAACATGGGGATTCCAGCACGTATGACTGACAGCAGCACTGTGTTTTCGGCATCTGTGAGGCTGCAGCTGTCCTTCTTTACAGCTGGGAAGTGCAACTATTCACAAAGATTCCGAATCTGAAAGTTGAACCCTGCCCAAGTACTTTTAGTTTTCAGAAAGCAAAAAGAGACTGAAGGACCACTCTGGCACCTTCCCGGATTAATTTTGAACAAGGGAGTTGTGCAAAGTCTGAACGGTCTACGGGACTTAAGACTTTAGGGAGGTTACGGGTCCTCGCAACTTCGCCAAGTGTATTAGAGTTCAGGGGAAAGTATACATTTTCAAGACTACATGTAATGTCTAGTCTGCGTGTGGCCTAGAGAAAGGTCAGGTAAGTAAGTGTACCCAGAATGGACACCAAGAATAGAGTGTTTTCATTGCAGCTCACACTCTGCTCTGAGAGCCACTGGCATTACACCTAACACCTGCTAGAGCTGTGTTCTGGAGGTCTCTTGAATGCTTTGGCCATCTAGCTATCTGGAGAAGAAAGCAGAAGTTTAACTTCCACTCTCCTTTCAAAGTGGAGATCCGGAGGCCTTAGAGAGCCTAATGCTGTGCAGTCGCCAAGAAGATTGATCCTGTACGAAGTGTGCTTCTATGGGTCACGGTGAGGATGCAGTGGCCTTAGGAAAAGTATACTAGAGTTCCTGCACTACCTGCCCAAAAATAAATGGAGATCCTCTGCACTCCTCAATTCGTGGATGGCATATCTGAAAGATACTTTGAAACTTGTGGGGAGATCTCGCTTTCTCTTTGGCAAAGAGGGCTCCGGGATGCCTCCTGCAGTGCGCAGGACACATTCTGTTTCTCTAGGAACTCTCTCTTTTCTCCACAAAGGCATTCCTGAAGTGAAGACAACACAGGCAGCAACACTGTTCCGAAGGAAACTTTGACGCTTCCAGTATCCTGCTCTCCAGTGGGGAAAACAGTGGTTCTCTCACTAGGTCACCAATATCAAAGTTGCACACTGCATATTACGTGTAGTTTCTGACACAGGCAAAGACTGTCAAGCAACACCCTGCCCTTCCCAGTTAAAAATTCATACCAAAGCAATTCTGCATGGTGTGAGTAGCGTGACGAACTTACTGCCTTGGGATAGACCTCGCCGTCTGTACACCTTATCAAAGGCTAGAGGGTGTTTCAGGGGAATACTGTGACTTTGTCAGGCTGCTTCGGAAGTCAACTGTCTGCTTGGCATAGAAAGACAGCAAGTAAGGGTTCACATTCTCAACCCTACGGAGTGTGTTTCTTCATTGCAGCCCAGGTTCAGTGCTGGGAACCACTGGCCGTACACCTAAAAGACCTGCTGGAGCTGTGTTCGGGTGGCCTTTAGAAAGCTCGGACATCTAGCTATCCAACGAAGAAAGCAGTGTGTCGCCCTTCTCTCCGTATTAAGAGATATGATCCGGAGGCCCAAGGTCCCTGAATGTTGTGAAGTCGCCCAGGAAGAGACATTCGGGATGCAGTGTTCTTCCAAGGGAGGTGCTGAGGAAGCAGGAGTCCTAGGAATCCTGACAAGCTCACTAGCATGAAGGCACTACATGGACTACGTTTTCATGGACAATGCTGCATGTCTAATCTTGTGCATCCAATACATGGACCTTACTATGAGCCTGCCTGGCAGAGTCGTGTTCCCTTTAGTACTGGCGTCTTTGGGATGCCTCATGCAAGGAACTGCAAGCACCCTAGTGCTCACAGGCAAGCGCCCTTTTCCTAACATGGGGATTCCAGCACGTATGACTGAAAGCAGCACTGTATTTCCGGCATCTGTGAGGCTGCAGCTGTCCTTCTTTACAGCTGGGAAGTGCAACTATTCACAAAGATTCCGAATCTGAAAGTTGAACCCTGCCCAAGTACTTTTAGTTTTCAGAAAGCAAAAAGAGACTGAAGGACCACTCTGGCACCTTCCCGGATTAATTTTGAACCAGGGAGTTGTGCAATGTGTGAATGGTCTATGCGACTTAAGACTTTAGGGAGGGTACGGGTCCTCGCACCTTCGCTAAGGGTACTAGAGTTCAGGGGAAAGTATACATTTTCAAGACTACATGTAATGTCTAGTCTGCACGTGGCCTAGAAAAAGGTCAGGTAAGTAAGTGTACCCAGAACGGACACCAAGAATAGAGTGTTTTCATTGCAGCTCACACTCTGCACTGAGAGCCCCTGGCATTACACCTAACACCTGCTAGAGCTGTGTTCCGGAGGTCTCTTGAATGCTTTGGCCATCTAGCTATCTGGAGAAGAAAGCAGAAGTTTAAATTTCACTCTCCTTTCAAAGTGGAGATCCGGAGACCTTAGAGAGCCTAATGCTGGGCAGTCGCCAAGAAGATTGATCCTGTACTAAGTGTTCTTCTATGGGACACGGAGAGGAGGCAGTGGCCTTAGGATAAGTATACAAGAGTTCCTGCACTACCTGCCCAAAGTAAATGGAAATCCTCTGCACTCCTCAATTCGTGGATGGCATATCTGAAGGATACTTTGAACCTTGTGGGGAGATCTCGCTTTCCCTTTGGCAATGAGGGCTCTGGGATGCCTCCTGCAGTGCGGAGGACACATTCTGTTTCTGTAGGAACTCTCTCTTTTCTCCACAAAGGCATTCCTGAAGGGAAGACAACACAGGCAGCAACACTGTTCCGCAGTAAACTTTGACGCTTCCAGTATCCTGCTCTCCAGTGGGGAAAACACTGCTTCTCTCACTAGGTCACCAATATCAAAGTTGTACACTGCATATTACGTGTAGTTTCTGACAAAGGCAAAGACTCTCAAGCAACACCCTGCCCTTCCCAGTTAAAACTTCATACCAAGGCAATTCTGCATGGTGTGAGTAGCGTGACGAACTTACTGCCTTGGGATAGACCTCGCCGTCTGTACACCGAATCAAAGGCTAGAGGGTGTTTCAGGGGAATACTGTGACTTTGTCAGGCTGCTTCGGAAGTCAACTGTCGGCTTGGCATAGAAAGACAGCAAGTAAGGGTTCACATTCTCAACCCTACGGAGAGTGTTTCTTCATTGCAGCCCAGGTTCAGTGCTGGGAACAACTGGCCGTACACGTAAAAGACCTGCTGGAGCTGTGTTCGAGTGGCCTTTAGAAATCTCGGACATCCAGCTATCCAACGAAGAAAGCAGTGTGTCGCCCTTCTCTCCGTATTAAGAGATATGATCCGGAGGCCCAAGGCCCCTGAATGTTGTGAAGTCGCCCAGGAAGAGACATTCGGGATGCAGTGTTCTTCCAAGGGAGGTGCTGTGGACGCAGGAGTCCTAGGAATCCTGACAAGCTCACTAGCGTGAAGGCACTACATGGACTACGTTTTCATGGGCAATGCTGCATGCCTAATCTTGTGCATCCAATACATGGACCTTACTATGAGCCTGCCTGGCAGAGTCGTGTTTCCTTTAGTATTGGCGCCTTTGGGATGCCTCATGCAAGGAACTGCAAGCACCCTAGTGCTCACAGGAAAGCGACTTTTTCCTAACAGGGGCATTCCAGCACGTATGACTGACAGCAGCACTGTATTTCTGGCATCTTTGAGACTGCAGCTATCCTTCTTTACAGCTGGGAAGTGCAGCTATTCGCAAAGATACCGAATCCGAAAGTTGAACCCTGCCCAAGTACCTTTAGTTTTTAGAAAGCAAAAAGAGACTGAAGGACCACTCTGGCAGCTACCCGGATTAATTTTGAACCAGGGAGTTGTGCAATGTGTGAATGGCCTACGCGACTGAAGTCTTTAGGGAGGTTACGGGTCCTCGCACCTTCGCTAAGTGTACTAGAGTTCAGGGGAAAGTATACATTTTCAAGAATGCATGGAATGTCTAGTCTGTGCGTGGCCTAGAAAAAGGTCAGGTAATTAAGTGTACCCAGAAAGGACACCAAGAATAGAGTGTTTTCAATGCAGCTAACACTCTGCACTGAGAGCCACTGGCATTACACCAAAGACCAACTAGAGCTGTGTTCCGGAAGTCTCTTGAATGCTTTGGCCAAATAGCTATCTGGAGAAGAAAGCAGAAGTTTAACTTTCGCTTTGCTTTCAAAGTGGTGGTCCGGAGGCCTTAGAGAGCCTAATGCTGTGCAGTCGCCAAGAAGATTGATCCTGTACGAAGTGTTCTTCTATGGGACACGGTGAGGACGCAGTGGCCTTAGGAAAAGTATACTAGAGTTCCTCACTACCTGCCCAAAAGTAAATGGAAATCCTTTGCACTCCTCAATTTGTGGATGGAATATCTGAAGGATACTTTGGACCTTGTGGGGAGATCTCGCTTTTCCTTTGGCAATGAGGACTCTGGGATGCCTCCTGCAGTGTGCAGGACACATTCTGTTTCTCTAGGAACTCTCTCTTTTCTCCAAAAAGGCATTCCTGAAGTGAAGACAACATAGGCAGCAACACTGTTCCGCAGGAAACATTGACGCTTCCAGTATCCTGCTCTCCAGTGGGGAAAACAGTGCTTCTTTCACTAGGTCACCAATATCAAAGTGGCACACAGCATATTACGTGTAGTTTCTGACAAAGGCAAAGACTCTCAAGCAACACCCTGCCCTTCCCAGTTAAAACTTCATACCAAGGCAATTCTGCATGGTGTGAGTAGCGTGACGAACTTACTGCCTTGGGATAGACCGCGCCGTCTGTACACCTTAACAAAGGCTAGAGGGTGTTTCAGGGGAATACTGTGCCTTTGTCCGGCTGCTTCGGAAGTCAACTGTCTGCTTGGCATAGAAAAACAGCAAGTAAGGGTTCACATTCTCAACCCTACGGAGAGTGTTTCTTCATTGCAGCCTAGGTTCAGTGCTGGGAACCCCTGGCCGTACACCATAAAGACCTGCTGGAGCTGTGTTCGGGTGGCCTTTAGAAAGCTCGGACATCTAGCTATCCAACGAAGAAAGCAGTGTGTCGCCCTTCTCTCCGTATTAAGAGATATGATCCGGAGGCCCAAGGTCCCTGAATGTTGTGAATTCGCCCAGGAAGAGACATTCGGGATGCAGTGTTCTTCCATGGGAGGTGCTGAGGACACAGGAGTCCTAAGAGTCCTGACAAGCTCAAGAGCGTGAAGGCACTACATGGACTATGTTTTCAGGGCAATGCTGCATGTCTAATCTTGTGCATCCAATACATGGACCTTACTATGAGCCTGCCTGGCAGAGTCGTGTTCCCTTTAGTATTGGCGCCTTTCGGATGCCTCATGCAAGGAACTGCAAGCACCCTAGTGCTCACAGGAAAGCGCCCTTTTCCTAAAAGGGGCATTCCAGCACGTATGACTGACAGCAGCACTGTATTTCCTGCATCTCTGAGGCTGCAGCTGTCCTTCTATACAGCTGGAACGTGCAACTATTCGCATAGATTCCGAATCCGAAAGTTGAACCCTGCCCAAGTACTTTTAGTTTTCAGAAAGCAAAAAGAGACTGAAGGACCACTCTGGCACCTTCCTGGATTAAGTTTGAACCAGGGAGTTGTGCAATGTGTGAATGCTCTACGCGACTTAAGAGTTTAGGGAGGTTACGGGTCCTCGCAACTTCAGTAAGGGTACTAGAGTTCAGGGGAAAGTATACATTTTCAAGACTACATGTAAGGTCTCCTCTGTGCGTGGCCTAGAGGAAGGTCAGGTAAGTAAGTGTACCCAGAACGGACACCAAGAAGAGAGTGTTTTCTTTGCAGCTCACACTCTGCACTGAGAGCCCCTGGCATTACACCAAACACCTGCTAGAGCTGTGTTCCGGAGGTCTCTTGTATGCTTTGGCCATCTAGCTATCTGGAGAAGAAAGCAGAAGTTGAACTTTCACTCTCCTTTCAAAGTGGAGATCCGGAGGCCTTAGAGAGCCTACTGCTGTGCAGTCGCCAAGAAGATTGATCCTGTACGAAGTGTTCTTCTATGGGACACGGTGAGGACGCAGTGGCCTTAGGAAAAGTACACTAGAGTTCCTGCACTACCTGCCCAAAAGTAAATGGAAATCCTCTGCACTCCTCAATTTGTGGATGGAATACCTGAAGTATACTTTGAAACTTGTGGGGAGATCTCGCTTTCCCTTTGGCAATGAGGGCTCTGGGATGCGTCCTGCACTGTGCAGAACACATTCTGTTTCTCTAGGAACTCTCTCTTTTCTCCACAAAGGCATTCCTGAAGTGAAGACAACACAGGCAGCAACACTGTTCCGAAGGAAACTTTGACGCTTCCAGTATCCTGCTCTCCAGTGGGGAAAACAGTGCTTCTCTCACTAGGTCACCAATATCAAAGTTGCACACTGCATATTACGTGTAGTTTCAGACAAAGGCAAAGACTCTCAAGCAACACCCTGCCCTTCCCAGTTAAATCTTCATACCAAGGCAATTCTGCATGGTGTGAGTAGCGTGACGAACTTACTGCCTTGGGATAGACCTCGCCGTCTGTACACCTTATCAAAGGCTAGAGGGTGTTTTAGGGGAATACTGTGACTTTGTCAGGCTGTTTCGGAAGTGAACTGTCTGCTTGGCATAGAAAGACAGCAAGTAAGGGTTCACATTCTCAACCCTACGGAGAGTGTTTCTTCATTGCAGCCCAGGTTCAGTGCTGGGAACCACTGGCCGTACACCTAAAAGACCTGCTGGAGCTGTGTTCGGGTGGCCTTTAGAAAGCTCGGACATCTAGCTATCCAACGAAGGAAGCAGTGTGTCGCCCTTCTCTCCGTATTAAGAGATATGATCCGGAGGCCCAAGGTCCCTGAATGTTGTGAAGTCGCCCAGGAAGAGACATTCGGCATGCAGGGTTCTTCCACGGGAGGTGCTGAGGATGCAGGAGTCCCAGGAGTCCTGACAAGCTCACTAGCGTAAAGGCACTACATGGACTACGTTTTCATGGGCAATGCTGCATGCCTAATCTTGTGCATCCAATACATGGACCTTACTATGAGCCTGCCTGGCAGAGTCGTGTTTCCTTTAGTATTGGCGCCTTTGGGATGCCTCATGCAAGGAACTGCAAGCACCCTAGTGCTCACAGGAAAGCGACTTTTTCCTAACAGGGGCATTCCAGCACGTATGACTGACAGCAGCACTGTATTTCTGGCATCTTTGAGACTGCAGCTATCCTTCTTTACAGCTGGGAAGTGCAGCTATTCGCAAAGATACCGAATCCGAAAGTTGAACCCTGCCCAAGTACCTTTAGTTTTTAGAAAGCAAAAAGAGACTGAAGGACCACTCTGGCAGCTACCCGGATTAATTTTGAACCAGGGAGTTGTGCAATGTGTGAATGGCCTACGCGACTGAAGTCTTTAGGGAGGTTACGGGTCCTCGCACCTTCGCTAAGTGTACTAGAGTTCAGGGGAAAGTATACATTTTCAAGACTGCATGGAATGTCTAGTCTGCGCGTGGCCTAGAAAAAGGTCAGGTAATTAAGTGTACCCAGAAAGGACACCAAGAATAGAGTGTTTTCAATGCAGCTAACACTCTGCACTGAGAGCCACTGGCATTACACCAAAGACCAACTAGAGCTGTGTTCCGGAAGTCTCTTGAATGCTTTGGCCAAATAGCTATCTGGAGAAGAAAGCAGAAGTTTAACTTTCGCTTTGCTTTCAAAGTGGTGGTCCGGAGGCCTTAGAGAGCCTAATGCTGTGCAGTCGCCAAGAAGATTGATCCTGTACGAAGTGTGCTTCTATGGGACACGGTGAGGACGCAGTGGCCTTAGGAAAAGTATACTAGAGTTCCTCACTACCTGCCCAAAAGTAAATGGAAATCCTTTGCACTCCTCAATTTGTGGATGGAATATCTGAAGGATACTTTGGACCTTGTGGGGAGATCTCGCTTTTCCTTTGGCAATGAGGACTCTGGGATGCCTCCTGCAGTGTGCAGGACACATTCTGTTTCTCTAGGAACTCTCTCTTTTCTCCAAAAAGGCATTCCTGAAGTGAAGACAACACAGGCAGCAACACTGTTCCGAAGGAAACTTTGACGCTTCCAGTATCCTGCTCTCCAGTGGGGAAAACAGTGGTTCTCTCACTAGGTCACCAATATCAAAGTTGCACACTGCATATTACGTGTAGTTTCTGACACAGGCAAAGACTGTCAAGCAACACCCTGCCCTTCCCAGTTAAAAATTCATACCAAAGCAATTCTGCATGGTGTGAGTAGCGTGACGAACTTACTGCCTTGCGATAGACCTCGCCGTCTGTACACCTTATCAAAGGCTAGAGGGTGTTTCAGGGGAATACTGTGACTTTGTCAGGCTGCTTCGGAAGTCAACTGTCTGCTTGGCATAGAAAGACAGCAAGTAAGGGTTCACATTCTCAACCCTACGGAGTGTGTTTCTTCATTGCAGCCCAGGTTCAGTGCTGGGAACCACTGGCCGTACACCTAAAAGACCTGCTGGAGCTGTGTTCGGGTGGCCTTTAGAAAGCTCGGACATCTAGCTATCCAACGAAGAAAGCAGTGTGTCGCCCTTCTCTCCGTATTAAGAGATATGATCCGGAGGCCCAAGGTCCCTGAATGTTGTGAAGTCGCCCAGGAAGAGACATTCGGGATGCAGTGTTCTTCCAAGGGAGGTGCTGAGGAAGCAGGAGTCCTAGGAATCCTGACAAGCTCACTAGCATGAAGGCACTACATGGACTACGTTTTCATGGACAATGCTGCATGTCTAATCTTGTGCATCCAATACATGGACCTTACTATGAGCCTGCCTGGCAGAGTCGTGTTCCCTTTAGTACTGGCGCCTTTGGGATGCCTCATGCAAGGAACTGCAAGCACCCTAGTGCTCACAGGCAAGCGCCCTTTTCCTAACATGGGGATTCCAGCACGTATGACTGACAGCAGCACTGTGTTTCCGGCATCTGTGAGGCTGCAGCTGTCCTTCTTTACAGCTGGGAAGTGCAACTATTCACAAAGATTCCGAATCTGAAAGTTGAACCCTGCCCAAGTACTTTTAGTTTTCAGAAAGCAAAAAGAGACTGAAGGACCACTCTGGCACCTTCCCGGATTAATTTTGAACAAGGGAGTTGTGCAAAGTCTGAACGGTCTACGGGACTTAAGACTTTAGGGAGGTTACGGGTCCTCGCAACTTCGCCAAGTGTATTAGAGTTCAGGGGAAAGTATACATTTTCAAGACTACATGTAATGTCTAGTCTGCGTGTGGCCTAGAGAAAGTTCAGGTAAGTAAGTGTACCCAGAATGGACACCAAGAATAGAGTGTTTTCATTGCAGCTCACACTCTGCTCTGAGAGCCACTGGCATTACACCTAACACCTGCTAGAGCTGTGTTCTGGAGGTCTCTTGAATGCTTTGGCCATCTAGCTATCTGGAGAAGAAAGCAGAAGTTTAACTTCCACTCTCCTTTCAAAGTGGAGATCCGGAGGCCTTAGAGAGCCTAATGCTGTGCAGTCGCCAAGAAGATTGATCCTGTACGAAGTGTGCTTCTATGGTTCACGGTGAGGATGCAGTGGCCTTAGGAAAAGTATACTAGAGTTCCTGCACTACCTGCCCAAAAATAAATGGAGATCCTCTGCACTCCTCAATTCGTGGATGGCATATCTGAAAGATACTTTGAAACTTGTGGGGAGATCTCGCTTTCTCTTTGGCAAAGAGGGCTCCGGGATGCCTCCTGCAGTGCGCAGGACACATTCTGTTTCTCTAGGAACTCTCTCTTTTCTCCACAAAGGCATTCCTGAAGTGAAGACAACACAGGCAGCAACACTGTTCCGAAGGAAACTTTGACGCTTCCAGTATCCTGCTCTCCAGTGGGGAAAACAGTGGTTCTCTCACTAGGTCACCAATATCAAAGTTGCACACTGCATATTACGTGTAGTTTCTGACACAGGCAAAGACTGTCAAGCAACACCCTGCCCTTCCCAGTTAAAAATTCATACCAAAGCAATTCTGCATGGTGTGAGTAGCGTGACGAACTTACTGCCTTGGGATAGACCTCGCCGTCTGTACACCTTATCAAAGGCTAGAGGGTGTTTCAGGGGAATACTGTGACTTTGTCAGGCTGCTTCGGAAGTCAACTGTCTGCTTGGCATAGAAAGACAGCAAGTAAGGGTTCACATTCTCAACCCTACGGAGTGTGTTTCTTCATTGCAGCCCAGGTTCAGTGCTGGGAACCACTGGCCGTACACCTAAAAGACCTGCTGGAGCTGTGTTCGGGTGGCCTTTAGAAAGCTCGGACATCTAGCTATCCAACGAAGAAAGCAGTGTGTCGCCCTTCTCTCCGTATTAAGAGATATGATCCGGAGGCCCAAGGTCCCTGAATGTTGTGAAGTCGCCCAGGAAGAGACATTCGGGATGCAGTGTTCTTCCAAGGGAGGTGCTGAGGAAGCAGGAGTCCTAGGAATCCTGACAAGCTCACTAGCATGAAGGCACTACATGGACTACGTTTTCATGGACAATGCTGCATGTCTAATCTTGTGCATCCAATACATGGACCTTACTATGAGCCTGCCTGGCAGAGTCGTGTTCCCTTTAGTACTGGCGCCTTTGGGATGCCTCATGCAAGAACTGCAAGCACCCTAGTGCTCACAGGCAAGCGCCCTTTTCCTAACATGGGGATTCCAGCACGTGTGACTGACAGCAGCACTGTGTTTTCGGCATCTGTGAGGCTGCAGCTGTCCTTCTTTACAGCTGGGAAGTGCAACTATTCACAAAGATTCCGAATCTGAAAGTTGAACCCTGCCCAAGTACTTTTAGTTTTCAGAAAGCAAAAAGAGACTGAAGGACCACTCTGGCACCTTCCCGGATTAATTTTGAACAAGGGAGTTGTGCAAAGTCTGAACGGTCTACGGGACTTAAGACTTTAGGGAGGTTACGGGTCCTCGCAACTTCGCCAAGTGTATTAGAGTTCAGGGGAAAGTATACATTTTCAAGACTACATGTAATGTCTAGTCTGCGTGTGGCCTAGAGAAAGGTCAGGTAAGTAAGTGTACCCAGAATGGACACCAAGAATAGAGTGTTTTCATTGCAGCTCACACTCTGCTCTGAGAGCCACTGGCATTACACCTAACACCTGCTAGAGCTGTGTTCTGGAGGTCTCTTGAATGCTTTGGCCATCTAGCTATCTGGAGAAGAAAGCAGAAGTTTAACTTCCACTCTCCTTTCAAAGTGGAGATCCGGAGGCCTTAGAGAGCCTAATGCTGTGCAGTCGCCAAGAAGATTGATCCTGTACGAAGTGTGCTTCTATGGGTCACGGTGAGGATGCAGTGGCCTTAGGAAAAGTATACTAGAGTTCCTGCACTACCTGCCCAAAAATAAATGGAGATCCTCTGCACTCCTCAATTCGTGGATGGCATATCTGAAAGATACTTTGAAACTTGTGGGGAGATCTCGCTTTCTCTTTGGCAAAGAGGGCTCCGGGATGCCTCCTGCAGTGCGCAGGACACATTCTGTTTCTCTAGGAACTCTCTCTTTTCTCCACAAAGGCATTCCTGAAGTGAAGACAACACAGGCAGCAACACTGTTCCGAAGGAAACTTTGACGCTTCCAGTATCCTGCTCTCCAGTGGGGAAAACAGTGGTTCTCTCACTAGGTCACCAATATCAAAGTTGCACACTGCATATTACGTGTAGTTTCTGACACAGGCAAAGACTGTCAAGCAACACCCTGCCCTTCCCAGTTAAAAATTCATACCAAAGCAATTCTGCATGGTGTGAGTAGCGTGACGAACTTACTGCCTTGGGATAGACCTCGCCGTCTGTACACCTTATCAAAGGCTAGAGGGTGTTTCAGGGGAATACTGTGACTTTGTCAGGCTGCTTCGGAAGTCAACTGTCTGCTTGGCATAGAAAGACAGCAAGTAAGGGTTCACATTCTCAACCCTACGGAGTGTGTTTCTTCATTGCAGCCCAGGTTCAGTGCTGGGAACCACTGGCCGTACACCTAAAAGACCTGCTGGAGCTGTGTTCGGGTGGCCTTTAGAAAGCTCGGACATCTAGCTATCCAACGAAGAAAGCAGTGTGTCGCCCTTCTCTCCGTATTAAGAGATATGATCCGGAGGCCCAAGGTCCCTGAATGTTGTGAAGTCGCCCAGGAAGAGACATTCGGGATGCAGTGTTCTTCCAAGGGAGGTGCTGAGGAAGCAGGAGTCCTAGGAATCCTGACAAGCTCACTAGCATGAAGGCACTACATGGACTACGTTTTCATGGACAATGCTGCATGTCTAATCTTGTGCATCCAATACATGGACCTTACTATGAGCCTGCCTGGCAGAGTCGTGTTCCCTTTAGTACTGGCGTCTTTGGGATGCCTCATGCAAGGAACTGCAAGCACCCTAGTGCTCACAGGCAAGCGCCCTTTTCCTAACATGGGGATTCCAGCACGTATGACTGAAAGCAGCACTGTATTTCCGGCATCTGTGAGGCTGCAGCTGTCCTTCTTTACAGCTGGGAAGTGCAACTATTCACAAAGATTCCGAATCTGAAAGTTGAACCCTGCCCAAGTACTTTTAGTTTTCAGAAAGCAAAAAGAGACTGAAGGACCACTCTGGCACCTTCCCGGATTAATTTTGAACCAGGGAGTTGTGCAATGTGTGAATGGTCTATGCGACTTAAGACTTTAGGGAGGGTACGGGTCCTCGCACCTTCGCTAAGGGTACTAGAGTTCAGGGGAAAGTATACATTTTCAAGACTACATGTAATGTCTAGTCTGCACGTGGCCTAGAAAAAGGTCAGGTAAGTAAGTGTACCCAGAACGGACACCAAGAATAGAGTGTTTTCATTGCAGCTCACACTCTGCACTGAGAGCCCCTGGCATTACACCTAACACCTGCTAGAGCTGTGTTCCGGAGGTCTCTTGAATGCTTTGGCCATCTAGCTATCTGGAGAAGAAAGCAGAAGTTTAAATTTCACTCTCCTTTCAAAGTGGAGATCCGGAGACCTTAGAGAGCCTAATGCTGGGCAGTCGCCAAGAAGATTGATCCTGTACTAAGTGTTCTTCTATGGGACACGGAGAGGAGGCAGTGGCCTTAGGATAAGTATACAAGAGTTCCTGCACTACCTGCCCAAAGTAAATGGAAATCCTCTGCACTCCTCAATTCGTGGATGGCATATCTGAAGGATACTTTGAAACTTGTGGGGAGATCTCGCTTTCCCTTTGGCAATGAGGGCTCTGGGATGCCTCCTGCAGTGCGGAGGACACATTCTGTTTCTGTAGGAACTCTCTCTTTTCTCCACAAAGGCATTCCTGAAGGGAAGACAACACAGGCAGCAACACTGTTCCGCAGTAAACTTTGACGCTTCCAGTATCCTGCTCTCCAGTGGGGAAAACACTGCTTCTCTCACTAGGTCACCAATATCAAAGTTGTACACTGCATATTACGTGTAGTTTCTGACAAAGGCAAAGACTCTCAAGCAACACCCTGCCCTTCCCAGTTAAAACTTCATACCAAGGCAATTCTGCATGGTGTGAGTAGCGTGACGAACTTACTGCCTTGGGATAGACCTCGCCGTCTGTACACCGAATCAAAGGCTAGAGGGTGTTTCAGGGGAATACTGTGACTTTGTCAGGCTGCTTCGGAAGTCAACTGTCGGCTTGGCATAGAAAGACAGCAAGTAAGGGTTCACATTCTCAACCCTACGGAGTGTGTTTCTTCATTGCAGCCCAGGTTCAGTGCTGGGAACAACTGGCCGTACACGTAAAAGACCTGCTGGAGCTGTGTTCGAGTGGCCTTTAGAAATCTCGGACATCCAGCTATCCAACGAAGAAAGCAGTGTGTCGCCCTTCTCTCCGTATTAAGAGATATGATCCGGAGGCCCAAGGCCCCTGAATGTTGTGAAGTCGCCCAGGAAGAGACATTCGGGATGCAGTGTTCTTCCAAGGGAGGTGCTGTGGACGCAGGAGTCCTAGGAATCCTGACAAGCTCACTAGCGTGAAGGCACTACATGGACTACGTTTTCATGGGCAATGCTGCATGCCTAATCTTGTGCATCCAATACATGGACCTTACTATGAGCCTGCCTGGCAGAGTCGTGTTTCCTTTAGTATTGGCGCCTTTGGGATGCCTCATGCAAGGAACTGCAAGCACCCTAGTGCTCACAGGAAAGCGACTTTTTCCTAACAGGGGCATTCCAGCACGTATGACTGACAGCAGCACTGTATTTCTGGCATCTTTGAGACTGCAGCTATCCTTCTTTACAGCTGGGAAGTGCAGCTATTCGCAAAGATACCGAATCCGAAAGTTGAACCCTGCCCAAGTACCTTTAGTTTTTAGAAAGCAAAAAGAGACTGAAGGACCACTCTGGCAGCTACCCGGATTAATTTTGAACCAGGGAGTTGTGCAATGTGTGAATGGCCTACGCGACTGAAGTCTTTAGGGAGGTTACGGGTCCTCGCACCTTCGCTAAGTGTACTAGAGTTCAGGGGAAAGTATACATTTTCAAGAATGCATGGAATGTCTAGTCTGTGCGTGGCCTAGAAAAAGGTCAGGTAATTAAGTGTACCCAGAAAGGACACCAAGAATAGAGTGTTTTCAATGCAGCTAACACTCTGCACTGAGAGCCACTGGCATTACACCAAAGACCAACTAGAGCTGTGTTCCGGAAGTCTCTTGAATGCTTTGGCCAAATAGCTATCTGGAGAAGAAAGCAGAAGTTTAACTTTCGCTTTGCTTTCAAAGTGGTGGTCCGGAGGCCTTAGAGAGCCTAATGCTGTGCAGTCGCCAAGAAGATTGATCCTGTACGAAGTGTTCTTCTATGGGACACGGTGAGGACGCAGTGGCCTTAGGAAAAGTATACTAGAGTTCCTCACTACCTGCCCAAAAGTAAATGGAAATCCTTTGCACTCCTCAATTTGTGGATGGAATATCTGAAGGATACTTTGGACCTTGTGGGGAGATCTCGCTTTTCCTTTGGCAATGAGGACTCTGGGATGCCTCCTGCAGTGTGCAGGACACATTCTGTTTCTCTAGGAACTCTCTCTTTTCTCCAAAAAGGCATTCCTGAAGTGAAGACAACATAGGCAGCAACACTGTTCCGCAGGAAACATTGACGCTTCCAGTATCCTGCTCTCCAGTGGGGAAAACAGTGCTTCTTTCACTAGGTCACCAATATCAAAGTGGCACACAGCATATTACGTGTAGTTTCTGACAAAGGCAAAGACTCTCAAGCAACACCCTGCCCTTCCCAGTTAAAACTTCATACCAAGGCAATTCTGCATGGTGTGAGTAGCGTGACGAACTTACTGCCTTGGGATAGACCGCGCCGTCTGTACACCTTAACAAAGGCTAGAGGGTGTTTCAGGGGAATACTGTGCCTTTGTCCGGCTGCTTCGGAAGTCAACTGTCTGCTTGGCATAGAAAAACAGCAAGTAAGGGTTCACATTCTCAACCCTACGGAGAGTGTTTCTTCATTGCAGCCTAGGTTCAGTGCTGGGAACCCCTGGCCGTACACCATAAAGACCTGCTGGAGCTGTGTTCGGGTGGCCTTTAGAAAGCTCGGACATCTAGCTATCCAACGAAGAAAGCAGTGTGTCGCCCTTCTCTCCGTATTAAGAGATATGATCCGGAGGCCCAAGGTCCCTGAATGTTGTGAATTCGCCCAGGAAGAGACATTCGGGATGCAGTGTTCTTCCATGGGAGGTGCTGAGGACACAGGAGTCCTAAGAGTCCTGACAAGCTCAAGAGCGTGAAGGCACTACATGGACTATGTTTTCAGGGCAATGCTGCATGTCTAATCTTGTGCATCCAATACATGGACCTTACTATGAGCCTGCCTGGCAGAGTCGTGTTCCCTTTAGTATTGGCGCCTTTCGGATGCCTCATGCAAGGAACTGCAAGCACCCTAGTGCTCACAGGAAAGCGCCCTTTTCCTAAAAGGGGCATTCCAGCACGTATGACTGACAGCAGCACTGTATTTCCTGCATCTCTGAGGCTGCAGCTGTCCTTCTATACAGCTGGAACGTGCAACTATTCGCATAGATTCCGAATCCGAAAGTTGAACCCTGCCCAAGTACTTTTAGTTTTCAGAAAGCAAAAAGAGACTGAAGGACCACTCTGGCACCTTCCTGGATTAAGTTTGAACCAGGGAGTTGTGCAATGTGTGAATGCTCTACGCGACTTAAGAGTTTAGGGAGGTTACGGGTCCTCGCAACTTCAGTAAGGGTACTAGAGTTCAGGGGAAAGTATACATTTTCAAGACTACATGTAAGGTCTCCTCTGTGCGTGGCCTAGAGGAAGGTCAGGTAAGTAAGTGTACCCAGAACGGACACCAAGAAGAGAGTGTTTTCTTTGCAGCTCACACTCTGCACTGAGAGCCCCTGGCATTACACCAAACACCTGCTAGAGCTGTGTTCCGGAGGTCTCTTGTATGCTTTGGCCATCTAGCTATCTGGAGAAGAAAGCAGAAGTTGAACTTTCACTCTCCTTTCAAAGTGGAGATCCGGAGGCCTTAGAGAGCCTACTGCTGTGCAGTCGCCAAGAAGATTGATCCTGTACGAAGTGTTCTTCTATGGGACACGGTGAGGACGCAGTGGCCTTAGGAAAAGTACACTAGAGTTCCTGCACTACCTGCCCAAAAGTAAATGGAAATCCTCTGCACTCCTCAATTTGTGGATGGAATACCTGAAGTATACTTTGAAACTTGTGGGGAGATCTCGCTTTCCCTTTGGCAATGAGGGCTCTGGGATGCGTCCTGCACTGTGCAGAACACATTCTGTTTCTCTAGGAACTCTCTCTTTTCTCCACAAAGGCATTCCTGAAGTGAAGACAACACAGGCAGCAACACTGTTCCGAAGGAAACTTTGACGCTTCCAGTATCCTGCTCTCCAGTGGGGAAAACAGTGCTTCTCTCACTAGGTCACCAATATCAAAGTTGCACACTGCATATTACGTGTAGTTTCAGACAAAGGCAAAGACTCTCAAGCAACACCCTGCCCTTCCCAGTTAAATCTTCATACCAAGGCAATTCTGCATGGTGTGAGTAGCGTGACGAACTTACTGCCTTGGGATAGACCTCGCCGTCTGTACACCTTATCAAAGGCTAGAGGGTGTTTTAGGGGAATACTGTGACTTTGTCAGGCTGTTTCGGAAGTGAACTGTCTGCTTGGCATAGAAAGACAGCAAGTAAGGGTTCACATTCTCAACCCTACGGAGAGTGTTTCTTCATTGCAGCCCAGGTTCAGTGCTGGGAACCACTGGCCGTACACCTAAAAGACCTGCTGGAGCTGTGTTCGGGTGGCCTTTAGAAAGCTCGGACATCTAGCTATCCAACGAAGGAAGCAGTGTGTCGCCCTTCTCTCCGTATTAAGAGATATGATCCGGAGGCCCAAGGTCCCTGAATGTTGTGAAGTCGCCCAGGAAGAGACATTCGGCATGCAGGGTTCTTCCACGGGAGGTGCTGAGGATGCAGGAGTCCCAGGAGTCCTGACAAGCTCACTAGCGTAAAGGCACTACATGGACTACGTTTTCATGGGCAATGCTGCATGCCTAATCTTGTGCATCCAATACATGGACCTTACTATGAGCCTGCCTGGCAGAGTCGTGTTTCCTTTAGTATTGGCGCCTTTGGGATGCCTCATGCAAGGAACTGCAAGCACCCTAGTGCTCACAGGAAAGCGACTTTTTCCTAACAGGGGCATTCCAGCACGTATGACTGACAGCAGCACTGTATTTCTGGCATCTTTGAGACTGCAGCTATCCTTCTTTACAGCTGGGAAGTGCAGCTATTCGCAAAGATACCGAATCCGAAAGTTGAACCCTGCCCAAGTACCTTTAGTTTTTAGAAAGCAAAAAGAGACTGAAGGACCACTCTGGCAGCTACCCGGATTAATTTTGAACCAGGGAGTTGTGCAATGTGTGAATGGCCTACGCGACTGAAGTCTTTAGGGAGGTTACGGGTCCTCGCACCTTCGCTAAGTGTACTAGAGTTCAGGGGAAAGTATACATTTTCAAGACTGCATGGAATGTCTAGTCTGCGCGTGGCCTAGAAAAAGGTCAGGTAATTAAGTGTACCCAGAAAGGACACCAAGAATAGAGTGTTTTCAATGCAGCTAACACTCTGCACTGAGAGCCACTGGCATTACACCAAAGACCAACTAGAGCTGTGTTCCGGAAGTCTCTTGAATGCTTTGGCCAAATAGCTATCTGGAGAAGAAAGCAGAAGTTTAACTTTCGCTTTGCTTTCAAAGTGGTGGTCCGGAGGCCTTAGAGAGCCTAATGCTGTGCAGTCGCCAAGAAGATTGATCCTGTACGAAGTGTGCTTCTATGGGACACGGTGAGGACGCAGTGGCCTTAGGAAAAGTATACTAGAGTTCCTCACTACCTGCCCAAAAGTAAATGGAAATCCTTTGCACTCCTCAATTTGTGGATGGAATATCTGAAGGATACTTTGGACCTTGTGGGGAGATCTCGCTTTTCCTTTGGCAATGAGGACTCTGGGATGCCTCCTGCAGTGTGCAGGACACATTCTGTTTCTCTAGGAACTCTCTCTTTTCTCCAAAAAGGCATTCCTGAAGTGAAGACAACATAGGCAGCAACACTGTTCCGCAGGAAACATTGACGCTTCCAGTATCCTGCTCTCCAGTGGGGAAAACAGTGCTTCTTTCACTAGGTCACCAATATCAAAGTGGCACACAGCATATTACGTGTAGTTTCTGACAAAGGCAAAGACTCTCAAGCAACACCCTGCCCTTCCCAGTTAAAACTTCATACCAAGGCAATTCTGCATGGTGTGAGTAGCGTGACGAACTTACTGCCTTGGGATAGACCGCGCCGTCTGTACACCTTAACAAAGGCTAGAGGGTGTTTCAGGGGAATACTGTGCCTTTGTCCGGCTGCTTCGGAAGTCAACTGTCTGCTTGGCATAGAAAAACAGCAAGTAAGGGTTCACATTCTCAACCCTACGGAGAGTGTTTCTTCATTGCAGCCTAGGTTCAGTGCTGGGAACCCCTGGCCGTACACCATAAAGACCTGCTGGAGCTGTGTTCGGGTGGCCTTTAGAAAGCTCGGACATCTAGCTATCCAACGAAGAAAGCAGTGTGTCGCCCTTCTCTCCGTATTAAGAGATATGATCCGGAGGCCCAAGGTCCCTGAATGTTGTGAATTCGCCCAGGAAGAGACATTCGGGATGCAGTGTTCTTCCATGGGAGGTGCTGAGGACACAGGAGTCCTAAGAGTCCTGACAAGCTCAAGAGCGTGAAGGCACTACATGGACTATGTTTTCAGGGCAATGCTGCATGTCTAATCTTGTGCATCCAATACATGGACCTTACTATGAGCCTGCCTGGCAGAGTCGTGTTCCCTTTAGTATTGGCGCCTTTCGGATGCCTCATGCAAGGAACTGCAAGCACCCTAGTGCTCACAGGAAAGCGCCCTTTTCCTAAAAGGGGCATTCCAGCACGTATGACTGACAGCAGCACTGTATTTCCTGCATCTCTGAGGCTGCAGCTGTCCTTCTATACAGCTGGAACGTGCAACTATTCGCATAGATTCCGAATCCGAAAGTTGAACCCTGCCCAAGTACTTTTAGTTTTCAGAAAGCAAAAAGAGACTGAAGGACCACTCTGGCACCTTCCTGGATTAAGTTTGAACCAGGGAGTTGTGCAATGTGTGAATGCTCTACGCGACTTAAGAGTTTAGGGAGGTTACGGGTCCTCGCAACTTCAGTAAGGGTACTAGAGTTCAGGGGAAAGTATACATTTTCAAGACTACATGTAAGGTCTCCTCTGTGCGTGGCCTAGAGGAAGGTCAGGTAAGTAAGTGTACCCAGAACGGACACCAAGAAGAGAGTGTTTTCTTTGCAGCTCACACTCTGCACTGAGAGCCCCTGGCATTACACCAAACACCTGCTAGAGCTGTGTTCCGGAGGTCTCTTGTATGCTTTGGCCATCTAGCTATCTGGAGAAGAAAGCAGAAGTTGAACTTTCACTCTCCTTTCAAAGTGGAGATCCGGAGGCCTTAGAGAGCCTACTGCTGTGCAGTCGCCAAGAAGATTGATCCTGTACGAAGTGTTCTTCTATGGGACACGGTGAGGACGCAGTGGCCTTAGGAAAAGTACACTAGAGTTCCTGCACTACCTGCCCAAAAGTAAATGGAAATCCTCTGCACTCCTCAATTTGTGGATGGAATACCTGAAGTATACTTTGAAACTTGTGGGGAGATCTCGCTTTCCCTTTGGCAATGAGGGCTCTGGGATGCGTCCTGCACTGTGCAGAACACATTCTGTTTCTCTAGGAACTCTCTCTTTTCTCCACAAAGGCATTCCTGAAGTGAAGACAACACAGGCAGCAACACTGTTCCGAAGGAAACTTTGACGCTTCCAGTATCCTGCTCTCCAGTGGGGAAAACAGTGCTTCTCTCACTAGGTCACCAATATCAAAGTTGCACACTGCATATTACGTGTAGTTTCAGACAAAGGCAAAGACTCTCAAGCAACACCCTGCCCTTCCCAGTTAAATCTTCATACCAAGGCAATTCTGCATGGTGTGAGTAGCGTGACGAACTTACTGCCTTGGGATAGACCTCGCCGTCTGTACACCTTATCAAAGGCTAGAGGGTGTTTTAGGGGAATACTGTGACTTTGTCAGGCTGTTTCGGAAGTGAACTGTCTGCTTGGCATAGAAAGACAGCAAGTAAGGGTTCACATTCTCAACCCTACGGAGAGTGTTTCTTCATTGCAGCCCAGGTTCAGTGCTGGGAACCACTGGCCGTACACCTAAAAGACCTGCTGGAGCTGTGTTCGGGTGGCCTTTAGAAAGCTCGGACATCTAGCTATCCAACGAAGGAAGCAGTGTGTCGCCCTTCTCTCCATATTAAGAGATATGATCCGGAGGCCCAAGGTCCCTGAATGTTGTGAAGTCGCCCAGGAAGAGACATTCGGCATGCAGGGTTCTTCCACGGGAGGTGCTGAGGATGCAGGAGTCCCAGGAGTCCTGACAAGCTCACTAGCGTAAAGGCACTACATGGACTACGTTTTCATGGGCAATGCTGCATGCCTAATCTTGTGCATCCAATACATGGACCTTACTATGAGCCTGCCTGGCAGAGTCGTGTTTCCTTTAGTATTGGCGCCTTTGGGATGCCTCATGCAAGGAACTGCAAGCACCCTAGTGCTCACAGGAAAGCGACTTTTTCCTAACAGGGGCATTCCAGCACGTATGACTGACAGCAGCACTGTATTTCTGGCATCTTTGAGACTGCAGCTATCCTTCTTTACAGCTGGGAAGTGCAGCTATTCGCAAAGATACCGAATCCGAAAGTTGAACCCTGCCCAAGTACCTTTAGTTTTTAGAAAGCAAAAAGAGACTGAAGGACCACTCTGGCAGCTACCCGGATTAATTTTGAACCAGGGAGTTGTGCAATGTGTGAATGGCCTACGCGACTGAAGTCTTTAGGGAGGTTACGGGTCCTCGCACCTTCGCTAAGTGTACTAGAGTTCAGGGGAAAGTATACATTTTCAAGACTGCATGGAATGTCTAGTCTGTGCGTGGCCTAGAAAAAGGTCAGGTAATTAAGTGTACCCAGAAAGGACACCAAGAATAGAGTGTTTTCAATGCAGCTAACACTCTGCACTGAGAGCCACTGGCATTACACCAAAGACCAACTAGAGCTGTGTTCCGGAAGTCTCTTGAATGCTTTGGCCAAATAGCTATCTGGAGAAGAAAGCAGAAGTTTAACTTTCGCTTTGCTTTCAAAGTGGTGGTCCGGAGGCCTTAGAGAGCCTAATGCTGTGCAGTCGCCAAGAAGATTGATCCTGTACGAAGTGTTCTTCTATGGGACACAGTGAGGACGCAGTGGCCTTAGGAAAAGTATACTAGAGTTCCTCACTACCTGCCCAAAAGTAAATGGAAATCCTTTGCACTCCTCAATTTGTGGATGGAATATCTGAAGGATACTTTGGACCTTGTGGGGAGATCTCGCTTTTCCTTTGGCAATGAGGACTCTGGGATGCCTCCTGCAGTGTGCAGGACACATTCTGTTTCTCTAGGAACTCTCTCTTTTCTCCAAAAAGGCATTCCTGAAGTGAAGACAACATAGGCAGCAACACTGTTCCGCAGGAAACATTGACGCTTCCAGTATCCTGCTCTCCAGTGGGGAAAACAGTGCTTCTTTCACTAGGTCACCAATATCAAAGTGGCACACAGCATATTACGTGTAGTTTCTGACAAAGGCAAAGACTCTCAAGCAACACCCTGCCCTTCCCAGTTAAAACTTCATACCAAGGCAATTCTGCATGGTGTGAGTAGCGTGACGAACTTACTGCCTTGGGATAGACCGCGCCGTCTGTACACCTTAACAAAGGCTAGAGGGTGTTTCAGGGGAATACTGTGCCTTTGTCCGGCTGCTTCGGAAGTCAACTGTCTGCTTGGCATAGAAAAACAGCAAGTAAGGGTTCACATTCTCAACCCTACGGAGAGTGTTTCTTCATTGCAGCCTAGGTTCAGTGCTGGGAACCCCTGGCCGTACACCATAAAGACCTGCTGGAGCTGTGTTCGGGTGGCCTTTAGAAAGCTCGGACATCTAGCTATCCAACGAAGAAAGCAGTGTGTCGCCCTTCTCTCCGTATTAAGAGATATGATCCGGAGGCCCAAGGTCCCTGAATGTTGTGAATTCGCCCAGGAAGAGACATTCGGGATGCAGTGTTCTTCCATGGGAGGTGCTGAGGACACAGGAGTCCTAAGAGTCCTGACAAGCTCAAGAGCGTGAAGGCACTACATGGACTATGTTTTCAGGGCAATGCTGCATGTCTAATCTTGTGCATCCAATACATGGACCTTACTATGAGCCTGCCTGGCAGAGTCGTGTTCCCTTTAGTATTGGCGCCTTTCGGATGCCTCATGCAAGGAACTGCAAGCACCCTAGTGCTCACAGGAAAGCGCCCTTTTCCTAAAAGGGGCATTCCAGCACGTATGACTGACAGCAGCACTGTATTTCCTGCATCTCTGAGGCTGCAGCTGTCCTTCTATACAGCTGGAACGTGCAACTATTCGCATAGATTCCGAATCCGAAAGTTGAACCCTGCCCAAGTACTTTTAGTTTTCAGAAAGCAAAAAGAGACTGAAGGACCACTCTGGCACCTTCCTGGATTAAGTTTGAACCAGGGAGTTGTGCAATGTGTGAATGCTCTACGCGACTTAAGAGTTTAGGGAGGTTACGGGTCCTCGCAACTTCAGTAAGGGTACTAGAGTTCAGGGGAAAGTATACATTTTCAAGACTACATGTAAGGTCTCCTCTGTGCGTGGCCTAGAGGAAGGTCAGGTAAGTAAGTGTACCCAGAACGGACACCAAGAAGAGAGTGTTTTCTTTGCAGCTCACACTCTGCACTGAGAGCCCCTGGCATTACACCAAACACCTGCTAGAGCTGTGTTCCGGAGGTCTCTTGTATGCTTTGGCCATCTAGCTATCTGGAGAAGAAAGCAGAAGTTGAACTTTCACTCTCCTTTCAAAGTGGAGATCCGGAGGCCTTAGAGAGCCTACTGCTGTGCAGTCGCCAAGAAGATTGATCCTGTACGAAGTGTTCTTCTATGGGACACGGTGAGGACGCAGTGGCCTTAGGAAAAGTACACTAGAGTTCCTGCACTACCTGCCCAAAAGTAAATGGAAATCCTCTGCACTCCTCAATTTGTGGATGGAATACCTGAAGTATACTTTGAAACTTGTGGGGAGATCTCGCTTTCCCTTTGGCAATGAGGGCTCTGGGATGCGTCCTGCACTGTGCAGAACACATTCTGTTTCTCTAGGAACTCTCTCTTTTCTCCACAAAGGCATTCCTGAAGTGAAGACAACACAGGCAGCAACACTGTTCCGAAGGAAACTTTGACGCTTCCAGTATCCTGCTCTCCAGTGGGGAAAACAGTGCTTCTCTCACTAGGTCACCAATATCAAAGTTGCACACTGCATATTACGTGTAGTTTCAGACAAAGGCAAAGACTCTCAAGCAACACCCTGCCCTTCCCAGTTAAATCTTCATACCAAGGCAATTCTGCATGGTGTGAGTAGCGTGACGAACTTACTGCCTTGGGATAGACCTCGCCGTCTGTACACCTTATCAAAGGCTAGAGGGTGTTTTAGGGGAATACTGTGACTTTGTCAGGCTGTTTCGGAAGTGAACTGTCTGCTTGGCATAGAAAGACAGCAAGTAAGGGTTCACATTCTCAACCCTACGGAGAGTGTTTCTTCATTGCAGCCCAGGTTCAGTGCTGGGAACCACTGGCCGTACACCTAAAAGACCTGCTGGAGCTGTGTTCGGGTGGCCTTTAGAAAGCTCGGACATCTAGCTATCCAACGAAGGAAGCAGTGTGTCGCCCTTCTCTCCGTATTAAGAGATATGATCCGGAGGCCCAAGGTCCCTGAATGTTGTGAAGTCGCCCAGGAAGAGACATTCGGCATGCAGGGTTCTTCCACGGGAGGTGCTGAGGATGCAGGAGTCCCAGGAGTCCTGACAAGCTCACTAGCGTAAAGGCACTACATGGACTACGTTTTCATGGGCAATGCTGCATGCCTAATCTTGTGCATCCAATACATGGACCTTACTATGAGCCTGCCTGGCAGAGTCGTGTTTCCTTTAGTATTGGCGCCTTTGGGATGCCTCATGCAAGGAACTGCAAGCACCCTAGTGCTCACAGGAAAGCGACTTTTTCCTAACAGGGGCATTCCAGCACGTATGACTGACAGCAGCACTGTATTTCTGGCATCTTTGAGACTGCAGCTATCCTTCTTTACAGCTGGGAAGTGCAGCTATTCGCAAAGATACCGAATCCGAAAGTTGAACCCTGCCCAAGTACCTTTAGTTTTTAGAAAGCAAAAAGAGACTGAAGGACCACTCTGGCAGCTACCCGGATTAATTTTGAACCAGGGAGTTGTGCAATGTGTGAATGGCCTACGCGACTGAAGTCTTTAGGGAGGTTACGGGTCCTCGCACCTTCGCTAAGTGTACTAGAGTTCAGGGGAAAGTATACATTTTCAAGACTGCATGGAATGTCTAGTCTGTGCGTGGCCTAGAAAAGGGTCAGGTAATTAAGTGTACCCAGAAAGGACACCAAGAATAGAGTGTTTTCAATGCAGCTAACACTCTGCACTGAGAGCCACTGGCATTACACCAAAGACCAACTAGAGCTGTGTTCCGGAAGTCTCTTGAATGCTTTGGCCAAATAGCTATCTGGAGAAGAAAGCAGAAGTTTAACTTTCGCTTTGCTTTCAAAGTGGTGGTCCGGAGGCCTTAGAGAGCCTAATGCTGTGCAGTCGCCAAGAAGATTGATCCTGTACGAAGTGTTCTTCTATGGGACACAGTGAGGACGCAGTGGCCTTAGGAAAAGTATACTAGAGTTCCTCACTACCTGCCCAAAAGTAAATGGAAATCCTTTGCACTCCTCAATTTGTGGATGGAATATCTGAAGGATACTTTGGACCTTGTGGGGAGATCTCGCTTTTCCTTTGGCAATGAGGACTCTGGGATGCCTCCTGCAGTGTGCAGGACACATTCTGTTTCTCTAGGAACTCTCTCTTTTCTCCAAAAAGGCATTCCTGAAGTGAAGACAACATAGGCAGCAACACTGTTCCGCAGGAAACATTGACGCTTCCAGTATCCTGCTCTCCAGTGGGGAAAACAGTGCTTCTTTCACTAGGTCACCAATATCAAAGTGGCACACAGCATATTACGTGTAGTTTCTGACAAAGGCAAAGACTCTCAAGCAACACCCTGCCCTTCCCAGTTAAAACTTCATACCAAGGCAATTCTGCATGGTGTGAGTAGCGTGACGAACTTACTGCCTTGGGATAGACCGCGCCGTCTGTACACCTTAACAAAGGCTAGAGGGTGTTTCAGGGGAATACTGTGCCTTTGTCCGGCTGCTTCGGAAGTCAACTGTCTGCTTGGCATAGAAAAACAGCAAGTAAGGGTTCACATTCTCAACCCTACGGAGAGTGTTTCTTCATTGCAGCCTAGGTTCAGTGCTGGGAACCCCTGGCCGTACACCATAAAGACCTGCTGGAGCTGTGTTCGGGTGGCCTTTAGAAAGCTCGGACATCTAGCTATCCAACGAAGAAAGCAGTGTGTCGCCCTTCTCTCCGTATTAAGAGATATGATCCGGAGGCCCAAGGTCCCTGAATGTTGTGAATTCGCCCAGGAAGAGACATTCGGGATGCAGTGTTCTTCCATGGGAGGTGCTGAGGACACAGGAGTCCTAAGAGTCCTGACAAGCTCAAGAGCGTGAAGGCACTACATGGACTATGTTTTCAGGGCAATGCTGCATGTCTAATCTTGTGCATCCAATACATGGACCTTACTATGAGCCTGCCTGGCAGAGTCGTGTTCCCTTTAGTATTGGCGCCTTTCGGATGCCTCATGCAAGGAACTGCAAGCACCCTAGTGCTCACAGGAAAGCGCCCTTTTCCTAAAAGGGGCATTCCAGCACGTATGACTGACAGCAGCACTGTATTTCCTGCATCTCTGAGGCTGCAGCTGTCCTTCTATACAGCTGGAACGTGCAACTATTCGCATAGATTCCGAATCCGAAAGTTGAACCCTGCCCAAGTACTTTTAGTTTTCAGAAAGCAAAAAGAGACTGAAGGACCACTCTGGCACCTTCCTGGATTAAGTTTGAACCAGGGAGTTGTGCAATGTGTGAATGCTCTACGCGACTTAAGAGTTTAGGGAGGTTACGGGTCCTCGCAACTTCAGTAAGGGTACTAGAGTTCAGGGGAAAGTATACATTTTCAAGACTACATGTAAGGTCTCCTCTGTGCGTGGCCTAGAGGAAGGTCAGGTAAGTAAGTGTACCCAGAACGGACACCAAGAAGAGAGTGTTTTCTTTGCAGCTCACACTCTGCACTGAGAGCCCCTGGCATTACACCAAACACCTGCTAGAGCTGTGTTCCGGAGGTCTCTTGTATGCTTTGGCCATCTAGCTATCTGGAGAAGAAAGCAGAAGTTGAACTTTCACTCTCCTTTCAAAGTGGAGATCCGGAGGCCTTAGAGAGCCTACTGCTGTGCAGTCGCCAAGAAGATTGATCCTGTACGAAGTGTTCTTCTATGGGACACGGTGAGGACGCAGTGGCCTTAGGAAAAGTACACTAGAGTTCCTGCACTACCTGCCCAAAAGTAAATGGAAATCCTCTGCACTCCTCAATTTGTGGATGGAATACCTGAAGTATACTTTGAAACTTGTGGGGAGATCTCGCTTTCCCTTTGGCAATGAGGGCTCTGGGATGCGTCCTGCACTGTGCAGAACACATTCTGTTTCTCTAGGAACTCTCTCTTTTCTCCACAAAGGCATTCCTGAAGTGAAGACAACACAGGCAGCAACACTGTTCCGAAGGAAACTTTGACGCTTCCAGTATCCTGCTCTCCAGTGGGGAAAACAGTGCTTCTCTCACTAGGTCACCAATATCAAAGTTGCACACTGCATATTACGTGTAGTTTCAGACAAAGGCAAAGACTCTCAAGCAACACCCTGCCCTTCCCAGTTAAATCTTCATACCAAGGCAATTCTGCATGGTGTGAGTAGCGTGACGAACTTACTGCCTTGGGATAGACCTCGCCGTCTGTACACCTTATCAAAGGCTAGAGGGTGTTTTAGGGGAATACTGTGACTTTGTCAGGCTGTTTCGGAAGTGAACTGTCTGCTTGGCATAGAAAGACAGCAAGTAAGGGTTCACATTCTCAACCCTACGGAGAGTGTTTCTTCATTGCAGCCCAGGTTCAGTGCTGGGAACCACTGGCCGTACACCTAAAAGACCTGCTGGAGCTGTGTTCGGGTGGCCTTTAGAAAGCTCGGACATCTAGCTATCCAACGAAGGAAGCAGTGTGTCGCCCTTCTCTCCGTATTAAGAGATATGATCCGGAGGCCCAAGGTCCCTGAATGTTGTGAAGTCGCCCAGGAAGAGACATTCGGCATGCAGGGTTCTTCCACGGGAGGTGCTGAGGATGCAGGAGTCCCAGGAGTCCTGACAAGCTCACTAGCGTAAAGGCACTACATGGACTACGTTTTCATGGGCAATGCTGCATGCCTAATCTTGTGCATCCAATACATGGACCTTACTATGAGCCTGCCTGGCAGAGTCGTGTTTCCTTTAGTATTGGCGCCTTTGGGATGCCTCATGCAAGGAACTGCAAGCACCCTAGTGCTCACAGGAAAGCGACTTTTTCCTAACAGGGGCATTCCAGCACGTATGACTGACAGCAGCACTGTATTTCTGGCATCTTTGAGACTGCAGCTATCCTTCTTTACAGCTGGGAAGTGCAGCTATTCGCAAAGATACCGAATCCGAAAGTTGAACCCTGCCCAAGTACCTTTAGTTTTTAGAAAGCAAAAAGAGACTGAAGGACCACTCTGGCAGCTACCCGGATTAATTTTGAACCAGGGAGTTGTGCAATGTGTGAATGGCCTACGCGACTGAAGTCTTTAGGGAGGTTACGGGTCCTCGCACCTTCGCTAAGTGTACTAGAGTTCAGGGGAAAGTATACATTTTCAAGACTGCATGGAATGTCTAGTCTGTGCGTGGCCTAGAAAAGGGTCAGGTAATTAAGTGTACCCAGAAAGGACACCAAGAATAGAGTGTTTTCAATGCAGCTAACACTCTGCACTGAGAGCCACTGGCATTACACCAAAGACCAACTAGAGCTGTGTTCCGGAAGTCTCTTGAATGCTTTGGCCAAATAGCTATCTGGAGAAGAAAGCAGAAGTTTAACTTTCGCTTTGCTTTCAAAGTGGTGGTCCGGAGGCCTTAGAGAGCCTAATGCTGTGCAGTCGCCAAGAAGATTGATCCTGTACGAAGTGTTCTTCTATGGGACACAGTGAGGACGCAGTGGCCTTAGGAAAAGTATACTAGAGTTCCTCACTACCTGCCCAAAAGTAAATGGAAATCCTTTGCACTCCTCAATTTGTGGATGGAATATCTGAAGGATACTTTGGACCTTGTGGGGAGATCTCGCTTTTCCTTTGGCAATGAGGACTCTGGGATGCCTCCTGCAGTGTGCAGGACACATTCTGTTTCTCTAGGAACTCTCTCTTTTCTCCAAAAAGGCATTCCTGAAGTGAAGACAACATAGGCAGCAACACTGTTCCGCAGGAAACATTGACGCTTCCAGTATCCTGCTCTCCAGTGGGGAAAACAGTGCTTCTTTCACTAGGTCACCAATATCAAAGTGGCACACAGCATATTACGTGTAGTTTCTGACAAAGGCAAAGACTCTCAAGCAACACCCTGCCCTTCCCAGTTAAAACTTCATACCAAGGCAATTCTGCATGGTGTGAGTAGCGTGACGAACTTACTGCCTTGGGATAGACCGCGCCGTCTGTACACCTTAACAAAGGCTAGAGGGTGTTTCAGGGGAATACTGTGCCTTTGTCCGGCTGCTTCGGAAGTCAACTGTCTGCTTGGCATAGAAAAACAGCAAGTAAGGGTTCACATTCTCAACCCTACGGAGAGTGTTTCTTCATTGCAGCCTAGGTTCAGTGCTGGGAACCCCTGGCCGTACACCATAAAGACCTGCTGGAGCTGTGTTCGGGTGGCCTTTAGAAAGCTCGGACATCTAGCTATCCAACGAAGAAAGCAGTGTGTCGCCCTTCTCTCCGTATTAAGAGATATGATCCGGAGGCCCAAGGTCCCTGAATGTTGTGAATTCGCCCAGGAAGAGACATTCGGGATGCAGTGTTCTTCCATGGGAGGTGCTGAGGACACAGGAGTCCTAAGAGTCCTGACAAGCTCAAGAGCGTGAAGGCACTACATGGACTATGTTTTCAGGGCAATGCTGCATGTCTAATCTTGTGCATCCAATACATGGACCTTACTATGAGCCTGCCTGGCAGAGTCGTGTTCCCTTTAGTATTGGCGCCTTTCGGATGCCTCATGCAAGGAACTGCAAGCACCCTAGTGCTCACAGGAAAGCGCCCTTTTCCTAAAAGGGGCATTCCAGCACGTATGACTGACAGCAGCACTGTATTTCCTGCATCTCTGAGGCTGCAGCTGTCCTTCTATACAGCTGGAACGTGCAACTATTCGCATAGATTCCGAATCCGAAAGTTGAACCCTGCCCAAGTACTTTTAGTTTTCAGAAAGCAAAAAGAGACTGAAGGACCACTCTGGCACCTTCCTGGATTAAGTTTGAACCAGGGAGTTGTGCAATGTGTGAATGCTCTACGCGACTTAAGAGTTTAGGGAGGTTACGGGTCCTCGCAACTTCAGTAAGGGTACTAGAGTTCAGGGGAAAGTATACATTTTCAAGACTACATGTAAGGTCTCCTCTGTGCGTGGCCTAGAGGAAGGTCAGGTAAGTAAGTGTACCCAGAACGGACACCAAGAAGAGAGTGTTTTCTTTGCAGCTCACACTCTGCACTGAGAGCCCCTGGCATTACACCAAACACCTGCTAGAGCTGTGTTCCGGAGGTCTCTTGTATGCTTTGGCCATCTAGCTATCTGGAGAAGAAAGCAGAAGTTGAACTTTCACTCTCCTTTCAAAGTGGAGATCCGGAGGCCTTAGAGAGCCTACTGCTGTGCAGTCGCCAAGAAGATTGATCCTGTACGAAGTGTTCTTCTATGGGACACGGTGAGGACGCAGTGGCCTTAGGAAAAGTACACTAGAGTTCCTGCACTACCTGCCCAAAAGTAAATGGAAATCCTCTGCACTCCTCAATTTGTGGATGGAATACCTGAAGTATACTTTGAAACTTGTGGGGAGATCTCGCTTTCCCTTTGGCAATGAGGGCTCTGGGATGCGTCCTGCACTGTGCAGAACACATTCTGTTTCTCTAGGAACTCTCTCTTTTCTCCACAAAGGCATTCCTGAAGTGAAGACAACACAGGCAGCAACACTGTTCCGAAGGAAACTTTGACGCTTCCAGTATCCTGCTCTCCAGTGGGGAAAACAGTGCTTCTCTCACTAGGTCACCAATATCAAAGTTGCACACTGCATATTACGTGTAGTTTCAGACAAAGGCAAAGACTCTCAAGCAACACCCTGCCCTTCCCAGTTAAATCTTCATACCAAGGCAATTCTGCATGGTGTGAGTAGCGTGACGAACTTACTGCCTTCGGATAGACCGCGCTGTCTGTACACCTTATCAAAGGCTAGTGGGTCTTTCAGGGGAATACTGTGCCTTTGTCAGGTTGCTTCGGAAGTCAACTGTCTGCTTGGCATAGAAAGACAGCAAGTAAGGGTTCACATTCTCAACCCTACGGAGAGTGTTTCTTCATTGCACCCCAGGTTCAGTGCTGGGAACCACAGGCCGTACACCTAAAAGACCTGCTGGAGCTGTGTTCGGGTGGCCTTTAGAAAGCTCGGACATCTAGCTATCCAACGAAGAAAGCAGTGTGTCGCCCTTCTCTCCGTAATAAGAGATATGATCCACAGGCCCAAGGTCCCTGAATGTTGTGAAGTCGCCCAGGAAGAGACATTCGGGATGGAGTGTTCTTCCATGGGAGTTGCTGAGGATGCAGGATTCCTAAGAGTCCTGACAAGCTCACTAGCGTGAAGGCACTACATGGACTACGTTTTCATAGGCCATGCTGCATGTCTAATCTTGTGCATCCAATACATGGACCATACTATGAGCCTGCCTGGCAGAGTCGTGTTCCCTTTAGTATTGGCTCCTTTGGGATGCCTCATGCAAGGAACAGCAAGCACCCTAGTGCTCACAGGAAAGCGCCCTTTTCCTAACAGGGGGATTTCAGCACGTATGACTGACAGCAGCACTGTATTTCCGGCATTTCTGAGGCTGCATCTGTCCTTCTTTGCAGCTGGGAACAGCAACTATTCGCAAAGATTCCGAATCCGAAAGTTGAACCCTGCCGAAGTACTTTTAGTTTTCAGAAAGCAAAAAGAGACTGAAGGACCACTCTGGCACTTTCCCGGATTAGTTTTGAACCAGGGAGTTGTGCAATGTGTGAATGGCCTACGCGACTGAAGTCTTTAGGGAGGTTACGGGTCCTCGCACCTTCGCTAAGTGTACTAGAGTTCTGGAGAAAGTATACATTTTAAAGACTGCATGGAATGTCTACTCTGCGCGTGGCCTAGAAAAAGGTCAGGTAAGTAAGTGTACCCAGAACGGACACCAAGAAGAGAGTGTTTTCACTGCAGCTCACACTCTGCACTGAGAGCCACTGTCATTACACCTAACACCTGCTAGAGCTGTGTTCCGGAGGTCTCTTGAATGCTTTGGCCATCTAGCTATCTGGAGAAGAAAGCAGAAGTTTAACTTTCACTCTCCTTTCAAAGTGGAGATCCGGAGGCCTTAGAGAGCCTAATGCTGTGCAGTCGCCAAGAAGATTGATCCTGTACGAAGTGTGCTTCTATGGGTCACAGTGAGGATGCAGTGGCCTTAGGAAAAGTATACTAGAGTTCCTGCACTACCTGCCCAAAAGTAAATGGAGATCCTCTGCACTCCTCAATTCGTGGATGGCATATCTGAAGGATACTTCGAAACTTGAGGGGAGATCTCGCTTTCCCTTTTTGCAAAGAGGGCTCTGGTATGCCTCCTGCAGTGTGCAGGACACATTCTGTTTCTCTAGGAACTCTCTCTTTTCTCCACAAAGGCATTCCTGAAGGGAAGATAACACAGGCAGCAACACTGTTCCGTAGGAAACTTTGACGCTTCCAGTATCCTGCTCTCCAGTGGGGAAAACAGTGCTTCTCTCACTAGGTCACCAATATCAAAGTTGTACACTGCATATTACGTGTAGTTTCTGACAAAGGCAAAGACTCTCAAGCAACACCCTGCCCTTCCCAGTTAAAAATTCATACCAAGGCAATTCTGCATGGTGTGAGTAGCGTGACGAACTTACTGCCTTGGGATAGACCTCGCCATCTGTACACCATATCAAAGGCTAGAGGGTGTTTCAGGGGAATACTGTGACTTTGTTAGGCTGCTTCGGAAGTCAACTGTCTGCTTGGCATAGAAAGATAGCAAGTAAGGGTTCACATTCTCAACCCTACGGAGTGTGTTTCTTCATTGCAGCCCAGGTTCAGTGCTGGGAACCACTGGCCGTACGCCTAAAAGACCTGCTGGAGCTGTGTTCGGGTGGCCTTTAGAAAGCTCGGACATCTAGCTATCCAACGAAGAAAGCAGTGTGTCGCCCTTCTCTCCGTATTAAGAGATATGATCCGGATGCCCAAGGTCCCTGAATGTTGTGAAGTCGCCCAGGAAGAGACATTCGGGATGCACTGTTCTTCCAAGGGAGGTCCTGAGGACGCAGGAGTCCTAGGAATCCTGACAAGCTCACTAGTGTGAAGGCACTACATGGACTACATTTTCATAGGCAATGCTGCATGTCTAATCTTGTGCATCCAATACATGGACCTTACTATGAGCCTGCCTGGCAGAGTCGTGTTCCCTTTAGTATTGTCGCCTTTCGGATGCCTCATGCAAGGAACTGCAAGCACCCTAGTGCTCACAGGAAAGCGCCCTTTTCCTAACAGGGGCATTCCAGCACGTATGTCTGACAGCAGCACTGTATTTTCGGCATCTGTGAGGCTGCAGCTGTCCTTCTTTACAGCTGCGAAGTGCAACGATTCACAAAGATTACGAATCTGAAATTTGAACCCTGCCCAAGTACTTTTAGTTTTCAGAAAGCAAAAAGAGACTGAAGGACCACTCTGGCACCTTCCCGGATTAATTTTGAACCAGGGAGTTGTGCAATGTGTGAATGGTCTACGCGACTTAAGACTTTAGCGAGGGTACGGGTCCTCGCACCTTCGCTAAGGGTACTAGATTTCAGGGGAAAGTATACATTTTGAAGACTACATGTAATGTCTAGCCTGTGCGTGGCCTAGAGAAAGGTCAGGTAAGTAAGTGTACCCAGAACGGACACCAAGAATAGAGTGTTTTCATTGCAGCTCACACTCTGCACTGAGAGCCCCTGGCATTACACCTAACACCTGCTAGAGCTGTGTTCCGGAGGTCTCTTGAATGCTTTGGCCATCTAGCTATCTGGAGAAGAAAGCAGAAGTTTAACTTTCACTCTCCTTTCAAAGTGGAGATCCGGAGGCCTTAGAGAGCCTAATGCTGGGCAGTCGCCAAGAAGATTGATCCTGTACGAAGTGTTCTTCTATGGGACACGGAGAGGAGGCAGTGGCCTTAGGATAAGTATACAAGAGTTCCTGCACTACCTGCCCAAAAGTAAATGGAAGTCCTCTGCACTCCTCAATTCGTGGATGGCATATCTGAAGGATACTTTGAACCTTGTGGGGAGCTCTCGCTTTCCCTTTGGCAATGAGGGCTCTGGGATGCCTCCTGCAGTGCGCAGGACACATTCTGTTTCTCTAGGAACTCTCTCTTTTCTCCACAAAGGCATTCCTGAAGGGAAGACAACACAGGCAGCAATACTGTTCCGCAGGAAACTTTGACGCTTCCAGTATCCTGCTCTGCAGTGGTGAAAACAGTGCTTCTCTCACTAGGTCACCAATATCAAAGTTGCACACTGCATATTACGTATAGTTTCTGACAAAGGCAAAGGCTCTCAAGCAACACCCTGCCCTTCCCAGTTAAAACTTCATACCAAGGCAATTCTGCATGGTGTGAGTAGCGTGACGAACTTACTGCCTTATGATAGACCTCGCCGTCTGTACACCTTATGAAAGGGTAGTGGGTGTTTCAGGGCAATACAGTGCCTTTGTCAGGCTGCTTCAGAAGTCAACTGTCTGCTTGGCATAGAAAGACAGCAAGTAAGGGTTCACATTCTCAATCCTACGGAGAGGGATTCTTCATTGCAGCCCAGGTTCAGTGCTGGGAACCACTGGCCGTACACCTAAAAGACCTGCTGGAGCTGTGTTCGACTGGCCTTTAGAAAGCTCGGACATCTAGCTATCCAACGAAGAAAGCAGTGTGTCGCCCTTCTCTCCACATTAAGAGATATGATCCGGAGGCCCAAGGTCCCTGAATGTTGTGAAGTCGCCCAGGAAGAGACATTCTGGATGCCGTGTTCTTCCACGGGAGGTGCTGAGGATGCAGGAGTCCTAGGAGTCCTGACAAGCTCACTAGCGTGAAGGCACTACATGGACTACGTTTTCATGGGCAATGGTGCATGTCTAATCTTGTGCATGCAATACATGAACCTTACTATGAGCCTGCCTGGCAGAGTCGTTTTCCCTTTAGTACTGGCGCCTTTGGAATGCCTCAGGCAAGGAACTGCAAGCACCCTAGTGCTCACAGACAAGCCCCCTTTTCCTAACATGGGGATTCCAGCACGTATGAGTGACAGCAGCACTGTATTTCCGGTATCTCTGAGGCTGCAGTTCTCCTTCTTTACAGCTGGGAAGTGCAACTATTCACAAAGATTCCGAATCAGAAAGTTGAACCCTGCCCAAGTACTTTTAGTTTTCAGAAAGCAAAAAGAGACTGAAGGACCACTCTGGCACCTTTCCGGATTAATTTTGAACAAGGGAGTTGTGCAAAGTCTGAACGGTCTACGGGACTTAAGACTTTAGGGAGGTTACGGGTCCTCGCACCTTCGCCAAGTGTATTAGAGTTCAGGGGAAAGTATACATTTTCAAGACTACATGTAATGTCTAGTCTGCGTGTGGCCTAGAGAAAGTTCAGGTAAGTAAGTGTACCCAGAATGGACACCAAGAATAGAGTGTTTTCATTTCAGCTCACACTCTGCTCTGAGAGCCACTGGCATTACACCTAACACCTGCTAGAGCTGTGTTCTGGAGGTCTCTTGAATGCTTTGGCCATCTAGCTATCTGGAGAAGAAAGCAGAAGTTTAACTTCCACTCTCCTTTCAAAGTGGAGATCCGGAGGCCTTAGAGAGCCTAATGCTGTGCAGTCGCCAAGAAGATTGATCCTGTACGAAGTGTGCTTCTATGGGTCACGGTGAGGATGCAGTGGCCTTAGGAAAAGTATACTAGAGTTCCTGCACTACCTGCCCAAAAATAAATGGAGATCCTCTGCACTCCTCAATTCGTGGATGGCATATCTGAAAGATACTTTGAAACTTGTGGGGAGATCTCGCTTTCTCTTTGGCAAAGAGGGCTCCGGGATGCCTCCTGCAGTGCGCAGGACACATTCTGTTTCTCTAGGAACTCTCTCTTTTCTCCACAAAGGCATTCCTGAAGTGAAGACAACACAGGCAGCAACACTGTTCCGAAGGAAACTTTGACGCTTCCAGTATCCTGCTCTCCAGTGGGGAAAACAGTGGTTCTCTCACTAGGTCACCAATATCAAAGTTGCACACTGCATATTACGTGTAGTTTCTGACACAGGCAAAGACTGTCAAGCAACACCCTGCCCTTCCCAGTTAAAAATTCATACCAAAGCAATTCTGCATGGTGTGAGTAGCGTGACGAACTTACTGCCTTGGGATAGACCTCGCCGTCTGTACACCTTATCAAAGGCTAGAGGGTGTTTCAGGGGAATACTGTGACTTTGTCAGGCTGCTTCGGAAGTCAACTGTCTGCTTGGCATAGAAAGACAGCAAGTAAGGGTTCACATTCTCAACCCTACGGAGTGTGTTTCTTCATTGCAGCCCAGGTTCAGTGCTGGGAACCACTGGCCGTACACCTAAAAGACCTGCTGGAGCTGTGTTCGGGTGGCCTTTAGAAAGCTCGGACATCTAGCTATCCAACGAAGAAAGCAGTGTGTCGCCCTTCTCTCCGTATTAAGAGATATGATCCGGAGGCCCAAGGTCCCTGAATGTTGTGAAGTCGCCCAGGAAGAGACATTCGGGATGCAGTGTTCTTCCAAGGGAGGTGCTGAGGAAGCAGGAGTCCTAGGAATCCTGACAAGCTCACTAGCATGAAGGCACTACATGGACTACGTTTTCATGGACAATGCTGCATGTCTAATCTTGTGCATCCAATACATGGACCTTACTATGAGCCTGCCTGGCAGAGTCGTGTTCCCTTTAGTACTGGCGCCTTTGGGATGCCTCATGCAAGGAACTGCAAGCACCCTAGTGCTCACAGGCAAGCGCCCTTTTCCTAACATGGGGATTCCAGCACGTATGACTGACAGCAGCACTGTGTTTTCGGCATCTGTGAGGCTGCAGCTGTCCTTCTTTACAGCTGGGAAGTGCAACTATTCACAAAGATTCCGAATCTGAAAGTTGAACCCTGCCCAAGTACTTTTAGTTTTCAGAAAGCAAAAAGAGACTGAAGGACCACTCTGGCACCTTCCCGGATTAATTTTGAACAAGGGAGTTGTGCAAAGTCTGAACGGTCTACGGGACTTAAGACTTTAGGGAGGTTACGGGTCCTCGCAACTTCGCCAAGTGTATTAGAGTTCAGGGGAAAGTATACATTTTCAAGACTACATGTAATGTCTAGTCTGCGTGTGGCCTAGAGAAAGGTCAGGTAAGTAAGTGTACCCAGAATGGACACCAAGAATAGAGTGTTTTCATTGCAGCTCACACTCTGCTCTGAGAGCCACTGGCATTACACCTAACACCTGCTAGAGCTGTGTTCTGGAGGTCTCTTGAATGCTTTGGCCATCTAGCTATCTGGAGAAGAAAGCAGAAGTTTAACTTCCACTCTCCTTTCAAAGTGCAGATCCGGAGGCCTTAGAGAGCCTAATGCTGTGCAGTCGCCAAGAAGATTGATCCTGTACGAAGTGTGCTTCTATGGGTCACGGTGAGGATGCAGTGGCCTTAGGAAAAGTATACTAGAGTTCCTGCACTACCTGCCCAAAAATAAATGGAGATCCTCTGCACTCCTCAATTCGTGGATGGCATATCTGAAAGATACTTTGAAACTTGTGGGGAGATCTCGCTTTCTCTTTGGCAAAGAGGGCTCCGGGATGCCTCCTGCAGTGCGCAGGACACATTCTGTTTCTCTAGGAACTCTCTCTTTTCTCCACAAAGGCATTCCTGAAGTGAAGACAACACAGGCAGCAACACTGTTCCGAAGGAAACTTTGACGCTTCCAGTATCCTGCTCTCCAGTGGGGAAACAGTGGTTCTCTCACTAGGTCACCAATATCAAAGTTGCACACTGCATATTACGTGTAGTTTCTGACACAGGCAAAGACTGTCAAGCAACACCCTGCCCTTCCCAGTTAAAAATTCATACCAAAGCAATTCTGCATGGTGTGAGTAGCGTGACGAACTTACTGCCTTGGGATAGACCTCGCCGTCTGTACACCTTATCAAAGGCTAGAGGGTGTTTCAGGGGAATACTGTGACTTTGTCAGGCTGCTTCGGAAGTCAACTGTCTGCTTGGCATAGAAAGACAGCAAGTAAGGGTTCACATTCTCAACCCTACGGAGTGTGTTTCTTCATTGCAGCCCAGGTTCAGTGCTGGGAACCACTGGCCGTACACCTAAAAGACCTGCTGGAGCTGTGTTCGGGTGGCCTTTAGAAAGCTCGGACATCTAGCTATCCAACGAAGAAAGCAGTGTGTCGCCCTTCTCTCCGTATTAAGAGATATGATCCGGAGGCCCAAGGTCCCTGAATGTTGTGAAGTCGCCCAGGAAGAGACATTCGGGATGCAGTGTTCTTCCAAGGGAGGTGCTGAGGAAGCAGGAGTCCTAGGAATCCTGACAAGCTCACTAGCATGAAGGCACTACATGGACTACGTTTTCATGGACAATGCTGCATGTCTAATCTTGTGCATCCAATACATGGACCTTACTATGAGCCTGCCTGGCAGAGTCGTGTTCCCTTTAGTACTGGCGCCTTTGGGATGCCTCATGCAAGGAACTGCAAGCACCCTAGTGCTCACAGGCAAGCGCCCTTTTCCTAACATGGGGATTCCAGCACGTATGACTGAAAGCAGCACTGTATTTCCGGCATCTGTGAGGCTGCAGCTGTCCTTCTTTACAGCTGGGAAGTGCAACTATTCACAAAGATTCCGAATCTGAAAGTTGAACCCTGCCCAAGTACTTTTAGTTTTCAGAAAGCAAAAAGAGACTGAAGGACCACTCTGGCACCTTCCCGGATTAATTTTGAACCAGGGAGTTGTGCAATGTGTGAATGGTCTATGCGACTTAAGACTTTAGGGAGGGTACGGGTCCTCGCACCTTCGCTAAGGGTACTAGAGTTCAGGGGAAAGTATACATTTTCAAGACTACATGTAATGTCTAGTCTGCACGTGGCCTAGAAAAAGGTCAGGTAAGTAAGTGTACCCAGAACAGACACCAAGAATAGAGTGTTTTCATTGCAGCTCACACTCTGCACTGAGAGCCCCTGGCATTACACCTAACACCTGCTAGAGCTGTGTTCCGGAGGTCTCTTGAATGCTTTGGCCATCTAGCTATCTGGAGAAGAAAGCAGAAGTTTAAATTTCACTCTCCTTTCAAAGTGGAGATCCGGAGACCTTAGAGAGCCTAATGCTGGGCAGTCGCCAAGAAGATTGATCCTGTACTAAGTGTTCTTCTATGGGACACGGAGAGGAGGCAGTGGCCTTAGGATAAGTATACAAGAGTTCCTGCACTACCTGCCCAAAGTAAATGGAAATCCTCTGCACTCCTCAATTCGTGGATGGCATATCTGAAGGATACTTTGAACCTTGTGGGGAGATCTCGCTTTCCCTTTGGCAATGAGGGCTCTGGGATGCCTCCTGCAGTGCGGAGGACACATTCTGTTTCTGTAGGAACTCTCTCTTTTCTCCACAAAGGCATTCCTGAAGGGAAGACAACACAGGCAGCAACACTGTTCCGCAGTAAACTTTGACGCTTCCAGTATCCTGCTCTCCAGTGGGGAAAACACTGCTTCTCTCACTAGGTCACCAATATCAAAGTTGTACACTGCATATTACGTGTAGTTTCTGACAAAGGCAAAGACTCTCAAGCAACACCCTGCCCTTCCCAGTTAAAACTTCATACCAAGGCAATTCTGCATGGTGTGAGTAGCGTGACGAACTTACTGCCTTGGGATAGACCTCGCCGTCTGTACACCGAATCAAAGGCTAGAGGGTGTTTCAGGGGAATACTGTGACTTTGTCAGGCTGCTTTGGAAGTCAACTGTCTGCTTGGCATAGAAAGACAGCAAGTAAGGGTTCACATTCTCAACCCTACGGAGAGTGTTTCTTCATTGCAGCCCAGGTTCAGTGCTGGGAACCACTGGCCGTACACGTAAAAGACCTGCTGGAGCTGTGTTCGAGTGGCCTTTTGAAATCTCGGACATCCAGCTATCCAACGAAGAAAGCAGTGTGTCGCCCTTCTCTCCGTATTAAGAGATATGATCCGGAGGCCCAAGGCCCCTGAATGTTGTGAAGTCGCCCAGGAAGAGACATTCGGGATGCAGTGTTCTTCCAAGGGAGGTGCTGTGGACGCAGGAGTCCTAGGAATCCTGACAAGCTCACTAGCGTGAAGGCACTACATGGACTACGTTTTCATGGGCAATGCTGTATGTCTAATCTTGTGCATCCAATACATGGACCTTACTATGAGCCTGCCTGGCAGAGTCGTGTTCCCTTTAGTATTGGCACCTTTCGGATGCCTCATGCAAGGAACTGCAAGCAACCTAGTGCTCACAGGAAAGCGCCCTTTTTTCTAACAGGGGCATTCCAGCACGTATGACTGACAGCAGCACTGTATTTCCGGCATCTGTGAGGCTGCAGCTGTCCTTCTTTACAGCTGGGAAGTGCAACTATTCACAAAGATTCCGAATCTGAAAGTTGAACCCTGCCCAAGTACTTTTAGTTTTCAGAAAGCAAAAAGAGACTGAAGGACCACTCTGGCACCTTCCCGGATTAATTTTGAACCAGGGAGTTGTGCAATGTGTGAATGGTCTACGCGGCTTAAGACTTTAGGGAGGGTACGGGTCCTCGCACATTCGCTAAGGGTACTAGAGATCAGGGGAAAGTATACATTTTCAAGACTACATGTAATGTCTAGTCTGCGTGTGGCCTAGAAAAAGGTCTGGTAAGTAAGAGTACCCAGAACGGACACCAAGAATAGAGTGTTTTCATTGCAGCTCACACTCTGCACTGAGAGCCCCTGGCATTACACCTAACACCTGCTAGAGCTGTGTTCCGGAGGTCTCTTGAATGCTTTGGCCATCTAGCTATCTGGAGAAGAAAGCAGAAGTTTAACTTTCACTCTCCTTTCAAAGTGGAGATCCGGAGGCCTTAGAGAGCCTAATGCTGGGCAGTCGCCAAGAAGATTGATCCTGTACGAAGTGTTCTTCTATGGGACACGGAGAGGAGGCAGTGGCCTTAGGATAAGTATACAAGAGTTCCTGCACTACCTGCCCAAAAGTAAATGGAAATCCTCTGCACTCCTCAATTCGTGGATGGCATATCTGAACGATACTTTGAAACTTGTGGGGAGCTCTCGCTTTCCCTTTGGCAATGAGGGCTCTGGGATGCCTCCTGCAGTGCGCAGGACACATTCTGTTTCTGTAGGAACTCTCTCTTTTCTCCACAAAGGCATTCCTGAAGGGAAGACAACACAGGCAGCAATACTGTTCCGCAGGAAACTTTGACGCTTCCAGTATCCTGCTCTGCAGTGGGGAAAACAGTGCTTCTCTCACTAGGTCACCAATATCAAAGTTGCACACTGCATATTACGTATAGTTTCTGACAAAGGCAAAGACTCTCAAGCAACACCCTGCCCTTCCCAGTTAAAACTTCATACCAAGGCAATTCTGCATGGTGTGAGTAGCGTGACGAACTTACTCCCTTATGATAGACCTCGCCGTCTGTACACCTTATCAAAGGGTAGTGGGTGTTTCAGGGCAATACAGTGCCTTTGTCAGGCTGCTTCAGAAGTCAACTGTCTGCTTGGCATAGAAAGACAGCAAGTAAGGGTTCACATTCTCAACCATACGGAGAGTGATTCTTCATTGCAGCCCAGGTTCAGTGCTGGGAACCACTGGCCGTACACCTAAAAGACCTGCTGGAGCTGTGTTCGACTGGCCTTTAGAAAGCTCGGACATCTAGCTATCCAACGAAGAAAGCAGTGCGTCGCCCTTCTCTCCACATTAAGAGATATGATCCGGAGGCCCAAGGTCCCTGAATGTTGTGAAGTCGCCCAGGAAGAGACATTCTGGATGCCGTGTTCTTCCACGGGAGGTGCTGAGGATGCAGGAGTCCTAGGAGTCCTGACAAGCTCACTAGCGTGAAGGCACTACATGGACTACGTTTTCATGGGCAATGGTGCATGTCTAATCTTGTGCATGCAATACATGAACCTTACTATGAGCCTGCCTGGCAGAGTCGTGTTCCCTTTAGTACTGGCGCCTTTGGAATGCCTCAGGCAAGGAACTGCAAGCACCCTAGTGCTCACAGACAAGCCCCCTTTTCCTAACATGGGGATTCCAGCACGTATGAGTGACAGCAGCACTGTATTTCCGGTATCTCTGAGGCTGCAGTTCTCCTTCTTTACAGCTGGAAAGTGCAACTATTCACAAAGATTCCGAATCAGAAAGTTGAACCCTGCCCAAGTACTTTTAGTTTTCAGAAAGCAAAAAGAGACTGAAAGACCACTCTGGCACCTTCCCGGATTAATTTTGAACAAGGGAGTTGTGCAAAGTCTGAACGGTCTACGGGACATAAGACTTTAGGGAGGTTACGGGTCCTCGCACCTTCGCCAAGTGTATTAGAGTTCAGGGGAAAGTATACATTTTCAAGACTACATGTAATGTCTAGTCTGCGTGTGGCCTAGTGAAAGGTCAGGTAAGTAAGTGTACCCAGAATGGACACCAAGAATAGAGTGTTTTCATTGCAGCTCACACTCTGCTCTGAGAGCCACTGGCATTACACCTAACACCTGCTAGAGCTGTGTTCTGGAGGTCTCTTGAATGCTTTGGCCATCTAGCTATCTGGAGAAGAAAGCAGAAGTTTAACTTCCACTCTCCTTTCAAAGTGGAGATCCGAAGGCCTTAGAGAGCCTAATGCTGTGCAGTCGCCAAGAAGATTGATCCTGTACAAAGTGTGCTTCTATGGGTCACGGTGAGGATGCAGTGGCCTTAGGAAAAGTATACTAGAGTTCCTGCACTACCTGCCCAAAAATAAATGGAGATCCTCTGCACTCCTCAATTCGTGGATGGCATATCTGAAAGATACTTTGAAACTTGTGGGGAGATCTCGCTTTCTCTTTGGCAAAGAGGGCTCCGGGATGCCTCCTGCAGTGTGCAGGACACATTCTGTTTCTCTAGGAACTCTCTCTTTTCTCCACAAAGGCATTCCTGAAGTGAAGACAACACAGGCAGCAACACTGTTCCGAAGGAAACTTTGACGCTTCCAGTATCCTGCTCTCCAGGGGGAAAACAGTGCTTCTCTCACTAGGTCACCAATATCAAAGTTGCACACTGCATATTACGTGTAGTTTCTGACACAGGCAAAGACTGTCAAGCAACACCCTGCCCTTCCCAGTTAAAAATTCATACCAAAGCAATTCTGCATGGTGTGAGTAGCGTGACGAACTTACTGCCTTGGGATAGACCTCGCCGTCTGTACACCTTATCAAAGGCTAGAGGGTGTTTCAGGGGAATACTGTGACTTTGTCAGGCTGCTTCGGAAGTCAACTGTCTGCTTGGCATAGAAAGACAGCAAGTAAGGGTTCACATTCTCAACCCTACGGAGAGTGTTTCTTCATTGCAGCCCAGGTTCAGTGCTGGGAACCACTGGCCGTACACCTAAAAGACCTGCTGGAGCTGTGTTCGGGTGGCCTTTAGAAAGCTCGGACATCTAGCTATCCAACGAAGAAAGCAGTGTGTCGCCCTTCTCTCCGTATTAAGAGATATGATCCGGAGGCCCAAGGTCCCTGAATGATGTGAAGTCGCCCAGGAAGAGACATTCGGGATGCAGTGTTCTTCCAAGGGAGGTGCTGAGGAAGCAGGAGTCCTAGGAATCCTGACAAGCTCACTAGCATGAAGGCACTACATGGACTACGTTTTCATGGACAATGCTGCATGTCTAATCTTGTGCATCCAATACATGGACCTTACTATGAGCCTGCCTGGCAGAGTCGTGTTCCCTTTAGTACTGGCGCCTTTGGGATGCCTCATGCAAGGAACTGCAAGCACCCTAGTGCTCACAGGCAAGCGCCCTTTTCCTAACATGGGGATTCCAGCACGTATGACTGACAGCAGCACTGTGTTTCCGGCATCTGTGAGGCTGCAGCTGTCCTTCTTTACAGCTGGGAAGTGCAACTATTCACAAAGATTCCGAATCTGAAAGTTGAACCCTGCCCAAGTACTTTTAGTTTTCAGAAAGCAAAAAGAGACTGAAGGACCACTCTGGCACCTTCCCGGATTAATTTTGAACCAGGGAGTTGTGCAATGTGTGAATGGTCTACGCGACTTAAGACTTTAGGGAGGGTACGGGTCCTCGCACCTTCGCTAAGGGTACTAGAGTTCAGGGGAAAGTATACATTTTCAAGACTACATGTAATGTCTAGTCTGCGCGTGGCCTAGAAAAAGGTCAGGTAAGTAAGTGTACCCAGAACGGACACCAAGAATAGAGTGTTTTCATTGCAGCTCACACTCTGCACTGAGAGCCCCTGGCATTACACCTAACACCTGCTAGAGCTGTGTTCCGGAGGTCTCTTGAATGCTTTGGCCATCTAGCTATCTGGAGAAGAAAGCAGAAGTTTAACTTTCACTCTCCTTTCAAAGTGGAGATCCGGAGGCCTTAGAGAGCCTAATGCTGTGCAGTCGCCAAGAAGATTGATCCTGTACGAAGTGTGCTTCTATGGGTCACGGTGAGGATGCAGTGGCCTTAGGAAAAGTATACAAGAGTTCCTGCACTACCTGCCCAAAAGGAAATGGAGATCCTCTGCACTCCTCAATTCGTGGATGGCATATCTGAAGGATACTTCGAAAATTGAGGAGAGATCTCGCTTTCCCTTTTGGCAAAGAGGGCTCTGGGATGCCTCCTGCAGTGCGCAGGACACATTCTGTTTCTCTAGGAACTCTCTCTTTTCTCCACAAATGCATTCCTGAAGTGAAGACAACACAGGCAGCAACACTGTTCCGCAGTAAACTTTGACGCTTCCAGTATCCTGCTCTCCAGTGGGGAAAACAGTGCTTCTCTCACTAGGTCACCAATATCAAAGTTGTACACTGCATATTACGTGTAGTTTCTGACAAAGGCAAAGACTCTCAAGCAACACCCTGCCCTTCCCAGTTAAAACTTCATACCAAGGCAATTCTGCATGGTGTGAGTAGCGTGACGAACTTACTGTCTTGGGATAGACCTCGCCGTCTGTACACCGAATCAAAGGCTAGAGGGTGTTTCAGGGGAATACTGTGACTTTGTCAGGCTGCTTCGGAAGTCAACTGTCGGCTTGGCATAGAAAGACAGCAAGTAAGGGTTCACATTCTCAACCCTACGGAGAGTGATTCTTCATTGCAGCCCAGGTTCAGTGCTGGGAACCACTGGCCGTACACCTAAAAGAACTGCTGGAGCTGTGTTCGAGTGGCCTTTAGAAATCTCGGACATCCAGCTATCCAACGAAGAAAGCAGTGTGTCGCCCTTCTCTCCGTATTAAGAGATATGATCCGGAGGCCCAAGGCCCCTGAATGTTGTGAAGTCGCCCAGGATGAGACATTCGGGATGCAGTGTTCTTCCAAGGGAGGTGCTGTGGACGCAGGAGTCCTAGGAATCCTGACAAGCTCACTAGCGTGAAGGCACTACATGGACTACGTTTTCATGGGCATTGCTGTATGTCTAATCTTGTGCATCCAATACATGGACCTTACTATGAGCCTGCCTGGCAGAGTCGTGTTCCCTTTAGTATTGGCACCTTTCGGATGCCTCATGCAAGGAACTGCAAGCAACCAAGTGCTCACAGGAAAGCGCCCTTTTTTCTAACAGGGGCATTCCAGCACGTATGACTGACAGCAGCACTGTATTTCCGGCATCTGTGAGGCTGCAGCTGTCCTTCTTTACGGCTGGGAAGTGCAACTATTCACAAAGATTCCGAATCTGAAAGTTGAACCCTGCCCAAGTACTTTTAGTTTTCAGAAAGCAAAAAGAGACTGAAGGACCACTCTGGCACCTTCCCGGATTAATTTTGAACCAGGGAGTTGTGCAATGTGTGAATGGTCTACGCGACTTAAGACTTTAGGGAGGGTACGGGTCCTCGCACATTCGCTAAGGGTACTAGAGATCAGGGGAAAGTATACATTTTCAAGACTACATGTAATGTCTAGTCTGCGTGTGGCCTAGAAAAAGGTCTGGTAAGTAAGAGTACCCAGAACGGACAACAAGAATAGAGTGTTTTCATTGCAGCTCACACTCTGCACTGAGAGCCCCTGGCATTACACCTAACACCTGCTAGAGCTGTGTTCCGGAGGTCTCTTGAATGCTTTGGCCATCTAGCTATCTGGAGAAGAAAGCAGAAGTTTAACTTTCACTCTCCTTTCAAAGTGGAGATCCGGAGGCCTTAGAGAGCCTAATGCTGGGCAGTCGCCAAGAAGATTGATCCTGTACGAAGTGTTCTTCTATGGGACACGGAGAGGAGGCAGTGGCCTTAGGATAAGTATACAAGAGTTCCTGCACTACCTGCCCAAAAGTAAATGGAAATACTCTGCACTCCTCAATTCGTGGATGGCATATCTGAAGGATACTTTGAACCTTGTGGGGAGCTCTCGCTTTCCCTTTGGCAATGAGGGCTCTGGGATGCCTCCTGCAGTGCGCAGGACACATTCTGTTTCTCTAGGAACTCTCTCTTTTCTCCACAAAGGCATTCCTGAAGGGAAGACAACACAGGCAGCAATACTGTTCCGCAGGAAACTTTGACGCTTCCAGTATCCTGCTCTGCAGTGGGGAAAACAGTGCTTCTCTCACTAGGTCACCAATATCAAAGTTGCACACTGCATATTACGTATAGTTTCTGACAAAGGCAAAGACTCTCAAGCAACACCCTGCCCTTCCCAGTTAAAACTTCATACCAAGGCAATTCTGCATGGTGTGAGTAGCGTGACGAACTTACTGCCTTATGATGGACCTCGCCGTCTGTACACCTTATCAAAGGGTAGTGGGTGTTTCAGGGCAATACAGTGCCTTTGTCAGGCTGCTTCAGAAGTCAACTGTCTGCTTGGCATAGAAAGACATCAAGTAAGGGTTCACATTCTCAACCCTACGGAGAGGGATTCTTCATTGCAGCCCAGGTTCAGTGCTGGGAACCACTGGCCGTACACCTAAAAGACCTGCTGGAGCTGTGTTCGACTGGCCTTTAGAAAGCTCGGACATCTAGCTATCCAACGAAGAAAGCAGTGCGTCGCCCTTCTCTCCGTATTAAGAGATATGATCCGGAGGCCCAAGGTCCCTGAATGTTGTGAAGTCGCCCAGGAAGAGACATTCTGGATGCCGTGTTCTTCCACGGGAGGTGCTGAGGATGCAGGAGTCCTAGGAGTCCTGACAAGCTCACTAGCGTGAAGGCACTACATGGACTACGTTTTCATGGGCAATGGTGCATGTCTAATCTTGTGCATGCAATACATGAACCTTACTATGAGCCTGCCTGGCAGAGTCGTGTTCCCTTTAGTACTGGCGCCTTTGGAATGCCTCAGGCAAGGAACTGCAAGCACCCTAGTGCTCACAGACAAGCCCCCTTTTCCTAACATGGGGATTCCAGCACGTATGAGTGACAGCAGCACTGTATTTCCGGTATCTCTGAGGCTGCAGTTCTCCTTCTTTACAGCTGGGAAGTGCAACTATTCACAAAGATTCCGAATCAGAAAGTTGAACCCTGCCCAAGTACTTTTAGTTTTCAGAAAGCAAAAAGAGACTGAAGGACCACTCTGGCACCTTCCCGGATTAATTTTGAACAAGGGAGTTGTGCAAAGTCTGAACGGTCTACGGGACTTAAGACTTTAGGGAGGTTACGGGTCCTCGCACCTTCGCCAAGTGTATTAGAGTTCAGGGGAAAGTATACATTTTCAAGACTACATGTAATGTCTAGTCTGCGTGTGGCCTAGAGAAAGGTCAGGTAAGTAAGTGTACCCAGAATGGACACCAAGAATAGAGTGTTTTCATTGCAGCTCACACTCTGCTCTGAGAGCCACTGGCATTACACCTAACACCTGCTAGAGCTGTGTTCTGGAGGTCTCTTGAATGCTTTGGCCATCTAGCTATCTGGAGAAGAAAGCAGAAGTTTAACTTCCACTCTCCTTTCAAAGTGGAGATCCGGAGGCCTTAGAGAGCCTAATGCTGTGCAGTCGCCAAGAAGATTGATCCTGTACGAAGTGTGCTTCTATGGGTCACGGTGAGGATGCAGTGGCCTTAGGAAAAGTATACTAGAGTTCCTGCACTACCTGCCCAAAAATAAATGGAGATCCTCTGCACTCCTCAATTCGTGGATGGCATATCTGAAAGATACTTTGAAACTTGTGGGGAGATCTCGCTTTCTCTTTGGCAAAGAGGGCTCCGGGATGCCTCCTGCAGTGCGCAGGACACATTCTGTTTCTCTAGGAACTCTCTCTTTTCTCCACAAAGGCATTCCTGAAGTGAAGACAACACAGGCAGCAACACTGTTCCGAAGGAAACTTTGACGCTTCCAGTATCCTGCTCTCCAGTGGGGAAAACAGTGATTCTCTCACTAGGTCACCAATATCAAAGTTGCACACTGCATATTACGTGTAGTTTCTGACACAGGCAAAGACTGTCAAGCAACACCCTGCCCTTCCTAGTTAAAAATTCATACCAAAGCAATTCTGCATGGTGTGAGTAGCGTGACGAACTTACTGCCTTGGGATAGACCTCGCCGTCTGTACACCTTATCAAAGGCTAGAGGGTGTTTCAGGGGAATACTGTGACTTTGTCAGGCTGCTTCGGAAGTCAACTGTCTGCTTGGCATAGAAAGACAGCAAGTAAGGGTTCATATTCTCAACCCTACGGAGTGTGTTTCTTCATTGCAGCCCAGGTTCAGTGCTGGGAACCACTGGCCGTACACCTAAAAGACCTGCTGGAGCTGTGTTCGGGTGGCCTTTAGAAAGCTCGGACATCTAGCTATCCAACGAAGAAAGCAGTGTGTCGCCCTTCTCTCCGTATTAAGAGATATGATCCGGAGGCCCAAGGTCCCTGAATGTTGTGAAGTCGCCCAGGAAGAGACATTCGGGATGCAGTGTTCTTCCAAGGGAGGTGCTGAGGAAGCAGGAGTCCTAGGAATCCTGACAAGCTCACTAGCGTGAAGGCACTACATGGACTACGTTTTCATGGACAATGCTGCATGTCTAATCTTGTGCATCCAATACATGGACCTTACTATGTGCCTGCCTGGCAGAGTCGTGTTCCCTTTAGTACTGGCGCCTTTGGGATGCCTCATGCAAGGAACTGCAAACACCCTAGTGCTCACAGGCAAGCGCCCTTTTCCTAACATGGGGATTCCAGCACGTATGACTGAGAGCAGCACTGTATTTCCGGCATCTGTGACGCTGCAGCTGTCCTTCTTTACAGCTGGGAAGTGCAACTATTCACAAAGATTCCGAATCTGAAAGTTGAACCCTGCCCAAGTACTTTTAGTTTTCAGAAAGCAAAAAGAGACTGAAGGACCACTCTGGCACCTTTCCGGATTAATTTTGAACCAGGGAGTTGTGCAATGTGTGAATGGTCTACGCGACTTAAGACTTTAGGGAGGGTACGGGTCCTCGCACCTTCGCTAAGGATACTAGAGTTCAGGGGAAAGTACACATTTTCAAGACTACATGTAATGTCTAGTCTGCGCGTGGCCTAGAAAAAGGTCAGGTAAGTAAGTGTACCCAGAACGGACACCAAGAATAGAGTGTTTTCATTGCAGCTCACACTCTGCACTGAGAGCCCCTGGCATTACACCTAACACCTGCTAGAGCTGTGTTCTGGAGGTCTCTTGAATGCTTTGGCCATCTAGCTATCTGGAGAAGAAAGCAGAAGTTTAACTTTCACTCTCCTTTCAAAGTGGAGATCCGGAGGCCTTAGAGAGCCTAATGCTGGGCAGTCGCCAAGAAGATTGATCCTGTACGAAGTGTTCTTCTATGGGACACGGAGAGGAGGCAGTGGCCTTAGGAAAAGTATAAAAGAGTTCCTGCACTACCTGCCCAAAAGTAAATGGAAATCCTCTGCTCTCCTCAATTCGTGGATGGCATATCTGAAGGATACTTTGAACCTTGTGGGGAGATCTCGCTTTCCCTTTGGCAATGAGGGCTCTGGGATGACTCCTGCAGTGCGCAGGACACATTCTGTTTCTGTAGGAACTCTCTCTTTTCTCCACAAAGGCATTCCTGAAGGGAAGACAACACAGGCAGCAATACTGTTCCGCAGGAAACTTTGACGCTTCCAGTATCCTACTCTCCAGTGGGGAAAACAGTGCTTCTCTCACTAGGTCACCAATATCAAAGTTGCACACGGCATATTACGTGTAGTTTCTGACAAAGGCAAAGACTCTCAAGCAACACCCTGCCCTTCCCAGTTAAAACTTCATACCAAGGCAATTCTGCATGGTGTGAGTAGCGTGATGAACTTACTGCCTTGGTATAGACCTCGCCGTCTGTACACCTTATCAAAGGCTAGAGGGTGTTTCAGGGGAATACTGTGACTTTGTCAGGCTGCTTCGGAAGTCAACTGTCTGCTTGGCATAGAAAGACAGCAAGTAAGGGTTCACATTCTCAACCCTACGGAGAGTGTTTCTTCATTGCAGCCCAGATTCAGTGCTGGGAACCACTGGCCGTACACCTAAAAGACCTGCTGGAGCTGTGTTCGGGTGGCCTTTAGAAAGCTCGGACATCTAGCTATCCAACGAAGAAAGCAGTGTGTCGCCCTTCTCTCCGTATTAAGAGATATGATCCGGAGGCCCAAGGTCCCTGAATGTTGTGAAGTCGCCCAGGAAGAGACATTCGGGATGCAGTGTTCTTCCAAGGGAGGTGCTGAGGAAGCAGGAGTCCTAGGAATCCTGACAAGCTCACTAGCGTGAAGGCACTACATGGACTACGTTTTCATGGACAATGCTGCATGTCTAATCTTGTGCATCCAATACATGGACCTTACTATGAGCCTGCCTGGCAGTGTCGTGTTCCCTTTAGTACTGGCGCCTTTGGGATGCCTCATGCAAGGAACTGCAAGCACCCTAGTGCTCACAGGCAAGCGCCCTTTTCCTAACATGGGGATTCCAGCACGTATGACTGACAGCAGCACTGTATTTCCGGCATCTGTGAGGCTGCAGCTGTCCTTCTTTACAGCTGGGAAGTGCAACTATTCACAAAGATTCCGAATCTGAAAGTTGAACCCTGCCCAAGTACTTTTAGTTTTCAGAAAGCAAAAAGAGACTGAAGGACCACTCTGGCACCTTCCCGGATTAATTTTGAACCAGGGAGTTGTGCAATGTGTGAATGGTCTACGCGACTTAAGGCTTTAGGGAGGGTACGGGTCCTCTCACCTTCGCTAAGGGTACTAGATTTCAGGGGAAAGTATACATTTTCAAGACTACATGTAATGTCTAGTCTGCGCGTGGCCTAGAAAAAGGTCAGGTAAGTAATTGTACCCAGAATGGACACCAAGAATAGAGTGTTTTCATTGCAGCTCACACTCTGCTCTGAGAGCCACTGGCATTACACCTAACACCTGCTAGAGCTGTGTTCTGGAGGTCTCTTGAATGCTTTGGCCATCTAGCTATCTGGAGAAGAAAGCAGAAGTTTAACTTCCACTCTCCTTTCAAAGTGGAGATCCGGAGGCCTTAGAGAGCCTAATGCTGTGCAGTCGCCAAGAAGATTGATCCTGTACGAAGTGTGCTTCTATGGGTCACGGTGAGGATGCAGTGGCCTTAGGAAAAGTATACTAGAGTTCCTGCACTACCTGCCCAAAAATAAATGGAGATCATCTGCACTCCTCAATTCGTGGATGGCATATCTGAAAGATACTTTGAAACTTGTGGGGAGATCTCGCTTTCTCTTTGGCAAAGAGGGCTCCGGGATGCCTCCTGCAGTGCGCAGGACACATTCTGTTTCTCTAGGAACTCTCTCTTTTCTCCACAAAGGCATTCCTGAAGTGAAGACAACACAGGCAGCAACACTGTTCCGAAGGAAACTTTGACGCTTCCAGTATCCTGCTCTCCAGTGGGGAAAACAGTGATTCTCTCACTAGGTCACCAATATCAAAGTTGCACACTGCATATTACGTGTAGTTTCTGACACAGGCAAAGACTGTCAAGCAACACCCTGCCCTTCCCAGTTAAAAATTCATACCAAAGCAATTCTGCATGGTGTGAGTAGCGTGACGAACTTACTGCCTTGGGATAGACCTCGCCGTCTGTACACCTTATCAAAGGCTAGAGGGTGTTTCAGGGGAATACTGTGACTTTGTCAGGCTGCTTCGGAAGTCAACTGTCTGCTTGGCATAGAAAGACAGCAAGTAAGGGTTCACATTCTCAACCCTACGGAGTGTGTTTCTTCATTGCAGCCCAGGTTCAGTGCTGGGAACCACTGGCCGTACACCTAAAAGACCTGCTGGAGCTGTGTTCGGGTGGCCTTTAGAAAGCTCGGACATCTAGCTATCCAACGAAGAAAGCAGTGTGTCGCCCTTCTCTCCGTATTAAGAGATATGATCCGGAGGCCCAAGGTCCCTGAATGTTGTGAAGTCGCCCAGGAAGAGACATTCGGGATGCAGTGTTCTTCCAAGGGAGGTGCTGAGGACGCAGGAGTCCTAGGAATCCTGACAAGCTCCCTAGCGTGAAGGCACTACATGGACTATGTTTTCAGGGCAATGCTGCATATCTAATCTTGTGCATCCAATACATGGACCTTACTATGAGCCTGCCTGGCAGAGTCGTGTTCCCTTTAGTACTGGCGCCTTTGGGATGCCTCAGGCAAGGAACTGCAAGCACCCTAGTGCTCACAGGAAAGCGCCCTTTTCCTAACAGGGGCATTCCAGCACGTATGACTGACAGCAGCACTGTATTTCCGGCATCTGTGAGGCTGCAGCTGTCCTTCTTTACAGCTGGGAAGTGCAACTATTCACAAAGATTCCGAATCTGAAAGTTGAACCCTGCCCAAGTACTTTTAGTTTTCAGAAAGCAAAAAGAGACTGAAGGACCACTCTGGCACCTTCCCGGATTAATTTTGAACCAGGGAGTTGTGCAATGTGTGAATGGTCTACGCGACTTAAGACTTTAGGGAGGGTACGGGTCCTCGCACATTCGCTAAGGGTACTAGAGATCAGGGGAAAGTATACATTTTCAAGACTACATGTAATGTCTATTCTGCGCGTGGCCTAGAAAAAGGTCAGGTAAGTAAGTGTACCCAGAACGGACACCAAGAATAGAGTGTTTTCATTGCAGCTCACACTCTGCACTGAGAGCCCCTGTCATTACACCTAACACCTGGTAGAGCTGTGTTCCGGAGGTCTCTTGAATGCTTTGGCCATCTAGCTATCTGGAGAAGAAAGCAGAAGTTTAACTTTCACTCTCCTTTCAAAGTGGAGATCCGGAGGCCTTAGAGAGCCTAATGCTGGGCAGTCGCCAAGAAGATTGATCCTGTACGAAGTGTTCATCTATGGGACACGGAGAGGAGGCAGTGGCCTTAGGAAAAGTATACAAGAGTTCCTGCACTACCTGCCCAAAAGTAAATGGAGATCCTCTGCACTCCTCAATTCGTGGATGGCATATCTGAAGGATACTTTGAAACTTGTGGGGAGATCTCGCTTTCCCTTTGGCAAAGAGGGCTCTGGGATGCCTCCTGCAGTGCGCAGGACACATTCTGTTTCTCTAGGAACTCTCTCTTTTCTCCACAAAGGCATTCCTGAAGGGAAGATAACACAGGCAGCAACACTGTTCCGCAGGAAACTTTGACGCTTCCAGTATCCTGCTCTCCAGTGGGGAAAACACTGCTTCTCTCACTAGGTCACCAATATCAAAGTTGCACACTGCATATTACGTGTAGTTTCTGACAAAGGAAAAGACTCTCAAGCAACACCCTGCCCTTCCCAGTTAAAAATTCATACCAAGGCAATTCTGCATGGTGTGAGTAGCGTGACGAACTTACTGCCTTGGGATAGACCTCGACGTCTGTACACCGTATAAAAGGCTAGAGGGTGTTTCAGGGGAATTCTGTGACTTTCTCAGGCTGCTTCGGAAGTCAACTGTCTGCTTGGCATAGAAAGACAGCAAGTAAGGGTTCACATTCTCAACCCTACGGAGAGTGTTTCTTCATTGCAGCCCAGGTTCAGTGCTGGGAACCACTGGCCGTACACCTAAAAGACCTGCTGGAGCTGTGTTCGGGTGGCCTTTAGAAAGCTCAGACATCTAGCTATCCAACGAAGAAAGCAGTGTGTCGCCCTTCTCTCCGTATTAAGAGATATGATCCGGATGCCCAAGGTCCCTGAATGTTGTGAAGTCGCCCAGGAAGAGACATTCGGGATGCAGTGTTCTTCCAAGGGAGGTGCTGAGGACGCAGGAGTCCTAGGAATCCTGACAAGCTCCCTAGCGTGAAGGCACTACATGGACTATGTTTTCAGGGCAATGCTGCATATCTAATCTTGTGCATCCAATACATGGACCTTACTATGAGCCTGCCTGGCAGAGTCGTGTTCCCTTTAGTACTGGCGCCTTTGGGATGCCTCAGGCAAGGAACTGCAAGCACCCTAGTGCTCACAGGAAAGCGCCCTTTTCCTAACAGGGGCATTCCAGCACGTATGACTGACAGCAGCACTGTATTTCCGGCATCTGTGAGGCTGCAGCTGTCCTTCTTTACAGCTGGGAAGTGCAACTATTCACAAAGATTCCGAATCTGAAAGTTGAACCCTGCTCAAGTACTTTTAGTTTTCAGAAAGCAAAAAGAGACTGAAGGACCACTCTGGCACCTTCCCGGATTAATTTTGAACCAGGGAGTTGTGCAATGTCTGAACGGTCTACGGGACTTAAGACTTTAGGGAGGTTACGGGTCCTCGCACCTTCGCCAAGTGTATTAGAGTTCAGGGGAAAGTATACATTTTCAAGACTACATGTAATGTCTAGTCTGCGCGTGGCCTAGAAAAAGGTCAGGTAAGTAAGTGTACCCAGAACGGACACCAAGAATAGAGTGTTTTCATTGCAGCTCACACTCTGCACTGAGAGCCCCTGTCATTACACCTAACACCTGGTAGAGCTGTGTTCCGGAGGTCTCTTGAATGCTTTGGCCATCTAGCTATCTGGAGAAGAAAGCAGAAGTTTAACTTTCACTCTCCTTTCAAAGTGGAGATCCGGAGGCCTTAGAGAGCCTAATGCTGGGCAGTCGCCAAGAAGATTGATCCTGTACGAAGTGTTCATCTATGGGACACGGAGAGGAGGCAGTGGCCTTAGGAAAAGTATACAAGAGTTCCTGCACTACCTGCCCAAAAGTAAATGGAGATCCTCTGCACTCCTCAATTCGTGGATGGCATATCTGAAGGATACTTTGAAACTTGTGGGGAGATCTCGCTTTCCCTTTGGCAAAGAGGGCTCTGGGATGCCTCCTGCAGTGCGCAGGACACATTCTGTTTATCTAGGAACTCTCTCTTTTCTCCACAAAGGCATTCCTGAAGGGAAGATAACACAGGCAGCAACACTGTTCCGCAGGAAACTTTGACGCTTCCAGTATCCTGCTCTCCAGTGTGGAAAACAGTGCTTCTCTCACTAGGTCACCAATATCAAAGTTGCACACTGCATATTACGTGTAGTTTCTGACAAAGGCAAAGACTCTCAAGCAACACCCTGCCCTTCCCAGTTAAAAATTCATACCAAGGCAATTCTGCATGGTGTGAGTAGCGTGACGAACTTACTGCCTTGGGATAGACCTCGACGTCTGTACACCGTATCAAAGGCTAGAGGGTGTTTCAGGGGAATTCTGTGACTTTCTCAGGCTGCTTCGGAAGTCAACTGTCTGCTTGGCATAGAAAGACAGCAAGTAAGGGTTCACATTCTCAACCCTACGGAGAGTGTTTCTTCATTGCAGACCAGGTTCAGTGCTGGGAACCACTGGCCGTACACCTAAAAGACCTGCTGGATCTGTGTTCATGTGGCCTTTAGAAAGCTCGGACATCTAGCTATCCAACGAAGAAAGCAGTGTGTCGCCCTTCTCTCCGTATTAAGAGATATGATCCGGAGGCACAAGGCCCCTGAATGTTGTGAAGTCGCCCAGGAAGAGACATTCGGGATGCAGTGTTCTTCCATGGGAGGTGCTGAGGATGCAGGAGTCCTAGGAATCCTGACAAGCTCACTAGCGTGAAGGCACTACATGGACTACGTTTTCATGGGCAATGCTGTATGTCTAATCTTGTGCATCCAATACATGGACCTTACTATGAGCCTGCCTGGCAGAGTCGTGTTCCCTTTAGTATTGGCACCTTTCGGATGCCTCATGCAAGGAACTGCAAGCAACCTAGTGCTCACAGGAAAGCGCCCTTTTGTCTAACAGGGGTATTCCAGCACGTATGACTGACAGCAGCACTGTATTTCCGGCATCTGTGAGGCTGCAGCTGTCCTTCTTTACAGCTGGGAAGTGCAACTATTCACAAAGATTCCGAATCTGAAAGTTGAACCCTGCCCAAGTACTTTTAGTTTTCAGAAAGCAAAAAGAGACTGAAGGACCACTCTGGCACCTTCCCGGATTAATTTTGAACCAGGGAGTTGTGCAATGTGTGAATGGTCTACGCGACTTAAGACTTTAGGGAGGGTACGGGTCCTCTCACCTTCGCTAAGGGTACTAGAGTTCAGGGGAAAGTATACATTTTCAAGACTACATGTAATGTCTAGTCTGCGCGTGGCCTAGAAAAAGGTCAGGTAAGTAAGTGTACCCAGAATGGACACCAAGAATAGAGTGTTTTCATTGCAGCTCACACTCTGCACTGAGAGCCCCTGGCATTACACCTAACACCTGGTAGAGCTGTGTTCCGGAGGTCTCTTGAATGCTTTGGCCATCTAGCTATCTGGAGAAGAAAGCAGAAGTTTAACTTTCACTCTCCTTTCAAAGTGGAGATCCGGAGGCCTTAGAGAGCCTAATGCTGGGCAGTCGCCAAGAAGATTGATCCTGTACGAAGTGTTCATCTATGGGACACGGAGAGGAGGCAGTGGCCTTAGGAAAAGTATACAAGAGTTCCTGCACTACCTGCCCAAAAGTAAATGGAGATCCTCTGCACTCCTCAATTCGTGGATGGCATATCTGAAGGATACTTTGAAACTTGTGGGGAGATCTCGCTTTCCCTTTGGCAAAGAGGGCTCTGGGATGCCTCCTGCAGTGCGCAGGACACATTCTGTTTCTCTAGGAACTCTCTCTTTTCTCCACAAAGGCATTCCTGAAGGGAAGATAACACAGGCAGCAACACTGTTCCGCAGGAAACTTTGACGCTTCCAGTATCCTACTCTCCAGTGGGGAAAACAGTGCTTCTCTCACTAGGTCACCAATATCAAAGTTGCACACGGCATATTACGTGTAGTTTCTGACAAAGGCAAAGACTCTCAAGCAACACCCTGCCCTTCCCAGTTAAAACTTCATACCAAGGCAATTCTGCATGGTGTGAGTAGCGTGATGAACTTACTGCCTTGGTATAGACCTCGCCGTCTGTACACCTTATCAAAGGCTAGAGGGTGTTTCAGGGGAATACTGTGACTTTGTCAGGCTGCTTCGGAAGTCAACTGTCTGCTTGGCATAGAAAGACAGCAAGTAAGGGTTCACATTCTCAACCCTACGGAGAGTGTTTCTTCATTGCAGCCCAGGTTCAGTGCTGGGAACCACTGGCCATACACCTAAAAGACCTGCTGGAGCTGTGTTCGGGTGGCCTTTAGAAAGCTCAGACATCTAGCTATCCAACGAAGAAAGCAGTGTGTCGCCCTTCTCTCCGTATTAAGAGATATGATCCGGATGCCCAAGGTCCCTGAATGTTGTGAAGTCGCCCAGGAAGAGACATTCGGGATGCAGTGTTCTTCCAAGGGAGGTGCTGAGGACGCAGGAGTCCTAGGAATCCTGACAAGCTTCCTAGCGTGAAGGCACTACATGGACTATGTTTTCAGGGCAATGCTGCATATCTAATCTTGTGCATCCAATACATGGACCTTACTATGAGCCTGCCTGGCAGAGTCGTGTTCCCTTTAGTACTGGCGCCTTTGGGATGCCTCAGGCAAGGAACTGCAAGCACCCTAGTGCTCACAGGAAAGCGCCCTTTTCCTAACAGGGGCATTCCAGCACGTATGACTGACAGCAGCACTGTATTTCCGGCATCTGTGAGGCTGCAGCTGTCCTTCTTTACAGCTGGGAAGTGCAACTATTCACAAAGATTCCGAATCTGAAAGTTGAACCCTGCTCAAGTACTTTTAGTTTTCAGAAAGCAAAAAGAGACTGAAGGACCACTCTGGCACCTTCCCGGATTAATTTTGAACCAGGGAGTTGTGCAATGTCTGAACGGTCTACGGAAATTAAGACTTTAGGGAGGTTACGGGTCCTCGCAACTTCGCCAAGTGTATTAGAGTTCAGGGGAAAGTATACATTTTCAAAACTACGTGGAATGTCTAGTCTGCGCGTGGCCTAGAAAAAGGTCAGGTAAGTAAGTGTACCCAGAATGGACACCAAGAATAGAGTGTTTTCATTGCAGCTCACACTCTGCACTGAGAGCCCCTGGCATTACACCTAACACCTGCTAGAGCTGTGTTCCGGAGGTCTCTTGAATGCTTTGGCCATCTAGCTATCTGAAGAAGAAAGCAGAAGTTTAACTTTCACTCTCCTTTCAAAGTGGAGATCCGGAGGCCTTAGAGAGCCTAATGCTGGGCAGTCCCCAAGAAGATTGATCCTGTACGAAGTGTTCTTCTATGGGACACGGAGAGGAGGCAGTGGCCTTAGGAAAAGTATACAAGATTTCCTGCACTACCTGCCCAAACGTAAATGGAAATCCTCTGCACTCCTCAATTCGTGGATGGCATATCTGAAGGATATTTGAACCTTGTGGGGAGATCTCGCTTTCCCTTTGGCAATGAGGGCTCTGGGATGCCTCCTGCAGTGCGGAGGACACATTCTGTTTCTGTAGGAACTCTCTCTTTTCTCCACAAAGGCATTCCTGAAAGGAAGACAACACAGGCAGCAATACTGTTCCGCAGGAAACTTTGACGCTTCCAGTATCCTGCTCTCCAGTGGGGAAAACAGTGCTTCTCTCACTAGGTCACCAATATCAAAGTTGCACACTGCATATTACGTGTAGTTTCTGACAAAGGCAAAGACTCTCAAGCAACACCCTGCCCTTCCCAGTTAAAACTTCATACCAAGGCAATTCTGCATGGTGTGAGTAGCGTGACGAACTTACTGCCTTGGGATAGACCTCGCTGTCTGTACACCTTATCAAAGGGTAGTGGGTGTTTCTGGGGAATATAGTGCCTTTGTCAGGCTGCTTCGGAAGTCAACTGTCTGCTGGGCATAGAAAGATAGCAAGTAAGGGTTAACATTCTCAACCCTACTGAGTGTGTTTCTTCATTGCAGCCCAGGTTCAGTGCTGGGAACCACTGGCCGTACACTTAAAAGACCAGCTGGAGCTGTGTTCGGGTGGCCTTTAGAAAGCTCGGACATCTAGCTATCCAACGAAGAAAGCAGCGTGTCGCCCTTCTCTCCGTACTAAGAGATATGATCCGGATGCCCAAGGTCCCTGAATGTTGTGAAGTCGCCCAGGAAGAGACATTCGGGATGCAGTGTTCTTCCAAGGGAGGTGCTGAGGACGCAGGAGTCCTAGGAATCCTGACAAGCTCCCTAGCGTGAAGGCACTACATGGACTATGTTTTCAGGGCAATGCTGCATATCTAATCTTGTGCATCCAATACATGGACCTTACTATGAGCCTGCCTGGCAGAGTCGTGTTCCCTTTAGTACTGGCGCCTTTGGGATGCCTCAGGCAAGGAACTGCAAGCACCCTAGTGCTCACAGGAAAGCGCCCTTTTCCTAACAGGGGCATTCCAGCACGTATGACTGACAGCAGCACTGTATTTCCGGCATCTGTGAGGCTGCAGCTGTCCTTCTTTACAGCTGGGAAGTGCAACTATTCACAAAGATTCCGAATCTGAAAGTTGAACCCTGCTCAAGTACTTTTAGTTTTCAGAAAGCAAAAAGAGACTGAAGGACCACTCTGGCACCTTCCCGGATTAATTTTGAACCAGGGAGTTGTGCAATGTCTGAACGGTCTACGGGACTTAAGACTTTAGGGAGGTTACGGGTCCTCGCACCTTCGCCAAGTGTATTAGAGTTTAGGGGAAAGTATACATTTTCAAGACTACATGTAATGTCTAGTCTACGCGTGGCCTAGAAAAAGGTCAGTTAAGTAAGTGTACCCAGAACGGACACCAAGAATAGAGTGTTTTCATTGCAGCTCACACTCTGCACTGAGAGCCACTGGCATTACACCTAACACCTGCTAGAGCTGTGTTCCGGAGGTCTCTTGAATGCTTTGGCCATCTAGCTATCTGGAGAAGAAAGCAGAAGTTTAACTTTCACTCTCCTTTCAAAGTGGAGATCCGGAGGCCTTAGAGAGCCTAATGCTGGGCAGTCGCCAAGAAGATTGATCCTGTACGAAGTGTTCTTCTATGGGACACGGAGAGGAGGCAGTGGCCTTAGGAAAAGTATACAAGATTTCCTGCACTACCTGCCCAAAAGTAAATGGAAATCCTCTGCACTCCTCAATTCGTGGATGGCATATCTGAAGGATACTTTGAACCTTGTGGGGAGATCTCGCTTTCCCTTTGGCAATGAGGGCTCTGGGATGCCTCCTGCAGTGCGGAGGACACATTCTGTTTCTGTAGGAACTCTCTCTTTTCTCCACAAAGGCATTCCTGAAGGGAAGACAACACAGGCAGCAATACTGTTCCGCAGGAAACTTTGACGCTTCCAGTATCCTGCTCTCCAGTGGGGAAAACAGTGCTTCTCTCACTAGGTCACCAATATCAAAGTTGCACACTGCATATTACGTGTAGTTTCTGACAAAGGCAAAGACTCTCAAGCAACACCCTGCCCTTCCCAGTTAAAACTTCATACCAAGGCAATTCTGCATGGTGTGAGTAGCGTGACGAACTTACTGCCTTGGGATAGACCTCGCCGTCTGTACACCTTATCAAAGGGTAGTGGGTGTTTCAGGGGAATACAGTGCCTTTTTCAGGCTGCTTCGGAAGTCAACTGTCTGCTTGGCATAGAAAGATAGCAAGTAAGGGTTCACATTCTCAACCCTACGGAGTGTGTTTCTTCATTGCAGCCCAGGTTCAGTGCTGGGAACCACTGGCCGTACACCTAAAAGACCTGCTGGAGCTGTGTTCGGGTGGCCTTTAGAAAGCTCGGACATCTAGCTATCCAATGAAGAAAGCAGTGTGTCGCCCTTCTCTCCGTATTAAGAGATATGATCCGGATGCCCAAATTCCCTGAATGTTGTGAAGTCGCCCAGGAAGAGACATTCGGGATGCAGTGTTCTTCCAAGGGAGGTGCTGAGGACGCAGGAGTCCTAGGAATCCTGAAAAGCTCACTAGCGTGAAGGCACTACATGGACTACGTTTTCATGGACAATGCTGCATGTCTAATCTTGTGCATCCAATACATGGACCTTACTATGAGCCTGCCTGGCAGAGTCGTGTTCCCTTTAGTATTGGCACCTTTCGGATGCCTCATGCAAGGAACTGCAAGCACCCTAGTGCTCACAGGAAAGCGCCCTTTTCCTAACAGGGGCATTCCAGCACGTATGTCTGACAGCAGCACTGTATTTTCGGCATCTGTGAGGCTGCAGCTGTCCTTCTTTACAGCAGGGAAGTGCAACGATTCACAAAGATTACGAATCTGAAAGTTGAACCCTGCCCAAGTACTTTTAGTTTTCAGAAAGCAAAAAGAGACTGAAGGACCACTCTGGCACCTTCCCTGATTAATTTTGAACCAGGGAGTTGTGCAATGTGTGAATGGTCTACGCGACTTAAGACTTTAGGGAGGGTACGGGTCCTCGCACCTTCGCTAAGGGTACTAGATTTCAGGGGAAAGTATACATTTTCAAGACTACATGTAATGTCTTGCCTGCGCGTGGCCTAGAGAAAGGTCAGGTAAGTAAGTGTACCCAGAACGGACACCAAGAATAGAGTGTTTTCATTGCAGCTCACACTCTGCACCGAGAGCCACTGGCATTACACCTAACACCTGCTAGAGCTGTGTTCCGGAGGTCTCTTGAATGCGTTGGCCATCTAGCTATCTGGAGAAGAAAGCAGAAGTTTAACTTTCACTCTCCTTTCAAAGTGGAGATCCGGAGGCCTTAGAGAGCCTAATGCTGGGCAGTCGCCAAGAAGATTGATCCTGTACGAAGTGTTCTTCTATGGGACACGGAGAGGAGGCAGTGGCCTTAGGATAAGTATACAAGAGTTCCTGCACTACCTGCCCAAAGTAAATGGAAATCCTCTGCACTCCTCAATTCGTGGATGGCATATCTGAAGGATACTTTGAACCTTGTGGGGAGATCTCGCTTTCCCTTTGGCAATGAGGGCTCTGGGATGCCTCCTGCAGTGCGGAGGACACATTCTGTTTCTGTAGGAACTCTCTCTTTTCTCCACAAAGGCATTCCTGAAGGGAAGACAACACAGGCAGCAATACTGTTCCGCAGGAAACTTTGACGCTTCCAGTATCCTGCTCTCCAGTGGGGAAAACAGTGCTTCTCTCACTAGGTCACCAATATCAAAGTTGCACACTGCATATTACGTGTAGTTTCTGACAAAGGCAAAGACTCTCAAGCAACACCCTGCCCTTCCCAGTTAAAACTTCATACCAAGGCAATTCTGCATGGTGTGAGTAGCGTGACGAACTTACTGCCTTGGGATAGACCTCGCCGTCTGTACACCTTATCAAAGGCTAGAGGGTGTTTCAGGGGAATACTGTGACTTTGTCAGGCTGCTTCGGAAGTCAACTGTCTGCTTGGCATAGAAAGATAGCAAGTAAGGGTTAACATTCTCAACCCTACGGAGTGTGTTTCTTCATTGCAGCCCAGGTTCAGTGCTGGGAACCCCTGGCCGTACACCTAAAAGACCAGCTGGAGCTGTGTTCGGGTGGCCTTTAGAAAGCTCGGACATCTAGCTATCCAACGAAGAAAGCAGTGTGTCGCCCTTCTCTCCGTATTAAGAGATATGATCCGGAGGCCCAAGGTCCCTGAATGTTGTGAAGTCGCCCAGGAAGAGACATTCGGGATGCAGTGTTCTTCCAAGGGAGGTGCTGAGGAAGCAGGAGTCCTAGGAATCCTGACAAGCTCACTAGCGTGAAGGCACTACATGGACTAAGTTTTCATGGACAATGCTGCATGTCTAATCTTGTGCATCCAATACATGGACCTTACTATGAGCCTGCCTGGCAGAGTCGTTTTCCCTTTAGTACTGGCGCCTTTGGGATGCCTCATGCAAGGAACTGCAAGCACCCTAGTGCTCACAGGCAAGCGCCCTTTTCCTAACATGGGGATTCCAGCACGTATGACTGACAGCAGCACTGTATTTCCGGCATCTGTGAGGCTGCAGCTGTCCTTCTTTACAGCTGGGAAGTGCAACTATTCACAAAGATTCCGAATCTGAAAGTTGAACCCTGCCCAAGTACTTTTAGTTTTCCGAAAGCAAAAAGAGACTGAAGGACCACTCTGGCACTTTCCCGGATTAATTTTGAACCAGGGAGTTGTGCAATGTCTGAACGGTCTACGGGACTTAAGACTTTAGGGAGGTTACGGGTCCTCGCACCTTCGCCAAGTGTATTAGAGTTCAGGGGAAAGTATACATTTTCAAGACTACATGTAATGTCTAGTCTGCGTGTGGCCTAGAGAAAGGTCAGGTAAATAAGTGTACCCAGAATGGACACCAAGAATAGAGTGTTTTCATTGCAGCTCACACTCTGCTCTGAGAGCCCCTGGCATTACACGTAACACCTGCTAGAGCTGTCTTCTGGAGGTCTCTTGAATGCTTTGGCCATCTAGCTATCTGGAGAAGAAAGCAGAAGTTTAACTTCCACTCTCCTTTCAAAGTGGAGATCCGAAGGCCTTAGAGAGCCTAATGCTGTGCAGTCGCCAAGAAGATTGATCCTGTACGAAGTGTGCTTCTATGGGTCACGGTGAGGATGCAGTGGCCTTAGGAAAAGTATAATAGAGTTCCTGCACTACCTGCCCAAAAGTAAATGGAAATCCTCTGCACTCCTCAATTCGTGGATGGCATATCTGAAGGATACTTTGAACCTTGTGGGGAGATCTCGCTTTCCCTTTGTCAAAGAGGGCTCTGGGATGCCTCCTGCAGTGCGCAGGACACATTCTGTTTCTGTAGGAACTCTCTCTTTTCTCCACAAAGGCATTCCTGAAGTGAAGACAACACAGGCAGCAACACTGTTCCGCAGGAAACTTTGACGCTTCCAGTATCCTGCTCTCCAGTGGGGAGAACAGTGCTTCTCTCACTAGGTCACCAATATCAAAGTTGCACACTGCATATTACGTGTAGTTTCTGACAAAGGCAAAGACTCTCAAGCAACACCCTGCCCTTCCCAGTTAAAAATTCATACCAAGGCAATTCTGCATGGTGTGAGTAGCGTGACAAACTTACTGCCTTGGGATAGACCTCGCCGCCTGTACACCTTATCAAAGGCTAGAGGGTGTCTCAGGGGAATACTGTGACTTTGTCAGGCTGCTTCGGAAGACAACTGTCTGCTTGGCATAGAAAGACAGCAAGTAAGGGTTCACATACTCAACCCTACGGAGAGTGTTTCTTCATTGCAGCCCAGGTTCAGTGCTGGGAACCCCTGGCCGTACACCTAAAAGACCTGCTGGAGCTGTGTTCGGGTGGCCTTTAGAAAGCTCGGACATCTAGCTATCCAACGAAGAAAGCAGTGTGTCGCTCTTCTCTCCGTATTAAGAGATATGATCCGGAGGCCCAAGGCCCCTGAATGTTGTGAAGTCGCCCAGGAAGAGACATTCGGGATGCAGTGTTCTTCCAAGGGAGGTGCTGAGGACGCAGGAGTCCTAGGAATCCTGACAAGCTCACTAGCGTGAAGGCACTACATGGACTAAGTTTTCATGGACAATGCTGCATGTCTAATCTTGTGCATCCAATACATGGACCTTACTATGAGCCTGCCTGGCAGAGTCGTGTTCCCTTTAGTATTGGCACCTTTCGGATGCCTCATGCAAGGAACTGCAAGCACCCTATTGCTCACAGGAAAGCGCCCTTTTCCTAACAGGGGCATTCCAGCACGTATGACTGACAGCAGCACTGTATTTCCGGCATCTGTGAGGATGCAGCTGTCCTTCTTTACAGGTGGGAAGTGCAACTATTCACAAAGATTCCGAATCTGAAAGTTGAACCCTGCCCAAGTACTTTTAGTTTTCAGAAAGCAAAAAGAGACTGAAGGACCACTCTGGCACCTTCCCGGATTAATTTTGAACCAGGGAGTTGTGCAATGTGTGAATGGTCTACGCGACTTAAGACTTTAGGGAGGGTACGGGTCCTCGCACCTTCGCTAAGGGTACTAGAGTTCAGGGGAAAGTATACATTTTCAAGACAACATGTAATGTCTAGTCTGCGCGTGGCCTAGAAAAAGGTCAGGTAAGTAAGTGTACCCAGAACGGACACCAAGAATAGAGTGTTTTCATTGCAGCTCACACTGTGCACTGAGAGCCCCTGGCATTACACCTAACACCTGCTAGAGCTGTGTTCCGGAGGTCTCTTGAATGCTTTGGCCATCTAGCTATCTGGAGAAGAAAGCAGAAGTTTAACTTTCACTCTCCTTTCAAAGTGGAGATCCGGAGGCCTTAGAGAGCCTAATGCTGGGCAGTCGCCAAGAAGATTGATCCTGTACGAAGTGTTCTTCTATGGGACACGGAGAGGAGGCAGTGGCCTTATGATAAGTATACAAGAGTTCCTGCACTACCTGCCCAAAAGTAAATGGAAATCCTCTGCACTCCTCAATTCGTGGATGGCATATCTGAAGGATACTTTGAACCTTGTGGGGAGATCTCGCTTTCCCTTTGGCAATGAGGGCTCTGGGATGCCTCCTGCAGTGCGGAGGACACATTCTGTTTCTGTAGGAACTCTCTCTTTTCTCCACAAAGGCATTCCTGAAAGGAAGACAACACAGGCAGCAATACTGTTCCGCAGGAAACTTTGACGCTTCCAGTATCCTGCTCTCCAGTGGGGAAAACAGTGCTTCTCTCACTAGGTCACCAATATCAAAGTTGCACACTGCATATTACGTGTAGTTTCTGACAAAGGCAAAGACTCTCAAGCAACACACTGCCCTTCCCAGTTAAAACTTCATACCAAGGCAATTCTGCATGGTGTGAGTAGCGTGACGAACTTACTGCCTTGGGATAGACCTCGCCGTCTGTACACCTTATCAAAGGCTAGAGGGTGTTTCAGGGGAATACTGTGACTTTGTCAGGCTGCTTCGGAAGTCAACTGTCTGCTTGTCATAGAAAGACAGCAAGTAAGGGTTCACATTCTCAACCCTACGGAGAGTGTTTCTTCATTGCAGCCCAGGTTCAGTGCTGGGAACCACTGGCCGTACACCTAAAAGACCTGCTGGAGCTGTGTTCGTGTGGCCTTTAGAAAGCCCGGACATCTAGCTATCCAACGAAGAAAGCAGTGTGTCGCCCTTCTCTCCACATTAAGAGATATGATCCGGAGGCCCAAGGTCCCTGAATGTTGTGAAGTCGCCCAGGAAGAGACATTCGGGATGCAGTGTTCTTCCAAGGGAGGTGCTGAGGAAGCAGGAGTCCTAGGAATCCTGACAAGCTCACTAGCGTGAAGGCACTACATGGACTACGTTTTCATGGACAATGCTGCATGTCTAATCTTGTGCATCCAATACATGGACCTTACTATGAGCCTGCCTGGCAGAGTCGTGTTCCCTTTAGTACTGGCACCTTTGGGATGCCTCATGCAAGGAACTGCAAGCACCCTAGTGCTCACAGGCAAGCGCCCTTTTCCTAACATGGGGATTCCAGCACGTATGAGTGACAGCACCACTGTATTTCCGGCATCTGTGAGGCTGCAGCTGTCCTTCTTTACAGCTGGGAAGTGCAACTATTCACAAAGATTCCGAATCTGAAAGTTGAACCCTGCCCAAGTACTTTTAGTTTTCAGAAAGCAAAAAGAGACTGAAGGACCACTCTGGCACTTTCCCAGATTAATTTTGAACCAGGGAGTTGTGCAATGTCTGAACGGTCTACGGGACTTAAGACTTTAGGGAGGTTACGGATCCTCGCACCTTCGCCAAGTGTATTAGAGTTCAGGGGAAAGTATACATTTTCAAGACTACATGGAATGTCTAGTCTGCGTGTGGCCTAGAGAAAGGTCAGGTGAGTAAGTGTACCCAGAATGGACACCAAGAATAGAGTGTTTTCATTGCAGCTCACACTCTGCTCTGAGAGCCCCTGGCATTACACGTAACACCTGCTAGAGCTTTGTTCTGGAGGTCTCTTGAATGCTTTGGCCATCTAGGTATCTGGAGAAGAAAGCAGAAGTTTAACTTCCACTCTCCTTTCAAAGTGGAGATCCGAAGGCTTTGAGAGCCTAATGCTGTGCAGTCGCCAAGAAGATTGATCCTGTACGAAGTGTGCTTCTATGGGTCACGGTGAGGATGCAGTGGCCTTAGGAAAAGTATACTAGAGTTCCTGCACTACCTTCCCAAAAGTAAATGGAGATGCTCTGCACTCCTCAATTCGTGGATGGCATATCTGAAGGATACTTTGAACCTTGTGGGGAGATCTCGCTTTCCCTTTGGCAATGAGGGCTCTGGGATGCCTCCTGCAGTGCGGAGGACACATTCTGTTTCTGTAGGAACTCTCTCTTTTCTCCACAAAGGCAGTCCTGAAGGGAAGACAACACAGGCAGCAATACTGTTCCGCAGGAAACTTTGACGCTTCCAGTATCCTGCTCTCCAGTGGGGAAAACAGTGCTTCTCTCACTAGGTCACCAATATCAAAGTTGCACACTGCATATTACGTGTAGTTTCTGACAAAGGCAAAGACTCTCAAGCAACACCCTGCCCTTCCCAGTTGAAATTTCATACCAAGGCAATTCTGCATGGTGTGAGTAACGTGACGAACTTACTGCCTTGGGATAGACCTCGCCGTCTGTACACCTTATCAAAGGCTAGAGGGTGTTTCAGAGGAATACTGTGACTTTGTCAGGCTGCTTCGGAAGGCAACTGTCTGCTTGTCATAGAAAGACAGCAAGTAAGGGTTCACATTCTCAACCCCACGGAGAGTGTTTCTTCATTGCAGCCCAGGTTCAGTGCTGGGAACCACTGGCCGTACACCTAAAAGACCTGCTGGAGCTGTGTTCGGGTGGCCTTTAGAAAGCTCGGACATCTAGCTATCCAACGAAGAAAGCAGTGTGTCGCCCTTCTCTCCGTATTAAGAGATATGATCCGGAGGCCCAAGGTCCCTGAATGTTGTGAAGTCGCCCAGGAAGAGACATTCGGGATGCAGTGTTCTTCCAAGGGAGGTGCTGAGGAAGCAGGAGTCCTAGGAATCCTGACAAGCTCACTAGCGTGAAGGCACTACATGGACTAAGTTTTCATGGACAATGCTGCATGTCTAATCTTGTGCATCAAATACATGGACCTTACTATGAGCCTGCCTGGCAGAGTCGTGTTCCCTTTAGTATTGGCGCCTTTCGGATGCCTCATGCAAGGAACTGCAAGCACCCTAGTGCTCACAGGCAAGCGCCCTTTTCCTAACATGGGGATTCCAGCACGTATGACTGACAGCAGCACTGTATTTCCTGGATCTGTGAGGCTGCAGCTGTCCTTCTTTACAGCTGGGAAGTGCAACTATTCACAAAGTTTCCGAATCTGAAATTTGAACCCTGCCCAAGTACTTTTAGTTTTCAGAAAGCAAAAAGAGACTGAAGGACCACTCTGGCACTTTCCCGGATTAATTTTGAACCAGGGAGTTGTGCAATGTCTGAACGGTCTACGGGACTTAAGACTTTAGGGAGGTTACGGGTCCTCGGACCTTCGCCAAGTGTATTAGAGTTCAGGGGAAAGTATACATTTTCAAGACTACATGTAATGTCTAGTCTGCGTGTGGCCTAGAGAAAGGTCAGGTAAATAAGTGTACCCAGAATGGACACCAAGAATAGAGTGTTTTCATTGCATCTCACACTCTGCTCTGAGAGCCCCTGGCATTACACGTAACACCTGCTAGAGCTGTCTTCTGGAGGTCTCTTGAATGCTTTGGCCATCTAGCTATCTGGAGAAGAAAGCAGAAGTTTAACTTCCACTCTCCTTTCAAAGTGGAGATCCGAAGGCCTTAGAGAGCCTAATGCTGTGCAGTCGCCAAGAAGATTGATCCTGTACGAAGTGTGCTTCTATGGGTCACGGTGAGGATGCAGTCGCCTTAGGAAAAGTATAATAGAGTTCCTGCACTACCTTCCCAAAAGTAAATGGAAATGCTCTGCACTCCTCAATTCGTGGATGGCATATCTGAAGGATACTTTGAACCTTGTGGGGAGATCTCGCTTTCCCTTTGGCAAAGAGGGCTCTGGGATGCCTCCTGCAGTGCGCAGGACACATTCAGTTTCTCTAGGAACTCTCTCTTTTCTCCACAAAGGCATTCCTGAAGTGAAGACAACACAGGCAGCAACACTGTTCCGCAGGAAACTTTGACGCTTCCAGTATCCTGCTCTCCAGTGGGGAAAACAGTGCTTCTCTCACTAGGTCACCAATATCAAAGTTGCACACTGCATATTACGTGTAGTTTCTGACAAAGGCAAAGACTCTCAAGCAACACCCTGCCCTTCCCAGTTAAAAATTCATACCAAGGCAATTCTGCATGGTGTGAGTAACGTGACGAACTTACTGCCTTGGGATAGACCGCGCTGTCTGTACAGCTTATCAAAGGCTAGAGGGTGTCTCAGGGGAATACTGTGACTTTGTCAGGCTGCTTCGGAAGTCAACTGTCTGCTTGGCATAGAAAGACAGCAAGTAAGGGTTCACATTCTCAACCCTACGGAGAGTGTTTCTTCATTGCAGCCCAGGTTCAGTGCTGGGAACCCCTGGCCGTACACCTAAAAGACCAGCTGAAGCTGTGTTCGGGTGGCCTTTAGAAAGCTCGGACATCTAGCTATCCAACGAAGAAAGCAGTGTGTCGCCCTTCTCTCCGTATTAAGAGATATGATCCGGAGGCCCAAGGTCCCTGAATGTTGTGAAGTCGCCCAGGAAGAGACATTCGGGATGCAGTGTTCTTCCAAGGGAGGTGCTGAGGAGGCAGGAGTCCTAGGAATCCTGACAAGCTCACTAGCGTGAAGGCACTACATGGACTAAGTTTTCATGGACAATGCTGCATGTCTAATCTTGTGCATCCAATACATGGACCTTACTATGAGCCTGCCTGGCAGAGTCGTGTTCCCTTTAGTATTGGCACCTTTCGGATGCCTCATGCAAGGAACTGCAAGCACCCTAGTGCTCACAGGAAAGCGCCCTTTTCCTAACAGGGGCATTCCAGCACGTATGACTGACAGCAGCACTGTATTTCCGGCATCTGTGAGGCTGCAGCTGTTCTTCTTTACAGCTGGGAAGTGCAACTATTCACAAAGATTCCGAATCTGAAAGTTGAACCCTGCCCAAGTACTTTTAGTTTTCAGAAAGCAAAAAGAGACTGAAGGACCACTCTGGCACTTTCCCGGATTAATTTTGAACCAGGGAGTTGTGCAATGTGTGAATGGTCTACGCGACTTAAGACTTTAGGGAGGTTACGGGTCCTCGCACCTTCGCTAAGGGTACTAGAGTTCAGGGGAAAGTATACATTTTCAAGACTACATGTAATGTCTAGTCTGCGCGTGGCCTAGAAAAAGGTCAGGTAAGTAAGTGTACCCAGAATGGACACCAAGAATAGAGTGTTTTCATTGCAGCTCACACTCTGCACTGAGAGCCCCTGGCATTACACCTAACACCTGCTAGAGCTGTGTTCCGGAGGTCTCTTGAATGCTTTGGCCATCTAGCTATCTGGAGAAGAAAGCAGAAGTTTAACTTTCACTCTCCTTTCAAAGTGGAGATGCGGAGGCCTTAGAGAGCCTAATGCTGGGCAGTCGCCAAGAAGATTGATCCTGTACGAAGTGTTCTTCTATGGGACACGGAGAGGAGGCAGTGGCCTTAGGATAAGTATACAAGAGTTCCTGCACTACCTGCCCAAAAGTAAATGGAGATCCTCTGCACTCCTCAATTCGTGGATGGCATATCTGAAGGGTACTTTGAAACTTGTGGGGAGATCTCGCTTTCCCTTTGGCAAAGAGGGCTCTGGGATGCCTCCTGCAGTGCGCAGGACACATTCTGTTTATCTAGGAACTCTCTCTTTTCTCCACAAAGGCATTCCTGAAGGGAAGATAACACAGGCAGCAACACTGTTCCGCAGGAAACTTTGACGCTTCCAGTATCCTGCTCTCCAGTGTGGAAAACAGTGCTTCTCTCACTAGGTCACCAATATCAAAGTTGCACACTGCATATTACGTGTAGTTTCTGACAAAGGCAAAGACTCTCAAGCAACACCCTGCCCTTCCCAGTTAAAAATTCATACCAAGGCAATTCTGCATGGTGTGAGTAGCGTGACGAACTTACTGCCTTGGGATAGACCTCGACGTCTGTACACAGTATCAAAGGCTAGAGGGTGTTTCAGGGGAATTCTGTGACTTTCTCAGGCTGCTTCGGAAGTCAACTGTCTGCTTGGCATAGAAAGACAGCAAGTAAGGGTTCACATTCTCAACCCTACGGAGAGTGTTTCTTCATTGCAGACCAGGTTCAGTGCTGGGAACCACTAGCCGTACACCTAAAAGACCTGCTGGAGCTGTGTTCGAGTGGCCTTTAGAAAGCTCGGACATCTAGCTATCCAACGAAGAAAGCAGTGTGTCGCCCTTCTCTCCGTATTAAGAGATATGATCCGGAGGCCCAAGGCCCCTGAATGTTGTGAAGTCGCCCAGGAAGAGACATTCGGGATGCAGTGTTCTTCCATGGGAGGTGCTGAGGATGCAGGAGTCCTAGGAATCCTGACAAGCTCACTAGCGTGAAGGCACTACATGGACTACGTTTTCATGGGCAATGCTGTATGTCTAATCTTGTGCATCCAATACATGGACCTTACTATGAGCCTGCCTGGCAGAGTCGTGTTCCCTTTAGTATTGGCACCTTTCGGATGCCTCATGCAAGGAACTGCAAGCAACCTAGTGCTCACAGGAAAGCGACCTTTTTTCTAACAGGGGCATTCCAGCACGTATGACTGACAGCAGCACTGTATTTCCGGCATCTGTGAGGCTGCAGCTGTCCTTCTTTACAGCTGGGAAGTGCAACTATTCACAAAGATTCCGAATCTGAAAGTTGAACCCTGCCCAAGTACTTTTAGTTTTCAGAAAGCAAAAAGAGACTGAAGGACCACTCTGGCACCTTCCCGGATTAATTTTGAACCAGGGAGTTGTGCAATGTGTGAATGGTCTACGCGACTTAAGACTTTAGGGAGGGTACGGGTCCTCGCACCTTCGCTAAGGGTACTAGAGTTCAGGGGAAAGTATACATTTTCAAGACTACATGTAATGTCTAGTCTGCGCATGGCCTAGAAAAAGGTCAGGTAAGTAAGTGTACCCAGATCGGACACCAAGAATAGAGTGTTTTCATTGCAGCTCACACTCTGCACTGAGAGCCCCTGGCATTACACCTAACACCTGCTAGAGCTGTGTTCCGGAGGTCTCTTGAATGCTTTGGCCATCTAGCTATCTGGAGAAGAAAGCAGAAGTTTAACTTTCACTCTCCTTTCAAAGTGGAGATGCGGAGGCCTTAGAGAGCCTAATGCTGGGCAGTCACCAAGAAGATTGATCCTGTACGAAGTGTTCTTCTATGGGACACGGAGAGGAGGCAGTGGCCTTAGGATAAGTATACAAGAGTTCCTGCACTACCTGCCCAAAAGTAAATGGAAATCCTCTGCACTCCTCAATTCGTGGATGGCATATCTGAAGGATACTTTGAACCTTGTGGGGAGATCTCACTTTCCCTTTGGCAATGAGGGCTCTGGGATGCCTCCTGCAGTGCGGAGGACACATTCTGTTTCTGTAGGAACTCTCTCTTTTCTCCACAAAGGCATTCCTGAAGGGAAGACAACACAGGCAGCAATACTGTTCCGCAGGAAACTTTGACGCTTCCAGTATCCTGCTCTCCAGTGGGGAAAACAGTGCTTCTCTCACTAGGTCACCAATATCAAAGTTGCACACTGCATATTACGTGTAGTTTCTGACAAAGGCAAAGACTCTCAAGCAACACACTGCCCTTCCCAGTTAAAACTTCATACCAAGGCAATTCTGCATGGTGTGAGTAGCGTGACGAACTTACTGCCTTGGGATAGACCTCGCCGTCTGTACACCTTATCAAAGGCTAGAGTTTGTTTCAGGGGAATACTGTGACTTTGTCAGGCTGCTTCGGAAGTCAACTGTCTGCTTGGCATAGAAAGACAGCAAGTAAGGGTTCACATTCTCAACCCTACGGAGAGTGTTTCTTCATTGCAGCCCAGGTTCAGTGCTGGGAACCACTGGCCGTACACCTAAAAGACCTGCTGGAGCTGTGTTCGGGTGGCCTTTAGAAAGCTCAGACATCTAGCTATCCAACGAAGAAAGCAGTGTGTCGCCCTTCTCTCCGTATTAAGAGATATGATCCTGAGGCCCAAGGTCCCTGAATGTTGTGAAGTCGCCCAGGAAGAGACATTCGGGATGCAGTGTTCTTCCAAGGGAGGTGCTGAGGACGCAGGAGTCCTAGGAATCCTGACAAGCTCAGTAGCGTGAAGGCACTACATGGACTATGTTTTCAGGGCAATGCTGCATATCTAATCTTGTGCATCCAATACATGGACCTTACTATGAGCCTGCCTGGCAGAGTCGTGTTCCCTTTAGTACTGGCGCCTTTGGGATGCCTCAGGCAAGGAACTGCAAGCACCCTAGTGCTCACAGGAAAGCGCCCTTTTCCTAAAAGGGGCATTCCAGCACGTATGACTGACAGCAGCACTGTATTTCCGGCATCTGTGAGGCTGCAGCTGTCCTTCTTTACAGCTGGGAAGTGCAACTATTCACAAAGATTCCGAATCTGAAAGTTGAACCCTGCTTAAGTACTTTTAGTTTTCAGAAAGCAAAAAGAGACTGAAGGACCACTCTGGCACCTTCCCGGATTAATTTTGAACCAGGGATTTGTGCAATGTCTGAACGGTCTATGGGACTTAAGACTTTAGGGAGGTTACGGGTCCTCGCACCTTCGCCAAGTGTATTAGAGTTCAGGGGAAAGTATACATTTTCAAGACTACATGTAATGTCTAGTCTGCGCGTGGCCTAGAAAAAGGGCAGGTAAGTAAGTGTACCCAGAACGGACACCAAGAATAGAGTGTTTTCATTGCAGCTCACACTCTGCACTGAGAGCCACTGGCATTACACCTAACACCTGCTAGAGCTGTGTTCCGGAGGTCTCTTGAATGCTTTGGCCATCTAGCTATCTGAAGAAGAAAGCAGAAGTTTAACTTTCACTCTCCTTTCAAAGTGGAGATCCGGAGGCCTTAGAGAGCCTAATGCTGGGCAGTCCCCAAGAAGATTGATCCTGTACGAAGTGTTCTTCTATGGGACACGGAGAGGAGGCAGTGGCCTTAGGAAAAGTATACAAGATTTCCTGCACTACCTGCCCAAACGTAAATGGAAATCCTCTGCACTCCTCAATTCGTGGATGGCATATCTGAAGGATACTTTGAAACTTGTGGGGAGATCTCGCTTTCACTTTGGCAATGAGGGCTCTGGGATGCCTCCTGCAGTGCGGAGGACACATTCTGTTTCTGTAGGAACTCTCTCTTTTCTCCACAAAGGCATTCCTGAAGGGAAGACAACACAGGCAGCAATAATGTTCCGCAGGAAACTTTGACGCTTCCAGTATCCTGCTCTCCAGTGGGGAAAACAGTGCTTCTCTCACTAGGTCACCAATATCAAAGTTGCACACTGCATATTACGTGTAGTTTCTGACAAAGGCAAAGACTCTCAAGCAACACCCTGCCCTTCCCAGTTAAAACTTCATACCAAGGCAATTCTGCATGGTGTGAGTAGCGTGACGAACTTACTGCCTTGGGATAGACCTCGCCGTCTGTACACCTTATCAAAGGGTAGTGGGTGTTTCAGGGGAATATAGTGCCTTTGTCAGGCTGCTTCGGAAGTCAACTGTCTGCTGGGCATAGAAAGATAGCAAGTAAGGGTTAACATTCTCAACCCTACGGAGTGTGTTTCTTCATTGCAGCCCAGGTTCAGTGCTGGGAACCACTGGCCGTACACCTAAAAGACCAGCTGGAGCTGTGTTCGGGTGGCCTTTAGAAAGCTCGGACATCTAGCTATCCAACGAAGAAAGCAGTGTGTCGCCCTTCTCTCCGTATTAAGAGATATGATCCGGATGCCGAAGGTCCCTGAATGTTGTGAAGTCGCCCAGGAAGAGACATTCGGGATGCAGTGTTCTTCCAAGGGAGGTGCTGAGGACGCAGGAGTCCTAGGAATCCTGACAAGCTCCCTAGCGTGAAGGCACTACATGGACTATGTTTTCAGGGCAATGCTGCATTTCTAATCTTGTGCATCCAATACATGGACCTTACTATGAGCCTGCCTGGCAGAGTCGTGTTCCCTTTAGTACTGGCGCCTTTGGGATGCCTCAGGCAAGGAACTGCAAGCACCCTAGTGCTCACAGGAAAGCGCCCTTTTCCTAACAGGGGCATTCCAGCACGTATGACTGACAGCAGCACTGTATTTCCGGCATCTGTGAGGCTGCAGCTGTCCTTCTTTACAGCTGGGAAGTGCAACTATTCACAAAGATTCCGAATCTGAAAGTTGAACCCTGCTCAAGTACTTTTAGTTTTCAGAAAGCAAAAAGAGACTGAAGGACCACTCTGGCACCTTCCCGGATTAATTTTGAACCAGGGAGTTGTGCAATGTCTGAACGGTCTACGGGACTTAAGACTTTAGGGAGGTTACGGGTCCTCGCACCTTCGCCAAGTGTATTAGAGTTCAGGGGAAAGTATACATTTTCAAGACTACATGTAATGTCTAGTCTACGCGTGGCCTAGAAAAAGGTCAGTTAAGTAAGTGTACCCAGAACGGACACCAAGAATAGAGTGTTTTCATTGCAGCTCACACTCTGCACTGAGAGCCACTGGCATTACACCTAACACCTGCTAGAGCTGTGTTCCGGAGGTCTCTTGAATGCTTTGGCCATCTAGCTATCTGGAGAAGAAAGCAGAAGTTTACCTTTCACTCTCCTTTCAAAGTGGAGATCCGGAGGCCTTAGAGAGCCTAATGCTGGGCAGTCGCCAAGAAGATTGATCCTGTACGAAGTGTTCTTCTATGGGACACGGAGAGGAGGCAGTGGCCTTAGGAAAAGTATACAAGATTTCCTGCACTACCTGCCCAAAAGTAAATGGATATCCTCTGCACTCCTCAATTCGTGGATGGCATATCTGAGGGATACTTTGAACCTTGTGGGGAGATCTCGCTTTCCCTTTGGCAATGAGGGCTCTGGGATGCCTCCTGCAGTGCGGAGGACACATTCTGTTTCTGTAGGAACTCTCTCTTTTCTCCACAAAGGCATTCCTGAAGGGAAGCCAACACAGGCAGCAATACTGTTCCGCAGGAAACTTTGACGCTTCCAGTATCCTGCTCTCCAGTGGGGAAAACAGTGCTTCTCTCACTAGGTCACCAATATCAAAGTTGCACACTGCATATTACGTGTAGTTTCTGACAAAGGCAAAGACTCTCAAGCAACACCCTGCCCTTCCCAGTTAAAACTTCATACCAAGGCAATTCTGCATGTTGTGAGTAGCGTGACGAACTTACTGCCTTGGGATAGACCTCGCCGTCTGTACACCTTATCAAAGGGTAGTGGGTGTTTCAGGGGAATACAGTGCCTTTTTCAGGCTGCTTCGGAAGTCAACTGTCTGCTTGGCATAGAAAGATAGCAAGTAAGGGTTCACATTCTCAACCCTACGGAGTGTGTTTCTTCATTGCAGCCCAGGTTCAGTGCTGGGAACCACTGGCCGTACACCTAAAAGACCTGCTGGAGCTGTGTTCGGGTGGCATTTAGAAAGCTCGGACATCTAGCTATCCAACGAAGAAAGCAGTGTGTCGCCCTTCTCTCCGTATTAAGAGATATGATCCGGATGCCCAAATTCCCTGAATGTTGTGAAGTCGCCCAGGAAGAGACATTCGGGATGCAGTGTTCTTCCAAGGGAGGTGCTGAGGACGCAGGAGTCCTAGGAATCCTGAAAAGCTCACTAGCGTGAAGGCACTACATGGACTACGTTTTCATGGACAATGCTGCATGTCTAATCTTGTGCATCCAATACATGGACCTTACTATGAGCCTGCCTGGCAGAGTCGTGTTCCCTTTAGTATTGGCACCTTTCGGATGCCTCATGCAAGGAACTGCAAGCACCCTAGTGCTCACAGGAAAGCGCCCTTTTCCTAACAGGGGCATTGCAGCACGTATGTCTGACAGCAGCACTGTATTTTCGGCATCTGTGAGGCTGCAGCTGTCCTTCTTTACAGCTGGGAAGTGCAACGATTCACAAAGATTACGAATCTGAAAGTTGAACCCTGCCCAAGTACTTTTAGTTTTCAGAAAGCAAAAAGAGACTGAAGGACCACTCTGGCACCTTCCCTGATTAATTTTGAACCAGGGAGTTGTGCAATGTGTGAATGGTCTACGCGACTTAAGACTTTAGGGAGGGTACGGGTCCTCGCACCTTCGCTAAGGGTACTAGATTTCAGGGGAAAGTATACATTTTCAAGACTACATGTAATGTCTAGCCTGCGCGTGGCCTAGAGAAAGGTCAGGTAAGTAAGTGTACCCAGAACGGACACCAAGAATAGAGTGTTTTCATTGCAGCTCACACTCTGCACCGAGAGCCACTGGCATTACACCTAACACCTGCTAGAGCTGTGTTCCCGAGGTCTCTTGAATGCGTTGGCCATCTAGCTATCTGGAGAAGAAAGCAGAAGTTTAACTTTCACTCTCCTTTCAAAGTGGAGATCCGGAGGCCTTAGAGAGCCTAATGCTGGGCAGTCGCCAAGAAGATTGATCCTGTACGAAGTGTTCTTCTATGGGACACGGAGAGGAGGCAGTGGCCTTAGGATAAGTATACAAGAGTTCCTGCAATACCTGCCCAAAAGTAAATGGAAATCCTCTGCACTCCTCAATTCGTGGATGGCATATCTGAAGGATACTTTGAACCTTGTGGGGAGCTCTCGCTTTCCCTTTGGCAATGAGGGCTCTGGGATGCCTCCTGCAGTGCGGAGGACACATTCTGTTTCTCTAGGAACTCTCTCTTTTCTCCACAAAGGCATTCCTGAAGGGAAGACAACACAGGCAGCAATACTGTTCCGCAGGAAAGTTTGACGCTTCCAGTATCCTGCTCTGCAGTGGGGAAAACAGTGCTTCTCTCACTAGGTCACCAATATCAAAGTTGCACACTGCATATTACGTATAGTTTCTGACAAAGGTAAAGACTCTCAAGCAACACCCTGCCCTTCCCAGTTAAAACTTCATACCAAGGCAATTCTGCATGGTGTGAGTAGCGTGACGAACTTACTCTCTTATGATAGACCTCGCCGTCTGTACACCTTATCAAAGGGTAGTGGGTGTTTCAGGGAAATACAGTGCCTTTGTCAGGCTGCTTCGGAAGTCAACTGTCTGCTTGGCATAGAAAGACAGCAAGTAAGGGTTCACATTCTCAACCCTACGGAGAGTGATTCTTCATTGCAGCCCAGGTTCAGTGTTGGAAACCCCTGGCCGTACACCTAAAAGACCTGCTGGAGCTGTGTTCGGGTGGCCTTTAAAAGCTCGGACATCTAGCTATCCAATGAAGAAAGCAGTGTGTCGCCCTTCTCTCCGTATTAAGAGATATGATCCGGAGGCCCAAGGCCCCTGAATGTTGTGAAGTCGCGCAGGAAGAGACATTCGGGATGCAGTGTTCTTCCAAGGGAGGTGCTGAGGACTCAGGAGTCCTAGGAATCCTGACAAGCTCATTAGCGTGAAGGCACTACATGGACTATGTTTTCAGGGCAATGCTGCATGTCTAATCTTGTGCATCCAATACATGGACCTTACTATGAGCCTGCCTGGCAGAGTCGTGTTCCCTTTAGTATTGGCGCCTTTCGGATGCCTCATGCAAGGAACTGCAAGCACCCTAGTGCCCACAGGAAAGCACCCTTTTCCTAACAGGGGCATTCCAGCACGTATGACTGACAGCAGCACTGTATTTCCGGCATCTGGTAGGCTGCAGCTGTCCTTCTTTACAGCTGGGAAGTGCAACTATTCACAAAGATTCCGAATCTGAAAGTTGAACACTGCCCAAGTACTTTTAGTTTTCAGAAAGCAAAAAGAGACTGAAGGACCACTCTGGCACATTCCCGGATTAATTTTGAACCAGGGAGTTGTGCAATGTGTGAATGGTCTACGCGACTTAAGACTTTAGGGAGGGTACGGGTCCTCGCACCTTTGCTAAGGGTACTAGAGTTCAGGGGAAAGTATACATTTTCAAGACTACATGTAATGTCTAGTCTGCGCGTGGCCTAGAAAAAGGTCAGGTAAGTAAGTGTACCCAGTTCGGACACCAAGAATAGAGGGTTTTCATTGCAGCTCACACTCTGCACTGAGAGCCCCTGGCATTACACCTAACACCTGCTAGAGCTGTGTTCCGGAGGTCTCTTGAATGCTTTGGCCATCTAGCTATCTGGAGAAGAAAGCAGAAGTTTAACTTTCACTCTCCTTTCAAAGTGGAGATCCGGAGGCCTTAGAGAGCCTAATGCTGGGCAGTCGCCAAGAAGATTGATCCTGTACGAAGTGTTCTTCTATGGGACACGGAGAGGAGGCAGTGGCCTAAGGATAAGTATACAAGAGTTCCTGCACTACCTGCCCAAAAGTAAATGGAAATCCTCTGCACTCCTCAATTCGTGGATGGCATATCTGAAGGATACTTTGAAACTTGTGGGGAGATCTCGCTTTCCCTTTGGCAATGAGGGCTCTGGGATGCCTCCTGCAGTGCGGAGGACACATTCTGTTTCTGTAGGAACTCTCTCTTTTCTCCACAAAGGCATTCCTGAAGGGAAGACAACACAGGCAGCAACACTGTTCCGCAGGAAACTTTGACGCTTCCAGTATCCTGCTCTCCAGTGGGGAAAACAGTGCTTCTCTCACTAGGTCACCAATATCAAAGTTGCACACTGCATATTACGTGTAGTTTCTGACAAAGGCAAAGACTCTCAAGCAACACCCTGCCCTTCCCAGTTAAAACTTCATACCAAGGCAATTCTGCATGGTGTGAGTAGCGTGACGAACTTACTGCCTTGGGATAGACCTCGCCGTCTGTACACCTTATCAAAGGCTAGAGGGTGTTTCAGGGGAATACTGTAACTTTGTCAGGCTGCTTCGGAAGTCAACTGTCTGCTTGTCATAGAAAGATAGCAAGTAAGGGTTAACATTCTCAACCCTACGGAGTGTGTTTCTTCATTGCAGCCTAGGTTCAGTGCTGGGAACCCGTGGCCGTACACCTAAAAGACCAGCTGGAGCTGTGTTCGGGTGGCCTTTAGAAAGCTCGGACATCTAGCTATCCAACGAAGAAAGCAGTGTGTCGCCCTTCTCTCCGTATTAACAGATATGATCCGGAGGCCCAAGGTCCCTGAATGTTGTGAAGTCGCCCAGGAAGAGACATTCGGGATGCAGTGTTCTTCCAAGGGAGGTGCTGAGGAAGCAGGAGTCCTAGGAATCCTGACAAGCTCACTAGCGTGAAGGCACTACATGGACTAAGTTTTCATGGACAATGCTGCATGTCTAATCTTGTGCATCCAATACATGGACCTTACTATGAGCCTGCCTGGCAGAGTCGTTTTCCCTTTAGTACTGGCGCCTTTGGGATGCCTCATGCAAGGAACTGCAAGCACCCTAGTGCTCACAGGCAAGCGCCCTTTTCCTAACATGGGGATTCCAGCACGTATGACTGACAGCAGCACTGTATTTCCGGCATCTGTGAGGCTGCAGCTGTCCTTCTTTACAGCTGGGAAGTGCAACTATTCACAAAGATTCCGAATCTGAAAGTTGAACCCTGCCCAAGTACTTTTAGTTTTCCGAAAGCAAAAAGAGACTGAAGGACCACTCTGGCACTTTCCCGGATTAATTTTGAACCAGGGAGTTGTGCAATGTTTGAACGGTCTACGGGACTTAAGACTTTAGGGAGGTTACGGGTCCTCGCACCTTCGCCAAGTGTATTAGAGTTCAGGGGAAAGTATACATTTTCAAGACTACATGTAATGTCTAGTCTGCGTGTGGCCTAGAGAAAGGTCAGGTAAATAAGTGTACCCAGAATGGACACCAAGAATAGAGTGTTTTCATTGCAGCTCACACTCTGCTCTGAGAGCCCCTGGCATTACACGTAACACCTGCTAGAGCTGTCTTCTGGAGGTCTCTTGAATGCTTTGGCCATCTAGCTATCTGGAGAAGAAAGCAGAAGTTTAACTTCCACTCTCCTTTCAAAGTGGAGATCCGAAGGCCTTAGAGAGCCTAATGCTGTGCAGTCGCCAAGAAGATTGATCCTGTACGAAGTGTGCTTCTATGGGTCACGGTGAGGATGCAGTCGCCTTAGGAAAAGTATAATAGAGTTCCTGCACTACCTTCCCAAAAGTAAATGGAAATGCTCTGCACTCCTCAATTCGTGGATGGCATATCTGAAGGATACTTTGAACCTTGTGGGGAGATCTCGCTTTCCCTTTGGCAAAGAGGGCTCTGGGATGCCTCCTGCAGTGCGCAGGACACATTCAGTTTCTCTAGGAACTCTCTCTTTTCTCCACAAAGGCATTCCTGAAGTGAAGACAACACAGGCAGCAACACTGTTCCGCAGGAAACTTTGACGCTTCCAGTATCCTGCTCTCCAGTGGGGAAAACAGTGCTTCTCTCACTAGGTCACCAATATCAAAGTTGCACACTGCATATTACGTGTAGTTTCTGACAAAGGCAAAGACTCTCAAGCAACACCCTGCCCTTCCCAGTTAAAAATTCATACCAAGGCAATTCTGCATGGTGTGAGTAACGTGACGAACTTACTGCCTTGGGATAGACCGCGCCGTCTGTACAGCTTATCAAAGGCTAGAGGGTGTCTCAGGGGAATACTGTGACTTTGTCAGGCTGCTTCGGAAGTCAACTGTCTGCTTGGCATAGAAAGACAGCAAGTAAGGGTTCACATTCTCAACCCTACGGAGAGTGTTTCTTCATTGCAGCCCAGGTTCAGTGCTGGGAACCCCTGGCCGTACACCTAAAAGACCAGCTGAAGCTGTGTTCGGGTGGCCTTTAGAAAGCTCGGACATCTAGCTATCCAACGAAGAAAGCAGTGTGTCGCCCTTCTCTCCGTATTAAGAGATATGATCCGGAGGCCCAAGGTCCCTGAATGTTGTGAAGTCGCCCAGGAAGAGACATTCGGGATGCAGTGTTCTTCCAAGGGAGGTGCTGAGGAGGCAGGAGTCCTAGGAATCCTGACAAGCTCACTAGCGTGAAGGCACTACATGGACTAAGTTTTCATGGACAATGCTGCATGTCTAATCTTGTGCATCCAATACATGGACCTTACTATGAGCCTGCCTGGCAGAGTCGTGTTCCCTTTAGTATTGGCACCTTTCGGATGCCTCATGCAAGGAACTGCAAGCACCCTAGTGCTCACAGGAAAGCGCCCTTTTCCTAACAGGGGCATTCCAGCACGTATGACTGACAGCAGCACTGTATTTCCGGCATCTGTGAGGCTGCAGCTGTTCTTCTTTACAGCTGGGAAGTGCAACTATTCACAAAGATTCCGAATCTGAAAGTTGAACCCTGCCCAAGTACTTTTAGTTTTCAGAAAGCAAAAAGAGACTGAAGGACCACTCTGGCACTTTCCCGGATTAATTTTGAACCAGGGAGTTGTGCAATGTGTGAATGGTCTACGCAACTTAAGACTTTAGGGAGGGTACGGGTCCTCGCACCTTCGCTAAGGGTACTAGAGTTCAGGGGAAAGTATACATTTTCAAGACTACATGTAATGTCTAGTCTGCGCGTGGCCTAGAAAAAGGTCAGGTAAGTAAGTGTACCCAGAATGGACACCAAGAATAGAGTGTTTTCATTGCAGCTCACACTCTGCACTGAGAGCCCCTGGCATTACACCTAACACCTGCTAGAGCTGTGTTCCGGAGGTCTCTTGAATGCTTTGGCCATCTAGCTATCTGGAGAAGAAAGCAGAAGTTTAACTTTCACTCTCCTTTCAAAGTGGAGATGCGGAGGCCTTAGAGAGCCTAATGCTGGGCAGTCGCCAAGAAGATTGATCCTGTACGAAGTGTTCTTCTATGGGACACGGAGAGGAGGCAGTGGCCTTAGGATAAGTATACAAGAGTTCCTGCACTACCTGCCCAAAAGTAAATGGAAATCCTCTGCACTCCTCAATTCGTGGATGGCATATCTGAAGGATACTTTGAACCTTGTGGGGAGATCTCGCTTTCCCTTTGGCAATGAGGGCTCTGGGATGCCTCCTGCAGTGCGGAGGACACATTCTGTTTCTGTAGGAACTCTCTCTTTTCTCCACAAAGGCATTCCTGAAGGGAAGCCAACACAGGCAGCAATACTGTTCCGCAGGAAACTTTGACGCTTCCAGTATCCTGCTCTCCAGTGGGGAAAACAGTGCTTCTCTCACTAGGTCACCAATATCAAAGTTGCACACTGCATATTACGTGTAGTTTCTGACAAAGGCAAAGACTCTCAAGCAACACCCTGCCCTTCCCAGTTAAAACTTCATACCAAGGCAATTCTGCATGGTGTGAGTAGCGTGACGAACTTACTGCCTTGGGATAGACCTCGCCGTCTGTACACCTTATCAAAGGCTAGAGGGTGTTTCAGGGGAATACTGTGACTTTGTCAGGGTGCTTCGGAAGTCAACTGTCTGCTTGGCATAGAAAGACAGCAAGTAAGGGTTCACATTCTCAACCCTACGGAGAGTGTTTCTTCATTGCAGCCCAGGTTCAGTGTTGGGAACCCCTGGCCGTACACCTAAAAGACCTGCTGGAGCTGTGTTCGGGTGGCCTTTAAAAGCTCAGACATCTAGCTATCCAATGAAGAAAGCAGTGTGTCGCCCTTCTCTCCGTATTAAGAGATATGATCCGGAGGCCCAAGGTCCCTGAATGTTGTGAAGTCGCCCAGGAAGAGACATTCGGGATGCAGTGTTCTTCCAAGGGAGGTGCTGAGGACGCAGGAGTCCTAGGAATCCTAACACGCTCATTAGCGTGAAGGCACTACATGGACTATGTTTTCAGGGCAATGCTGCATGTCTAATCTTGTGCATCCAATACATGGACCTTACTATGAGCCTGCCTGGCAGAGTCGTGTTCCCTTTAGTATTGGCGCCTTTCGGATGCCTCATGCTAGGAACTGCAAGCACCCTAGTGCTCACAGGAAAGCGCCCTTTTCCTAACAGGGGCATTCCAGCACGTATGACTGACAGCAGCACTGTATTTCCGGCATCTGTGAGGCTGCAGCTGTCCTTCTTTACAGCTGGGAAGTGCAACTATTCACAAAGATTCCGAATCTGAAAGTTGAACCCTGCCCATGTACTTTTAGTTTTCAGAAAGTAAAAAGAGACTGAAGGACCACTCTGGCACCTTCCCGGATTAATTTTGAACCAGGGAGTTGTGCAATGTGTGAATGGTCTACGCGACTTAAGACTTTAGGGAGGGTACGGGTCTTCGCACCTTCGCTAAGGGTACTAGAGTTCAGGGGAAAGTATACATTTTCAAGACTACATGTAATGTCTAGCCTGCGTGTGGCCTAGAAAAAGGTCAGGTAAGTAAGTGTACCCAGATCGGACACCAAGAATAGAGTGTTTTCATTGCAGCTCACACTCTGCACTGAGAGCCCCTGGCATTACACCTAACACCTGCTAGAGCTGTGTTCCGGAGGTCTCTTGAATGCTTTGGCCATCTAGCTATCTGGAGAAGAAAGCAGAAGTTTAACTTTCACTCTCCTTTCAAAGTGGAGATCCGGAGGCCTTAGAGAGCCTAATGCTGGGCAGTCGCCAAGAAGATTGATCCTGTACGAAGTGTTCTTCTATGGGACACGGAGAGGAGGCAGTGGCCTTATGATAATTATACAAGAGTTCCTGCACTACCTGCCCAAAAGTAAATGGAAATCCTCTGCACTCCTCAATTCGTGGATGGCATATCTGAAGGATACTTTGAACCTTGTGGGGAGATCTCGCTTTCCCTTTGGCAATGAGGGCTCTGGGATGCCTCCTGCAGTGCGGAGGACACATTCTGTTTCTGTAGGAACTCTCTCTTTTCTCCACAAAGGCATTCCTGAAAGGAAGACAACACAGGCAGCAATACTGTTCCGCAGGAAACTTTGACGCTTTCAGTATCCTGCTCTCCAGTGGGGAAAACAGTGCTTCTCTCACTAGGTCACCAATATCAAAGTTGCACACTGCATATTACGTGTAGTTTCTGACAAAGGCAAAGACTCTCAAGCAACACACTGCCCTTCCCAGTTAAAACTTCATACCAAGGCAATTCTGCATGGTGTGAGTAGCGTGACGAACTTACTGCCTTGGGATAGACCTCGCCGTCTGTACACCTTATCAAAGGCTAGAGGGTGTTTCAGGGGAATACTGTGACTTTGTCAGGCTGCTTCGGAAGTCAACTGTCTGCTTGTCATAGAAAGACAGCAAGTAAGGGTTCACATTCTCAACCCCACGGAGAGTGTTTCTTCATTGCAGCCCAGGTTCAGTGCTGGGAACCACTGGCCGTACACCTAAAAGACCTGCTGGAGCTGTGTTCGTGTGGCCTTTAGAAAGCCCGGACATCTAGCTATCCAACGAAGAAAGCAGTGTGTCGCCCTCCTCTCCACATTAAGAGATATGATCCGGAGGCTCAAGGTCCCTGAATGTTGTGAAGTCGCCCAGGAAGAGACATTCGGGATGCAGTGTTCTTCCAAGGGAGGTGCTGAGGAAGCAGGAGTCCTAGGAATCCTGACAAGCTCACTAGCGTGAAGGCACTACATGGACTATGTTTTCATGGAAAATGCTGCATGTCTAATCTTGTGCATCCAATACATGGACCTTACTATGAGCCTGCCTGGCAGAGTCGTGTTCCCTTTAGTATTGGCACCTTTCGGATGCCTCATGCAAGGAACTGCAAGCACCCTAGTGCTCACAGGCAAGCGCCCTTTTCCTAACATGGGGATTCCAGCACGTATGACTGACAGCACCACTGTATTTCCTGCATCTGTGAGGCTGCAGCTGTCCTTCTTTACAGCTGGGAAGTGCAACTATTCACAAAGATTCCGAATCTGAAATTTGAACCCTGCCCAAGTACTTTTAGTTTTCAGAAAGCAAAAAGAGACTGAAGGACCACTCTGGCACTTTCCCGGATTAATTTTGAACCAGGGAGTTGTGCAATGTCTGAACGGTCTACGGGACTTAAGACTTTAGGGAGGTTACGGGTCCTCGGACCTTCGCCAAGTGTATTAGAGTTCAGGGGAAAGTATACATTTTCAAGACTACATGTAATGTCTAGTCTGCGCGTGGCCTAGAAAAAGGTCAGGTAAGTAAGTGTACCCAGAATGGACACCAAGAATAGAGTGTTTTCATTGCAGCTCACACTCTGCACTGAGAGCCCCTGGCATTACACCTAACACCTGCTAGAGCTGTGTTCCGGAGGTCTCTTGAATGCTTTGGCCATCTAGCTATCTGGAGAAGAAAGCAGAAGTTTAACTTTCACTCTCCTTTCAAAGTGGAGATGCGGAGGCCTTAGAGAGCCTAATGCTGGGCAGTCGCCAAGAAGATTGATCCTGTACGAAGTGTTCTTCTATGGGACACGGAGAGGAGGCAGTGGCCTTAGGATAAGTATACAAGAGTTCCTGCACTACCTGCCCAAAAGTAAATGGAAATCCTCTGCACTCCTCAATTCGTGGATGGCATATCTGAAGGATACTTTGAACCTTGTGGGGAGATCTCGCTTTCCCTTTGGCAATGAGGGCTCTGGGATGCCTCCTGCAGTGCGAAGGACACATTCTGTTTCTGTAGGAACTCTCTCTTTTCTCCACAAAGGCATTCCTGAAGGGAAGCCAACACAGGCAGCAATACTGTTCCGCAGGAAACTTTGACGCTTCCAGTATCCTGCTCTCCAGTGGGGAAAACAGTGCTTCTCTCACTAGGTCACCAATATCAAAGTTGCACACTGCATATTACGTGTAGTTTCTGACAAAGGCAAAGACTCTCAAGCAACACCCTGCCCTTCCCAGTTAAAACTTCATACCAAGGCAATTCTGCATGGTGTGAGTAGCGTGACGAACTTACTGCCTTGGGATAGACCTCGCCGTCTGTACACCTTATCAAAGGCTAGGGGGTGTTTCAGGGGAATACTGTGACTTTGTCAGGGTGCTTCGGAAGTCAACTGTCTGCTTGGCATAGAAAGACAGCAAGTAAGGGTTCACATTCTCAACCCTACGGAGAGTGTTTCTTCATTGCAGCCCAGGTTCAGTGTTGGGAACCCCTGGCCGTACACCTAAAAGACCTGCTGGAGCTCTGTTCGGGTGGCCTTTAAAAGCTCAGACATCTAGCTATCCAATGAAGAAAGCAGTGTGTCGCCCTTCTCTCCGTATTAAGAGATATGATCCGGAGGCCCAAGGTCCCTGAATGTTGTGAAGTCGCCCAGGAAGAGACATTCGGGATGCAGTGTTCTTCCAAGGGAGGTGCTGAGGAAGCAGGAGTCCTAGGAATCCTGACACGCTCATTAGCGTGAAGGCACTACATGGACTATGTTTTCAGGGCAATGCTGCATGTCTAATCTTGTGCATCCAATACATGGACCTTAATATGAGCCTGCCTGGCAGAGTCGTGTTCCCTTTAGTATTGGCGCCTTTCGGATGCCTCATGCTAGGAACTGCAAGCACCCTAGTGCTCACAGGAAAGCGCCCTTTTCCTAACAGGGGCATTCCAGCACGTATGACTGACAGCAGCACTGTATTTCCGGCATCTGTGAGGCTGCAGCTGTCCTTCTTTACAGCTGGGAAGTGCAACTATTCACAAAGATTCCGAATCTGAAAGTTGAACCCTGCCCAAGTACTTTTAGTTTTCAGAAAGTAAAAAGAGACTGAAGGACCACTCTGGCACCTTCCCGGATTAATTTTGAACCAGGGAGTTGTGCAATGTGTGAATGGTCTACGCGACTTAAGACTTTAGGGAGGGTACGGGTCTTCGCACCTTCGCTAAGGGTACTAGAGTTCAGGGGAAAGTATACATTTTCAAGACTACATGTAATGTCTAGCCTGCGTGTGGCCTAGAAAAAGGTCAGGTAAGTAAGTGTACCCAGATCGGACACCAAGAATAGAGTGTTTTCATTGCAGCTCACACTCTGCACTGAGAGCCCCTGGCATTACACCTAACACCTGCTAGAGCTGTGTTCCGGAGGTCTCTTGAATGCTTTGGCCATCTAGCTATCTGGAGAAGAAAGCAGAAGTTTAACTTTCACTCTCCTTTCAAAGTGGAGATCCGGAGGCCTTAGAGAGCCTAATGCTGGGCAGTCGCCAAGAAGATTGATCCTGTACGAAGTGTTCTTCTATGGGACACGGAGAGGAGGCAGTGGCCTTATGATAAGTATACAAGAGTTCCTGCACTACCTGCCCAAAAGTAAATGGAAATCCTCTGCACTCCTCAATTCGTGGATGGCATATCTGAAGGATACTTTGAACCTTGTGGGGAGATCTCGCTTTCCCTTTGGCAATGAGGGCTCTGGGATGCCTCCTGCAGTGCGGAGGACACATTCTGTTTCTGTAGGAACTCTCTCTTTTCTCCACAAAGGCATTCCTGAAAGGAAGACAACACAGGCAGCAATACTGTTCCGCAGGAAACTTTGACGCTTCCAGTATCCTGTTCTCCAGTGGGGAAAACAGTGCTTCTCTCACTAGGTCACCAATATCAAAGTTGCACACTGCATATTACGTGTAGTTTCTGACAAAGGCAAAGACTCTCAAGCAACACACTGCCCTTCCCAGTTAAAACTTCATACCAAGGCAATTCTGCATGGTGTGAGTAGCGTGACGAACTTACTGCCTTGGGATAGACCTCGCCGTCTGTACACCTTATCAAAGGCTAGAGGGTGTTTCAGGGGAATACTGTGACTTTGTCAGGCTGCTTCGGAAGTCAACTGTCTGCTTGTCATAGAAAGACAGCAAGTAAGGGTTCACATTCTCAACCCTACGGAGAGTGTTTCTTCATTGCAGCCCAGGTTCAGTGCTGGGAACCACTGGCCGTACACCTAAAAGACCTGCTGGAGCTGTGTTCGTGTGGCCTTTAGAAAGCCCGGACATCTAGCTATCCAACGAAGAAAGCAGTGTGTCGCCCTCCTCTCCACATTAAGAGATATGATCCGGAGGCTCAAGGTCCCTGAATGTTCTGAAGTCGCCCAGGAAGAGACATTCGGGATGCAGTGTTCTTCCAAGGGAGGTGCTGAGGAAGCAGGAGTCCTAGGAATCCTGACAAGCTCACTAGCGTGAAGGCACTACATGGACTAAGTTTTCATGGACAATGCTGCATGTCTAATCTTGTGCATCCAATACATGGACCTTACTATGAGCCTGCCTGGCAGAGTCGTGTTCCCTTTAGTACTGGCGCCTTTGGGATGCCTCATGCAAGGAACTGCAAGCACCCTAGTGCTCACAGGCAAGCGCCCTTTTCCTAACATGGGGATTCCAGCACGTATGAGTGACAGCACCACTGTATTTCCGGCATCTGTGAGGCTGCAGCTGTCCTTCTTTACAGCTGGGAAGTGCAACTATTCACAAAGATTCCGAATCTGAAAGTTGAACCCTGCCCAAGTACTTTTAGTTTTCAGAAAGCAAAAAGAGACTGAAGGACCACTCTGGCACTTTCCCGGATTAATTTTGAACCAGGGAGTTGTGCAATGTCTGAACGGTCTACGGGACTTAAGATTTTAGGGAGGTTACGGATCCTCGCACCTTCGCCAAGTGTATTAGAGTTCAGGGGAAAGTATACATTTTCAAGACTACATGTAATGTCTAGTCTCCGTGTGGCCTAGAGAAAGGTCAGGTGAGTAAGTGTACCCAGAATGGACACCAAGAATAGAGTGTTTTCATTGCAGCTCACACTCTGCTCTGAGAGCCCCTGGCATTACACGTAACACCTGCTAGAGCTTTGTTCTGGAGGTCTCTTGAATGCTTTGGCCATCTAGGTATCTGGAGAAGAAAGCAGAAGTTTAACTTCCACTCTCCTTTCAAAGTGGAGATCCGAAGGCTTTGAGAGCCTAATGCTGTGCAGTCGCCAAGAAGATTGATCCTGTACGAAGTGTGCTTCTATGGGTCACGGTGAGGATGCAGTGGCCTTAGGAAAAGTATACTAGAGTTCCTGCACTACATTCCCAAAAGTAAATGGAGATGCTCTGCACTCCTCAATTCGTGGATGGCATATCTGAAGGATACTTTGAACCTTGTGGGGAGATCTCGCTTTCCCTTTGGCAATGAGGGCTCTGGGATGCCTCCTGCAGTGCGGAGGACACATTCTGTTTCTGTAGGAACTCTCTCTTTTCTCCACAAAGGCATTCCTGAAGGGAAGACAACACAGGCAGCAATACTGTTCCGCAGGAAACTTTGACGCTTCCAGTATCCTGCTCTCCAGTGGGGAAAACAGTGCTTCTCTCACTAGGTCACCAATATCAAAGTTGCACACTGCATATTACGTGTAGTTTCTGACAAAGGCAAAGACTCTCAAGCAACACCCTGCCCTTCCCAGTTGAAATTTCATAACAAGGCAATTCTGCATGGTGTGAGTAGCGTGACGAACTTACTGCCTTGGGATAGACCTCGCCGTCTGTACACCTTATCAAAGGCTAGAGGGTGTTTCAGGGGAATACTGTGACTTTGTCAGGCTGCTTCGGAAGGCAACTGTCTGCTTGTCATAGAAAGACAGCAAGTAAGGGTTCACATTCTCAACCCCACGGAGAGTGTTTCTTCATTGCAGCCCAGGTTCAGTGCTGGGAACCACTGGCCGCACACCTAAAAGACCTGCTGGAGCTGTGTTCGGGTGGCCTTTAGAAAGCTCGGACATCTAGCTATCCAACGAAGAAAGCAGTGTGTCGCCCTTCTCTCCGTATTAAGAGATATGATCCGGAGGCCCAAGGTCCCTGAATGTTGTGAAGTCGCCCAGGAAGAGACATTCGGGATGCAGTGTTCTTCCAAGGGAGGTGCTGAGGAAGCAGGAGTCCTAGGAATCCTGACAAGCTCACTAGCGTGAAGGCACTACATGGACTAAGTTTTCATGGACAATGCTGCATGTCTAATCTTGTGCATCCAATACATGGACCTTACTATGAGCCTGCCTGGCAGAGTCGTGTTCCCTTTAGTATTGGCACCTTTCGGATGCCTCATGCAAGGAACTGCAAGCACCCTAGTGCTCACAGGCAAGCGCCCTTTTCCTAACATGGGGATTCCAGCACGTATGACTGACAGCAGCACTGTATTTCCTGCATCTGTGAGGCTGCAGCTGTCCTTCTTTACAGCTGGGAAGTGCAACTATTCACAAAGATTCCGAATCTGAAATTTGAACCCTGCCCAAGTACTTTTAGTTTTCAGAAAGCAAAAAGAGACTGAAGGACCACTCTGGCACTTTCCCGGATTAATTTTGACCAGGGAGTTGTGCAATGTCTGAACGGTCTACGGGACTTAAGACTTTAGGGAGGTTACGGGTCCTCGGACCTTCGCCAAGTGTATTAGAGTTCAGGGGAAAGTATACATTTTCAAGACTACATGTAATGTCTAGTCTGCGTGTGGCCTAGAGAAAGGTCAGGTAAATAAGTGTACCCAGAATGGACACCAAGAATAGAGTGTTTTCATTGCAGCTCACACTCTGCTCTGAGAGCCCCTGGCATTACACGTAACACCTGCTAGAGCTGTCTTCTGGAGGTCTCTTGAATGCTTTGGCCATCTAGCTATCTGGAGAAGAAAGCAGAAGTTTAACTTCCACTCTCCTTTCAAAGTGGAGATCCGAAGGCCTTAGAGAGCCTAATGCTGTGCAGTCGCCAAGAAGATTGATCCTGTACGAAGTGTGCTTCTATGGGTCACGGTGAGGATGCAGTCGCCTTAGGAAAAGTATAATAGAGTTCCTGCACTACCTTCCCAAAAGTAAATGGAAATGCTCTGCACTCCTCAATTCGTGGATGGCATATCTGAAGGATACTTTGAACCTTGTGGGGAGATCTCGCTTTCCCTTTGGCAAAGAGGGCTCTGGGATGCCTCCTGCAGTGCGCAGGACACATTCAGTTTCCCTAGGAACTCTCTCTTTTCTCCACAAAGGCATTCCTGAAGTGAAGACAACACAGGCAGCAACACTGTTCCGCAGGAAACTTTGACGCTTCCAGTATCCTGCTCTCCAGTGGGGAAAACAGTGCTTCTCTCACTAGGTCACCAATATCAAAGTTGCACACTGCATATTACGTGTAGTTTCTGACAAAGGCAAAGACTCTCAAGCAACACCCTGCCCTTCCCAGTTAAAAATTCATACCAAGGCAATTCTGCATGGTGTGAGTAACGTGACGAACTTACTGCCTTGGGATAGACCGCGCCGTCTGTACAGCTTATCAAAGGCTAGAGGGTGTCTCAGGGGAATACTGTGACTTTGTCAGGCTGCTTCGGAAGTCAACTGTCTGCTTGGCATAGAAAGACAGCAAGTAAGGGTTCACATTCTCAACCCTACGGAGAGTGTTTCTTCATTGCAGCCCAGGTTCAGTGCTGGGAACCCCTGGCCGTACACCTAAAAGACCAGCTGAAGCTGTGTTCGGGTGGCCTTTAGAAAGCTCGGACATCTAGCTATCCAACGAAGAAAGCAGTGTGTCGCCCTTCTCTCCGTATTAAGAGATATGATCCGGAGGCCCAAGGTCCCTGAATGTTGTGAAGTCGCCCAGGAAGAGACATTCGGGATGCAGTGTTCTTCCAAGGGAGGTGCTGAGGAGGCAGGAGTCCTAGGAATCCTGACAAGCTCACTAGCGTGAAGGCACTACATGGACTAAGTTTTCATGGACAATGCTGCATGTCTAATCTTGTGCATCCAATACATGGACCTTACTATGAGCCTGCCTGGCAGAGTCGTGTTCCCTTTAGTATTGGCACCTTTCGGATGCCTCATGCAAGGAACTGCAAGCACCCTAGTGCTCACAGGAAAGCGCCCTTTTCCTAACAGGGGCATTCCAGCACGTATGACTGACAGCAGCACTGTATTTCCGGCATCTGTGAGGCTGCAGCTGTTCTTCTTTACAGCTGGGAAGTGCAACTATTCACAAAGATTCCGAATCTGAAAGTTGAACCCTGCCCAAGTACTTTTAGTTTTCAGAAAGCAAAAAGAGACTGAAGGACCACTCTGGCACTTTCCCGGATTAATTTTGAACCAGGGAGTTGTGCAATGTGTGAATGGTCTACGCGACTTAAGACTGTAGGGAGGGTACGGGTCCTCGCACCTTCGCTAAGGGTACTAGAGTTCAGGGGAAAGTATACATTTTCAAGACTACATGTAATGTCTAGTCTGCGCGTGGCCTAGAAAAAGGTCAGGTAAGTAAGTGTACCCAGAATGGACACCAAGAATAGAGTGTTTTCTTTGCAGCTCACACTCTGCACTGAGAGCCACTGTCATTACACCTAACACCTGCTAGAGCTGTGTTCCGGAGGTCTCTTGAATGCTTTGGCCATCTAGCTATCTGGAGAAGAAAGCAGAAGTTTAACTTTCACTCTCCTTTCAAAGTGGAGATGCGGAGGCCTTAGAGAGCCTAATGCTGGGCAGTCGCCAAGAAGATTGATCCTGTACGAAGTGTTCTTCTATGGGACACGGAGAGGAGGCAGTGGCCTTAGGATAAGTATACAAGAGTTCCTGCACTACCTGCCCAAAAGTAAATGGAAATCCTCTGCACTCCTCAATTCGCGGATGGCATATCTGAAGGATACTTTGAACCTTGTGGGGAGATCTCGCTTTCCCTTTTCCAATGAGGGCTCTGGGATGCCTCCTGCCGTGCGAAGGACACATTCTGTTTCTGTAGGAACTCTCTCTTTTCTCCACAAAGGCATTCCTGAAGGGAAGCCAACACAGGCAGCAATACTGTTCCGCAGGAAACTTTGACGCTTCCAGTATCCTGCTCTCCAGTGGGGAAAACAGTGCTTCTCTCACTAGGTCACCAATATCAAAGTTGCACACTGCATATTACGTGTAGTTTCTGACAAAGGCAAAGACTCTCAAGCAACACCCTGCCCTTCCCAGTTAAAACTTCATACCAAGGCAATTCTGCATGGTGTGAGTAGCGTGACGAACTTACTGCCTTGGGATAGACCTCGCCGTCTGTACACCTTATCAAAGGCTAGAGGGTGTTTCAGGGGAATACTGTGACTTTGTCAGGGTGCTTCGGAAGTCAACTGTCTGCTTGGCATAGAAAGACAGCAAGTAAGGGTTCACATTCTCAACCCTACGGAGAGTGTTTCTTCATTGCAGCCCAGGTTCAGTGTTGGGAACCCCTGGCCGTACACCTAAAAGACCTGCTGGAGCTGTGTTCGGGTGGCCTTTAAAAGCTCAGACATCTAGCTATCCAATGAAGAAAGCAGTGTGTCGCCCTTCTCTCCGTATTAAGAGATATGATCCGGAGGCCCAAGGTCCCTGAATGTTGTGAAGTCGCCCAGGAAGAGACATTCGGGATGCAGTGTTCTTCCAAGGGAGGTGCTGAGGACGCAGGAGTCCTAGGAATCCTAACACGCTCATTAGCGTGAAGGCACTACATGGACTATGTTTTCAGGGCAATGCTGCATGTCTAATCTTCTGCATACAATACATGGACCTTACTATGAGCCTGCCTGGCAGAGTCGTGTTCCCTTTAGTATTGGCGCCTTTCGGATGCCTCATGCTAGGAATTGCAAGCACCCTAGTGCTCACAGGAAAGCGCCCTTTTCCTAACAGGGGCATTCCAGCACGTATGACTGACAGCAGCACTGTATTTCCGGCATCTGTGAGGCTGCAGCTGTCCTTCTTTACAGCTGGGAAGTGCAACTATTCACAAAGATTCCGAATCTGAAAGTTGAACCCTGCCCAAGTACTTTTAGTTTTCAGAAAGTAAAAAGAGACTGAAGGACCACTCTGGCACCTTCCCGGATTAATTTTAAACCAGGGAGTTGTGCAATGTGTGAATGGTCTACGCGACTTAAGACTTTAGGGAGGGTACGGGTCTTCGCACCTTCGCTAAGGGTACTAGAGTTCAGGGGAAAGTATACATTTTCAAGACTACATGTAATGTCTAGCCTGCGTGTGGCCTAGAAAAAGGTCAGGTAAGTAAGTGTACCCAGATCGGACACCAAGAATAGAGTGTTTTCATTGCAGCTCACACTCTGCACTGAGAGCCCCTGGCATTACACCTAACACCTGCTAGAGCTGTGTTCCGGAGGTCTCTTGAATGCTTTGGCCATCTAGCTATCTGGAGAAGAAAGCAGAAGTTTAACTTTCACTCTCCTTTCAAAGTGGAGATGCGGAGGCCTTAGAGAGCCTAATGCTGGGCAGTCGCCAAGAAGATTGATCCTGTACGAAGTGTTCTTCTATGGGACACGGAGAGGAGGCAGTGGCCTTATGATAAGTATACAAGAGTTCCTGCACTACCTGCCCAAAAGTAAATGGAAATCCTCTGCACTCCTCAATTCGTGGATGGCATATCTGAAGGATACTTTGAACCTTGTGGGGAGATCTCGCTTTCCCTTTGGCAATGAGGGCTCTGGGATGCCTCCTGCAGTGCGGAGGACACATTCTGTTTCTGTAGGAACTCTCTCTTTTCTCCACAAAGGCATTCCTGAAAGGAAGACAACACAGGCAGCAATACTGTTCCGCAGGAAACTTTGACGCTTCCAGTATCCTGCTCTCCAGTGGGGAAAACAGTGCTTCTCTCACTAGGTCACCAATATCAAAGTTGCACACTGCATATTACGTGTAGTTTCTGACAAAGGCAAAGACTCTCAAGCAACACCCTGCCCTTCCCAGTTAAAAATTCATACCAAGGCAATTCTGCATGGTGTGAGTAACGTGACGAACTTACTGCCTTGGGATAGACCGCGCCGTCTGTACAGCTTATCAAAGGCTAGAGGGTGTCTCAGGGGAATACTGTGACTTTGTCAGGCTGCTTCGGAAGTCAACTGTCTGCTTGGCATAGAAAGACAGCAAGTAAGGGTTCACATTCTCAACCCTACGGAGAGTGTTTCTTCATTGCAGCCCAGGTTCAGTGCTGGGAACCCCTGGCCGTACACCTAAAAGACCAGCTGAAGCTGTGTTCGGGTGGCCTTTAGAAAGCTCGGACATCTAGCTATCCAACGAAGAAAGCAGTGTGTCGCCCTTCTCTCCGTATTAAGAGATATGATCCGGAGGCCCAAGGTCCCTGAATGTTGTGAAGTCGCCCAGGAAGAGACATTCGGGATGCAGTGTTCTTCCAAGGGAGGTGCTGAGGAAGCAGGAGTCCTAGGAATCCTGACAAGCTCACTAGCGTGAAGGCACTACATGGACTAAGTTTTCATGGACAATGCTGCATGTCTAATCTTGTGCATCCAATACATGGACCTTACTATGAGCCTGCCTGGCAGAGTCGTGTTCCCTTTAGTACTGGCGCCTTTGGGATGCCTCATGCAAGGAACTGCAAGCACCCTAGTGCTCACAGGCAAGCGCCCTTTTCCTAACATGGGGATTCCAGCACGTATGAGTGACAGCACCACTGTATTTCCGGCATCTGTGAGGCTGCAGCTGTCCTTCTTTAAAGCTGGGAAGTGCAACTATTCACAAAGATTCCGAATTTGAAAGTTGAACCCTGCCCAAGTACTTTTAGTTTTCAGAAAGCAAAAAGAGACTGAAGGACCACTCTGGCACTTTCCCGGATTAATTTTGAACCAGGGAGTTGTGCAATGTCTGAACGGTCTACGGCACTTAAGACTTTAGGGAGGTTACGGATCCTCGCACCTTCGCCAAGTGTATTAGAGTTCAGGGGAAACTATACATTTTCAAGACTACATGGAATGTCTAGTCTGCGTGTGGCCTAGAGAAAGGTCAGGTGAGTAAGTGTACCCAGAATGGACACCAAGAATAGAGTGTTTTCATTGCAGCTCACACTCTGCTCTGAGAGCCCCTGGCATTACACGTAACACCTGCTAGAGCTGTGTTCTGGAGGTCTCTTGAATGCTTTGGCCATCTAGGTATCTGGAGAAGAAAGCAGAAGTTTAACTTCCACTCTCCTTTCAAAGTGGAGATCCGAAGGCTTTGAGAGCCTAATGCTGTGCAGTCGCCAAGAAGATTGATCCTGTACGAAGTGTGCTTCTATGGGTCACGGTGAGGATGCAGTGGCCTTAGGAAAAGTATACTAGAGTTCCTGCACTACCTTCCCAAAAGTAAATGGAGATGCTCTGCACTCCTCAATTCGTGGATGGCATATCTGAAGGATACTTTGAACCTTGTGGGGAGATCTCGCTTTCCCTTTGGCAATGAGGGCTCTGGGATGCCTCCTGCAGTGCGGAGGACACAATCTGTTTCTGTAGGAACTCTCTCTTTTCTCCACAAAGGCATTCCTGAAGGGAAGACAACACAGGCAGCAATACTGTTCCGCAGGAAACTTTGACGCTTCCAGTATCCTGCTCTCCAGTGGGGAAAACAGTGCTTCTCTCACTAGGTCACCAATATCAAAGTTGCACACTGCATATTACGTGTAGTTTCTGACAAAGGCAAAGACTCTCAAGCAACACCCTGCCCTTCCCAGTTGAAATTTCATACCAAGGCAATTCTGCATGGTGTGAGTAGCGTGACGAACTTACTGCCTTGGGATAGACCTCGCCATCTGTACACCTTATCAAAGGCTAGAGGGTGTTTCAGGTGAATACTGTGACTTTGTCAGGCTGCTTCGGAAGGCAACTGTCTGCTTGTCATAGAAAGACAGCAAGTAAGGGTTCACATTCTCAACCCCACGGAGAGTGTTTCTTCATTGCAGCCCAGGTTCAGTGCTGGGAACCACTGGCCGTACACCTAAAAGACCAGCTGAAGCTGTGTTCGGGTGGCCTTTAGAAAGCTCGGACATCTAGCTATCCAACGAAGAAAGCAGTGTGTCGCCCTTCTCTCCGTATTAAGAGATATGATCCGGAGGCCCAAGGTCCCTGAATGTTGTGAAGTCGCCCAGGAAGAGACATTCGGGATGCAGTGTTCTTCCAAGGGAGGTGCTGAGGAGGCAGGAGTCCTAGGAATCCTGACAAGCTCACTAGCGTGAAGGCACTACATGGACTACGTTTTCATGGACAATGCTGCATGTCTAATCTTGTGCATCCAATACATGGACCTTACTATGAGCCTGCCTGGCAGAGTCGTGTTCCCTTTAGTATTGGCACCTTTCGGATGCCTCATGCAAGGAACTGCAAGCACCCTAGTGCTCACAGGAAAGCGCCCTTTTCCTAACAGGGGCATTCCAGCATGTATGACTGACAGCAGCACTGTATTTCCGGCATCTGTGAGGCTGCAGCTGTCCTTCTTTACAGCTGGGAAGTGCAACTATTCACAAAGATTCCGAATCTGAAAGTTGAACCCTGCCCAAGTACTTTTAGTTTTCAGAAAGTAAAAAGAGACTGAAGGACCACTCTGGCACCTTCCCGGATTAATTTTGAACCAGGGAGTTGTGCAATGTGTGAATGGTCTACGCGACTTAAGACTTTAGGGAGGGTACGGGTCTTCGCACCTTCGCTAAGTGTACTAGAGTTCAGGGGAAAGTATACATTTTCAAGACTACATGTAATGTCTAGCCTGCGTGTGGCCTAGAAAAAGGTCAGGTAAGTAAGTGTACCCAGATCGGACACCAAGAATAGAGTGTTTTCATTGCAGCTCACACTCTGCACTGAGAGCCCCTGGCATTACACCTAACACCTGCTAGAGCTGTGTTCCGGAGGTCTCTTGAATGCTTTGGCCATCTAGCTATCTGGAGAAGAAAGCAGAAGTTTAACTTTCACTCTCCTTTCAAAGTGGAGATCCGGAGGCCTTAGAGAGCCTAATGCTGGGCAGTCGCCAAGAAGATTGATCCTGTACGAAGTGTTCTTCTATGGGACACGGAGAGGAGGCAGTGGCCTTATGATAAGTATACAAGAGTTCCTGCACTACCTGCCCAAAAGTAAATGGAAATCCTCTGCACTCCTCAATTCGTGGATGGCATATCTGAAGGATACTTTGAACCTTGTGGGGAGATCTCGCTTTCCCTTTGGCAATGAGGGCTCTGGGATGCCTCCTGCAGTGCGGAGGACACATTCTGTTTCTGTAGGAACTCTCTCTTTTCTCCACAAAGGCATTCCTGAAAGGAAGACAACACAGGCAGCAATACTGTTCCGCAGGAAACTTTGACGCTTCCAGTATCCTGCTCTCCAGTGGGGAAAACAGTGCTTCTCTCACTAGGTCACCAATATCAAAGTTGCACACTGCATATTACGTGTAGTTTCTGACAAAGGCAAAGACTCTCAAGCAACACCCTGCCCTTCCCAGTTAAAACTTCATACCAAGGCAATTCTGCATGGTGTGAGTAACGTGACGAACTTACTGCCTTGGGATAGACCGCGCCGTCTGTACAGCTTATCAAAGGCTAGAGGGTGTCTCAGGGGAATACTGTGACTTTGTCAGGCTGCTTCGGAAGTCAACTGTCTGCTTGGCATAGAAAGACAGCAAGTAAGGGTTCACATTCTCAACCCTACGGAGAGTGTTTCTTCATTGCAGCCCAGGTTCAGTGCTGGGAACCCCTGGCCGTACACCTAAAAGACCAGCTGAAGCTGTGTTCGGGTGGCCTTTAGAAAGCTCGGACATCTAGCTATCCAACGAAGAAAGCAGTGTGTCGCCCTTCTCTCCGTATTAAGAGATATGATCCGGAGGCCCAAGGTCCCTGAATGTTGTGAAGTCGCCCAGGAAGAGACATTCGGGATGCAGTGTTCTTCCAAGGGAGGTGCTGAGGAAGCAGGAGTCCTAGGAATCCTGACAAGCTCACTAGCGTGAAGGCACTACATGGACTAAGTTTTCATGGACAATGCTGCATGTCTAATCTTGTGCATCCAATACATGGACCTTACTATGAGCCTGCCTGGCAGAGTCGTGTTCCCTTTAGTACTGGCGCCTTTGGGATGCCTCATGCAAGGAACTGCAAGCACCCTAGTGCTCACAGGCAAGCGCCCTTTTCCTAACATGGGGATTCCAGCACGTATGAGTGACAGCACCACTGTATTTCCGGCATCTGTGAGGCTGCAGCTGTCCTTCTTTACAGCTGGGAAGTGCAACTATTCACAAAGATTCCGAATTTGAAAGTTGAACCCTGCCCAAGTACTTTTAGTTTTCAGAAAGCAAAAAGAGACTGAAGGACCACTCTGGCACTTTCCCGGATTAATTTTGAACCAGGGAGTTGTGCAATGTCTGAACGGTCTACGGCACTTAAGACTTTAGGGAGGTTACGGATCCTCGCACCTTCGCCAAGTGTATTAGAGTTCAGGGGAAACTATACATTTTCAAGACTACATGGAATGTCTAGTCTGCGTGTGGCCTAGAGAAAGGTCAGGTGAGTAAGTGTACCCAGAATGGACACCAAGAATAGAGTGTTTTCATTGCAGCTCACACTCTGCTCTGAGAGCCCCTGGCATTACACGTAACACCTGCTAGAGCTGTGTTCTGGAGGTCTCTTGAATGCTTTGGCCATCTAGGTATCTGGAGAAGAAAGCAGAAGTTTAACTTCCACTCTCCTTTCAAAGTGGAGATCCGAAGGCTTTGAGAGCCTAATGCTGTGCAGTCGCCAAGAAGATTGATCCTGTACGAAGTGTGCTTCTATGGGTCACGGTGAGGATGCAGTGGCCTTAGGATAAGTATACAAGAGTTCCTGCATTACCTGCCCAAAAGTAAATGGAAATCCTCTGCACTCCTCAATTCGTGGATGGCATATCTGAAGGATACTTTGAACCTTGTGGGGAGATCTCGCTTTCCCTTTGGCAATGAGGGCTCTGGGATGCCTCCTGCAGTGCGAAGGACACATTCTGTTTCTGTAGGAACTCTCTCTTTTCTCCACAAAGGCATTCCTGAAGGGAAGCCAACACAGGCAGCAATACTGTTCCGCAGGAAACTTTGACGCTTCCAGTATCCTGCTCTCCAGTGGGGAAAACAGTGCTTCTCTCACTAGGTCACCAATATCAAAGTTGCACACTGCATATTACGTGTAGTTTCTGACAAACGCAAAGACTCTCAAGCAACACCCTGCCCTTCCCAGTTAAAACTTCATACCAAGGCAATTCTGCATGGTGTGAGTAGTGTGACGAACTTACTGCCTTGGGATAGACCTCGCCGTCTGTACACCTTATCAAAGGCTAGAGGGTGTTTCAGGGGAATACTGTGACTTTGTCAGGGTGCTTCGGAAGTCAACTGTCTGCTTGGCATAGAAAGACAGCAAGTAAGGGTTCACATTCTCAACCCTACGGAGAGTGTTTCTTCATTGCAGCCCAGGTTCAGTGTTGGGAACCCCTGGCCGTACACCTAAAAGACCTGCTGGAGCTGTGTTCGGGTGGCCTTTAAAAGCTCAGACATCTAGCTATCCAATGAAGAAAGCAGTGTGTCGCCCTTCTCTCCGTATTAAGAGATATGATCCGGAGGCCCAAGGTCCCTGAATGTTGTGAAGTCGCCCAGGAAGAGACATTCGGGATGCAGTGTTCTTCCAAGGGAGGTGCTGAGGACGCAGGAGTCCTAGGAATCCTGACACGCTCATTAGCGTGAAGGCACTACATGGACTATGTTTTCAGGGCAATGCTGCATGTCTAATCTTGTGCATCCAATACATGGACCTTACTATGAGCCTGCCTGGCAGAGTCGTGTTCCCTTTAGTATTGGCGCCTTTCGGATGCCTCATGCTAGGAACTGCAAGCACCCTAGTGCTCACAGGAAAGCGCCCTTTTCCTAACAGGGGCATTCCAGCACGTATGACTGACAGCAGCACTGTATTTCCGGCATCTGTGAGGCTGCAGCTGTCCTTCTTTACAGCTGGGAAGTGCAACTATTCACAAAGATTCCGAATCTGAAAGTTGAACCCTGCCCAAGTACTTTTAGTTTTCAGAAAGTAAAAAGAGACTGAAGGACCACTCTGGCACCTTCCCGGATTAATTTTGAACCAGGGAGTTGTGCAATGTGTGAATGGTCTACGCGACTTAAGACTTTAGGGAGGGTACGGGTCTTCGCACCTTCGCTAAGGGTACTAGAGTTCAGGGGAAAGTATACATTTTCAAGACTACATGTAATGTCTAGCCTGCGTGTGGCCTAGAAAAAGGTCAGGTAAGTAAGTGTACCCAGATCGGACACCAAGAATAGAGTGTTTTCATTGCAGCTCACACTCTGCACTGAGAGCCCCTGGCATTACACCTAACACCTGCTAGAGCTGTGTTCCGGAGGTCTCTTGAATGCTTTGGCCATCTAGCTATCTGGAGAAGAAAGCAGAAGTTTAACTTTCACTCTCCTTTCAAAGTGGAGATCCGGAGGCCTTAGAGAGCCTAATGCTGGGCAGTCGCCAAGAAGATTGATCCTGTACGAAGTGTTCTTCTATGGGACACGGAGAGGAGGCAGTGGCCTTATGATAAGTATACAAGAGTTCCTGCACTACCTGCCCAAAAGTAAATGGAAATCCTCTGCACTCCTCAATTCGTGGATGGCATATCTGAAGGATACTTTGAACCTTGTGGGGAGATCTCGCTTTCCCTTTGGCAATGAGGGCTCTGGGATGCCTCCTGCAGTGCGGAGGACACATTCTGTTTCTGTAGGAACTCTCTCTTTTCTCCACAAAGGCATTCCTGAAAGGAAGACAACACAGGCAGCAATACTGTTCCGCAGGAAACTTTGACGCTTCCAGTATCCTGCTCTCCAGTGGGGAAAACAGTGCTTCTCTCACTAGGTCACCAATATCAAAGTTGCACACTGCATATTACGTGTAGTTTCTGACAAAGGCAAAGACTCTCAAGCAACACCCTGCCCTTCCCAGTTAAAACTTCATACCAAGGCAATTCTGCATGGTGTGAGTAGCGTGACGAACTTACTGCCTTGGGATAGACCTCGCCGTCTGTACACCTTATCAAAGGCTAGAGGGTGTTTCAGGGGAATACTGTGACTTTGTCAGGCTGCTTCGGAAGTCAACTGTCTGCTTGTCATAGAAAGACAGCAAGTAAGGGTTCACATTCTCAACCCTACGGAGAGTGTTTCTTCATTGCAGCCCAGGTTCAGTGCTGGGAACCACTGGCCGTACACCTAAAAGACCTGCTGGAGCTGTGTTCGTGTGGCCTTTAGAAAGCCCGGACATCTAGCTATCCAACGAAGAAAGCAGTGTGTCGCCCTCCTCTCCACATTAAGAGATATGATCCGGAGGCTCAAGGTCCCTGAATGTTCTGAAGTCGCCCAGGAAGAGACATTCGGGATGCAGTGTTCTTCCAAGGGAGGTGCTGAGGAAGCAGGAGTCCTAGGAATCCTGACAAGCTCACTAGCGTGAAGGCACTACATGGACTAAGTTTTCATGGACAATGCTGCATGTCTAATCTTGTGCATCCAATACATGGACCTTACTATGAGCCTGCCTGGCAGAGTCGTGTTCCCTTTAGTACTGGCGCCTTTGGGATGCCTCATGCAAGGAACTGCAAGCACCCTAGTGCTCACAGGCAAGCGCCCTTTTCCTAACATGGGGATTCCAGCACGTATGAGTGACAGCACCACTGTATTTCCGGCATCTGTGAGGCTGCAGCTGTCCTTCTTTACAGCTGGGAAGTGCAACTATTCACAAAGATTCCGAATTTGAAAGTTGAACCCTGCCCAAGTACTTTTAGTTTTCAGAAAGCAAAAAGAGACTGAAGGACCACTCTGGCACTTTCCCGGATTAATTTTGAACCAGGGAGTTGTGCAATGTGTGAATGGTCTACGCGACTTAAGACTTTAGGGAGGGTACGGGTCCTCGCACCTTCACTAAGGGTACTAGAGTTCAGGGGAAAGTATACATTTTCAAGACTACATGTAATGTCTAGTCTGCGCGTGGCCTATAAAAAGGTCAGGTAAGTAAGTGTACCCAGAATGGACACCAAGAATAGAGTGTTTTCATTGCAGCTCACACTCTGCACTGAGAGCCCCTGGCATTACACCTAACACCTGCTAGAGCTGTGTTCCGGAGGTCTCTTGAATGCTTTGGCCATCTAGCTATCTGGAGAAGAAAGCAGAAGTTTAACTTTCACTCTCCTTTCAAAGTGGAGATGCGGAGGCCTTAGAGAGCCTAATGCTGGGCAGTCGCCAAGAAGATTGATCCTGTACGAAGTGTTCTTCTATGGGACACGGAGAGGAGGCAGTGGCCTTAGGATAAGTATACAAGAGTTCCTGCACTACCTGCCCAAAAGTAAATGGAAATCCTCTGCACTCCTCAATTCGTGGATGGCATATCTGAAGCATACTTTGAACCTTGTGGGGAGATCTCGCTTTCCCTTTGGCAATGAGGGCTCTGGGATGCCTCCTGCAGTGCGAAGGACACATTCTGTTTCTGTAGGAACTCTCTCTTTTCTCCACAAAGGCATTCCTGAAGGGAAGCCAACACAGGCAGCAATACTGTTCCGCAGGAAACTTTGACGCTTCCAGTATCCTGCTCTCCAGTGGGGAAAACAGTGCTTCTCTCACTAGGTCACCAATATCAAAGTTGCACACTGCATATTACGTGTAGTTTCTGACAAAGGCAAAGACTCTCAAGCAACACCCTGCCCTTCCCAGTTAAAACTTCATACCAAGGCAATTCTGCATGGTGAGAGTAGCGTGACGAACTTACTGCCTTGGGATAGACCTCGCCGTCTGTACACCTTATCAAAGGCTAGAGGGTGTTTCAGGGGAATACTGTGACTTTGTCAGGGTGCTTCGGAAGTCAACTGTCTGCTTGGCATAGAAAGACAGCAAGTAAGGGTTCACCTTCTCAACCCTACGGAGAGTGTTTCTTCATTGCAGCCCAGGTTCAGTGTTGGGAACCCCTGGCCGTACACCTAAAAGACCTGCTGGAGCTGTGTTCGGGTGGCCTTTAAAAGCTCAGACATCTAGCTATCCAATGAAGAAAGCAGTGTGTCGCCCTTCTCTCCGTATTAAGAGATATGATCCGGAGGCCCAAGGTCCCTGAATGTTGTGAAGTCGCCCAGGAAGAGACATTCGGGATGCAGTGTTCTTCCAAGGGAGGTGCTGAGGACGCAGGAGTCCTAGGAGTCCTGACAAACTCACTAGCGTGAAGGTACTACAAGGACAACATTTTCATGGGAAATGCTGCATGTCTAATCTTGTGCATGCAATACATGGACCTTACTATGAGCCTGCTTGGCAGAGTCGAGTTCCCTTTAGTATTGGCGCCTTTGGGATGCCACATGCAAGGAACTGCAAGCACCCTAGTGCTCACAGGAAAGCGCCCTTTTCCTAAGAGGGGCATTCCAGCAAGTATGAATGACAGCAGCACTGTATTTGCGGCATCTTTGAGGCTGCAGTTGTCCTTCTTTACAGCTGGGAATTGCAACTATTCGCAAAGATTCCGAATCCGAAAGTTGAATCCTGCCAAAGTACTTTTAGTTTTCAGAAAGCAAAAAGAGACTGAAGGACTACTCTGGCACCTTCCTGAATTAATTTTGAACCAGGGAGTTGTGCAATGTCTGAATGGTCTACGCGACTTAAGACCTTAGGGAGGTTACGGGTCCTCGCAACTTCGCTAAGTGAACTGGAGTTCAGGGGAAAGTATACATTTTCAAGACTGCATGTAATGTCTAGTCTGCGCGTGGCCTAGAGAAAAGTCAGGTAAGTAAGTGTACCCAGAACGGACACCAAGAATAGAGTGTTTTCATTGCAGCTCACACTCTGCACTGAGAGTCACTGTCATTACACCTAACACCTGCTAGAGCTGTGTTCTGGAGGTCTCTTGAATGCTTTGGCCATCTACCTATCTGGAGGAGAAAGCAGAAGTTTACCTTTCACTCTGCTTTCAAAATGGTGATCTGGAGGCCTTGGAGAGCCTAATGCTGTGCAGTCGCCAAGAAGATTAATCCTGTAAGAAGTGTTCTTCTATGGGACATGGTGAGGAGGCAGTAGCCTTAGGAAAAGCATACTAGAGTTCCTGCACTCCCTGCCCAAAAGTAAATGGAAATCCTCTGCACTCCTCAATTCGTGGATGGAATATCTGAAGGATAATTTGAACCTTGTGGGGAAATCTCGCTTCCCCTTTGGCAATGAGGGCTCTGGCATGCCTCCTGCAGTGCACAGGACATATTCTGTTTCTCTAGGTACTCTCTCTTTTCTCCACAAAGGCATTCCAGAAGTGAAGACAACACAGGCAGCAACAGTGTTCCGCAGGAAACTTTGACGCTTCCAGTATCCTGCTCTCCGGTGGGGAAAACAGTGCTTCTCTCACTAGGTCACCAATATCAAAGTTGCACACTGCATATTACGTGTAGTTTCTGACAAAGGCAAAGAATCTCAAGCAACACACTGCCCTTCCCTGTTAAAACTTCATACCAAGGAAATTCTGCATGGTGTGACTAGCGTGACGAGCTTACTGCCTTGGGATAAACCTCGCCATCTGTACACCTTATCAAAGGCTAGTGGGTGTTTTAGGGGAAAACTGTGCCTTTGTCACGCTGCTTCGGAAGTCAGCTGTCTGCTTCGCATAGAAAGACAGCAAGTAAGGGTTCACATTCTCACCCCTATGGAGAGTGTTTCTTCATTGCAGCCCAGGTTCAGTGCTGGGAACCACTGGCCGTACACCTAAAAGACTTGCTGGATCTGTGTTCACGTGGCCTTTAGAAAGCTCGGACATCTAGCTATCCAACGAAGAAAGCAGTGTGTCGCCTTTCTCTCCGCATTAAGAGATATGATCCAGAGGCCCAAGGTCCCTGAATGTTGTGAAGTCGCACAGGAAGAGACATTCGGGATGCAGTGTTCTTCCATTAGAGGTGCTGTGGATTCAGGAGTCCTAGGAGTCCTGACAAAATCACTAGCGTGAAGGTACTACAAGGACAACATTTTCATGGGAAATGCTGCATGTCTAATCTTGTGCATGCAATACATGGACCTTACTATGAGCCTGCTTGGCAGAGTCGAGTTCCCTTTAGTATTGGCGCCTTTGGGATGCCTCATGCAAGGAACTGCAAGCACCCTAGTGCTCACAGGAAAGCGCCATTTTCCTAAGAGGGGCATTCCAGCACGTATGACTGACAGCAGCACTGTATTTCCGGCATCTTTGAGGCTGCATCTGTCCTTCTTTACAGCTGGGAAGTGCAACTATTCGCAAAGATTCCGAATCCGAAAGTTGAACCCTGCCCAAGTACTTTTAGTTTTCAGAAAGCAAAAAGAGACTGAAGGACCACTCTGGCACCTTCCCCAATTAATTTTGAACCAGGGAGTTGTGCAATGTCTGAATGGTCTACACGACTTCAGACTTTAGGGAGGTTACGGGTCCTCGCACCTTCGCTAAGTGAACTAGAGTTCAGGGGAAAGTATACATTTTCAAGACTGCATGTAATGTCTAGTCTGTGCGTGGCCTAGAGAAAATTCAGGTAAGTAAGTGTACCCAGAACGGACACCAAGAATAGAGTGTTTTCATTGCAGCTCACACTCTGCAGTGAGAGCCACTGTCATTACACCTAACAACTGCTAGAGCTGTGTTCTGGAGGTCTCTTGAATGCTTTGGCCATCTAGCTATCTGGAGAAGAAAGCAGAAGTTTACCTTTCACTCTGCTTTCAAAGTGGTGATCCAGAGGCCTTGGAGAGCCTAATGCAGTGCTGTCGCCAAGAAGATTGATCCTGTAAGAAGTGTTCTTCTATGGGACATGGTGAGGAGGCAGTGGCCTTAGGAAAAGCATACTAGAGTTCCTGCACTCCCTGCCCAAAAGTAAATGGAAATCCTCTGCACTCCTCAATTCGTGGATGGAATATCTGAAGGTTACTTTGAAACTTGTGGAGAGATCTCGCTTTCCCTTTGGCAATGAGGGCTCTGGCATGCCTCCTGCAGTGCACAGGACACATTCTGTTTCTCTAGGTACTCTCTCTTTTCTCCACAAAGGCATTCCAGAAGTGAAGACAACACAGGCTGCAACACTGTTCTGCAGGAAACATTGACGCTTCCAGTATCCTGCTCTCCCGTGGGGAAAACAGTGTTTCTCTCACTAGGTCACCAATATCAAAGTTGCACACTGCATATTACGTGTAGTTTCTGACAAAGGCAAAGTGTCTCAAGCAACACCGTGTCCTTCCCAGTTAAAACTTGGTACCAAGGCAATTCTCCATGGAGCGAGTAGCGTGACGAACTTCCTCCCTTGGGATAGACCTCGCCGTCCATACACCTTATCAAAGGCTAGTGGGTGTTTCAGGGTAAAACTGGGCCTTTGTCAGGCTGCTTCGGAAGTCAAATGTCTGCTTGGCATACAGAGACAGCAAGTAAGGGTTCACATTCTAAACCCGACGCAGAGTGTTTCTTCATTGCAGCCCAGGTTCAGTGCTGGGAACCACTGGCCGTACACCTAAAAGACCTGCTGGATCTGTGTTCACGTGGCCTTTAGAAAGCTCGGACATCTAGCTATCCAACGAAGAAAGCAGTGTGTCGCCTTCCTCTCTGCATTAAGAGATATGATCCAGAGGCCCAAGGTCCCTGAATGTTGTGAAGTCGCCCAGGAAGAGACATTCGGGATGCAGTGTTCCTCCATTAGAGGTGCTGAGGATGCAGGAGTCCTAGGAGTCCTGACAAACTCACTAGCGTGAAGGTACTACAAGGACAACATTTTCATGGGAAATGCTGCATGTCTAATCTTGTGCATGCAATACATGGACCTTACTATGAGCCTGCTTGGCAGAGTCGAGTTCCCTTTAGTATTGGCGCCTTTGGGATGCCTCATGCAAGGAACTGCAAGCACCCTAGTGCTCACAGGAAAGCGCCCTTTTCCTAAGAGGGGCATTCCAGCACGTATGACTGACAGCAGCACTGTATTTCCGGCATCTTTGAGGCTGTAGCTGTCCTTCTTTACAGCTGGGAAGTGCAACTATTCGCAAAGATTCCGAATCCGAAAGTTGAACCCTGCCCAAGTACTTTTAGTTTTCAGAAAGCAAAAAGAGACTGAAGGACCACTCTGGCACCTTCCCCAATTAATTTTGAACCAGGGAGTTGTGCAATGTCTGAATGGTCTACAGGACTTCAGACTTTAGGGAGGTTACGGGTCCTCACACCTTCGCTAAGTGAACTAGAGTTCAGGGGAAAGTATACATTTTCAAGACTGCATGTAATATCTAGTCTGCGCGTGGCCTAGAGAAAAGTCAGGTAAGTAAGTGTAGCCAGAACGGACACCAAGAATAGAGTGTTTTCATTGCAGCTCACACTCTGCACTGAGAGCCACTGTCATTACACCTAACACCTGCTAGAGCTGTGTTCTGGAGGTCTCTTGAATGCTTTGGCCATCTACCTATCTGGAGAAGAAAGCAGAAGTTTACCTTTCACTCTGCTTTCAAAGTGGTGATCCAGAGGCCTTGGAGAGCCTAATGCAGTGCAGTAGCCAAGAAGATTGATCCTGTAAGAAGTGTACTTCTATGGGACATGGTGAGGAGGCAGTGGCCTTAGGAAAAGCATACTAGAGTTCCTGCACTACCTGCCCAAAAGTAAATGGAAATCCTCTGCACTCTTCAATTCGTGGATGGAATATCTGAAGGATAATTTGAACCTTGTGGGGAGATCTCGCTTCCCATTTGGCAATGAGGGCTCTGGCATGCCTCCTTCAGTGCACAGGACACATTCTGTTTCTCTAGGTACTGTCTCTATTCTCCACAAAGGTATTCCAGAAGTGAAGACAACACAGGCAGCAATAGTGTTCCGCAGGAAACTTTGATGCTTCCAGTATCCTGCTCTCCAGTGGGGAAAAGAGTGCTTCTATCACTAGGTCACCAATATCAAAGTTGCACACTGCATATTACGTGTAGTTTCTGAACAAAGGCAAAGAGTCTCAAGCAACACCCTGCCCTTCCCTGTTAAAACTTCATACCAAGGCAGTTCTGCATGGTGTGACTAGCGTGACGAACTTACTGCCTTGGGATAGACCTCGCCATCTGTACACCTTATCAAAGGCTAGTGGGTGTTTCAGGGGAAAACTATGCCTTTGTCACGTTGCTTCGGAAGTCAGCTGTCTGCTTGGCATAGAAAGACAGCAAGTAAGGTTTCACATTCTCAACCCTATGGAGTGGAGAGTGTTTCTTCATTGCAGCCCAGGTTCAGTGCTGGGAACCACTGGCCGTACACCTAAAAGACCAGCTGCATCTGTGCTCACGTGGCCTTTAGAAAGCTCGGACATCTAGCTATCCAACGAAGAAAGCAGTGTGTCGCCTTTCTCTCCGCATTAAGAGATATGATCGGGAGGCCCAAGGTCCCTGAGTGTTGTGAAGTCGCCCAGGAAGAGACATTCTGGATGCAGTGGTCTTCCACGGGAGGTGCTGAGGACGCAGGAGTCCTAGGAGTCCTGACAAGCTCACTAGTGTGAAGGCACTACATGGACTACGTTTTCATGGGAAATGCTGCATGTCTAATCTTGTGCATGCAATACATGGACCTTACTATGAGCCTGCCTGGCAGAGTCGAGTTCCCTTTAGTATTGGCGCCTTTGGGATGCCTCATGCAAGGAACTGCAAGCACACTTGTGCTCACAGGAAAGCGCCCTTTTCCTAAGAGGGGCATTCCAGCACGTATGACTGACAGCAGCACTGTATTTCCGGCATCTTTGAGGCTGCAACTGTCCTTCTTTGAAGCTGGGAAGTGCAACTATTCGCAAAGATTCCGAATCCGAAAGTTGAACCCTGCCCAAATACTTTTAGTTTTCAGAAAGCAAAAAGAGACTGAAGGACTACTCTGGCACCTTCCCGAATTAATTTTGAACCAGGGAGTTGTGCAATGTCTGAATGGTCTACGCGACTTAAGACCTTAGGGAGGTTACGGGTCCTCGCAACTTCGCTAAGTGAACTGGAGTTCAGGGGAAAGTATACATTTTCAAGACTGCATGTAATGTCTAGTCTGCGCGTGGCCTAGAGAAAAGTCAGGTAAGTAAGTGTACCCAGAACGGACACCAAGAATAGAGTGTTTTCATTGCAGCTCACACTCTGCACTGAGAGCCACTGTCATTACACCTAACACCTGCTAGAGCTGTGTTCTGGAGGTCTCTTGAATGCTTTGGCCATCTACCTATCTGGAGGAGAAAGCAGAAGTTTACCTTTCACTCTTCTTTCAAAGTGGTGATCTGGAGGCCTTGGAGAGCCTAATACTGAGCAGTCGCCAAGAAGATTAATCTTGTAAGAAGTGTTCTTCTATGGGACATGGTGAGGAGGCAGTAGCCTTAGGAAAAGCATACTAGAGTTCCTGCACTCCCTGCCCAAAAGTAAATGGAAATCCTCTGCACTCCTCAATTCGTGGATGGAATATCTGAAGGATAATTTGAACCTTGTGGGGAGATCTCGCTTCCCATTTGGCAATGAGGGCTCTGGCATGCCTCCTGCAGTGCACAGGACATATTCTGTTTCTCTAGGTACTCTCTCTTTTCTCCACAAAGGCATTCCAGAAGTGAAGACAACACAGGCAGCAACAGTGTTCCGCAGGAAACTTTGACGCTTCCAGTATCCTGCTCTCCGGTGGGGAAAACAGTGCTTCTCTTACTAGGTCACCAATATCAAAGTTGCACACTGCATATTACGTGTAGTTTCTGACAAAGGCAAAGAATCTCAAGCAACACACTGCCCTTCCCTGTTAAAACTTCATACCAAGGAAATTCTGCATGGTGTGACTAGCGTGACGAACTTACTGCCTTGGGATAGACCTCGCCATCTGTACACCTTATCAAAGGATAGTGGGTGTTTCAGGGTAAAACTGGGCCTTTGTCAGGCTGCTTCGGAAGTCAAATGTCTGCTTGGCATAGAAAGACAGCAAGTAAGGGTTCACATTCTCACTCCTATGGAGAGTGTTTCTTCATTGCAGCCCAGGTTCAGTGCTGGGAACCACTGGCCGTACACCTAAAAGACCTGCTGGATCTGTGTTCACGTGGCCTTTAGAAAGCTCGGACATCTAGCTATCCAACGAAGAAAGCAGTGTGTCGCCTTCCTCTCTGCATTAAGAGATATGATCCAGAGGCCCAAGGTCCCTGAATGTTGTGAAGTCGCCCAGGAAGAGACATTCGGGATGCAGTGTTCCTCCATTAGAGGTGCTGAGGATGCAGGAGTCCTAGGAGTCCTGACAAACTCACTAGCGTGAAGGTACTACAAGGACAACATTTTCATGGGAAATGCTGCATGTCTAATCTTCTGCATGCAATACATGGACCTTACTATGAGCCTGCTTGGCAGAGTCGAGTTCCCTTTAGTATTGGCGCCTTTGGGATGCCTCATGCAAGGAACTGCAAGCACCCTAGTGCTCACAGGAAAGCGCCCTTTTCCTAAGAGGGGCATTCCAGCACGTATGACTGACAGCAGCACTGTATTTCCGGCATCTTTGAGGCTGTAGCTGTCCTTCTTTACAGCTGGGAAGTGCAACTATTCGCAAAGATTCCGAATCCGAAAGTTGAACCCTGCCCAAGTACTTTTAGTTTTCAGAAAGCAAAAAGAGACTGAAGGACCACTCTGGCACCTTCCCCAATTAATTTTGAACCAGGGAGTTGTGCAATGTCTGAATGGTCTACACGACTTCAGACTTTAGGGAGGTTACGGGTCCTCGCACCTTCGCTAAGTGAACTAGAGTTCAGGGGAAAGTATACATTTTCAAGACTGCATGTAATATCTAGTCTGCGCGTGGCCTAGAGAAAAGTCAGGTAAGTAAGTGTAGCCAGAACGGACACCAAGAATAGAGTGTTTTCATTGCAGCTCACACTCTGCAGTGAGAGCCACTGTCATTACACCTAACACCTGCTAGAGCTGTGTTCTGGAGGTCTCTTGAATGCTTTGGCCATCTACCTATCTGGAGAAGAAAGCAGAAGTTTACCTTTCACTCTGCTTTCAAAGTGGTGATCCAGAGGCCTTGGAGAGCCTAATGCAGTGCAGTCGCCAAGAAGATTGATCCTGTAAGAAGTGTACTTCTATGGGACATGGTGAGGAGGCAGTGGCCTTAGGAAAAGCATACTAGAGTTCCTGCACTACCTGCCCAAAAGTAAATGGAAATCCTCTGCACTCCTCAATTCGTGGATGGAATATCTGAAGGATAATTTGAACCTTGTGGGGAGATCTCGCTTCCCATTTGGCAATGAGGGCTCTGGCATGCCTCCTTCAGTGCACAGGACACATTCTGTTTCTCTAGGTACTGTCTCTATTCTCCACAAAGGTATTCCAGAAGTGAAGACAACACAGGCAGCAACAGTGTTCCGCAGGAAACTTTGATGCTTCCAGTATCCTGCTCTCCAGTGGGGAAAACAGTGCTTCTCTCACTAGGTCACCAATATCAAAGTTGCACACTGCATATTACGTGTAGTTTCTGAACAAAGGCAAAGAGTCTCAAGCAACACCCTGCCCTTCCCTGTTAAAACTTCATACCAAGGCAGTTCTGCATGGTGTGACTAGCGTGACGAACTTACTGCCTTGGGATAGACCTCGCCATCTGTACACCTTATCAAAGGCTAGTGGGTGTTTCAGGGGAAAACTATGCCTTTGTCACGTTGCTTCGGAAGTCAGCTGTCTGCTTGGCATAGAAAGACAGCAAGTAAGGTTTCACATTCTCAACCCTATGGAGTGGAGAGTGTTTCTTCATTGCAGCCCAGGTTCAGTGCTGGGAACCACTGGCCGTACACCTAAAAGACCAGCTGCATCTGTGCTCACGTGGCCTTTAGAAAGCTCGGACATCTAGCTATCCAACGAAGAAAGCAGTGTGTCGCCTTTCTCTCCGCATTAAGAGATATGATCGGGAGGCCCAAGGTCCCTGAGTGTTGTGAAGTCGCCCAGGAAGAGACATTCTGGATGCAGTGTTCTTCCACGGGAGGTGCTGAGGACGCAGGAGTCCTAGGAGTCCTGACAAGCTCACTAGTGTGAAGGCACTACATGGACTACGTTTTCATGGGAAATGCTGCATGTCTAATCTTGTGCATGCAATACATGGACCTTACTATGAGCCTGCCTGGCAGAGTCGTGTTCCCTTTAGTATTGGCGCCTTTGGGATGCCTCATGCAAGGAACTGCAAGCACACTTGTGCTCACAGGAAAGCGCCCTTTTCCTAAGAGGGGCATTCCAGCACGTATGACTGACAGCAGCACTGTATTTCCGGCATCTTTGAGGCTGCAACTCTCCTTCTTTGAAGCTGGGAAGTGCAACTATTTGCAAAGATTCCGAATCCGAAAGTTGAACACTGCCCAAATACTTTTAGTTTTCAGAAAGCAAAAAGAGACTGAAGGACTACTCTGGCACCTTCCCGAATTAATTTTGAACCAGGGAGTTGTGCAATGTCTGAATGGTCTACGCGACTTAAGACCTTAGGGAGGTTACGGGTCCTCGCAACTTCGCTAAGTGAACTGGAGTTCAGGGGAAAGTATACATTTTCAAGACTGCATGTAATGTCTAGTCTGCGCGTGGCCTAGAGAAAAGTCAGGTAAGTAAGTGTACCCAGAACGGACACCAAGAATAGAGTGTTTTCATTGCAGCTCACACTCTGCACTGAGAGCCACTGTCATTACACCTAACACCTGCTAGAGCTGTGTTCTGGAGGTCTCTTGAATGCTTTGGCCATCTACCTATCTGGAGGAGAAAGCAGAAGTTACCTTTCACTCTGCATTCAAAGTGGTGATCCGTAGGCCTTAGAGAGCCTAATGCCGTGCAGTCGCCATGCAGATTGATCCTATGAAGTGTTCTTCTATGGGACACGGAGAGGAGACAGTGGCCTTAGGAAAAGCATACTAGAGTTCCTGCACTACCTGCCCAAAAGTAAATGGAAATCCTCTGCACTCCTCAATTCGTGGATGGAATATCTGAAGGTTACTTTGAAACTTGTGGAGAGATCTCGCTTTCCCTTTGGCAATGAGGGCTCTGGCATGCCTCCTGCAGTGCACAGGACACATTCTGTTTCTCTAGGTACTCTCTCTTTTCTCCACAAAGGCATTCCAGAAGTGAAGACAACACAGGCAGCAACACTGTTCTGCAGGAAACATTGACGCTTCCAGTATCCTGCTCTCCCGTGGGGAAAACAGTGTTTCTCTCACTAGGTCACCAATATCAGAGTTGCACACTGCATATTACGTGTAGTTTCTGACAAAGGCAAAGTGTCTCAAGCAACACCGTGCCCTTCCCAGTTAAAACTTGGTACCAAGGCAATTCTCCATGGAGCGAGTAGCGTGACGAACTTCCTGCCTTGGGATAGACCTCGCCGTCCGTACACCTTATCAAAGGCTAGTGGGTGTTTCAGGGTAAAACTGGGCCTTTGTCAGGCTACTTCGGAAGTCAAATGTCTGCTTGGCATACAGAGACAGCAAGTAAGGTTTCACATTCTAAACACGACGCAGAGTGTTTCTTCATTGCAGCCCAGGTTCAGTGCTGGGAACCACTGGCCGTACACCTAAAAGACCTGCTGGATCTGTGTTCACGTGGCCTTTAGAAAGCTCGGACATCTAGCTATCCAACGAAGAAAGCAGTGTGTCGCCTTCCTCTCTGCATTAAGAGATATGATCCAGAGGCCCAAGGTCCCTGAATGTTGTGAAGTCGCCCAGGAAGAGACATTCGGGATGCAGTGTTCCTCCATTAGAGGTGCTGAGGATGCAGGAGTCCTAGGAGTCCTGACAAACTCACTAGCGTGAAGGTACTACAAGGACAACATTTTCATGGGAAATGCTGCATGTCTAATCTTGTGCATGCAATACATGGACCTTACTATGAGCCTGCTTGGCAGAGTCGTGTTCCCTTTAGTATTGGCGCCTTTGGGATGCCTCATGCAAGGAACTGCAAGCACCCTAGTGCTCACAGGAAAGCGCCCTTTTCCTAAGAGGGGCATTCCAGCACGTATGACTGAGAGCAGCACTGTATTTCCGGCATCTTTGAGGCTGTAGCTGTCCTTCTTTACAGCTGGGAAGTGCAACTATTCGCAAAGATTCCGAATCCGAAAGTTGAACCCTGCCCAAGTACTTTTAGTTTTCAGAAAGCAAAAAGAGACTGAAGGACCACTCTGGCACCTTCCCCAATTAATTTTGAACCAGGGAGTTGTGCAATGTCTGAATGGTCTACACGACTTCAGACTTTAGGGAGGTTACGGGTCCTCGCACCTTCGCTAAGTGAACTAGAGTTCAGGGGAAAGTATACATTTTCAAGACTGCATGTAATGTCTAGTCTGCGCGTGGCCTAGAGAAAAGTCAGGTAAGTAAGTGTAGCCAGAACGGACACCAAGAATAGAGTGTTTTCATTGCAGCTCACACTCTGCACTGAGAGCCACTGTCATTACACCTAACACCTGCTAGAGCTGTGTTCCGGAGGTCTCTTGAATGCTTTGGCCATCTAGCTATCTGGAGAAGAAAGCAGAAGTTTCCCTTTCACTCTGCTTTCAAAGTGGTGATCCAGAGGCCTTGGAGAGCCTAATGCAGTGCAGTTGCCAAGAAGATTGATCCTGTAAGAAGTGTACTTCTATGGGACATGGTGAGGAGGCAGTGGCCTTAGGAAAAGCATACTAGAGTTCCTGCACTACCTGCCCAAAAGTAAATGGAAATCCTCTGCACTCCTCAATTCGTGGATGGAATATCTGAAGGATAATTTGAACCTTGTGGGGAGATCTCGCTTCCCATTTGGCAATGAGGGCTCTGGCATGCCTCCTTCAGTGCACAGGACACATTCTGTTTCTCTAGGTACTGTCTCTATTCTCCACAAAGGTATTCCAGAAGTGAAGACAACACAGGCAGCAACAGTGTTCCGCAGGAAACTTTGATGCTTCCAGTATCCTGCTCTCCAGTGGGGAAAACAGTGCTTCTCTCACTAGGTCACCAATATCAAAGTTGCACACTGCATATTACGTGTAGTTTCTGAACAAAGGCAAAGAGTCTCAAGCAACACCCTGCCCTTCCCTGTTAAAACTTCATACCAAGGCAGTTCTGCATGGTGTGACTAGCGTGACGAACTTACTGCCTTGGGATAGACCTCGCCATCTGTACACCTTATCAAAGGCTAGTGGGTGTTTCAGGGGAAAACTATGCCTTTGTCACGTTGCTTCGGAAGTCAGCTGTCTGCTTGGCATAGAAAGACAGCAAGTAAGGTTTCACATTCTCAACCCTATGGAGTGGAGAGTGTTTCTTCATTGCAGCCCAGGTTCAGTGCTGGGAACCACTGGCCGTACACCTAAAAGACCAGCTGCATCTGTGCTCACGTGGCCTTTAGAAAGCTCGGACATCTAGCTATCCAACGAAGAAAGCAGTGTGTCGCCTTTCTCTCCGCATTAAGAGATATGATCGGGAGGCCCAAGGTCCCTGAGTGTTGTGAAGTCGCCCAGGAAGAGACATTCTGGATGCAGTGGTCTTCCACGGGAGGTGCTGAGGACGCAGGAGTCCTAGGAGTCCTGACAAGCTCACTAGTGTGAAGGCACTACATGGACTACGTTTTCATGGGAAATGCTGCATGTCTAATCTTGTGCATGCAATACATGGACCTTACTATGAGCCTGCCTGGCAGAGTCGTGTTCCCTTTAGTATTGGCGCCTTTGGGATGCCTCATGCAAGGAACTGCAAGCACACTTGTGCTCACAGGAAAGCGCCCTTTTCCTAAGAGGGGCATTCCAGCACGTATGACTGACAGCAGCACTGTATTTCCGGCATCTTTGAGGCTGCAACTGTCCTTCTTTGAAGCTGGGAAGTGCAACTATTTGCAAAGATTCCGAATCCGAAAGTTGAACACTGCCCAAATACTTTTAGTTTTCAGAAAGCAAAAAGAGACTGAAGGACTACTCTGGCACCTTCCCGAATTAATTTTGAACCAGGGAGTTGTGCAATGTCTGAATGGTCTACGCGACTTAAGACCTTAGGGAGGTTACGGGTCCTCGCAACTTCGCTAAGTGAACTGGAGTTCAGGGGAAAGTATACATTTTCAAGACTGCATGTAATGTCTAGTCTGCGCGTGGCCTAGAGAAAAGTCAGGTAAGTAAGTGTACCCAGAACGGACACCAAGAATAGAGTGTTTTCATTGCAGCTCACACTCTGCACTGAGAGCCACTGTCATTACACCTAACACCTGCTAGAGCTGTGTTCTGGAGGTCTCTTGAATGCTTTGGCCATCTACCTATCTGGAGGAGAAAGCAGAAGTTACCTTTCACTCTGCATTCAAAGTGGTGATCCGTAGGCCTTAGAGAGCCTAATGCCGTGCAGTCGCCATGCAGATTGATCCTATGAAGTGTTCTTCTATGGGACACGGAGAGGAGACAGTGGCCTTAGGAAAAGCATACTAGAGTTCCTGCACTACCTGCCCAAAAGTAAATGGAAATCCTCTGCACTCCTCAATTCGTGGATGGAATATCTGAAGGTTACTTTGAAACTTGTGGAGAGATCTCGCTTTCCCTTTGGCAATGAGGGCTCTGGCATGCCTCCTGCAGTGCACAGGACACATTCTGTTTCTCTAGGTACTCTCTCTTTTCTCCACAAAGGCATTCCAGAAGTGAAGACAACACAGGCAGCAACACTGTTCTGCAGGAAACATTGACGCTTCCAGTATCCTGCTCTCCCGTGGGGAAAACAGTGTTTCTCTCACTAGGTCACCAATATCAGAGTTGCACACTGCATATTACGTGTAGTTTCTGACAAAGGCAAAGTGTCTCAAGCAACACCGTGCCCTTCCCAGTTAAAACTTGGTACCAAGGCAATTCTCCATGGAGCGAGTAGCGTGACGAACTTCCTGCCTTGGGATAGACCTCGCCGTCCGTACACCTTATCAAAGGCTAGTGGGTGTTTCAGGGTAAAACTGGGCCTTTGTCAGGCTACTTCGGAAGTCAAATGTCTGCTTGGCATACAGAGACAGCAAGTAAGGTTTCACATTCTAAACACGACGCAGAGTGTTTCTTCATTGCAGCCCAGGTTCAGTGCTGGGAACCACTGGCCGTACACCTAAAAGACCTGCTGGATCTGTGTTCACGTGGCCTTTAGAAAGCTCGGACATCTAGCTATCCAACGAAGAAAGCAGTGTGTCGCCTTCCTCTCTGCATTAAGAGATATGATCCAGAGGCCCAAGGTCCCTGAATGTTGTGAAGTCGCCCAGGAAGAGACATTCGGGATGCAGTGTTCCTCCATTAGAGGTGCTGAGGATGCAGGAGTCCTAGGAGTCCTGACAAACTCACTAGCGTGAAGGTACTACAAGGACAACATTTTCATGGGAAATGCTGCATGTCTAATCTTGTGCATGCAATACATGGACCTTACTATGAGCCTGCTTGGCAGAGTCGTGTTCCCTTTAGTATTGGCGCCTTTGGGATGCCTCATGCAAGGAACTGCAAGCACCCTAGTGCTCACAGGAAAGCGCCCTTTTCCTAAGAGGGGCATTCCAGCACGTATGACTGAGAGCAGCACTGTATTTCCGGCATCTTTGAGGCTGTAGCTGTCCTTCTTTACAGCTGGGAAGTGCAACTATTCGCAAAGATTCCGAATCCGAAAGTTGAACCCTGCCCAAGTACTTTTAGTTTTCAGAAAGCAAAAAGAGACTGAAGGACCACTCTGGCACCTTCCCCAATTAATTTTGAACCAGGGAGTTGTGCAATGTCTGAATGGTCTACACGACTTCAGACTTTAGGGAGGTTACGGGTCCTCGCACCTTCGCTAAGTGAACTAGAGTTCAGGGGAAAGTATACATTTTCAAGACTGCATGTAATGTCTAGTCTGCGCGTGGCCTAGAGAAAAGTCAGGTAAGAAAGTGTAGCCAGAACGGACACCAAGAATAGAGTGTTTTCATTGCAGCTCACACTCTGCACTGAGAGCCACTGTCATTACACCTAACACCTGCTAGAGCTGTGTTCCGGAGGTCTCTTGAATGCTTTGGCCATCTAGCTATCTGGAGAAGAAAGCAGAAGTTTCCCTTTCACTCTGCTTTCAAAGTGGTGATCCAGAGGCCTTGGAGAGCCTAATGCAGTGCAGTTGCCAAGAAGATTGATCCTGTAAGAAGTGTACTTCTATGGGACATGGTGAGGAGGCAGTGGCCTTAGGAAAAGCATACTAGAGTTCCTGCACTACCTGCCCAAAAGTAAATGGAAATCCTCTGCACTCCTCAATTCGTGGATGGAATATCTGAAGGATAATTTGAACCTTGTGGGGAGATCTCGCTTCCCATTTGGCAATGAGGGCTCTGGCATGCCTCCTTCAGTGCACAGGACACATTCTGTTTCTCTAGGTACTGTCTCTATTCTCCACAAAGGTATTCCAGAAGTGAAGACAACATAGGCAGCAACAGTGTTCCGCAGGAAACTTTGATGCTTCCAGTATCCTGCTCTCCAGTGGGGAAAACAGTGCTTCTCTCACTAGGTCACCAATATCAAAGTTGCACACTGCATATTACGTGTAGTTTCTGAACAAAGGCAAAGAGTCTCAAGCAACACCCTGCCCTTCCCTGTTAAAACTTCATACCAAGGCAGTTCTGCATGGTGTGACTAGCGTGACGAACTTACTGCCTTGGGATAGACCTCGCCATCTGTACACCTTATCAAAGGCTAGTGGGTGTTTCAGGGGAAAACTATGCCTTTGTCACGTTGCTTCGAAAGTCAGCTGTCTGCTTGGCATAGAAAGACAGCAAGTAAGGTTTCACATTCTCAACCCTATGGAGTGGAGAGTGTTTCTTCATTGCAGCCCAGGTTCAGTGCTGGGAACCACTGGCCGTACACCTAAAAGACCAGCTGCATCTGTGCTCACGTGGCCTTTAGAAAGCTCGGACATCTAGCTATCCAACGAAGAAAGCAGTGTGTCGCCTTTCTCTCCGCATTAAGAGATATGATCGGGAGGCCCAAGGTCCCTGAGTGTTGTGAAGTCGCCCAGGAAGAGACATTCTGGATGCAGTGGTCTTCCACGGGAGGTGCTGAGGACGCAGGAGTCCTAGGAGTCCTGACAAGCTCACTAGTGTGAAGGCACTACATGGACTACGTTTTCATGGGAAATGCTGCATGTCTAATCTTGTGCATGCAATACATGGACCTTACTATGAGCCTGCCTGGCAGAGTCGTGTTCCCTTTAGTATTGGCGCCTTTGGGATGCCTCATGCAAGGAACTGCAAGCACACTTGTGCTCACAGGAAAGCGCCCTTTTCCTAAGAGGGGCATTCCAGCACGTATGACTGACAGCAGCACTGTATTTCCGGCATCTTTGAGGCTGCAACTGTCCTTCTTTGAAGCTGGGAAGTGCAACTATTTGCAAAGATTCCGAATCCGAAAGTTGAACACTGCCCAAATACTTTTAGTTTTCAGAAAGCAAAAAGAGACTGAAGGACTACTCTGGCACCTTCCCGAATTAATTTTGAACCAGGGAGTTGTGCAATGTCTGAATGGTCTACGCGACTTAAGACCTTAGGGAGGTTACGGGTCCTCGCAACTTCGCTAAGTGAACTGGAGTTCAGGGGAAAGTATACATTTTCAAGACTGCATGTAATGTCTAGTCTGCGCGTGGCCTAGAGAAAAGTCAGGTAAGTAAGTGTACCCAGAACGGACACCAAGAATAGAGTGTTTTCATTGCAGCTCACACTCTGCACTGAGAGCCACTGTCATTACACCTAACACCTGCTAGAGCTGTGTTCTGGAGGTCTCTTGAATGCTTTGGCCATCTACCTATCTGGAGGAGAAAGCAGAAGTTACCTTTCACTCTGCATTCAAAGTGGTGATCCGTAGGCCTTAGAGAGCCTAATGCCGTGCAGTCGCCATGCAGATTGATCCTATGAAGTGTTCTTCTATGGGACACGGAGAGGAGACAGTGGCCTTAGGAAAAGCATACTAGAGTTCCTGCACTACCTGCCCAAAAGTAAATGGAAATCCTCTGCACTCCTCAATTCGTGGATGGAATATCTGAAGGTTACTTTGAAACTTGTGGAGAGATCTCGCTTTCCCTTTGGCAATGAGGGCTCTGGCATGCCTCCTGCAGTGCACAGGACACATTCTGTTTCTCTAGGTACTCTCTCTTTTCTCCACAAAGGCATTCCAGAAGTGAAGACAACACAGGCAGCAACACTGTTCTGCAGGAAACATTGACGCTTCCAGTATCCTGCTCTCCCGTGGGGAAAACAGTGTTTCTCTCACTAGGTCACCAATATCAGAGTTGCACACTGCATATTACGTGTAGTTTCTGACAAAGGCAAAGTGTCTCAAGCAACACCGTGCCCTTCCCAGTTAAAACTTGGTACCAAGGCAATTCTCCATGGAGCGAGTAGCGTGACGAACTTCCTGCCTTGGGATAGACCTCGCCGTCCGTACACCTTATCAAAGGCTAGTGGGTGTTTCAGGGTAAAACTGGGCCTTTGTCAGGCTACTTCGGAAGTCAAATGTCTGCTTGGCATACAGAGACAGCAAGTAAGGTTTCACATTCTAAACACGACGCAGAGTGTTTCTTCATTGCAGCCCAGGTTCAGTGCTGGGAACCACTGGCCGTACACCTAAAAGACCTGCTGGATCTGTGTTCACGTGGCCTTTAGAAAGCTCGGACATCTAGCTATCCAACGAAGAAAGCAGTGTGTCGCCTTCCTCTCTGCATTAAGAGATATGATCCAGAGGCCCAAGGTCCCTGAATGTTGTGAAGTCGCCCAGGAAGAGACATTCGGGATGCAGTGTTCCTCCATTAGAGGTGCTGAGGATGCAGGAGTCCTAGGAGTCCTGACAAACTCACTAGCGTGAAGGTACTACAAGGACAACATTTTCATGGGAAATGCTGCATGTCTAATCTTGTGCATGCAATACATGGACCTTACTATGAGCCTGCTTGGCAGAGTCGTGTTCCCTTTAGTATTGGCGCCTTTGGGATGCCTCATGCAAGGAACTGCAAGCACCCTAGTGCTCACAGGAAAGCGCCCTTTTCCTAAGAGGGGCATTCCAGCACGTATGACTGAGAGCAGCACTGTATTTCCGGCATCTTTGAGGCTGTAGCTGTCCTTCTTTACAGCTGGGAAGTGCAACTATTCGCAAAGATTCCGAATCCAAAAGTTGAACCCTGCCCAAGTACTTTTAGTTTTCAGAAAGCAAAAAGAGACTGAAGGACCACTCTGGCACCTTCCCCAATTAATTTTGAACCAGGGAGTTGTGCAATGTCTGAATGGTCTACACGACTTCAGACTTTAGGGAGGTTACGGGTCCTCGCACCTTCGCTAAGTGAACTAGAGTTCAGGGGAAAGTATACATTTTCAAGACTGCATGTAATGTCTAGTCTGCGCGTGGCCTAGAGAAAAGTCAGGTAAGTAAGTGTAGCCAGAACGGACACCAAGAATAGAGTGTTTTCATTGCAGCTCACACTCTGCACTGAGAGCCACTGTCATTACACCTAACACCTGCTAGAGCTGTGTTCCGGAGGTCTCTTGAATGCTTTGGCCATCTAGCTATCTGGAGAAGAAAGCAGAAGTTTCCCTTTCACTCTGCTTTCAAAGTGGTGATCCAGAGGCCTTGGAGAGCCTAATGCAGTGCAGTCGCCAAGAAGATTGATCCTGTAAGAAGTGTACTTCTATGGGACATGGTGAGGAGGCAGTGGCCTTAGGAAAAGCATACTAGAGTTCCTGCACTACCTGCCCAAAAGTAAATGGAAATCCTCTGCACTCCTCAATTCGTGGATGGAATATCTGAAGGATAATTTGAACCTTGTGGGGAGATCTCTCTTCCCATTTGGCAATGAGGGCTCTGGCATGCCTCCTTCAGTGCACAGGACACATTCTGTTTCTCTAGGTACTGTCTCTATTCTCAACAAAGGTATTCCAGAAGTGAAGACAACACAGGCAGCAACAGTGTTCCGCAGGAAACTTTGATGCTTCCAGTATCCTGCTCTCCAGTGGGGAAAACAGTGCTTCTCTCACTAGGTCACCAATATCAAAGTTGCACACTGCATATTACGTGTAGTTTCTGAACAAAGGCAAAGAGTCTCAAGCAACACCCTGCTCTTCCCTGTTAAAACTTCATACCAAGGCAGTTCTGCATGGTGTGACTAGCGTGACGAACTTACTGCCTTGGGATAGACCTCGCCATCTGTACACCTTATCAAAGGCTAGTGGGTGTTTCAGGGGAAAACTATGCCTTTGTCACGTTGCTTCGGAAGTCAGCTGTCTGCTTGGCATAGAAAGACAGCAAGTAAGGTTTCACATTCTCAACCCTATGGAGTGGAGAGTGTTTCTTCATTGCAGCCCAGGTTCAGTGCTGGGAACCACTGGCCGTACACCTAAAAGACCAGCTGCATCTGTGCTCACGTGGCCTTTAGAAAGCTCGGACATCTAGCTATCCAACGAAGAAAGCAGTGTGTCGCCTTTCTCTCCGCATTAAGAGATATGATCGGGAGGCCCAAGGTCCCTGAGTGTTGTGAAGTCGCCCAGGAAGAGACATTCTGGATGCAGTGTTCTTCCACGGGAGGTGCTGAGGACGCAGGAGTCCTAGGAGTCCTGACAAGCTCACTAGTGTGAAGGCACTACATGGACTACGTTTTCATGGGAAATGCTGCATGTCTAATCTTGTGCATGCAATACATGGACCTTACTATGAGCCTGCCTGGCAGAGTCGAGTTCCCTTTAGTATTGGCGCCTTTGGGATGCCTCATGCAAGGAACTGCAAGCACACTTGTGCTCACAGGAAAGCGCCCTTTTCCTAAGAGGGGCATTCCAGCACGTATGACTGACAGCAGCACTGTATTTCCGGCATCTTTGAGGCTGCAACTGTCCTTCTTTGAAGCTGGGAAGTGCAACTATTCGCAAAGATTCCGAATCCGAAAGTTGAACCCTGCCCAAATACTTTTAGTTTTCAGAAAGCAAAAAGAGACTGAAGGACTACTCTGGCACCTTCCCGAATTAATTTTGAACCAGGGAGTTGTGCAATGTCTGAATGGTCTACGCGACTTAAGACCTTAGGGAGGTTACGGGTCCTCGCAACTTCGCTAAGTGAACTGGAGTTCAGGGGAAAGTATACATTTTCAAGACTGCATGTAATGTCTAGTCTGCGCGTGGCCTAGAGAAAAGTCAGGTAAGTAAGTGTACCCAGAACGGACACCAAGAATAGAGTGTTTTCATTGCAGCTCACACTCTGCACTGAGAGCCACTGTCATTACACCTAACACCTGCTAGAGCTGTGTTCTGGAGGTCTCTTGAATGCTTTGGCCATCTACCTATCTGGAGGAGAAAGCAGAAGTTTACCTTTCACTCTTCTTTCAAAGTGGTGATCTGGAGGCCTTGGAGAGCCTAATACTGAGCAGTCGCCAAGAAGATTAATCTTGTAAGAAGTGTTCTTCTATGGGACATGGTGAGGAGGCAGTAGCCTTAGGAAAAGCATACTAGAGTTCCTGCACTCCCTGCCCAAAAGTAAATGGAAATCCTCTGCACTCCTCAATTCGTGGATGGAATATCTGAAGGATAATTTGAACCTTGTGGGGAGATCTCGCTTCCCATTTGGCAATGAGGGCTCTGGCATGCCTCCTGCAGTGCACAGGACATATTCTGTTTCTCTAGGTACTCTCTCTTTTCTCCACAAAGGCATTCCAGAAGTGAAGACAACACAGGCAGCAACAGTGTTCCGCAGGAAACTTTGACGCTTCCAGTATCCTGCTCTCCGGTGGGGAAAACAGTGCTTCTCTTACTAGGTCACCAATATCAAAGTTGCACACTGCATATTACGTGTAGTTTCTGACAAAGGCAAAGAATCTCAAGCAACACACTGCCCTTCCCTGTTAAAACTTCATACCAAGGAAATTCTGCATGGTGTGACTAGCGTGACGAACTTACTGCCTTGGGATAGACCTCGCCATCTGTACACCTTATCAAAGGCTAGTGGGTGTTTCAGGGTAAAACTGGGCCTTTGTCAGGCTGCTTCGGAAGTCAAATGTCTGCTTGGCATAGAAAGACAGCAAGTAAGGGTTCACATTCTCACTCCTATGGAGAGTGTTTCTTCATTGCAGCCCAGGTTCAGTGCTGGGAACCACTGGCCGTACACCTAAAAGACCTGCTGGATCTGTGTTCACGTGGCCTTTAGAAAGCTCGGACATCTAGCTATCCAACGAAGAAAGCAGTGTGTCGCCTTCCTCTCTGCATTAAGAGATATGATCCAGAGGCCCAAGGTCCCTGAATTTTGTGAAGTCGCCCAGGAAGAGACATTCGGGATGCAGTGTTCCTCCATTAGAGGTGCTGAGGATGCAGGAGTCCTAGGAGTCCTGACAAACTCACTAGCGTGAAGGTACTACAAGGACAACATTTTCATGGGAAATGCTGCATGTCTAATCTTCTGCATGCAATACATGGACCTTACTATGAGCCTGCTTGGCAGAGTCGAGTTCCCTTTAGTATTGGCGCCTTTGGGATGCCTCATGCAAGGAACTGCAAGCACCCTAGTGCTCACAGGAAAGCGCCCTTTTCCTAAGAGGGGCATTCCAGCACGTATGACTGACAGCAGCACTGTATTTCCGGCATCTTTGAGGCTGTAGCTGTCCTTCTTTACAGCTGGGAAGTGCAACTATTCGCAAAGATTCCGAATCCGAAAGTTGAACCCTGCCCAAGTACTTTTAGTTTTCAGAAAGCAAAAAGAGACTGAAGGACCACTCTGGCACCTTCCCCAATTAATTTTGAACCAGGGAGTTGTGCAATGTCTGAATGGTCTACACGACTTCAGACTTTAGGGAGGTTACGGGTCCTCGCACCTTCGCTAAGTGAACTAGAGTTCAGGGGAAAGTATACATTTTCAAGACTGCATGTAATATCTAGTCTGCGCGTGGCCTAGAGAAAATTCAGGTAAGTAAGTGTAGCCAGAACGGACACCAAGAATAGAGTGTTTTCATTGCAGCTCACACTCTGCAGTGAGAGCCACTGTCATTACACCTAACACCTGCTAGAGCTGTGTTCTGGAGGTCTCTTGAATGCTTTGGCCATCTACCTATCTGGAGAAGAAAGCAGAAGTTTACCTTTCACTCTGCTTTCAAAGTGGTGATCCAGAGGCCTTGGAGAGCCTAATGCAGTGCAGTCGCCAAGAAGATTGATCCTGTAAGAAGTGTACTTCTATGGGACATGGTGAGGAGGCAGTGGCCTTAGGAAAAGCATACTAGAGTTCCTGCACTACCTGCCCAAAAGTAAATGGAAATCCTCTGCACTCCTCAATTCGTGGATGGAATATCTGAAGGATAATTTGAACCTTGTGGGGAGATCTCGCTTCCCATTTGGCAATGAGGGCTCTGGCATGCCTCCTTCAGTGCACAGGACACATTCTGTTTCTCTAGGTACTGTCTCTATTCTCCACAAAGGTATTCCAGAAGTGAAGACAACACAGGCAGCAACAGTGTTCCGCAGGAAACTTTGATGCTTCCAGTATCCTGCTCTCCAGTGGGGAAAACAGTGCTTCTCTCACTAGGTCACCAATATCAAAGTTGCACACTGCATATTACGTGTAGTTTCTGAACAAAGGCAAAGAGTCTCAAGCAACACCCTGCCCTTCCCTGTTAAAACTTCATACCAAGGCAGTTCTGCATGGTGTGACTAGCGTGACGAACTTACTGCCTTGGGATAGACCTCGCCATCTGTACACCTTATCAAAGGCTAGTGGGTGTTTCAGGGGAAAACTATGCCTTTGTCACGTTGCTTCGGAAGTCAGCTGTCTGCTTGGCATAGAAAGACAGCAAGTAAGGTTTCACATTCTCAACCCTATGGAGTGGAGAGTGTTTCTTCATTGCAGCCCAGGTTCAGTGCTGGGAACCACTGGCCGTACACCTAAAAGACCAGCTGCATCTGTGCTCACGTGGCCTTTAGAAAGCTCGGACATCTAGCTATCCAACGAAGAAAGCAGTGTGTCGCCTTTCTCTCCGCATTAAGAGATATGATCGGGAGGCCCAAGGTCCCTGAGTGTTGTGAAGTCGCCCAGGAAGAGACATTCTGGATGCAGTGTTCTTCCACGGGAGGTGCTGAGGACGCAGGAGTCCTAGGAGTCCTGACAAGCTCACTAGTGTGAAGGCACTACATGGACTACGTTTTCATGGGAAATGCTGCATGTCTAATCTTGTGCATGCAATACATGGACCTTACTATGAGCCTGCCTGGCAGAGTCGTGTTCCCTTTAGTATTGGCGCCTTTGGGATGCCTCATGCAAGGAACTGCAAGCACACTTGTGCTCACAGGAAAGCGCCCTTTTCCTAAGAGGGGCATTCCAGCACGTATGACTGACAGCAGCACTGTATTTCCGGCATCTTTGAGGCTGCAACTGTCCTTCTTTGAAGCTGGGAAGTGCAACTATTTGCAAAGATTCCGAATCCGAAAGTTGAACACTGCCCAAATACTTTTAGTTTTCAGAAAGCAAAAAGAGACTGAAGGACTACTCTGGCACCTTCCCGAATTAATTTTGAACCAGGGAGTTGTGCAATGTCTGAATGGTCTACGCGACTTAAGACCTTAGGGAGGTTACGGGTCCTCGCAACTTCGCTAAGTGAACTGGAGTTCAGGGGAAAGTATACATTTTCAAGACTGCATGTAATGTCTAGTCTGCGCGTGGCCTAGAGAAAAGTCAGGTAAGTAAGTGTACCCAGAACGGACACCAAGAATAGAGTGTTTTCATTGCAGCACACACTCTGCACTGAGAGCCACTGTCATTACACCTAACACCTGCTAGAGCTGTGTTCTGGAGGTCTCTTGAATGCTTTGGCCATCTACCTATCTGGAGGAGAAAGCAGAAGTTTACCTTTCACTCTTCTTTCAAAGTGGTGATCTGGAGGCCTTGGAGAGCCTAATGCTGTGCAGTCGCCAAGAAGATTAATCTTGTAAGAAGTGTTCTTCTATGGGACATGGTGAGGAGGCAGTAGCCTTAGGAAAAGCATACTAGAGTTCCTGCACTCCCTGCCCAAAAGTAAATGGAAATCCTCTGCACTCCTCAATTCGTGGATGGAATATCTGAAGGATAATTTGAACCTTGTGGGGAAATCTCGCTTCCCCTTTGGCAATGAGGGCTCTGGCATGCCTCCTGCAGTGCACAGGACATATTCTGTTTCTCTAGGTACTCTCTCTTTTCTCCACAAAGGCATTCCAGAAGTGAAGACAACACAGGCAGCAACAGTGTTCCGCAGGAAACTTTGACGCTTCCAGTATCCTGCTCTCCGGTGGGGAAAACAGTGCTTCTCTTACTAGGTCACCAATATCAAAGTTGCACACTGCATATTACGTGTAGTTTCTGACAAAGGCAAAGAATCTCAAGCAACACACTGCCCTTCCCTGTTAAAACTTCATACCAAGGAAATTCTGCATGGTGTGACTAGCGTGACGAACTTACTGCCTTGGGATAGACCTCGCCATCTGTACACCTTATCAAAGGCTAGTGGGTGTTTTACGGGAAAACTGTGCCTTTGTCACGCTGCTTCGGAAGTCAGCTGTCTGCTTGGCATAGAAAGACAGCAAGTAAGGGTTCACATTCTCACTCCTATGGAGAGTGTTTCTTCATTGCAGCCCAGGTTCAGTGCTGGGAACCACTGGCCGTACACCTAAAAGACCTGCTGGATCTGTGTTCATGTGGCCTTTAGAAAGCTCGGACATCTAGCTATCCAACGAAGAAAGCAGTGTGTCGCCTTTCTCTCCGCATTAAGAGATATGATCCAGAGGCCCAAGGTCCCTGAATGTTGTGAAGTCGCACAGGAAGAGACATTCGGGATGCAGTGTTCTTCCATTAGAGGTGCTGTGGATGCAGGAGTCCTAGGAGTCCTGACAAACTCACTAGCGTGAAGGTACTACAAGGACAACATTTTCATGGGAAATGCTGCATGTCTAATCTTGTGCATGCAATACATGGACCTTACTATGAGCCTGCTTGGCAGAGTCGAGTTCCCTTTAGTATTGGCGCCTTTGGGATGCCACATGCAAGGAACTGCAAGCACCCTAGTGCTCACAGGAAAGCGCCCTTTTCCTAAGAGGGGCATTCCAGCAAGTATGACTGACAGCAGCACTGTATTTGCGGCATCTTTGAGGCTGCAGTTGTCCTTCTTTACAGCTGGGAATTGCAACTATTCGCAAAGATTCCGAATCCGAAAGTTGAATCCTGCCCAAGTACTTTTAGTTTTCAGAAAGCAAAAAGAGACTGAAGGACTACTCTGGCACCTTCCTGAATTAATTTTGAACCAGGGAGTTGTGCAATGTCTGAATGGTCTACGCGACTTAAGACCTTAGGGAGGTTACGGGTCCTCGCAACTTCGCTAAGTGAACTGGAGTTCAGGGGAAAGTATACATTTTCAAGACTGCATGTAATGTCTAGTCTGCGCGTGGCCTAGAGAAAAGTCAGGTAAGTAAGTGTACCCAGAACGGACACCAAGAATAGAGTGTTTTCATTGCAGCTCACACTCTGCACTGAGAGCCACTGTCATTACACCTAACACTTGCTAGAGCTGTGTTCTGGAGGTCGCTTGAATGCTTTGGCCATCTACCTATCTGGAGGAGAAAGCAGAAGTTTACCTTTCACTCTGCTTTCAAAGTGGTGATCTGGAGGCCTTGGAGAGCCTAATGCTGTGCAGTCGCCAAGAAGATTAATCCTGTAAGAAGTGTTCTTCTATGGGACATGGTGAGGAGGCAGTAGCCTTAGGAAAAGCATACTAGAGTTCCTGCACTCCCTGCCCAAAAGTAAATGGAAATCCTCTGCACTCCTCAATTCGTGGATGGAATATCTGAAGGATAATTTGAACCTTGTGGGGAAATATCGCTTCCCCTTTGGCAATGAGGGCTCTGGCATGCCTCCTGCAGTGCACAGGACATATTCTGTTTCTCTAGGTACTCTCTCTTTTCTCCACAAAGGCATTCCAGAAGTGAAGACAACACAGGCAGCAACATTTTTCCGCAGGAATCTTTGACGCTTCCAGTATCCTGCTCTCCGGTGGGGAAAACAGTGCTTCTCTCACTAGGTCACCAATATCAAAGTTGCACACTGCATATTACGTGTAGTTTCTGACAAAGGCAAAGAATCTCAAGCAACACACTGCCCTTCCCTGTTAAAACTTCATACCAAGGAAATTCTGCATGGTGTGACTAGCGTGACGAGCTTACTGCCTTGGGATTAACCTCGCCATCTGTACACCTTATCAAAGGCTAGTGGGTGTTTTAGGGGAAAACTGTGCCTTTGTCACGCTGCTTCGGAAGTCAGCTGTCTGCTTCGCATAGAAAGACAGCAAGTAAGGGTTCACATTCTCACTCCTATGGAGAGTGTTTCTTCATTGCAGCCCAGGTTCAGTGCTGGGAACCACTGGCCGTACACCTAAAAGACCTGCTGGATCTGTGTTCATGTGGCCTTTAGAAAGCTCGGACATCTAGCTATCCAACGAAGAAAGCAGTGTGTCGCCTTTCTCTCCGCATTAAGAGATATGATCGAGAGGCCCAAGGTCCCTGAATGTTGTGAAGTCGCACAGGAAGAGACATTCGGGATGCAGTGCTCTTCCATTAGAGGTGCTGTGGATGCAGGAGTCCTAGGAGTCCTGACAAAATCACTAGCGTGAAGGTACTACAAGGACAACATTTTCATGGGAAATGCTGCATGTCTAATCTTGTGCATGCAATACATGGACCTTACTATGAGCCTGCTTGGCAGAGTCGAGTTCCCTTTAGTATTGGCGCCTTTGGGATGCCTCATGCAAGGAACTGCAAGCACCCTAGTGCTCACAGGAAAGCGCCATTTTCCTAAGAGGGGCATTCCAGCACGTATGACTGACAGCAGCACTGTATTTCCGGCATCTTTGAGGCTGCATCTGTCCTTCTTTACAGCTGGGAAGTGCAACTATTCGCAAAGATTCCGAATCCGAAAGTTGAACCCTGCCCAAGTACTTTTAGTTTTCAGAAAGCAAAAAGAGACTGAAGGACCACTCTGGCACCTTCCCCAATTAATTTTGAACCAGGGAGTTGTGCAATGTCTGAATGGTCTACACGACTTCAGACTTTAGGGAGGTTACGGGTCCTCGCACCTTCGCTAAGTGAACTAGAGTTCAGGGGAAAGTATACATTTTCAAGACTGCATGTAATGTCTAGTCTGCGCGTGGCCTAGAGAAAATTCAGGTAAGTAAGTGTACCCAGAACGGACACCAAGAATAGAGTGTTTTCATTGCAGCTCACACTCTGCACTGAGAGCCACTGTCATTACACCTAACACCTGCTAGAGCTGTGTTCTGGAGGTCTCTTGAATGCTTTGGCCATCTAGCTATCTGGAGAAGAAAGCAGAAGTTTCCCTTTCACTCTGCTTTCAAAGTGGTGATCCAGAGGCCTTGGAGAGCCTAATGCAGTGCAGTCGCCAAGAAGATTGATCCTGTAAGAAGTGTTCTTCTATGGGACATGGTGAGGAGGCAGTGGCCTTAGGAAAAGCATACTAGAGTTCCTGCACTCCCTGCCCAAAAGTAAATGGAAATCCTCTGCACTCCTCAATTCGTGGATGGAATATCTGAAGGATAATTTGAACCTTGTGGGGAGATCTCTCTTCCCATTTGGCAATGAGGGCTCTGGCATGCCTCCTTCAGTGCACAGGACACATTCTGTTTCTCTAGGTACTGTCTCTATTCTCAACAAAGGTATTCCAGAAGTGAAGACAACACAGGCAGCAACAGTGTTCCGCAGGAAACTTTGATGCTTCCAGTATCCTGCTCTCCAGTGGGGAAAACAGTGCTTCTCTCACTAGGTCACCAATATCAAAGTTGCACACTGCATATTACGTGTAGTTTCTGAACAAAGGCAAAGAGTCTCAAGCAACACCCTGCTCTTCCCTGTTAAAACTTCATACCAAGGCAGTTCTGCATGGTGTGACTAGCGTGACGAACTTACTGCCTTGGGATAGACCTCGCCATCTGTACACCTTATCAAAGGCTAGTGGGTGTTTCAGGGGAAAACTATGCCTTTGTCACGTTGCTTCGGAAGTCAGCTGTCTGCTTGGCATAGAAAGACAGCAAGTAAGGTTTCACATTCTCAACCCTATGGAGTGGAGAGTGTTTCTTCATTGCAGCCCAGGTTCAGTGCTGGGAACCACTGGCCGTACACCTAAAAGACCAGCTGCATCTGTGCTCACGTGGCCTTTAGAAAGCTCGGACATCTAGCTATCCAACGAAGAAAGCAGTGTGTCGCCTTTCTCTCCGCATTAAGAGATATGATCGGGAGGCCCAAGGTCCCTGAGTGTTGTGAAGTCGCCCAGGAAGAGACATTCTGGATGCAGTGTTCTTCCACGGGAGGTGCTGAGGACGCAGGAGTCCTAGGAGTCCTGACAAGCTCACTAGTGTGAAGGCACTACATGGACTACGTTTTCATGGGAAATGCTGCATGTCTAATCTTGTGCATGCAATACATGGACCTTACTATGAGCCTGCCTGGCAGAGTCGAGTTCCCTTTAGTATTGGCGCCTTTGGGATGCCTCATGCAAGGAACTGCAAGCACACTTGTGCTCACAGGAAAGCGCCCTTTTCCTAAGAGGGGCATTCCAGCACGTATGACTGACAGCAGCACTGTATTTCCGGCATCTTTGAGGCTGCAACTGTCCTTCTTTGAAGCTGGGAAGTGCAACTATTCGCAAAGATTCCGAATCCGAAAGTTGAACCCTGCCCAAATACTTTTAGTTTTCAGAAAGCAAAAAGAGACTGAAGGACTACTCTGGCACCTTCCCGAATTAATTTTGAACCAGGGAGTTGTGCAATGTCTGAATGGTCTACGCGACTTAAGACCTTAGGGAGGTTACGGGTCCTCGCAACTTCGCTAAGTGAACTGGAGTTCAGGGGAAAGTATACATTTTCAAGACTGCATGTAATGTCTAGTCTGCGCGTGGCCTAGAGAAAAGTCAGGTAAGTAAGTGTACCCAGAACGGACACCAAGAATAGAGTGTTTTCATTGCAGCTCACACTCTGCACTGAGAGCCACTGTCATTACACCTAACACCTGCTAGAGCTGTGTTCTGGAGGTCTCTTGAATGCTTTGGCCATCTACCTATCTGGAGGAGAAAGCAGAAGTTTACCTTTCACTCTTCTTTCAAAGTGGTGATCTGGAGGCCTTGGAGAGCCTAATACTGAGCAGTCGCCAAGAAGATTAATCTTGTAAGAAGTGTTCTTCTATGGGACATGGTGAGGAGGCAGTAGCCTTAGGAAAAGCATACTAGAGTTCCTGCACTCCCTGCCCAAAAGTAAATGGAAATCCTCTGCACTCCTCAATTCGTGGATGGAATATCTGAAGGATAATTTGAACCTTGTGGGGAAATCTCGCTTCCCCTTTGGCAATGAGGGCTCTGGCATGCCTCCTGCAGTGCACAGGACATATTCTGTTTCTCTAGGTACTCTCTCTTTTCTCCACAAAGGCATTCCAGAAGTGAAGACAACACAGGCAGCAACAGTGTTCCGCAGGAAACTTTGACGCTTCCAGTATCCTGCTCTCCGGTGGGGAAAACAGTGCTTCTCTTACTAGGTCACCAATATCAAAGTTGCACACTGCATATTACGTGTAGTTTCTGACAAAGGCAAAGAATCTCAAGCAACACACTGCCCTTCCCTGTTAAAACTTCATACCAAGGAAATTCTGCATGGTGTGACTAGCGTGACGAACTTACTGCCTTGGGATAGACCTCGCCATCTGTACACCTTATCAAAGGCTAGTGGGTGTTTCAGGGTAAAACTGGGCCTTTGTCAGGCTGTTTGGAAGTCAAATGTCTGCTTGGCATAGAAAGACAGCAAGTAAGGGTTCACATTCTCACTCCTATGGAGAGTGTTTCTTCATTGCAGCCCAGGTTCAGTGCTGGGAACCACTGGCCGTACACCTAAAAGACCTGCTGGATCTGTGTTCACGTGGCCTTTAGAAAGCTCGGACATCTAGCTATCCAACGAAGAAAGCAGTGTGTCGCCTTCCTCTCTGCATTAAGAGATATGATCCAGAGGCCCAAGGTCCCTGAATGTTGTGAAGTCGCCCAGGAAGAGACATTCGGGATGCAGTGTTCCTCCATTAGAGGTGCTGAGGATGCAGGAGTCCTAGGAGTCCTGACAAACTCACTAGCGTGAAGGTACTACAAGGACAACATTTTCATGGGAAATGCTGCATGTCTAATCTTCTGCATGCAATACATGGACCTTACTATGAGCCTGCTTGGCAGAGTCGAGTTCCCTTTAGTATTGGCGCCTTTGGGATGCCTCATGCAAGGAACTGCAAGCACCCTAGTGCTCACAGGAAAGCGCCCTTTTCCTAAGAGGGGCATTCCAGCACGTATGACTGACAGCAGCACTGTATTTCCGGCATCTTTGAGGTTGTAGCTGTCCTTCTTTACAGCTGGGAAGTGCAACTATTCGCAAAGATTCCGAATCCGAAAGTTGAACCCTGCCCAAGTACTTTTAGTTTTCAGAAAGCAAAAAGAGACTGAAGGACCACTCTGGCACCTTCCCCAATTAATTTTGAACCAGGGAGTTGTGCAATGTCTGAATGGTCTACACGACTTCAGACTTTAGGGAGGTTACGGGTCCTCGCACCTTCGCTAAGTGAACTAGAGTTCAGGGGAAAGTATACATTTTCAAGACTGCATGTAATATCTAGTCTGCGCGTTGCCTAGAGAAAATTCAGGTAAGTAAGTGTAGCCAGAACGGACACCAAGAATAGAGTGTTTTCATTGCAGCTCACACTCTGCAGTGAGAGCCACTGTCATTACACCTAACACCTGCTAGAGCTGTGTTCTGGAGGTCTCTTGAATGCTTTGGCCATCTAGCTATCTGGAGAAGAAAGCAAAAGTTTACCTTTCACTCTGCTTTCAAAGTGGTGATCCAGAGGCCTTGGAGAGCCTAATGCAGTGCAGTCGCCAAGAAGATTGATCCTGTAAGAAGTGTACTTCTATGGGACATGGTGAGGAGGCAGTGGCCTTAGGAAAAGCATACTAGAGTTCCTGCACTACCTGCCCAAAAGTAAATGGAAATCCTCTGCACTCCTCAATTCGTGGATGGAATATCTGAAGGATAATTTGAACCTTGTGGGGAGATCTCGCTTCCCATTTGGCAATGAGGGCTCTGGCATGCCTCCTTCAGTGCACAGGACACATTCTGTTTCTCTAGGTACTGTCTCTATTCTCCACAAAGGTATTCCAGAAGTGAAGACAACACAGGCAGCAACAGTGTTCCGCAGGAAACTTTGATGCTTCCAGTATCCTGCTCTCCAGTGGGGAAAACAGTGCTTCTCTCACTAGGTCACCAATATCAAAGTTGCACACTGCATATTACGTGTAGTTTCTGAACAAAGGCAAAGAGTCTCAAGCAACACCCTGCCCTTCCCTGTTAAAACTTCATACCAAGGCAGTTCTGCATGGTGTGACTAGCGTGACGAACTTACTGCCTTGGGATAGACCTCGCCATCTGTACACCTTATCAAAGGCTAGTGGGTGTTTCAGGGGAAAACTATGCCTTTGTCACGTTGCTTCGGAAGTCAGCTGTCTGCTTGGCATAGAAAGACAGCAAGTAAGGTTTCACATTCTCAACCCTATGGAGTGGAGAGTGTTTCTTCATTGCAGCCCAGGTTCAGTGCTGGGAACCACTGGCCGTACACCTAAAAGACCAGCTGCATCTGTGCTCACGTGGCCTTTAGAAAGCTCGGACATCTAGCTATCCAACGAAGAAAGCAGTGTGTCGCCTTTCTCTCCGCATTAAGAGATATGATCGGGAGGCCCAAGGTCCCTGAGTGTTGTGAAGTCGCCCAGGAAGAGACATTCTGGATGCAGTGTTCTTCCACGGGAGGTGCTGAGGACGCAGGAGTCCTAGGAGTCCTGACAAGCTCACTAGTGTGAAGGCACTACATGGACTACGTTTTCATGGGAAATGCTGCATGTCTAATCTTGTGCATGCAATACATGGACCTTACTATGAGCCTGCCTGGCAGAGTCGTGTTCCCTTTAGTATTGGCGCCTTTGGGATGCCTCATGCAAGGAACTGCAAGCACACTTGTGCTCACAGGAAAGCGCCCTTTTCCTAAGAGGGGCATTCCAGCACGTATGACTGACAGCAGCACTGTATTTCCGGCATCTTTGAGGCTGCAACTGTCCTTCTTTGAAGCTGGGAAGTGCAACTATTTGCAAAGATTCCGAATCCGAAAGTTGAACACTGCCCAAATACTTTTAGTTTTCAGAAAGCAAAAAGAGACTGAAGGACTACTCTGGCACCTTCCCGAATTAATTTTGAACCAGGGAGTTGTGCAATGTCTGAATGGTCTACGCGACTTAAGACCTTAGGGAGGTTACGGGTCCTCGCAACTTCGCTAAGTGAACTGGAGTTCAGGGGAAAGTATACATTTTCAAGACTGCATGTAATGTCTAGTCTGCGCGTGGCCTAGAGAAAAGTCAGGTAAGTAAGTGTACCCAGAACGGACACCAAGAATAGAGTGTTTTCATTGCAGCTCACACTCTGCACTGAGAGCCACTGTCATTACACCTAACACCTGCTAGAGCTGTGTTCTGGAGGTCTCTTGAATGCTTTGGCCATCTACCTATCTGGAGGAGAAAGCAGAAGTTTACCTTTCACTCTTCTTTCAAAGTGGTGATCTGGAGGCCTTGGAGAGCCTAATGCTGTGCAGTCGCCATGAAGATTAATCTTGTAAGAAGTGTTCTTCTATGGGACATGGTGAGGAGGCAGTAGCCTTAGGAAAAGCATACTAGAGTTCCTGCACTCCCTGCCCAAAAGTAAATGGAAATCCTCTGCACTCCTCAATTCGTGGATGGAATATCTGAAGGATAATTTGAACCTTGTGGGGAAATCTCGCTTCCCCTTTGGCAATGAGGGCTCTGGCATGCCTCCTGCAGTGCACAGGACATATTCTGTTTCTCTAGGTACTCTCTCTTTTCTCCACAAAGGCATTCCAGAAGTGAAGACAACACAGGCAGCAACAGTGTTCCGCAGGAAACTTTGACGCTTCCAGTATCCTGCTCTCCGGTGGGGAAAACAGTGCTTCTCTTACTAGGTCACCAATATCAAAGTTGCACACTGCATATTACGTGTAGTTTCTGACAAAGGCAAAGAATCTCAAGCAACACACTGCCCTTCCCTGTTAAAACTTCATACCAAGGAAATTCTGCATGGTGTGACTAGCGTGACGAACTTACTGCCTTGGGATAGACCTCGCCATCTGTACACCTTATCAAAGGCTAGTGGGTGTTTTACGGGAAAACTGTGCCTTTGTCACGCTGCTTCGGAAGTCAGCTGTCTGCTTGGCATAGAAAGACATCAAGTAAGGGTTCACATTCTCACTCCTATGGAGAGTGTTTCTTCATTGCAGCCCAGGTTCAGTGCTGGGAACCACTGGCCGTACACCTAAAAGACCTGCTGGATCTGTGTTCATGTGGCCTTTAGAAAGCTCGGACATCTAGCTATCCAACGAAGAAAGCAGTGTGTCGCCTTTCTCTCCGCATTAAGAGATATGATCCAGAGGCCCAAGGTCCCTGAATGTTGTGAAGTCGCACTGGAAGAGACATTCGGGATGCAGTGTTCTTCCATTAGAGGTGCTGTGGATGCAGGAGTCCTAGGAGTCCTGACAAACTCACTAGCGTGAAGGTACTACAAGGACAACATTTTCATGGGAAATGCTGCATGTCTAATCTTGTGCATGCAATACATGGACCTTACTATGAGCCTGCTTGGCAGAGTCGAGTTCCCTTTAGTATTGGCGCCTTTGGGATGCCACATGCAAGGAACTGCAAGCACCCTAGTGCTCACAGGAAAGCGCCCTTTTCCTAAGAGGGGCATTCCAGCAAGTATGACTGACAGCAGCACTGTATTTGCGGCATCTTTGAGGCTGCAGTTGTCCTTCTTTACAGCTGGGAATTGCAACTATTCGCAAAGATTCCGAATCCGAAAGTTGAATCCTGCCCAAGTACTTTTAGTTTTCAGAAAGCAAAAAGAGACTGAAGGACTACTCTGGCACCTTCCTGAATTAATTTTGAACCAGGGAGTTGTGCAATGTCTGAATGGTCTACGCGACTTAAGACCTTAGGGAGGTTACGGGTCCTCGCAACTTCGCTAAGTGAACTGGAGTTCAGGGGAAAGTATACATTTTCAAGACTGCATGTAATGTCTAGTCTGCGCGTGGCCTAGAGAAAAGTCAGGTAAGTAAGTGTACCCAGAACGGACACCAAGAATAGAGTGTTTTCATTGCAGCTCACACTCTGCACTGAGAGCCACTGTCATTACACCTAACACTTGCTAGAGCTGTGTTCTGGAGGTCGCTTGAATGCTTTGGCCATCTACCTATCTGGAGGAGAAAGCAGAAGTTTACCTTTCACTCTGCTTTCAAAGTGGTGATCTGGAGGCCTTGGAGAGCCTAATGCTGTGCAGTCGCCAAGAAGATTAATCCTGTAAGAAGTGTTCTTCTATGGGACATGGTGAGGAGGCAGTAGCCTTAGGAAAAGCATACTAGAGTTCCTGCACTCCCTGCCCAAAAGTAAATGGAAATCCTCTGCACTCCTCAATTCGTGGATGGAATATCTGAAGGATAATTTGAACCTTGTGGGGAAATATCGCTTCCCCTTTGGCAATGAGGGCTCTGGCATGCCTCCTGCAGTGCACAGGACATATTCTGTTTCTCTAGGTACTCTCTCTTTTCTCCACAAAGGCATTCCAGAAGTGAAGACAACACAGGCAGCAACATTTTTCCGCAGGAATCTTTGACGCTTCCAGTATCCTGCTCTCCGGTGGGGAAAACAGTGCTTCTCTCACTAGGTCACCAATATCAAAGTTGCACACTGCATATTACGTGTAGTTTCTGACAAAGGCAAAGAATCTCAAGCAACACACTGCCCTTCCCTGTTAAAACTTCATACCAAGGAAATTCTGCATGGTGTGACTAGCGTGACGAGCTTACTGCCTTGGGATTAACCTCGCCATCTGTACACCTTATCAAAGGCTAGTGGGTGTTTTAGGGGAAAACTGTGCCTTTGTCACGCTGCTTCGGAAGTCAGCTGTCTGCTTCGCATAGAAAGACAGCAAGTAAGGGTTCACATTCTCACTCCTATGGAGAGTGTTTCTTCATTGCAGCCCAGGTTCAGTGCTGGGAACCACTGGCCGTACACCTAAAAGACCTGCTGGATCTGTGTTCATGTGGCCTTTAGAAAGCTCGGACATCTAGCTATCCAACGAAGAAAGCAGTGTGTCGCCTTTCTCTCCGCATTAAGAGATATGATCCAGAGGCCCAAGGTCCCTGAATGTTGTGAAGTCGCACAGGAAGAGACATTCGGGATGCAGTGCTCTTCCATTAGAGGTGCTGTGGATGCAGGAGTCCTAGGAGTCCTGACAAAATCACTAGCGTGAAGGTACTACAAGGACAACATTTTCATGGGAAATGCTGCATGTCTAATCTTGTGCATGCAATACATGGACCTTACTATGAGCCTGCTTGGCAGAGTCGAGTTCCCTTTAGTATTGGCGCCTTTGGGATGCCTCATGCAAGGAACTGCAAGCACCCTAGTGCTCACAGGAAAGCGCCATTTTCCTAAGAGGGGCATTCCAGCACGTATGACTGACAGCAGCACTGTATTTCCGGCATCTTTGAGGCTGCATCTGTCCTTCTTTACAGCTGGGAAGTGCAACTATTCGCAAAGATTCCGAATCCGAAAGTTGAACCCTGCCCAAGTACTTTTAGTTTTCAGAAAGCAAAAAGAGACTGAAGGACCACTCTGGCACCTTCCCCAATTAATTTTGAACCAGGGAGTTGTGCAATGTCTGAATGGTCTACACGACTTCAGACTTTAGGGAGGTTACGGGTCCTCGCACCTTCGCTAAGTGAACTAGAGTTCAGGGGAAAGTATACATTTTCAAGACTGCATGTAATGTCTAGTCTGCGCGTGGCCTAGAGAAAATTCAGGTAAGTAAGTGTACCCAGAACGGACACCAAGAATAGAGTGTTTTCATTGCAGCTCACACTCTGCACTGAGAGCCACTGTCATTACACCTAACACCTGCTAGAGCTGTGTTCTGGAGGTCTCTTGAATGCTTTGGCCATCTAGCTATCTGGAGAAGAAAGCAGAAGTTTACCTTTCACTCTGCTTTCAAAGTGGTGATCCAGAGGCCTTGCAGAGCCTAATGCAGTGCAGTCGCCAAGAAGATTGATCCTGTAAGAAGTGTTCTTCTATGGGACATGGTGAGGAGGCAGTGGCCTTAGGAAAAGCATACTAGAGTTCCTGCACTCCCTGCCCAAAAGTAAATGGAAATCCTCTGCACTCCTCAATTCGTGGATGGAATATCTGAAGGTTACTTTGAAACTTGTGGAGAGATCTCGCTTTCCCTTTGGCAATGAGGGCTCTGGCATGCCTCCTGCAGTGCACAGGACACATTCTGTTTCTCTAGGTACTCTCTCTTTTCTCCACAAAGGCATTCCAGAAGTGAAGACAACACAGGCAGCAACACTGTTCTGCAGGAAACATTGACGCTTCCAGTATCCTGCTCTCCCGTGGGGAAAACAGTGTTTCTCTCACTAGGTCACCAATATCAGAGTTGCACACTGCATATTACGTGTAGTTTCTGACAAAGGCAAAGTGTCTCAAGCAACACCGTGCCCTTCCCAGTTAAAACTTGGTACCAAGGCAATTCTCCATGGAGCGAGTAGCGTGACGAACTTCCTGCCTTGGGATAGACCTCGCCGTCCGTACACCTTATCAAAGGCTAGTGGGTGTTTCAGGGTAAAACTGGGCCTTTGTCAGGCTACTTCGGAAGTCAAATGTCTGCTTGGCATACAGAGACAGCAAGTAAGGTTTCACATTCTAAACACGACGCAGAGTGTTTCTTCATTGCAGCCCAGGTTCAGTGCTGGGAACCACTGGCCGTACACCTAAAAGACCTGCTGGATCTGTGTTCACGTGGCCTTTAGAAAGCTCGGACATCTAGCTATCCAACGAAGAAAGCAGTGTGTCGCCTTCCTCTCTGCATTAAGAGATATGATCCAGAGGCCCAAGGTCCCTGAATGTTGTGAAGTCGCCCAGGAAGAGACATTCGGGATGCAGTGTTCCTCCATTAGAGGTGCTGAGGATGCAGGAGTCCTAGGAGTCCTGACAAACTCACTAGCGTGAAGGTACTACAAGGACAACATTTTCATGGGAAATGCTGCATGTCTAATCTTGTGCATGCAATACATGGACCTTACTATGAGCCTGCTTGGCAGAGTCGTGTTCCCTTTAGTATTGGCGCCTTTGGGATGCCTCATGCAAGGAACTGCAAGCACCCTAGTGCTCACAGGAAAGCGCCCTTTTCCTAAGAGGGGCATTCCAGCACGTATGACTGAGAGCAGCACTGTATTTCCGGCATCTTTGAGGCTGTAGCTGTCCTTCTTTACAGCTGGGAAGTGCAACTATTCGCAAAGATTCCGAATCCGAAAGTTGAACCCTGCCCAAGTACTTTTAGTTTTCAGAAAGCAAAAAGAGACTGAAGGACCACTCTGGCACCTTCCCCAATTAATTTTGAACCAGGGAGTTGTGCAATGTCTGAATGGTCTACACGACTTCAGACTTTAGGGAGGTTACGGGTCCTCGCACCTTCGCTAAGTGAACTAGAGTTCAGGGGAAAGTATACATTTTCAAGACTGCATGTAATGTCTAGTCTGCGCGTGGCCTAGAGAAAAGTCAGGTAAGTAAGTGTAGCCAGAACGGACACCAAGAATAGAGTGTTTTCATTGCAGCTCACACTCTGCACTGAGAGCCACTGTCATTACACCTAACACCTGCTAGAGCTGTGTTCCGGAGGTCTCTTGAATGCTTTGGCCATCTAGCTATCTGGAGAAGAAAGCAGAAGTTTCCCTTTCACTCTGCTTTCAAAGTGGTGATCCAGAGGCCTTGGAGAGCCTAATGCAGTGCAGTCGCCAAGAAGATTGATCCTGTAAGAAGTGTACTTCTATGGGACATGGTGAGGAGGCAGTGGCCTTAGGAAAAGCATACTAGAGTTCCTGCACTACCTGCCCAAAAGTAAATGGAAATCCTCTGCACTCCTCAATTCGTGGATGGAATATCTGAAGGATAATTTGAACCTTGTGGGGAGATCTCTCTTCCCATTTGGCAATGAGGGCTCTGGCATGCCTCCTTCAGTGCACAGGACACATTCTGTTTCTCTAGGTACTGTCTCTATTCTCAACAAAGGTATTCCAGAAGTGAAGACAACACAGGCAGCAACAGTGTTCCGCAGGAAACTTTGATGCTTCCAGTATCCTGCTCTCCAGTGGGGAAAACAGTGCTTCTCTCACTAGGTCACCAATATCAAAGTTGCACACTGCATATTACGTGTAGTTTCTGAACAAAGGCAAAGAGTCTCAAGCAACACCCTGCTCTTCCCTGTTAAAACTTCATACCAAGGCAGTTCTGCATGGTGTGAGTAGCGTGACGAACTTACTGCCTTGGGATAGACCTCGCCATCTGTACACCTTATCAAAGGCTATTGGGTGTTTCAGGGGAAAACTATGCCTTTGTCACGTTGCTTCGGAAGTCAGCTGTCTGCTTGGCATAGAAAGACAGCAAGTAAGGTTTCACATTCTCAACCCTATGGAGTGGAGAGTGTTTCTTCATTGCAGCCCAGGTTCAGTGCTGGGAACCACTGGCCATACACCTAAAAGACCAGCTGCATCTGTGCTCACGTGGCCTTTAGAAAGCTCGGACATCTAGCTATCCAACGAAGAAAGCAGTGTGTCGCCTTTCTCTCCGCAGTAAGAGATATGATCGGGAGGCCCAAGGTCCCTGAATGTTGTGAAGTCGCCCAGGAAGAGACATTCTGGATGCAGTGTTCTTCCACGGGAGGTGCTGAGGACGCAGGAGTCCTAGGAGTCCTGACAAGCTCACTAGTGTGAAGGCACTACATGGACTACGTTTTCATGGGAAATGCTGCATGTCTAATCTTGTGCATGCAATACATGGACCTTACTATGAGCCTGCCTGGCAGAGTCGTGTTCCCTGTAGTATTGGCGCCTTTGGGATGCCTCATGCAAGGAACTGCAAGCACACTTGTGCTCACAGGAAAGCGCCCTTTTCCTAAGAGGGGCATTCCAGCACGTATGACTGACAGCAGCACTGTATTTCCGGCATCTTTGAGGCTGCAACTGTCCTTTTTTGAAGCTGGGAAGTGCAACTATTCGCAAAGATTCCGAATCCGAAAGTTGAACCCTGCCCAAATAGTTTTAGTTTTCAGAAAGCAAAAAGAGACTGAAGGACTACTCTGGCACCTTCCCGAATTAATTTTGAACCAGGGAGTTGTGCAATGTATGAATGGTCTACGCGACTTAAGACCTTAGGGAGGTTACGGGTCCTCGCAACTTCGCTAAGTGAACTGGAGTTCAGGGGAAAGTATACATTTTCAAGACTGCATGTAATGTCTAGTCTGCGCGTGGCCTAGAGAAAAGTCAGGTAAGTAAGTGTACCCAGAACGGACACCAAGAATAGAGTGTTTTCATTGCAGCTCACACTCTGCACTGAGAGCCACTGTCATTACACCTAACACCTGCTAGAGCTGTGTTCCGGAGGTCTCTTGAATGCTTTGGCCATCTAGCTATCTGGAGAAGAAAGCAGAAGTTTACCTTTCACTCTGCTTTCAAATTGGTGATCCGGAGGCCTTCGAGAGCCTAATGCTGTGCAGTGGCCAAAAAGATTGATCCTGTAAGAAGTGTTCTTCTATGGGACATTGTGAGGAGGCAGTGGCCTTAGGAAAAGCATACTAGAGTTCCTGCACTCCCTGCCCAAAAGTAAATGGAAATCCTCTGCACTCCTCAATTCGTGGATGGAATATCTGAAGGATATTTTGAACCTTGTGGGGAGATCTCGCTTTCCCTTTGGCAATGAGGGCTCTGGGATGCCTCCTGCAGTGCACAGGACACATTCTCTTTTTCTAGGTACTCTCTCTTTTCTCCACAAAGGCATTCCAGAAGTGAAGACAACACAGGCAGCAACACTGTTCTGCAGGAAACATTGACGCTTCCAGTATCCTGCTCTCCAGTGGGGAAAACAGTGCTTCTCTCACTAGGTCACCAATATCAAAGTTGCACACTGCATATTACATGTAGTTTCTGACAAAGGCAAACTGTCTCAAGCAACACCGTGCCCTTCCCAGTTAAAACTTGGTACCAAGGCAATTCTCCATGGAGCGACTAGCGTGACGAACTTCCTGCCTTGGGATAGACCTCGCGGTCCGTACACCTTATCAAAGGCTAGTGGGTGTTTCAGGGTAAAACTGTGCCTTTGTCAGGCTGCTTCGGAAGTCAAATGTCTGCTTGGCATACAGAGACAGGAAGTAAGTGTTCACATTCTCAACCGTATGGAGAGTGTTTCTTCATTGCAGCGCAGGTTCAGTGCTGCGAACCACTGGCCGTACAGCTAAAAGACCAGCTGCAGCTGTGTTCGGGCGGACTTTACAAAGCTCGGACATCTAGCTATCCAACGAAGAAAGCAGTGTGTCGCCTTTCTCTCCGCATTAAAACATAGGATCCAGAGGCCCAAGGTCCCTGAATGTTGTGAAGTCGCACAGGAAGAGACATTCGGGATGCAGTGTTCTTCCATTAGAGGTGCTGTGGATGCAGGAGTCCTAGGAGTCCTGACAAACTCACTAGCGTGAAGGTACTACAAGGACAACATTTTCATGGGAAATGCTGCATGTCTAATCTTGTGCATGCAATACATGCACCTTACTATGAGCCTGCCTGGCAGAGTCGTGTTCCCTTTAGTATTGGCGCCTTTGGTATGCCTCATGCAAGGAACTGCAAGCACACTTGTGCTCACAGGAAAGCGCCCTTTTCCTAAGAGCGGCATTCCAGCACTTATGACTGACAGCAGCACTGTATTTCCGGCATCTTTGAGGCTGCAGCTTTCCTTCTTTACAGCTGGGAAGTGCAACTATTCGCAAAGTTTCCGAATCCGAAAGTTGAATCCTGCCCAAGTATTTTTAGTTTTCAGAAAGTAAAAAGAGACTGAAGGACCACTCTGGCACCTTCCCGAATTAATTTTGAACCAGGGAGTTGTGCAATGTCTGAATGGTCTACGCGACTTAAGACTTTAGGGAGGTTACGTGTCCTAGCACCTTCGCTAAGTGTACTGGAGTTCAGGGGAAAATATACATTTTCAAGACTGCATGTAATGTCTAGTCTGCGCGTGTCCTAGAGAAAAGTCAGGTAAGTAAGTGTACCCAGAACGGACACCAAGAATAGAGTGTTTTCATTGCAGCTCACACTGTGCACTAAGAGCCACTGTCATTACACCTAACACCTGCTAGAGCTGTGTTCCGGAGGTCTCTTGAATGCTTTGGCCATCTAGCTATCTGGAGAAGAAAGGAGAAGTTTACCTTTCACTCTGCTTTCAAAGTGGTGATCCGGAGGCCTTGGAGAGCCTAATGCTGTGCAGTCGCCAAGAAGATTGATCCTGTAAGAAGTGTTCTTCTATGGGACATGGTGTGGAGGCAGTGGCCTTAGGAAAAGCATTCTAGAGTTCCTGGACTCCCTGCCCAAAAGTAAATGGAAATCCTCTGCCCTCCTCAATTCGTGGATGGAATATCTGAAGGATACTTTGAAACTTGTGGGGAGATCTCGCTTTCCCTTTGGCAATGAGGCCTTGGCATGCCTCCTGCAGTGCACAGGACACATCCCGTTTCTCTAGGTACTCTCTCTTTTCTCCACAAAGGCATTCCAGAAGTGAAGACAACACAGGCAGCAGCACTGTTCCGCAGGAATCTTTGACGCTTCCAGTATCCTGCTCTCCCGTGGGGAAAACAGTGCTTCTCTCACTAGGTCACCAATATCAAAGTTGCAGACTGCATATTACGTGTAGTTTCTGACACAGGCAAAGTGTCTCAAGCAACACCGTGCCCTTCCCAGTTAAAACTTGGTACCAAGGCAATTCTGCATGGAGCGAGTAGCGTGACGAACTTCCTGCCTTGGGATAGACCTCACCGTCCGTACACCTTACCAAAGGCTAGTGGGTGTTTCAGGGTAAAACTGTGCCTATGTCAGGCTGCTTCAGAAGTGAAATGTCTGCTTGGCATACAGAGACAGCAAGTAAGGGTTCACATTCTAAACACGACGCAGAGTGTTTCTTCATTGCAGCCCAGGTTCAGTGCTGGGAACCACTGGCCGTACACCTAAAAGACCAGCTGCAGCGGTGTTCGGGCGGACTTTAGAAAGCTCGGACATCTAGCTATCCAACGAAGAAAGCAGTGTGTCGCCTTTCTCTGTGCATTAAGAGATATGATCCGGAGGCCCAAGGTCCCTGAATGTTGTGAAGTCGCCAAGGAAGATACATTCTGGATGCAGTGTTTTCCACGGGAGGGCTTGAGGACGCAGAAGTCCTAGGAGTCCTCACAAGCTCACTGGTGTGAAGGCACTACATAGACTACGTTTTCATGGGAAATGCTGCATGACTAATCTTGTGCATGCAATACATAGACCTTACTATGAGCCTGCCTGGCAGAGTCGTGTTCCCTTTAGGATTGGCGCCTTTGGGATGCCTCATGCAAGGAACTGCAAGCACCCTAGTGCTCACAGGAAAGCGCCCTTTTCGGAACAGGGGCATTCCAGCACGTTAGACTGACAGCAGCACTGTATTTCCGGCATCTTTGAGGCTGCAGCTGTCCTTCTTTACAGCTGGGAAGTGCAACTATTCGCATAGATTCGGAATCCGAAAGTTGAAACCTGCCCAAGTACTTTTAGGTTTCAGAAAGCGAAAAGAGACTGAAGGACCACTCTGGCACCTTCCCGATTTAATTTTGAACCAGGGAGTTGTGCAATGTCTGAATGGTCTATGGGACTTAATACTTTAGGGAAGTTACGGGTCCTCGCACCTTCTCTAAGTGTACTGGAGTTCAGGGGAAAGTATACATTTTCAAGACTGCATGTAATGTCTAGTCTGCGCGTGGCCTAGATAAAAGTCAGGTAAGTAAGTGTACCCAGAACGGACACGAAGAATAGAGTGTTTTCATTGCAGCTCACACTCTGCACTGAGAGCCACTGGCATTACACCTAACACCTGCTAGAGCTGTGTTCCGGAGGTCTCTTGAATGCTTTGGCCATCTAGCTATCTGGAGAAGAAAGCAGAAGGTTACCTTTCACTCTGCTTTCAAAGTGGTGATCCGGAAGCCTTGGAGAGCCTAATGCTGTGCAGTCGCCAAGAAGATTGATCCTGTACGAAGTGTTCTTCTATGGGACATGGTGAGGAGGCAGTAGCCTTAGGAAAAGCATACTACAGTTCCTGCACTCCCTGCCCAAAAGTAAATGGAAATCCTCTGCACTCCTCAATTTGTGGATGGAATATCTGAAGGATACTTTGAACCTTGTGGAGAGATCTCGCATTCCCTTTGGCAATGAGGGCTCTGGCATGCCTCCTGCAGTGCACAGGACACATTCTGTTTCTCTAGATACTCTCTCTTTTCTCCACAAAGGCATTCCAGAAGTGAAGACAACACAGGCAGCAACACTGATCTGCAGGAAACATTGACGCTTCCAGTATCCTGTTCTCCCGTGGTGAAAACAGTGTTTCTCTCACTAGGTCACCAATATCAAAGTTGCACACTGCATATTACGTGTAGTTTCTGACAAAGGCAAAGTGTCTCAAGCAACACCGTGCCCTTCTCAGTTAATACTTGGTACCAAGGCAACTCTCTATGGAGCGAGTAGCATGACGAACTACCTGCCTTGGGATAGACCTCGCCGTCCGTACACCTTATGAAAGGCTAGTGGGTGTTTCAGGGTAAAACTGTGCCTTTGTCAGGCTGCTTCGGAAGTCAACTGTCTGCTTGGCATACAGAGACAGCAAGTAAGGGTTCACATTCTAAACATGACGCAGAGTGTTTCTTCATTGCAGCCCAGGTTCAGTGCTGCAAACCACTGGCCCTACACCTAAAAGACCAGCTGCAGCTGTGTTCGGGCGGACTTTACAAAGCTCGGACATCTAGCTATCCAACGAAGAAAGCAGTGTGTCGCCTTTCTCTCCGCATTAAGAGATATGATCCGGAGGCCCAAGGTCCCTGAATGTTGTGAATTCGCCCAGGAAGAGACATTCTGGATGCAGTGTTCTTCCACGGGAGGTGCTGAGGACGCAGAAGTCCTAGGAGTCCTGACAAGCTCACTAGTGTGAAGGCACTACATGGACTACGTTTTCATGGGAAATGCTGCATGTCTAATCTTGTGCATGCAGTACATGGACCTTACTATGAGCCTGCCTGGAAGAGTCGTGTTCCCTTTAGTATTGGCACCTTTCGGATGCCTCATGCAAGGAACTGCAAGCACCCTAGGGCTCACAGGAAAGCGCCCTTTTCCTAGCAGGGGCATTTTAGCACGTTAGACTGACAGCAGCACTGTATTTACGGCATCTGTGAGGCTGCAGCTGTCCTTCTTTACAGCTGGGAAGTGCAACTATTCGCAAAGATTCGGAATCTGAAAGTTGAATTCTGCCCAAGTTATTTTAGTTTTCAGAAAGGAAAAAGAGAATGAAAGACCAAACTGGCACCTTCCCGAATTAATTTTGAACCAGGGAGTTGTGCAATGTCTGAATGGTCTACGGGACTTAAGACTATAGGGAGGTTACGGGTCTTCGCAACTTCGCTAAGTGTACTAGGGATTCAGGGGAAAGAATACATTTTCAAAACTGCAAGTAATGTCTATTCTGTGCGTGGCCTAGAGAAAGGTCAGGTAAGTAAGTGTACCCAGAACGGACACCAAGAATAGAGTGTTTTCATTGCAGCTCACACTCTGCACTGAGTGCCACTGGCATTACACCTAACACCTGCTAGAGCTGTGTTCCGGAGGTCTGTTGAATGCTTTGGCCATCTAGCTATCTGGAGAAGAAAGCAGAAGGTTACCTTTCACTCTGCTTGCAAAGTGGTGATCCGGAGGCCTTAGAGAGCCTAATGCTGTGCAGTCGCCAAGAAGATTGATCCTGTACGAAGTGTTCTTCTATGGGACACAGTGAGGACGGAATGACCTTAGGAAAAGCATACTAGAGTTCCTGCACTCCCTGCCCAAACGTAAATGGAAATCCTCTGCACTCCTCAATTCGTGGATGGCATATCTGAAGGATACTTTGAACCTTGTGGGGAAATCTCGCTTTCCCTTTGGCAATGAGGGCTCTGGGATGCCTCCTGCAGTGCGCAGGACACATTCTGTTTCTCTAGGAACTCTCTCTTTTCTCCACAAAGGCATTCCTGAAGTGAAGACAACACAGGCAGCAACACTGTTTCGCAGGGGACTTGGACGCTTCCAGTATCCTGCTCTCCAGTGGGGAAAACAGTGCTTCTCTCACTAGGTCACCAATATCAAAGTTGCACACTGCATATTACGTGTAGTTTCAGACAAAGGCAAAGACTCTCAAGCAACACCCTGCCCTTCCCAGTTAAAACTTCATACCAAGGCAATTCTGCATGGTTTGAGTAGCATGACGAACTTACTGCCTTGGGATAGACCGCGTCGTCTGTACACTTTATCAAAGGCTAGTGGGTGTTTCAGGGGAATACTGTGCCTTTGTTAGGCTGCTTCGGAAATCAACTGTCTGCTTGGCATAGAAAAACAGCAAGTAAGGGTTCACATTCTCAACCCTACGGAGAGTGTTTCTTCATTGCAGCCCAGGTTCAGTGCTGGGAACCCCTGGCCGTACACCTAAAAGACCTGCTGGAGCTGTGTTCGGATGGTCTTTAGAAAGCTCCGACATCTAGCTATCCAACGAAGAAAGCAGTGTGTCGCCCTTCTCTCCGTATTAAGAGATATGATCCGGAGGCCCAAGGTCCCTGAATGTTGTGAATTCGCCCAGGAAGAGACATTCGGGATGCAGTGTTCTTCCATGGGAGGTGCTGAGGACGCAGGAGTCGTAAGAGTCCTGACAAGCTCAATAGAGTGAAGGCACTACATGGACTATGTTTTCAGGGCAATGCTGCATGTCTAATCTTGTGCATGCAATACATGGACCTTACTATGAGCCTGCCTGGCAGAGTCGTGTTCCCTTTAGTATTGGCGCCTTTCGGATGCCTCATGCAAGGAACTGCAAGCACCCTAGTGCTCACAGGAAAGCACCCTTTTCCTCACAGGGGCATTCCAGCACGTATGACTGACAGCAGCACTGTATTTCCGGCATCTCTGAGACTGCAGCTGTCCTTCTTTACAGCTGGAAAGTGCAACTATTCGCATAGATTCCGAATCCGAAAGTTGAACCCTGCCCAAGTACTTTTAGTTTTCAGAAAGCAAAAAGAGAATGAAGGACCACTCTGGCACCTTCCTGGATTAAGTTTGAACCAGGGAGTTGTGCAATGTGTGAATGCTCTACGCGACTTAAGACTTTAGGGAGGTTACGGGTACTCGCACCTTCGCTAATTATACTAGAGTTCAGGGGAAAGTATACATTTTCAAGACTGCATGTAATGTCTACTCTGTGCGTGGCCTAGAGAAAGGTCAGGTAAGTAAGTGTACCCAGAACGGACACCAAGAATAGAGTGTTTTCATTGCAGCTCACACTCTGCACTTAGATCCCCTGGCATTACACCTAACACCTGCTAGAGCTGTGTTCCGGAGGTCTCTTGAATGCTTTGGCCATCTAGCTATCTGGAGAAGAAAGCAGAAGTTTAACTTTCACTCTCCTTTCAAAGTGGACATCCGGAGGCCTTAGAGATCCTAATGCTGGGCAGTCGCCAAGAAGATTGATCCTGTACGAAGTGTTCATCTATGGGACACGGAGAGGAGGCAGTGGCCTTAGGAAAAGTATACAAGAGTTGCTGCACTACCTGCCCAAAAGTAAATGGAGATCATCTGCACTCCTCAATTCGTGGATGGCATATCTGAAGGATACTTTGAAACTTGTGGGGAATCTCACTTTCCCTTTGGCAAAGAGGGCTCTGGGATGCCTCCTGCAGTGCGCAGGACACATTCTGTTTCTCTAGGAACTCTCTCTTTTCTCCACAAAGGCATTCCTGAAGGGAAGATAACACAGACAGCAACACTGTTCCGCAGGAAACTTTGATGCTTCCACTATCCTGCTCTCCAGTGGGGAAAACAGTGCTTCTCTCACTAGGTCACCAATATCAAAGTTGCACACTGCATATTACGTGTAGTTTCTGACAAAGGCAAAGACTCTCAAGCAACACCCTGCCCTTCCCAGTTAAAACTTCATACCAAGGCAATTCTGCATGGTGTGAGTAGCGTGACGAACTTACTGCCTTGGGATAGACCTCGCCATCTGTACACCTTATCAAAGGCTAGAGGGTGTTTTAGGGGAATACTGTGACTTTGTCAGGCTGTTTCGGAAGTCAACTGTCTGCTTGGCATAGAAAGACAGCAAGTAAGGGTTCACATTCTCAACCCTACGGAGAGTGTTTCTTCATTGCAGCCCAGGTTCATTGTTGGGAACCACTGGCCGTACACCTAAAAGACCTGCTGGAGCTGTGTTCGGGTGGCCATTAGAAAGCTCGGACATCTAGCTATCCAACGAAGAAAGCAGTGTGTCGCCTTTCTCTCTGCATTAAGAGATATGATCCGGAGGCCCAATGTCCTTCAATGTCGTGACGTCGTCCAGGTAGAGACATTCGGGATGCAGTGTTCTTCCATGGGAGGGGCTGAGGACGCAGGGGGCCTAGGAGTCCTGACAAGCTCACTAGCGTGAAGGCACTACATGGACTACGTTTTCATGGGAAATGCTGCATGTCTAATCTTGTGCATGCAATAGATGGACCTTCCTATGAGCCTGCCTGGCAGAGTCCTGTTCCCTTTAGTATTGGCGCCTTTGGGATACGTCATGCAAGGAACTGCAAGCACCCTAGGGCTCACAGGAAAGCACCCTTTTCCTAACAGGGGCATTCCAGCACGTATGATTGACAGCAGCACGGTATTTCCGGCATCGTTGAGGCTGCAACTGTCCTTCTTTACAGCTGGGAAGTGCAACAATTCGCAAAGATTCCGAATCCGAAAGTTGAACCCTGCCCAAGTACTTTTAGTTTTCAGAAAGCAAAAAGAGACTGAAGAACCACTCTTGCACATTCCCGGATTAATTTTGAACCAGGGAGTTGTGCAATGTCTGAATGGTCTACGCGACTTAAGACTTTAGGGAAGTTACGGGTTCTCGCAACTTCGCTAAGTGTACTAGGGTTCAGGGGAAAGTATACATTTTCAAGACTGCATGTAATGCCTAGTCTGCGCGTGGCCTAGAGAAAGGTCAGGTAAGTAAGTGTACCCAGAACGGACACCAAGAATAGAGTGTTTTCATTGCAGCTCACACTCTGCACTGAGAGCCACTGGCATTACACCTAACACCGGCTAGAGCTGTGTTCCGGAGGTCTCTTGAATGCTTTGGCCATCTAGCTATCTGGAGAAGAAAGCAGAAGGTTACATTTCACTCTGCTTTCAAAGTGGTGATCCGCAGGCCTTAGAGAGCCTAATGCTGTGCAGTCGCTAAGAAGATTGATCTTGTACGAAGTGTTCTTCTATGGGACACAGTGAGAACGAAGTTGCCTTAGGAAAAGCATACTAGAGTTCCTGCACTACCTGCCCAAAAGTAAATGGAAATCCTCTGCCCTCCTCAATTCGTGGATGGAATATCTGAAGGATACTTTGAACCTTGTGGAGAGATCTCGCTTTCCCTTTGGCAATGAGGGCTCTGGCATGCCTCCTGCAGTGCACAGGACACATTCTGCTTCTCTAGGAACTCTCTCTTTTCTCCACAAAGGCATTCCAGAAGTGAAGAAAACACAGGCAGCAACACTGTTCCGCAGGAAACTTTGACGCATCCAGTATCCTGCTCTACAGTGGGGAAAACAGTGCTTCTCTCACTAGGTCACCAATATCAAAGTTGCACACTGCATATTACGTGTAGTTTCTGACAAAGACAAAGTGTCTCAAGCAGCACCGTGCCCTTCCCAGTTAAAACTTGGTACCAAGGCAATTCTGCATGGAGCGAGTAGCGTGACGAACTTCCTGCCTTGCGATAGACCTCGCCGTCCGTACACCTTATCAAAGGCTAGTGGGTGTTTCAGGGAAAAACTGTGCCTTTGTCAGGCTGCTTCGGAAGCCAGCTGTCTGCTTAGCATAGAGAGACAGCAAGTAAGGGTTCACATTCTCAACCCTACTTAGAGTGTTTCTTCATTGCAGCCCAGGTTCATTGCTGGGAACGACTGGCAGTACACCTAAAAGTCCAGCTGCATCTGTGTTCGGGCGGACTTTAGAAAGTTCGGACATCTAGCTATCCAATGAAAAAGCAGTGTGTCGCCTTTCTCTCGGCATTAAGACATATAATCCGGAGGCCCAAGGTCCCTGAATGTTGTGAAGTCGCCCACGAAGAGACATTCTGGATGCAGTGTTCTTCCATGTGAGGTGCTGAGGACGCAGGAGTCCTACGAGTCCTGACAACCTCACTAGCGTGAATGCACTACATGGACTACGTTTTCATGGGAAATGCTGCATGACTAATCTTGTGCATGCAGTACATAGACCTTACTATGAGCCTGCCTGGCAGAGTCGTGTTCCCTTTAGTATTGGTGCCTTTGGGATGCCTCATGCAAGGAACTGCAAGCACCCTAGTGCTAACAGGAAAGCGCCCTTTTCCTAAGAGGGGCATTCCAACACGTAAGACTGACATCAGCCCTTTATTTCCGGCATCTTTGAGGCTGCAGCTGTCCTTCTTTACAGCTGGGAAGTGCAACTATTCGCAAAGATTCGGAATCCGAAAGTTGAATTCTGCCCAAGTTCTTTTAGTTTTCAGAAAGCAAAAAGAGAATGAAAGACCACTCTGGCACATTCCCGGATTCATTTTGAACCAGGGAGTTGTGCAATGTCTGAATGGTCTACGGGACTTAAGACTATAGGTAGGTTACGGGTCTTCGCAACTTCGGTAAGTGTACTACGGTTCAGGGGAAAGTATACATTTTCAAGATTGCATGTAATGTCTAGTCTGCGCGTGGCCTAGAAAAATGTCAGGTAAGTAAGTGTACCCAGAACGGACACCAAGAATAGAGTGTTTTCATTGCAGCTCACACTCTGCACTGAGAGCCACTGGCATTACACCTAACATCGGCTAGAGCTGTGTTCCGGAGGTCTCTTGAATGCTTTGGCCATCTAGCTATCTGGAGAAGAAAGCAGAAGTTACCTTTCACTCTGCATTCAAAGTGGTGATCCGTAGGCCTTAGAGAGCCTAATGCCGTGCAGTCGCCAAGAAGATTGATCCTACGAAGTGTTCTTCTATGGGACACGGAGAGGAGGCAGTGGCCTTAGGAAAAGCATACTAGAGTTCCTGCACTACCTGCCCAAAAGTAAATGGAAATCCTCTGCACTCCTCAATTCGTGGATGGAATATCTGAAGGATACTTTGAAACTTGTGCAGAGATCTCGCTTTCCCTTTGGCAATGAGGGCTCTGGCATGCCTCCTGCAGTGCACAGGACACATTCTGTTTCTCTAGATACTCTCTCTTTTCTCCACAAAGGCATTCCAGAAGTGAAGACAACACAGGCAGCAACAGTGTTCCGCAGGAAACTTTGACGCTTCCAGTATCCTGCTCTCCGGTGGGGAAAACAGTGCTTCTCTTACTAGGTCACCAATATCAAAGTTGCACACTGCATATTACGTGTAGTTTCTGACAAAGGCAAAGTGTCTCAAGCAACACCGTGCCCTTCCCAGTTAATACTTGGTACCAAGGCAACTCTCCATGGAGCGAGTAGCATGACGAACTACCTGCCTTGGGATAGACCTCGCCGTCCGTACACCTTATCAAAGGCTAGTGGGTGTTTCAGGGTAAAACTGTACTTTTGTCAGGCTGCTTCGGAAGTCAACTGTCTGCTTGGCATACAGAGACAGCAAGTAAGGGTTCACATTCTAAACACGACGCAGAGTGTTTCTTCATTGCAGCCCAGGTTCAGTGCTGCGAACCACTGGCCGTACACCTAAAAGACCAGCTGCAGCTGTGTTCGGGCGGACTTTACAAAGCTCGGACATCTAGCTATCCAACGAAGAAAGAAGTGTGTCGCATTTCTCTCCGCATTAAGAGATATGATCCGGAGGCCCAAGGTCCCTGAATGTTGTGAAGTCGCCCAGGAAGAGACATTCTGGATGCAGTGTTCTTCCACGGGAGGTGCTGAGGACGCAGAAGTCCTAGGAGTCCTGACAAGCTCACTAGTGTGAAGGCACTACATGGCCTACGTTTTCATGGGAAATGCTGCATGTCTAATCTTGTGCATGCAGTACATAGACCTTACTATGAGCCTGCCTGGCAGAGTCGTGTTCCCTTTAGTATTGGCGCCTTTGGGATGCCTCATGCAAGGAACTGCAAGCACCCTAGTGCTCACAGGAAAACGCCCTTTTCCAAACAGGAGCATTCCAGCACGTTACACTGACAGCAGCACTGTATTTCCGGCATCTTTGAGACTGCAGCTGTCCTTCTTTACAGCTGGGAAGTGCAACTATTCGCATAGATTCGGAATCCGAAAGTTGAATCCTGCCCAAGTTCTTTTAGTTTTCAGAAAGCAAAAAGAGACTGAAGGACCACTCTGGCACCTTCCCGAATTAATTTTGAACCAGGGAGTTGTGCAATGTCTGAATGGTCTACGGGACTTAAGACTATAGGGAGGTTACGGGTCTTCGCAACTTCGCTAAGTGTACTAGGGATTCAGGGGAAAAAATACATTTTCAAGACTGCATGTAATGTCTACTCTGTGCGTGGCCTAGAGAAACGTCAGGTAAGTAAGTGTACCCAGAACGGACACCAAGAATAGAGTGTTTTCATTGCAGCTCACACTCTGCACTGAGAGCCACTGGCATTACACCTAACAACTGCTAGAGCTGTGTTCCGGAGGTCTCTTGAATGCTTTGGCCATCTAGCTATCTGGAGAAGAAAGCAGAAGGTTACCTTTCACTCTGCTTGCAAAGTGGTGATCCGGAGGCCTTAGAGAGCCTAATGCTGTGCAGTCGCCAAGAAGATTGATCCTGTACGAAGTGTTCTTCTATGGGACACAGTGAGGACGGAATGACCTTAGGAAAAGCATACTAGAGTTCCTGCACTCCCTGCCAAAAAGTAAATGGAAATCCTCTGCACTCCTCAATTCGTGGGTGGAATATCTGAAGGATACTTTGAACCTTGTGGAGAGATCTCGCTTTCCTTTTGGCCATGAGGGCTCTGGCATGCCTCCTGCAGTGCACAGGAAACATTCTGTTTCTCTAGGTACTCTCTCTTTTCTCCACAAAGGCATTCCAGAAGTGAAGACAACACAGGCAGCAACACTGTTCCGCAGGAAACTTTGACGCTTCCAGTACCCTGCTCTCCAGTGGGGAAAACAGTGCCTCTCTCACTAGGTTACCAATATCAAAGTTGCACACAGCATATTACGTGTAGTTTCTGACAAACGCAAAGAGTTTCAAGCAGCACCGTGCCCTTCCCAGTTAAAACTTCGTACCAAGGCAATTCTGCATGGAGTCAGTAGCGTGACGAACTTCTTGCCTTGCGATAGACCTCGCAGTCTCTACACCTTATCAAAGGCTAGTGGGTGTTTCAGGGGAAAACTGTGCCTTTGTCACGCTGCTTCGGAAGTCAACTGTCTGCATGGCATAGAGAGACAGCAAGTAAGGGTTCACATTCTAAACACGACGCAGTGTGTTTCTTCATTGCAACCCAGGTTAATTGTTGGGAACCTCTGGCCGTACACCTAAAAGACCTGCTGGAGCTGTGTTCGGGTGGCCATTAAAAAGCTCGGACATCTAGCTATCCAACGAAGAGAGCAGTGTGTCGCCTTTCTCTCTGCATTAAGAGATATGATCCGGAGGCCCAATGTCCTTCAATGTCGTGAGGTGGCCCAGGAAGAGACATTCGGGATGCAGTGTTCTTCCATGGGAGGGGCTGAGGACGCAGGAGGCCTAGGAGTCCTGACAAGCTCACTAGCGTGAAGGCATTACATGGACTACGTTTTCATGGGAAATGCTGCATGTCTAATCTTGTGCATGCAATAGATGGACCTTCCTATGAGCCTGCCTGGCAGAGTCGTGTTCCCTTTAGTATTGGCGCCTTTGGGATGCCTCATGCAAGGAACTGCAAGCACCCTAGGGCTCACAGGAAAGCACCCTTTTTCTAACAGGGGCATTCCAGCACGTATGATTGACAACAGCACTGTATTTCCGGCATCGTTGAGGCTGCAGCTGTCCTTCTTTACAGCTGGGAAGTGCAACAATTCGCAAAGATTCCGAATCCGAAAGTTGAACCCTGCCCAAGTACTTTTAGTTTTCAGAAAGCAAAAGAGACTGAAGAACCACTCTGGCACCTTCCCGGATTAATTTTCAAGCAGGGAGTGGTGCTATGTCTGAATGGTCTACGCGACTTAAGACTTTAGGGAGGTTACGGGTCCTCGCACCTGCGCTAATTTTACTAGGGTTCAGGGGAAAGTATACATTTTCAAGACTACATGTAATGTCTAGTCTGCGCGTGGCCTAGAAAAAGGTCAGGTAAGTAAGTGTACCCAGAACGGACACCAAGAATAGAGTGTTTTCATTGCAGCTCACACTCTGCACTGAGAGCCCCTGGCATTACACCTAACACCTGCTAGAGCTGTGTTCCGGAGGTCTCTTGAATGCTTTGGCCATCTAGCTATCTGGAGAAGAAAGCAGAAGGTTACATTTCACTCTGCTTTCAAAGTGGTGATCCGCAGGCCTTAGAGAGCCTAATGCTGTGCAGTCGCCAAGAAGATTGATCCTGTACGAAGTGTTCTTCTATGGGACACAGTGAGAACGAAGTGGCCTTAGGAAAAGCATACTAGAGTTCCTGCACTACCTGCCCAAATGTAAATGGAAATCCTCTGCCCTCCTCTATTCGTGGATGGAATATCTGAAGGATACTTTGAACCTTGTGGAGAGATCTCGCTTTCCCTTTGGCAATGAGGGCTCTGGCATGCCTCCTGCAGTGCACAGGACACATTCTGTTTCTCTAGGAACTCTCTCTTTTCTCCACAAAGGCATTCCAGAAGTGAAGAAAACACAGGCAGCAACACTGTTCCGCAGGAAACTTTGACGCTTCCAGTATCCTGCTCTACAGTGGGGAAAACAGTGCTTCTCTCACTAGGTCACCAATATCAAAGTTGCACAGTGCATATTACGTGTAGTTTCTGACAAAGACAAAGTGTCTCAAGCAACACCGTGCCCTTCCCAGTTAATACTTGGTACCAAGGCAACTCTCCATGGAGCGAGTAGCATGACGAACTACATGCCTTGGTATAGACCTCGCCGTCCGTACACCTTATCAAAGGCTAGAGGGTGATTCAGGGAAAAACTGTGCCTTTGTTAGGCTGCTTCGGAAGCCAGCTGTCTCCTTAGCATAGAGAGACAGCAAGTAAGGGTTCACATTCTCAAACCTACTTAGAGTGTTTCTTCATTGCAGCCCAGGTTCATTGCTGGGAAGGACTGGCCGTACACCTAAAAGTCCAGCTGCATCTGTGTTCTGGCAGACTTTAGAAAGTTCGGACATCTAGCTATCCAACGAAAAAGCAGTGTGTCGCCTTTCTCTCGGCATTAAGAGATATAATCCGGAGGCCCAAGGTCCCTGAATATTGTGAAGTCGCCCACGAAGAGACATTCTGGATGCAGTGTTCTTCCATGGGAGGTGCTGAGGACTCAGGAGTCCTAAGAGTCCTGACAACCTCACTAGCGTGAATGCACTAAATGGACTACGTTTTCATGGGAAATGCTGCATGTCTAATCTTGTGCAGGCAATAGATGGAACTTCCTATGAGCCTGCCTAGCAGAGTCGTGTTCCCTTTAGTATTGGCGCCTTTGGGATGCCTCATGCAAGGAACTGCAAGCACCCTAGTGCTAACAGGAAAGCACCCTTTTCCTAAGAGGAGCATTCCAACACGTAAGACTGACAGCAGCCCTGTATTTCCGGCATCTTTGAGGTTGCAGCTGTCCTTCTTTACAGCTGGGAAGTGCAACTATTCGCAAAGATTCGGAATCCGAAAGTTGAATTCTGCCCAAGTTCTTTTAGTTTTCAGAAAGCAAAAAGAGAATGAAAGACCACTCTGGCACCTTCCCGGATTAATTTTGAACCAGGGAGTTGTGCAATGTCTGAATGGTCTACGGGACTTAAGACTATAGGTAGGTTACGGGTCTTCGCAACTTCGGTAAGTGTACTACGGTTCAGGGGAAAGTATACATTTTCAAGACTGCATGGAATGTCTAGTCTGCGCGTGGCCTAGAGAAAGGTCAGGTAAGTAAGTGTACCCAGAACGGACACCAAGAATAGAGTGTTTTCATTGCAGCTCACACTCTGCACTGAGAGCCACTGGCATTACACCTAACACCTGCTAGAGCTGTGTTCCGGAGGTCTCTTGAATGCTTTGGCCATCTAGCTATCTGGAGAAGAAAGCAGAAGTTACCTTTCACTCTGCATTCAAAGTGGTGATCCGTAGGCCTTAGAGAGCCTAATGCTGTGCAGTCGCCAAGAAGATTGATCCTACGAAGTGTTCTTCTATGGGACACGGAGAGGAGGCAGTGGCCTTAGGAAAAGCATACTAGAGTTCCTGCACTCCCTGCCCAAAAGTAAATGGAAATCCTCTGCACTCCTCAATTCGTGGATGGAATATCTGAAGGATACTTTGAACCTTGTGGGGAGATCTCGCTTTCCCTTTGGCAATGAGGGCTCTGGCAAGCCTCCTGCAGTGCACAGGACACATTCTGTTTCTCTAGGTACTCTCTCTTTTCTCCACAAATGCATTCCAAAAGTGAAGACAACACAGGCAGCAACACTGTTCCGCAGGAAACTTTGACGCTTCCAGTATCCTGCTCTCCCGTGGGGAAAACAGTGCTTCTCTCACTAGGTCACCAATATCAAAGTTGCACACTGCATATTACGTGTAGTTTCTGACAAAGGCAAAGTGTCTCAAGCAGCACCCTGCCTTTCCCAGTTAAAACGTGGTACCAAGGCAATTCTGCATGGAGCGAGTAGCGTGATGAACTTCCTGCCTTGGGATAGACCTCGCCGTCTGTACACCGTATCAAAGGCTAGTGGGTGTTTCAGGAGAAAACTGTGCCTTTGTCAGGCTGCTTCAGAAGTCAACTCTCTGCTTGGCATAGAAAGACAGCAAGTAAGGGTTCACATTCTAAAACCTACAGAGAGTGTTTCTTCATTGCAGTCCAGGTTCAGTGCTGGGAACCACTGGCGGTACACCTAAAAGACCTGTTGGAGCTGTGTTCGGGCGGCCTTTAGAAAGCTCGGACATCTAACTATCCAACGAAGAAAGCAGTGTGTCGCCTTTCTCACCGCATTAAGAGATATAATCCGGAGGCCCAAGGTCCATGAATGTTGTGAAGTCGCCCACGAAGAGACATTCGGGATGCACGGTACTTCCATGGGAGGTGCTGAGGACGCAGGAGTCCTAAGAGTCCTGACAACCTCACTAGCGTGAAGGCACTACATGGACTACGTTTTCATGGGAAATGCTGCATGTCTAATCTTGTGCATGCAATAGATGGACCTTCCTATGAGCCTGCCTGGCAGAGTCGTGTTCCCTTTAGTATTGGCGCCTTTGGGATGCCTCATGCAAGGAACTGCAAGCACCCTAGTGCTAACAGGAAAGCAACCTTTTCCTAAGAGGGGCATTCCAACACGTAAGACTGACAGCAGCCCTGTATTTCCGGCATCTTTGAGGCTGCAGCTGTCCTTCTTTACAGCTGGGAAGTGCAACTATTTGCAAAGATTCGGAATCCGAAATTTGAATTCTGCCCAAGTTCTTTTAGTTTTCAGAAAGCAAAAAGAGAATGAAGGACCACTCTGGCACCTTCCCGGATTAATTTTGAACCAGGGAGTTGTGCAATGTCTGAATGCTCTACGGGACTTAAGACTATAGGTAGGTTACGGGTCTTCGCAACTTCGGTAAGTGTACTACGGTTCAGGGGAAAGTATACATTTTCAAGACTGCATGTAATGTCTAGTCTGCGTGTGGCCTAGAGAAAAGTCAGATAAGTAAGTGTACCCAGAACGGACACCAAGAATAGAGTGTTTTCATTGCAGCTCACACTCTGCACTGAGAGCCACTGGCATTACACCTAACACCGGCTAGAGCTGTGTTCCGGAGGTCTCTTGAATGCTTTGGCCATCTAGCTATCTGGAGAAGAAAGCAGAAGTTACCTTTCACTCTGCATTCAAAGTGGTGATCCGTAGGCCTTAGAGAGCCTAATGCCGTGCAGTCGCCAAGAAGATTGATCCTACGAAGTGTTCTTCTATGGGACACGGAGAGGAGGCAGTGGCCTTAGGAAATGCATACTAGAGTTCCTGCACTACCTGCCCAAAAGTAAATGGAAATCCTCTGCACTCCTCAATTCGTGGATGGAATATCTGAAGGATACTGTGAATCTTGTGGAGAGATCTCGCTTTCCCTTTGGCAATGAGGGCTCTGGCATGCCTCCTGCAGTGCACAGGACACATTCTGTTTCTCTAGGTACTCTCTCTTTTCTCCACAAAGGCATTCCAGAAGTGAAGACAACACAGGCAGCAACACTGTTCTGCAGGAAACATTGACGCTTCCAGTATCCTGCTCTCCCGTGGGGAAAACAGTGTTTCTCTCACTAGGTCACCAATATCAAAGTTGCACACTGCATATTACGTGTAGTTTCTGACAAAGGCAAAGTGTCTCAAGCAACACCGTGCCCTTCCCAGTTAATACTTGGTACCAAGGCAACTCTCCATGGAGCGAGTAGCATGACGAACTACCTGCCTTGGTATAGACCTCGCCGTCCGTACACCTTATCAAAGGCTAGTGGGTGTTTCAGGGTAAAATTGTACCTTTGTCAGGCTGCTTCGGAAGTCAACTGTCTGCTTGGCATACAGAGACAGCAAGTAAGGGTTCAAATTCTAAACACCACGCAGAGTGTTTCTTCATTGCAGCCCAGGTTCAGTGCTGTGAACCACTGGCCGTACACCTAAAAGACCAGCTGCAGCTGTGTTCGGGCGGACTTTACAAAGCTCGGACATCTAGCTATCCAACGAAGAAAGCAGTGTGTCGCATTTCTCTCCGCATTAAGAGATATGATCCGGAGGCCCAAGGTCCCTGAATGTTGTGAAGTCGCCCAGGAAGAGACATTCTGGATGCCGTATTCTTCCACGGGAGGTGCTGAGGACGCAGAAGTCCTAGGAGTCCTGACAAGCTCACTAGTGTGAAGGCACTACATGGACTACGTTTTCATGGGAAAGGCTGCATGTCTAATCTTGTGCATGCAGTACATAGACCTTACTATGAGCCTGCCTGGCAGAGTCGTGTTCCCTTTAGTATTGGCGCCTTTGGGATGCCTCATGCAAGGAACTGCAAGCACCCTAGTGCTCACAGGAAAACGCCCTTTTCCAAACAGGAGCATTCCAGCACGTTAGAGTGACAGCAGCCCTGTATTTCCGGCATCTTTGAGACTGCAGCTGTCCTTCTTTACAGCTGGGAAGTGCAACTATTCGCATAGATTCGGAATCCGAAAGTTGAATCCTGCCCAAGTTCTTTTAGTTTTCAGAAAGCAAAAAGAGACTGAAGGACCACTCTGGCACCTTCCCGGATTAATTTTGAACCAGGGAGTTGTGCAATGTCTGAATGGTCTACGGGACTTAAGACTATAGGGAGGTTACGGGTCTTCGCAACTTCGCTAAGTGTACTAGGGATTCAGGGGAAAGAATACATTTTCAAGACTGCATGTAATGTCTACTCTGTGCGTGGCCTAGAGAAAGGTCAGGTAAGTAAGTGTACCCACAACGGACACCAAGAATAGAGTGTTTTCATTGCAGCTCACACTCTGCACTGAGAGCCACTGGCATTACACCTAACAACTGCTAGAGCTCTGTTCCGGAGGTCTCTTGAATTCTTTGGCCATCTAGCTATCTGGAGAAGAAAGCAGAAGGTTACCTTTCACTCTGCTTGCAAAGTGGTGATCCGGAGGCCTTAGAGAGCCTAATGCTGTGCAGTCGCCAAGAAGATTGATCCTGTACGAAGTGTTCTTCTATGGGACACAGTGAGGACGGAATGACCTTAGGAAAAGCATACTAGAGTTCCTGCACTCCCTGCCCAAAAGTAAATGGAAATCCTCTGCACTCCTCAATTCGTGGATGGAATATCTGAAGGATAATTTGAACCTTGTGGGGAGATCTTGCTTTCCCTTTGGCAATGAGGGCTCTGGCATGCCTCCTGCAGTGCACAGGACACATTCTGTTTCTCTAGGTACTCTCTCTTTTCTCCACAAAGGCATTCCAGAAGTGAAGACAACACAGGCAGCAACACTGTTCCGCAGGAAACTTTGACGCTTCCAGTATCCTGCTCTCCCATGGGGAAAACAGTGCTTCTCTCACTAGGTCACCAATATCAAAGTTGCACACTGCATATTACGTGTAGTTTCTGACAAAGGCAAAGTGTCTCAAGCAGCACCCAGCCCTTCCCAGTTAAAACGTGGTACCAAGGCAATTCTGCATGGAGCGAGTAGCGTGACGAACTTCCTGCCTTGGGATAGACCTCGCCGTCCGTACACCTTATCAAAGGCTAGTGGGTGTTTCAGGGGAAAACTGTGCCTTTGTCACGCTGCTTCGGAATTCAACTGTCTGCATGGCATAGAGAGACAGCAAGTAAGGGTTCACATTCTCAACCCTACTTAGAGTGTTTCTTCATTGCAGCCCAGGTTCATTGTTGGGAACCACTGGCCGTACACCTAAAAGACCAGCTGGAGCTGTGTTCGGGTGGCCATTAGAAAGCTCGGACATCTAGCTATCCAACGAAAAAGCAGTGTGTCGCCTTTCTCTCGGCATTAAGAGATATAATCCGGAGGCCCAAGGTCCCTGAATGTTGTGAAGTCGCCCACGAAGAGACATTCTGGATGCAGTGTTCTTCCATGGGAGGTGCTGAGGACCCAGGGGTCCTAAGAGTCCTGACAACCTCACTAGCGTGAAGGCACTACATGGACTACGTTTTCATGGGAAATGCTGCATGTCTAATTTTGTGCATGCAATAGATGGACCTTCCTATGAGCCTGCCTGGCAGAGTCGTGTTCCCTTTAGTATTGGCGCCTTTGGGATGCCTCATGCAAGGAACTGCAAGCACCCTAGTGCTAACAGGAAAGCGCCCTTTTCCTAAGAGGGGCATTCCAACACGTAAGACTGACAGCAGCCCTGTATTTCCGGCATCTTTGAGGTTGCAGCTGTCCTTGTTTACAGCTGGGAAGTGCAACTATTCGCAGAGATTCGGAATCCAAAAGTTGAATTCTGCCCAAGTTCTTTTAGTTTTCAGAAAGCAAAAAGAGAATGAAAGACCACTCTGGCACATTCCCGGATTCATTTTGAACCAGGGAGTTGTGCAATGTCTGAATGGTCTACGGGACTTAAGACTATAGGTAGGTTACGGGTCTTCGCAACTTCGGTAAGTGTACAACGGTTCAGGGGAAAGTATACATTTTCAAGACTGCATGTAATGTCTAGTCTGCGCGTGGCCTAGAGAAAGGTCAGGTAAGTAAGTGTACCCAGAACGGACACCAAGAAGAGAGTGTTTTCATTGCAGCTCACACTCTGCACTGAGAGCCAATGGCATTACACCTAACACCGGCTAGAGCTGTGTTCCGGAGGTCTCTTGAATGCTTTGGCCATCTAGCTATCTGGAGAAGAAAGCAGAAGTTACCTTTCACTCTGCATTCAAAGTGGTGATCCGTAGGCCTTAGAGAGCCTAATGCCGTGCAGTCGCCATGCAGATTGATCCTATGAAGTGTTCTTCTATGGGACACGGAGAGGAGACAGTGGCCTTAGGAAAAGCATACTAGAGTTCCTGCACTACCTGCCCAAAAGTAAATGGAAATCCTCTGCACTCCTCAATTCGTGGATGGAATATCTGAAGGATACTGTGAATCTTGTGGAGAGATCTCGCTTTCCCTTTGGCAATGAGGGCTCTGGCATGCCTCCTGCAGTGCACAGGACACATTCTGTTTCTCTAGGTACTCTCTCTTTTCTCCACAAAGGCATTCCAGAAGTGAAGACAACACAGGCAGCAACACTGTTCTGCAGGAAACATTGACGCTTCCAGTATCCTGCTCCACCATGGGGAAAACATTGTTTCTCTCACTAGGTCACCAATATCAAAGTTGCACAGTGCATATTACGTGTAGTTTCTGACAAAGGCAAAGTGTCTCAAGCAACACCGTGCCCTTCCCAGTTAATACTTGGTACCAAGGCAACTCTCCATGGAGCGAGTAGCATGACGAACTACCTGTCTTGGGATAGACCTCGCCGTCCGTACACCTTATCAAAGGCTAGTGGGTGTTTCAGGGTAAAACTGTACATTTGTCAGGCTGCTTCGGAAGTCAACTGTCTGCTTGGCATACAGAGACAGCAAGTAAGGGTTCACATTCTAAACACGACGCAGAGTGTTTCTTCATTGCAGCCCAGGTTCAGTGCTGGGAACCACTGGCCGTACACCTAAAAGACCTGCTGGAGCTGTGTTCGGGTGGCCTTTAGAAAGCTCGGACATCTAGCTATCCAACGAAGAAAGAAGTGTGTCGCCCTTCTCTCCACATTAAGAGATATGATCCGGAGGCCCAAGGTCCCTGAATGTTGTGAATTCGCCCAGGAAGAGACATTCGGGATGCAGTGTACTTCCATGGGAGGTGCTGAGGACGCAGAAGTCCTAGGAGTCCTGACAAGCTCACTAGTGTGAAGGCACTACATGGACTACGTTTTCATGGGAAATGCTGCATGTCTAATCTTGTGCATGCAGTACATAGACCTTACTATGAGCCTGCCTGGCAGAGTCGTGTTCCCTTTAGTATTGGCGCCTTTGGGATGCCTCATGCAAGGAACTGCAAGCACCCTAGTGCTCACAGGAAAACGCCCTTTTCCAAACAGGAGCATTCCAGCACGTTAGACTGACAGCAGCCCTGTATTTCCGGCATCTTTGAGACTGCAGCTGTCCTTCTTTACAGCTGGGAAGTGCAACTATTCGCATAGATTCGGAATCCGAAAGTTGAATCCTGCCCAAGTTCTTTTAGTTTTCAGAAAGCAAAAAGAGACTGAAGGACCACTCTGGCACCTTCCCAAATTAATTTTGAACCAGGGAGTTGTGCAATGTCTGAATGGTCTACGGGACTTAAGACTATAGGGAGGATACGGGACTTCGCAACTTCGCTAAGTGTACTAGGGATTCAGGGGAAAGAATACATTTTCAAGACTGCATGTAATGTCTACTCTGTGCGTGGCCTAGAGAAAGGTCAGGTAAGTAAGTGTACCCAGAACGGACACCAAGAATAGAGTGTTTTCATTGCAGCTCACACTCTGCACTGAGAGCCACTGGCATTACACCTAACAACTGCTAGAGCTCTGTTCCGGAGGTCTCTTGAATGCTTTGGCCATCTAGCTATCTGGAGAAGAAAGCAGAAGGTTACCTTTCACTCTGCTTGCAAAGTGGTGATCCGGAGGCCTTAGAGAGCCTAATGCTGTGCAGTCGCCAAGAAGATTGATCCTGTACGAAGTGTTCTTCTATGGGACACAGTGAGGACGGAATGACCTTAGGAAAAGCATACTAGAGTTCCTGCACTCCCTGCCCAAAAGTAAATGGAAATCCTCTGCACTCCTCAATTCGTGGATGGAATATCTGAAGGATAATTTGAACCTTGTGGGGAGATTTCGCTTTCCCTTTGGCAATGAGGGCTCTGGCATGCCTCCTGCAGTGCACAGGACACATTCTGTTTCTCTAGGTACTCTCTCTTTTCTCCACAAAGGCATTCCAGAAGTGAAGACAACACAGGCAGCAACACTGTTCCGCAGGAAACTTTGACGCTTCCAGTATCCTGCTCTCCCATGGGGAAAACAGTGCTTCTCTCACTAGGTCACCAATATCAAAGTTGCACACTGCATATTACGTGTAGTTTCTGACAAAGGCAAAGTGTCTCAAGCAGCACCCAGCCCTTCCCAGTTAAAACGTGGTACCAAGGCAATTCTGCATGGAGCGAGTAGCGTGATGAACTTCCTGCCTTGGGATAGACCTCGCGGTCCGTACACATTATCAAAGGCTAGTCGGTGTTTCAGGGGAAAACTCTGCCTTTGTCAGGCTGCTTCAGAAGTCAACTCTCTGCTTGGCATAGAAAGACAGCAAGTAAGGGTTCACATTCTAAAACCTACAGAGAGTGTTTCTTCATTGCAGCCCAGGTTCAGTGCTGGGAACCACTGGCCGTACACCTAAAAGACCAGCTGGAGCTGTGTTCGGGTGGCCATTAGAAAGCTCGGACATCTAGCTATCCAACGAAAAAGCAGTGTGTCGCCTTTCTCTCGGCATTAAGAGATATAATCCGGAGGCCCAAGGTCCCTGAATGTTGTGAAGTCGCCCACGAAGAGACATTCTGGATGCAGTGTATCTTCCATGGGAGGTGCTGAGGACGCAGGGGTCCTAAGAGTCCTGACAACCTCACTAGCGTGAAGGCACTACATGGACTACGTTTTCATGGGAAATGCTGCATGTCTAATTTTGTGCATGCAATAGATGGACCTTCCTATGAGCCTGCCTGGCAGAGTCATGTTCCCTTTAGTATTGGCGCCTTTGGGATGCCTCATGCAAGGAACTGCAAGCACCCTAGTGCTAACAGGAAAGCGCCCTTTTCCTAAGAGGGGCATTCCAACACGTAAGACTGACAGCAGCCCTGTATTTCCGGCATCTTTGAGGCTGCAGCTGTCCTTCTTTACAGCTGGGAAGTGCAACAATTCACAAAGATTCGGAATCCGAAAGTTGAATTCTGCCCAAGTTCTTTTAGTTTTCAGAAAGCAAAAAGAGAATGAAAGACCACTCTGGCACATTCCCGGATTCATTTTGAACCAGGGAGTTGTGCAATGTCTGAATGGTCTACGGGACTTAAGACTATAGGTAGGTTACGGGTCTTCACAACTTCGGTAAGTGTACTACGGTTCAGGGGTAAGTATACATTTTCAAGACTGCATGTAATGTCTAGTCTGCGCGTGGCCTAGAGAAAGGTCAGGTAAGTAAGTGTACCCAGAACGGACACCAAGAAGAGAGTGTTTTCATTGCAGCTCACACTCTGCACTGAGAGCCAATGGCATTACACCTAACACCGGCTAGAGCTGTGTTCCGGAGGTCTCTTGAATGCTTTGGCCATCTAGCTATCTGGAGAAGAAAGCAGAAGTTACCTTTCACTCTGCATTCAAAGTGGTGATCCGTAGGCCTTAGAGAGCCTAATGCCGTGCAGTCGCCATGCAGATTGATCCTATGAAGTGTTCTTCTATGGGACACGGAGAGGAGGCAGTGGCCTTAGGAAAAGCATACTAGAGTTCCTGCACTACCTGCCCAAAAGTAAATGGAAATCCTCTGCACTCCTCAATTCGTGGATGGAATATCTGAAGGATACTGTGAATCTTGTGGAGAGATCTCGCTTTCCCTTTGGCAATGAGGGCTCTGGCATGCCTCCTGCAGTGCACAGGACACATTCTGTTTCTCTAGGTACTCTCTCTTTTCTCCACAAAGGCATTCCAGAAGTGAAGACAACACAGGCAGCAACACTGTTCTGCAGAAAACATTGACGCTTCCAGTATCCTGCTCTCCCGTGGGGAAAACATTGTTTCTCTCACTAGGTCACCAATATCAAAGTTGCACAGTGCATATTACGTGTAGTTTCTGACAAAGGCAAAGTGTCTCAAGCAACACCGTGCCCTTCCCAGTTAATACTTGGTACCAAGGCAACTCTCCATGGAGCGAGTAGCATGACGAACTACCTGTCTTGGGATAGACCTCGCCGTCCGTACACCTTATCAAAGGCTAGTGGGTGTTTCAGGGTAAAACTGTACATTTGACAGGCTGCTTCAGAAGTCAACTGTCTGCTTGGCATACAGAGACAGCAAGTAAGGGTTCACATTCTAAACACGACGCAGAGTGTTTCTTCATTGCAGCCCAGGTTCAGTGCTGTGAATCACTGGCCGTACACCTAAAAGACCAGCTGCAGCTGTGTTCAGGCGGACTTTACAAAGCTCGGACATCTAGCTATCCAACGAAGAAAGCAGTGTGTCGCATTTCTCTCCGCATTAAGAGATATGATCCGGAGGCCCAAGGTCCCTGAATGTTGTGAAGTCGCCCAGGAAGAGACATTCTGGATGCCGTATTCTTCCACGGGAGGTGCTGAGGACGCAGAAGTCCTAAGAGTCCTGACAAGCTCACTAGTGTGAAGGCACTACATGGACTACGTTTTCATGGGAAATGCTGCATGTCTAATCTTGTGCCTGCAGTACATAGACCTTACTATGAGCCTGCCTGGCAGAGTCGTGTTCCCTTTAGTATTGGCGCCTTTGGGATGCCTCATGCAAGGAACAGCAAGCACCCTAGTGCTCACAGGAAAACGCCCTTTTCCAAACAGGAGCATTCCAGCACGTTAGACTGACAGCAGCCCTGTATTTCCGGCATCTTTGAGACTGCAGCTGTCCTTCTTTACAGCTGGGAAGTGCAACTATTCGCATAGATTCGGAATCCGAAAGTTGAATCCTGCCCAAGTTCTTTTAGTTTTCAGAAAGCAAAAAGAGACTGAAGGACCACTCTGGCACCTTCCCAAATTAATTTTGAACCAGGGAGTTGTGCAATGTCTGAATGGTCTACGGGACTTAAGACTATAGGGAGGTTACGGGTCTTCGCAACTTCGCTAAGTGTAATAGGGATTCAGGGGAAAGAATACATTTTCAAGACTGCATGTAATGTCTACTCTGTGCGTGGCCTAGAGAAAGGTCAGGTAAGTAAGTGTACCCAGAACGGACACCAAGAATAGAGTGTTTTCATTGCAGCTCACACTCTGCACTGAGAGCCACTGGCATTACACCTAACAACTGCTAGAGCTGTGTTCCGGAGGTCTCTTGAATGCTTTGGCCATGTAGCTATCTGGAGAAGAAAGCAGAAGGTTACCTTTCACTCTGCTTGCAAAATGGTGATCCGGAGGCCTTAGAGAGCCTAATGCTGTGCAGTCGCCAAGAAGATTGATCCTGTACGAAGTGTTCTTCTATGGGACACAGTGAGGACGGAATGACCTTAGGAAAAGCATACTAGAGTTCCTGCACTCCCTGCCCAAAAGTAAATGGAAATCCTCTGCACTCCTCAATTCGTGGATGGAATATCTGAAGGATACTTTGAAACTTGTGGATAGATCTCGCTTTCCCTTTGGCAATGACGGCTCTCGCATGCCTCCGGCAGTGCACAGGACACATTCTGTTTCTCTAGGAACTCTCTCTTTTCTCCAAAAAAGGCATTCCAGAAGTGAAGACAACACAGGCAGCAACACTGTTCCGCAGGAAACTTTGACGCTTCCAGTATCCTGCTCTCCAGTGGGGAAAACAGTGCTTATCTCATTAGGTCACCAATATCAAAGTTGCACACTGCATATTACGTGTAGTTTCTGACAAAGGCAAAGTGTCTCAAGCAGCCCCGTGCCCTTCCCAGTTAAAACTTGGTACCAAGGCAATTCTGCATGGAGTGAGTAGCGTGACGAACTTCCTGCCTTGGGATAGACCTCGCCGTCTGTACACCTTATCAAAGGCTAGTGGGTGTTTCAGGGAAAAACTGTGCCTTTTTTAGGCTGCTTCGGAAGCCAGCTGTCTGCTTGGCATAGAAAGACAGCAAGTAAGTGTTCACATTCTCAACCCTACGGAGAGTGTTTCTTCATTGCAGCCCAGGTTCAGTGCTGGGAACCACAGGCCGTACACCTAAAAGTCCAGCTGCATCTGTGTTCGGGCGGACTTTACAAAGCTCGGACATCTACCTATCCAACGAAGAAAGCAGTGTGTCGCCTTTCTCTCCGCATTAAGAGATATGATCCGGAGGCCCAAGGTCCCTGAATGTTGTGCAGTCACCCATGAAGAGACATTCTGGATGCAGTGTTCTTCCACGGGAGGTGCTGAGGACGCAGAAGTCCTAGGAGTCCTGACAAGCTCACTAGCGTGAAGGCACTACATGGACTACGTTTTCATGGGAAATGCTGCATGTCTAATCTTGTGCATGCAATACATAGACCTTACTATGAGCCTCCCTGGCAGAGTCGTGTTCCCTTTAGTACTGGCGCCTTTCGCATGCCTCATGCAAGGAACTGCAAGCACCCTAGTGCTCACAGGAATGCGCCCATTTCCTAAGAGGGGCATTGCAGCACGTAAGACTGACAGCAGCACTGTATTTCCGGCATCTTTGAGGCTGCAGCTGTCCTTCTTTACAGCTGGGAAGTGCAACTATTAGCAAAGATTCCGAATCCGAAAGTTGAACCCTGCCCAAGTACTTTTAGTTTTCAGAAAGCAATAAGAGACTGAAGGACCACTCTGGCACCTTCCCGGATTAATTTTGAACCAGGGAGTTGTGCAATGTCTGAATGGTCTACGCGACTTAAGACTTTAGGGAGGTTATGGGTCCTTGCACCTTCGCTAAGTGTACTAGTGTTCAGGGGAAAGTATACGTTTTCAAAACTGCATGTAATATCTAGTCTGCGCGTGGCCTAGAGAAACGTCAGGTAAGTAAGTGTACCCAGAACGGACACCAAGAATAGAGTGTTTTCATTGCAGCTCACACTCTGCACTGAGAGCCACTGGCATTACACCTAACACCTGCTAGAGCTGTGTTCCGGAGGTCTCTTGAATGCTTTGGCCATCTAGCTATCTGGAGAAGAAAGCAGAAGTTTACCTTTCACTCTGCTTTCAAAGTGGTGATCCGGAGGCCTTAGAGAGCCTAATGCTGTGCAGTCGCCAAGAAGATTGATCCTGTACGAAGTGTTCTTCTATGGGACACGGGGAGGAGACAGTGGCCTTAGGAAAAGCATACTAGAGTTCCTGCACTACCTGCCCAAAAGTAAATGGAAATCCTCTGCACCCCTCAATTCGTGGATGGAATATCTGAAAGATACTTTGAACCTTGTGGAGACATCTCGCTTTCCCTTTGGCAATGAGGGCTCTGGCATACCTCCTGCAGTGCACAGGACACATTCTGTTTTTCTCGGTACTCTCTCTTTTCTCCACAAAGGCATTCCAGAATTGAAGACAACACAGGCGGCAACACTGTTCCACAGGAAACTTTGACGCTGCCAGTATCCTGCTCTCCAGTGGGGAAAACAGTGCTTCTCTCCCTAGGTCACCAATATCAAAGTTGCACACAGCATATTACGTGTAGTTTCTGACAAAGGCAAAGAGTCTCAAGCAGCACCGTGCTCTTCCCAGTTAAAACTTGGTACCAAGGCAATTATGCATGGAGCGAGTAGCGTGACGAACTTCCTGCCTTGGGATAGACCTCGCCGGGCGTACACCTTATAAAAGGCCAGTGGGTGTTTCAGGGGAAAACTTTGCCTTTGTCAGGCTGCTTCAGAAGTCAACTGTCTGCTTGGCATAGAGGGACAGCAAGTAAGGGTTCACATTCTCAACCCTACGGAGAGTGTTTCTTCATTGCAGCCCAGGTTCAGTGCTGGGAACCACTGGCCATACACCTAAAAGACCTGCTGTAGCTGTGTTCGGGCGGACGTTAGAAAGCTCGGACATCTAGCTATCCAACGAAGAAAGCAGAGTGTCGCCTTTCTCTCCGCATTAAGAGATATGATCCGGAGGCCCAAGGTCCCTGAATGTTGTGAAGTCGCCCATGAAGAGACATTCTGGATGCAGTGTTCTTCCACGGGAGGTGCTGAGGACGCAGAAGTCCTAGGAGTCCTGACAAGCTCACTAGCGTGAAGGCACTACATGGACTACGTTTTCATGGGAAATGCTGCATGTCTAATCTTGTGCATGCAATACATAGACCTTCCTATGAGCCTGCCTGGCAGAGTCGTGTTTCCTTTAGTATTGGCGCCTTTGGGATGCCTCATGCAAGGAACTGCAAGCACCCTAGTGCTCACAGGAAAGCGTCCTTTTCCTAACAGGGGCATTCCAGCTCGTTAGACTGACAGCACCACTGTATTTCCGGCATCATTGAGGCTGCAGCTGTCCTTCTTTACACCTGGGAAGTGCAACTATTCGCATAGATTCGGAATCCGAAAGTTGAATTCTGCCCAAGTTCTTTTAGTTTTCAGAAAGCAAAAAGAGATTGAGGACCACTGTGGCACATTCCCGGATTAATTTTGAACCAGGGAGTTGTGCAAAGTCTGAATGGTCTACGGGACTTAAAACTATAGTGAGGTTACGGGTCTTCGCAACTTCGGTAAGTGTACTACGGTTCAGGGGAAAGTATACATTTTCAAGACTGAATGTAATGTCTAGTCTGCGCGTTGCCTAGAGAAAGGTCAGGTAAGTAAGTGTACCCAGAACGGACACCAAGAATAGTGTTTTCATTGCAGCTCACACTCTGCACTGAGAGCCACTGGCATTACACCTAACACCGGCTCGAGCTGTGTTCCGGAGGTCTCTTGAAAGTTTTGGCCATCTAGCTATCTGGAGAAGAAAGCAGAAGGTTACCTTTCACTCTGCTTTCAAAGTGGTGATCCGCAGGCCTTAGAGACCCTAATTCTGTGCAGTCGCCAAGAAGATTGATCTTGTACGAAGTGTTGTTTTATGGGACACAGTGAGGACGAAGTGGCCTTAGAAAAATCATACTAGAGTTTCTGCACTACCTGCCCAAAAGTAAATGGAAATCCTCTGCCCTCCTCAATTCGTGAATGGAATATCTGAAGGATACTTTGAACCTTCTGGAGAGATCTCGCTTTCCTTTTGGCAATGAGGGCTCTGGCATGCCTCCTGCAGTGCACAGGACAATTTCTGTTTCTCTAGGTACTCTCTCTTTTCTCCACAAAGGCATTCCAGAAGTGAAGACAACACAGGCAGCAACACTGTTCCGCAGGAAACTTTGACGCTTCCAGTATCCTGCTCTCCAGTGGGGAAAACAGTGCTTCTCTCACTAGGTCACCAATATCAAAGTTGCACACTGCATATTACGTGTAGTTTCTGAAAGGCAAAGTGTCTCAAGCAACACCGTGCCCTTCCCAGTTAATACTTGGTACCAAGGCAACTCTCCATGGAGCGAGTAGCATGACGAACTACCTGCCTTGGGATAGACCTCGCCGTCCGTACACCTTATCAAAGGCCAGTGGGTGTTTCAGGGGAAAACTGTGCCTTTGTCAGGCTGCTTCGGAAGTCAACTGTCTGCTTGGCATAGAAAGACAGCAAGTAAGGGGTTCACATTCTAAAACCTACAGAGAGTGTTTCTTCATTGCAGCCCAGGTTCAGTGCTGGGAACCACTGGCGGTACACCTAAAAGACCTGCTGGAGCTGTGTTCAGGCGGCCTTTAGAAAGCTCGGACATCTAACTATCCAACGAAGAAAGCAGTGTGTCGCCTTTCTCACCGCATTAAGAGATATGATCCGGAGGCCCAAGGTCCCTGAATGTTGTGAAGTCGCCCACGAAGAGACATTCTGGATGCAGTGTTCTTCCATGGGGGGTGCTGAGGACGCAGGAGTCCTAAGAGTCCTGACAACCTCACTAGCGTGAATGCACTACATGGACTACGTTTTCATGGGAAATGCTGCATGTCTAATCTTGTGCAGGCAATAGATGGACCTTCCTATGAGCCTGCCTGGCAGAGTCGTGTTCCCTTTATTATTGGCGCCTTTGGGATGCCTCATGCAAGGAACTGGAAGCACCCTAGTGCTAACAGGAAAGCACCCTTTTCCTAACAGGGGCATTCCAACACGTATGACTGACAGCAGCCCTGTATTTCCGGCATCTCTGAGGCTGCAGCTGTCCTTCTTTACAGCTGGGAAGTGCAACTATTCGCAAAGATTCAGAATCCGGAAGTTGAATTCTGCCCAAGTTCTTTTAGTTTTCAGAAAGCAAAAAGAGACTGAAGAACCACTCTGGCACCTTCCCGGATTAATTTTGAACCAGGGAGTTGTGCAATGTCTGAATGGTCTACGGGACTTAAGACTATAGGTAGGTTACGGGTCTTCGCAACCTCGGTAAGTGTACTACGGTTCAATGGGAAAGTATACATTTTCAAGACTGCATGTAATGTCCAGTCTGCGCGTGGCCTAGAGAAAGGACAGGTAAGTAAGTGTACCCAGAACGGACACCAAGAATAGAGTGTTTTCATTGCAGCTCACACTCTGCACTGAGAGCCACTGGCATTACACCTAACACCGGCTAGAGCTGTGTTCCGGAGGTCTCTTGAATGCTTTGGCCATCTAGCTATCTGGAGAAGAAAGCAGAAGGTTACATTTCACTCTGCTTTCAAAGTGGTGATCCGGAGGCCTTAGTGAGCCTAATGCTGTGCAGTCGCCAAGAAGATTGATCCTATACGAAGTGTTCTTCTATGGGACACAGTAAGGACGCAGTGGCCTTAGGAAAAGCATACTAGAGTTCCTGCACTACCTTCCCAAATGTAAATGGAAATCCTATGCACTCCTCAATTCGTGGGTGGAATATCTGAAGGATACTTTGAACCTTGTGGAGAGATCTTGCTTTCCTTTTGGCAATGAGGGCTCTGGCATGCCTCCTGCAGTGAACAGGAAACATTCTGTTTCTCTAGGTACTCTCTCTTTTCTCCACAAAGGCATTCCAGAAGTGAGGACAACACAGGCAGCAACACTGTTCCGCAGGAAACTTTGACGCTTCCAGTACCCTGCTCTCCAGTGGGGAAAACAGTGCTTCTCTCACTAGGTTACCAATATCAAAATTGCACACAGCATATTACGTGTAGTTTCTGACAAAGGCAAAGAGTCTCAAGCAGCACCGTGCCCTTCCCAGTTAAAACTTCGTACCAAGGCAATTCTGCATGGAGTGAGTAGCGTGACGAAATTCTTGCCTTGGGATAGACCTTGCCGTCCGTACACCTTATCAAAGGCTAGTGGGTGTTTCAGTGAAAAACTGTGCCTTTGTCCGGCTGCTTCGGTAGTCAGCTGTCTGCTTGGCATTGAGAGACAGCAAGTAAGTGTTCACATTCTCAACCATACGGAGAGTGTTTCTTAATTGCAGCCCAGGTTCAGTGCTGGGAACCACTGGCCGTACACCTAAAAGACCAGCTGCATCTGTGTTCGGGCGGACTTTACAAAGCTCGGACATCTAGCTATCCAACGAAGAAAGCAGTTTGTCGCCTTTCTCACCGCATTAAGAGATATGATCCGGAGGCCCAAGGTCCCTGAATGTTGTGAAGTCGCCCATGAAGAGACATTCTGGATGCAGTGTTTTTCCACGGGAGGTGCTGAGGACGCAGAAGTCCTAGGAGTCCTGACAAGCTCACTAGCGTGAAGGCACTACATGGACTACGTTTTCATGGGAAATGATGCATGTCTAATCTTGTGCATGCAGTACATAGACCTTCCTATGAGCCTCCCTGGCAGAGTCGTGTTCCCTTTAGTATTGGCGCCTTTGGGATGCCTCATGCAAGGAACTGTAAGCACCCTAGTGCTCACAGGAAAGCGCCCTTTTCCTAACAGGGGCATTCCAGCACGTTAGACTGACAGCAGCACTGTATTTCCGGCATCTTTGAGGCTGCAGCTGTCCTTCTTTACAGCTGGGAAGTGCAACTATTCGCAAAGATTCGGAATCCGAAAGTTGAATTCTGCCCAAATTCTTTTAGTTTTCAGAAAGCAAAAAGAGAATGAAAGACCACTCTGGCACCTTCCCGAATTAATTTTGAACCAGGGAGTTGTGCAATGTCTGAATGGTCTACGCGACTTAAGACTTTAGGGAGGTTACGGGTCCTCGCACCTTCGCTAAGTGTACTGGAGTTCAGGGGAAAGTATACATTTTCAAGACTGCATGTAATGTCTAGTCTGCGCGTGGCCTAGCGAAAAGTCAGGTAAGTAAGTTTACCCAGAACGGACACCAAGAATAGAGTGTTTTCATTGCAGCTCACACTCTGCACTGAGAGCCACTGTCATTACACCTAACACCGGCTAGAGCTGTGTTCCAGAGGTCTCTTGAATGCTTTGGCCATCTAGCTATCTGGAGAAGAAAGCAGAAGGTTACCTTTCACTCTGCTTTCAAAGTGGTGATCCGGAGGCCTTGGAGAGCCTAATGCTGTGCAGTCGCCAAGAAGATTGATCCTGTAAGAAGTGTTCTTCTATGGGACATGGTGCGGAGGCAGTAGCCTTAGGAAAAGCATACTAGAGTTCCTGCACTCCCTGCCCAAAAGTAAATGGAAATCCTCTGCACTCCTCAATTCGTGGATGGAATATCTGAAAGATACTTTGAAACTTGTGGAGAGATCTCACTTTCCCTTTGGCAATGAGGGCTCTGGCATGCCTCCTGCAGTGCACAGGACACATTCTGCTTTTCTAGGAACTCTCTCTTTTCTCCACAAAGGCATTCCAGAAGTGAAGAAAACACAGGCAGCAACATTGTTCCGCAGGAAACTTTGACGCATCCAGTATCCTGCTCTACAGTGGGGAAAACAGTGCTTCTCTCACTAGGTCACCAATATCAAAGTTGCACACTGCATATTACGTGTAGTTTCTGACAAAGGCAAAATGTCTCAAGCAGCACTGTGCCCTTCCCAGTTAAAACTTGGTACCAAGGCAATTCTGCATGGAGCGAGTAGCGTGACGAACTTCCTGCCTTGCTATAGACCTCGCCGTCCGTACACCTTATCAAAGGCTAGTGGGTGTTTCAGGGAAAAACTGTGCCTTTGTCAGGCTGCTTCGGAAGCCAGCTGTCTGCTTAGCATAGAGAGACAGGAAGTAAGGGTTCACATTCTCAACCCTACTTAGAGTGTTTCTTCATTGCAGCCCAGTTTCATTGCTGGGAACGACTGGCCGTACACCTAAAAGTCCAGCTGCATCTGTGTTCGGGCGGACTTTAGAAAGTTCTGACATCTAGCTATCCAACGAAAAAGCAGTGTGTCGCCTTTCTCTCGGCATTAAGACATATAATCCGGAGGCCCAAGGTCCCTGAATGTTGTGAAGTCGCCCACGAAGAGACATTCTGGATGCAGTGTTCTTCCATGGGGGGTGCTGAGGACGCAGGAGTCCTAAGAGTCCTGACAACCTCACTAGCGTGAATGCACTACATGGACTACGTTTTCATGGGAAATGCTGCATGTCTAATCTTGTGCAGGCAATAGATGGACCTTCCTATGAGCCTGCCTGGCAGAGTCGTGTTCCCTTTAGTATTGGCGCCTTTGGGATGCCTCATGCAAGGAACTGCAAGCACCCTAGTGCTAACAGGAAAGCGCCCTTTTCCTAGGAGGGGCATTCCAACACGTAAGACTGACAGCAGCCCTGTATTTCCGGCATCTTTGAGGCTGCAGCTGTCCTTCTTTACAGCTGGGAAGTGCAACTATTTGCAAAGATTCGGAATCCGAAAGTTGAATTCTGCCCAAGTTCTTTTAGTTTTCAGAAAGCAAAAAGAGAATGAAAGACCACTCTGGCACCTTCCCGGATTAATTTTGAACCAGGGAGTTGTGCAATGTCTGAATGGTCTACGGGACTTAAGACTATAGGTAGGTTACGGGTCTTCGCAACTTCGGTAAGTGTACTACGGTTCAGGGGAAAGTATACATTTTCAAGACTGCATGTAATGTCTAGTCTGCGCGTGGCCTAGAGAAAGGTCAGGTAAGTAAGTGTACCCAGAACGGACACCAAGAAGAGAGTGTTTTCATTGCAGCTCACACTCTGCACTGAGAGCCACTGGCATTACACCTAACACCGGCTAGAGCTGTGTTCCAGAGGTCTCTTGAATGCTTTGGCCATCTAGCTATCTGGAGAAGAAAGCAGAAGTTACCTTTCACTCTGCATTCAAAGTGGTGATCCGTAGGCCTTAGAGAGCCTAATGCCGTGCAGTCGCCAAGAAGATTGATCCTAAGAAGCGTTCTTCTATGGGACACGGAGAGGAGGCAGTGGCCTTAGGAAAAGCATACTAGAGTTCCTGCACTACCTGCCCAAAAGTAAATGGAAATCCTCTGCACTCCTCAATTCGTGGATGGAATATCTGAAGGATACTTTGAAACTTGTGGATAGATCTCGCTTTCCCTTTGGCAATGAAGGCTCTCGCATGCCTCCTGCAGTGCACAGGACACATTCTGTTTCTCTAGGAACTCTCTCTTTTCTCCAAAAAAGGCATTCCAGAAGTGAAGACAACACAGGCAGCAACACTGTTCCGCAGGAAACTTTGACGCTTCCAGTATCCTGCTCTCCAGTGGGGAAAACAGTGCTTGTCTCATTAGGTCACCAATATCAAAGTTGCACACTGCATATTACGTATAGTTTCTGACAAAGGCAAAGTGTCTCAAGCAGCCCCGTGCCCTTCCCAGTTAAAACTTGGTACCAAGGCAATTCTGCATGGAGCGAGTAGCGTGACGAACTTCCTGCCTTGGGATAGACCTCGCCGTCTGTACACCTTATCAAAGGCTAGTGGGTGTTTCAGGGAAAAACTGTGCCTTTTTTAGGCTGCTTCGGAAGCCAGCTGTCTGCTTGGCATAGAAAGACAGCAAGTAAGTGTTCACATTCTCAACCCTACGGAGAGTGTTTCTTCATTGCAGCCCAGGTTCAGTGCTGGGAACCACAGGCCGTA